>NC_143563.1:100465000-101885000 GCF_054136105.1 Typopeltis vanoorti | reverse complement strand
TTTCCTAATATCCTCATTTTTAATATGATATTGCCACTGATGCCATTTCTTCATGCCTCTGATCTTTCACAGGACTTTCCTATCACTGGTCAAATGTTATATTTTTAACCCAGCTCTCAGATCCATAAGTGAAAATTGGTTTGAACACTGTCTTGCAGTGGTGCATCTAGGGGGTCAAAGGGGCTTCTCCCACTAAAAAAAAAAAAAAAAAAAAGGAAAAAGGAAAAAACACTAGAAAATTTTCCAAAAATCTTTTCCGAATTAAAATTCATTTTTTTATTTATGTTCTGTTGTGTCTTCGATTTCTATCCTACTTATGAATTTAGCAATCATTGCAGATGCTAAGCCATAGGTCATAGGCATTGCGTAGTGTGTATTCTCAGATCGTCTACTCAACTCACCCCTTCCCCCAAGATTAAATCATGATTGTACTACTGCTGTCTTGAATACAGCTAATTTAGTGTTTTGACTAATTTCTCTCTTATTCTATATAAATTTATTCAGTTGACTTCCCACCATACCAGCTTTGTTGAATCTGTTGTCTGTTTCCATATTTAATCTATCATTTTCTAAAAATCACACTTAAGTAGCTGAAATGTTTTTCTAGTTCTATAGGTTCTTCAATCATGATGCAGTTGATATGCTTCTGCCTATTTTCATTGTCTTTGGTTTGTTATTGCTGATCTTCTTCATACCAAATCTATTACAACAGTTATTCAATTTAGTCAGGAATCCTGCAGACTCATACTGGATACATTTAGAAGTATTACATCATCTGCATAAAGTAAAGAGCTGATATTAACATCTCCAATTTTGATATCAAGTTTAATACCACTTTCCTTCATAATGTGATCCATATAGTTAATAAATAACTGAGGGGATGATTATACATCCTTGTATAATCATCAGGCTTAACATCAGATTTAACATAAAACCATCTTATTGTACTTCCTTCAATTCTAAATAACTGCTGACTTACAACTCAAATAAAGACTAAGTATTTCTTGCTATAATGCCCCATTGACACCATACAACTGTAGCATTTTGAATAGCTTTTCTCGTGGCATCTTGTCATATGCCTTTTCCAGATCTACAAAAATTAAATTCAGATCTTTGTTATATGCCATTTCTTCATGCCTCTAATCTTTCACAGGACCTTCCTATCACTGGTCTCTAGTCTTTGGTCAAGTGTTATATTTTTAACCTAGCTCTCAGATCCATAAATTAAAATTGGTTTGAACATGATTTCTCAACTATTTGTGATAAAGTGAAAATCTGATCCTGAGCCTCTATTTGGCCTGAATGCAGCTTGTTCTTCACTAAGGTTCCCTTCTGCAATTCTTCCCAACCATTTCTCAAGTATACTTGCATAAATCTTATCAGGAACACTGAGTTTTATTTCCCCTTTTTATATATTGATACTCTGGTAGCTCTACTCCAGTCATCTGGAATTTGTCCCTCTGTCAGGCTTTCTGAACTATGCAGTGCAGACACTGTAAAACTTTTATACCTCCATACTTTAGCATTTCTGGTCAGATATAATCTCCCCCAGCTGCCTTTCCACATTTCCAGCTTTTAATGGCTTTTCGTACTTCAAATATGGATATGTCTTCCTGATTGCATGCCTGTTGAGTGTTTTTTACTACTGTACCTTCACTGATTGTTTGGTTTAGCAATTTTTCGAAGTAATTATTCCATACATCAAGGATATCTTTTTCTCTAGTTTTCATGTCACTTTTATCATCTCTCATTCCTTTTACAGTATGCTTTCCTTCATTTCTGAGCTTTTTCAACACCCTCCAGAATATTTTGCAACTTTATTGATATTTATTTTATTATTATTATTATTATTATTATTCAGTCCTCCATGGAGTCAAAAGACTCATCTTGGGAGGTCCTTCCTAAGAACATAAACTCTGTCAAGACTCATCGAGGGGAGATCCCCCTCCCCTAAGAAACACAAAGTCTATCATACCACTCCCTAAACTCATTAACCATTCTCGCTCTCACCACTCCATCAGGCAATGCATTCTATGGTTCAACCACCCTCCACACAAAGCAACCACTCCTCACCTTCTTGTTCACAGTTTCCTTGTTGTTTGTCATCCACTTTACTCCAAATTGTGTCCTCCTTCACTCGTGGTATACAACTTACCATTGCTGCTAACAAATATTCTTTCACAATTTGCCACGCACTAATGATATCCCAGCCTTCCAATTCCTCCCTCCATGAAACTTCCCGAAGTTGACGTCTAAGACTATTATAATCACCTGCTTTATAATTCCACATACGTTCCCATCTCTTTGATACTCCTGCATGTCTATTCATTATCCAAGTCAAAATCATATGATCACTCTCTCCAACTGGTGGGAGAGATGTCATCTCAGTTATTATCAACTCTTCTGATGCTATAATGAAATCCAAAACTCTTGAACCTCTTGTTCCCTCTGTTACATGTTGCCTAAGACATTTGTCCCTCAAGAATTCTTGAAATTCCATTCCCCTATTGCTACATGCATTTTTTTTTCTCCAATTTATACTACTGTGGTTAAAATCCCATATAACAATCATTCTTCTTGCACTTGCCAAACGTAGCTGTTTAAACATCTCCTGATCCCCATCCTCTGTGCTCCTGGGTCTGTTGCAACACTCCACTATATACCCTGTCTTGCCTACCTCTACTTCACACCATATGCTCTCAAAATTATTTGTCTCACTTCCTTCCAAAGCCTCCACTCTTAGAGGACATAGGTCATCACTTATCATAAGCAGTACCCCACCATCATGCTTTCCCCTCCTATCCTGACAAAAAATTCTATACCCAGCGACTTCTATTCCTGTTATTATATCCCCTTCTGTCAACCACGTCTCAGTGATCCCAATAATTTTTGGTCAGGCTAATGCTATCTGAGCCACCAATTCCTCTCCCTTATTCCGGATACTCCTGGCATTAGTATAAAACATATAAATGCCATTGTTTCTATACCCAGCATGATCCCTTCCCTTATACCAGCATTATCCCTTCTAGACTCCACTGGGCTCAGTGCTACCTGACATCGTCGACCTTCTCTCAAGTATCCATTCCCACAAGAGGCCACCCCTGCTATCATCCTCCCTGGGACACACTGACTCGTTCAGAACAGCAATCTCTCCAGATGCCTATGCCCTTCCTCATTCAAATATAAGTGGTCTCTTGCATACAATTCCTCTCTTTCCTCAAACGCACTCCAAGCATTCACATATACCAGTCCTCTCTTGTCATACATTCTTGCTATTATGCCATTCAATATCACTGCTCTTCTGCTCAGTTCATCATTATCATACCTAGGCAACATGCACTCTATTTTTCCTCTCTCTGCCTTCTTCCATACAGTCTCAAGCAAAAATCTCATATTTCTCGCTGCCTGACTTACATTACCACTCAAATCATTTGTTCCTACCATCACAATCATCTCATCCACCCTTTCACCTCTCTTAATTGCCATGGCCACCCTTTCTATTGTTCCTCCTGGCAAACACTCCTCACTCATCCAATCTTGAACACCACGGATCATTGAGTCACCATACATTATACCTCTTACCATTCTCTCCTCTTCTTTCATTCCCATAGGTCTCTCTCCTTCCCTCTCCTCTACTGCTATTCTCTCTTCTAGCATTCCCATACCTCTCTCTCTCTCCTACTGTCTCCATTCTCTCCTCTTCTACCACTCACGCACATCTCTCTCATTCCCTCTCTCCTACTGTTTCCATTTTCTCCACTTCTAGCACTTTCATATCTGTCTCTCATTCCATCTCTCCTACTGTTTCCATTCTCTCCTCTTCTAGCACTTTCATATCTGTCTCTCATTCCATCTTTCCTACTGTTTCCATCATCTCGTCTGCTAGCATTCCCATACCTCTCTCTCATTCCCTCTCTTCTACTGTTTCTCTCCTCTTCTAGCCCCCACATACCTCTCACTCATTCCCTCTCTTCTGTTTCCTTTCTCTCCTCTTCTAACACTCCCAAATTTCTCTCTCTCCCCTACTCTGATTCGGCTTGCATTTATCTCTTCCATTCTCCTAATCTTATCTTTCATACTTATACTCTCATTCACAAGACATTACACCTCCTCTTTCAACTCATCTATCTCCCTCTGCATGTCAGTCACTCTTAATCTAAATTCACTCTCCCAAACAAAACCATCTCCTAAACTTTCACAGTCACTCACGGCTTCCACACTATCAACTATTATTTTCTCATTCATACATATATTTTTTTTATTCTCTCCTGTCACGCTACTTGTCTTCCTACATTCATTCCGCATTCCTGGAGCAACAAGGTCGGATATTGATAATTCGACACTTATTTCCTCCCACTGCCTGCATTTTGCACACATACACTCTCCGCTCTCTTTAACAAGCCCAATATCTAATTCTCGAGATGCATACATGCCGCAAGTACTGCATGCCACAAAGTCCCTTATGATATTGCTTATAATTGAGTTCTTAAATGGCGGAGGACTTGGCGATACACCACTTGCAACTGCAGCTGAATCCCCCATCATTCCTTACTGCCGAGTAGCGTAATCGTTAATTATTCAGTTAATAAATTCCGTAAAAAAAAGCTCCTCTAGTCAGCGACTAGATTAGAACGCCTTTCGTCGTGCGTTCAAGCGCCGTAGAGTGCAAACGCCACTTCTACTGAGCTACACAGGCTCTTCGTCTTGGCCCCTTCTTTCAATTTTCCCGTCTTCAGTAGGCTGTCTCCTCTTAATACATGTCCTATGCAGTTATGCTTTCTTCTTCTTCTTATGGTCTTTTGTGAATTCCTTTCTTCTTCAACTCTTTGTAATACTTCTTCATTAATGATTTTTTTAGTCCACTTTATTTTCTCCATTCATAACCACATTTCAAATGCCTCCAACATTTTCTTCCCATGACTTTTGTTTAGCTAGTTTTACAGTGTTTAGCTTTCTTACATTTGTCTGTGTATTCTCTAAGAGCACAAGCTGACTTATTTGTGAGGATCTTTTGATATGTTTTTTTCTTTTCCTTCACTGCCTCTTTAACTTCCTGTGTCTATCATGGAGTTCTGATTTTTCTATCCTTGTAGACAACCTTGCTGAATCAATAAATGTTTTCTTCAGGATTTGCCACTGAATCTACAAGGTTTGATTTCTGTTCTCAAACTCTTTCATTTTTTCTTGAATAATGTTTGTGTATTTAGTCTACAGTTCACACCTGAGAGCTGCTCAACGTTTATTTGCTTTAAAACTTTCTTACATATTCATCTTTTCAATATGAAATTCAATTTTATCCTTCTCAAGACTAAATGGTGATCACTTCCAATTTCAAATCTTCTGTACACTCTAGTGTCCTCCACCGTTGAGAAAACATCACTATCAACAATAACATAGTCAACGAGACTTTTCTTATTCCTTGCCTTCTCTCTCCATGTGAATTTGTGCACCATTTTATGTTGGAACATTGTGTAGTAATCACCAGTCCATGTCCTCAGCAGAAATCAAACAGGTATTTGCCATTATTATTAGCTTTGCTCTTTTCTCCAAACAGGGGTGAATGCTGGTCTTGAAATTCATGCTTGCTCTTGTTTTCATTCAGGGAGTGAGAGGTGTGATTGAAGTCTTTTTAGCAGATTAATGAATTACTGACCATTTAAAACTATATATTTAGAAATTTATGTACATTTAATCATACAAATGCAACATTTATCTTACAAATGATATTCTATCTTTTTCAGTTTAGCTAGTTGAATACAAATTCTATCCTACAGTTCTTCTTTATGAACTGTCGATAACATTATCATAAAAAAAGTTGATTGTAACTTAATTTCCCCAAGCAACACGTACACTTGTAAAGGCTGGCTAAGTTCACTGGCTCCAAGGTACTTTGACTGCGTATGGCCTGTGCTTAAGACAACATGAAGGGAGCGGAAATGACTATGTGCATGCATGAAATCACAGTGCTGCAGCAAGGACCTGGAAGCTCGGACAACTGAGCAAGCTAAGGTTGCTTTGACTAGACAAGCAAGCATCGGCCTTCGATACACAACGCAAAGCTCAATTATTGCCGTGCAAGCTTAAGATGTCTTCTGTCTACAAAAATAAAAGCCTAAATCAAATGTTAATAAATGCATGCATTTATTAACAAATAAATATTACTTATTTCTCAAGTAATGAGCTTGCACAGCAAGCATAGAGAATTTGCCCGTGTCTCCAAATTTTCCCAAAACATTCTTGTATGTCTGACAATCATTTTGTACTCTGCTATTTAGATCCCAGCAAGGACCAACTTTTCATTTTCCATTGTGTCAGTTGCTTTCTCTAAAGCCTCAAAAAATTCCTCCACTTCTACCTTAGTAGAACCTTCTGTGGCACCTTAGGCACAATTAAGTTTCATTGTTCAGTTCCCCATTCTCACATTTGCCCACATCATTCTACTTGAGAATGCCTGCCATTCAAGAAGATTGGCCTCATATTTATTGTTGAATACTATGGCTACTCCTTCTTTCCTTGATTGTCGTTGCCTGAATATAACATTTTGTATTTATTGCTCAGAAAGATATCACCAGTTTTTGTCTTTTTTGTTTGAGACACCCCTATTATATCGATCTGGTACTTATCCAATTTCTCAGCTAGCTCCATTTCTTTACCATTCAGGCTTCTTATGTTGATAGTACTGATCTTGAACTCTGGTGATATTGAGTTGTAGTGTGTTTTAGGATTTGTTCCAGTAGCTGACTTTTCGCTGTTCACCCTGGTTCCCTGGCAGAAACAAAGGGGGGCCTTGTTTAACTGGGCGATGCCCCAGCCAGCATGAAATTCTATTATGTTATACCATTAATTAATATTGTGGTTTAAGCCTATAAGAAAACAATTTGGTCAGCTAAATTTCAAATTGCCAGCCCATCATCATTCATTCTGTATGCAGGTAGATACCTAACAGGGTGCACCACGAGAAGGTGAGGATTGGACATCAGATCAGAAGCCCTGGTTGGTTCTCTGCATTACTTTAAGGGCTATATGGAGGTCTCCTCTCAGATATACAGCTTTGATCCTTAAGCACCACAATCTGATTCTAAGATTATTATAATTACCTGCCTTATAATTCCATATAAATTCCTTTCTTCTTGACACTTCTGTATATCTTCTCATCCCCAAAGGATAAATGCAGTAGTGGCAGGCATGACCTTTTTAGTCACAATCAAGTCCTCTGATGGTGGAACCAAATCCAGAACTCTTGAGATTGTTGTTTCTTTTACTACTTGCTTCCTGAGGCATTTGTCCCTCAAGAATACTCCACCACTGCATTTATCCTTTCTGTCCTGCTGAAATACACTATATATTTTTTTTATTCAGTGTGTCATCTTCCATCAACCATGTTTCCCTGCTCCCAATAATCTTTGTACTGGCTGAAGTTATCAATGCCACTAATTCATCTCCTTTATTCCTGATACTCCTAACATTTATATAAAGAAAAATCAATGAATTGTCAGTATTTCTCTACCTGTCCCTTCATAGTCCATTTGATTCTGCATAACCTGATACATTCTCTCTAGATGCCTGTGTCCTTTTTCATTCAAATGCAGTCCATCTCTCACATTCAGCTCTCTTTTATCCTCAAATGCACTCCATACAGCCACATAATCAAAGTCTCTCTTTCAACACTTTCTCGCTATCATGGCATTCATTCTTTTCTGATGTGATTCTCCTCATTTATGCTTTATCATTTCTAGATGACACTCTTACTGTCTTCCCTCTCACACATTTCTGCCATTCAGCCTTAAGCATAAACCTCAAATCGCTTGCCAATCAATTCACATTCACTCTTTTGCCTTGCTTAATTGCCATAGTCACACTCTATAATTCCCCTAGGCAAGCACTTCTCTAGCAGTCTCTAGTGCACTCCATGAATCACTGAATTTTCACACATCACCCCTTTCACTGCTCCATTCATTTCTTGCTCACCCTGCATTCCTCTAACTCTCTTTCCTTGTATCCCCAGTTATCTGCCTTTCTGTCATGTCACTCCATCCCTAGCTTCTCCCTCTCCTCTGACTCTCTCTCTCTCCTTGCACTTTCACTTATTTTCCTTCCAGTGATCTCTTCATTCCTAGTTCCTGTAAGATATTGCCTTCCTCTGAATGCCTGTTGGTTCCCTGGTACTCCTTCTATCATTCACATAACTCTCTCTCTCATTTCCCTTCTTATTCATTTCATATCAGCTAGTCTTTCCAGTCTCCTAATCTCTTCTTTTATGCTTTTGAATTAATTTTTCATATTCCATTTACTTCTGTCAGTATTTTTTTCACCATCGATTTTGCTACTTGTCTTTCTCCCTCTGCTGGCATTCACTCATTTCCCATACAATGCTACTGCAGCAACTTAAATCATTTCTGGTATCAGTTTCATTAAAATTTTTCCATTTCCTACATGTTATGCAGACATACATTCCCTGGTCTCTTACCTGCCACATATCTAACTGACAGGAATCAAACATTCCGCAAGCACCACATGCCACAAAATTTTATAAATATGCATTATAATGTAATCCTTGAATGGTGACAGGCCGGCGATAACATATTGGCAAACACACTTACGGCAGCTACCATTATTGTAACACAGTACAAAGACACTGACAGGATGTATTAAAAATATACTCTAAACAACAAAATCCTCAAAATGTCAAGTATCCACTGCCAATTATAATCTAACAGACAAAGCTACTTATAAATTTGCAGTAAATGCACTAATAATATATATATCAAAGCTTTTTTCTCTACACATTTCCAATGTGATTTATATTTTAGGAAATTTTATATATTTTTTTTTGTTGATGGTGAAGACAATTTATTATTATGTAACACCTCCAGGATATCTACTCTACAACTCTCCATCTCCAAACTGCAACTACCTTCATCATCTACACCAACACCATCTACAGCTGACCAGCCATCACTAGGATTTTCAGACAATCACAAACATCCATACCTGGGATGGGATTCAAACCCCCAGCCTTTTGGCTGGAGAGCAGATAAGCTAACCATTCATCCAACCAGGCTGGCATGGTGAAACAATATAAACAATAGGAACAATAGAAATGGTGGCTATGGCAATTAAGAGAGGCGAAAGGGTGGATGAGATGATTGTGATAGTAGGAACAAATGACTTGAGTGGTAATCTAAGTCGGGCAGCGAGAGATATGAGATTTTTGCTTGAGGCTGTACGGAAGAAGACAGAGAGAGGAAAAATAGTGTGCATGTTGCCAAGGTATGATAATGACGAGCTGAGCAGAAGAGCAGTAATATTGAATGACAATAGCTAAAATGTGTGACAAGAGAGGACTGGTATATGTGAATACTTGGAGTGCGTTTGAGAAAAGAGAGGAATTGTATGCAAGAGACCGCTTACATTTGAATGAGGAAGGATGTAGGCATCTGGAGAGATTGCTATTCTGAACGAGTCACTGTGTTTCAGGGAGATGATAGCAGGGGTGGCCTCTTGTGGGAATGGATACTTGGGAGACGACATCAGGTAACACTGAGCCCAGTGGAGTCTAGAGGGGATAAGGCTGGGTATAGAAACAGTGGCATTTATATGCTTTATACTAATGCCAGGAGTATCCGGAATATGGGAGAGGAATTGGTGGTGCAGATAGCATCAACCTGGCCAAAAATTATTGGGATCACTGAGACGTGGATGACAGAAGAGGTTATAATAACAGGAATAGAAGTCACTGGGTACAGCAGTTTTCAGCAGGATAGGAGGGGAAAATGTGGTGGTGGGGTACTGCTTATGATAAGTGACGACCTATGTCCTCTAAGAGTGGAGGCTTTGGAAAGCAGTGAGACAAATGATTTTGAGAGCATATGGTGTGAGGTAGAGGTGGGCAAAACAGGATATTTAGTGGGGTGTTGCTACAGACCCAGGAGCACAGAGGATGGGGATCAGGAGATGTTTAGACAGTTAAGCTTGACAAGTGCAAGAACAATGATTGTTATGGGATATTTTAACTACAATAGTATAAATTGGAGAGAGGAAGATGCATGTAGCAATAGGGGAATGGAATTTCTAGAATTCTTGAGGGACAAATGTCTTAGGCAACATGTAACAGAGGGAACAAGAGGTTCAAGAGTTTTGGATTTGGTTATAGCATCAGAAGAGTTGATAATAACTGAGATGACATCTCTCCCACCAGTTGGAGAGAGTGACCATATGGTTTCGACTTGGAAAATGAATAGACATGCAGGAGTATCAAAGAGACGGGAACGTATGTGGAATTATAAAGCAGGTGATTATAATAGTCTTAGACATCAACTTCAGGAAGTTTCATGGAGGGAGGAATTGGAACGCCAGGATATCATTAGTGCGTGGCAAATTGTGAAAGAATATTTGTTAGCAGCAATGGTAAGTTGTATACCACGAGTGAAGGAGGACACAATTTGGAGTAAAGTGGATGACAAACAATATTAAACAGGAATTGCATGTGGAAGAGATATAAGGAGACAGGTGAAGAGAATATGCATGAAGAATATAAGACACATGCCAGAAGAGTGACTAGTGTGGTAAGGAAAGCGAAACTGGAATATGAGAGGAGATTGGCCCTAAGATCCAAAGAAAATCCTAGGGAATTTTTTAGCTATGTGGCCAGTAAGAGGAGAAATGACTCTGGAAGAATGATATTGTGGGATAAAAATGGGAATAGAGTGACTAATGCAGAGGACATAGTGGAATTGTTTAATGGACACTTTATTGGAGTATATCATTCTAGAGGAGTCAGTTTTAATGCTAGAGGGATAGGGCAGGTTCGAGGCTTAGAGGTACAGGAGGAGAGTGTTTCAGATACTGAGTACTCTGGATGTCAGTAAAGCTTTGGGACTGGATGGTATTTCACCACGAGTTTTGAGAGAATGTGCTAGGGAACTGACAGTGCCTTTAACCTGGCTTTTTAATGAAAGTCTGGCTGTGGGAAAGATGCTCCAGGGAATGGAAGGAAGGTAAGATAGGCCAGTTTGTGTGTCATCAGTAATTAAGATCTTGGAGTAAGTAGTGAGGAATTATATATAGTTTTGCGCAGATGAGGGTAATGTTATCTGTGAGAGCCAACATGGATTTGTGAAAGGGTGCTCTTGTTTTAGCAATTTGCTAGCCTTTTATAATAAAGTTACAAGAACATTAGATGAGGGAAAGGCATATACTGTAATTTTCTTAGACTTAGCGAAAGCATTTTACAGGGTGCCACATGATAAGCTGATATTTAAGTTGCAGCACATGGGTCTGGATGTCAGATTAGTCAACTGGATTCGGGATTGGCTGTCTGATAGTATCATAGAGTTGTGTATGGTGGAGCAGTTTCAAGGAGGCAGAGGGTTACAAGTGTGGTCCCACAGGGCTCAGTACTAGGACCTATATTGTTTAACCTTTATAACAATGACATTGCAAGGGGATATTCAGTTGTTTGCAGATGATGCGAAGCTAGGAAGGATTATTTGTAATAGTGCAGATGTGGTAGCCCTGCAAGAGGATTTGAATAAGCTAGATAGATGGGCAAATCAATGGGGGTCACAGTTTAATGCAGCAAAATGTATGGTCTTGAGGTTTGGGAAATAAACATCGATGCGATGCTGCATACTCTATGGGAGGAGTTATACTGGAGGAAGTAGGGGAGAGACGAGATCTAGTGGACATATTGCAAAGGTGGTGAAGGTAACACAGAGGATTGCTGAAATTATGAGAAGGATACTGACCTGCAGTGATAAAAGGGTTATCATTCTGTTGTATAAGTCTCTGATCAGACCACACTTAGACTGTTGTTCTCAGATTTGGTCCCCAGAATTTGAAAGGGATAAATTAACTGTGGAATGGGTACAATGACGGATGACAAAGATGGTTTCAGGACTCTACAATTTTGGTTATGAGGATCAGCTGATGGAATATGGACTGCAGAGTTTGGTGGATAGAAAAAGGAGAGGTGATATGATTGAGACGTAAACTGTTGAGAGATGGTTACAGGGTTGACACTGGGAAGTTCTTTCGCTTGGTTGAACAGCGGGAAGGAGTGATGACAAGAGGCCATCCCTGGAAGTTACAAAAGGAAACTGTGAGCAAGAGGGTGAGGAGTGGTTTCTTTGCATGGAGGGTGGTTGAACCGTGGAATGCATTGCCTGATGGAGTGGTGAAAGCGAGAATGGTCAATGAGTTTAAGGAGTTGTATGATAGACTTTGTGTTTCTTAGGAAGGGCCTCCCACAATGAGTCTTTTGACTCCTTGGAGGCCTGAATAATAATAATTATTATTATTATTTTTAATTTTATAATTAAAATACTTGAAAATGTGTTTGATGGTTATGTAGATATTATGAATAATGTATATTGAACTTTAAGACAATGCAAGATTTAGAAATATTACTAAAGAAAACTGGATTTTAATGGTAATAATATAACTACAATAAATTAATCAATCTAGTAGTTTCGAAAATAAAAATCTGATGGCTTCTTCTGAATAAACATAGAAAAACTAAACATAAAATCAACAACTGTAACTTAACACTACTAAGCACAAACTTGTAGGAGCCATCACAATATCATCATCATCACCAGTTTAGTGATATACACCCCTAAGGGGTGTTTGGGTTACTATGACAGCTACATGATTAAGTTTACACTATTATTAATCTCCAATCCACAGTTTTCCTCCAAATTAGTCTATTACTTGTAAACACTCCTATATTGTCATTTCTAACATTTTGTTCTAAGATAGTTCTGAACGAATCAATCAACCTAGATTTTGGTCTTCCTCTGGATCTGTTTCCTGCCATCTTGGCATCAAACATCTGCTTTGCTAACCTTTCCTCACCCATTCTATTTAAGTGGCCATACCACCTTAGATTAGCTCTGCTGACACATTCTTGAATGCTAATAATGTCATGTTCCTTTCTAATATCTTCATTTTTAATATGATTCTGCCATTGATGTCATTGGTTCACTCCCATAATTTTTCTCAGAATCTTCATATCTATGATGTCTAGTCTTTGATCAAGTGCTTTATTTCTAACCCAACTCTCAGATCCATAACTTAAAACTGGTTTGAACACAGTCTTGTATATTGCTAGGATCGTGCTTTGGCTAATTTTTCTTTCATTCCATATAAATTTATTTAGTTGTTTATCAACCATACCAGGTTTGCTTATTCTGTTGTCTATTTCCAGATTTAACCTGCCATCTTCACTAAAAAAAGCTCTGCCTAAATAGCTGAAATATTTTACTTGTTCTGTAGCATCATCATTCAAAATGCAGCTGTAGTTTTCTATGTTTCTGCCTATTTTCACAGTTTTGGTGTTTTTATTGCCAGTTTTCATGCCAAATTTGTTACAACTGTTATTTCATTTGGTTAGCGAGTCCTGGAGACTTGCATGTGATGTGTTTAGGAGTACAACACCATCTGCATAAAGCAAAGAGCTAAGCTTGAGATATCCAATTCAATATCAGGCCTAATGCCACTTTCTTTCTTAAAGTGATCAATATAGGTGATGAATAAGAGTGGAGATAATGTATATCCTTGTCGTACCCTTGATTTTATATCAAACCATCTTCCTATATTTCTTTCAGTTTTAACTGCTGACTGACAACTTAAATATAGACTATAGATTTCCCTGTATAATGTTCCATTGACACCATATGATCGTGTTTTGAAAACCTTCACGTCTTCTTCTTCTTCTGCAGCTTCTCCCACTTAAGTGGGGTCACTGTTGATGATGAGTCTCTGCCACATCCTCCTGTCTTGGGCTGTCACCACATCCAAGTTCTTCATCCTCAAGTCCTCTTCTAACAGCTCCCTCCATCTCTTCTTTGGCTGCCCACATATTCGTCCTCCCTCCTCATCACATGACCAAACCATCTCAACCTTGCCTCCTGTATCTTCGCTCCTAAGTTTATAACTTTCACTGTTCCCCTCACATAGTCATTTCTTAGACGATCCTTTCTGGTCACACTGCACATCCATCTAAGCATTCTCATCTCTGCTACTTCCATCCTGCTGATGTTATTTTTCCTCAGGGCCACAGTTTCTATAGCATACGTCATAGCTGGCCTCACTACTATCCTATAGATTTTGCCTTTCAGATTGATCGGCACCCTCTTATCGCATAACACTCCAGCCATCTCCCTCCAGTTCCTCTAACCCACTTGTATCCTGCATCCCACTTCCTTCTCAGCTCCTCCATCTTCTTCCACTGTTGAACCTAAGTATCTAAGTACCTTCCTGATGACATTTCCTTCCAGCTCCAGATCTGTCTCCTGGCTGCCACCCACTGTGCAACACATATACTCTGTCATACTTTTGCTCAGTCTCATACCTCTCTCTTCCAGTACTTTTCTCCATCTTTCCAGTTTAGTTCCCATTTCTTCTCTTGAATCTGCACACAGCAAGATGTCATCTGCATACAACATTGTCCAAGGTTCATCTTCTCTCACCTCCTCCGTCACCACCTCCATCACAATATTAATCAAATATTTTCATTATTTGAAAACCTTCACATCAAAATATAAATTAATGAAACTTGAGAGGTGACACAGGTCAGTTGTCCAATATTGTTTGTAGGTGGTTTGCTGAAGAATTGAAATATGCCATAGGAAGACTACCCTTTTTAGATGTATTAATCGTTAAAAATGTTGATAATGGCTTCACACTTGTTGTTTACCAAAAGTCAACTCACAATAGTTGTTACCTCCATTCATCTGCACTGTACTTCACTATATTTCACAAAAATTGAGCATCGTTGAGATGATTAAAAAAAAAGAGCTGTTTCTATTTTAAGGAATAAAGAGAACATTAATGAAGAACTATAGATTCTACTCCAACAACTAGTTTGAAATGGATATTCCAAAAATATTGTACAAAAATTACTCTTTCCAGTCTCACTCAGCAGCAGAATCTGATATTCGCTACTGAGACTGAATTTCTATTCCTTACATCGGTACACTTTCAGTCAAGATTGCTAGTCACTTATAAACCTATTCTTACTATACCGAGCATTGGCGCACCCAGGGTAGGGGCCAAAGGACCCTGGCTCCCCCAAAAGAAAAAAAAAAAAGACTAGAAAATTTTCCAAATTAAAATTTTTTTTATTTATTTTTATTTATGTTGTGTTGTGTCTTCTATTTCTATACTACTTATGAATTAGTCGTCACATAAGGTGGAAATACCCTCTGCCTCTCAGAAATCACAGCTGTTGTAAACACAAGGCGAGTGAAGTAGTGCTCGGGTCAATACTTTGTTTGCCTGAGCTGGACCAGAGATCACAGGTATCATGTATTGGCGATCACTGCAGATGCTTAATCATAGATCGTATACAATGAGTAGTGTGCATTCTCAAATCGTGTACTCAACTCGGCTCCCTCCAAGATTAAATCCTGAGTGTGCCACTGATACAGAGTCAGCTCTAGTCTTCTAATTTCACTGCTCAAAAGTCCCCTATCAAATCTCCTTAGTTTAGCATGAGGGATTTTGTATGATGTGGTGTATGTTCCATTTATTCATTACCAAGAGTGAATGGATTATGGTAGAAAAGAAAGAGTGGAGAGGGTATTGTAAATGTTTCGTATGCGACTGCAAGAAATGCAAGTCATGTGGAAAGAAAGTGGGTAAAATGAAGTGACAAATATTAATGATGTGAGGAAAGATAGCAAAAGTGTTCTGGAGAATGTGGAAGTAGTGAATGATAGTGTACGAAATATAAGAGTATAAAAAAAAGTGGCTGAAAGTAATGTGTATGATAATGTGACAGTGTGGAGTGAAACAGCATGGTTTTTTCCAGTTCTACCTCACTGCTCAAAAGTACCCTATCAAATCCTGTCCTGTGAAAAAGTCCTGTGAAAGATCTTTCACAGGACTTTTTCACAGCCAGCATCTTTCACAAGACAAAACAGGAGCTAGAGCTACTGGAGAAATGATTGTCATGTGGTACAGCAGGCAGGATAATAAAAGTAAATGGCGAAAGTCTGAAAATGCAAGAAACTAGAAATAAGAGACACAATATTGTATAGAGATTCACTGATAAAAGGTATACTTAATGAGAAAGTGAAAGCATGCTTCCCAGATGCAAAAATCGAGGATGTTAGTGAAGCTGTTAGCTTGAGGAGGGAGAAGTGACAGAGTTAATTGTTTTGTTAGGAACAAATGATTTGAAAGAAGGGAAATATACAATGAGAGAAGATATGAAGGAGTTCTTGAAAGAAGTGAAAATGAAGAGTAAGGAAGTAAAGATTCTGACTCCATTACCTTGTTATGATAGGACAGAGTTGAGAAAAAGAGATGATTGTTGCTAATTTGTCAATGAGAAGATTTCATTGACAAATTCATTTGTCAATGAATTTGTCAGCTCATCAACTCACTTGGTTGTTGAAAAATACCTTGACGAGCAGAGACAAGCAAGTTATTGTACCTCTGTACCGAGCCTTGATAAGACCTCATCTCGACTACTGTGCCCAGATTTGGTAACCTCGGTTCCTTCTTGATGGGGAGGAGGTGGAGAGGATCCAGAGGCGAGTGACTAAGATGATAACAGGTCTATGGAATGAACCATATGAGAACAGGTTGAAGATTTGTGGGTTGCAGAAACTAGTTGATAGGCGGAGGAGAGGAGATATGATTGAGACATTCAAATTGCTAAAGGGATTCTATAGGATTAATTCAGAGGATATTTTTGAGATCAGGACTGGTGGTGGGAAAACTAGGGAACACCTATGGAAGCTGGGCAAGAGTGTGGTTAGCAGGGGTGTTAGAGCTGGGTTCTTTACTTTTAGAGTGGTAAATGAGTGGAATAAGCTGCCAGAGTCTGTTGTGGGTGCTATGACGGTGAACGAGTTCAAGACAAGGTATGATAGATACTGTGAGAATGTAATCGCATAGTTGTGTGGACATGATGTTTAGGGCCTCCCTCGATGAGTCTAAGGACTTCTGGAGTCGCCCAAAATAATAATAATAATATACCAATGCCAGAAGTATCAGGAACAAGAGAGAGGAGTTTTTTTGGCATTGGTTAGTGCAACTTCACCAAAAGTTATTTAGCGTTTTCAGGGAGGAGAGAGAAGATAGAATAGGGTAGGAATACTGTTGTTGATAAGAGGAGATGAATTACAGCCAAAAAGAATGGAGTCAGGATGGACGATGGTTGTCCATTTGAAGCAGTCTCATGTGTAATCCAGGCTAATGAGACAAAATATACAGTTGTTTGCTGCTATAGGCCAAGGGGGATTGGGATGACTTGGAAGACATGCATCAGCAAATTAGTACAAGTACAGGTTGAGTAATTATTATGGGAAACTTTAACTATGGAAATATAGATTGAAAGAAAGAAAGATCACATAATAGGAAAGGAACAAAATTAATACACCCACTAGGAGATAATTACTTGAGGCAGCATGTGTTGGCAGGGACTCAGGTTGCAAGAGTATTGGAATTGGTCATAGAAAAGCTGTCTGTAACCAAGGTCATATTGCTTATTCATCGATATTGCTTCCTCTAGATGCCCCATATCTATCTCCCATGCCAGGGGTGACTTGTGCATAGGCACTGTGGAACTGCAGCACCCCCAATTTTTCTCGATATATAAATATATTTATTAATTTATTTATATTTGCTTGTAATACATAATTTTATCATCAACAATCCTATACAATTTTCTTATTTTGTATAAAAAATAATAAAAATCCATCTTGTAGCACTTAGGAGGCGAAGGACACTAGCAGCATTGTGCTTACCACAGTGTCATATTGCTAGTATCTGCTACACATGCAAGCATATGCACGTCATCTACGCATGCAAGCATATGCACATCATAGTGAGATGCGAGCTATTAGCATAATGCGCCACTGTCCGTTGCACAGTTCCACATTTGTTTATACAGTTTGCGCCAGTAGTGGAGTGTTCTTACTGCTTATCATGTTTACTCCATCTCTTTAAATATTTGGACATTACAATTAAAGACATAACATTTGTTATAGTTTTTATTTTAGAACGTTATTGGGGTTATGATAATGGGTTTTATTTTTAAATAATTTTGAATTATACCAAACTATAATTTTATTGATAGTAAACAATATTTTTTTCATGTTTTAGTTTTTTTTTTAAATTTTTACCATAATTTTGATATTTTATCCAAACATTGTACTCACAGTGTGTATGTATATTTTGAAAGTTGCAGCACTCCCATGATTTCAAGCCATGAGCCACCACTGCCCATGCACTACTAACATCCTTCCCTTTCAGGGATTTATGCAGAGCTACAAGGCAGGTAATTATGACAAGCTTAGGAGGAATCTTGAAGTTGTGCCATTGCAAAAAAAAACCCTTCAAAGGAAGGATTGCATGGGAGATAGATATGGGGCATCTAGAGGAAGAAATATCAAATTGTATATCCAAGGCGGGGAGGGTTAATCAGGTAGTAGTCAGATGGATGAGTATTATTATCAGTGCTTTTTTTTTCTGGTGGTATGCAACGATCCTCAATACCAGCACCTTTTTTCTTAGGTTTTTAAAAATTTGCGATTTATTGCCAGCAAAATGTATTATAAATATTCTGGTAGATAGTACTGTGTTCACTAATTGAATTTTGATTACTCATAAGTTGGTACCCTGCTTTCCTGTTTCATAGGTTGGTATGCAACTGGAAACAGGAAGTCGTGTTCACTTCCGATTACTTCCAATATCAGTTCTATATTCACTCTGCAACAGGCAGGTGTTCACGTGAGTTTTGAATTAATCTAAGTTAAATTATTATTATTTGTCACCTCCAGGGAGTCCAAAGATTCATTGAAGGAGGGCATCTGCTCTACAACTTTGGCTCCACCACTCGGTCCACAAGCTGACCGCTACCACACTAACGGCATCTATCGCCGACCACCACCAGTATTTCCACAGACAATTGCAAACATCCATGCCCACGGCAGGATTCGAGCCTGCAGCCTTTTGGCTGGGGAGCGGATACGCTAACCATTTGGCCAACCAGGCTGGCAAAAAATGCAATGGCCGGGAAGAAGAAGGCAGCTATGCTAACCACTATACCATCATCATGCAATCATTGTTCAAAATGAGTAAAAAACAGAAGGCTGAAGAAGCAGAAATTGTTGAATCTACTTGTGATCCTGTAAAACAGAAAACTACTACTGAAAATAGGGGCCAGGCATGGAAGCTGGGCAAGAGCGTGGTTGACAAGGGTGTTAGAGCTAGGTTCTTTACTTGGAGAGTGGTAAATGAGTGGAATAAGCTTCCAGAGTGTGTTGTGGGTGCTATGACCGTGAATGAGTTCAAGGCAAGGTATGATAGATACTGTGTGAATGTTGAATAGTTGTTCTTGACATAATGTTAGGGCCTCCCTCGATGAGTCTGTCGACTCCTTGGAGTTTCCCGGAACAATAATAATAAAAATATATACTTGGTGAAGAGGATCACGAAACCAAGACCGAAGATCCACGTGGTCAAAAGGAAGCAGATTCTGATAATGATTGGCCCGAATGTCGGACACTTTTGAAGAAAAATCACTTCTGGGAGAGAAATGAGTGACTGTATTTTAAGAATAAAATGTTGGGCTTTAAAGCATGTCGTGATGTTGGAAATCTTGCTGTCGATAAACACATGGAAATGAAAATTACAGAGGAATGGCAAATGGTAAAATCAGTTATTTTGGAGAATCTCGCAAACAGCAATTATGTCATTAAGAAAAAAGATTTTTGATCATAAGGAGAGTGCAGTGCACAAAGCGTGCCAAAAAATAAAATCTGAAGCAAAAACTGAAACATTAGAGAAAGTTATCTTAAATACTTTGTCTCATAACAGGAAAAGTGTTTTGAACTGCTTACAAAGTAGCGAGGAGAAATCAGTCATTTAACAACTTTGAAGACGAAATACATTTACAGGAACTTAATGGCCTAGACACTTATCAACTATATTCTTCATTCTGCAAATGCTTGCATTGACATTGAGCCATATTGCAAATGAAATGAGAAAAACATTAATAGACAATATATAGTGACCTCCAAGAACAAAATATCATTACTTATTGATGAATCGACAACTGTGAGTAACATAACAACATTGATTGTTATTGTTCATGTAGTTCTTCCTGAACTTTCTGCTCCTGTGCGTCTTTTCCTAGATTTGATTGAATTATCAGATGTAACTGCTAAAGGAATTCTAAACTCTTTAATTAGTTATCTTGACTGTTTAGGATTATCTGAAGATTACTTAAAGGAGTATTTATTGTCTGTAACTTGTGATGGTGTAGCCTTGTTGTTTGGGGTGTGTAATGGTGTAAAGAGGCTAATATAAGGGAAGTTTCCTAGTGTTATTTTCTGGCATTGTGCTAGCCATTACCTTGAATTGTCTGTTAGTGACACACTGAACAATGTGGGAGGAGTGAATCGCTTTAAGAGTTTCATGGACAAACTTTATGTGACTTATCAACTATAGGAATGTGCAGCGACTCTAGAACTTCAACTTCTTAAAATTGGCTGAATTTTAAGCACGTGCTGGGTTGCATCTAGCTTTCGCACTGTTTTTGCAGAGTGGCAACATTTGAAGCCCTCATCCATCACTTTTTGGAGGCAAAAGAAGACGGCAGAAGAAGCAAAACAGATCGCTTTCCTTATAAGGGCCTTTTAAGAAAAATAACGTCATGCCAGTTTGTTTTTGATTTGGGCTTTGTGTGATGCTCTTCAAGAAACTGAGTCTAGATTTACAAGAGAGAAATGTTGACTTGTGCAAAGCAGACATGAAGAAAAAGAATACAATTCGACTTTTTGAAGAAAGAATTGAAAATACTACAGTATTTTTCTTCAAAGTCAGAAGAAGATGAAGTTCAAAGGGATTGAGCTCCACAAAAATGAAAGATACAATCCTGCAATAAGTTCAACTGCTTTTTATAAAAGTCTGAAAGCTTCTCTTGAAGGAGATGATGCTGATTTGCTTGAATGTGCTAAGATTTCAGATTACAAGTATTGGCCAGAAAATCCTGGGAAGCATCTGACATTTGGTGAAGCTGAAATTAAAAAGTTAGCCTGCAAATTTCGCTTAAATGAAAGAGAAGAAGTTTGTGGTTTCCATGAATATCTTCAAGAAAATAAAGTCTCGGACATACTACTTCCTCTAAAGCACACTTTGGGCAATTGCAATATCTTCCAGTGAATGTGAAAGGGGGTTCCTCTCAGATGAATCTTATAGTAACTTCATCTAGGTCATCTCTGCTTGTACAGACAACTTTTGCACTGATGTTCATCAGGATAATAGGACCTCCTCTCACTCAGATCAACCCTAGCAAATATGTGGACTCATGCTATTGTCTCCAGCTAACAGGCATTAACAGTTGCATAGATCTGTTATTCAGTTTTTTAACGAACTGTTTAGATGTTCACAATACCAACAAATGAACTAATTTTCGTAATTTCTAGTAGTTTGTGCTTTAAACATTTAGTTCTCTTTACCCCTGAAGATGTTAGTCTGATGACTAATGAAACTTGTTTGGTGTTGTTATTAATACTTTTTTAGTTTTAAAAGTGGTTTTCTTTAATAAACATGTGGTCACAAAACCGGAATAACTATATTGAATTTCTTAACGACTGAAACCTTCTCAGGAATATTACCCTCATCTTCCCAATGTTGTATATAGTCCCTCACTAATTTCTCCAGGATCTTAACAACTACTGATGAAACACAAACTTGTCTATAATTTGACACTTCCAGTCAAATTATAGACAAGTTTGCAATGGCACTATCTTACCTTCCTTGACCAGACTTTCATTGAAAAGCCAGGTTAATGGAGCTGTCAGTTCTTTAGCACATTCTCTCAAAATACATTGTGAAATCTCATTCGGTTCCATTTCTTTATTGACATTCAGAGTACTCAGTATTTGAAACACAATCTCTTCTTGCTTTTCTAAACCTCGAATCCTCCCTTTCCCTCTAGTATTAAAACCTACTTCTCCAGGGTGAAATATCTCAATAAAGGATTCATTGGGCAACTCCATTATGCTCTTTGCATCAGTCAATCTATTCCCATTTTTATCCAAAATCATTCTTCCACAATCATTTCTCCTCCTCCTGGCCACATTGCAAAAATATTCCTTGAGATTTTCTTTGGATCTCAGGGCCAATCTCTTCTCATACTCCAGTTTTGCCTTCCTTACCATACTACTCACTCTCCTGGCATGAGTATATTCTTCATGCATCTCTCTCTGCCCCTTTCCTTATATCTCTTTTATAGCCTCTTTTTTATGTGCAGTTCTCTTTTGATATTTTTTGTCATCCACTTTACACCAAATTGTGTTCTCTTCTTCACTTGCAGTGCACAGCTTGCTATTGATGCTAATAAACATTCCTTCACAAGTTCCCAAGTACTGATGATATCTCACCCTTCCAATTCCTGCCTCCATGGAACTTGCCCAAGTTTATATCTAAGATGATTAAAGCTGGCCTGGTTGGCTGAGTTACTGCACCGACTCTCCAACTAACAGCCTGTGGGTTCAAATCCTGCCATGGGCATGGATGTTTGTAATTGTCTTTAGGTGAAAGATGAATGTCATTGTCTGGTGTGAGACCACTGTCCTGCTTATTGGAGGCCTGAATTGGCTTGAAAATTTTCCATGCTTGGTCTCTTGAGCAGGGTTTCCAGACTATGTAAAAATAAAAAAAATATATATATTGATATATATTGATATATATATTGATAAAAATAGGAAAAGAAATCCTTAGTCCATCCATGGCACAAAATATACTATAGGTTTATAAAAATAACCTTTCGTGTGTGTGTGTGAGCGATATAAAAAGAAAAATCACCTGCGTTATAATTTCACATGCATTCCTTTCTCTTTGGTACTTTCACATGTCTATTCATCTTACAAGTCACTCTCTCCAACTGGGAGAAGAGATGCCATCTCAATTATAAACAGCTCTTCTGATGCTATGACTAAATCTAAAACTCTTGAGCCTTGTGTTCCTTCTACAACATTTTGCCTAAGACATTTGTCCTTCAAGAATTCCAGAAATTCCATTCCCTTATTATCCCTTAGTAGTTAAAATGTACCATAACATTCTTCTTGTACTTGCCAAGCTCAACTGCTTAAACATCTCCTGCTCTTCAACCTCTGTGTATCTGGCTTGTAGCAACACCCCACTAAATATCCTGTCTTGCCCACCTCTACCTTACACCATATGTTTTCAAAACCATTAGTGCCATTTCCCTCCAATTCTTCCACCTGAAAAGCATAAGTCATCACTTATCATAAGCAGTACTACACCACCACATTTTACCTTCCCATCCTGTCGAAAAATGCTATACCATGTCACTTCTGTTCCTGTCAGTATATCATCTTCCATCAATCACGTCTCAGAAATCCTAATAATCTTTGGACAGGTTGATGCTATCACGACCAATTCACTAATTCATCTCCTTTACTCCGGATACTGCTGCCATTAGTATAAAGCATCAGGGCATTGTCACTGTTTCTATACCTATCATTATCCCCTCCAGACTCCACTGGATTCAGTATTACCCCATGTATTCCCATTTCTCCCAAGCACCCATTCTCACAAGAGGCTACCCTTGCTGCCGTCCACCCTGATAATTCTAGTTTCCCTGCATTGACATGCTGACTTGCTCAGAGAAGACGTAGGCATCTGAAGAGAGCATTTTCTTCAGATGCCTACGTCCTTCCTCATTCAAATGCAAACTGTCTCTTGCATACAGTTTCTCTCTGTCCTTAAATACCATCTAATCATCCTCGTATTCCAAGCCTCTTTCAATACATTCTGGCTATTATACTATTCATTATTGATGCTCTTCTCTATAGCTCTGCAATATCATATCTGGACAATACATACATTATTTTCTCCTCTCTCTGTCTTCTTCCGTACAATGTCAAGCATGAACCTCGCATCTCTTGCCACCATCATCACCCCTATTGACACTGCCTTTCAAGTCATATGTGCCCACCATCACAATCATCTCATCCACCCTTTAATCTCACTTAATTGCCACTATCCATCATTCCTCCAGGCTAGCTCTTTTCAGGCATTCTATCTTGCACAGCACGGATCATTCAGTCTCCATACATCACACCTCTTATCACTCTGTTTCTTCCTTGCTCACCTACATCCCTCACTCTCCCTTCCAACACTTTCTTTGTTCCTCTGTCCTGTCAACTTTCCATCACATCTTCCAGCACTCTCTTGCATTTTTCACATTCCTTCTCCTTTCATTGGTTCTTCTATTTTCTCTTCTTCTATCAGTCCCATAACTATCTCTCACTCCTACTCTGATTTGCTTTGCATTCATCATTTCCAGTCACTTAATCTCATCTTTCATAGTTCTCATTTCATTCCTGAGAAATCCACTTCCTCTTTGAGTGCTCTCTCTCTCTCTCTCTGCAAGCTACCTACTCTTGCTTGCCATTTGTCCTCCCAATTAACACCATCTTCAAAAACTTCATGATGTTTCGAGCTCATCATACTTCATGCTTTTATTTTTTCATCCACGTTCTGCTTTTTATCCTCACCCTCAATCCTGTTACTTGTCTCTCTCTCTCTCTTGCTCAGTTGGCATTCTCCTATTTCAGATGTAACACTGCCAAGGTCCATTATAGTAATGTCTAAATCATAAAGTTCCTCCCATTTTCTACGTTTTCCACATATATGCACTCCCCAATCTTTCACATGACACATATCTAAGTGTCAGGATGCACACATGCTGCAAGCACTGCATACCACAAACTTGGTGATAATTCATTGGCAAACTGAGCTGCAGCTTCCGCCATTATTCAAACACTGCACAAGAACTATTAAAAACTTTACTAAATATTACATTTTTAAGTACAAATTCCCTATCTGTAAATTACCTGTAGATTATATCTAGCGTAGTTTCCCCATAATTGAAGTAAAAAAAAATCTCCAATAAAAATAACAAACCTACCTTTTTTTGATTTTTGATCTTTTTTTTCACTTCTACCTCTTTACACATGTGACTCTGACCTCACCCTCTGGCAGATGAGCAGCATCATTAATAGCATCTTGTGAGTAGCATCATTAAGCATGAGCTGCAGAAAAAGAAAATGCTATGGAGAGTATATAAGGAGTAGGTTACCAGAAAGCTCGTGAACAGTCCAAAGGTCAGGCAGTCCATCATGTTAAAGAAAACAAAATCGCACTAGAAGAAACTATTAAATGACTATTAAAGAATAACCTTAATGAGTGCTGATGGTGCAAGGTGACAGAAGCAGAGAAAATGTTGAGTTACTAAGTGATCACTTTGCAAGAGCTTATTCATCCAGGTGAGTTACTGCTGTGATGTAATGGGACAAATATTGATATAGGAACAGAGGTGGATGAAATTGAGGTTCTTCAGATATTACAGAATCTCAGTGTAAATACTGAGATTCTTGGAATTAGATAAGATTTCGAGAATGTGCAAAGGAATTTTGCCCTCTTTCCATATGGAAAGAGGACAACAAAGACCATTTGGAAATTATAGATCAATCAGTATTTCAGGCATGGTGATAAAAGTACAGGAAAATTTGGTTAAAAAGAGAATTCAAGAATGGGTTTGTAAGAATATGATTCTCTATGAGGGACAACATGGCCTTGTGGTCATGCCTTTGTAATTTACTAACTTTTTTTATAATAGAGTTGCAACTGATTTGGATAAAGGAAATGACTGCATGATAATTCTGCTGGATTTTGCAAATATATTTGACAGAATACCACATGGAACTCTGTTGTGCAAATTAGAACAAATGAGGATGTATATGATACTGATTATTTAGATAACAGGGTGGCAGATGGACAGATATCAAAAAGTGGTATATGGAGGAGCAGAATCCAGGAGAAAGCAGGTGACTACTAGTGGTATGGAACAAGGTTTTGTACTAGGGCCGCTGCTATTTAATTTGTACATAAGATATAGGAAGCAATTATAAAGAAAATATTCAGTTGTTTGCTCTACAGTAATAGTTACTCAAGGTTAGTGGAATCTTGCAGGATGATTTAAATAGACTGTACGTATAGACAAAAGATAATGTGTGTCAGTTTAAGTAAAGATAACATGATTGTAAATGCAGTATCAATACTGGCACCTGTTCTGGAGAATGAACATGTGGAGTTGGTTTTGAAGGTAGTCAAAAGGGAAAAGGTTGTTATCAAGAAGGTATATATGTGGAACTATAAAATGAGAAGCTTACTAGTCAACTGGCATAAATACATTGGATTGATCAGCTGTACAGAAAGTGCAAAGATACAAGACGACATATAACTGTATGAGGAGTGGATATGTGCTTCAGGAAGTGGATGACATTTGGGATCTTGGGGTGATGGTTGACAGTGGACTAAAATTCTGAGGATAGATTGCAAGTGTTGGACTGTACATCATATTGCTACTATGATAAAAAGTACATTGACATGTAGGGATAAGGAGGTGGTGTGGTGGTCCAACCATATATGGCTATTGTGTCAAATTTGGCTGCTTAGTTTTCATTATAGTGTGGAAACACAAGAGAGGGTCCAGAGAAGAATGACCAAAGTGATGTTGGAAGTTAGTGTTGGTTATGCAGAGTGGATGAGGGGATTTGGATTATAGAGTTTGGTGGACAGGAGAAAAAATGGAGATATGATAAAGACCTTCAATTTAGTTAATGGATTCTATCAGATTAATACAGAAGGAATTATAAAACAGAGTGGACATTAAAATGGTGTGAGGAGCAGATTTTTTTACATGCATAGTTGTTGGCGAGTGGAACGCCTTGCTAGAGTGTATTGTGAATGCACTCTGGCAGTGTAATATGATAAACATTGTGTTGGTTGAGTGGACCTCCTACAATGAGTCTATTAGAGGTTACTGTAATAATAATAATAGCATGGTGAGGGGTAAGATGAAACTATAAAAGAAACAAATGTTGATTATATTTCTTTCTATATTGGACATCTTCAACGTTTTTGTTTATAGAAGTAGACTTGTATAATCGTATATAAGAATCTCTTTATTTTATTAAACTGAAAGGTATTTATAGCATTGTAAACTGCAGTAAAAAATAAAAGTGAACTCTTGTAATGTTTTAAACTTAAATTATTTTTGATCTGCATTCTTTGTTTTTTATCCAAAATTTTTCATCAACATTTTTATTCAGTAATTTTATTCACACAGCCTACATAGTTTTTCTCCATTTTGGAGAAAATTGATAAATTGGCTGAAGTTTTTTATTATGGCTATAGTAAGCTTATTATATATATATACTTGAGTAATATTTTCTTTTATTTTTATTGCAGATATTTATTTTCTATATTCAGTTTTAAGACTAAAACCAGGGGGATAAAATGGCTGTACAGTCTTATAACAGTATTCAGAATTTATCTGGATATGAAAAAATTAGGACAGTTGGCAAAGGTATATATACTAAAATGCTATATTAAAAAACTATAAAAAATGTGCTATGTTAATACCCTTTTTTATGATCTATTTTATATCTGTGTATCTAATTATATTATAAAACAGTATATTTAGTAAAATGTTACATGGTTACTAAGGAGGAATTCCAGAAACTGGATGAAGGAATGAGGCCCAGGAGACATCATGATAACTGTATGAAAATAGAGTTAGTAAGGGAGTGAGGAGTCAATGTTCTATAGAGACAGAGCAAGAAGAGAGAGAGAGTGGATGTAATGCATTTGTCAATATGTTACATTGTTGCAGCTATTGTGAGCCTCCTGTTATGACTATGATTCCTCTTTTAGCATGTGATGCCCTGTAAATCCACATGATGATTATGATAACAATAGCAATATTTTTTTTTTAAGCCTCAAACTCAAGAAACTAATACAAGCTTGTAAAAGAGCATACATTTAAATATTTATATACTATACTTCTTGCACTCGCCCTGCACTCCATAAAAAAATCTACTGTCACATTCCTACTTATGCTACTTTTTATTAAGACCCGACTCCCCCCCCCCTCCTCACTTCTTACTCTTTGCATTTTTTAAAACCCTTCTTCTTGTAGATCCTGTCAGTAACATATATCTTAATTTCATCATTGTATAATCCTTTCTCCTTTTTATTAAGCTCTGCAATCTATATTCTCTCTAATTACCCTCATACCTCATATTCTACAACTAAGTTCTCTTCAACTCCTCTCAGGGATTTCCATATTACTTTCAAAACTAAGTAACAAAATCTTATGTTTTAAATAAACATTTCTTTAGTCCATCTAATATTGATTATGTTTAAATCATTAATTATATTTAAAGCTTTATACAAGGAATAACTATGTACCTGTATACGATGCAAAGGTTGTGAAGGCTGTAATCCTTCACAACCATTACAGTATAACCTAGGAACATCTGTGCCCTATCTACAATCACTTTTATTATTATTATAATTATTATTAATATCGGACCTCACTGAAGTCAAGGACTCATGCAATGAGTCCTTGAAATGAGTCCTATGAAAAATCTTCACCCCATTAATCTTGTAATAGCCCCTCACCAACCTATGTCTCAAGTATTCACAAGGCTCTGTCAATGTCAGTGACCTCTGAACTTGAAGTCTCTGTCCGCCATCATTTCTACATCTCAATCTTGCTTACCAAATTTCAAGACCATACACTTTTCAACATTAAACTGATAGCTCAACTTACTTGCCCACCCACATAGTCTGTTTAGATCCTCCTGCAAGGTCATAACATCTACACAACAACACAAGGCCACTACTTCTCATAGCCCTTTCCAACTTTGAATCATTGGCAAACAGCTGCACATCTCAAGTTATGTTGGTCCCAATGTCATTAACATACAAGTTAAACAATAATATTCCCAAAACAGATCCTTTTATCACTCTACTAGTGACCATCTTCTTTTGGGATACCACTCTGATACCTATCTGACAGCCAGTTACCTATCCAACTTACTAGTCTGTTATCTAATCTCATCTGTTTCAGTTTTACTACCAGCTTGTCACGTGGCAGTCTGTCAAAGGCATTTGAAAAATCCAAGTATATTTCTGTATATACATCTCCTTTATCGAGTGAATTTGTCACAATAAGATATATATAGGAACATAATCACATAAAACAGATTTACTTTATATATATTTTTTAATTAGTATAAAATTTTTGCCCTTAGTATCAAGGGCATCTTCAGTATGATTTTCAAATTAAACAAGAACAGAAACCTTCACCAATGACATGCATGAACTGCATTTACATGATGTAAAGCGTCATGGTCTACATGGTAAAAATTAAAAAAAAAAAAAAATAAATAAATAAAATAATTTATAGATATACATAGGTAGATTGATAGTTAGATAATTTAATTGTTCATTCTGGAATTTGTGAAGAACTGTTTCCCATAAGAGGGATAATATAAGTCTATTATTTTTATAGATTCAGTTGATGTAGAAAGGCCTAGCAACTCTCTCTTTGTATAAATGTTCCAGGATGTTATTACTTTTATGGAGAACATTAATTTTCTTCCAGATAGGCAGATCTGCCTCCATGTGTTGCATTGAACGTTAAGTTCCATGAGCCAGAGCTATCAGAACTTGCGGAGCTTGCCATCACCACCAAACACGGAGTTGGAGTTCTTTGGAAGAAATTAAGGTTCTCCATAAATGTAATAATCTCTTGGAATGTTTATTATGCAAAGAGAATTATGAGAACTTGTTACATCGACCGAATCTAAATAGAAACAGTGGACTTAATTTATCTCTCTTGTGGGAAATAAATAGTTCTTCAAATATTTAGAATTAACCTGAACTTAATTATATATCTTTCTATCTATACATTATTTATTTTTTTTAAAAAATTATAGTTATTTTTACTAGAACCTTAATATAATTAGACTACAACATTCTACATCATGTACATGCAGTTCATGTGTGTCATTGTTGAATTAACCAGTCTCTTTTCTTGTTGTTTAATTTGAAAGTCATACTGAAGATGCCCTTGATACTAGGTGTATCAAGAAGATTATTATTATTCAGTCCTCCATGGAATTGAAAAAAAATCATTGTTGGAGGTCCTCCCTAGGAAACACAAAAAAATACAAATCTGGCCTTCTATGGACACCTCTATGTGGGGGTGCCTTCTATGGACACCTGTCAGCAGCCTAGGATGTAAACTGGGATCTCAAAGTATTAGTGTTTCTCATTTTTTGAGAAGTTGCATGCAATCATATTTATTTAAATTAGGCTGAATTGTAAGAGTAGCAGCAGATTCTAAAAACAGCCTATCTTCTTAATTTGCTCTGATGTTTTTTTTTTATTATAATTCATTCTGTGAGCTGTATCCAAAGCATAGTCTGCAAGGCCAGATTTGTATTCTTTATGTTATTCCATTCAGACAGTAGCTGATTTTCCTGTCTTCCATAGTAGGCCAACTTGCAGTAACAAGGAACTCTATATACGCCTGGAACTGAGAGAAGAGGGAATTTGTCTTTAGTGGAATGGATAAGGGTAGCTAGTTTTAAATGGGACTTGAAAGTGGTGCGAAGATTGTATTTCTTTAAGATTCTGGATAGTTTTTCAGATGTGCCTTGGACATAGCAGATGGTAATAGCATTACTAAAATCTTTCTTAAGAGAAGGTTATGGATTGCGGAAGGATTGATTATTTTTTTGATATTGTGGGAAAAGTGTGGTGTATGTGATTGAGTTCTGTTGCAAGAGAGGTCTCAGTGGAACAGAGGTTATAAGCTCTTGTTGTGTTGTGGTTTTCCCTTTCAGACGTTTCCAACAGTAGATGACTTTGTAGGCATTGCCTACAAAGTATTACTGGTGAGATTTTGACAGGGTAGTTCAGCATTGCTTTTCCCAACCTCCCAGTTTATCCAGGCTTGGGACTGGCATATGGCTGGGACGTATTCATGACTGTAATCGATGTGTGTTCATGGAGCTGGTTTGCCTGTTCTGGGGGATGAAAAACCAAAGTTTCCAGGTGAAAAAAACCCCTACCTCTGTATGAGACTGGCTAACTCACCTTTAGTCGAAAGAGACCAGATAAAGATTCCTCATTCACTGACTGGAATTGAACCCAGGGCTTTGTCTGTACTGACTGAGCTAAGGAGGCTCTTATTAGCTCTTTGGGTAGTATTTTTATGACACCATATTGTTGAGGGTGGGAGCGGGGGTGATGGGAAAATTTGTGAACACATGAAAGTTTATACCTTTTCCCCTTTGTGAAGTGGAACAATTTTTCCCACCTTCCATTGCTTTGGGACTCATTCTGTTGCAAGGCTCATCTTAAACAATTGTGCCATTAAGACACATCACAATATATTGTAAAGTCCTATTAACATCAAGTTTACTTAGTTCCTCATTCCTTTTCTGCTCATTTGTCATCAATCTCTCCTCCACCATATCATCTACACTGCAGCTTTTCTTGAAGTTGCCTTCACGAGAATGAAATATGCAGATAATCATTGAATATTTCAACTATGTCCTGCTTTGGTTACCAGTCTGCTAGTGTCATCAACTAGCATCATCTTCCCATAGTCATTTTTTCTTCTACTTGTCACATGTCGAAATAACTCATCTCATAATTTGATTAGCTAATTTCTTCTGATTTGCACTTTTCTGACCTTACCAACCAGGTCATCTTCTTGGCCTGCTTTTTGCACTCTTCATGCAACTGATCATTACCAACAATCATCTTGTGTTGCCTCCTCAGTGCCCTCTTCTTCTTCCAGATTTCATGCTTAATCTTTTCACCTTCCATTCCTTTCAGACTCATCCTATTGCAAGGCTCATATTAAACAAGTGTACCATTAATTCCATAGAGCATCCACTCAAGACACATGGCAGTATAATAGCATTTTACTTCTACCTTGTTTATTCTTTTCACCTTTGAAATACACAGTCATTGCTGCTGATAAATAGCTGTTGGATCACACATTTGTTTTCTTTCCACTGAACTCCTCTTTACACCCCTTAGCTTCCAGTTGTCTCATAAGTTTTTCATTATCAACAACCTTGTAATTCCACACATATCTCTTCTGTACAAGCTATTCTCATATGATTTGCTGCAGTCCAGGTGATCACTTCATGGCACTCTCACCAACCAGGGGAAGATTAGATGCCCATTCGTAATCGTATCCTCTGAAGATATAACAAGATCTAAGACTATTAACCCTTGTGTGCTCTGCTCATTCACACCATCTCTGACTTCCATCAATATCTCTCTGATTCCTTGTTTCCCTGTCCAACTTGTGTTTCTGTTCTCACATTCTCCTCTCTATTCTCAACCACATCAGTCTCACCCAGTCCACTCTCCTGCCCATTCACATTGTCTTTCACTTCCACTGATATACCTTGTTTGCATCCCTCATTACACTAACTAAGTAAAAAACCTAGTTCTAACACCCTTGCTAACCCCACTCTTACCAAGCTTCCATGGATGGCCCCTAGTCCTCCCACTACCAGTCCTATTCTCAAAAATATCTTCTGAATTAATCTTATAGAAACCCTTCAGTAATTTGAATGTCTCAATCATATCACCCCTTTTTCGCATATCAACCAATTTCTGCAGCCCACAAATCTTCAACCTGTTCTCATAATGTTCACTCCACAGTCCTGCTGTTATCTTGGTCACTCGTCTCTGGATCCTCTCCACCTCCTCCCCATCGAGAAGAAACCCTGGCACCCATATCTGGGCACAGTAGTCTAGATGGGGTCTTATCAAGGCTCGATACAGACGAACAATAACCTGTTTGTCTCTGCTTGTTAAAGTATTTTTCAGCAACCAAGTGATTTGATGAGCTGATTTAGCCACTTTTGCAATGTGCCCCTAAACTTCAACTCCCTATCCACCAACACTCCCAAATCCCTAGCTTCATCAATCTCCTGGAGTACGGTTCCACCAATATGATATACTGCTGCTAATCTTTTCACCCCAAAATGCATAACCTTACACTTTGCCACATTAAATTGACATCCATTTTCCTTTGCCCAGTCCTCCAAACTATCGAAATTATCTTGCAAAATTTTGACATCCTGTGCACTCACTATTGCTCTACCCAACTTTGCATCATCAGCAAACAAGTGAACACTTCCTCTCAGATCCTTTCCTATATCGTTAATGAACAAATCGAAAAGTAGTGGTCCAAGAACAAAACACTGCAGCACACCACTAGTCATAAGCCGTGTTTTGGACTCCACTCCTGAATAAACCACTCTCTGATATATCTCCATCAACCACCCTCCTATCCATCTCACCAACCCTCGATCCATCCCCATATGCTGCAGTTTACTGATTAGAATTCCATGCGGTATCCTGTCAAAGGCCTTAGCAAGGTCCAGTAGAATCACTGTAAACCCATTACCCTTATCCAGTTCAGCTGTCACTGTGTTATAAAACATGAGCAAGTTACTGAGGCATGATCTACCCTTCACAAAACCATGTTGTCTCCCATACAGTATCCTATTTTCATCTATCCAATCCTGTATTTTTCTCTTGACTATTTTCTCCAAGACCTTGACAACAATTCCTGATATGCTGATCAGCTGGTAATTTTCAACAACACCCCCTTGGGACTAACCCAGACCCGAAACTCAAATTAAACAAAATGGTCAAAGGCACTGACAATTCTTTAGCTGCTTCTTGTATGACACGAGCTGGTATACCATCCAATCCTGCAGATGAATTGACATTGAGGTTTTGTAATAGACTATTCACCTCCACTTCATTCACCACAATTCCCGTATAAGCTGTTGGTTCTTACATTTCTGCAATGTTACCACCAGGATGATATGCTCTTGCAAAGTGCTCTCTCAGTAATTCTACTATATCAGCTGATTCGGTTACCTCCCTGCCATCAGCATTCTTTAAAATCATTATGCCATATACATTTTTTCTTTTACTTGCAACATATCAAAAAAACTGTTTGGGATTCTCTTTAGCCTGCATGGCTAATGTTCTTTCATAATCCGCTTTTGCTTTTCTTACCACACTTGTTATCCTTCTGGCTTGGGCTTTATACCATTTATGTGCCTGCAGGTCACCTTTTTCCTTAAATTACCTCCACAGTTGTTTCTTTTTTTGCAGCTCAAGCTTAATAGTGTTACTCATCCATTTAACTCCTACTTGATTTATTATTCGGACTCTAGGTATACAGTCAGCCATTGCTTCATGCAAACACTTCTTAACCGCCTCCCATGCACTATCAACTTCTAGCCCTTGCAGTTTTACATGCCATGGCACTGAACCAATCAAACTCTTAAGCTTGTCATACTTACCAGCCCGATAATTCCACATGTACCCTGTCTTAATTGTAAATTCCACACCTTTAGCCACCTCCCAAGTGAAGACCCTATGATCACTCTCACCATTTGGTGGCAATGTGGTCATATTCGTTACAGTCAGATCCTCAGATGCAATTAGTAGGTCAAGCACTCTCTGACCCTTAGTATTTTACATTACATGCTGTTGCAGAAAGTTATCCCTTAATAACCGCATAAAATCCAATTCCTTCCTCCCATGTGTCCTCTCCTCCCTCCAATCAATGCTACCATAGTCGAAATCTCCCATAATAATTATTCTCCTTCCACTCGTTTCTTTTATTTACTTATGCATACTATCTCCACCATCTTTTCCATCACCTAGTCTATAATAGTACCTAATTGTATATTTTGTTCTGCTAGCCTCAATCTGACACCAAATGGCCTCAAATGTGCTCTTTTTTCTATCCTGCAATTCAACTTCTATTCTCCTTGACTGCAGCTCATCAGCTATCATCAATAATACTCATCCCCCCCCCATTTTATTATCCCTGTCATTCCTGAACACTCTATACCCCTCACATTCAATCCCACTAGCTATATCATCTTCAGTCAGCCATGTTTCACTAATGCCAATAACCTGTGGTCTGGAAGTGTCAACCAAGGCCAAAAATTCTTCCTTCTTGTTCCTAATACTCCTAGCATTAGTATACATGAATTGCAGACCTCCGTTGACCCTCAACCCTACTTTGATGCCTTATACCAGTGATGGCGTACCTTTTTACCCAAGTGTGTCAAACTTTTTTTTTTTTTTTTTTTTTTAAATATTGACGTTGTTGATGTGCCACTTGCATACATGCATTATAAATGTAACTACATAATCATAGATGGTGATGTATAGATATCATATTAGACTATTTGTTTAATAGGACATTGATATGAAATTTATGAATTCATATTATACAATTAATTTAATAAACTGAAATTACAAACTTACATTACATTTAATGACTTCTGTTGCTGACTACTGGTAGAAAGTTCTTTCAATGAACAAACCTACTTTGCCTTAACTGAGAGTGATCTTACATGATTTATCGCAGTTTTTTCATCAGAATACCAATATTTTTCAACATCCAAGGTGTGTCACCTGAAACCCTCAAGTGTGTCGGTGCTGACATGCGTGTCATAGGTTCACCATCACTGCCTTATACTAACTATCCCATTCTGATTTGTTGTCCTTATTCGCTCGGGCATATTATACTCATTCATACACTCAACTGCCTCCCTAAGGTCTGCATATTTACTTCCCTCACCCCTTAATAAATCTAGTTTCCCTGATTCTGCATGTCCACTTCATTCAACAACAATTTTTCAAGTCTCCTTACACCGAATCCATTCAAATGCAAACCATCCATCTTATATAGCCTTTCGCCCATCGAACTCACTCCACACGTCCACAAATTCCACACACCACTCGTCATGCATGACCCACGCATAAAGTCATTTGCAATTTTCAATTTAGCTCTGTTCATCCCTCAAACTCGTCCCACACATTCACAAACTACACTCCTTTCTTTTCACACATTTTCTGCTAAATTCCATTCAAGATCTTTGCTCTCTGCCATAACTCATTATTGTCATACCTTGGAAACAAACTATCCGTGCACTATTGTCTTTCACTCTGCTCAATAATCTCCTGATATCCAATCTCACATTCCCCTGGTGCTCAACCAAATCATTCATTTCAGTCACAACCACCAATTCCCTTGTATGCTTATTTCTCATATCCAGCATCTCAGTTATCTTGTTCATTCTCCCTCCTGGAAAACATACCATTCCACCCTCTTATCCACCACACCTTTTATAACAGAATCGTGATATAGTGCTATTTTTGAGTCATTTGTATCCACTATATCTAATTTCATTCTGTACATGCCTCATTTCATTCCCCATTTTAATCATTTCATTATTTAATTTTTGCATTCCAGCAATCATTCCCACTATTGCTTTGTCAATCACACTTTCTTCTATTCTCACACATCAGCTCTTACTTCATCAGTCAAGCACACTTCCATAATTATGCCGGTTTTTCTATTTCAAGCATTTCTGTTCACAATCGCATTCTCCACACTCTTATTCCCACCTTCACTCTTCTGACTATAAATTTTATTCTTATATTCATTGCTGCTTTTTTGTCTTGTATTCTTCACTTCAGTTCCCAACTTTTATTCAAATCAGTGCAATAAATAAATTATTATTATTATTGTCATCAAACCTCCATGCAATCAAGAGACTCATTGCAGGAGGTTTGACTTAAATGCATTTATTGTCTCTGCACTAACCAAACCATCAGACACTGCATTCCAGTGACCCACTGCTCTCCATGCAAAGAATCTACTCTCCCCCCCCCCCCCCCCATGCCCTGCTCACATCCTCCTTATACAGCTTCCTGGGATGGCCTCTTGTTTTCCTCTGTCTGCAGACATACTATGAAAAATCTCATGTTGATTAATTTTAATAGTATAGATGAGAACACAGACCGTTAAGAAAATAGCTATTTATTAACTTATTGCTGATATTAAGCTGGTAGCACAAAAAACAGTTTGTTGCAGTATGCAAAACAGCAACAATCTGATATAATAATGGGACTAGTTTGAACAACTGTAACATACAGTACAAAGACTAAAGTCCTACCATCTATATTGAGCAAAAAAAAAAACAGAGAGAGAAAGCAGGTATTAAATAGGTCTTTACATTTCTCCATATTAAACTGATACCCATTATCTTTTACCCATACTGACAGCCTATTGAAATTGTCCTGCAAGTTCTCAAAACATTGCCTTGATTATTTATTACTCTATCTAATTTCACAGCACCAACTGAATATTTTCTTTCAGGTTATTCCTATATCATTTATGTACAAATTAAGCAGTTGCTTTTCTAGGACAGAACCTTGCAGCACACCAATATTTCCTTTCAGATTATTCCTATATCATTTATGTACAAATTAAGCAGTAGTTGTCCTAGGACAGAACCTGCGCCACACCATGACTGTCTCCCATATCTTTGGCAAATTTATACAGCCATACTTGTTGAGGTTTGGATTATGTTTCAAGGCTTCTGTTGATTCCAAGAACAATCTCTCTGACTCATAACAGCTTCTGTGCAGTACTTTTTTTTTTTTCCAATTGATTCTGTCTGCAGGGGTATCCAAGGCATGGTCTGCTATACCCGACTTGCCATAGCGATAGTGCCAGATGTATTTTTTTTTATGTTTACTTAGGCAGATATCCACAGTTCTTCATGTCTGTGCATAGTAGGCTCAATCACACAAACAGGGCACTTCATAGACTCCTGTATGTGATAAAGAAGAGATTCTGTCCTTGGGTGAACAGATGAGAGTTGCCAATTTGGCATATGGTTTAAATATGGTATTTTGTCTATCTTATGGGGATTATAGCCATTGGCTAAGAAGGTATGATGTAAGTGAGTGAGTTCAGCAGTGAGAGCATTGTCATTAGAACAAATCACTCTAGCTCTGTGGGTTAGTGTGTTTAGGATACTGTACAGTTGAGATGGGTGATGATGTGATTGTGCAAATATCTCCCTGTATGTGCGAGTTTTCTATAAACCGAAAATGATAAGGAACCCTCTGGAAGATGTATGATTAGTGTATCTAGGAAGGGCAGACAGTCATTAGCTTCCAGGTCCACTATAAAGTGAATTTTTGGGTGTTAGTTATTTAAATGCTCTGAAAATGTATCCAATGTGTATGGGCCATGAGTCCAAATAACAAGCACATCATCAACATAGTGTAGCCAAAGCACTGGTTTGAGAGTGGCTGTGTTGATAGCTAGCTTTTCCAAGTGTTCTATGTAGAAGTTGGCTAGGGGGGGAGGGAAAGGGGATGGAGCCCATTGCTGTTCTGTAATTGTGTGTATATTTTTCCTTTCCATGTAAAATAACCTGCATGCACTCTGAATTTAAAAAGTTCAAATATATATAGATGGTGCCTAATTAGGACTTTTGTGTTGTATGTTACAATTGTTTAAACTAGTCCCATTGTTATACTGGATTTTTGTTGTTTCATGTACTGTAACAAACTGTTTTTGTGCTCTGAAGATGCTGAATGGAATACCAGCAAAATATCAGCAATAAGTTAATAAATAGTTATTTTCTTATCAGTCTGTGTTCTCATCTGTACCATTAAAATTAATCAACATGTATGATGAACACATAAGCCTTTCTACACGTTTATGAAAAATCTCATCCACATTAATTTAGTAATTACCCCTTACCAACTTATGTCTCGATTATGTCTCCCTCTTTATCTGCTACGCTCTAAAATTTGCATTATCTTAAACTGTCCTCATACCCTACATTCCAGAGACCAGAAAAAAAATGACTTTTCATTTGTCTTTGAAGCCTCACCAACAACTCATCATCCTTTTGAAACCCAGATGACCAAGTCTGTGCACAGTATCCATATTTGGTCTGATCAAAGCCTTGTACAATAAAATCATAACATCTTTACTTCTATATGTTAGTGTTCTCTGCATCATTCCCATAATCTGCTGTATTGTCCTTACAATTTTAGCAAAATGTCCACAAAATTTCAAGTTGCTATCCACCATCCCTGCCCCCTCCTCCCAGATCTTTCATCTCCTCCATCTCCTCTAAGATATGCCCACCAATCCTACTCTGCATCCCATCTTTGCTTCCCAAATTTTAAAACCTTACATGTTACTATATTAAACTGACATCCCCACACACACACACACTTGCCCATTCAGATAGTATTTAGGTTTTCTTGTAAAGCTACAACATCTTCTCTACTTCTTATAACTCTTCCCAATCTTTGCATCATCTGCAAACAACCGTATATCACCAGTCAAGCCTTTTCCAATGTCATTTACATACAAATTAAACAATAATGGCCCCAAAATAGATCCCTGGGGCACACCACTAATGAATTTCCTATTCTGGGATATCACTCCACCATACACAATCTGCTGATACCTATCAGACAGCCAGTCTCCAATCCAACATACTAATTTACTATCTGATCCCATCTGTTCCGTTTCAACTATAGCTTGTCATGTGGCAATTTATTGAAATCTTTGCAAAATCTAAATATACTATTGTATATGCATCTCTCCCATCCAATGTATTCATCGTTTTTATAATAAGTGAGCAGATTGCTAAAACATGATCTTCCTTTAACAAGCCTATGCTTTCCATTAAAGAGAATTCTACTGATGTCAACCCAGTTCTGAATTCTAATCCTCACTAACACCTTAACAATAACTCCAGACAATCAGATTAGCTATAATTTGCTTATTAACTCCTCTTATTAACTCCTTTATGAAGTAGAATAATTTTGACCTCTTTCTACTCCTTCAGAACTTAGGCCAATGTAGGACTTCTGTTAAGTTAAAGCTGTTGTTAATACCTTAGAACATTTCCTCAAGACACCTGGTGATACACAATAAGTCACATTGCTTTGTTGACATCAAGTTTACTCAATTTCTCATATCACAATTAGTGGCTCCTCTCCCCTTTCCAACTGCTCTCCATTTCTACTTTGTTTTACAATCACAAGGATGGAATATTTCAATGAACTGCTCATTTAACACATTCTATATCCTCCTCCATGCTTATCATTTTCCCATTATCACTAACCAGCATTATCCTCTCAAAGTGACTCTTCCTTCTACTGGCCACATATCCAAAAAAACTCCCTAGGATTTTTAGATATGTGTTATATTTTATTTATTCGTATGGGGTTCCCCTCTCTTTCTCCCTATCCATTTGGAAGGGGGAGGGCTGATTGAGCCCTCCTAATGAGGGATTAGGTATATGTATCTTATGGCTGTAAGTTCACATGTGTTCACAGGGCCAGTTTGCCTGTTCTGAGGAACAAAAGACCAGAATTTCCAGGTTAAAAAAACCCTCTGGCTAACTTACCTTTAGTTGAAAGAAACCAGTAAAAGGTTTCTCATGTCATAGACAATAATCAAATCCAGATCATTCTGACTAAAGGGTTTCGTCTATACCTACTGATGTTATATACAAAGGGGGAGGGACTGAAAAGTTCTAATAAACACCTAAAACAAAAACGATATTAAAGCAACTGATATAACCACAAGAAAGAACATATCTTAAAACTCTTTAACCCCCATGTTTCATCAAATTGTAATAATTTGTTCTGTTTCTTTTAGGATATATAAGAAGACATGACAAAGTTTTTGAAGAAATTCGAAGACAAAGAGGTGAGGGCCATTACAGTGAGGGCTTTTCTTGCAGCATCAAGTTTTGATGCTGCAAGAAAAGTCCACAACTTAGATTCACCAAACTTTGTGTGAGACTTTAGGGGAGTGTGTCCCAGCATATCCAACAGTTGCCAGATGAGTGACCAAGTTTAAAACTGGGCATCCTGAGACAACAGATGCCACAGTAATCACACCTGAAAACATTGATGCAGTCCATGCCACAATCTTTGATGATAGATGAATACCAGCCTAAAACATTGCAAAGACTCTGGGGATATTTCAGAAATGAGTTGGGGTTAATATCCACCAACAAGAAGCTCTCACTGAAGTGGGTCCCCAAATATTTGAATGCCGACCAAAAGAGAGAACGTGTACTGTCATCTCAAGGGATTTGGGGTTATTTTAAGAAATTGGGTGCAAATATTTTGGCGTGTATTGTGACTGTTGATGAAACATGGCTTCATCACTATGACCTAGAGATCAAACAACAGTCAGTGAAGTGGTGACACAAAGGTTCTCCATGTCCAAAGAAATTCCGAACTCTCAAGTTAGCAGGGAAGGTTCTTGTCATTGGCTTTTGTGATATGGATGGTGTAATTTTTACCAAGTACCTCAAAAAAAAAAAAAAAGGTTAAACTCTTACATCAGCAATTTATTCAACAGCTCTGAAGGAATGGAAGGAGGTACTGAAGGAAAAATACTGCAGAAAACTGAGGAGAGGCGTGTTGCTTTTGCAAAACAACTGTCTTTACACGGATTTGCTCACACTGCTCATGAAACCCAACAGACAATACAAAACTTGGGTTTTCAATGTCTGCCTCACCCACCCTATTCACCAGACCTGGCACCATCTGACTATTTCCTATTCTCAAAATAGGAAATAGTCAGATGATCGATTTTCAAGTGTTTAAAGAAACACTTGAAAATAGCAAAGTTTACCATAGATGATGAATTCATATCTGCAGCTGAGGACTGGTTTGTGTAACAGGAGAAAGACTTTTTTTCTCAGAGGATTGCAAATGATGCAGCAGTGTTGTCACAAATGTATATCACTTTGTGGAGAATATGTAGAATAATGTGCAAGTTACATGGTTCTACTTCAATTCCTTCATGGTGATTATCACAACTTTTCAGTACACCGTCATATTATATAATATATATATCCTCCATACACTACTTTTTTGTTCTCTGTTCACCAGCCACTCTCATATCCACATCATCAGTTTAATATTCATTCTCCATTTGTTCTAATTTGCTTAACAGTATTCCATGAGGTATCCCTGTCAAATGCCTTAGCAAAATTGAGCAGTAGGCATTGTGTACCCATCCCCAACTTAGCTGTCACTCTATTATAAAAAGTTAATAAATTGCTAAGGCAAGACATAACCTTTAACAAAGTCATGTTGTTCCCCATTGAGTATAATATTCTTATCCATCCATTTCTGAATTCTTTCTTTAATAAACTTTTCCAGTACTTAAATTAAGGGGATATTAAATCCCGCATAGTTTTAAAACCGAATAAGAAACTCAAAGATCGGAATCAGAGAGTTTCTTGCCGATTATAGTAAACTATAAAGTATCGGCGACACTAGCATTAGCCAATGCAAGTAATCCTAGTACGTAGTACAGAACCGGGCAACTCATGGCAGAAGTGGAGGAAGTTCGGATCGTTATTCTTAGGTATTTTCCATAATGTAAAAACACATTTCCTAGGAAATGTATGCTGTTATTACATTATGGAGGGAGGTCACTACCCAGACCGGTTTCAGCCTTTTTTGAGGCTTCATCAGTGAGTAGCTAGACCTAATACCAAAGTGTATAGCGAAAAGAACTTATGTACTCTGCGAACGAGTTTTCCAAACAGGTGCAACCATTAAGTTACTTAAGTATAAAGAGCTAATAAGCTTCATTTCGGCAATGAAAACATTACTTAAATTAAGGGGATATTAAATCCCGCATAGTTTTAAAACCGAATAAGAAACTCAAAGATCGGAATCAGAGAGTTTCTTGCCGATTATAGTACACTATAAAGTATCGGCGACACTAGCGTTAGCCAATGCAAGTGATCCTAGTACGTAGTACAGAACCGGGCAACTCGTGGCAGAAGTGGAGGAAGTTCAGATCGCTATTCTTAGGTTCAGATCGCTAAGAATAGCGATCTGAACTTCCTCCACTTCTGCCACGAGTTGCCCGGTTCTGTACTACGTACTAGGATCACTTGCATTGGCTAACGCTAGTGTCGCCGATACTTTATAGTGTACTATAATCGGCAAGAAACTCTCTGATTCCGATCTTTGAGTTTCTTATTCGGTTTTAAAACTATGCGGGATTTAATATCCCCTTAATTTAAGTAATGTTTTCATTGCCGAAATGAAGCTTATTAGCTCTTTATACTTAAGTAACTTTTCCAGTACTTTTATCACCACTTTCAAGATGTTTTTTTTTTAAATATTTTTTATGTTGGACCCATATACGAGAGGTTGGCTGGTCAACCTATTGTACTTTAGTACCATATATGGGTAAGAATTGTGATTGGTTTAAGATGGTGATTGGTTTCTAATTTTTTACTGCAATCTTTGAGCCTTCTTTATGAAAAGGAACGATTTTACCCTCTTTCTGCTCCCTAGGAATCTTACAGAGCTCAGACTTAAGTTAAACAGCCTAGTAAAAGGCATTGACAATTTCTTTGCACATTCACATAATATCTGAGCTTTTGACTCCATATACCCCACAATGATTGATTTAAGATGGTGATTGGTTTCTAATTTTTTACTGCAGTCTTTGAGCCTTCTTTATGAAAAGGAACTATTTTACGCTCCTTCTGCTCCTTAGGAATCTTATCAGAGCTCAGACTTAAGTTATACAGCCTAGTAAAAAGCATTGACAATTTCTTTGCACATTCACATAATATCTGAGCTTTTGACTCCATATACCCCACAATGAGTCTTTTGACTCCATGGAGGCCTGGATAATAATAATAATAATAATCCCTTCCAAACCCACAGCAGTATTTGCATTTTAATTCTGCAATATCCTAACCAACTCTGATTCATTAACCTCAATTCTCATATCAGATATTGCAACACAAGACACTGAAATATCCTCACTTGGGTGATACGCTTTTGTAAAGTGGTCACACAGTAATGGTACTATTACATCTGCCTCATTCACCTCACTACCAGCAGTATTCACTAAAGTTATCGTTCCAAATAATTCCAAGGGATTATTTTCCTGTGTGGAATTTCTTTTGACCTGATTGGCTAAGGTCTTCTCATAATCTGATTTAACCTTCCTTAATATGCTGATAATCTTTCTAGCCTGAGCTTTGTATTGATTGTGAGTTTCCTGATTACCTTTCTCTTTGTAAATCCTCCATGACATTTTTTTTCCCTGTTTTTTCAGATCATGCCTAATACTATTACTCATCCATCTAATGCCTACTTGATTTATCCTTCTGAATACATTCCGATATTACTTCCTTCAGATACCCATTGACTATCTCCCATGTATTACTAACATCCTCCCTTGGAAATTTTTATGTGATGGGATGGCTGAAAGCTGCCTCTGAAGCTTGTTATAATCACCTAAAATATGGAAGTAGATAGTATAATAAGTATGATTGATATAGTTCAGAAATTATCTTCTTCCATGTAAATTTATAATGATGAATAATAAATTTTCATGGAATAAGAGAAATCAACCACAAAACCAATGTGGGAGTATACATGATAGTGTCCAAATCTTTTCATATATGGATTAGAAATAAAACAGTTCAGCAAGGACTGCAGATATGAGGGTGGCCTGAAAAGTTCTCCGCCTAACAACGAAAGAACAAATTTAGAATTTCAAAATTATTTTTTATTCTTCAACATAATCTCCCTTAAGACTAATACAATTATTCTAGTGATGCTCCAGTGCCATTATCCTCCTAGCAGTTCTCAGTAAGATCTGCAAAATACCCCTCTACAGCTGCAATCACCTTTTGATTTGAAGAAAAACAACGAGGAACAGTTTTAGTCTTCACATTGCCAAATTGTGGGCAGGTGCATTATCCTGATGAAAGATGCCTTGAAGATAATCCACATGAAGGACGTCCAAAAAGTGTAACAACACTAGAAATCACTGATCAAGTGATTTCTAGTGCTGATCATGATATGGTATTTGATGACCGGCGAGTCAAAGTGCGTGAAATTGCTGAGACTATAGGTATTTCAAAAGAACATGTAGGATACATTTTGCATGAAGAATTGCAAATGAAAAAGCTTTGTGTAAGATGGGTGCCGCACTTGCTCACAGCAGATCAAAAACGCACTCGCATGAAAATCTCTGAAAGTGCTTAAAGCATTTTAACTTTAACAAGAATAAAACTGATTTAGTGAGTCTTTATTACTATAGATGAGACTTGGATTCACCATTACATACTAGAATCCAAACAGCAATCAAAACAGTGGACAGAAGCTGGTTGTTCAGTGCCAAAGAAGACAAAGTTCAGTTCCATCAGCAGGAAAGGTCATGGCTTCGGTGTTTTGGGATGCTTAAGGCATTTTGTTTATTAATTATCATGAAAAGGGTAAAACAATAACTGGGGAATATTATTCCAATCCTTCAACCAGACTAGACAAACAAATTTCGTGAGAAAAGACCCCGTCTGGAGAAGAAAAAAATCATCTTTCATCAGGACAATGCACCTGCCCACAAAGATGTTTTGGAAAATTAAGGAATCTGCACTATTAATTGTTGGAACATCCCCCCTATTCTGCAGATTTGGCTCTCTGACTTCTATCTCTTCCCAAAACTACAACTCTGCCTTGCTGGTCAGCATTTTTCTTCAAATCAAGAGGTGATTGCAGCAGTAGAGGGTTATTTTGCAGATCTTACTGAGAACTGCTACAGGGACGTGATAATGACACTGCAGCATCACTGGATAAATGTATTAGTCTTAAGGGAGATTATGTTGATAAATAAAAATAATTTTGAAATTATAAATTATTTTTTTCATTGTTAGGCAAGAACTTTTCAGACCATCCTTGTACTTGCTTACTTTTTCCTCTTCACTCCATTATGAGCATAGGGCCTCGATTCATGGATCTCCATCTGACTCTGTTTTGTGCTTCTCTCTTTATCTGTTTCCAGATCTTTCCAATGGGTCTGGATGTCTTCTTCTACTCCTCTCCACCAGCTCATCTTTGGTCTACCTCTCTTTCTCTTTCCTTGTGGATTCCACTCTAATGCATGTTTGGCTCTGTCCTTTTCTGGTTTTTTTAGTACATGCCCTATCTATCTCCATTTTCTCCGATGGATGTGATATATTATTATTTTTTGTTTAGATTTTTTCTAACTTTTTATTGAGTATCTTTTCTGACCATTTTATTCATAAAATTCTTCTTAGGCATTTGTTTACAAAGCTTTGCAGTTTTTTTCCAATTGCTTTTCTTGTTGTCCATGTTTCTGATGCATAAGTACGAGGGTGGTCATAGAGTAGTACTGATTTGATATTTGTGTTAAATAAGCTGATTTTGTTTTTTAAGCCTATTTGCTTTGATCTCCATATTTTCCCTAACATGTTAAAAATTATCTGTGTTCTCTATTATTTTAGATTTGATATTTGATTCTTCTGCTCCTTCCTGTTTATTTATTATTGATCCTAGATAATTAAAGTTCGCTACTGTTTCTAAAATTTGACCATCCGGTATTGTGTCTTCTTTTTGTTTAGTTATTTTCATTATTTTTGTTTTCATTTTATTTATTTTTAATCCAACAGTCAGGGCTTCTTCATTGAGTTCATTGTTTTTGTCTTCATATGTTGTGTATGTGTGTAATTGTTGGGGAGAGAATGCAGCTTTGTCTAACTCCTGTTTTAATTTCAAACTTTTCGGAAAGTTCTCCATTGTGTATGATTTGTATTTTATATTTCTCGTAATTTTTTTTTAACTATGTTGATAATTTTACAGGGTATACCATAATGTGACATTAATTTCCATATTGTTTCTCTGTCTATACTATCAAAAGCTTTTTTAAAATCAACAAAGTTGATATAAAGATTTGACTGCCATTCTACTGTTCTATTATTATTCTTAGTTTTGCTATTTGATCTATATATGACCTGTTGACCCTAAATCCTGATTATGTTTCTCTTAGCTTTTGGTCTATTTCGTGTTTTTTTTTCTATTCTTGTTAGTATTTTACTTGTGTTTAATAATGATATTCCTCTCCAATTATTGCAATCAGTTAAATGTTAAATCTCAAATGCAAATTGCAGAGTCTACTGGATTGAAAGATATGAGATATGATTGAGACATATGTAGGAGATAGGGAAGGACAAGAGGCCATTTCTGAAAGCTCTATAAGGAAGATGTGAGTGAGAGGGTAAGGAATAATTTTGCATTGAAAATGGCTGGCTGGAATGCATTACCTAAGAGTGTGGAAAGTGACAGTGAATGTATATAAGGCTCAGTATGATGATCTGTCTGTTTGTATATATATATATGAAGTAGTGGGACTACCTGATGAGTCTTTAGACTCCCTGGAAGTCTGATGATGCTAATAATATTAATTATAATGATCAACAACCAGCATTGTGACTACCTGGAGATAAGTAGTGATCACCAATATGGAAGCTTATATTCTCACTCTACAGCCGACCTCCACGCTAACCTTAATCTTCTCTGGCCACAGTCCATGGAAAAAATTGGAACAACTGGTGGTCTATATTGATATTTTTTGACTCTCATTCATGAAGATAGATTGAGGAAACTATCCATCATGGTTGCTTGTCATAGTGGATGGTTTCTGCTCATCTTTATAAATGTTAGATCACCCCAGGATTTCATCTCTCACCCACATGCTGTTCCTCCTACACATCAATGACCTTCTCTCTTTCTCTTTAATTTCAAATCCTATTCATATTTTTGCTGATGAAAATACTCTCCATTATTTTTATCATTTTAGAATCATGTAGTACTTAAATGATTCAAGTTTCAAGATTTTCCATAACCAATGTCTTAAGCACTGATTTCCTTTGCATCCTCAAGGAAGGAAGAGATTATTATTATGAGTATCCCCATGGAGTCAGTAGATTCATCGCGGGAGACCCAAACTAGCAAAACAATATGTCATATCTCTTCTTGAATTCATTTACAGGTGAAGAACTCACAACTAAGTCAGGCAACGAATTCCACTCATTCACTGACTAGCAAAACAATATCTGTCATATCTCTTCTTGAATTCATTTAGAGGTTAAGAACTCACAACTAAGTCAGGCAACGAATTCCACTCATTCACCACCCTCCAGGCAAAAAACCTTGTTCTCACACCCTTGTTAACGGCACTCTTCTTTAATTTCCAGGGATGACCTCTTGTTCTTCCATCAGTATCACACAGCTGAAACATTTCCCCTGCATCAATCCTATAAAAACCTTTCAGTAATTTAAATGTTTCTATCATATCCCCTCTTCGCTGCCTATCAACCAACCTCTGCAATCCACAAGCTCTCAGTCTATCAATGTAGGGAGCATTTTTTACATCACTCACCAACTTAGTCACTCTTCTCTGAACCCTCTCCACAGCCTCCTCATCTCCAAGGAATCCAGGTGACCAGACCTGAGCACAGTAATCCAAATGTGGAAGTATCAACGCTTTATAAAGGGGAATAATAACCTCTTTATCTCTGGATGTCAGTGTGTTCCTCAACAACCAAGTAATTCTCTGTGCAATCTTGGACACCTTAGCAATGTGTCCTCTTAACTTCATCTCCCTATCTACCAACACCCCTAAGTCCCTAGCTTCATCAATCTCTTGGAGTACTGTTCCATCAATGTAGTACACAGCTGGTAATCTTTTAATCCCAAAATGCATAACTTTCCACTTTTCCACATTGAACTGACATCCATTACCTTTTGTCCATTCTACCAGCTTATTTAAATCATCCTGCAAACTTTCAACATCAGCTTGATTTTTTATTGTGCTATCCAATATCATCAGCAAACAACTGAATCCCTTTAAGCCATTTCCTATATCATTTATATACAAATTAAACAACAATGGCCCAAGCACAGAGCCCTGAGGCACACCACTGGTCAATTGCCTCATCCTGGACTCTGCTCCTCCATACACCACTATCTGGTATCTTCCCTGAGCCATTCTCCTATCCATATCACTAAGATGTTGAAAGTTTATTTTTCACTAGGTTAGACTATAATAAATTTAGTTTAATCCTTTATCCCAGTGAGAGCAAACAAAGTTTGCGCCTGAAAATATCTTCAGGACTGAATATAGTGTTGTGCTATCTTACCTGGGTAAGTAGTGCAACTCGTAGCAAAGGTGGAGCAAGCTACCAACACTCCTATCCCAGTATCTCCAATATTGCAAAACACATGTCGTTGCGGATATGTATACTGTTATGCATTAAGGGATTGGCCACTACCCAGACTGGTTTCAACCTTTATTGAGGTCTCTTTCAGTGGGAGCCAGGCCCAGAGTTGGAGATACCAGGCAGAAGCAGTAGCAAGGTCATCTTTACCTATAGGAGTTGCCAAAAGGTTTGCCACCTTTTTTTTATTAAATTACTGTGGATTTAGAGAAAGATGTTGAAAGTTTATTTTTCACTAGGTTAGACTATAATTTAGTTTAATCCTTTATCCCAGTGAGAGCAAACAAAGTTTGCACCTGAAAATATCTTCAGGACTGAATATAGTGTTGTACTATCTTACCTGGGTAAGTAGTACAACACAGGCATCTCTGAGAAAGGTGGAACTTGTTGCCTGGTTAGAATTAGAATTAGACAAATTCTAATTCTGCAAAATCTCTCTCCCCCACAATTTAAGTGAAATTCAGGCTAATATCTAACACTACAGCAAATAGCTTCTTCCTGACAAACAGTTCAAAGATCAGGTTCCCTTCTCGGCACAAGCTTGGAATGTCACCAGCTTACTTGACACAAACAATTAATCCAAACAGTCATTATTAAGGCACTATGGGTAAGTTAATGTGTGGAGCTCCTCAAATCCTTGGCTCCTATTCCTTTTTTTGTTTACAATTCTATAACATGTATAAAAAGGTTGTACATTACCATCTTTGTTCAAGGGGTTTCCGTGACCCCCCCCCCACGCTTTCACTTCCGATATGGCAAGACTTCCGAGTGACGTATTTCTATGGCCTCTGTGACTTACTTATACTTTCTTCGAAGGTTGCCCTTCGCCGACATTACATTGGCATGGTTCACCAACAGCTCTTTACTGGAATTCTGACTTCATTCCTTAGGTAGCTTTATTCGATTTGGTACAACAGCAACCAGGAGATTGTTGCTGGGCACTGGCGACAAGCTTCCTCAGCTATCCAGGATTTGGAGGAACACAGGAACAGAAAACAAGAGAGCGTTTGAGTCTCGTGCGGCGCCTTATATTTGCCTTCCGAGTGCCCTCTCTCGTTGACTACGTCATATTCTTTGCTACGGCCGATTGGTCACCTTAACTCTGAACTATTCTAACATGGTTCTAAAACACAGATCTCTTAAGCACATTAAATAACAACAATTTTGGTCCTGTAATACAGTTTTCCTTTGCTTACTTTACAGAAATAATATTAGTTTTAAACACAGATTTCTTTAGCTTACTCAGTGTTAATAATCTCAGTCAAGTTGATATACCTTTGAGTGAATATATATACAATACTCCCTTAGCCCTGTCCTTGGAAGTATAAGTATGTCCTTATCCCTAGGTCTTCATTGTCTCTGTGTTGGGTCGGAAACAAAATGGCTTACGAATAGTGAGTCGGCTCTTTTTATGACACAACAGGGGACATACGATTCATTAGTTAGTGCTGTTTTTATCCCAGTTGTTTCTAATTGCACTGTTTGTTGAGAAACATATTGCACAGCCTGCAGATGTCTCTGTACCTTATTCAGTGATACAATAGGAACGTGTTACTATCTCAAACCTTCACAAATACATTGAATTTTATTCTATGCGTTAATGATGCATAGCCAAAGACCTTTCACATACCCCGGGGTGGGGGGGGGTACGCATACCACACTTTGAGAAACACTGACGTAGAGTTCAGTGGATGCGCATGTGCTGTCATCAACGATCACAGCTCTGTCCTGTTTGTTTAAACTTTCCAATTGTTGTTGCAGTTGTGAACAGTGATAAATTTCTGCCATTAAATTTTCAACATCAGAAATTTCTTGGCAAATTATGGCTGAAAAACGTCAGCATTGTTACAATATTGCATACAAGCTATGTATGATTGCGTATGCTAAATAACATGGAAACAGGGCTGCAGAGAGGCATTTCGAACCACCCCCAACTGAGAAAATTATAAGAACTTGGCGGAATCAGGAAGTGGATTTAAAAAAGCAACTCACAGTAAACATAACCTACGAAGTGGAACTGCAAAATGGCCAGAACTTGAGGCAGACCACAGAAAAGCGGGACTTTCAGTGTCTACAAAAATGATTATTCATCAAGCGAAAGCGATGATTACTAACAGAGGGATCACCAACTTTACTGGATCAACATCATGGTGTTCAAGATTCATGAAGAGAAACCAGCTATGTATGCAGACTAAAACAAAAATATTACAAAAGATGCCAGCTGAATATGAAGAAAAAATAATTGAATTTCATCGATTCGTCATTAACGCAAGGAAACGAGAAAATTTTGAACTTGTGCAAATAGGAAACATGGACGAGATTCTGCTGACTTTTGATGTGCCCTCAAACAAAACTGTAGATTCCAAGGGCACTAAAAGTGTTACTATTAAAACTTCGGGACACAAAAAAACTCACTACACGGTTGTTTTATCCTGCTGTGCTGATGGGACAAAATTGCTGCCACTATTGATTTTTAAAAGGAAGATGGTACCCAAAGAAAAACTGCTTAAAGGAGTGTTTGTACATGCTCACGCAAAAGGCTGGATGGATGGAGGAGGAATGAAGTTATGGATAGATAAAATTTGGTCTAGGCGCCCTGGTAGACTGTTGAAGAAGCCTGCTTGCTAGTATGGGACCAGTTTCGTTCTCACAGAACAGATGATGTTATAAATAAACTCAAGGAATTGAAAACTCAGTTAGCTGTCTAAAGGTTGAAGCTGAAAACTAGTCAGCTTCAACCTTTAGATGTCTGCATTAATAAACCATTTAAGGGATTTATGAAGGAGAAGTGGAACAGCTGGATGCAGTCTTCAGATTTTGAGGTTATTACGCCATCAGGAAGAAGGAAGAGACTAGCATTTCGTAAGTTTCTGAGTGGGTCAAAACTTCATGGGATGCTGTGAAAATTGAGACAGTGGTTAAATCATTTAAGAAGTGTGGAATTAGTAATGCACCGGATGGTACAGAGGACAATTTGTTGTATGATGACTCAGATTCTGATTTAGAAGAGGTTTCAAGTGTGTCTTCATTTAGCTCTGGAGATGAATTTCTGGGTTTTGACGATTAAAAGGTGGGTACTCTTTTCTAGTTATATTAGGTAATTGTTGAAAGTGGACCTATTTATTACTTTATATTTGAAATACTGTAAATTCATTATAATATTCAGTGATAAAGTTTTTTTCCTAAAAAATGTGTACAAAAAAGGGGTTGCGTTCTATATGGCGGTGCATCTTATACGCCGGCAAATACAGTAATTGCAGAATAACTTTGAATACTTCTGCGTACAGTGGGGTAACAATCTGTTTTAGGATTGATTAGAAAACAACAATGAAGGAGAATGCTATAGTTTGTTGGTATATTTGAAATACTCAAAGATGAAGATATGTGAACCATCATTTATAAGACGTAAGAATAGGAAAGAATAAGTGTGAGTAGAAACACTTTCATTAATACTAAAGAATAATTATCATTTGTGATGTGTGTGTTCTATAAGTTGCTGGGTAGAGCGAATAGCATGATCCTATAAATTCTAAACATGAATAAGTAAATTTATGGTGGCATAATTTAAAAAAAAAAAAAAAAAAAAACTTATGAGAGAGAGAGCGAGAGAGTATTGCAGGAATAAATATGGTTTGATGGAGCAGCAAATCATCTCGTAAATTTGTTGCACATGTCATGTATTTCATTGGTTTGTGTATGTTTCGCTCTGTTTTCCAAGAATTTTATTTTATTTACTGAGACTCAGTATACATAACATCTGATCATTATCAGAATTATCCACACGTTCAGGAATCCTAAATTCATTAGTTTTTTTTTTATTTATTTATTTATTTTTTATTTTATTTTTTTTTTTTTTAGTATCAGCTGTTCTTCTGTCTTATCAATTTCACATATGCTGGTATTTTGTTGTAGATCAACAATGTCTTATAAGACACAGAATATTCATTTTTATTCAGGAATAGATACTTTTTACTGTCTGTTGGTGACTAGAATAAAAATGTCTCTATACCTTTAAAAAAAACTTTGCAACCTCAACAAATTCTATCCTGCAAAAGAAAAGACAATTAGCAATTTTTTCCTAACATCCGCTTTCAAATTTTCAGTTCCAGAAAATGTGTAACATCTGTTTGTAATAAAGCCATCGGATATAGTAAGTGACAAGTGACAAAATTCAATTGGATTGGTTGACACAATAGTGCTGAGTGAGCTCAAAATTTTAGCTCACCTAGACACGCCTTCTCAGCGGTTTAAAAATAATACAACAGTAAGAATTTGACATGCTGTGCCCTCTTTACACATTTTCAAATGGCTTAAAGGTGTATGCATTTTGAAAGCACACCCTGGCTATTAACGTGAATGTGACGGAATGTTTATGGTGTGAAAAGCACCTTCTTCATCAAGGACTAATGCTTTATTATCGCCGTGAAGAGGACAATGAAGCATTAGTACAGTATATTGTGTTCAATTTTAAGAATCGTGCAAAGTCTGCAAACAATTGGAGGAGTCTTTAATGGGAATAAATGCAAAAATATAATATCGGTGATACTGATATTTCATGGATGAGCACTGCACACCTAGTGTTGTGTCCCATTTTACGATTTTTATTCTATCTAGTAATTTCCTCTTATCTATGTTCTACTATTATCTATGCTCGAGATATCACCAAAATTTTTACTAATACTTAAGTTAATTCCCCTTAGTATCCCTAATATTTGTATTACGCTGCGCCTTTTGGGACATTTAGTTTAAGATATTATATACAAAAACAAGGAGAAAGAACTAAAATATGTCTGAAAGTGAAACTATGTTGCAGTCATGACACTTTATCTCGTTTCTTAACACATTAATTTCTCGCGTGATTAGGTTCGTAATTTTTTTTAAGTGGTGCATTGGACAGCAATTTCAGACAACTCTTTTATCATAGAACAAAAGGTTTATTAAATTCCTTAACATGGTACAATTCAAATTTTAGTTATTACTCAATTCAATGCTATACTAAATATTTACAAATTGACATTAGCTTATCAAAAGTATTTAAGCTATGATCCTATAATGGGTATTACGATCATGCCGCCATACACATTCAACACATAACTTCATATGACATGGATATATAAGATTAATTCACACTATTTAATTATCCAAACTTAAGTAGCTTAACTAAACCATTTACTGCACTAACACATAACTATGACATTTAACTTTCCTCAGGACACGTAATTACTTATATAACATTAACACTAGCCAGCTTACTTTCATTATATTCTGTCAGATACTAAAGTCCTAGTATTGTTTTCTTGGTCACTTCAACAGTTCAGTATTAGAATAATGATAACTAATACAGACGAAACTTAGTTAACATGAGATATAATTTACAGTACCGTTCTTTCCTGAGTTTTCCATATGGGCCTCTATCTTTTTCTGATTGAAGTATCCTGGTATAACCTCTGCTTTTCCTATGTTCCTTTTTTGAATTGAACTATGCTTACACGGTCTTAACCTTTCGTTATTCAGGACGCACTTTGAATCGGCTAAATAACGGCTGTGCGACTTGCGATGTGGATGTCGATTTCCTTACAGCTTTCCCTTCTTCGTGGTTGTCACTGAAGTTGAAACACAAAGAATATGCTTTCCTTTCCTCGACTGTATGGAATTCTTCACTTCTTACATAGAAGTACGGAATCGAAATCCCGCTCACTTTTGTTTCCGTGTTGTGACGACGGAGATATAACTCCATTCTCGCCACTCAGGAAAACACTGTGAAATCCATACGAAGGAGCTCACGAAGAACTCTCTTGGAACAGAACCAAAAGCCAAAAGGTCTAAAAGCCTAAAAAGTCCAAAAGCCTCCTGGGGGGGGGGGGGGTTCCAACCCTTTTATACCTGTCTCCTAACGGCATCTTTTTTAACTTCTTTTATCCGTCCCCTTCTTGATTTTACTTCAGCGACCAATTAGGGTGGCATTTTTTCTGACAAACGTCCTTTGGTCGGCGAGTCAAACGATGTCTCAATCCAGGAATCGACCCTGAGCGATAGCCTGTTGTTTTTCTTTCGCTAGCCTCTAACTTAATCCCCTTTCCAAAATTTCTCTATGAATTTACTTAATATTTTAATCTCTAGCCTCTCACATACCATCTCTTATGACTAATCCTTTTCTGTCTTATTTAGTTAAATTTTCTCTCTTATATCATATCACAACATTAATATATTCTTTCTTTTTTGTTAGTTAGTTCAACAAACACCTTTATATTTTATATTTTATTGGATGCAAGAATATTTCCTTTTCTTTTAAATAATTCATCTATTATCATTTATGCAGGGTTTTTAATTTATTTATTCTTCATGTTACACCATGATAGCTGAGAATTCTACATTCTTAAGATATCAGGTGTAACACTAGCACACCAGGAATATTTTCCCCTGATATTTTTACAATACAAGTCTCTGCTGATAGGTCTTGTTCTGTACCTTTGATCAACTTTTGAGTTTGGAATTCATGAAATTAATTGTTTATACACTTGTTTCTTCTAAAGTTTATATAATGATTTGCATTGCTGGCTTTTGTTTGGTTATATTCCATTTTTATATTGGAATTTTGGATTTTGGAAAGGTCTTCTTTCAGAATGGCTTTTTATTAATTTCTCTAACCGACCAGCTTGTCATAATAAATGAAATATGTTGACGTCTTAGACACTCGGCATTCATGTTATTTCAATGATAACTCAAGGTACTTTAATTCCAGTGATTCACATTACTCATTAATCAAATGAAAATTTTCTTCAGAAGCTTCCCATTGAGTACGGACAGCTTTACTTTAGCATTCTATTTGCATTTTTATGTGTATATAAAAAAAAGAATAATAATTCATTGTCTGCATTATGCCAGTTAGTTATTATTATTATTTTTTATTTTTGGGGAGAAGGAGGAACAATGTCCAAGAAAAGTGATGGCACTCCTTGTGGTTTTATTTTGAAGGAACTATTTAATTTGTTGATGACACAAAGTGGAGAGAATTGTAAGACATGCATATAGCCGTACTTGCTGTCTGAGTGGTTAGCGTATCCGCTCTCCAGTCAAAAGGCTGTGGGTTCGAATCCCGCAGTGGGCATGAATGTTTGTGTCTGTGGAAATACTAGTGGTGGTCGTTGGCAGTAAATGGCATTGGTGTAGTTGTGGTCAGTTGGTAGATTGAGTGGAGGCAGAGTTGTAGAGCAGTTGCTTTCCCTCGATGAGTCCTTGGACTCCCTGGAGGTATCAAATAATAATAATAATGGTGATATCATGTTCCTTTATAAAGATTTATGTGAATAGACTTATAACTTGGATAGATAGTGAGATTACCACTTAATGCACTTAGGAATGCAAAATCAAAGTGTAAGAGCTTGTGTACAGCATTGGTGGAAAACTGCTCCAAGAAACAAACAAGATGTTGAATCTGGAGATGATGTTTCACAATAATCTGAAGTTCCTGTCTTTATTATCTCTAAATCATGAAAGATTTATTATTTCTACACTGTGAAAAAAAAAAAAAAATTATATATATATGCAGTCATCCCTCGACTTATGTCCATTTGAAGATACGTCCCTTATCCCATAAGGAAATAAATAACACTTTCAACTGTATTTTCAAACAATATGCAAGCGAGCATAAAGTAAAAAGGTAAAAAGACATGTGTATTTAACAGTTCCTCTATTGATTTTGTGTTTCAGAAATAGCTTATTTGTGTATTTATCATTAAATATTTCACAATATTTAGTGCATCATGGCCCCCTACATGCCCGATCAGAAAACTAGTGAAGAATCGAAAAAAAAAAGGCAATTAATAGATCTTGAAATGAAGTTGCAATTATAAAGCAACATGAAGCACCTACTCCATGAAGCTGATAAGCCCTTCATTGTGATCAAACATGACTTTGTATGGTCACATTCTACAGTGACGACATTTTGAAAAATTGGGATAAAATCGTAGAGGCTGTGAAAGGATCTGCTTTCATTAAATCGACGATAGCGATGAAGCAACAACAAGGTCCGTCCTATCAGTAATATGGAAAAGCTGCTTGTTATGGTCATAGTGCATACCCCTAAGCACTATGACTATAAGGCACTAAGTCTCTTCAGTATATTGAAGGAGAAAGCGGGACCCAATTATGACTATGAATTCAATGCTTCTTCCAGTTGGTTCATGAAATTCAAGCAGCATTTTTCTCTGTATAATGTGAAAATGTATGGTGAATCTGCAATTGTTGATGAGAAGGCTGCCAAGGAGCTTGTGGAGAAAGTGGATAAAATTATTACAGAGAAAAATTATTTGCCACAGCAAATATTTAATATGGATGAGACTTCCTTGTTTTGGAAAAAAAATGTCCGAGCAGACATTCATCCACAAAAAGCTAAAATTTATGCTTGGTTTCAAAGCTCTTAAAGATCGTATTACAATTCTGTTAGGGGATAATGTGGCTGGATATAAACTGAAACCATTTATGATATGGCACAGTGAGAATTCACAAGCCTTCAAAAACATTAGGAAGCATATTCTTCCAGTTCATTATCGGAGCAATACGTCATAGACGACTCAAACATTTTTGCGGATGCCTTAATAAACTGTTATGTGAGTGAAATGGAAAGCTATTGTGTGAAAGAAAATGTAGAATTTAAAATTTTATTAATTCTGGATAATGCTCTAAGTCATCCACCTTACATCGGTGAAACAGGCTCAAGGTCATGTTTCTCCATCCAAACACTACTTCATTGATCCAACCGATGGATTAGGGAGTTCTTGCAGTGTTTAAGGCTTATTATCTATGAACTTTTTCACAAGCCCTTTCTGCCACTGAAGTAAATGACTCATGCAATTCTGGAAAGCATTCAATATTTATCATGCTATTAAAAATATTGCTGTGGCTTGGGATGAAGTGACCTCTCAACATATGAGTGGCATATGGAAAAAGACATTAAAAAAGGTTTGTGCACAATTTTGGAAGTTTTGAAAAAAAATTGAAGACCTCATGACTTCATAAAATAGTGGAACAGAAGAAATAGTGGGCCTATCAAACAATTTCGATCTCCAAGTGAATGATGACGGATTAGGGAGTTCTTGCAGTGTTTAAGGCTTATTATCTATGAACTTTTTCACAAGCCCTTTCTGCCACTGAAGTAAATGACTCATGCAAAGCATTCAATATTTATCATGCTATTAAAAATATTGCTGTGGCTTGGGATGAAGTGACCTCTCAACATATGAGTGGCATATGGAAAAAGACATTAAAAAAGGTTTGTGCACAATTTTGGAAGTTTTGAAAAAAAATTGAAGACCTCATGACTTCATAAAATAGTGGAACAGAAGAAATAGTGGGCCTATCAAACAATTTCGATCTCCAAGTGAATGATGACGACATAGTTCAACTCATAGTAAGTGCCCTGAAGAGTTGACCAATGAAGAATTGGTCAAACTGGAGGAACAACATGTTGCAGAAGAGGAAGAATGAGAAAAGGAAGAGGGAAAAGAGAAACAAGAAGAGGTAGTTAAACAATTTGCAGTGAAGCGTCTTGCAGAAATGTTCTCTGCAGTTAGCAATCTTCTCAAAATGGCTGAAGACATGGATCCCAATGTTGAATGCTACTTATTAGTAAAAAGGAAAGTACATGATGCATTTGCTTGCTATAAATAAATTTATGATGAAAAGAATAAGAGGAACAAGCAAAGCACATTGGACATTTTCATCAAAAAATGAAGGTTACATCAGAAGAGCTGCAGCCTGGTCCTTAACATAGGGAAGGAAATGAAGATATGATTATGGAGGAAGATTTGGGTGATTATTCTCCTGTTTTATAGTTGGCACTAACACACAGTACAGTTTTATAAGGGGGTTTAAAAATTAAAATGATGGTATACTTATTATGGTTAAGTCCCTAACCACTATAACTGTTGATTTAATGTATTGACTTACATCCGACTGACTTATGTCCTGCCGGATGGAATGGAACCCCGACGTAAGTTGAGGGATGACTGTATATATGTATAATTTATAATATCATACTCTACAGATCACTCAATAGATACAGTATCTTGTTAGTTTCTTAAGACCTCATGACTTCATAAAATACCATTCTTAGTTTTAATAGCAAGTATAAAAAAAAAACAAAAAACTTAGCGATGCATTATTCTAGTCAGACTTTCCCATATTTTTGATAACGATAGGCAGTCATTTCGACTCGAGTTGGGGGAGTGAAGCAAGACTTCAGCACTCTCCTTAAATAAAAGTTCAAATTTGTATCGACTGCAATGTAGTAAGTGTGTTTCAGACCAAAGAATGTTGTGGTCTGTGTCTATTCTGTGCTGAACCAATCCAGATTTATTGGATTTCCTTTGGTAAATATATGATTGACGTTTTTGTTTTCTCTTTTCTATTGAGCATCCAGTTTGTCTGAAGTAGAATAGATGGCAGTCACAAGGAACTTGCTATACACCTGGAGAGACATCCAAGAGTGTTTATCTTTTGAAGAGAGGAAATAAGTTGAGAGTTTACTGATAGGTATAAAAGTAGCCACTAAATCATATTTCTTCAGATTTCTGAAAATTGGTCCTGAAATATCTGAAATGTATGGGATTGGAACTCGACATACTGTTTCCTTGTTGTTCAGATTAGGTTTGTAGGAGTCAAACAGATGTTATGTAGCTTTCCAAGAAGCCATTTAATTTCATATATTGTTTGATATTTGAGAGCTCTTCCTGTAATTGATGAGGAGTTGAAGTTTTAGTTTAGTTTGTGTTAGCTTTGGTAAATTAGAGAATTTATAATTTCTGTCTTTTGAGAAGGATGGTGTGCAGATTGTTGAAAAATGTTAGCATTCAGTGTACTGAAAGTGGGCTTTCAGTACACTGATGTGATTAAATCACCTGATGTTGTCTCTTTCAATTTCCGTAGTGAATTTGATACAAGGATGCAAAATACATGTATCCCTTGATTAATGCGATTAATTAATCCCTTGAAGTTACCACGTATATCAAAATCGTGTTAATCAAAATAAAAATTACAATTCCTCCTCGAGGCTTTCATGTTTTTGCATGGTAAATTTAAAGGCGTGTTAATTAAAAGTCTTGCCGCTTATATCAAGGGATTGTCGCATTCAATTTCGTTGCATTAATAAAATCCCATGTTAAGCAAAACTGCGTTAAGCAAGAGTTACCTGTATTTATATGAGCTAAAAAAGATGGTAAAGTTTCTTTATTGTGGGGCCATACAGCAAAAATGTTGTCAATATATTGAACTCAAAATGAAGGTTGAGGGTTGGATGAAAAAAAGCATGCCTTCCAGATGCTATAAATAAAAAGTGTCTGGAGCAGAGGAGAGTGGACTAACCATGGCAGTTACTTCCACTTGGTTATAGAATTTGTTTTGACAAACAAATTATCCAGAATGCCTCACAAATTTGAATAGTTTTACTATGTTTTGTGAGAATGTTTCAGAAAGTAGTTCCAGTGTCTCCTTGAGAGATATATTGATAAATAGGTGAAGAGGTACATTGCTATATTGAAGCTCACCATAAGATCAGTGGATTGTATGGAAACATTTTTCGATTTGGCTAGGAAATCTAAAGAATTTTTTATAAATGAGTGAGACTTGTCAATATATGATTTCAGTATTTGGGTATGTGATATGTAGGAGAATCAATACAATCTGCAATTGGATGGAGTAGAGTGTCTTTCTTAAATCTTTGGTGAACCATAGAATCTTAAATCTCAGATCTTTGGTAAACCATAGAATTAGGTTTTCTTGCAAAATAAGTTTTTAGCTTTTTTATGGTGTCTGCATCTAGATTTATAACTTTGTCTAGAAGGGAGTTTAATTTCTTAAGTTGCTTGTTGGTGGGGTTATGATCCAGTTCCTAGTAAGTTGAACAATCTTGTAATAAAAGAGAAATTTTTCTTTTGTAATTTGCAGAATCAATAACTACTGTACTTTTCTCTTATCTGCTTTGGCAATAATAATGTGACTGTTGCTTCTTAGGGAATGTAAAGCTTTCTTTTCACCCAGCGAGATGTTAGATGGTGGAATTGTTTGGATTTAAGTAGGATGGATGATGGATGCTGACTCCTAAGCAGAGATTATTAGCATCTTCACTGGAAAGGCTAAATAAGTTTTAGTTGATGCTAAACAGGTAATCTAAATAGGGTATCATTTTTGGACTATGGAGAAATCATGTCCTTTTGAGAGAATAAGTGTTTCACTTTCAGTTAATGTGCCTCCTGAGATGTTGATTACCAATTATCTGGAACCGAGTGAAGAGTAATTTGCTTAGCAACAAGGCCTTCAAATTTATAATTTAGATGTTGATTTTGTTTATTAAATGAACATTGTAGAGATCATTTAGCCACATTAAGAACTATGTCAAAAAATATTGTGAGTCTATATTTGTGGAGATAAAATTCTGGAGCTTCACAACAAGACTAATATTCATCACAAGCTTACATTTAGCTGCTTGAGGTTGATTGCAGATGAGCAATAAGCTAGTGTTCATGTACATACGTCCCAGGAGATTTTATAGTTTTTTTTTTTATACTTGCTATTAAAACCAAGAATAACAATGGTATTTTATGAAGTCATAAGGTCTCAAGAAACTACCAAGATGCTGTATCTGTCATGTGATCTGTAGAGTATGACATTATAAATTATATATATATATATATATATTATTATAATTCATTTTTACTCAGTGGGAAATATTATTAAAAAGTTTTAATGACTGATACTGAGAGATAAAGAAATGACATGATTTATTTGAAAAGATACTACTAGTTTACTAGTTTCGTTGAATTGATCAACACCATCAGGTATCACAATCAAAGAAATATATATAAAAAATTACAGACTTAAAATTGCATTAACAGAACAAGTACAAAAGACAGTAGCGTGTTTGAAAACAAAACAAATATATGTATATATATATTTTTTTTTTTTTTTTGTATAGTTATGATTAACCTTTTCCTCAGTTATCACATTACATTACTGGAAATATAACATCATTCTATTTCAAATAAATCCACTGTTTGCATTCTACCTTGTATTAACAATTTTTGCCACCAAAGATGGTTTGTAAGTTTCAGATCTTGATATGTGGTCTTATAATCGAACAGGTATTACCTTTGCTTTGTGTTTTTGTGTAAATGAGTGTCAAAGACTTGAATGATTGTGAAGTTTTCAGAGATGGTCTTAATTGGGAGGATGAATAGCGAGTAAGAGTGACTAACTTGCAGTGAGAGATAGATGAGTTGAAAGAGGAGGTGGAATGTCTTTGGAATGAGATGAGAAGTATGAAAGATGAGAGTAGGCGAATGGAAGAGATGAATGCAAGGCGAATGACAGGAGAAGTGAGAGAGAGTTATGGAAATGATAGAAGAGGAGAGAATGTTAACAGTCAGAGAGGAAGTGAGAATAATGCAAGAGAGTGCTGGAACCAGGGATAGAGTGATGCCAGGACATCAGGTAAGTAGGAGAAACACTGAGAGAAAGTTTTAGAGGAGAGAGTGAGAAAGAGATGCAGGTGAGGAACCAAGGAACAGAATGGTGTGATGTATGGAGACTCGATGATCCGTGGTGTGCAAGATAGGATGCCAGAGCAGTGTTTGACTGGAAGAATGATAGAAAGTGTGACTATGGCAATTAAGTGGTGTAAAATGGTGGATAAAATGATTGTGATGGTGGGCACGAATGGCTTGAGAGGCAGTGTAAATCGAGTGGAGAGAGATCTGAGATTCATGCTTGAGGTTGTACAAAAGAAAATGCAGAGAGGAGAGATAATGTGTGTGTGTTACCCAGGTATGATAATGAGGAGCTTAGCAGAAAAGCAGAAATAATGAATAGCATAAAAGCCAGAATGTGTCAGAAGAGAGGATTGGAGTATGTGGATGTTTGGAGAGCATTTGTGGACAGAAAGTAACTGTATGTGACAGACCGCTTGCATTTGAATGAGGAGGAGGGATATAGACATCTGGAGAGATTGCTGGTTTCTGAACGGGTCAGTGTGTCAATGCAGGGAAATAGAATTACCAGAGTTGATGGTAGCAGGGGTGGCCTCTTTTGTTTTGGATTTGATCATAGCATCAGAACTGATAATAACTCAGATAACATCTCTCCCCCTAGTTGGAGAGAGTGACCATGTGGTTTTGACTTTGAATATGAATAGACATACAGGAGTATCAAAGAAAAGGGAACATATGTGGAATTATAAGGCGGATGATTATAATAGTCTTAGATATAAGTGGAATTGAAAGGCCAGGATATCATTAGTGCTTGGTAAATTGTGAAGGAATATTTGTTAGCAGCAGTAGTAAGCTGTATTCCACAAGTGAAGAAGCAGACACAATCTGGTGTAAAGTGGATGACAAACAATATCAAACAGGAAATGCAGGTGAAAAAGAGATTATGGAAGAGATGTGGAGAGCAGATGCATGAAGAATATAAAGCTCAGGCAAGGAGAGTGACTAGTATGGTGAGGAAGGCAAAACTGGAATATGAGAAGAGATTGGCACTAAGATCGAAAGAAAATCCTAGGGAATATTTTAGCTATGCGGCCAGTAGGAGGAGGAGTGCTTGTGGAAGAATGACATTGTGAGATAAAAATGGGAATAGATGCAGAGGACACAGTGGAATTGGAGTATTTCATCCTGCAGAAGAAGGTTTTAATACTAAAGGGGTAGGGCAGGTTCGAGATTTAGAAGTGCAAGAGGAGAGTGTGTTCCAAGTACTGAATACTCTGGATGTCAGTAAAGCTGTGGAACTGGATCAATGGTGGCTCGTGGCTTGAAATCGTGGGAGTGCTGCAACTTTCGAAATATACATATACACTGTAAGTACAGCATACTTGTGTGTTTGGATAAAATATCAAAATTATGTTAAAAAAAAAATTAAACATGAAAAAATATTGTTTATTATCGATAAAATTATATAGTTTGGTATAATTCAAAATTACTTAAAAATAAAATATATTCTTGTTTTGTTTCATGAAAAAATATTGTTTATTATCGATAAAATTTTACAGTTTAGTATAATTAAAAATTACTTAAAAATAAAATCCATTATCATAATCCCAATAATGTTCTAAAATAAAAACTATAACAAATGTTATGTCTTTAATGTCCAAATATTTAAAGAGATGGAGTAAGTACGATAAGCACTACCACAGTCTACTACTGGCACAGTGCTGCATTACGCTAATAGCCCGCATGTCACTATCACGTGCATATGCTTGCGCACGTAGCAAATACTAGCAGTATGACACTGTGGTGAACACAGTGTTGCTAGCGTCCATCGCCCTCCTAAGTGCTACAAGATGGATTTTTATTATTTTTTATACAAAATAAGAGAATTGTATAGGATTGTTGATGATAAAATTAAATATTATAAGCAAATATAAATAAATTAATAAATATATTTATATATCGAGAAAAATTGGGGGTGCTGCAGTTCCACAGTGCCTATGCACGAGTTGTCACTGGACCTATTTCACCGGATGCTATTTCACCACGGGTTTTGAGAGAATGTGCTAAAGAACTGAGAGCTCCTTTGTCCTGGCTTTTAATGAAAGTCCGGCAACAGGAAAGGTAGCAAAGGAATGGAAGGAAGGTAAGGTTGTATCATTGAATAAGAGCAGTAGCAGACTGGAAATGTTTAATTATAAGCCAGTTTATGTGTCATCAGTAGTCATTAAGGTCTTGGAGGAATTGGTGAGGGACTATATATGGCTTTTGGCAGATAAGGATAATGATGTCTGTGAGAATCAACATGGATTTGTTAAGGGGCACTCTTGCTTTAGTAATATGATTGCTTTTATAATCAAGTTACAAGAGTAGTTGATGAAGGAAAGGCATACACTGCCATTTTTTTTTGGATTTTGCAAAGGCATTTGACAGGGTGCCACATGATAAGCTGATATTTAAGTTGCAGCACATGGGTTTAGATGTCTGGTTTAATCACTGGATTCAGGATTGGCTGTCTGATAGGTATCAGAGTTGTGTATGGTGGGCGGTATTGAGGAGGCAGAAGGTTACAAGTGGAGTCACATAAAGCTCAGTACTGGGACCTGTATTGTTTAACCTTTATATCAATGACATTTTCGATGGATTGCGGGGGATATTCAGTTGTTTGCAGATGATGTGAAGCTGGGAAGGTTCATAAGTAATATTGCAGATGTGGGAGCCCTGCAAGAGGACTTTAATAAACTAGACAGAGATGGGTAAATGAATGGGGATGTTGGTTTAATTCAACAAAATGAAGTCTTGAAGTTTTGGATACAGCGATGGGAGGCTGCATACTCGATTGAAGGATCTGTACTGGAGGAAGTTGGGGAGACAAGAGATCTTAGGATGATGATTGATAGAAAATTCATTGCGCATATTGCAAAGGTGGTGAAGGTAACCCTGAGTATTACCTTCTGGTTACCTTCTTTGCTTGGAAGATTGCTGGAATACTGAGAAGGACGCTGACCTGCAGAGATAGAAGAGTTATCATTCAGTTGTATAAGACCCTGATCAGACAACACTTAAAATATTGTTCTCAAATTTGGTCCTCAGGATATGAAGGGGATAAATTAACTGTGGAAAGGGTGCAGAGGCAGATAATGAAGATGGTTTCAGGACTATACAATGTTAATTGCGAGGAGCGGCTGAGGGAATGTGGACTGCAGTGTTTGGCGGATAGAAGAAGGAGAGATGATATGATCAAGACTTTTAAACTGTTGAGGGGCAGTTAGAGGGTGGACAGTGGGAAGTTCTTTCACTTGGTGGAAGCAGCAGGAAGGAGCAATGAAAACAGGCCATCCCTGGAAGTTATGAAAGGAAGCTGTGAGCAAGAGAGTGAGGAGTGGTTTCTTTGCATGGATGGTGGTGGAACCACTGAATGCATTAGCTGATGGCGTGGTGAGAGTAAGAATGGTCAATGAGTTCAAGGAGTGGTATGATAGACTTTGTATTTCCTAGGAAGGACCTCCCACGATGAGTCTCTTGAATTCATGGAGGCCTCAATAATTATAATAATAATTCATATAAACTTATCTCATCTTAATGCAAGGAATATAAGTTTATATGAATTTTACTTATATCTCATCTCATTGGAAGGAAGTCCGCACGGTTAGCCTAGTGGCTTTGCGCTTCACAACCATATGCCTGGGTTCGATTTCCATCACCAACATGAGGAGCTTAAGGATCTTCCTCAGCGATAGCCACGTTAGCCGGTCTTGGGTGTGGACAGCAGGGTTTTCGCCCCAGTTTATCTGGGGTTTTTCATCCCGCAAGCAGGCAAACCAGCCCAGCGAACACACACACGGATCTACAGCCATAAATACTTAACCCCCCCCATGAGGGGGGGCTCAACTCGCTCCCAATAGGGACAGGGGAGAAAAGGGAGGAAATTCCATATGAATAAATAAATATGTTGTTTATTATTTTAACGGTATAATAGAACACAGAAACTAAGTAAATAATTAATTTATTAACTTGATGCTGATATTTCGCTGGTATTATAACCAGCATCTTCAGAGCACAAAAACACTGTTTGTCACAATACGCGAGACTAAAACAACATGGTGTACTTAAACAAAATTGTAGCAGCAACACAAAGACTAAAGTCCTGATTTTGGCGCCCTCTATCTGGAAAAAAAAAAAAAAAACTATCATATATTACTAGAGTCCTAGAAGAGTGCTAGTTTTTTCTTAATATGACTGGCTCCCAGATCTTCGGCAAGTTAATACAGCCATATTTGTTGAGATTTGGAGTGTGTTTTAGGGCTTCTGTCGCCTCTAAGAACAATCTCTCTGATTTATACGGGTTTCTGTGTAGTACTTTTGTGTTTTTCCAGTTGATCCTGTGTGCAGGGGTATCCAGAGCATGGTCTGCTAGGCCCGACTTCCCATAATGATAATTCTGGACGTATCGTTTATGTTCGCTGATGCGGATATTCACAGTTCTTCCTGTTTGACCGTAGTAGGCTTGATTGCATGAGCAGGGTACTTGGTAGACTCCTGGATGTGATAAAGGAGGAATGCTGTCCTTGGGTGAGCAGATGAGGGTGGCTAATTTGCTACATGGTCTGAATGTAGTGCGTAGTTTATGTTTATTGAGAATTCTTGAGATCTTTTCGGATGTGCCTTTAATGTAAGGGATGGTGACTGTTTTGTTGTAGTTCTCTGTGGTGGATGCTGGGAGGGGTTTCTTAGGAGTGTTTAGTATTTTGTTTATTTTATGTGGATTGTAGCCGTTGGCCAAGAAGGTGTGGCGTAAGTGAGTCAGTTCAGCAGTAAGAGCCTTGTCATTGGAACAGATTGCTCTCGCTCTATGGGTTAGCATTTTTAATATGCCATATTGTTGAGAAGGATGATGGTGTGATTGTTTCTGTAAGTATCTGCCTGTATGTGTGGGTTTTCTAAAAACTGAAAATGATAAGGAACCATCTAGGAGACATGTGATGAGTGTATCCAGGAAGGGCAGACAGTTGTTGGCTTCCAGTTCCATAGTAAAGTGGATTGTTGGATGTTGGTATTTAAATGTGCTAAGAATGTTTTCAATGTCTCAGGGCCATGTGGCCAAATAGCAAGCACATCATCAACATAGCGTAGCCAAAGTGTTGGTTTGAGAGTGGCTGTATTGATTGATTGTTTTTCCAGGTGTTCTATGTAAAAGTTGGCTGGACTAAAATACGCAGACAGTATTATAACCAGTCCTGATTTTGGCGCCCTCTATATGGCGCCCAATTGTGGACAGTATAAATAGTCCCACATACAAACTGGCTAGACATTTAGCGAAGCTACTAGACACTCTCACTAACAATTCTCCCTCCTTTGTCAAAAATTCAGCACACCTAAAAAGCATCTTACAACACCTTACCCTAAAAAGCTCGGACTTAATAGTAAGCTTTGACATCACTTCACTATTCACAAATGTACCACTAATAGAAACCATCAATCTACTGAAGTCACACTTCCCCCTTGATATATTTGAACTATTCAAATTCACAGTACATGCAGGATATTTCACATGGAAAGGGAAAATATACAAACAAATTGATGAGACAGCCATGGGCTCCCCCCTTCCCCCCCCAGCCAACTTTTACATAGAACACCTGGAAAAACAAGCAATCAATACAGCCACTCTCAAATCAACACTTTGGCTACGCTATGTTGATGATGTGCTTGCTATTTGGCCACATGGCCCTGAGACATTGAAAACATTCTTAGCACATTTAAATAACCAACATCCAAAAATCCACTTTACTATGGAACTGGAAGCCAACAACTGTCTGCCCTTCCTGGATACACTCATCACACGTCTCCCAGATGGTTCCTTATCATTTTCAGTTTTTAGAAAACCCACACATACAGGCAGATACTTACAGAAACAATCACACCATCATCCTTCTCAACAATATGGCATATTAAAAACGCTAACCCATAGAGCGAGAGCAATCTGTTCCAATGACAAGGCTCTTACTGCTGAACTGACTCACTTACACCACACCTTCTTGGCCAACGGCTACAATCCACATAAAATAAACAAAATACTAAACACTCCTAAGAAACCCCTCCCAGCATCCACCACAGAGAACTACAACAAAACAGTCACCATCCCTTACATTAAAGGCACATCCGAAAAGATCTCAAGAATTCTCAATAAACATAAACTACGCACTACATTCAGACCATGTAGCAAATTAGCCACCCTCATCTGCTCACCCAAGGACAGCATTCCTCCTTTATCACATCCAGGAGTCTACCAAGTACCCTGCTCCTGCAATCAAGCCTACTACGGTCAAACAGGAAGAACTGTGAATATCCGCATCAGCGAACATAAACGATACGTCCAGAATTATCATTATGGGAAGTCGGGCCTAGCAGACCATGCTCTGGATACCCCTGCACACAGGATCAACTGGAAAAACACAAAAGTACTACACAGAAACCCGTATAAATCAGAGAGATTGTTCTTAGAGGCGACAGAAGCCCTAAAACACACTCCAAATCTCAACAAATATGGCTGTATTAACTTGCCGAAGATCTGGGAGCCAGTCATATTAAGAAAAAACTAGCACTCTTCTAGGACTCTAGTAATATATGATAGTTTTTTTTTTTTTTTTTCAGATAGAGGGCGCCAAAATCAGGACTTTAGTCTTTGTGTTGCTGCTACAATTTTGTTTAAGTACACCATGTTGTTTTAGTCTCGCGTATTGTGACAAACAGTGTTTTTGTGCTCTGAAGATGCTGGTTATAATACCAGCGAAATATCAGCATCAAGTTAATAAATTAATTATTTACTTAGTTTCTGTGTTCTATTATACCGTTAAAATAATAAACAACATGTTCGACGAACACATAAGTCTGTCCACACGAATAAATAAATGAATGCAAGAAACATTTCTATGAGATATTTAAAGTGAATCTGGATTTATTAGTCTTGTGGAAGAGTTTATTGCCTTCTGAAGTAAGAGAGCTAGTTTGAGAAAACACCAGAGGCATAGCTAAGGAGAGGTGGAGGGAGACATCACCCTGAACCTTTTTGAACTTTTGCAGTTAATTCTAAAATACAGTCTTGAGAACTCATTTTCAAATATTGTAATGCTACTGCGAATTTTTCTCACAATTGCTGTAAGTATTGTTAGTCGTGAGAGGAGTTTTTTTAATTAAAATTGAATAAGAATTACCTACAGTACTATAAAATAGACTTCGCTAATGTCATCAACGATTTTGCTAACAGAAAAGCAAGAAAAAAAAGCATTTTAGAATGTTGAAATTAAAGTTTTATTTCAAAAGTAAACATAGTGTTTTAATTTATTTACCTACACGTCATTTTGACTTTTTGTAGTATTTTCGGTGTGTATTGACTGAGGCGGCAAACTCGGGGACCGCCCCGGGTGACAAAAGCTTTAGAAACACCACTGGAAAACACACACACACACATACACACACATACATACAGAGGTCTCTGCTCAGAAAACTTCCTTACCAGAATGAGTGTAGAAGATAAATCAAGTTGGAGCCAAATGGATGACTAAAGAAAATAAAGAGAAATTGCCGATGAAAAAGATTATAGAACATATACAGGGTGTTCGGGATAAATTTGACAGTTTCGTAAGGAAAAAGAAAATCTTCTTTGTATCTATTAAATTTAATGAATTGACAAAAAAACATTACAGGCAGAGTTAATTACAATACTATCAACAAGATTTACTCAAAATAACCACCATTAGCATCGATCACAGCTTCAATTCTGCTTCGGAACCTCGAACAAGCTGATGCTACAGTCTCCCTGGGAAGGGCCGCAAAAACTGTTTTAATTTTATCCATTAACTGGGCTTTTGTATTACTGGAAGTGCGATTGGTGTCTTTTTCAACTGCGCCCCATACAAAATAATCCATGGGGTTAAGGTCTGGGGAGTTTGGAGGCCAAACATTTGGACTGGTGAAGTCGTAGAAATTTTCAGACAACCATTTTTGACTTTTCCCAGAGGTGTGGCAAGGGGCCGAATCCTGCTGCCATACATACTGCCTACCATTGGCTACCCTTGTTATCCAGGGCTTGACTACAGTTAGCAACTCCACGAACTAAGCCCGAATTCCAATGTCAGGGTTCTTCAACACCTGTTCCTGCAGATTTGCGAGGAATTCTGCTGTACGAACGCAATCAGATCGTCTGCTAGGGATCTTTCTTCTTGCTACATCCTCGTAGTCACCATTGCAAGTCTCTAGTTCATGCCTGATTGTTTTTACTGTATTCAGGGAGCATTGGGCAGCAGTCGTAATATCCTTATTTTGATGGCGGGCACGAATCATCATGATACAAGTTATTCTCTTCCATGATTCAGGTGGGTTCCAGCTATCCATCCTTTCTGACATCTTGTATATGAATGAAGAAGGGTCCAAACTTTTAAATGAAGAGAAGTGTGTGTTAATACATGTAACTTACGGAAAAATATAATTAATTATAAATATGTCAAATTTATCCCGAACACCCTGTATATAGAGAGAGGTGGAAAACAGTTGTATGAAAAATATTAGGCTCAGTCTATGGAATCGACTAATATTGTAAGGAGAGAAAATTTGGAATATGTATGCAAAGAATAGTGCTGCAATCCAAGGAGAATCCCAAGGAATTTTTTCTCTTTGTGACAAATAGAAAGAAAAATGATTGTTTAGAGATTACACTTGCTGGATGGAGATGGGACTTGGGTGACCAATGCAGATGACATAGTCGAGCTATTTAATGATTACTTTATTAGAGTGTTCCATCTTAGTACAGCAGCTTTATTTGTTTATTCCTAGAGGGGATGAGGAGAGGTGTTAGATGTGAATGAAGATGTTAAGTATGCTAAATTCCAGTAAGGCAGAGGAACTTAATGGAATTTTGCCACATATTTTAAGGGAATCTCTGCTATGGATCTAACTAACCCATTAAATTGGCTGTTTAATGAAAGTGTGTGGTTTGTAGAGAGCGGAAGGAGGGTAAGATAATGCCCTTACCCAGAGGTGATAGTAGAATGGAGGTATCCAACTAAAGGCCTGTTTTTTTTTTTTTTCTGTAGTTGTTAAGAATTTAGAGAAATTGGTAACAACTCATTTACACTAATGGCCAAAATTGTGGAAACCTTTTGGAAAAAATGTATTTTTAAGATTTGATGGCTCATAATGTCACTTTTGTTTGGTGTAATACCATAAAATTATGTATCAATGTAAAGATAATTTAATCAAGAATGTAATGCAACAAAGCTTGTTCAGTTATCTGTATTCTATGAAATGTTATAGCCAAATAACCAGAAAAAAAAAGCACAACTTGCTTAGGTTGACACGAAGTAGCTTTCCTTCATTTGAATGTAGCCAATGAGAATGAGTGTTTAGAGAGCCAGTCAGGTGTCATCTTGTTTTGGCAATGAGCCAGTAAGTTCACAGTAGGATTCAGCTATTGATGTCATGTATTGGAGCTGAGAGGAGGACATTTGTCAGTGTGTTATATGATTGCTATCAAGTTGGTTGGTTTTTTTGTGTTCTTTCATTTTGTGATCTTGTAAAACATAATTAAATTAAAGAAATGGTGCAAAGAGTTGACTGGTCACCCAGAAAGCAATGTAAAATAGAACTATTAAGTGAACAAGGCTACAGTTATGAAGAAATTAGTGGAAACTTAACCAAAGGTGGCATTTCTAAATTTTTGAAGAGGTATAAGATCACTACAAAACCAGACTGGAAAAGGGGCACAACAGCAAATGATGATAGAAGAATTGAGAGACTGTGCCTACATGAAAGAAGAAAATCATCTGGGGGTATATAAGATGAAATGGCACAATACAATGTGAAGTTGAGTGCAAGGACTGGTCGGCACAGACTGCAGGAATTTGGTCTAAATGCTAGAATTCCACGAAAAAAAGCAATTTTTATCTCTCAAACAAAGGTTGAAAAGATTAAACTGGGCTAAAACCCATGTTAACTGGACAGCGGAACAATGGGACAGTGTTATTTGAAGTGATGAGACCAAATTCTCCCTTTTTGGTTAGTGATGGCATAAAATACGTAAGGAGAAGAATTGGAGAAGATTTGCATCCTGATTGCATTACACCTACCATGAAACACCCACTTAGTATTATGATCTGGGGTTGTATAACATCAAAAGGTGTGGGCAGAATTTGAGTGATTAATGGGAATATAAATGCCCAAAAATACATAAATGAAATACCAAACTGAAGCCTTCCACTTGTGATCTTTTCCAAGATTATTATTATTATTATTATTCAGACCTCCGTGGAGTCAAAAGACTCATCGTGGAGTCTTTTGACTTCATGATTTTTATCCTTCCTAAGAAACACAAAGTCTATCAAGGGGAGGTCCCCCCTGAGAAACATGAAGTCTATCATACCACTCCTTAAACTAATTTACTGTTCTTGCTCTCACCACTCCATCAAGCAATGCATTCCATGGTTCAACCACCCTCCATGCAAAGAAACCACTCCTCACCCTCTTGCAAACAGTTTCCTTTCGTAACTTCCAGGGATGGCCTCTTGTCATCACTCTTTCCCGCTGTTCAACCAAGCAAAAGAACTCCCCAGTGTCAACCCAGAGGTTTCAGGATAATCATATTCCACTGCCGGAATTGCCTGGGAATAACCCAGACCTTAACCCAATCGAAAATCTATGGAGCAGACCAAAGAAACTTGTTAGTCAGAATCAACCTACCAATAAACCCAATGAATAGAAGCAATAATTCAATCTTGGTTTCACATTATAACAGCTGCAGAACTAAAGAACTTGGTTCACTCCATGGGAAGGCATTGTAAGGCCATAATTAACGCTAAAGGTTACCCAACTAAGTATTAACTCACATTGTGAGAATTTTTGTATATCTCATTTTTTCTATGTGTTTCACTTTTCTTCTTTATAACTGCTGTTCTAATAAAAAATCCTTCATAAACATTATTGCATTACATTGTTGATTAAATTATCTTTCCATTGATATATAATTTTATGGTATTACTCCAAAAAAAAGTGGTGTTATGAGCCTCAGAAATTAAACCTCAGACCATCAAACCTCAGAAATACACTTTTTCAAAAAGGTTTCCAGAATGTTGGCCACTGGTGTACAGAATTGGGCATATGTGGGTAATATTATTTATACAGGCTAGCATAGATTTGTTAAGGGTTTTTATTTATTTATTCATACAGAGTTCATCCACCATCCCTTAGACCTGATTGAGCCCTCCTAATGAGAGATTAATATGTATCTTGGAGAACACAGCCCTACCAATACATTTAGATCTCCCAGACTTAAGTGTACGACAATTGAGATCAATACATCCACCACTACAGTTAGCCCAACTACTACTACTACTACTACTACAATCTGACTTTGACCTGAAGCAAAAGTGGCAAGAACAGTGGGAGAGCCAGACAGATGACATCACAAAATTTTCTCTCAAAGAATTACAAGAAAGTTTTGATGCTTGCTCATACCTCCCACGAAAATCCTGGACTCAGCTTAATAGAATACGAATTTGTCATGGTGTATGTGCGGACATGCTTTTTTAATGGGGTAAATGACCATCCCTGCAATGTGATTGTGGAGCTCAGACAAACTGTGGACCATATTGTGACTCACTGTTATCTCAAAGCATATTCAGGAGACAAATTGGACTTTAAGTGCTACACCCAAAGCTCTGAACTATCTGACCAATATGGATGTAAGCATTTAATTTTATTGGTTTTTGACTTTTAATTTTATATGTTTTTAAAGTGAAAGTGTATTGTACTGCATGTTTTGTTATTCATGCTATACAAATAAATAAATAAATAAAAAATGTATTTTATGACTGTAGATCCATGTGTGTTCCCAGGCTGGTTTGCCTGTTCTGAGGGATGAAAAACCAAAGTTTCCAGTTGAAAAAAAACCTCTACCTCTGTATGAGACCAGCTAACTCATTTTTAGTCAAAAGAGACCAGATAAAGGTTCCTTACATCATGGATGGGAATCGAGCCCAGATCTTTCTGACTGAAGGGCTTTGTCTATACCTTCTGAGCTACAGAGGCTCTTGTTAAGGAGTGCTGTTGTTTTAGTAATCTACTTATCTTGTATACAGAGTAACAAAAGCAGTGGATGCGAGTAAAGCAAGTTGGTTTCCAAGTTGCAGCATATGAGTTTGGATATCAGGTTAGTGGATTAGATTAGTAACTGGCTCTCTGAAAAATATCAGAGTTTGTATTTGTGGGGGTGCAGTATCCAGGGTTATGAAGTATACAAGTGGAATTTCATGAGGTTCAGTACTGGGGTCATTACTGCCCAGTCTTTATGTTATGATACTCTCACGAGACTACAAGAGGATATTCAGGTTGTTGCAGTTGATGTGAAGCTTGGGAAGTAATATTGCTGATGTTTTGGCTCTTCAAATGGATTTGAATTAGTTGGATAGATGAAGAGGTGGGCAAATGAATGGTGTTATAAGTTTAATTCAACTAAATGTAAGGTTTTGAAATTTCAGATCCACAGTGGGGATTCTTCATACCCACTTGCTGGAGTTATACTGGAAAAAGTGGAGGAAGCAATGGATCTTTTTGATTGTAGATAGATATTTGAAGATTAGAGGACATTTTCTATATAGCTTTTGATCAGCCCACACCTGGATTTCTCTGCTCAGATCTGGTCACGTGGATTTGAAGAAGTGAAGTAATCTTGGAAAGGGTACAGAAATGGATAACAAAAATAATATCAGCTGTACAATGTTAATTATGAGGATAGACTGAGAGCATGCAGTCTGGTAGATAGAGGACAAGGATATGATTAAGACATTTAAGCTGTTGAAGGTTTATTATTGAATTAACACTGGGGAGAATTTTCATATGCTACAAGGGGAACAAGCAAGGACTTGGGCTATCCCTTGAAGTTGCAAAATAAGTACTGTGTAAAAGAATAAGAAGTAAGTTTACTTCATAGAAAGTAGTAGTAGTATTGAATGCAATGCGTGAGAGGTTGGTGGAAGTGCAAACAGCGGATGAGTTTATAGAGTGATATGACAGACTTTGTGTTGACCTCCCATGATGAGGCTTGTGACTTCATGGAGATCAAGAAATAATAAAAATAATAATAACCAAAATTAGTACTACATAAAAGCCATTACAAGCCTTAGAGATTATTAGTTGAGGTACATAAACCTTTTCCACATCTCAACAATATGACCACATTAATTTACACTAAATTTGGAAGTCATTTCCAAATTCAGTGTAAATGACCATTTTCAGCAAAACGAGGCATTACCATACACATGCTGCAGTTGCGAGTTTTTTCTCAATTTTAAATTATTTTTACAGTCTCTTGATTATAGCATTTTGTAGTCTGAGAATGTGACTTTGAAATCCAGTAAACTATCAGCAATATAAATTATCTGCCTTATTTTGTTCTTATATGATGTTAATACAATTACAGTAAGTTATAATAAATTAAATTATTAAATTATTCATCCTCCTCACATTAGACTATAAGTTTCTCAACTATTTTAACCTATGTGTTTGCAGTTTCCTTCAAGTATTATTAATATTTGTTTCTAATTTAGTTATTTCTTCTTATCTTAGGTGCCTTTGGTACAGCTGTGTTGTACCAAAAAAAAGATGATGCATCACTTGTGATATTAAAAGAAATTAACATGCATGATCTTACAGCATCAGAGAGAAATCTGCAGATGAATGAGGTATTTATCAAGTATTTGAAATAATAAATGTAAAACCGAAACTGCTATTCATATAGTTTTTTTTTTCTGAAAGTTTTATTAAATGGACTGTTGTATTGAAGCCTTGTAGCAAGAGCATATATTTGCCAGTTTAAAAGAAAGGTCTAGATTAAAATTCCTCGGAGTTTGGCGCAAATAGACTTCAGGGTCTGTGCACTTCTTCCTTTTGATAATTTTTCTTATTTTTTAAATATTATATTTAACCTTTTTTGTCACCATTATAACTTTTAAGATCTTTCTAATCTTTAAGCATTTTGGAGGTTTAATTCCTTGAGTTACTTGAAGCAAAATAATGGTCTATACCAACATGTGTCTGATTGTTAACAGTATGGAGTTATAGCAGTTGTAAAAAAATATTGAAATAATATAATTTAAACATTTATTATTTTAGTATTAGAAATTACCAGATGTTTTAATGTCACCTTCAAGCTTTATCGTTTTCAGCTTTATTGTGAAGGTGAAAGGTGAAGAAATATTTATTAGCAGCAGTGCCAGGTTGTATGCCTTGAGTAAAAAAAAAAAAAAAAAAAGCACAATTTGATGTAAAGTGGATGACAAATGATATCAAACATGAACTGCAGTTGAAAAAAAGGTCATGGAAGAGATATAAGGAGAGGAGTGGAGAGCAGGTGTATGAAGAATATGAGACCCAGGCCAGGAGAGGGACTAGTATGGTAAAGAAGACATTACTTGAATATCAGAAGAGATTGGTCCTGAGAACCAAGAAAAATCCAAAGGAATTCTTTTGTTATATGGCCAGTAGGAGAGATGATGTAGAAGAGTGACATTGTTAGAATAACAAAAATGGGAGCAGATTGATTGATGGTGAAGTTGTTTAATAATTGCTTTATTGGGAGCATTGCATCCTGAACAAGAGGGGCTTTACTTCTATGGGAGGTTTCAAGGTTTTTAAGTGCAAGAAGTTAGTATGTTTCAATGCTGAGATTACTCAGCATTTGAAATAATCTGGATATCAATAAAGCAATAGAATTGGATGGGATTTTTGCCACATTATTTTGACAGAATGTGCTAAAGAACTGACAACTCCATTGACTTGGCTTTTCAGTGAGGGTTAAATCTTACCACCTTTGGCTATGGTAAAGGTGGAAAGAAGATAAGATGGTGCCATTGATTAAGGGTAGTCATAGAATAGAAGTGTCAAACTATAAACTATTTTGTATTTTTTCAATGGTTTTTAAGATTTTGGAGAAATTAATGAGAGATCATATAAAACAATGAGCAGATGAGGGTAATGTTATCTGTGAGAGTTAGCATGGATTTCTTAAGGAGCACTCCTGTTTTACTGACTGTCTTTTATATTAAAGTAACAAGGGCAGTTGATGAAAAAAAAGGAATATATTGCCGTATTTTTCGATTTTACAAAACATTCCATAGGGTTACTACATGATAAGCTGATATTTTCATTACAGCACATGGGCTTAGATGTCATGTTTAGCTTAGTTTAGTGAATTTGATTGGGAATTGGTTGGGAATCTCGTGGATATCAGAGAGTTGTGTATGAGGGAGTGGTATCAAGAAAGCAGAAGGCTAGAAGTGTGGTCCCTCAGGGCTCAGTACTTCAATATCAATGACACTGTCAATAGATTGCAGAAATTGGGAATAGTTTTCAGTAATAGTACAGTAGCCCTTCACTAGGATTTGAATAAACTGGAAAGATGAGCAAATGAATGGGATATCAGTTTAACTCAGCTAAATGTAAAGTCTTGAAGTTTGAGATACATTGATTGGATGCTACATACTCTGTTGGAGGAACTGTAATAGGGGAAGTGGAGAAGGCAAGGGACTTTGGGATGATTGATAGAAATTTGAAGTTCAGGGGACATATTGCAAAGGAGGTGAAGGTAACCCAGAGGATTGCTGCAATACTGAGAAGAACATTACCAGCTGATATAGAAGAGTTATGATTCTATTGTGTAAAGCCCAGATCAAACCACACCTGGACTGTGCTCAGATTTGGTATGCAGGATTTGAAGAGGATAAATTAACCTTGGAAAGAGTACAGAGGCAGATAACAAAAATGGTATCAAGCCTGTGCTGTGTTAGTTATGTAAGGACTGCAAAGTTTGTTAGATAGAAGAAGGGGAGGTAACATCATTGAGATGTTTAAATTGTTGAGAGGTAGTTTCAGAGTAGACACTGAAGGATTGTTTTGTATCATAGAACAAGGGGAAGCAGTGATGATAAACAGCCACCCCTGGAAGTTGAGAAGGAGGTCATTTTCAAGAGAGTGAGAAGGGGTTTATTTGCATGGAGGATGGTTGAACTCTGGAATACATTGCTTGACAGGGTGGCGAGAGCACAAACGGTGAATGAGTTTAAGGAGTGGTATGATAGACTTTGTGTTGTTTAGGATGGGCCTCCCATAATGAGTCTTGTGACTCCATGGTGGTCCTGAATAACATTAATCATAATAATCCTAAGTCTTACTCATAAGCCAGAAAATCATTATTATTAGAAATTAACATTGATATATCTCTTATAATGATTGCTCAAAATATCTGTATTGTCTGTATTGCACCTGATTTAAGCAAGTTATTATTAACTGATTAACATCACATTCATATAATGTACTGAATAATGCAGTTTCCTGCTGATATTGATATACATCAGTAACAGCTTGTCATTTTAGGGACAGTATGATTATTAAATTGCCATTTGTATTCTCCATGCCATATTCTTTATATGACAACTTAGCACACAGTTTTATGACACTTAATCCAAAAGTGCTTAGCAGAATACTGTTTGCAAGTTCTGAGAATGTTTGTGAAAATTAGTTTATGTAACTAGACCATGACTACATGCACAATTTAGGCAGGTATTAGCGACTGAATCTTAAAATTATGATATCTCTTCAGTTTCCTAGAATTTGACGCATGTTGGATTTTGTTTTGTTGTTAACCCTTTGAACAATAAAAAAGCAGTAGATTTATTCGCCATTCTTCTGTCCGCACGGTTAGCTGAGTGGCTATGCACTTCGCAACCATATACCTGGGAAAGGAGTGTCCTGGGTTCAATTCCCATCTCTGACGTGAGGAGCTTAAGGATCTTTCTCAGACATAGCCAAGTTTAGCTGATCTTGGGTGCAGACAGCAGGGTTTTTCTCCCCAGTTTAGTTGGGGTTTTTCATCCTGCAAACAGGCAAACCGGCCCTGTGAACACACACACACATGGATACAGTCAGGAATACCTATGACAATCCCTCCAGCCATATGTCAGAATTGTCAGCTATGCCAGTCCTGAGCCCGGATAAAAATAGGGGGAGATTGAGGTGGTGGTGCTGTACCTCCCTGTAAAAGGGGCTTACGGCTATTGAATGACCATACAAAATGAATTAATGAACCATTTTTCTATCCAAAAAAACAGTATTGACATACATATACATTCAAATATTAACTATAATAATGCCGTAAATTTATGACAAGTTTTGAGTTTTTGCAGGGAGAGTTGTTCAATCTCTTAGCAACTCTGCAGTTTTTTTCATGTATTTGTACACCATAGAAAGTGAAATATGTAATTATAACTTACTGCTCAAAGTGTTAAAATCATACATAGAATCAGTTGTGGCAAATTACTTTTGGAGATGTCTGTATAATATAAAGAATATTTGAAATATTAATACGAATGGCTATTCTATCTATTTATATTCACATAAAGACTTTAATAATAATATAGAAAATAAATACCAGTATCAGGCTTTTGCAAAAGCATAGAAATGGAGGGAAAGAGCACTGTAAAAGGAAACAGAGGTGATACAGGTGACTTAAAAACTAAAGATAAAAATATCTTAGATGCTTCAAGCAACTGAAATGAAATGTAACAAGTGAGAGAACAATGATAGGAAATATTCAAGAGGAATGCAAATTTTTTTTACATGTTATTCCCACACATGACACAAACTCCGATGTGTGGGCATGCAGTTAGAGAGAAGAAAGCAATTTGCTGATGCATTTTTTAAAGATCTGAGGGTTGTAATCATTGGGAGAAACATATGGGAAAGACTGTTGCAAAGAGCAGAGGTTTATAGAATGCAGGAGTATGAAAAGTTGTTTTGATAAGTTTGGAGCTAAACTGTATGTAGCTTTTGATCGGCAACTATTTGTACATGATTAGAGAAAATTGAAGGGATGGTAATAGTCAGTTCAGTGGAGCAGAACTCATGAAAAGACCTATAAAAAAAAAGACATAATGTAGAAACAGAGTGATGTTGGAGTATTGTAGGAAGTCAGTGAGATGGATAATCTCTTTAAACGAATTTTATATTTTTACTTTTTATTTTTTATGCGAGTCCCATAGGTTTACAACCACAAATGGTTGCAAACCTTTGTTAGTATATTGTGGACGGACAAAGGATTTTTTCAGTTTTTAAACTTGTTAAACATTTATATATATATATATATATATATATATATATATATTATTATTATTATTATTATTATAAAAATCAAGTGGATATTAGATCCAGCATTATTTCAATCATTATCATCGAGTATCATTATCAATCATTATCATTCTGTCATCCAGCATTATATATTGTTATTTTTTATTCATTTTTACCTTGTCCATTTTTACTGTAGAGACACAAGAAATGGAACTTTTCTGAATCTACTTCAAGTCTCAAATAAGTGGGGGTGGTAGTCTCACACTAGGTAATTTCCTCTACTACTTACAGACATCACAAACATCAATGCCCCCAGCAGGATTTGAACCCTAGCCTGGTTGGAGAGCAGATATGATAACCACTCAGCCACTATTTATCAAGCATTCTGAGAAAGGTGCTAGGTGAACCAACTAAATATGGGAATGGTCATGAGGATATGACTTTCTAAAATGTTGAGAGTTGAGTAAGAGAGAAGTACTGTTTTGAATGAAAAAGATTACCAAGTTTTATGAGGTTGAAGAGGCTAAAGAGGCTACGGATCTGATATGCTTGTGACAGAATTGGTTAGGTATGTAAATGTTAACCAAAAAAGGGAAAAGCAATCCTAGTTGGTGAGCAGAATATTGTCAAAAGAAAGAAAGAGAGAGAGAGTGAGGCATGGTGTTTCTTCTGAAATGAGACATGATTGCATTTTGGTGGCATTAAAATCCACCAAGTTATCCTCACACACTTGAGAATGAAAAGGAGATCAGTGTTTAAGGCATTGATTAAAGAGGATCTTGAAGTGTGAATTACCTGAGCACTACAATATTTTTAAAAATGAATAAGGAGGAGTGGAGAGTACTCTTATCAGCATAGCTATAAATAGGACCCATGTTGAGTATGAGATCATTGATGTATAGGAGGATGAGTGTAGATGAAAACAGAGGCTTGGGTATACCATCACTGAATGAAATGAAATCATTTAATGAAATGAAACCATCCACCATGACCTGCAATGAATGACCAAAGAGACAGCTGGCAATCCATATGAAGAGAAGGAAGAACACCATAAGATGATAGATTGGCAAGAAGGCCAAGATGCCAGACTTGATCAAATGGCTTGGAAATATCAAGAGTGACTACTTCAGTTTTCTAAACTTTTCCATAGGCCTGCATGCAAAGGTGGGAGAGATTGGCCAAGAGATCTCTAGTGAAACAAATATGGATTCTGCCATTCTTTTAATCACAAAGTGTTGGTGTAGTGCAGCAGTTAATGACCTTTTTATTTTCAAAAGTATTGCATTCAGAACAATAGGGTGATAGTTTGATGGTTGCCTTTTATCTCTATTTTTAGAAATAGGCTGGTTTAAAGCTTGCTTCTAAGCTGTTGGATAGATGCTAGATGAGTATGATAGTTTGAAGAGATAATATAAGATGGATGCAAGTTCTAGAGCAAGCTTTTACAACTGGAGAAATAGCACCAGAGCCATGAGACTTACTGATATCAAGGCTACTAGAGTATTTTTCTAATATCCTTCTATCAAAATTTCAGAGGAGGCAAACTGAATAGTTTGTGGAATAGTGGAAGAAGATCTGCCTTCTACTTGCTTATTGTTGATTATACAAGAATTGGAAGTTAAAACTGATTCCAAGAAGTCTGTCTTTTCTTTAGGAGATGTTACCATTGTTTTCCATCAGCGTGTGTGTGTGTGTGTGTGTGTGTGTGTGTGTGTGTGTGTGTGTGTGTGTGTGAGAGAGAGAGAGAGAAATAGAAGACAGAAGTTGCATTTGACAGCCTTCATGAGGGACCAGAAGGCTTGAATGCCACATGGACAGGAAGATTAGTTTTAGGGAGATTAGACCAAAGACCAGATTTTCAGGACGATTAGACCAAATGCACTAAGCAAGCTTAGTGCATTTGGTCATTGTGAAGTCTGCTTTGGGTTTGTTGATGAAATTTTTACAGTTGTTATGAGCTGTAGTATATGTTAGTGAAATTTTGGTTATTTTAATTTGGGCTATTTTGCATATGCTGAATTTTCAGCTTGAATTGCATGAGCACAATTATCATAGAGTCAATGTTTGGATAAGGGTTGACTGTTTTGAGTAGAGTGAGAAATAAAAGTACTCATCCCAGTAAGACTAATTTTTTGTTATTAGATCAGGGCAGGTGCTATGATCAGAGGAGTGGAAGCATAATCAGACCATGGAAATCTCTATGCCTGAAAAGTAAAAGTTCCAGGTTGAATGGAGAATGATGAAGATAAGCTGGAATTCTGGTGGATTATCTGTTAAATTGTGTTAATCAGTAATAAATCAGTAATGATTTAACAATTTATGGTAACTGATAGCAAACCATGTTACTTTTCCAGCTTGTTCTGTGAAGCTGGAAAAAGGAATCCAACCTGCATTGTGGATGTTGAAATTGCCATTCTAAAGTCATTATCTCATTATACAGTCTAATTACCCTAACAATGAGATAATCATTACCCTAACACTGATTATCTCATTGTTAGGGTAATTAGACTGTATATGGTTGACTTTCAGAGATAAGTACTCAAATAGGTTAGTGAAGTCATCATAGATAATAAAACTATGATGACTTCACTAACTTTGTGTGTGCATGCGTGCGTGCATGTGTGCTTGGCATTTGAAACCAAATCTGATAGAATGCAGTAGTTAATCATTATCTCCATACTGTCCTGTGTCTGTATATTGCATGTGTTCTAGATGGCTTGAATGTTTTATGGGATGAAAAACCTGCATTTTTGTGAGAAAAAATCCTGTCATCTGCATATGAGACCACCTTCAGATGAAAGGTCCTAATTCAAACCCAGCTCTTTCCAATCCAATGGCATCATCAGACTGATCGAGGCTCTTCAGGAGAGCACTTGAAACAGCTACCGTGTTAGAGTAAACTTCAGTTTAACATAGACCAAAGTAATACCTCGACATTTCATCCTTCACATTACAGTCATCATCTGGAGTATACACACACATGTGGCATGATTATTTTGGTTTATATTAAACTGAAGTTTTACTTTAACATGGTAGTTGTTTCCATAATTTTTATAATGAAGTCTACAGTTATATGTTGTAAATGAGACATTATATTGAGCAATACATAGTCTCCACTTAAGCTGTAAGTGTGCAGTTAGAATTGAAGGATGTACAGGAAAATGGTTTCATGTTAAATCAAGTGTGTGACAAGGGTGCATGTATCTCCTCTATTATTCATTGTTGATATGGATCTGAATAGTTAATGAAGAAAAGTGGTATGAAATATGACAGTTTAGTTATTTATTCTTATGGTGAAAAGAATACAATGCAACTATAGGTCAATGTCTAGTTCAGAAAGGCAATCTAGGGCCTCATCCATCACTTTGGGGATGTCTTGGAGGTCAACATGAAATTGGTGCCCTGGGCAGTCATTCACAATATGAGTGATTGTCTGGGCTATGGAGGAACAGTCACAATAAGGGTTGTCTGACAGTTTCCATTTGTGTAGTAGGTTGCTGCATCTGCCCTGGTTAGTTCTGATCCTGTAGACAGATGACCAAATCTTCCTAGGAAGAGGAAAACCAGGCTGCAGAGTATAGGGATCTTTGGCCAGGAACCCATTTGTTGGGAGATTATTGGACCAGTGTTCTCTCCACGTGTTAGATGTTGATGGTAAGGCATCTGAAGAGAGTTTGTCCATGGACTAGAAAGGATTTCTTGATTTCAGGTGAAGAGTAGGTGGATTTTTGAGAGTGCGGTGCAGGAGTGGGTTGTTCATTACTTTATTAAATTCTTTAATCGAGGCTTGTCTTCTATGTATATTTGGTGGAGCAATGTTGGATAGGGCAGCCAGGTGAGAAGGGTGTTCTCAGTGTCCCACTAATTGTGAGCATGGTAGAGTTTATCTGGATATCTATAATATTAGTTGCGCACTTCTTTCCCAGATGGGAGTACAGTATTCTACTACACAGAATGCGAGGACTAGTGCAGACCTTAGGACTTCTGCCCCACAACCCCAGGTTTTCCCAGCAAGCCTTGAAATGATATTATTTCTCATTTTAATTTTGTTGGATAGGTGGGTGACATGTCTTTTATAGGTTAGGACTTCTGTCTAGGCTCACTCCAAGGTATTTCGGGTGAGGCTCATGTTCTACCATCTTACCACAAAAAGAAAGGTTGAGGTGTCAATTTGCCTCTGCATCGTTTAGGGTGGAATGCTGTGGACACACAGTTTTTGTTGGATTTAATAAATCCAATTCAGGCACCACTGCTTGAAGTACCCTACCACGATGTTTAGGTGTGTGTTCTAGGTTGTTTCCAAGTTGGCAAAGGAGGTAGACTGGTGTAGGATTGTTAGGTCATCAGTGTACATGTACAGGAAAGCCTCGCTTAACGTGATTAATTAATCCATCAATTAATGCACGCTAAGCAAAATCGCATTAAGTGAATACAATAAACAATAGAAATAATTATAATTCATCCATTAGTTAACACAAATTTAAAAAAATATTACAGTATAAGCTGTATTAGAGGATAAAATCATCAAAGTTAAAAATCAGTTGATTAAATTTTTATTTAATGCCTGAACATTTGATTGAATTACTTTTTTACAAACAAAAAAATAAGTAAAGATGTTTGAATACTGCTTGACTTTTTCATCTTGTCATGCAATTTGTGATACCTGGTGACCATTCATCAATTTGGCAGACTTTGAAGCTTTTTACCATATCAGGATCAGCATCAAACAAAATTTGCTTAGCATGCTCAGTGTCATTGGAAACTAGCTCAAGTTCTATTACAATTAGCTTCTTAGTCATAATATTTATTCTCTTCTTGTTCGCACTCCTTATCTTCTTCTTCATATGCACACTGTTCTTCTAGTTGAACGAGATCATTCTCACTTAACTGTTCTGAATGGGAATCGAGCAAGTTTCTCACATCTTCATTATCATTCAATTGTGCTGATTTCTTCAATAATGTTAGATCTTGTATTTTGCACACAATAAACTAACATAGGCTTGAGTTTAAAGTTGCCTTTTGCATTGCCTCCTAATACAAGCATAAGACAATCTTTAAATACTTTGTATCCTAGATGAAACTTGTCGGTTTTAGCTAGGAAAATTTTTGTCAGCATACTTCCAAGAGACCTGTTTCGTCGACTTTGAATACTTGACAATCATCATAACCACCCTCCTGAATTATCCTTTGCAATTCTTCAGGAAACTTGACTGCAGAATCTTTATCAACACTAGCAGATTTCCAAGTTATTCTTACATTATGCAGTCCAGCTTGATTTTTAAATGGTCAAACCATCCTAAATTGCAGTAAAACTTTCACATTCCTCTTGAAATTTGATCTCTTTCAATGAGGTTTTGCCTGAATATTTCTTCTACTAAGAGGTATTCTTTTTTGGTCCCAGTCATTAGTCCAGAGTGATAGAAGATATTCCATCTCAATCATTAAATGGCTTCTATTTCAGGTGACTGCATGCTTAAAAAAGCAGTAGCAACTTTTCATTGTTCTTTGTATTCTTTGCTCTTATTTAATATAGTCCAAACTGTAGACTAGTTGTATCCAACGTCTAGAGCAATCATATTACTAGCACCACTTTCATGTCTCTTAATGACTTCCAGCTTTTCCTCTAACGTAATTAGTTTTCTTCTATTTTTATTACTGCTGCTTTTCTTTATCAGTCCTTTCTCTTTTCCATATCAGGGTTTGAATATAATAAAGCCTTATTACTCACTTAAAGCAGGAAATAGTATCATTTCACTCAATCATGCATATCGAATTCGTGTTAAGCGAGGTTTTCCTATATTTACTTGAGCTGGAATGTGGTATGTCAAACATGTAGATGTTGAAGAGTAAATGGGCTAACACAGAGCCCTGTGGGAGATCATCGTGGAGGAATCTAGACTGGCTCTTTTTTTCCACCAATACAGGTAACCCTCATATAACGCGGATGTTAGGTTCCATAGAAATGCCGCGTTATATAAATCATGTTATGCGAGACACAGATCACATAGAAAAAGTAGGGTTATGTTCCGAAATCATTTTTTTTTTTTTTAATTATATAAATAACAATGACATATCCAACCAAAATATATTTTTATTTGATTCAGGTAATTCGTGTAAGTTAAGAAAACATATAAACTATGAAACAAATACACAGTATAAAAGTATAAAAATTACAAATTGTACTTAAACTTCATTCTACATAATGCATAAATGTTTTAGGCAAAATAAAATAAAGTGCATACTTTATTCAGAAAGATGACATCTGGATTAGATGTTAATCTCATCTCCTCTCTTTATACCGATGATAATAGTTTTTGTTGGATTAAATAAATCCATTTCAGGTACTCTTAAATAAATCCAGTACAAATCTGCAGGATTCCCTTACCTTAATTGAATAACAGTGTAACAAATCTGGTCGAATATAAATAATAAAAATACAAAGACAGTGAACATAGGCAGTGACTTTGAAAACATCAACCATATTCTGAATAGAAACATATAGGAGGGAGGGGGGGAGACATTTAAGCTATTTAGCCATTTCACCATTTTCAGTGAACATCATAAGTTAAATATGGAAATAGACAACAGAATTACCAAACCTGGTGATTTATATCAAATAAGGGAGAAATTAGTCAAAACATTAATCTAGCTGTATTACACTGCAGCGTTTGATCAAACTAGTTTTAATGTATACATCTGAGAACTGGGTTACAAATGAAATTGTTGATTGGAAAAGACTTCAGATCTGAGAATTCTAAGGTAAAGTAGGGTGTGAACTGATGACATCAATGGTAGAATCATATTAAAAATGATATTTTGAGAGAACTTGACATAATTAGCACTCACTCAAGAATATGTGAGCAGAGCTTATCTCAGGTGGTGTAGTTACTTAAACCGAATGAGAATGGAAAGGTTAGCAAAACAAGTGTTTGATGCCATAGCCAGGATGGCAGGAAAAGACCCATGGATGCCAAGGCTTACTTAGAGATAGATGTAGTAAGAAGTGCCTAAGATGGCCAAAATATAAGATCTGATAATATTTGAGTTCTGACTGATATACACATTAATTGGAACAAAATTGTTGAAAGGAAGTTAGTAACGACAAACTTTTCATGGAGCACTATTGTAGTATCCTATAAATCCATTGAGAATGCATATAAGAAATTTGATGTTAATGATGATCATGCTGGTTATTCTATCTGTTTCTGAATGCTTTTCATTCTATGAATAATCAAAGCAAGCCCATGTTTGCTGGAAAGTTGTTTTAGTATGCATTAATGTGAGACATGATTGGGATTACTTGTTTGTATTTTTTACTAACTGTAGTACTTACTGATACTGATTGACATGCATATAGAAAGGCTTAGGTGTTGCCGGTTATTCAAAACAATGCTTCAAAACAGCATCAAGAAAAAAAAAATAATTTATTGAACCTACTAATATTTTGTTTTTTCCTACCCAGCATCTTCAGAGCAAAATTTACAACTGTGACAAGAGTACAGCAATCAACCAGATCATTGTAGAAACATTTCAAATTGTAACAGAAAAAGCTATAGACCACTTGCACTGCCCTCACATTCTTCTCATTCCCTCTCTCCTACTGTTTCCATTCTCTCCTTTTCTATCATTCCCATAAATCTCTCATTCCCTCTCTTCCACTGTTCCTATTCTCTCCTCTTCTATCATTCCAATATCTCTCTCTCATTCCTTCCTCTTCAGTCATTCCCATATCTCTCTCTCATTCCCTCTCTTCCACTTATCCTATTCTCTCCTCTTCTATCATTCCCATAAATCTCTCGCTCATTCCCTGTCTTCTACTGTTCCTATTCTCTCCTCTTCTACCATTCCCATAACTCTCTTTTTCTCCTCTTCTATCATTCCCATAAATCTCTCTCTCATTCCCTGTCTTCTACTGTTCCTATTCTCTCCTCTTCTACCATTCCCATAACTCTCTTTCACTCCTACTCTGATTCGCCTTGCATTCGTCTCTTCCATTCGCCTAATCTCATCTTTCACACTTTCTCATCTTATTCCCTAGACATTCCACCTGCTCTTTCAGCTCATCTCTCTCTCTCTCTCTCTCTCTCTCTCTGCAAGTCAGCCATATTTGCCATTCATCCTCCCAATTGAGACCATCTCCAAAAATTTTGCAATCTTTCAACCTTTCCATACTTCCTGCTCTCATTATTTTATACATATTTCTCTTGCTATTCTCAACCTCTGTCATACCACTCATCTCTCTGCGTGGAGAATCTCCCGCATCTGACTCAACGACTTCTACTTGACTTGGAAGATGAATAAACATGCAGGAGTATCAAAGAGACAGGAACGTATGTGGAATTATAAGGCAGATGATTATAATAGTCTTAGATATCAACTTGGGGAAGTTTCATGGAGGGAGGAATTGGAAGGCAAGGATATCATTATTGCTTCGGAAATTGTGAAGGAATATTTGTTATCAGCAATAGTAAACTGCATTCCACAAGTGAAGAAGAGGCCACAATTTGGAGTAAAGTGGATGACAAACAATATTAAACAGGAACTGCATGTGAAGAACAATATGGAAGAGATATAAGGCGACAGGTGAAGAGCAAATCCCTGAAGAATATAAGGCCAGGAGAGTGACAAGTACTATAAGGAAGGCAAAACTGGAATATGAGAAGAGACCCAAAGAAAATCCTAAGATTTTCTCTAAAGAAAAGCCCTAAGATCCAAAGAAAATCCTAAGGAATTTTTTAGCTATGTGGCCAGTAGGAGGAGAAATAATTGTGCAAGAATGACATTGTAAGATAGAAATGGGAACAGAGTGACTGATGCAGATGACATAGTGGAATTGTTCAATGAACACCTTATTGCAGTATTTCATCTTGGAGGAGTAAATTTTAATACTAGAAGGATAGGGCAGGTTCGAGGTTTAGAGGTGCAGGAGGAGAGTGTGTTCCAAATACTGAGTACTCTGGATGTTAGTAAAGCTAACATCTGGTATTTCACCGCGAGTTTTGAGAGAATGTGCTAAAGAACTGACAGCTCCTTTGATATGGCTTTTCAATGAAAGTCTGGCTAAAGGAAAGATGCCCAGAGAACGGAAGGAAGGTAAGATAGTGCCATTGCATAAGGGCAGTAGCAGACTGGAAGTGTCTAATTATAGGCCAATTTGTGTGTCATCAGTAGTTGTTAAGATCTTGGAGAAAGTAGTGAAGGACCGTATACAGCATTGGACAGATGAGGGTAATGTTATCTGTGAGAGTCAACATGGATTTGTTAAGGGGGTGCCTTGTTTTAGTAATATACTATCCTTTTATAATAAAGTTAGAAGAGCAGTAGATGAGGGAAAAGCGTATCTGCCATTTTCTTGGACTTAACAAAGGCATCTGACAGGGTGCCATATGATAAACTGATATTTAAGTTGCAGCATATGGGTTTGGATGTCAGGTTGGTCAACTGGATTTAGGATTGGCTGTCCGATAGGTATCAGAGAGTTGTGTATGGTGGGGTAGTTTCAAGGAGGCAAATGGTTACAAGTGGGGTCCCACAAGGCTTGGTACTGGGACCTATATTGTTTAACCTTTATATCAATGACATTGTCAGTGGATTGCAGGGGGATATTCAGTTGTTTTCAAATGATGTGAAGCTGGGAAGGGTTATTAGTAATAGTGCAGATGTGATAGCCCTTCAAGAGGATTTGAATAAGCTAGACAGATGGTTAAATGACTGTGGGTGTTGTCTTAATGCAGCAAAATGTAAGGTTTTGAGGTTTGGGACACATCGATGGGATGCTACATGCTCTATTGGAGGAGGTATACTGGAGGAAGTAGGGGAGATAAGAGATCTGGGGTTGATCATTGATAGAAACCTGAAATTCAGGGGACATATTGCAAAGGTGGTGAAGGTAACACTGAGGATTGCTTAAATAATGAGAAGGATGCTGACCTGCAGAGATAAAAGAGTTAGCCTTCCATTGTATAAGACCCTGATCAGACCACACTTAGACTATTGTTCTCAGATTTGGTCCCCAGGATTTGAAGGGGATAAATTAACTGTGGAAAGGGTACAGAGGCAGATAACAAAGATGGTTTCAGGACTGTACAATGTTAATTATGAGGATTGGCTGAGGGAATGTGGACAGCAGAGTTTTGTGGATAGAAGGAGAGGTGGTTACAGGGTTGACACTGGGGAGTTCTTTCGCTTGATTGAACAGCGTGAAGGAGTGATGACAAGTGGCCATCCCTGGAAGTTATGGAAGGAAACTGTGAGCAAGAGGGTGAGGAGTGGTTTCATTGCATGGAGGGTGGTTGAACAATAGAATGCATTGCCTGATAGAGTGGTGAGAGTGAGAATGTCAATGAGTTTAAAGAGTGATATGATGGACTTTGTGTTTCCTAGAAGGAACCTCCTGCAATGAGGTTTGACTCCATTGATCCTGAATAATAATAATAGTAATAAGAATTCTCGTAGACAGACTTATACATTGGTTATGCATTTCTAAATCACTTAAGAAATAGAACAACATAGATCAGAATATAAATTAAATTATACTTTAATGAATATTTCCGATATTTAGCCCGCCAGAGGGCACCATCAGGACTTCTAGGAGAACGATAGCTTCATACCTTCATTCTCAGTTACTGTGTTGTAGTGCTTGCGCGCACGTGCCCGTTTTGTAAGTTCCTTTTGAAAATGGCAACTTGACGTTGCAGAAATATCGGAAATATTTATTAAAGTATAATTTAATTTATATTCGGATCTACGTTGTTCTATTCCCTAAGTGATTTAGAAAAGTAATAAGAATAATAAAGAAGTTATTACAGTATCCTTTAGAGTAGTGCTTCCTAATCTTATGGATGTAAAGGCCCCCTTGGAAAAATTAAAATATTTCACAGCTCCCATTTGAAAAAAAAAATCGTAATACAGACATATATTATTATAATATTTATTATATTTATATTCAATACAAAACATACACAGAGAATATTGCAAAAATCAAATACAAATATTACATTTTTAGCATCTTACATACACATTGACATTTAGTCTTAAAATATTTTAAATTTGTTTTCATTATTTCACGGCTCCCCCTCAACAAAATTAACGGCCCCCAAGGGGGCTGCAGCCCACAGTTTGGGAAGTGCTGCTCTAGAGGGATAGATAACCATAAAATTAATTTGGCAAAGTCAGGTTATTTGGTCTCAGATGACTAACTTCCAGATCTTTGGCAAATTAATGCAGTCATGCTTGTTGATGTTGGGAAGCACTTCATACCCGATGCCGATTCTAATCCTGTGTGAAGGAATGTACATAGTGTGGTGTGCCTTTCCCAACTTTCAATATAGATGATCATGGATGTAATTTTGTGTTCTTCAAGGTAAATATGTTAACAGATCTACCAGTCTGTCCAAAGTAGGCTGAACTGCATGCAGAAGGAACTTTATACACTCCAGGATGTGCAAGAGGATGATCCTTAGGAGAATTGATGAAGGTAGCTAGTTCTGTGCGTGGTTGGCATGGAGATTATATTTGTGGAGAACTTTAGCTATCTTTACTGACTTCACTGCATCCTCTTGCACATCCTGGAGTATATAAAGTTCCTTGAGCATGCAGTTCAGCCTACTTTGGACAAACCAGTAGATCTGTTGACATCTAATTTTAAGATTCAACAAATATTTATAATAGACATAGGATGTATAAAGGATCACAAATGGGATTCATGAAGAATCATTAATGTCACCCCTAAATGTATATCAGGAATTCATAACAATACTTTGCAGTATAAACCAGCACTTCCCAAATTGTGGGGGCCGTGAAATAATGAGAATAAATTTAAAATGTTTTAAGACTAACTAAATTTTTTTATCTTAAAAGAAACATATTTAATTTTTATTATTTGTTATTTCTTTTTTGTTATTTTTTATATTTGAATGAAAAAAAATCGCACATTGGTGTGAGTTCGCAAATTTTGCTTCCTGCGTATTTCGGCACTTAATTCGAAACACTTTTTACCAACAATACTTTGCAGTATAAACCAGCACTTCCCATACTATGGGGGCTGTGAAATAATGAAAACAAATTTAAAATGTTTTAAGACTAACTAGATTTTTTTCATCTTAAAAGAAACATATTGAATTTTTATTTATTATTTCTTTTTTGTTATTTTTTATATTTGAATGAAAAAAAATCGCACATTGGTGTGAGTTCGCAAATTTTGCTTCCTGCGTATTTCGACACTTAATGAATATTAGTAAATATATGCTTATTCATATAAGTTTCATTTCAAAGCAGAAATCTAAGAATTGCAGTTTCAAATATTTCACCTGATATTGACTTTTTGTGTAGCAATATTGAAACATATCCATCACATTAAATTGTTATTAAACTTCTTTTATGTTTTAAATTCTTCCTTTATTACTAATCGTTTTATTACTAATTTATTACTACTTTATTACTAATCTATCCATATAAAAATATGAGATAATGTGTATGTCAAATGTGTATGTAAGATGCTAAAAATATAATATTTGCTGAAAGTTTATTTTTCACTTGGTTAGACTATAATAAATTTAGTTTAATCCTTTATCCAAGTGAGAGCAAACTAAGTTTGCACCTGAAAATATCTTCAGGACTGAATATGGTGTTGTACTATCTTACCTGGGTAAGTAGTACAACACCAGGCAACTTGTAGCAAAGGTGGAGCAAGCTACCAACACTCCTAACCCAGTACCTCCCATAATGCAAAACACATCTCCTTTGCATTTGATTTTTGCAATATTCGCTGTGCATGTTTTGTATTGAATGTAAATATAATAAATATTATAATAATATATGTCTATATTACGATTTGTTTTCGAGGGGGCCGTGAAATATTTTAATTTTTCCAAAGGGGACCCTGACATCCAGAAGTTTGGGAAGCACTGGTATAAACAACACAAAGGATGTAACTTTATAATGGTAACAACAAGAATGTTTGGGCATATTAACCATTCCCATCCCTTACTAATCATTAAGAATTCTTCATGTATTGTATTTGTGATCCTTTGTACATCTTATGTCTCTTATAAATATTTGTTGAATCCTACTTGAGTCTTTTTTTTTTAAATAGTTGACACTTGAACAACATGGGTTTGAACTACACAGGTCCACTTATGCGGTTTTTTCAATAAATATATTACAAATTTTTTTTAAGATTTGTGACAATTTGAAAAAACTTGCAGATACTATAACTTTCAGAACCTAGAAATGTCAGAAAAAATTAAGAAAAAGTTATGTATATCATTAATACATAAAATATATGTAGATACTATTCTTTAATCATTTACTACCATAAAATATTCACAAATCTATTATAAAAGAGTTCAAATTTATCAAAACTTAAGCACACAAACATATGCAACATTTGCAGTCGAGAGAAATGTAAACAAACATAAAGATGCTGTATTAAATCATAACTGCGCAAAATTATCTGCCATCAATCAATTAATTTATTTATTAATTAGCATAAAATAAAAATTTTATAATGATTCATTCATTAGTGTATAGCAGTGGTGGGCAAGTTCTTCAGTAATAAGAGCCACATATAATACTTTTCATACATTAGTGAATGTTCAAGAGCTGCAGAAAATATTATTTTCTGAAACGGAGGTGTTGGGTAATGCAGCAATAATAGTGTGACAGGAAGGGTAGTCAGTGTGTTGCCTAGGTATGATTGTGGTGAAATGAGGTGGAGAGCAAGGATTATGAATGATATTCTGGCTCAAATGTGTGAGGAGATGGGAGTACAGTTTGTTAATGTGTGGAATGAGTTTGAGGGATGAAGTGAGCTGTATGGGAGCGATGGACTGCATTTGAGTGGTTATGGTGTGAGTCGCTTGGAGAGACTGCTGCTGGAAAGTAGAGAAGTGAATAAAGAGAATGAATCAGATCGAGAAGGGAGTGATGTGGAAGAGCAGGAGAGTAAGACAGGAGAGATTGAAGAAGTGGAAATGAATGGGGAAGTGAGTGGTATGAGTACAGAAAATGAGAGAATGGGTGTGCAAGAGGAGCAGGGAAACGGGGAGGCTCAGGGTGGACAGGGGTACACAGCATGAGAAAGGTGGATGCTCCAAGAGGAGGTGAGAGCATGTGTAAGCAGGAAAGTAATGGGATGATCAGGGATCAAGAGGAAACAGATGGAATTGCAAAGGGTTCTAAAATGAAGAAGCAGAAAGGGAAACGGCCCCAGTCCAGCATGGAGAGATCACATAGAGTGAGTGGTATCAGTGGAACTAGCTGTAGATCCAGAAATGAGTTGTTGTGTTTGTATACCAATGCTAGAAGTATAAGAAACAAGGCGGATGAAATGGTTGCACTAATTGCGTCTGTGCACCCAGAGATTGTCGGAATAAGTGAGACATGGTTAGATGAGGACGACATCCTGACAGGAATAGAGATGGAAAGGTATGATGTGTTTCGTGAGGAAAGGGGTAAAAAGGGAGGGGGAGTGCTGTTGATGATAGAGAAAGAGTTATGTCCATACAAGATAGAGATGCAAGAGGGAAATAGGGCCAGTGGTTTTGAGGCAGTATGGTGTGAGATAGAGGTGAATAGAATCAAATACTTAGTGAGATGTTGTTATAGACCTGGTAATGTGGATGGTTGTGATAGTGAAATGTATAGTCAAATATGCCAAGCAAATGAGAAAAGGGTGATCATTATGGGTGATTTTAATTATGCCAATATAGACTGGAATGAAGAGTAGCAAGTGGAAGTAAAGAAAATGAGTTTCTTGAGTTTTTGATGGATAACTACCTCAGACAGTATGTAACAGAGGGCACACGAGGATTAAGGGTCTTGGATTTGATCATCTCATCGGAGGATGTAATTATCAATGAGGTGTCAAATCATCCACCAGTTGGTGAAAGTGACCATGAGGTGATTACCTGGGTGGTTGCCAGCAGTGCAAGGACCCCTGTGAAAAAAGGGTATATGTGGAACTACAAGGGGGGGGATGATTATGAAGAGCTCAGGAGACAGCTTGCAGGTGTAGCATGGAATGAGGAGTTAGCTGGAAAAAAGATCAATGCAGCTTGGGGATTTTCAAAAACTACTTAGTAGATGCAATGTCTAAATGTATACCATGGGTGAGAAGGTTAAATAAGGTAGGTGTGAGATGGATGAATAAAGAGATTAAGCATGCAATACAGAGAAAAAGGGCATTGTGGAGGCAGCATAAGAAAAGTGGAGGTAACCAATTTCACGAGGTCTACAAAGACCAGGCAAGGAGGGTGACTTGGTTGGTGAGAGTAGCTAAAGAGAGGTATGAACAGCAGTTAGCTAATGAAGCCAAAAAGAATCCTAGGGAGTTCTTTCGATATGTAGCCAGCAAAAGAAAGAATGATTATGGAATGACATTGATTGGAGGAAATGGTATAAAGACAGCTGTTGCAGAATGTGTGGTGGAGATACTTAATGAGCAGTTCATAAAGATCTTTCAATCTTGTGAATGTGACTTCATGGAGAGATTAAGGGCAGTTGATGATGGGGAGGAGAGACTACTGTAAGTGAGCAAGAGTTGTTTGGGGGAGTTGAGTAAACTAGATGTAAATAAGGCTGTGGGACTTGATAATATTTTTTTTTATTTTTTAACATGATAATTGTTTGTTTGTGGGATGAAAAACCTGAGTTTCCAGGAGAAAAAATACTACTACCTCTGTATCAGAATCCTTGCTACTTCCGTACTGTTGAAAGTGATGCTGAGCAAATCCAGAAGGGGTGAACATTTGAGGGGCCAGAAGTGATAGAAAGTTTTACTGCTGGGTTACAAAGGATATTCTACTTTTATATTCTTTGTTTTTAATCTTTTATCAAGAATAAGTAGCTTAGGTAAAAGATAACTTTATATCAATTTCCTCAGTTTCCCATAATGCAAAATATTATGGAAACAAATGCTACTCAGATTAGTTTTGACTTTTGTTGAGGATTTCATTGGTTCAGCATCCTCAGGGTTCAAAAAATGTGGTGCCAAATCTGATGAAATTATCAAATCCAAGACTCGCAAACCTCCACTGCATACTGCCTAAGGTAGATGTCCTTCAAAAATTCAGATTCACTTTCCTTGTTCCTAAATACTATCCCTTCATTCTGGTCTGTATTACTATACTTAAAATCACCCTTAATAATAACTTCTCTTGTTTACTAGACTATTTTGCATATGTATTCCTTGCCCTTGGAATACATATGCATTGTACAGATTCAAAACAATTGCTGTATTTAGCCCTTGCATCTCTGTCTTGAAATCATTAAATCATCGAATCATTTTCTGTGCTATTATCAGCATCACTCCCCCCCCCATCTTGCTCTTTCTATCTACACTATACCTTATAAATCTCTGACCCCATGAAGACAGAACATTTTCATCCAAATAGAGGTCTCACATACTGAGTTATTGGAAACATTAAGCATTGCATGATTTTATTTTGCTTATTCATGGTACATCTGCTGTTCATAAACAAACACGCTAACTCATTTGTGGATCAACCATTGCCACCTCCCAGCTGAATTAATATTCAATGTGATTGCTCCTTTGAATTTAAAAATTATCCTGTGTTAATTTTTTTTTTCAGATCTCTTGCATCTCACACTGTTCCATTCTTACTTTGTCACCTATGCACGCACACAAATTTCTGCTAGCATCCACTCTACTAATGACATGTCTCCTTGCCCTTTCTGATCTCTGTCCTGTTTCCAGAAATTTTATTTCTGGAAACAGGGCAGAGAAATAAAAATCTAGAAATAAAACTTTTTAATAAATTTGCTAGCAGCCACCCATGATTAAATAATTCAACAATGAATGAAGGCTGTTTTAAAATGAAAAAAAAAAAGCACTTGTAAATTATGCAAAAAAAAATTATATTTGTTGTTGAATGCATTTAGAATGAAGCTGAAAATTCTCCCACCTGTGATGAGTGGATTTCTGGAGCCCTGATAATGATTATAATTACTAAGTCTATTTATTATTTACTCTTTATTTCATAGCTTCAATTACCATCTTCTCCTCTCTTAATAAAACAAACAAAAACTAGTGTACCCTTTCATTCACCACTTCTCAGATAATAGAATGTTTATATAGCACAACTCTTTGAATCATTCATTATCTTTCTTTCTCAGCTATCTTTCACTTGATTTTTTTTATTTCTCATCTCTTCTTGTTAATGGGATGTAATATTCCTTTGCTTATCACTGCTGATATTCTTTTTCTCTCTATCTTGCTTACTGGCTGTCACACTATCTTTGTTACTCTCAATCATGCTCTTTTTTTCTAACCAGTATTGATATTTTCTCACTAACCCTACTTTCTACTATTCTTCAAAATCTTATGTTCTTCATTGTCTTTTGTTTTTTTTTTTGTATGGAACTGTTTACTCCTCAGTCAGTTCCTACTTTCAATCATTGAAACTTTGAATGCTTCTCGCTACCTTCAAACTGTCTGTGGTGACTGGAGGAGATGTTCCAGTAATGGGATTGGCTCTTTTTTTATCACTCCTGTTTTTTATATACCTTTCTTCCTATATTTTTTACTCTACTTCTGAGTCAATTTTTACTGTCCTGTTTTCCAAACTTCCATCACTGGATCCAACATCCTGCCACATTGTTTGCTATGCAGTGTAGAGCAGCTGATATCTGGAAAGTGTGTGTGTGTTTGCATGGTGGGAGATTCAGGTATTCTTGCACTGCTTTGGCTCCTGCGTCAACAAGATGGACAGTCCTGAATGACAGGGCCAGGATCACTCAGCTACTGGGCTTGGATGCAAGGATCAGTAGTGGTGGTGCATTAAGTCTCCTTCCCCAGGGGACAGAGTCCAATGCTTGCTTTTGTGCTAGTATTGCATTTGGACATTTTAGGGGCATCATGACTTTAGATAGAATTTTCTCAGTATTAATTATATTCCATTTTGTTCTCTGACATTTGTATTAATCAGGTCAGCTAATAGACTTGAAGAAAATATAAAGCAACTCAGAATTCTGCTTGATATTCATGTTTTCTTTAGCATGTATTAGATAAAATTTTATAGCCTGTGGGTAGAAGTGCTATCTTTGTAAATTTCATGTTCATTTTTGTTTCTCTCTCTCTCTCTCTCTCTCTCTCTCTCTCTATATATATATATATATATATATATATATATTCTGTAGAGGGTTGGTCTAAGCTGTTCCAGAAGGACTGGTAATATTCAGTGGTGAGCCCCATCTATGTCAGGAGATTTATCTTTTAATAACTTATACGATCTACTCGGAGTCTCTAGAAATGCAACAGATAATAAAATCAAAAGGACTTATAAGAAACTAGCTAAGGAATATCATCCAGAACAGGGTGAAAAGTTTAAAGAAATCTCCTATGCATATGAAGTTTTATGTGATCCTCAAAAGAGAGAAACTTATGACAAATTTAGATAAAAAAGAATACAAGGGGGAGCAAATGACAGTGGATTATCAGGTGATGATCTCTTTTCTCACATATTTGGCAGTGGCTTTTGGAGGATGGAGGAATTGGTGAGAGATGGAAGCTATGAGGTGATGATATGGTACATCCTTTAATAATTTCATTAGCAGCTGAGTAAGAATGTAAACTGCAAATTATGTGATAGACTTAGTGTAAGAGCAGGAGCTAAACAGATTTGTCGTGGTTGTCAAGGGTGGCAACTTAAAGTATCTTTCCAACCTCTGGGCCCCAGAATGGTGCAATATGTTCAAACTATCTGTGGTGACTGCAGTGGAGAAGGGGAGATGGTAAATGAGAAAGACAGATGCAAAGCTTCTAAAGGTAGGAAAGTCATAAATGTTGATAAAGGCATGCAAGAAGGAGAAAAGATATATTTTCACGGTGAAGGTGATCAAGAACCTGGTGTGGAACCTGGAGATGTCATTATTGTACTCAGTTAGAAACATCATGACCGTTTTGAGCGAGAGGCTAATGATTTGTACAGTCTCACATTACACTTACAGAAGCTCTTTGTGGATATAACCTTGTAATTAAATACTTAGATGGAAAAGATATTATTATTAAACATTCTCCCAGAGAGATAATTGAGCCAGGTTCTGTAAAAGGAGTTTTAGCTGAAGGTATGCCTATTTATCATAACCCATTTGAAAAAGTGCAATCTCTACATCAAGTTTGTTGTTCAGTTTCCTGAAAATCACTTTGCACATGAAGTGACAATTAAAGAACTGGAAACATTGCTTCCAGACCCCCCTGCCCCCAACCATTTGAGATGCCCATGATTATGATCCAAACATTGCTGCTGGAAGTGGAACTGGAAGATCAGAAGTTTATTATTCTGATGATGAAGATCACCACAGAGGGTCAGGAGTGCAATGCGCACATCAATAGCCACAAATCTTTAGATAATCAAGTTTTCGTGATTGTAAGGGTTAAGTGATTATTAGTAGGGCTTATTGGGCACACAAAAATTTGGTACAAGTCTGTTTCCTCAGGTATATTTTCAGACATCTTTGTGTCTTGCATTGTCAGTATCAATAGTAGAATTTATCAGAAAGTACTCAGACAAGTTTTCCTGAGAAGAAGAACTTGTATTATATTCTTGTCTCCATGGTTATATGAATGCTTTGAAGAACTGTATAAAAGGAGTTTACTTTTATGACCTGTAACATTACAGTTTGACTTCAACAAAAGCATCTGTTTTCCTGTATTACCCATACATAATTATTTAATAAACAATTGACAGGATCATTGGTTACATATATAAACATTGCTAGTGTTTATATATGTAACCAATTATTTGTTTATGAAAACATATAATTGGTTGTTTTCATAAACAAATTTTGTTTGTTTATGAAACAAACAAAATTGGTTGTGAAAGTCCACCTATAAATTGATACTATAACAAAACCTAATATTGCTGTTCCTTTATTAGATTTTGGATCTTCCTCTGATAACACATTTATACCATAAAGTAAAGCATAGAGCATTCAGTAAAGGGTGAAATCTCTCATTAAATTTACAGCAGGCCATTTTAACTGATTCTAGTTCATACCATTTTTCTAAACTCTTTTCAGAATACAAGAAAGTAAACCAGACTATAATAAAAACCTTAATTGCATTTTGAAAAATCAAATACAAACTTTATAACTTAAATATACACACTTGACCACAGTACTAAATTTTAAATTATTTAAAAAGTAAATATTTTTTGTCCTAAGTATCTTAGGACATCATTAGTACAGTAATTTCAAAAACAATACTAAGAATAACATACAGTTAGGGCGTATGCCGGTGGTGTGGCTAGAACTTTTGCTGCCTGGGGGAGGCCCCTGAGTTTGCCGCCCCTCTCAATACGCACCAAAAATACTACAAAAAATCAAAACGACGGGGAAATAAATTAAAACACTACGTTTATTTTTGAAGTAAAACTTTAATTTTAACATTCTAAAATGTTATTTTTCATGCTTTTCTGTTAGCAAAATCATCGATGACATTGGCGAAGTCTATTTCATGATAATGTAGGTAATTCTTAATCAATTTTATTTAGAAAAACTCCTCTCACAACTAACAACACTTAAAGCAATTGTGAGGAAAATTCACAGTAGTTTTACAATATTTGGAAATGAGTTCTCGAGACTGTACTTTAGAATTAACCGCAAAAGTTCAAATAGGTTCAAAGTGCCGCCCGGGGCAGACCGTCCTTCCTTAGCTACGCCTCTGCTGCATGCTTACATTGGAATCCCACTATGCATGCAGTAGCGTGATATAGAATTAAATTAAAATATATCCGATAAAAAAAATAAATTAGATTAAATTAAAGTAAAATAACATACATTTATTTTACACAATTAAGAATGACAATTTCCCAAACTCTAGGGATAGTAAGAATGTCATTATGGTTTAAATTGGGTCTGTGATGTAGGGCTTCAGCACTTTCTTTATATAAACGTTTTCATGTTTATATAAGAATTTATGTAGAAGTTTGGTGTTTTTCCACTGGATCCTATGGGTTGGGTTTTCACCTCCATGTTGTGCGAGGCCAGATTTGTGCAGTTTGATAAGATGGATATGGTCTCGATGTTCAGAGATGTGTTTACTAATAGATCTCCCTGTCTGTCCGTAATAAGACATCTTACAGGAACATGAAACTTTGGAAATGCCAGATAGCATCAAAGGTGAAAGTTTGTCTTTAGGAGAAGGTAGTAATTTATAGATCTGGTTGGGTTTGTAGGTAGCAGCAAGTTTGTATTTCTTCATAATTTTAGATAGATGTTCGGAGATGCCTTTGACATACGGTATGGGAATCCTATGGGCTTGTTCTTGTCTAGGTTGATGTGACTGATGATTTTTTGAGTTGTTTTTGGATTGTACCCATTTAGTATGGCTGATATTTTTGATGATTTCCATTTCTTGATTTAAAGATTCTTTGGAGGAGCAAAATCTGGCTACTAATGATTTAATGATGCCATATTTTTGAGATGGATGGTGAGCAGATGAATTGTGAATGTAACAGCCTGAAAACGTCGGCTTACGATAAACAGAAGTGGAGATAGAACCATCTTCTTTTCATTGGATGTGTAAATTCAGAAGGGATACCCTGTGGGCATTCTTTTTCTATAGAATTTGATGTGAGGATGAAGAATGTTGATCTTATCTAGTTTTTCTTTTTATTGTAGAAAACGAAAAACTCCAAGGTAAAAAACTTTCTACATCTTTCTCTCATCCTGAGATTTTATTTAATAAGGTCAAAGCACCTTGTGGCAACTTGTTTAAGTAAAATTTATAAGCTCTACATTACTTCAACCTTGGCATTTTTTTAGGTCTGACTCCCACTGATGACACTTCAATAAAGGTCGAAACCAGTCTGGGTAGTGGCCTTTGCCTTTAATGCATAGTATCATACATCTCTGCAAGGGGATGTGCTTTGCATTAGGGGAAAATACTAAGGAAAGTGATCAGAGCTTACTCCACTTTTACCACGAGTTGCCTCAGACTTGAACTACATTCAGGTGCAAACTTGACTTACTTGTAAGTTTGCTTACTTGGTAATTAGGATTAAAAACCAAGTTTATATAAAATTGCTTTGTATCTTTAATGCTGGTATAGTTCTTGTTCAGAATGACTCCAAATGGCAAATATGTCATCAACATATCGTAGCCAAATTTTTGGTTTAGGTTCAAACCTGAAAATTTTTTCTTCAAGGTATTTCAGAAAAAAGGTTGGCTAAGTTTGGTGGTACGGTAGAGCCCATTGCTGTTCCTTCCTCTTGCTTGTAAATTTTTTCTTTCCATGTGAAGTATTCAAATGTAATAACAAATTTGATTAATTCAACAATATGATGTTAATGGATGAAAAATGGTAGAATGGTAACTGCTGCAGAACACATTGTTGAGGTGTTCAGTGGTCAATTTATCAGGTTGATCCTGATCAGAGTGGAATCATGAAGAACATAAGTGTAGAGGATCATAGGAGAGGATGGCTTAATTGTGTAGGAGCAGGAGGTATTTGAGGAAATAAATAACCTTGATGTCAATAAGGTGACAGGATTTGATGACATATCACCACACATCTTAACTGAATATTCCAGGGAATTGGCAGTAGCATTGGCATGCCTGTTTAATGAGTCTTGCAACAGCACAGGTTCCAAGGGTGTGGAAGAAGGCTAAAATTATTCCACTATATAAAGGTGGTGATAAATGGTATAGCTTCAAATTATAGGCCAATTTCTATATCTGGCGTTGTGGTGAAGGTACTGGAGAGGTTGATGAGAAGTAGGATACAGAAATGGGTTGATAACAGTAGTATTCTCTGTGATTAGTGGCACGGGTCTGTTAAAGGAAGATTATGTTTTACTAACTTACTTATGTACCATAGCATGTAGTATGACAAACTTAGGAGATTGCTTGGATCATTGCCATAGTATGTAAATGTAAAGGCATGGGATATATAGTGCATGGGAAGTGGTAAAAGAGTGTTTGAGGGAGGTAATGGCAGATTGCATACCTAGAGTCATGAGAGTAAATCAAGTGGGAGGTAAATGGATGAATATCATCATTAAGCTGGAGCTGCAAAAAAAGAAACAATTGTGGAGGGAATTTAAAGAGAAAGGTGACCTACTGGCACATGAACAGTACAAGGCACAGGCCAGAAGGGTATCTAGTGTGGTAAAAAAGACAAAAAGCAGATTATGAAGGGAAGTTAGCAATGCATGCTAAAGATGATTTCAAACAGTTCTTTCGATATCCTGCAAGTAAAAGAAAGAATGTATATTGCAGAATGATTTTAATAAATGCCAGTGGTAGGGAGGTAACTGAATTAGTCGATATAGTAGTTTACTAAATAAATACTTTGCAAGAGTATATCATCAAGGCGGTGATATTGCAGAGAGAGAGAGCCAAAGGCTTATACGGGAACTGAGGAAAATGAAATGGATATGCATAGCATATTACAGAATCTTAATGTGAATACTGCTGTGCGATTGGATGGTATGCCACCACAAGTTTTGCATGAAGCGGCGAGGGAATTTTCAGTTTCCTTGAACATATTGTTTAATCTAAATCTCAGCTCTGGGTTATTCCTGAGAGGATGGAAAGAAGGGGAAAAAAGTTCTGTTGCATAAAGGAAGCGCCAATACCAATGTAGCAAATTACTGACCAATCAGCATATCAGGAGCTGCTGCCAAAGCATTGGAGATGTTGTTCAAAAGCAAAATACGGGAATGGTTAAATGGAAATGGAATACTGTTGGTTGGTAGCATGGTTTTGTGAAGGGTAGGTCATGCCTCAGTAACTTGCTCACGTTTTATAATACAGTAACAGCTGAGTTGGATAAAAGTCCTTTGACAGGATATGGAATTCTAATCAGTAAACTGCAGTATATGGGAATGGATATAGGGTTAGTGAGATCGATAGGAGGGTGGTTGATGGAGAGATATCAGAGAGTAGTTTATTCAGGAGTAGAGTCCCAAAGAAAGCCTGTGACTACTGGTGTGCTGCAGGGTTCTGTTCTTGGACTGCTACTGTTTAATATGTTCATTAACTATATAGGAAGTGATCTGAGAGGAACGGTTCAGTTATTTGCTGATGATGCAAAGGTGTGTAGAGCAATAGTTAATACAGATGATGTCATAATTTTGCAGGATGATTTGGATAGATTGGCTGACTGGGAAAAGAAGAATGGATGTTAGCTTTATGTGGCATAAAGCTAACATCACCCTAAATTTTTGGGGTGAAAAGATTACCACCCGTATACTACATTCATGGAACTGTACTCCAAGAAATTGACAAAGCCAGTGACTTGGGAGTGTTAGTGGATAGGGAGTTAAAGTTTGGGAGACACAGCAGAAAATGGCTAAATTAACTCATCAGATCACTTGGTTACTCAAAAATACTTTGATGAGCAGAAACATGCAGGTTATTGTTCTTCTTTATCAAGCCTCGATAAGACCACATCTTGACTACTGTTTTGAGTACCAGGGTTTCTTGGTGATGAGAAAGAGATGGAAAGGATCCAGAGTGATCAGTATGGCAGCAGGTCTATGGAATGAACCTTATGGGAACAGGTGAAGATTTGTGGGTTACAGAAACTGGTTGATGGGAGAAAAAGGGATGATATGATTGAGACATACAAATTACTGAAGAGTTTTTATAAGATTAATTCAATGAGATCTAACTTGATAACTTTATTTTTCAACTGCTTCAGTCCATACTTCTTTGGTAAGCTCTAACTTTAGTAGCTTGAAGGCATTGAAGTATTGGAGTCTCTTGTAGGGACTAAAATTTTTAAAAACCTGAATTTATAGGTGACTTACAGGTGATTTTAATATATAACTTATGAGGTACTTTAATGAATACAACACTCTGTTGGGTAGGGCCAATACAAATGAACGAGGCCATTTATATTGGCACTATTTGTGTTTGGTGTATGCTTGACAACAACGATCTGTCCCTTAATAATAATAGTCTCGATACCTTCTTCCACTTGTTTGCCTCTCATAATTCTGCAGTAGATCTTACATTCTGCTCTCCTGCCATCTTCCACTGTTCATATGGAATGTCAAAGAGAACATATATAGAAGTGATAATTTTTCTCTGATTTGCACTATGTCCTCTCAGGAAATATGTTTTCCTGCATGCAAAATTTAATTCTGAAGCCTTCAGTCAAGCAACTATCAGTGAAACAGTGATGTAATGGATTGTATTGTCCATTCAGCAATTACTTCAATTCCAAAAACATAATGATGATTTTCCTCTCTATCCCAAGCTTTGGTGGAATCCCGAATGCCAAGCCATAAAGATCAAGACAGAGCATTGGGATATATTTTGTAAATACCTTACCACATTGAATTTCATAGCTAAATGTGTTCAGGCCAAAGCAATTTATGTTAGACACAAATTTAAAAGCAATCCTAGACTGAATTTACATCATTTATTAATCAAACAACCAGTGCAAAAATTGTATGGGATAAAATATGGAAAATGAAGAGTAGATATAGAACACATCATTTGTCTACCTTGGGACATAATGGATGTTTTGTTGCTGAACCCTGACACCTTGGAAAAAAAAATTGCTAGAATTGTATTGCTATTATTAATTTTTTTGTTAGAGTTAATATTGAAAGAAACTACGAGAAACAGTGGTAAATGGGCTACAGCCATACAGTCAACCATTCAATAAGGAGTACTTAAAAAGAGCTCTTCTGCTCTGTCATACCAGTGCAGTAAGATCTGACGACATTCATTATGAGATCACGCAACATCTTCCATTCATCATCCTCTATGGATCCACTATACAAAAAAATACTTATAGAGGAAATGTTTCTAGAAGATAGACATAAGTCAGTTGTCATTGCCACCACAGAACCAGGAAAGGATTAAACATTATTATTATTATTATTCAGGCCTCCATGGAGTCAAAAGACTCATCGTGGGAGGTCCTTTCTAAGAAACACAGGTCTACCAAGACTCATCGACGGAGGTCCCTCCTAGGAAACACAAAGTCTATCATACCACTCCTTAAATGCATTGACCGTTCTCAATCTCACCACTCCATCTGGCAATGCATTCCATGGTTCAACCACCCTCCATGCAAAGAAACCACTCCTCACCCTCTTTCTCACAGTTTCCTTTCGTAACTTCCAGGGATGGCCCCTTGTCATGGCTCCTTCTCGCTGTTCAACCAAGTGAAGGAACTCCCCAGTGTCAATCCTGTAACCACCTCTCAACAGTTTAAAAGTCTCTATCATATCGCCTCTCCTTCTTCTATCCACCAAACTCTGCAGTCCACACTCTCTCAGCTGATCCTCATAACTAACATTGTACAGTCCTGACACCATCTTTGTTATCTGCCTTTGTACCCTTTCCAGAGTTAATTTATCCTCTTCAAATCCTGGGGACCAGATCTGAGAACAATAGTCCAAGTGTGGTCTGATCAGAGACATATACAACGGAATGATAACCCTCTTATCACTGCAGGTCAGTGTCCTTCTCATAATTGCAGCAATCCTCTGTGTTACCTTCACCACCTTTGCAATATGTCCCCGAACCTTCAGGTCTCTATCAATCATCAACCCCAGATCTCTTGTCTCCCCTACTTCCTCCAGTTTAACTCCTCCCATAGAGTATGCAGCGTCCCATCGTGTCCCAAACCTCAAGACTTTGCATTTTGCTGCATTAAACTGACCATTCATTTGCCCATCTGTCTAGCTTATTCAAATCCTCTTGCAGGGCTACCACATCTGCACTATTACTAATAACTCTTCCCAGCTTCGCATCATCTGCAAACAACTGAATATCCCGTTGCAATCCACGGACAATGTCATTGATATGAAGGTTAAACAATATAGGTTCCAGCACTGAGCCCTGTGGAACACCACTTGTAACCTTCTGCCTCTTTGATACTGCTCCACCATACACAACTCTCTGATACCTATTGGACAGCCCATCCTAAATCCAGTTGACCAATGTGACATCCAGACCCATGTGCTGCAACTTGAATATCAGCTTATCATGTGGCACCCTGTCAAATGCCTTTGCTAAGTCTAGGAAAATGGCAGTATATGCCCTTCCCTTATCTAATGCTCTTGTAACTTTATCATAAAAAGGCTAGCATATTGCTAAAACAAGAGCTCCCCTTCACAAATCCATGTTGACTCTCACAGATAACATTACCCTCATCTGCCCAATGCTGTATACGGTCCCTCACTACTTTCTCCACGATCTTACTAACTACTGATGACACAAAAACTGGCTTATAATTAGACACTTCTAGTCTGCTACTGCCCTTATGCAGTGGCACTATCTTACCTTCCTTCCATTCCATGGGCACCTTTTCTGCAGCCAGACTTTCATTGAAAAGGCAGGTCAAAGGCACTGTCGGTTCCTCAGCAGACAGGTACTGACCTATCATTCAGACTAGATGTTATTTGTAAGATATTGAAGAAAATGGTAAATTTTAGACTGATTTCTTTGGTATTTAGAAAGAAATGATCTTCTGTCAGTCACGTTTGTAGCGCACATTCATCAACTAAGGGAAAAGTGCAAGAGATCATTGAATATCCTTTGCAATCTATCCTCTACAGAATAGGATGCAAATCACTCATCATTGCTTCACCTTCATGCATGTGTTCATTGAGAGCTGCAGTTTGGCTTCCAAGTGAGTGGTTCTATAATGGAGAGTACCCTATGATGGTTGGATTCTTTCCATCACCAGGGCATATGGATAGCTACTGGTGCCTTTTGCACATAGTCTTTATATCAATGCAAAGAAACCTGCTCTGTCATTATATCCCGAAATTAAGTCTCTTCCAGTACATCCTACTTGGAAACTTAATATTACACATGTTCAACTGCTTTACACCCCTTCAGTATGTATGTGAAAGGGATTTTGCAAACTATTAGCATAAATGTTGGCAGCATTCCTCCTTGGAAGGTTTGCACTCCATTATTCAACTTCTGACTTATGCCAACTAAGGAAATATCATGCTCCATTATTCATCTACATGCAGCTATTTGATATGCACAGAGCAGAGAATTCTGATTTCCTACTTATCTATATTGATGGTTCAAGATCTGAGACTTCTATTGGTTGTTCTGCTGTATTCCTTCACATTATCATGTTATTACTATTATTTATTCACATAATTGATACACAGTCAAAACAAGATTTAAACAACAAATATTATTTAAACAATAATTTGACTGGTTATACAGAACAATTCACATTCTGCCCAAGGATCTAAGAATAGTCTGTCAGGTAGTGTCGTAAAATATGAACTTTTCCAAGTAATGCTTATTTTTGTGGGTCATATATGGTGTCACTTTGTTGATGTTTAATTGCTGTAAATAGTTGGATAGCTTCTTTGAAATTGCAGCAAGTGCACCGATTACTAGTGGGATAATTTGGTGTGTTTAAGCTACATTCAGTCAATTTCGATTGCCAGATCTCGATATTTAGTAATTTTTTCCAGTACTTTGTTGTTAATGCTGTTATCACTGGGTACTGCGATATCAATAATACAAACCTGTCGATGTTCGATAATTGTGATGTCAGGTCTGTTGTGTTCCAAATGCTGGTCAGTTTGTATTCGAAAGTCCTAGAGAATTTTTTCTGTTTCATTTTCCAATACTGTCTCTATTTTATGCTGCCACCAGTTATCAGATGTAGAAAAGCCATATTTTTTTGCATACATGCCAATGAATTATTTTGGCCACTTGATCATGGCAATATTTATAGTCAGTTTGAGCTATCTTGCTGCAAGCACTGATTATATGTTCTACATTCTCATCTTTCTGATCGCAAATGCAGCAAATACAGATTATCTGCATTTGCTGTTATTACTGATGTTCAAAATTTTTTGTTTCATTGCATTAGTTTGTAATGCCTGTTCTTGAGCTGCTAAAATAAATCCTTTTGTTTCTTTTTTAATATATCCATTTTGTAGCCATTGCCACGTCTTGTTCACATCAGTTTTATTCTCAGTAGCTCTAAGAAACTGCCGATGCAAAGGTTTATTTTTCCACCGCACATATCGGTTGTTTTGCTGTTCTTTTTGGATCACATTTGCTTCCTGTTGCTGTCAGAAGACCCTCTTGTGTAACTGCTTGAAGCATTTGCTCAGAGTTATTGTCAATGTAACTTTTTAAGCTAATTTCTTCTTCTTCCACAATGTCTCATTTGCCTTCCACCTATTCTCCTTGGTAGGTACAACCGGTCAACATCACTTCGTGGATGTAATGCATGATGCATAGTCATTAGTTTTCCAGGTCTTCTTTTGTCCAGTTTTTCCAGGTCTTCTTTTGTCCAATATATTATGCCAGCTGTTTATTATTATTATATTGCACCCTCCATGGAGTCGGCACTCATCATGAGAGGTTCATTCAACTGACAACATATTTATCATACTGAATCTAAAATCCTTAATACTCCTTGCATTAACAACACTCTCTGGTAATGCATTACATTCACTGACAATTCTCCATGTAAAAAATATGATCTTCGCACCCTGCTACCCCACACTCTTATATAACTTCCAAAGATGACCTCTGCTTTTTTACCCTCTCGCCTTCTACCCTTTTTATAATCTCATCTGGATTAATCCGATAAAATCCTCTTACTAACATAAATATCTCTATCATATCACTTCTTTTACTCCCATCCACCAAATTCTGCATTCCGCATTTTTCCAACTGCCTTCAGAGCCAGAAGTCCCAAATTTCTGATATTGTTTTAGTCACTTACCTCTAGACTCCCTCCAATATTTCAACCATCACTCCCAAATCTCTAATCTTATCCATTCCCTGCAGTATGGCTCCGTCGATATAATACATAGTCTTATATATCTGCACTGAGAACACTGATTGTGAAATGTTTAGGCAAATAAGTTGGGCATGTAAAAAGAAGGTGATCCTGATGGGAGACATTAATTACAGGAATATAGACTGGAAGGAAGAGATAGTGTATGGGAACAAGGAGAGCGAGTTTGTGGAATTTCTGAGAGATAAGTATCTAAAGCAGCACATGATTGAAGCAACTAGATTAATGTTTTGCATTTGGTGATAACATCACAAGATGTAGTTGATAATGAGGTGTTGACACTGCTGCCAGTTGGTGAGAGTGATTATGAGGTATACTTATTTGGGAAGTGATGAAACAAGGAAAGGTCACTGGCAAAAATGGATACATGTGGAAATATAAAGCAGGTGATTATAGAAAGCTCTGTAGTCAGTTAGCATCGGTACGTTGGGTAGATGAGCTGAGTGGATAAGATGTTGAAAATGCATGGTAACTCATAAGGCAGAATCTGACAAAAGCAATGTATGACTGCATACTGAAGGTTAAGCGAGTAAATAGAGTAGGAGTGAAATGGATGAATAGCAAAATCAAAGCTGTGCTGAAAAAGAAAATGTTCTGGAGGAGGTACGAGACAGTTGGTGGTGATCAGATCCATGAAGAGTATAAGGTGCAGGCTAGAAAGGTGGCGAGCATGGTAAAGAAAGAAAAGGTGCAGTATGAGAGGAGATTGGCTGGTCAGGCCAAGGTTAATTCGAGGGAATTTTTCCGCTACATGGCAAGCAAGAGGAAGAATAATTATGGCAGACTAATGTTGGTGGATAGTCATGGCAGCAGCCTAACAGCTGCAGAGGACATAGTGGAATTATTGAACGAACACTTTATCAGCATATATCATACTGATATAAATTATCTAGTATACAATATATAGAAGAGAGGCAAGTATTAGGAGAATTGCAAGTGAAAGAAACAGAGGTGTATCAAATGTTGGTTGGGTTAGATGTGAATAATGCTGTAGGAATGGATGACATCGTATTATATCACAATGTATATGCTTAAGGAATGTGCACCACAGTTGGTGATGCCCTTGGCCTGGTTATTTAATGATAGTCTTACAGTGGGTAAGATTCCTAAGGATTAAAAAGAAGGCAAAATAGTACCACTCCACAAGCATGGTTCTAAGACAGAAGTCTCCCACTGTAGGCCAATCTGTATATAACTATCGTTCTGGTCAAGGAGTTGGAGAGATTGATAAGGAATACAATACAGAATTGGGTTGATGGACATGGAATTCTTTATGAAGGTCAGAATGAATTTGTATAGGGTAGGTCCTGTTTCGGTAATTTACTTCAATTTTACAAGATGACTAGTGTGTTAGATAAGGGAGAGTCATATACGGTGATATTCTTAGACTTTGCAAAAGCTTTTGATAGATTACCAAATGATAAGTTGGTGTACAAGCTGCAGAGGATGGAAACAGACAGTATATTGATTAGATGAATCAAAGATGGATCTCTGAACGATACTAGCAGGTTGGGTATGATGGAGATGTGTCTCAAAAAAGGATGACCAGCGCCATGCCCCATGGTTCTGTTTTTGGACCCCTCTTGTTTAACTTGTTTGTAAACGATATATCATGTGGACTGACTGGGGATCTTCAGTTATGATGCACAGTTGGGAAGAATTATAAGAATTGTATGCCCACACTTGGATTTGATACTGCTGACCTTGGATTTGTGCCAAGAATAGTCAATTCATGCTGAAGGGGAGAAAGAAATAAAAGATGTACAAATTGGTCACCAACACGCAAAATTACATGCTTTATACGTAAATTTTCCAACTGCTGTACAAGCAAAATAGTTACCATTTTGAGAACTAGAATTTTCATAAAAGAAAAGCTATTTTCTGACATATAATAATAAACAATCATCCCACGAAACGCAGTGATTACCCTAATATCGGAATGGATTCTCCTTCTTTTGACATGCGCAGAAGTATCGAAGGGTCTCGCATCTTTGGGCGTTCAGTAGCACTAGCACTTTTCGGGGATCTTATTATTTAAAATAATAAGCACAAGATGTTTTAGAGCTGACTTTGGAGTGCAGAAATATAAGACTATGTACTATATTGATGGCCGTACTACAGGAAGTGGATGAGATTAGAGATTTGGGAGTGATAGTTGATAGTGGACTGAAGTTTAGAGGGCATTTTGTTATTTTGTTAGGGTTGCAAAGGTTTCACATCGTAGTGCTGCTATGATAAGGCTATGGAGAGAGGTTGAAACTATGTGGATTACAGAGTTTGGTGGATAGGAGATAGACTTTTAAGTTAGTGAGAGGATTTTATCAGATTGATTCAGAGGGAATTATAAAAAGAGTAAAAAGTGAGAAAAGAAGAACCAGATGTCGTTTCTGGAAGTAATGTAAAAGTGTGGTGAAGAAGGGTATGAGGAGTAGATTTTTTACACGGTGAATTGTCGGTGAATGGAATGAATGCATTACCAGAATGTGTTGTTAATGCAAGGAGTGTTAAGGACTTTAAGATTCTATATGATAAATATGTTATATGTTGTCAGTTGAATGAACCTCCCACGATGAGCCTGTCCACTCCGTGGAAGGTGTTATAATAATCTTATTATGACATTTTTTCTTGACCACTAGTATTAATAAATTAAAGACTTCATTCGGTATGTTAGTCAAGTAAATAATGGTTTAATATCCGATATGCTTCACTGACTAATATCTGTCAGCATTTACAGGGATACCCTGGTAAGCAATGGAAAGTAACAAAAACTAGGAAACTAACCGACAATTCTAAAAATTATATAAAGTTATCACTGTGCGCGATACAATGCGCATGTCGCAAGTACAATGTTTTATTTGTTGAGATATATATTGTAATTTTCATGAAAGTTCATTTCTTTTTGGTTAAATGATCTAATTACAGTTTTCATTTATCTGGTAAGATTAGGCCTTGATTCTTATTTAAGTTACCTGTTGAATGGGCGACTGTAGCAGCGCTTCTTTGAATGTTCTGGAATGGTAGTTCTCTTCTATTTAGGGCATATGACTCATACCCATTCAATATTATGGTTGGTAGAGGCGAAGTGAGAAGAAAGGCCTGATATATCTAGTCTGTTATTTCTTACATAGCCTATGTGTTCTTTCTTTCTTGTTTCAAAACTTCTAGATGTCTGTCCGATGTAATTGATGTCGCATGAACAGGGTATGCTGTAAATTTCAGGGTATTTGTAGAAAGAATGGCTATCTTTCGGGGATCTTATAAACTTTTGAATGGTCTCAATAGGTTTGAAGGTTACTTTGATATTATATGGTTTTAGAAGAAGAGCTAATCTTTTAGATATGGTACTAACAAATGGAATTCTTACAGAGCTGATGTATTGGGTATCATCTCATTGTCTTTGTGGTATGTCATTAAAAAAAATCTTGTTGATGAGTTTTGTAGGGTAGCCATTTAGGGATAGATCTCTGGATATTTTCATTCATTCCTCTTGTAAATCGCCAGGGTCTGTGGTACACTGTATAACTCTTTTTTTAAGCATATGGATAATGCTGACTTTCTGAGATATGTGGTGAGACGAGTCAAAATGGAGGTAGCGTCCAGTGTTGGTAGGTTTTCTATATACCGACAGGTTGATGCTATTGTCAGTTTGTTTCTTAATAAGGATGTCTAGGAATGGAAGTTTATCTTTTTCTAGTTCCAATGTGAACTTGATGGTTCACATTGGAACTATATACCGACAGGTTGATGCTATTATCAGTTTGTTTCTTAATAAGGATGTCTAGGAATAGAAGTTTATCTTTTTCTGGTTCCAAGGTGAACTTATAGTGTTGTGGAAGCAATTGATTTTGTTTGGATAATCCATTAGTTCTTCTTTTTTGTGATTCCAAATGATGATGTCGTCGTCAACATACCTAAACCATGTGGTTTGTTTAGGGATAATTTGGGATAAAATTTGAGTTTCCAAATTTTCCAAGAATAGGGCGGCACAAGAAGGAGAGAGAGAGGGCTACCCATGGCTAATCCAGTAAGTTGTTTATAGTAGGTTTTTGCCATGTAAAATAATTCGAAGTTACACAATGCTTGAACAACTTGGTGATGTTTGGTGGGAACAAGTTTTCTAAGATGTTGATGACTTCTGAAACTGGAATATTTGTGAATAGAGATGTGACATCCAGGCTAGACATATTATCTTCAGAGATATGGGTGTTTTTTAATTTCTCCAAGAAATGTTGAGAGTTCTTGATATAAGAATCCGTGTTGTGAATGTGTTCTTCTAACATTTTGGCTAGATATTTTGATAGTTTGTAAGTAGGGGAATGGATACCATCTACTATTGGACGTAGTGGTGTACCTTCTTTATGGATTTTGGGAACACCATATAGTCTTGGAGTTAACGGATGCATAGATTTTATTTTTTTGATTAAGTCCACAGGCCAGTTGGTCATATCATGTAATAGTTCATTGATGGAATGTGGAGTTAGCTGGAAAAGAGATCAATGCAGCTTGGGGGATTTTCAAAAACTATCTAGTAGATGCAATGTCTAAATGTATACCAAGGGTGAGAAGGTTAAATAAGGTAGGTGTGAGATGGATGAATAAAGAAATTAAGCATGCGATACAGAGAAAAAGGGCATTGTGGAGGCAGCATAAGAGAAGTGGAAATAACCAATTTCATGAGGTCTACAAAGACCAGGCAAGGAGGGTGACCTGGTTGGTGAGAGTAGCTAAAGAGAGGTATGAACAGCAGTTAGCTAATGAAGCAAAAAAGAATCCTAGGGAGTTCTTTTGATATGTAGCCAGCAAAAGAAAGCATGATTATGGAAGGATGACATTGATTGGAGAAAATGGTATAAAGACAGCTGTTGCAGAATGTGTGGTGGAGATACTTAATGAGCAGTTCCTAAAGATCTTTCAATCTTGTGAATGTGATTTCATGGAGAGATTGAGAGCAGTTGATGATGGGGAGGAGAGACTGACTGTAAGTGAGCAAGAGGTGTTTGGGGAGTTGAGTAAAGTTGAGTAAACTAGATGTAAATAAGGCTGTGGGATAATGAATTGCTGCGTATTCTGAAGGAATGTTCCAGGGAGTTGACACCTGCCTTGACATATTTTTTTAATACGAGTCTTGCATTTGGTCAAGTTCCTAAGGAGTGGAAGGAGGGCAAGATTGTGCCACTTCATAAAGGAGGTGATCGAACTCAAGCATCAAACTATAGGTCTATCTGTGTGTCAGGTTGGTTAAGTTGTTGGAGTAGCTTGTGAGAACTAGGATCCAGAGTTGGGTTGACAACAATAGTATTATCTTTGATGGACAGCATGGATTTGCTAAAGGGAGGTCATGTTTTAGTAATCTACTTACTTAATACAATAAAGTGACTGCTTTCTTGGACAGAGGAGAAGGATACACAGCAATGTACTTGGATTTCGCAAAAGCTTTTGATAGAGTACCTCATGATAAGTTGAGTAAAACCAGAGCAGATGGGGTTGGATATTAGATTAGGGCATTGGATTTGAGACTGGCTATCTGCTAGGTATCAACAAGTTGTGTATGGGGGTGTGATATCCAGGAAAAGGAAAGTCACTAGTGGAGTGCCTCAGGGGTCTGTTTTAGGGCCATTACTGTTTAACTTGTATATTAATGATATTGGCGAAGATTTGGATGGAGATATTCAATTGTTTGCAGATGATGCGAAATTGGGCAGAACCATAAAGAGTAGTGAAGATGTTGTAGCCTTACAAGAAGACATGAATAAATTGAGTGATTGGGGATGGGGATGTGCATTCAATGTTGCAAAATGTAAGGTTTGAAAATTTGGAAAACAAAAATGGGATGCAGAATTTATGCTTGGTGAGAATATATTGTTGGAGGTAGAGGAAATAAGAGATCCAGGGGGGGGGTGATAGTGGATAAGGATCTATAATTTAGGGGACACATCACCAAAATTGTGAGACAACACAAAGGCTTCTGGGAATGATGCCGAGGACCTGACGTGTAGAAGTAGGTAGCTTCTTGTTCCGTTGTATAAGGTTTTGATTATGCCACACATGGACTATTGTGCCCAGATTTGGTCACTGGGTTTTCAGAAGGATGAAGAGATTTTGGAAAGAGCCCAAAGGTGATGACGAAGGTAGTTTCTGACCTCTGGAATGTCGAGTATGAGGAAAGATGGAGAAGATGTAATTTGCAGAGTCTGGTGGACAGGAGGAAGAGGGGGGAGATATGATAGAGACCTACAAGTTGGTAAGGGGTTGTTATAGGATCAGTGGTGGAGAAGTTTTACAGAGAATAGTGGGAGATCAGGGGAGAACCAGAGGTCATCCCTGAAACTGTGAAAAGGGTGTGAATAGGGGAGTGAGAGGCATGTTATTTACGTGCAGAGTTGTGAATGATTGGAATGCCTTGCCTGAGAGTGTAGTGTCTGCAAGGAGTTCGAGTGTGTTTGATGAGATGTATGTGTGATAAAAGGATCTCCCAGATGAGCCTTTGACTCCATGAGGTCTTGGGGTAATAATAATAATAATAATAAGTATCAAGATGGTTTTTGTGAGTAGGAGCTGTGTTAAGAACACAGACAGATGTGACTGATAATAGATTATTGATCTTTTCTTCATATTCCTTAGTATTTAAGATGACAGTGTTGTTGCCCTTGTCTGCTCTCAGTATAATGATTTCTTTGTTGTTCTTTAATTTGAGTAGTACTTTTCTTTTAGTGCTAGAGTTAGTGTGAGAATATCTGGAGGAAGCGGAGAGGATTAAGTTGCTTTTTAATCGTAGGTCATTGGCTATTGAGTGTGGAAATAATGAGAAGGCTTTCTCTAAGTTGCAGATGAAGTCCATTTTTGGAATAGTAGTTGGTTTTAAGGCAAAATTGAATCCTTTTTTGAGAATAGAAATCTCTGGTTTTGTTAAGATGTGATTAGATTGGTTCACAATGACTTGGATGTCTGGTACGGAAGGTTTAGAGTTGATGTGATCATCATATAGTGCGTTACATTTTTTTTTTTAATTTAAATTTTTAAATTTTTTGAAACAAGAAAGAAAGAACACATAGGCTATGTAAGGAATAACAGACAAGATATACAGGCATTTCTTCCCACTTCGCCTCTACCAACCATAATATTGAATGGGATATGAGTCACATGCTTTACATAGAAGAGAACTACATTCCAGAACATTCAAAGAAGCTGCTAGTCGCCTTTACAACAGGTAACTTAAATAAGAATCAAGGCCTAATCCTACCAGATATATGGAAAACTCTAATTAGATCATTTAACCAAAAAGAAATGAACTTTCATGAAAATTACAATAAATATCTCAACAAATAAAACGTTGTACTTGCAACACGCACAGTGATAACTTTATATTATTTTTAGAATTGTCGGTTAGTTTCCTAGTTTTTGTTACTGTCCATTGCTTACCAGTGTATCCCTGTATATGCTGACAGATATTAGTCAGTGAAACATGTCGGATATTAAACAATTATTTACTTGACTAAAATACCGAATGAAGTCTTTAATTTATTAATACTAGTGGTCAAGAAAAGAGGTCATAATATGAATAGAATTGACGAAATCACAAAATGAAAGGTACACAATCTTGAAAGTTTAAAAAGTAAAGACGATAGGTATTTGAACCATTTGACATTCTTAAAAAAGGTGTCGTGACAGCAATGTTATCTCAGAATTTCTTTGCGATAAACAACTTTTTAAGTCCAAAAAAGCTAATATCATTTACCACAATACAGCATTCGCTCTACTTAGAGAAAGAATTTGTCATTCGAGATTCATACTCAACCAAACAGACTCTCAATGCTATTCACAGACTTATTCACAGACGTTTCTAATATCCTAGATGAGGAAACTTGGCAACTTTTGGACAACATGATTCACAAACGTTATAAAAAAAATTTCAATCCAAGTAAAAAAGACGCAAATTAAAAAATTTAACGCACTAAACGATAATCACATCAACTCTAAACCTTCCCTACCAGACAACCAAGTCATTGTGAACTAATCTAATCACATCTTAACAAAACCAGAGATTTCTATTCTCAAAAAGGATTCAATTTCTCCTTAAAACCAACTACTATTCCAAAAATGGACTTTATCTGCAACTTAGAGAAAGCCTTCTCATTATTTCCACACACAATAGCCAATGACCTACGATTAAAAAGCAGCTTAATCCTCTCCGCTCCCTCTAGATATTCTCACATCAGCTCTAGCACTATGGAAAGAAAAGTACTACTTAAATTAAAGAACAACAAAGAAATCAATTATACTGAGAGCAGACAAGCGCAACAACACTGTTATCTTTGAAATACTAAGGAATATGAAGAAAAGATCAATAATCTATTATCAGACACTTCTGTCTATGATGTTCTTAACACAGATCCTACTCACAAAAACCATCTTGATACCAATGAACTATTATGTGATATGACCAACTGGCTTGTGGACTTAATCAAAAAACTAAAATCTATGCATCCGTTAACTCCAAGACTATATTATGGTGTTCCCAAAATCCATAAAGAAAGTACACCACTACGTCCAATAGTAGATGGTATCCATTCCCCTACTTACAAACTATCAAAATATCTAGCCAAAATGTTAGAAGAACACATTCACAACACGGATTCTTATATCTAGAACTCTCAACATTTCTTGGAGAAATTAAAAAACACCTATATCTCTGAAGATAATATTATGGCTATCCTGGATATCACATCTCTATTCACAAATATTCCAGTTTCAGAAGTCATCGACATCTTCGAAGACTTGTTCCCACCAAATATCACCAAGTTGTTCAAGCATTGCTTAACTTCGAACTATTTTACATGGCAAAAAAACTACTACAAACAACTTACTGAATTAGCCATGGGTAGCCCTCTCTCTCTCTCTCCATGTGCCGACCTATTCTTAGAAAATTTGGAAACTCAAATTTTATCCCAAATTACCTTTAAACCAACCACATGGTTTAGGTATGTTGACGACATCTTCATCATTTGGAATCACAAAAAAGAACTAAAGGATTATCTAAATAAAATCAATTGCTTCCATAACACTATCAAGTTCTCATTGGAACTAGAAAAAGATAATAAACTTCCATTCCTAGACGTCCTTATTAAGAAACAAACTGACAATAGCATCAACCATTCGGTATATAGAAAACCTACAAACACTGGACACTACCTCCATTCGACTCATCTCACCACATATCCCAGAAACTCAGCATTATCCATATGCTTAAAAAAAGAGATATACAGTGTACCACAGACCCTGGTGACTTACAAGAAGAATTAATGAAAATATCCAGAAATCTATTCCTAAATGGCTACCATACAAGACTCATCAACAAGATTCTCTTTAATGACATACTACAAAGACAACGAGATGAAACCCAAGACATCAACTCTATAACAATTCCATTCGTTAGTACCATATCCAAAAAATTAGCTCTTCTTCTAAAACCATATAATATCAGAGTAATCTTCAAACCTATTGCAACCATTCAAAAGTTTATAAGATCCCCGAAAGATAGCCATCCTTTCTACAAATACCCTGGAATTTACAGCATTCCCTGTTCATGCGACATCAATTACATCGGACAGACATCTAGAAGTTTTGAAACAAGAAAGAAAGAACACATAGGCTATGTAAGAAATAACAGACTAGATATATCAGGCCTTTCTTCTCACTTCACCTCTACAACCATAATATTGAATGGGATATGAGTCATATGCCCTACATAGAAGAGAACTACCATTCCAGAACATTCAAAGAAGCTGCTACAGTCGCCCGTTCAACAGGTAACTTAAATAAGAATCGAGGCCTAATCCTACCAGATATATGGAAAACTCTAATTAGATCATTTAACCAAAAAGAAATGAACTTTCATGAAAATTACAATAAATATCTCAACAAATAAATTGTACTTGAAACACGAATATTGTATCAGGCACAGTGGTAACTTTATATAATTTTTAGAATTGTCGGTTAGTTTCCTAGTTTTTGTTACTTTCCATTGCTTACCAGTGTATCCCTGAATATGCTGACAGATATTAAATAGTTATTTACTTGACTAACATACCGAATTAGGTCTTTAATTTATTAATAATAATCTTGTTGAAGGAACTTAACATCAGTAATTCTACTTATAATTCTTCCATTAGCAGACAACTAAAAATTCCTATTTAGTCCACATGATATATCTTTACAAATAAGATAAATAGCATGGATCCAAGAAAAAGATTCCTGGAGCACACCACTGGTTACTCTCCTTTTTTGAGACACTGCTCCATTATACATAATGTGCTGATATCGTTCAGAGAGTCAATCCATCTAACCAATATGTTATCTTTTCCTTTCCTATGCAGCTTGTACACCAATGTATCATGTGGTAAGCTATCAAATGCTTTTGCAAAATCCAAGAATATCGTTGTATATGATTCTCCCTTATCTAACTCTGTCCTATCCTATCCATTATGCTATCCTAAAATGCAAATAAATTACTAAAACAGGACCTACCCTTTACAAATCCATGCTGACCATCATAGAGAATGCTATGTCCATCGTGTATTCTATTCCTAATCAGTCTCTCCAGCATCTTGACTACAACTGCAGTTATGCATTACTGCAGTTGTAGTCAAGATGCTCTGGTCTGTAATTGTATTCAAGTTTACAATTACAGACTGGTCTGTAATTGTAAACTTCTGTCCTAGAATCATGCTTGTTTAGTTTTACTATTTTGCCTTCTTTCCACTCCTTAGGAACTCTACCCACTGCTACACTTTCATTAAATAAACAGGTCAAGTGCATAACCAACTGTGGTGCACATTCCCTAAGAATACATTGTGATAGGTCATCCATTTTCAAAGTCATATTAACATCTATTTATATCTAATTAACCAAACCAATTCCTGCTACACCTCTGATTCTTTCACTTCCAATTCTCCTAATACTTGCCTCCCTTCTATATATTGCATCATTTATACTAGTATGATATACTCTGATAAAGTTCTCATTCAAAAATTCAACTAGATCCTTTGCAAATGTTATTCTGCTGCAATGACTATCCACCAGTGTCAACCTGCTATAATTACTCTTTCTCTTGCTTGTCATATGGCATAAATATTTCCTTGAGTTAACATTAGCCTGACCAGCCAATCTTCTCTCGTATGTTTTTTTCTTTATCATGTTCATCATCTTTTCAGAATGCACTTTATACTCTTCATGTATCTGATCACCACCAACAGCATTCTAACTATTCATTGCATTTTCTTTTCCAGCACAGTGATGTACAGGATGTACAGTGATTTCACTGTACATCCATTTCATTCCTGCTCTGTTCACTTGCTTAACCCTTAGTGTGCAGTTAAAAATCACTTTTGTCAGATATGGACTTGTGAGTTTTCATACATTGTCAACATCTTTTTAGCTCATCTATCCAATGTACTGATGCTAACTGACTACAGAGCTTCCTATTATCATCCACTTTATACTTCACCATATTATTATTATTATGATTCAGACCTTCATGGAGTCCAAAGACTCAATCTTGGAGGTCCTTCTTAGAAAACAGAAAGTCTATCATACCACCCTTGAACTCATTGACCATCCATGCTCTTACCACTCTATCAGGCAATGCATTCCATGGTTCAAACACCCTAATGCAAAGAAATCACTCCTTACCCTCTTGCTCACAACTTCCTTTTGTAAATTCCATGGAAGGCCCTTTGTCCTCCCTCCTTCCCCTTGTTTCAACCAGCGGAAGAACTCCCCAGTATCAACATTAAATTTTAAAAGAGGTATACCGTGAGTAGACATATCGATACAAAATTAATAACGGAAAAAACTCGATTACGAAGATTATTTAATAGTATGAAGATGCCTGTGACACACGGGCGAAAATTATACTATTAAATAATCTTTGTACTGAGTTTTTTCCGTTATTAATTTTGTATCGAGTGGTCGTAACTACTGCCACAGATGCAAGACCCCTCAACATTTCTGTGCATGACAGAAGATGGCGAATCCATTCTGATAAGAGGGTAATTGATCCATTTTGTAAGATGAGTGTTTATTATTACACGTCAGAAAATCAGGTTTTCTTTTATGAAAATTCTAGTTTTTAAAATAGTAACTATTTTTGCTTGTACAACAGCTGGAAAATTTTACATATAAAGCACGAGGTTGCATGTGTTGGCCACGAATTCATACATCACCTTATTCCTTTCTCCCTTTTTACATGAATTGACTCTTCGTGGCAATCTGCCAGGGATGGCTCTCGCTTCTGTGGTTGGACAGTACCTCTCAACAGTTTAAGACTCAATCATATCACCTCTTCTTCTATCTATCAAACTCTGCAGTCCACATTCCCTCAGCCGATCCTCATAACCAACATTGTATAGTCCTGAAACCATCTTTGTTAGCTTCCTCTGTACCCTTTCACACAGTTAGTTTATCCGTTTCAAACCCTGGGACCAGATTTCAGACCAATTGTCAAGTATGGTCTGATCAGGGCTTTATACAATGGAATGACAACTCTTTTATCTCTGCAGGTCCATCTCAGTATTACGTGCAATCCTCTGGGTTACCGTCACCAACTTTGCAATATGTTCCCTGAATTTCAGATTTCTATCACTCATCACCCCCAGATCTCTTGTCTCCCCAACTTACTTCAGTACAGCTCCTCCAATCAAGTATGCAGCCTCCCATCGATGTATCCCAAACTTCAAGACTTTATATTGTGCTGCATTAAACCAAAATCCCCATTCATTTGCCCATCTGTCCAGTTTATTCAAATCCTCTTGCAGGACTACCACATCTGCACTATTACTTCCTAGCTTCATATCATCTGCAAACAACTGAATATCCCCCTACAATCCACTGACAGTATCATTGATATAAAGGTTAAACGATACTGGTCCCAGTACGGAGCCCTGTGGGACCCCACTTGTAACCATCTGGCTCTTTGATATTGTCCCACCATACACTACTGTCTGATACCTATCAGTTAGCCAATCTAGAATCCAGTAGACTAGCCCATCATCTAAACCCATGTGCTGCAGCTTAAAAATCAGCTTATCATGTGGCACCCTGTGAAATGCCTTTGCAAAATCCAGAAAAATTGCAGAATACACTTTTCCCTAATCAACCACTCACTTTACCCTCATCTACCCAATGCTGTATATGTCCCTACACTAATTTCTCCAGGATCTTAGCAACTACTGACAAAACACAGACTTGTCTATAATTTGACACTTCCAGGCTGCTATTGCCCATATGCAATGGACACTATCTTACCTTCCTTCACATTCTTTGGGTACCTTTTCCACAGCCAAACTTTCATTGAAAAGCCAGGTAAAATTAGCTGTCCGTTCTTTAGCACATTCTCTCAAAACCGTTGCAAAATTCCATCCAGTCCCAGAGCTTTGTATCCAGAGTACTCAGTATTTGAAACACACTGTGCTCTTGCGCCTCTAAATCTCAAACCTACCCTTATTTCTTCATGATGAAATACTCCAAGAAAGTGTTTATTGAACAACTCCACTATCTCCTCTGCATCAGTCACTCTATTCCTATTTTTATCCTACAGTGTCATTATTCCACAATAATTTTTCCTCCTCCTGGTCACATAGCTAAAAAATTTCCCTAGGGTTTTTGTTAGATCTTAATGCCAATCTCTTCTCATATTCCAGTTTCGCTCTCCTTACCATACTAGTCACTCTCCTTGCCTGAGTCTTGTATTCTTCATGGATTTGTGTTCCACCCCTCTCCTTATATCTCTTCCATAACCTCTTTTTAACCTGCAGTTCCTGTTTGATATTGTTTTTTATCCACTGCACACCAAATTGTGTCCTCTTCACTCGGAATACAGCTTACTATTGCTACTTACAAATATTTCTTCAGAATTTCACCAAGCATTAATGATATCTCGCAATTCCAATTCATCCCTCCATGGAACTGCCCTAAGTTGATATCGAAGACTATTATAATCACCTGCCTTATAATTCCATATATATTTCCTTTTCTTTGTTACTCCTGCATGTCTGTTCATCTTCCAAGTCAAAACCACGTGGTCACTCTCTCGAACTGGGCGAAGAGATGTCATCTCAGTTATTATCAGCTCTTCTGATGCTATGACCAAATCCAAAACTCTTGAACCTCTTGTTCCCTCTATTACATGTTGCCTAAGACATTTGTCCCTCAAGAATTCTAGAAATTCCATTCCCTTATTACTACATGCATTTTCTTCTTCCCAATTTATATTGCCATAATTAAATCTCCCATAAGAATCATTCTTCTTGCACTTGCCTGGCTCAGCTGCCTAAACATCTCTTGCTCCTCACCCTTTGTGCTCCTTAGCTTGTTGCAACACCCCTCTAAATATTCTGTGTTGCCCACCCCTCTTAATCTGTGTTGCCCACAATTTATACTGGCATAATTAAATCTCCCATAACAATCATTCTTCTTGCACTTGCCTGGCTCAACTGCCTAAACATCTCCTGCTCATCACCCTTTGTGCTCCTTATCTTGTTGCAACACCCCTCTAAATATTCTGTGTTGCTAACTCACAACCTATGCTTTCCAAACCATTAGTGTTACTGCCCTCCAAAGCCTCCACTTCGAGATAGCATAAGTCACCACTTATCATAAGCAGTACTCCACCACTGTGTTTTTCCCTTCTATCCTTTCAAAAAATTCTGTACCCTGCTACTTCTATTCCTGTTATTATTCAATATCATCTTCTGTCAACCACATCTCAGTGCTCCCAATAATCATTGCCAATGCTGATGCTATCAGCACCATCAATTCATCTCCTTTATTCCGGATACTCCTGGCTTTAGTATAAAGCATAAAAATGTCACTGTTTCTGTACCTATCCCCTCCTGACTCTGCTGTACTCCACATTACCTGATCTATTCCCCTTCTCCGAAGCATCTATTCCCTACAAGAGACCATTCCTGCTATTACTTATCATGTTATTCTAGTTCCCATGCATTGACATACTAACTCATACAGAGGACAGCAATCTCTCCAGATGCCTACATCGTTCCTCATTCAAATGCAAGTGGTCTCTTGCATACAGTTCCTTTCTGTCTTCAAATGCCCACCAAGCATCCACCTATTCCAAGCCTCTCTTTTGACACATTCTGGGTATTATAGTATTCATTATTAATGCTTTTCACCTCACCTCTTCATTATCATACCTGGGCAACACACACATTATCTTCCTTCTCTGAGTTTGCTTCTGTACTACCTGAAGCATGAATGTCAGTTCTCTCGCTACCCAATTTACACTGCCTTGCGTGTTAACATTAGATATTTTACTAGAATTTTAAGTAGTATTGTTTGCTTTTTGTTTCTTGGTGTGTCTGTGCAATTTTTGCGTGTTTTCTGTTATTTTAATTATTATTTTTAAGAAAAGATAGCATACACATGGCCCCGATAAAGAAAAAAATGGCGGCCAGATCGCCATGTTTGTTTAAGAGTTTTGATGTAAACGAATTTATGCAATGTGCTGTCTGTGAGATGTATGCCTTGCGAAGAGCGGTGGGAGTCTAGTTAGAAAGTGATAGTGGAGTTAATATGTGTAAAAAGTGTAAAGAGAATGAGGACTTCAAGCGTGTTTCGTGTGTCGAGAGCGATATCGTGAACGATAGTCAGAATGTAGAAAATGGCAGTGTGCTAGAGAATTGCATGGTAGTGCCAGAGAGGTGTGAGAGCGTCACCGAAAATGTAAATGAAGGTAGAAACACAGAAAGAACGGGTGATTTGATCGATAATGAAAATGGGGAGATAAATGCGAGTAGCGAAATTGCCCGTTTGAATGGTGCCATACACAGAGCTAAAAGACAACTGGAGCGTATGGAAAAATGTGTGTTGAACGTACCGACAAATAACCGGCGGAAGTCTGTGACGGCAAATAATAGAATGTTCGCAAACTTCAATAAAATGAAGGAGCGAGTGCTGTATGGGGATTCGCTATTAAGAGGCATAATAATTGAGAGTTTAACGAAGTCGTACCAGCCGGGTGCGAACATAAAGGACGTCAGCGAATCTATTCGACTGCAAAAACAGAGGGTGAAAGAGATGATAATCGTGGCAGGAACGAATGATTTGAAAGAGGACAAAATGGAAATGATAGAGTGTGAGGGAGTTGTTTGAGGTAGCAAAAGAGAAGAGTGAGAGAGTTAGGATGGTGAGTATCTTACCGTGGTATGACAGCGAAGTGTTTAGAAGGAGGGCCATAATTGCCAATGACTTTATGTGTGGGTTATGCATGGAGAGTGGTGTGGAATTTGTGGATGTGTGTAATGAGTTCGATGGGCGAAAGGACTTATATAAGATGGATGGGTTGCATTTGAATGGAGTTGGTGTACGGAGACTTGAAAGAGTATTGATGAATGATGTGGAAGTGGATGTACAGACTCAGGGAAACTAGATTTATTAAGAGGGGGGGAGTAGATATGCAGATTTTAGGGGGACAGTTAAGTGTATGAATGAGTATATTATGCCCGAGCGAGTACGACGGACAACAAATCAGAATGGGATAGTTAGTATAAGGCATCAAAGTAAGGATTGGACAAATGGGCTTCTACGATTCATGTACACTAATGCCAGGAGTATTAGGAACAAGAAGGAAGAGTTTTTGCCCATGGTTGGCACTTCCAGGCCACAGGTTGTCGGTATTAGTGAAACATGGCTGACAGAAGATGATAAAGCTAGTGGGATTGAATGCGACGGGTATAGCGTGTTCAGGAGTGACAGGGTGAATAAAAAGGGGGGAGGAGTGTTATTGATGATAGCTGATGATCTTCAGCCAAGGAGTATAGAAGTTGAACTGCATGATGGGGAAAAAAGCACATTTGAGGCTGTTTGGTGTGAGATAGAATCCAGCAGAACAAAATATACAATTGGGTGCTGCTATAGACCGGGTGATGGAGTGGATGGTGGGGATAGTATGCATAAGCAAATAGAAGAAATGAGTGGAAGGAGGGTAATTATTATGGGTGATTTCAATTATGGTAACATTGACTGGAAAGAGGAGAGGGCACATGGGAGGAAGGAATTGGATTTTATGCAGTTATTAAGGGACAACTATCTACGGCAATGACTTGGGAGGTGGCTAAAGGAGTGGAATTTACAATTAAGACAGGGTACATGTGGAATTACCGGGCTGGTAAGTATGACAAGCTTAGGTGTGTGCTTGGCTCAATGCCATGGCATGTAAAACTGCAAGGGCTGGATGTTGATAGTGCATGGGAGGTGGTTAAGAACTGTTTGCAGGAGGCAATGGTTGACTGTATACCAAGAGTCCGAATAATAAATCAAGTAGGGGTTAAATGGATGAATAACACTATTAAGCTTGAGCTGCAAAAAAAGAAACAATTGTGGAGGGAATTTAAGGAGAAGGGTGACCATCAGGCGCAGGAACAGTATAAAGCTCAGGCCAGGATGGTAACAAGGGTGGTAAGAAAAGCAAAAGCAGATTACGAAAGGAAATTGGCCACACAGGCTAAAGAGAATCCGAAACAGTTTTTTCAATATGTTGCAAGTAATAGGAAAAATGCTCATGGTAGAATGATCTTAAAAAATGCTGAGGGTAGGGAGGTAACCGAATCAGTCGATATTGTGGAATTACTGAGCGAGCACTTTGCAAGAGTATATCATCCAGGTGGTGACTTTGCAGAAATGGAAGAACCAACATCTTATACTGGAATTGTGATGAATGAAGTAGAGGTAACTAGTCTATTACAGAACCTCAATGTCAATACATCTGTGGGATTGGATGGTATACCAGCTCGTGTCGTAAGTGAAGCGGCCAAAGAACTGTCGGTGCCCTTGACCATTTTGTTTAATTTGAGCCTCAGGACTGGGTCAGTCCCAAGGGGGTGGAAAGAGGGGAAAATAGTTCCACTGCACAAAGGTGGTTCCAAGGCTGCTGTTGAAAATTACCGGCCAATCAGCATAACAGGAATCATTATCAAGGTCTTAGAGAAAATAGTCAAGAGGAAAATACAAGATTGGATAGAAGAAAATGGGATACTGTATCGGGGACAGCATGGTTTTGCGACGGGTAGGTCATGCCTCAGTAACTTGCTCACGTATTATAACACAGTGACGGCTGAACTGGATAAGGGTAATGGGTTTACGGTGATTCTACTGGACCTTGCCAAGGCCTTTGACAGGATACCACATGGAATTCTAATCAGTAAATTGCAGCATATGGGAATGGACATAGGGTTGGTGAGATGGATAGGAGTATGGTTGACGTAGAGATATCAGAGAGTGGTTTACTCAGGAGTAGAGTCCACAAGATGGCCTGTGATTAGTGGTGTGCCACAAGGATCTGTTCTTGGACCACTGCTGTTTAATTTGTTCATAAATGATATAGGAAAGGATCTGAGAAGAACAGTTCATTTGTTTGCGGATGATGCGAAGTTGGGTAGGGCAATAGTGAATGCAGATGACGTCAAAATTTTGCAGGATGATTTGGATAGATTGGAGGTCTGGGCTAAGGAGAATGGATGTCAGTTTAATGTGGCAAAATGTAAGGTTATGCATTTTGGGGTGAAAAGATTGGCGGCAGTTTACTGCATTGGTGGAACCGTGCTCCAGGAAATTGATAAGGCACGAGATTTAGGAGTGTTGGTAGATAAGGAATTGAAATTTAGGGGACACATTGCAAAAGTGGCCAAATCAGCTCATCAAATCACTTGGTTGCTGAAGAATACGTTGACAAGCAGAGACAAGCAGGTTATTGTTCTGCTGTATCGAGCCTTGATAAGACCCCATCTAGACTACTGTGCTTAGATTTGGTCACCTAGGTTTCTTCTTGATGGGGAGGAGGTGGAGAGGATCCAGAGGCGAGTGACCAAGATGATAGCAGGTCTGTGAAATGAACCGTATGAGAACAGGTTGAGGATTTGTGGGTTGCAAAAATTGGTTGATAGGCGGAGGAGGGGAGATATGATTGAGACATTCAAATTACTGAAGGGTTTCTATAAAATTAATTCAGAAGATATTTTTGAGAACAGGGCTGGTTGTGGGAGGACTAGGGGACATCCATGGAAACTGGGCAAAAGTGTGGTTAGTAAAGGTGTTAGAGCTGGGTTCTTTACTTTTAGAGTAGTGAATGAGTGGAATGCGCTCCCTGAGTCTGTGGTGGATGCTGTGACAGTGAATGAGTTTAAGGCGAGGTGTGATAGATACTGTATGAATGTCAAATAGTTGTGATTAATATGGTTTGGGGCCTCCCTCGATGAGTCTAATGACTCCCTGGAGTTGCCCCGTAGTAATAGTAATAATAATACATCACACCTCTTCCCATTCTGTTCCTTGATTGTTCACCTGTATCTCCCTCTCTCTCTCTTCTAGCACATTCTCTCTGTATTATTCCCCTTATTACCTGCCATCTTGGTGTCTCTCTATCCCTGGTTCTAGCACTCCCTTGCATTCTTCTCCTTTCCTGTCTCCTACTGTGTCTGTTGTCTCCTCTTCTATCATTCCCATCTACTGTTTCAATTCTCTCCATTTTTATCATTCCCATAACTCTCACTCACTCCCACACTGATCTCACCCTCTATCATACTACTCGTCTACACTGCCAAGGTCGGTTATGGTAATCTCTAACTCACAAAGTTCTTCCCATTTTCTGCATAATGGCTCTCCCCCATCTCTCACCTGTCACATACCCAACTTTTATGGTATATACATACCACAGCACCGCATACCACAAAGTCGTGGAGTATGCTATACAAAATGTAGTCCTTAAATCGGGAAGTACTAAGTGCTGAGTACTAGGAACTACTACAACTATACTAAACACTGTACTATAAGCTATGCTATAAGTATAAACTATACTATACTAATAACGAATTTAGGCTTTGATTAGGCCACATGGACTACTGTGCCCAGATTTGGTCACCTGATTTTCAGAAGGATGAAGAGATTTGGAAAGGATCCAGAGGCAACTGACTAAGGTAGTTTCTGACCTCTGGAATATCAAATAGGAGGAAAGATTGAGAAGATGCAGTTACAGAGTCTGGTAGATAGGAGGAAGAGGGGAGATATGATAGAGACCTATTAGTAAGGGGTTGCTATTGGATCAATGTTGAAGAGGTTCTACAGAAAAAACAGTTGGAGATCAGAGTGGAACCAGAGGTCATCCCTTTAAATTGTATAAAGAAGATGTGAGCAGGGGACTGAGAAGCAGGTTTTTATCATGCAGAGTTGTGAATGATTGGAATAACTTCCCTGAGAGCGTAGTGTCTGCAGAGAATTTGAGAGTGTTTAAAGCTCGGCATGATGAGCTGTGTGTATGATCAAAGGACATCCTAGATGAGTCTTTTACTCTGGGGTCTTGGGTGATGATGATGATGATAATAATAAAATAATAATTTGCTTTGTTTTGCCAGGAAAGGATGTTTTGTGCACTTTATAAGTCATCTGACCTCTAATGATAGAGTTCTCATACAATTATATATGGCTATCATTTGACTGTTTTTTCTTATACTAACATCCTCCTTCTCATTCTCATCAGCCAGTCTCTTCTTTAGATGTTTAATATCCACTTCCAGATGTTTCATTTCACTTTTAATTTTCACTAACTCTTGCCTCAGCTCTTCTACTATGGTCCCGACACACTTGCTCCAATTTCTAATCACTGTAGTCTATCAAGACACTTTTCAGATACATTAATGCTTTTATGCTTCTCGTGTACCCAAACTGTCCACAGATCTTTCAAAATTTTCACATTTCACATACATATAGCAATTGTTGCAATGCAATAGTTATTGCAATCATCTTAAACTTGTGTGCATATAAAAGAAAAAAGAAAACTGCTACCAAAAGTGTATGATTTATACAGACTCATTGAGTTCTTTATAGGCCATTTCCTCTCTTATGTACAGTCCACACCCTGTGCTTTGTGAGCTCTACATCCATTGTACAAAATGAAGATCCTTAATTTTGATATTCAGTTGTGCTGGATTCCTAGCCACATTGGAATTAAGGATAATGAGACAGTAGATGTAGCTGTTAGATCAACTCATACTTTTTCCACATACTGTATGTCAGTCCCGTATATAGACTTGTTTAGAGAACAACATTCACTCTCTTTCTCTCTCTCTCTCTCCAGATGCCTACTTCCTTCCTCATTCAAATGCAAGCTGTCTCTCGCATACAGTTCCTTTCTTTCTTGAAAGAAAGGAACTTTGCTCGAATCATTCACATAATCCACTCCTCTCTTTCAACACATTCTCGGTATCATACTATTTATTACTGATGCTCTTCTCATAATGCCAGGTATGATAATGCTATGCATTATCATACCTGGTCAACTCGAGAGAGAGAAGATAGTCAAACTCACTATCTTCTCTCTCTAAATCTTCTTCCGTACAACCTCAAGCATGAACTTCCGACTTCTAGCCACCTGATTTACACTGCATCTCAAGTCATTTGTGTCCACTATCATAATCATCTCATCCACTCTTTTGCCTCGCTTAAATGCCATAGTCACACTGTCTATCATTCCTCCACTCCTCTGGCATTCTATCTTGCACACCTGGGATTATCAAATTCTCATACATCACACCTCTTTCCACTCTGTTTCTTCTTTGCTCACCTGCATCCCTCTCCCTCTCTCCTTTGACACTTTTCTCCTTGTTCTCCCACTTACCTGCTATCATGTCATCTCTCCATTCCTGGGTCCTTCACTGTCTCATCTTCCACTCTTTCCCACTGGTTCTCCTGTTCTCTTCCCTTCTATAATTCCCATAACTCTCTCCCACTCTTACTCTGATTTGCTTCACATTTATTGTCACTTAATCTCTTCTTTCATGTTTCTCTTAACTCATTCCTCATACGTTCCACTCTTCTTTCAGTGCATCTTTCTTTCTCTGTAGGTTACCTGCTCTTGCCCAACAATCATACTCCCAGTCAACACAATCCTCCAAAGCTACACCATCTCTCAAACCTGCTATGCTCCCTAATTTTTTATTCTTATTCACATGCTGCTTGTTTTCATCACCCTTGATCACACTATTTGTCTCTCTCTTTGTTGGTATTCACCCTTTTCTGATGTAATCCTTCTTGAGACTATTATGCTAATTTCTAAATCATGAAGGTCTTCCCATTTTTCTACATTTTATGCAGACTGTGGTCTCTCACCTGCCAGATTAACATTAACTTTATAGGCTTGTTGTTTGCAGTGTTTTCTTATGTTATTTGTTGATAATTGATCACTATACTATGTAGTGTATTTGTGTTAAATTTAAATTTTGTTATTAATATGTTATGAAATAATATGGCCATGAAAAATTTTATTGGTTAATTTCTCCTTTTTCTCTATATAATTGAAGTTATCATACTCACTTCTCTTTATTTCTTTATCTTATCCTGTTCACTGTTCTTTTTTCTGTTCATTTTCTGTCTCGTTTCTTTCATGCTTCTTCTTCCTCTGTTTTTCCTCTCCTTTGTGTCTGTTTCCAAATTTAATTCTTTCCTTCTTACATTCACCTGTCCAAATTGCATAAGAAGAATTTCCATAATTGTGTTCTCCATACATTGCAGTCCTTTAATACACTAGCTGACAACCTTTAACACCAGCGTGTTAAAGGCTTTAACAATAGTATGTTAAAGGTTGTCAGCATTTCTTATTCAAAGAATTCCATCTGATGTTGCACTTATAGAATTTTTATTGAAATTTCTTGAGTTAAGTCTGTCACACACACAAAAAAAAGGTGCTTCCTTTATACTTATTGGGCATAGTAGTAAACATGTTCTTAGTGAACCTTTAATACTCTAGACTTTTTAAAAAATCTTTGTTCAATAAAATAGATTTCCTCAGTTTTTCCACTTGTATTAAATAAAAGTCTCATTTCAACAATATCACAAATATTTTTACTGAAATGAGCATTTACAAGAAGGCTGTGATTTTTATCTTTGCCAAAGATCAACAGAATCCAAATTTTATTATCATTCCCATTATCTTCATTATTATTCTCTCTTCCCCATTGTTGATCATTGTATAATGTTGCAATCTATTAAAGCTGATTTCTTTCTTGCTTTCTGTTTTAGCCAAAGCATGAAGTGAAGATGACAGCCCAAAGAAAACTTTGATTCACCTTCATAATGCTTTACTGACATTCACCATTTGTGTTGCAATGTGCTACTTTCACCATTACTCAAACTTCCATGCTACTTAGTACAAGCGTACAATTTCTTATACTTCATCTCAAACATTCAGCACTGAAGGCTTGACTCAAGAGTGCCTTGAGACCATCCATAACCTAAAGTGTCCTAAAGGATGAGTAAGATCTTTCTCTCAAATATTTTCTATTTAGTGCTTCTAGCATTTCCAGGTACAAAAAAGTCTTGTCCATAACTGCCTTAGCATCCACAGTCCAGAAATTCTTGATGTCCATCAAGAACATAAAAAATACATTCGCTACCATTGTTATGGCAAGCCAGGATTGACTGGCAGACCATGCTTTGGATACCCCTTCACAGAGGATTGGATAAGAAAACTAATGTGCTATTTAGAAGTCATTACAGATCTGAAAAATTATTTTTTGAGTCAGCCATGGCTATGAAGAATTCTCCTGACCTGAACAAATCTTCTTGTCAGATGTCATCTCCTTCCAGGAGGTTGACTACCATAAGCTTCCACCATGTACGGTTTTGTGCTTATCTTTTGCATTCTTCATAAGACAAAAAGGTCCAATCCTGAATATTTCCCATCCAATCTGTTCTTTGTCTTCCTCTACTTCTTTTTCCTTGTATCATTCTTTTTAGAAGTGTTTTTTTAGGGACTCGTGCCTTAGCATGTGACCAAGGTAAGTGGTTTTCCTTTTCTTAATGGTTTTCAACAGATTCCTATCTTCTCCAGTCATCTCTGATATTTCTAAATTAGTTTTTTTGGCAGTCCATGGGACTCTAAGAATTCTTCTGAGGATCCACATCTCAAAGGCTTTTAGTTTATTTTCACAATATTTTGTTATTTTCCAGGTTTCTGCTCCATATAGTGGTGTTGACCATACATAGCATTTGGACAGCCTAATTCTTGTTTTTGTGTGAATTTCCCTTGAGGTCATAATGTTTTTCATGCTAATGAAGGTGGATCTAGCAATTTCTATTCTTAATATTTCCTTATCACACTTTCCATTCGCTATAATTAGTTGACCCAAATATATATAACTATCTACTTGATCTAAAGTATTTCCTCTGATCTCAATATTTATATCAGGTATTTTCCCTTTTCCTCTCGTTACCAGAATGGTTTCTATTTTTTTGAAGTTGAAATTAAGTCCATAATTTTCACTTAGCTTCAACGTCTCTTCCAGTAGGTTTTGAAGATCTTTTTTATTTTCAGCTAGCAGTACTGTATCATCTGCATATCTTAAGTTGTTTATATTCCTGCTTCCTATGCTGATGCCTTTAAATTCTTCTAATTGCTGGAAGATATTTTCAGTATAGAGGTTAAACAATATAGGAGAAAGAACACAGCCTTGTCTGACACCCTTCTTTACCTGAAATTCCTCAGAGATTTTTCGTGATATTTTTATTGAGGCAGTTTGCTCCCAGTATAGATTTATCAGCAATCTGGTATCTTTACCATCTACTCCTAAATTTCTGATGCATTTGATTAGTTGTTCATGTTGTATATTGTCAAAGGCCTTTTGTGTAGTCAATAAAACATAAGTAGACTACTTTCTGCTTCTTCAGATATATTTCTATAATAGTTCTAATTTTGAAGAGTCCTTCTCTAGTTCCTTTATTTTCCTAAAAACCAGATTGTGTTTCATTAATTTCTATTTTTATTTTATGTTTATTTCTTTCTAGGATGATATATAACATAACTTTTGCTATCTGGCTGATCAGACTGATTGTTCTGTACTCTTCACATTTGATTGGCTTCAATTTTTTAGGTATTGGTATGAACGTTGAGTGCTTAAAATCTTCCTGTGGGTGCCCAGTTTCGTATATTTTGTTACATATGTCAGTCAGTGATCTTATAGCCTTATCATCTAAAGCCTTTAGATATTCTACCGCAATTCCATCCATTCCTGGAGCTTTTCTTAGTTTGTTTCCTAATGGCATTTGTTACTTCCGAGGTAAGAATAGTAGGCCCCCTCCAAATCTTCTTGCATTGGCTTATCTATTCTATCATAATTGTAGAGCTCCTTTGAATACTCTACTCATCTATCCCTTATTTTGTCTTTCTCCATTAGGATGTTTCCACTGATATCTTCAATGCAATGAAAGCCTACCCTTTTGCAAGATTGTAAGTTATCTCCCTGACTTTTTCATGAAGTTCTCTGGTTTTGTGCTTTTTGTCCAGAAGTTCAATTTCCTTGCATTTGTTGGTGAGCCATAGTTCTTTTGCAATCCTACATTCTTTCCTGATCTCATTGTTTAAGTTCTTGTATTCAGGATGATTTTTATGTTTCTTTCTTTCCTCCATCATTTTCAGTATCTTGTCATTCATCTAGGGTTTACTCATTTTCTTCTCAAATTTGGGAATTGTCCTGCCTTTATTATGCCCTCTTTAAATTTCTGCCATCTATCCTCAATCTCATCTTTAGGGTAAGGATACTTGGTGGGATCAGGAACATTAACAGCAGTGGATTGTGCCAGTTCCTTTAAAAATTATCTTGTATTTCTTGTTTTTAAGGGAGCCAAGATCATATTTTTCTATGTTTAGAGGTGTCATTGTTTTCTTTAATTTTATTGCTACTTTAATAACCACAGGATTGTGGTCTGATCCAATATCAGCCCCTGGATCATTGAAGAAAGAAGAAATTAAGATTTTGATAGCTTTGAGATGTGATTTGGAGAAGAATGGAAAAAATCAAATGGACAGATAAAATAACTAATGAAGAGGTCTTAAAAAGAGTAGAAGAAGAAAGAAGTCTGTTAAGGAGGATAAAAAGTAGCAAGGGAAACTGGATCAGACATATTCTGAGAGGGAATGGAGTCATCAGAGATGCCATCGAAGGAAAAATAGATATAAAAAGACCCAGAGTAAGAGTAAGAAAACAATGCTAGATGACATGCTCAATGGAGACAGGTACACAACCTTGAAAGAGAAGGCTCAGAACAGAAGAGAGTAGAAGGAAAGTTTCTGCTACTAAAAGAAGAACCTGCTCAATTGCAGAATACTCAAGAAGAAGATTGTCAATCTGGTTCCTACATCTGTCTCCTGGACTTTTCCATGTGTAAAGTCTTCTAGGAGGGTGGCTAAATAAAGTATTTGCTATTACCAGATTGTTTTCTTCACAGAACTGTATTAATCTTTCTGCTCTTGGATTTCTGTGTTCCAGGCCCTGGTTTCCCATGCAAGAAAAGATCTTTTTTGAGCCTACTTTAGCATTTAGATTTCCCATAACGATAGTTATATCATCTGATTAGCATTATTTAGTGCATTTTGAATGTCTTCATGCAAACATTCTACATCTTCATCTGGGTAATCAGAAGTAACTGTATATATTTGTACAATAAAACTATTAAAAGGTTGAGATGATTTTTAATGCAGTTATCCTGTCGCTTATGGGCCAAAATCCAAGTTAGGATTGCACAATCTTATTTTTAAGGACAAATGCTACTCCATTCCTATGACTGTCTCCACATGAGTATATAATTGAATGGCTCTTTCTGTTTATTTTTCCACTATTAGTCCATTTGACTTCACTGATACCAGCATTGTCAATTTTCATTTCTTCAAATTCTTGTATAAGGTTATCTAACTTCCCAGCTTCATATAAGGTCCTTATATTCCAAGTTGAAAGCCTTAAGAGAAGGAACAAATACGGTTGCATTAATTTGCCAAAAATTTGGGAGACTATTATCTTAAGAGCAATCACACGTAGCTGTAGTTTATTTATTTATTTATTTTTTTTTGCAACATTAGAGGGTACCAAAATATGATTTCAGGTTTTTTGTCCATTGTTTCATTTACTCACTGTCACATATACAGGCCTTGTTGTGCTCTAATACTGCTGATTCAAAATTCAGCAAAATAGAATCAAGTTAATAAAACATTGTTTTATAAAATAGTTTGTTTGATTCGACTTGATGTCCTTTTCCACTCATGACACTGCTTTTTACCTGTACAGATGCTAATCGTATACAAATCCACAACTGCCCAATCTTCAATTATTGTTCTCACTTTTTTTTTTTTCAGTGCAAATTTTATCCATGAAAGGTTGTAAACCTCCTGTACATTATTACTAGGTGAGCGACAATGACTTGCATAATTCAGAAACAACTCTAGAGACTAAACACGTAACCTTCTGGTTCTTTTCTTCAGGAATCTGATAAGCAGGATGTAGTCTCACACTGTCAGCGAAATTCAATATTTGAAGTGATACATCATATCCCAAAAAATTCTTCATGCTATCCAGAAGAGGTCAGTGTAATTAAATAATGACCACTCTCACATGTTCTCCCAACTAACAACTTTCTAATAGACGTTCTATTTCTACCTTATACTTTTTCTGTGGGTGATTTCAGACTTGTGCTGTTTTATGGAGCTCATTTCCACCATTCCTCCTCTATATTCTTACCCTGTTAAAATACATTCACCTGCTGTTCAGCATCCATTCACAATCTGACTTCTAACCTCGCAAACTATCACCACCAATCATTTCAGACAAATTATGGAGACTACCACCATGTTAGAAATAATTATTTTAATTTCCCAACATTTCAACCTTCATATTTTTTAGTATTTTAATAGTACATTGATAGATACGATTATCTGTGCACATGGCTCCCATAAAGAGGAATACAAAGATGGCGTCCAGGTCGCCATATTTGTCTAAAAATCTTCACTTAAAGGACTTGATTCAGTATACCGTTTGCGAAATGTATGCATTGAGGAGAGTGGTTGGAGTCTGGTTAAACAATGATAGTGGAGTGAATATGTGCAAAAAGTGTAAAGAATGTGAGGATTTAAAGAGTGTTTCAGTTGAGTGATATCGTTGTTGAAAGTGAGAATCTAGATAACAGTGATATTCGAGGTACGAATGGTGATATTTGCGAGGTAGTACCTGATAGCTGTGAGAGTGGTGTTGAAAGTGAGAATGAAGGTAAGCATACAGAATGATTGAATGAATCATCGGAGAATAAAAATGATGATATTGATGCAATGAGCGAGATCGCTCTATTACATGGAGATATACATAGGGCAAATCGGCAGCTGGAGCGTTGGCAAATATCTTTAACAAGCGTACCGACTAATAATCAGCAAAGTATGATAGAAAAAATAAGGGTATGATAGCGAGTGTAAACAAAATGAAAGAGTGTGTGTTGTATGGAGATTCCTTAGTAAGAGGTGTGTTAGTTGAGAGTTTAACAAAATTGTACCAACCCGGTGCGAACGTTAAGAATGTAAGCGAGTCAATTAGAATGCAAAAACAGCGGGTGAAAGAATTGATAGTGGTAGCAGGTACAAATGATTTGAAAGGAAACAAAAAGGCTATGAGTGAGGATGTGAAGGAATTGCTTGAGTAGCAAAAGAGAAGAGTGAGAGAGTTAGGATGGTGAGTCTGTTTCCGTGGTATGACAGCGAAGAGTATAGAAGGAGGGCCATAATTGCTAATGACTTTATGCGTGAATTATGTTTGATGAGTGGTGTGGAATTTGTGAATATGTGGAATGAGTTTGATGAGCGAAAGGATTTATATAAAATGGATGGTTTACATTTGAATGGATTTGGTTTACGGATACTTGAAAAGGCATTGTCGAATGTGGTGGAAGTGAATGTGCAGAATCAGGGAAACTAGAGTTATTAAGGGGTGGGGGAAGTAGATATGCAGACTTTAGGGAGGCAGTTGAGTGTGTGAATGTGTGTAATATGCCCAAACGAGTAGGAAAGACCATGAATTAGAATGGGATAGTTAGTATAAGACATCAAAATAGGGATGGGACAAATCGGCTTCTGCAATTCATGTATACAAATGCCAGAAGTATTAGGAACAAGAAGGAAGAATTTTTGGCCTTGGTTGGCACTTCCAGACCACAGGTTATTGGCATTAGTGAAACATGACTGACAGAAGATGACATAGCTAGTGGGATTGAATGTGAGGGGTATGGTGTCTTCAGGAGTGACAGGGAGAATAAAATCGGGGGGGGGGGGTATTGATGATAGCTGATGAGCTACAGCCAAGGAGAATAGAAGTGGAACTGCAGGATAGAGAAAAGAGCACATTTGATGCTATTTGGTGTGAGATTGAAACTAGCAGAACAAAATATACAGTTGGGTGCTGCTATAGACCAGGTGACGGAATAGATGGTGGAGATAGTATGCATAAGCAAATAGAAGAAATCAGTGGAAGGAGGGTAATTATTATGGGAGATTTCAACTATGGTAACAACGATTGGAAAGAGGAGAGGACACATGGGAGGAAGGAATTAGATTTTATGAATTATTAAAGGATAACTATCTGCGACAGCATGTAATGCAAAATACTAGGGGTCAGAGAGTGCTTGATCTAGTAATTGAATCTGAGAATTTGGCTGTAACGAATATGACCACGTTGCCACCAATTGGTGAGAGTAATCATAGGGTCTTGACTTGGGAGGTAGCTAAAGGTGTGGAATTTACAATTAAGACATGGTACATGTGGAATTATTGGGCTGGTAAGTATGACAAGCTCAGGAGATTGATTGGTTCAGTGCCATGGCATGTACAACTGCAAGGCCTAGAAGTTGATAGTGCATGGGAGGCGGTTAAGAAGTGTTTGCATGAAGCAATGGCTTACTGTATACCTAGAGTCCGAATAATAAATCATGTAGGAGTTAAATGGATGAATAACACCATTAAGCTTGAGCTGCAAAAAAAGAAACAACTATGGAGGGAATTTAAGGAGAAAGGTGACCGGCAGGCACATGAATGGTATAAAGCGCAGGCCAGAAGGGTAACGAGCATGTGCAAGAAAAGCTAAAAAGGATTACGAAAGAACATTGGCCATGCAGGCTAAAGTGAATCTTAAACAGTTTTTTCGATATGTTGCAAGTAAAAGAAAAAATGTATATGGCAGAATGATTTTAAAGAATGCAGATGGTAGGAAGGTAACCGATTCAGTTGCTATAGTTGAATTGCTGAGCGAGCACTTTGCAAGAGTAATCCAGATGGTGACATTGCAGAAATGAATGAACCAATAGATTATATGGGAATTGTGGTGAATTAAGTGGAGGTGAGTAGTCTAATGCAAAACCTCAATGTCAATACATCTGTGGGATTGGATGGTATACCAGCTCGTGTCGTACGTGAAGTGGCTAAAGAATTGTCAGTCAGTACCCTTGACCATTTTGTTTAATTTGAGTCTCGGGTCTGTGTTAGTCCCGAGGGGATGGAAACAGGGGAAAATAGTTCCACTGCATAAAGGAGGTTCCAAGACTGCTGTTGTAAATTACCAACCGATTAGCATATCAGGAATCGTTGTCAAAGTCTTGGAGAAATTAGTCAAGAGAAGAATACAGGATTGGATAGATGAAAATGGGATACTGTATGGGGGACAACATGGTTTTGTGAAGGGTAGATCATGCCTCAGTAACTTGCTCACGTTTTATAACACAGTGACGCCTGAACTGGGTAAGGGTAATGGGTTTACAATGATTCTACTGGACCTTGCCAAGGCCTTTGACGGGATACCACATGGAACTCTAATCAGTAAACTGGAGCAGATGGGGATGGATATAGGGTTGGTGAGATGGATAGGAGGGTGGTTGATGGAGAGATATCATAGAGTGGTTTATTCAGGAGTGGAGTCCAAAAGACGGCTTGTGACTAGTGGTGTGCTGCAGGGTTCTGTTCTTGGACCACTACTTTTCAATTTGTTCATTAACGATATAGGAAAGGATCTGAGAGGAAGTGTTCACTTGTTTGCTTATGATGCAAAGTTGGGTAGAGCAATCGCGAGTGCACAGGATGTCAAAATTTTGCAGGATGATTTGGATAGTTTGGAGGACTGGGCTAGGGAAAATGGATGTCAATTTAATGTGGCAAAGTGTAAGGTTATGTATTTTGGAGTGAAAAGATTAGCAGCAGTATATCACATTGGTGGAACCGTACTCCAGGAGATTGATGAGGCCAGGGATTTGGGAGTGTTAGTGGATTAGGGAGTTGAAGTTTAGGGGGCACATTGCAAAAGTGGCTAAATCTGCTCATCAAATTACTCGGTTGCTGAAAAATACTTTAACAAGCAGAGACAAACAGGTTATTGTTCCTCTGTATCGAGCCTTGATAAGACCCCATATGGACTGCTGTGCCCAGATATGGGTGCCAGGGTTTCTTCTTGATCTCCTAATTTAATATGAAAATTGTTATATTAGATTTACGATCCTGGATTACTTATAGTCCTATTTAGAATTAACTCTTAGAAAGGTTACGTGGGTAGAATATGTGCCTTCCATATGCTTGGGATTTTTAGACCATCATTATCATTGCTGGCCTTGTTAGCCAAGTGGTTAGCATATTTGCTCTCCAGCTAAAAGGCTCCAGCCAAAATACGAATCCCACTGTGGGCATGGATGTTTGTGATTGTCTTGACTAGTGGTGGTTGTTGGCTATAGTTGGCGTTGGTGTAGATCATCGGTTCCCAACCGGTAGTATGCGTACCACCAGGGATACGCTGGGCCATTCAGGGATACACGAAAAATAATCAGTAATGGTGGAAAAGCAAGTAAAGTAAACTATTTTACATGAAGATTGCCACTGAACAGAAGTGTCAGTATTTTAAAAACAAGGGGTACAATTTATAGAAATGGGTTTAACCTCACAACCAGCCACAATGTCTCTAGACATGCAGATAAATCTGGATACGAAGCTCTGAAACCCATTGAATAACATGGATAAGAAGTGCAATTTGGTGTCACTATTTCATCCACATCATCTACACCAGAGGTTGGGAACCACTGGTGTAGATGTTGAAATTAGTGCGGTTCGTTGTAGTTAGTGGATTGAGTGGTGGAGACGGAGAATTGTGGAGTAGGTGCTCTCCCTTGATGAGGCTTTGGACTCCCTGGAGGTGTCATATAATAATAATATCATTATTGTTAAGATTAGGGTGGTTGATACGAATTTCACATGAATAACATGGATAAGAAGTGCAATTTGGTGTCACTATTTCATCCACATCATCTACATCAGAGGTTGGGAACCACTGGTATAGATGATGAAATTAGTTGCGGTTCGTTGTAGTTAGTGGATTGAGTGGTGGAGACGGAGAATTGTGGAGTAGGTGCTCTCCCTTGATGAGTCTTTGGACTCCTTGGAGGTGTCATATAATAATAATATCATTATTGTTAAGATTAGGGTGGCTGATAAGAATTTCACAAGGCCTCCTTAAATTTACGTTCATACCACATTTTGGTGTGATGTAAACAACAAATGTTTTTCCAGATTCTATGTAAAGTATTCAGGGTACAATCAAAAAGGCCAGCTTTAGCATAGTTATTAAATTTAATGTGCCCTTTATGTTCCTTTTTCTGATAGCAACTGTGGGAATATAGGGATAACAGGATGCACAATTTCTGTCAGAAAAAAGGAACATAAATGGCACATTCAGTTTAATAACTATGGTCAAGTTATTAAATTTACTTTTGTCATTCCGAAATATTTTACATAGAATTGACTGGAAAAGTTTGTTGTTACATCACACAAAAACGTGGTATGAACATAGATTTAAGGAGGCCTGTGAAATTCTTAACAATAATGATGGTCTAAAAATCCCAGGAATATGGAAGGGACATATTCTACCTGCATAACCTTTCTCCTTAAGAGTTAATTATAACTAGGACTATAGGTAATCCAGGATCTTAAATCTAATATAACAATTCTGATGTTAAATTAGGAATCACTTCTGCTGGAATAAAACTATCTACATGAAAAAAACAAATTCTCTGATGTTGTCGTAAATAAACAGAATATATAGCTATGATGTAGTTATTTTATTTTATTTCGATTCCCGTCCACGACGTGAGGAGCTTAAGGATCTTCCTCAGCCAAGATAGCCAAGTTAGCCGGTCTTGGGTGTGGGCAGTAGGGTTTTTTCCTCCAGTTTATCTGGGGTTTTTCATCCCGCAAGCAGGCAAACCGGCCCAGTGAACACACAGGTTACAGTCATAAATACTTACGGCAAGGAAGGCAACGGGAAACCACCTTGCTCATAATCATCTCTCCCTAGAATGGTAGCATATAGCTACTCTGCCCCGGCCGCATGGCAGATGGGAACCAGAAGAAGATTTTATTTCATTTATTTATTTTATTTTATTTTTCACTAGAGGGCAAGCATGTAGAATAACCATTGATCAAATTATTGTCTCTTTAGCATACTATGTGAAAAGTAATATAGCTTGTCTCTGTATATATACATGTGTCTTTCAGATGATGACCTTAATATGAAGGTCTAAATGTTGGGAAATTAAAATAATTATTTCTAACACAGTTGTAGTCTCTATAATTTGTCTGAAATGAGTGCTGATCACCATGTAACACTAAAGGAAAGCTCTTTGAGTCCATCTGCTACCTGTCCTCTGGACCCCTCCTTTCTCACAGAGTGTTTCCTAAGGACTACAATCTCCTACCATTGAATTAAAATACATCAATAAATACCTTTTCTTTTCTAGTTACTTTGTAACAGACATTCATTCACTTTCTAGCAAGTGTTATTTTGTTATGTAATTCACAAGTATTGAATATCTTGCATAGTTTGAAATGAACATGAATGATAAAGTGCTAGTTCATGATAATACCAGAAATTAGCACTAATGCAGATTGATAAACTTTGAGGATACAAAAGATTGATTGAGGATACAATTGCTTTGGAGGCTGTGTTTGGTTTCCACAGTAGGATTGTGGATTATCATATTGCAAACCTTCATTAAGCAGGTTGGTCTTACATGCTGGGTGATTAAATTCTACCAATACACATAGGTGTTTGTGAAAGATGTTTGAGGTATGCTAATTAGAGCTGCATCAAGTGGGTAGGTTATATTGATTAACACTGGTAACAACTATGTATGCCATTATATTTATTGTAATCTAATGTATTATTTTGAGTTTATATATGTTATTTTTATTAACCCCTTATGATTACTGTAAACAATATCATATTTGAATTTTGTAGGTAAAGGTTCTTTCTATGTTAGATCATCCAAATATTATCAGCTATTTTGATAGTTTTGAAGAAGATGGAATTTTGATGATTGAAATGGAATATGCTGATGGAGGGTAAAATTTTTAAATTATTATCATTGAATATCTAAATCAGCTAACGTGGTAATAGTTATCAAGAAAAGTACTTCCTATAATTCCTTCATTTGGGTTTCTGAAATGCATTATCTTGATGATACAAACTTATTCATTTATTAATGCATGCAGAATTTTAATGACTTGCTACAAGAGCTTAAACACTCTTTAATATCTTCAGACTTTTATGAAATACATTGATAATAACTGATTAAAATACATTAAACCATTAAACTAGCACTCACTAATCATGAGGGAACTCTCAATTCATTAGCATAACTTAAGCTTACATTGCAGCATCTATTCAAAGTGGCATTATCTAAGTTTACGCTGTTGGATTCATTTATTACTATAGATAACATTAAAGATCATCATCAAATCATCATTTCTTTTAGAGTATGACAGGTCTTATGGACAATATTTCAAAAGCATTTGTCAAGTAATGCATCTTTGAATCTAGGAACAATGGAATCCAGCCATCTGATGTTATTAGGTGACTAGATTTGAGAATTTTAGTTATGACAACTGATTTACAGTTAAATTCAGGTGACATAATTTGTACTCACATGATTCCTTCTTATGTTTACTTCACTGTTCAGTTAATCCTTATTTTTCTTTACTTTTGTTTATTTACAAGGGGGATATCCTCCTCTCTTCACTGTATAGTGGGGATGGAAAATAGTCATTTCCTAGTTCTTGTTGCAGTTAAGCTTCATAGTTTTCTGTGTCATTGTTCATGCTCTATTGTACCACTTATGTATGTCGTGAGGATGCCCTCTATATTTTTTGATAGAGTGATCAATTTATTTTTATTATTATTATTATTACGTGACACCTCCAGGGAGTCCAAGGACTCATCGCGGGAGGGCACTCTACTCTACTACGCTAAATGCGTCTCATACTCTCCACTACTATTCTCCTAATACGACACTACTATCATCAGTGCCGTCTACTACCCATCACCAAGAACAGTATTTTTTTTTTGTCTGTAAATTGTATGTGTTTTTTTTTTTTTTTTTTAGTTCAGAACTTTACTCCTACCATAGTAGCATTATTTGTAAATAGCACAGTGATTTAATTTTTTTTTCTATGATAAATCCATACATATAAGCAGGAGTCTACAAATTATACAAAACCCTACTCACTACACAAAAAAATTTACCCAAGAATATCCACTATTTTAGTGACGTCCCAGTAAGATCCACATACAGACAAATCAGCCCTTCAGAACACACAATTTACAGACAAAAAATACTTGTGGTGGTGGTGGTGGGCAGTCTAACCTAGTGATAAATAAATTTTCAACATCTTTCTCTAAATCCAGAGTAATTTTTAAAAAAGGTGATAAACCTTTTGGCAACTCCCATAGGCACAGATGACTTGCTACTGCTTCTGCCTGGTATCTCCAGCTCTGGGCCTGGCTCCCACTGAAGAGACCTCAATAAAGGTCGAAACTAGTCTGGGTAGATGGCCAATCCCTTTAATGCATAACAGTATACATATCCACATAGGAAATGTGTTTTGCATTATGGGAGATACTGGGTTAGAAGTGCCTGGTAGCTTGCTCCACCTTTGCCACGAGTTGCCTTGGTGTTGCACTACTTACTGGATAAGATAGTACAACACTATATTTAGTCCTGAAGATATTTTCAGGCGCAAACTTTGTTTGCTCTCACTGGGATAAAGGATTAAACTAAATCTATTATAGTCTAACCTAGTGATAAATAAATTTTCAACAGTAGGTGGCGTTGATGTACATGATGATGGTAGTAGAGGTTCAGTGTAGTTGGTGGATGAAGTGGTGGAGATGAAGAGTTGTAGAGTAGGTGTCCTCCTTCGATGAGTCTTTGGACTCATGGAAGTGTCATGAAATAATAATAATAATAAACATAAGTCAATAGGAGTTCCACAAGATCATTAATAGTGTTGTATCATGGTTAGAGAAGTTATTTATTTTTATTAAATAAAATACATTCTATTTTGTTCATTCTTCAGTTACTCACTAGCTAGTGAAATCTACTCACTACAGACAAGTGGATGAGTGTATTTGTTGAGCCCTGCACATAAGGTTGTTCACTTATAGAATATTAATACCTTGTAGGAGCAGAGAATTAAGAAATAAAAAGAAACTTGTTAGCATTGGATTTTAAAGCCTAAAGGCTGTACCCTTTAGTAATTACATAACAGTAGAGAGACTCTTCTAAATACTGCAATAGAAAGAATCAGTGAAAGAAAATTTTAAAAATTTGTTCGATGAATTTCGATCTGAACTGTTAGTACCTGCCGCACATGTTATATCAACTTTTGTGAGAGTGAGGGAATTTGATATGACAGTTGTGTTGAACCTTGAACCTGAAAATATTTATAGAAAATGCAAGCAGCAGAAACTTAATGTCTGTAAAAAAGAATGCAGTGAATTGGCTAGAGATCAGTCATTAATTATTAATTGTTCTATTGCTTTCTTCAAGAGCGCTCACTATTTTAGTGAGGGATCTTAGAGATATCACTCCAAATACAAGAATGATATTCATTGTTTGGAGGAGGTTTGCAATTTATATAGAGCTAATAGTTGTTCAAAGGTAAAATAATGCCGTCCATAAAAGAGAAAACCTAATTTCTTAGATACTGAGAAAGCAATATTTGTACTGTGTTTATACTGAGAAAGACAATGTAAAAGTTATCCCAAGAAGAGAAATCTCATCTTGTTCAGAGGATATTGTCAAAAGTAAGTCTGTAAGGAAAGAGATTTTCTTTTTGTGATAAATAAATTTGAGATTTACTAATACTAAAATTAACAGAGTTATCAGATAATTACAGAACAATGGTTAGGAGAAAATGGAAATTATGAGTTGTAGAAATAGATATTCTGGAGGATTTGTAGATATATTACACAAATTTTATCAAATGAGAAAAAGGAACATGGTGTACTGTCCCCATCAGAACTGTGGGTTTCATTTGCTGTCAGCTGGAAAAGTTCATTGATATTTAGAAGTAGAAGGAACAAAGGAAAACATTGCAAAATTTGAGGGTAAAGATCTGTCTGCCATCACATGTAATGTGTGGCAGAGAGAAAAGCTGAACACAGTAGCAAAAGCTAGAAGGAAATCACGAAAAACATGATCAGATTCTTTACAATATAAGCTATATACTAATGATGCCAAGAATATCCAGAATAAAGGAGAAGAATTGGTGGTAGATTATTGGGATCTCTGAGATGATGTTGATGGAATATGATATAATAACAGGAATAGAAGTAACAGGGTGTACCCTGCTATTTGCTATCCTGCTGAAAAATGCTTTAGCATTTTTCAGCAGGATATGAAGGGAAAACACGGTGGTGGAGTACTGCTGATGACAAGCGATGACTTATGTCCTCTATGAGACTTTTTGCAATTTGGTAGATTGGCCCTAATGACTTTGTAGGCATATGGCGTGAGGTAGAGGTGGGCAAGACAGGATATTTAGTGGGGTGTTGCTACAAGCTAAAGCACAGAGGATGAGGAGCAGGAGATGTTTAGGCAATTGAGCTTGGCAAGTGCACGAAGAATGATTGTTACGGGAGATTTTAACTATAACAGTATTAACTGGGAAGAGGAAAATGCCTTATTCACAATGTAATAGAGGGAACAAGAGGTTCAAGAGTTTTGGATTTGGTCATAACATCACAAGAGCTGATAATAACTGAGATGACATCTCTCCTCCCATTTGGAGAGAGTGACTATGTGGTTTTGACTTAGAAGATGAATAGACATGCAGGAGTATCAAAGAGAAGGGAATGTATGTGGAATTATAAGGTAGGTGATTATAATAGTCATATCAAATTGAGGTAGTTCCATGGAGGGCAGAATTGGAAGACAAGGAAGTGCTTGGGAAATTGTGAAGGAATATTTGTTAGTAGCAATAATAAGCTCTATTCCATGGGTGAAGAAGTGGACACAATTTGTTGTAATGTGGATGACAAACAATATCAAACAGGAACTGCAGTTGAAAAAAAAGATTACAGAAGAGATATAAGGAGAGGGGTGGAGGGTAGATGCATGAAGAATACAAGACGCAGGCCAGGAGAGTGACTGGTATGGTGATGAAGGCACAACTGGAATATAAGAAGAAATTGGTACTAAGATTCAAAGAAAATCCTAGGGAAAGACGCAGGCCAGGAGAGTGACTGGTATGGTGATGAAGGCAAAACTGGAATATAAGAAGAAATTGGTACTAAGATTCAAAGAAAATCCTAGGGAATTTTTTAGCTATGTGGCCAGCAGGAGGAGAAATGCTTTTGGAAGAATGACATTGTGGAATAAAAATGGGAATAGAGTGACTCATGCAGAGGACATATTGTTCACTGAACACTTTATTGGAGTATTTCATCCTGGAGAAGTAAGTTTTAATACTAGAGGGCTAGGGCAGGTTCGAGGTTTAGAAGAGCCAGAGGAGAGTGTGCTCCAAATGTCAGTAAAGCTGTGAGACTGGATGGAATTTCACCACAGATTTTGAGAGAATGTGCTAAAGAACTGACAGCTCCAATGACCTGGTTTTTCAATGAAAGTCTGGCTACAGAATATAAGGAAGTAAGATAGCTCCATTGCATAAGGGTGGTAGCAAACTGGAAGTGTTTAATTATAAGGCCAGTTTGTGTTTCATCAGTAGTTGTTAAGATCTTGGAGAAATTAGTGAGAGACTATATAAAGCGTTGGGCAGATGAGGATAATGTTATCTGTGAAAGTCAACATGGATTTTTTAAGGAATGCTCTTGCTTTACTAATATGATTGCCTTTTATAATAAAGTGACAAGAACAGTTGATGAGGAAAAGGCGTATACTGCCATTTTTTTTTTTGGATTTTGCAATGACATTTGACAGGGTGCTACACAATAAGCTGATGGTTAAGTTGCAGCACATGTATTTTAATTGTCGGGTTAGTCAACTGGATTCAGGATTGGCTGTCTGATAAGTATCAGAGAGTTGTGTATGCTGGGGCAATATCAAGGAGGCAGAAGGTTACAAGTGGGGTCCCACAATGTTCAGTACTGGGACCTGTATTGTTTAACTGTTATTATATCATTGACATTGTCAGTGTATTGCAGAGGGATATTCAATTGTTTGCAGATGATGTGAAGCTTGGAAGAGTTATTAGTAATATTACAGATGTGGCAATCCTGCAAGAGGATTTGAATAAACTAGAAATAAATAGAATGATGGGGGGTTGGTGTGTGTGTGTGTGTGTGTGTGTGTGTGTGTGTGTGTGTGTGTGTGTGTGTGTGTGTGTGTGTGTGTGTGTGTGTGTGTGTGTTGGTTTAATGCTGAAAATGTTAAGTCTTGAAGTTTACGATATATCGATGGGAGGCTGCTTACTCAATTGGAGGAGCTGTACTGGATGAAGTAGGGGAGACAAGAGATCTGGGGGGTGATATTTCAAAAGTGGTGAAGGTAACCCAGAGGATTGCTACAATACTGAGAAGGACACTGACCTGCAGAGATAAAAGAGTTATCGTTCCATTGTATAAGATCCTGATCAGACCACACTTAGATGATTGTCCTCATATTTGGTACCCAGGATTTGAAGGGGATAAATTAACTGCAGCAAAGGTACAGAGACAGATAAAGGATGGTTTCAGGACTGTGCAGTGTTAGTTTTGAGGATCAGCTGAGGGAATGTGGACTGCAGAGTTTGGTAGATAGAAGACGGAGAGGTAATATGATTGGGACTTTTAAACTGTTGAGAGGTTGTTACAGGTTTAAAACTGGGGAGTTCTTTTGTTTGGTGGAACAGTGGGAAGGAGCGATGACAAGGGCCATTCCTTGGAAGTTGCAAGAGAGTGAGAATAGGTTTCTTTTCATGGAGGGTGGTTGAATAGTGGAATGCATTGCCTGATAGAGTGGTGAGAACAAGAACGGTCAATGAGTTCAAGGTATGGTATGTTAGACTTTATGTTTCCTAGAAAGGACCTCCCACGATGAGTCTTTTGACTCCATGGAGGCTTGAATAATAATAATAATAAGAGCAACTATTTTAGCTTTCAGAGACTTCTCCATGTCTAGAATGGTTTACATAAAAAAAGTTCCCTTGTTATCAACATGGTGAAATGCCTTTTATAATAAAGTGACATGAGTAGTTGATGAGGGAAAGTTATATACTTTGTCTGTGATTCACTATGAATAGATTTGCTCAAATAATAGATAACCAGGTTTTTATTCGTATATGTTTTTTATTTGCACTAGTCGTATTTCTTCAACATATTTCACTGTCTATATGGCTAACAGTATCTTCATGATGTTACTTAACATAAGTAAAAAAACCAACAAAAAAATGTTTTTCAATATCTGCTAATATTTATAAATTGAAAAGACTGAAATGATAGCATAATCACAGGTATCACTAGGCATGTTACATGTACTCTTGACATTATTATTATTATTATGGGCAACTCCAAGGACTCATTCACTGTCATAGCACCCACAACAGACTCTGGCAGCTTATTCCACTCATTCACCACTCTAAAAGTAAAAAACCCAGCTCTAGCACCCTTACTAATCACACTCTTGCCCAGCTTCCATGGATGTCCCCTAGTCCTCCCACCACCAGTCCTGTTCTCAACCCTCTGAATTAATCCTGTAGAAACCCTTCAGCAATTTGAATGTCTCAATCATATCTCCCCTTTTCTGCCTATCAACCAGTTTCTGCAACCCACAAATCTTCAATCTGTTTTCATAAGGTTCATTCCATAGACCTGCTATCATCTTGGTCACTCACCTCTGGATCCTCTCAGCCTCCTCCCCATCAAGAAGAAACCTAGGTGACCATATCTGGGCACAGTAATCAAGATGGGGTCTTATCAAGGCTCAATACAGAGGAACAATAACTTGCTTATTTCTGCTCATCAAAGTATTCTTCAGCATCCAAGTGATTTGATGAGCTGATTTAGCCACTTTTGCGATGTGTCCCCTAAGCTTCAACTCCCTATCCACCAACAGTCCCTATCATGGCACCCTATCAAATGCCTTTGCATTTGATAGGGTGCCATGTGATAAGTTGATATTTAAGTTGCAACACATGGAGTTCAGTATCAGATTAGTGAATTAGATTGGAAATTGGCTTTCTGATAGATATCAGGAGTAGTGTATTTGGAAGCTGCGTTAAGGAAGAGAAAAGTCACAGGCAGGTCTTGGAGGGATCATTACTTGTACCTTTGCTTTTTAACCTTTATATCAATGATATTATCGTAGAAAGATATTCAGCTATATGCAGATGGTGTTAAGCTTGGAAAGTTATTAGTGATATTGCTGATGTTATGACTAATTCAGATCATTTGAGTTAGATGGAAAGGTGGATAAATGAATTGGAATGTCAGTTTAATGCAATTAAATGTAAAGCTATGAAATTTGGGAACCAGAAATAGAAATCTACATATTCTATTGGTGGATTTATACTAGAAAAAGTGAATGAGGCAAGGGATGTTGAATGGTGAAAACAACCCAGAGGATTGATGAATGATGATTATTATTTATTATTATTAACATCTCACTGCCATGGGGTTGGAGACTCATCATGTGAGGTAGACCGTATCGCACACAATGCTCATCCAGCCCTGCTTTAAACTGGTTCAATGTTCTCCACCCAAAACACCCTTAGGCATTCCACTCACCAACCACTCTTCATACAAAGAATAATTTCCTTGTTCCTCTGCTCACATCCTCCATATCCAGTTTCCAGCAATGGCCTCTTGTTCTAAAATCTCTTCCATGTCAACCCAATAACAACCCCTGACTAGCTTATATGTCTCAATATATACCCGCCCCCCCCCTTCCTCCTATTCAAGTCTCTGCAACTTACATTCTCTCAAACTGTCCTCATACTCGACAATCCAAAGACCACTGACCACCTTTATGAATGTTCTCCGAACCCTTTTCAATATATCCTCATCACCATGAAAACCCAGCGACCAAATCTGTGCACAATAATCCATATGAGACATGATCAAGGCCTTGTACAATGGCATTATAACCTCTCTATTTCTACATATCAGGTTCCTGTACATCATTACCATTATCGAATTTCATATCTTCACAACTTGTGCAATGGTCCTTGTACACCATCACTCATAGACCTCTCTTCTACTCTACTTCCTTTAAAGTTTGCCCACCTTGTGTATATTGCATCTCATCGTTGCTTACCAAACCTCAAAACCTTACACTTTGCAACATGAACTGATAGTTCTACTTACCTGCCCATAACATCTGCTTGACTCTGCATTGCTCTCCCCAGTTTTGCATCATTTGCAAAGAGTTGCATATCACTAGTTAAAGCCATCCTGATATCATTGACATACAAATTGAACAACAATGACCCCAAAACTGGCCCCTGTGGCATGCCACTAGTGACCTTTCTCTTTTGGGATACTGCATCCCCATATACAAGTTTCTGATACCTATCTGACAGCCAGTTACTGATCCAGCTCAAAATTCTGTTATCCAGTCTGATCTCTTTCAATTTATTTAAGAGCTTGTCATGTAACCAGTGGTGGCTCATCCATAAGGGCTGCATTGAATGCAGCCCCTGTGGATGAGCTGCCACTACATGTGACAGTCTATCAAAAGCCTTTCCAAAATCTAAGTACACCACTGTATATGCATCTCACCTGTCCAAGGTATTTGTCACCTTGTTTTAGTACATAAGTAAGTTAGTGAAACATGATCTCTCACTTTAACAAACCCATGTTAATAACCACAAACAGTACTGCCATTATCAACCCATTTCTGTACCATATTTCTCATCAATCTCTCCAGTACCTTCACCACAACTCCAGATATACAGACAAGCCTATAATTTGTAGCTGCAGTCATCACTCTCATCACACACTATACTTTCATCCAGCAACACTTTCTCCAAAGCCATTTAAATGCAACCCATCACACCTGTATAATTTCATTCTTCCCTCAAAACATATGCCATGCATCCACAAACTTCACTCCCTTCTTCTCTCATGGCTCTACTAACATACAATCATGATGACAACCTGACACACTGACAACCTTTCCTACTACACTGTTTTTCTTTCACTCTTCTCAATAGTTTCCTGATATTTGTCCTTATATTCTTCTTATGTCCACTTAGATCATTTGTCCCCACAATCATTTCATTTCATTAAATCTTGCACTTCAACAATTTCACTCTCTATCACTCTTGCAGTCTTGCCACCTCTCGTTCTGCCACACCTTACTTCCATTTCCTCAGTCATATTTTTTTTTGCTTCTACATCTTTGCATTCTTTCTCCTTCACTTTCTCTAGCTTTCATTTCATTTCCGTTTTTCGTAACTTTACAACTTTTTCTGTAACTTTCACATTTATATCCTTGTATCCTTTCACTCCCTCAGTTTCTCTAGCTTTTGTTTCATTTCGGTTTTTCGTAACTTCTTCTGTACATCTTTAGCTTCTACATCTTTGCATTCTTTCACTCCATTTTGGTTTTTCATAACTTTTGCTTTTACATCCTTGAATTCTTTCACCCCCTCAGTTTCTCTGATTTTCATTTAATTTCTTTCATGTACACCATCTTCTATCTTTTCAGTCAGTTTTGCATTCTTTGCATTGTGGTTCAACAGTACATTGCACTTCTGACAAATCCTTACTTTCTCTCATCTCTCATTCATTTTCTCTCTCACTCTCTAGAAACACATCTCTTACACTCTGCTATTCATACATATTGTGCTACTGTGCTTGTCTAGTAGCACCGGTCAATGCCTGTGTGGTTGACATTGTGAACACTATTGTGTTATACTTAAAAAGACAATTTAGACTAATAAATCTGGCAGAATTCATGCCAAAAATCATGCAGACACACTCTTTATCAAAAATCAATACTAAACCCTAAAATTCATGAAACATTGCCAATTATTATTCAAAATAGCACTTATCCTTCCGGAGCTCTTTTTTGACACTACACAACTTATGGCCTTCTAGCAGCAATAGCAGCGGATTAATACTAAGAAGATACAAAGATTAATATGAAGAATTACTGCCTAATGGTGATTCCACTGTATAAAGCTCTGATCAGGCCACATCTAGATTATTGTGCCCAGATATGGTCACCTGGGATTGGAAGAGGATAAATGAACCTTGGAGAGAGTATAGAAGCAGATAATCAAAATGATATCAGGACACAACAATGTAAGTTACAAGGATAGGCTGAGAGCATGCAAAGTATAAAGTTGGGCAGATAGAAAATGAAAGGATGACATGCTTGAGACATTTAAACTTTTGAGAGGTATATATGACACAAGTGGGATTTTTCATGTAGTAGAACAAAGGGCCATCCTTGGAAATTGCAAAAGGAGGCAGTGAGTAGGAGGGCAAGAAGTGGCTTTTTTGAATGGAGGGTGGTTGGACCATGGAAATCATTGCCTGATTGAGTGGTGAATATGCATATGGTGAATGCGCATAAGGAATAATATGACAGACTTTGTGTTGTCTAAGATGGACTTCTCATTATAAGTCTTATGATTCCATGAATGCCCCGAATAATAATAATGTAAATCATTTATTAGATGACAGATTTTTCAGATAGCACATTAATTTGATTTTTCCATTAATCTGCAAATCCAAATTATCAGTTTTCTAGATTCATGGAGAAACTATTAATTTGGATTTGCAGATTAATGGAAAAATCAAATTAATCAGACTATTCCTTATACCCAGATTAATGGTACAGTCAGTTCCACAGCACATTCCCTTAACACACATAGTGAAATTCCATCTAGTCCCCCCCCCCATCTTAATGACATGCTGTACTTAGTATTCGAAGTATATCCTCTTCAGTTACTTGTACGACTTAACTCCTTCCTTATTCTTCTGAGAATAAAGCGTTGAATAAAGTGATCATTAAATGATTGTGAACAGACTGTCTTGCTCCATCTGGCCGTTAATCAGTTCACAATAATTTTTCCTCACACTGGCTACATAGTGGAATTCTCCATGGATTGTAGCTCTAGTGTCTTCTCATATTTATAATAATTTTTCTCTCCTTACTATACTAGTTACCTTCCTAGCCTAGCCTTATATTCCTCATGCAACTATTCTCCATTCTTTCTTTATATACCTGCCATGGTTTCTTTTTCAAATGCAGTTCTGATTTAATTTCTCCAGTCATCTACTTCACTCCAAATCACTTCATTTTCACTCATGATATACAATCTGCTATTTCTGAGCTGGTTTCTAAGTCTATGATAATTGCCTGTCTTATAATTCCACATAAATTCCTCCCACATTGATACTTCAACATGCCTATTCATCCTTCAAGTCAGAACAAAATGATCACTCTCACCAACTGGAGGCAAGTATGATGTCTCAGTCACAATCAGATTCTCTGATGCTATGACCAAATACAAAACTCTTGATCCTCTTTTCCCTCCACCACATACTTGTCCCTCAAGAAATAAATCCAAAAATTCAGTTCAGCTCTCTTAGTACTCCTTGCTGCCTCCTCTGCCCAGTTTATGATGCTATAATATGACTACAAGAAGATATTCAGTTGTTTGCAGATGATGTGAAGCTTGGGAGGATTACTATTAATAGTGGTGATGTTTTGGCTCTTCAAGATGATTTGAATATGCTGGAAAGGCAGGCAATTGAATGGAGATATCAGTTTAATGAAACTAAATTGTAAGGTTTTTAATTTTCAATTCACAGATGGGATGCTTCATACTTACTTGGTGGAGGTTTACTGAAAGAAGTAGAAGAAGCAAGGGATTGTGGAACGATTTTAGATAGAAATTTGAAGGTTCAGAGACATATCACAATGGTTGTGAGGACAACTAAGAGAATTAATACAATACTGAAGAGAAAGGACATTAACCATGAGAAATAAAAGATGGTGGTCCAATTGCATAAAGCTTTGATCTCAGCACATCTGGTCTCTGTTTCTCTGCTCATATCTGGTCATGAGCATTTGAAGAGGATGAAATAACCTTCAAGAAGGTACAGAGGTGGATAACAACAATAATATTAGGACTATACAATGTTGGGTATGAGGTAGATTGAAGTCATACAAACTAGAGGGTTTGCTGGGATATGATTGAGACATTTAAGCTGTTGAAATATTATTACTGTATTGACACCTGGGAAGTTTTATATATGGTAGAGCAAGGGGAAGAAAGAAGGACAAGGGACCTTTCCAAGAATTTGCAAAATGAAATAGTGTGTAAGAGTAAGTTTTCTGAATGGGGAGTGGTAGGAGCTTGGTATGCATTGCTTGAGAATATGGTAAAAATGCAAATGGTATGCGAGTTTAAGGAAAGTGATATGATAGATTTTATGTTATCTAGAATTGATTTGGAATGAGGAGTTGAGCAGTAAGGAAATAAATGCTTCTCGGGAACTGACAAAGAAATGCATAATAGCACCATAATGTAAATGTATTCTGAAGGTAGATATAAAATCGATTAAGGTGGAGCTTAAGCATGAAATTTGGAAAAAGAAAGTACTTTGGAGAAAGTACAAGATGAACAATGGTAATAATCAGTCACATGAAGAGTATAAAGAGCAAGCTAGGAGAGTGACTCAGTTAGTAAGGAAAACAAAAATAGTGTATGAGCAGAAATTGACAAATCAGTGAAGACAAACCTTAAAGAATTTTTTAGATATGTGGCAATTAGAAGGAAAAATGATCATGATAAGATGAAGTTAATGGATGAAAATGGTAGAATGGTAACTGCTGCAGAAGACACTGTTGAACTATTCAGTCATCAATTTATAAGGGTCTTTGATCCTGATCAGAGTGGAATCATGAGGAATGTAAGTGTAGAGGACATAGGTGAGAGTGGCTTAATTGTGAGTGAGCAGTTGGTATTTGAGAAAATTAATAACCTTGATGTCAATAAGGCGATAGGATTTGATAATATATCACCACACATCTTAAGAGAATGTTCCATGGAATTGGCATGCCTGTTTAATATGAGTCTTGCAACAGCACAGGTTCCAAGGAGTGGAAGGAGGCTAAATTGTTCCACTGTATAAAGGTGATGAAAAAGGGTGTAGCTTCAAATTATAGGCCAGTCTATATATCTGGAGTTGTGGTGAAGGTAGTGGAGAGGTTGATGAGAAGTAGGATGCAGAAATGAATTGATAACAGCAGTATTCTCTGGAATTATCAGCATAGGTTTGTTAAAGGGAGATCATGTTTTACTAACTTACTTTTGTACTATAACAAAGTGACAAATACCTTGGACAGGGGGGAGATGCATATACAGTGATGTACTTCGATTTTGCAAAGGCTTTTGATAGACTGCCACACGAAAGGCTCTTAAATAATTTTTGAAACAGATGGGATTGGATAACAAACTTTTGAGTTGGATCAGTGACTGGATGTCGGATAGGTATCAGAGACTTGTATATGGTTGTGCAGTATCCCGATAGAGAAAGGTCACTAGTGGTGTGCCGCAGGGTTCATTTTGGGGTCACTGTTGTTCAATTTGTATATTAATGATATTGGGATGGCTTTAACTGGTGATATGCAGCTGTTTGCAAATGATGCAAAACTGGGGAGAGCAATGCAGAGTCGAGCAGATGTTAAGAGGACTTGAATAGATTATATGAATGTGCAGGTAAGTGAAACTATCAGTTCCATGTTACAAAGTGTAAGGTTTTGAGATTTGGTAAGCAACAATAAGATGTAAAGTATATGCTTAGTTTGGAAACTTTAATGGAAGTAGAGGAGATGACAGATCTAGGAGTGATGGCGGAGAAGGACCTGATATTCTGCGGCCACATTGCACAAGTTGTGAAGACGTTAAATCAGAAAATGGTAATGATGCGGAGTACCCTGACATGTGGAAATAGAGAGGTTATGATACCATTGTATAACGCTCTGATCAGGCCTCATATGGATTATTGTGCACAGATTTGATTTCTGGGTTTTCATGATGACAAGGATATGTTGAAAAGGGTCCAGAGAAGATTCACAAAGGCGGTCAGTGGTCTTTGAAATATGGAGTACGAGATCAGATTGAGAGAATGTAAGTTGCAGCTCATGAATAGGAGGAAGGGGGGGGGGATTGAGACATATAAGCTAGTCAGGTGTTGTTAACAGTGAAGTGATTTGTCATAAAATGGGAGTGGGGGTAAAACAAGATGCCATTGCTGGAAACTGTATAAGAAGAGTATAAGCAGAGGAGTTAGGAGTTGATTCTTGGCATGAAGAGTGGTTGGTGAGTGGAATGCATTGCCTGAGTGTGTTGTGGGTGTAGACACATTGAATCAATTTTAAGCACAGTTGGATGATCATTGTGTGCAATAGTGCTTACCTCCGACAATTAGTCTCTGACTCCATGAAGGTCAAATGCTAATAATAGTAATAATAATCTCAGACTTTCTCAGTTCTGTGAAGACCTCCTTCAAACCTGCCTTCATAACTGCACACCTTTCTGAACCATTTCCCCATGTTCTTTCTTTTCCATCCACAGTTACAGACATCCATTATGTATATTAACTGACTATATTCTCTGCTCTTACATGAAGTATTTTCTTTCTTTTTTTTTTTTCATTATTTTACACATCATCCCATCCCTCTTTTTTCTTTTTTTTTTCATCCTCAACCTTCTCATTTCTAACTTGTTCTGATCATACATTCTGTTTCTGAACATCTACTTCAAATAATGGAATTTCAAATATTACATATTCATCTGTATGTTCTGTTTCTTATCATCTGCCTTACATAATACTCTTTAATATCAATCCTGCATATAAGATCTCACAAAATCTCACACAGTAGTGCTGTGTGCAAAGTGATTAGAAAGAAAGAAGGAATCTCTTAGTGTTTCTTGAATAGACAGAGTGAGGAAAACAGTATGCAGAAAATTCACCAAGAACAGTTCATTGAACAATTCACCAAAAGGCAATTTATTATTATTATTCAGGCCTCTATGGAGTCAAAAGACTCATCATGGGAGGTCCTTTCTAAGAAACACAAGTCTATCAAGACTCATCAAGGGAGGTCCCTCCTAGAAAACACAGTCTATCATGCCACTCCTTAAATACATTGACCGTTCTCACTTTACTCACCATTCCATCAGGCAATTCATTCCATGGTTCAACCACCCTCCATGCAAAGAAACCACTCCTCACCCTCTTTCTCACAGTTTCCTTTTGTAACTTCCAGGGAATGGCCCTTGTCATGACTCCTTCCTGCTGTTCAACCAAGCGAAAGAACTCCCCAGTGTCAACCCTGTAACCATCTCTCAACAGTTTAAAAGTCTCAATCATATCACCCCTCCTTCTTCTATCCACCAAACTCTGCAGTCCACACTCCCTCAGCTGATCCTCATAACTAACATTGTACAGTCCTGACACCATCTTTGTTATCTGCCTTTGTACCCTTTCCAGAGATAATTTATCCCCTTCAAATCCTGGGGACCAGATCTGAGAACAATAGTCTAAGTGTGGTCTGATCATGGTCTTATACAACGGAATGATAACTCTTTTATCTCTGCAGGTCAGTGTCTTTCTCATAATTGCAGCAATCCTCTGTGTTACCTTCACCACCTTTGTAATATGTCCCCTAAATTTTAGGTTTCTATCAATCATCAACCCCAGATCTCTTGTCTCCCCTACCAGTATAACTCCTCCAATAGATTATGCAGCATCCCATCGATGTTTCCCAAACCTCAAGACCTTACATTTTGCTGCATTAAACGAAACCCCCATTCATTTGCCCACGTATCTAGCTTATTCAAATTCTCTTGCACGGCTACCACATCTGCACCATTACTAATAACCCTTCACAGCTTTGCATCATCCACAAACAACCAAATATCCCTTTCCAATCCACGGACAATGTCATTGATATAAAGGTTAGACAATATAGGTCCCAGTACTGAGCCCTGTGGAACCCCACTTGTAACCTTCTGCCTCTTTGATATTGCTCCACCATACACAACTCACTAATACCTATCAGATGGCGAATCCTGAATCCAGTTGACCAATCTGACATCCAGACCCATGTGCTGCAACTTGAATATCAGCTTATCATGTGGCACCCTGTCAAATGCCTTTGCTAAGTCTAGGAAAATGGCAGTATATGCCATTTAGAAAAAAAAGAAATCAAACAATTAACTGAAAAAGCAATTCATTGAAAATTCATTGTTTTCCTTCAAAAATCAGTTTGTCAAATGACATTTCACAAGAAACACAGTTTATTAAAATGCAATTCATCGAAAACCACAGTTCATCAAACAATCGCAATTCAATTCAAATCATTGAATGGAAAATTCATGAAGAAATGAAATGTTAAGACAATTTCATCAAAACTGAGGTCAAACTGATTCCTGTTTTGATGATAACTGTTACAGAGTTTGAAGTAACTAAAAAAAAAAAGTATTTACCAAACATGCAACAGTGTAACTTTCGCCTGACTTTACTTCACAGGAAACTTGAAGTTATAAACATGTGAGGCAACTCTTTGAATTGTGGAATCAGATAACAGAAATAAGGGCGATTTTTTTTCTCCTTTTAACAAACAAACAAACATTCTGTATTGTGAAAATATGAGCTACTTTTATGTAAACTATATCATGCACTTTATAGTGATTTATTTTTCTTCTTCTTCTTGTTTTTATTGATTCAACCTCCAGGAAGTGAAAGACTTATTGAGGGAGGCCATACATCACCCACACCAGCTGTCATTCTTCTCTTAAATTCATTCACATTACAGTCAAACTGTTCGACTCTCTCACGATTCTATGAGAGAAAAATCTAGCAATTACCCCTTTAAGTGCACTTGAACTTAACTTCCATATAATGAATAATTTTATTAACCAATATCCTATAACACCCTATCAAAAGTTTATAAACCTCTATCATATCACACCTCTTTCTTCTATCTACTAACATCTCCGGTCCACATACTCTCAGTTTATTCTCATAATCTACTTTCTGTAATCTTGATATCATCTTTGTAATTCTCCTTTGCAGCTTTGGAATCCAGAAGACCAAATCTGCATACACTAGTCCAGGTGGGATTGTATTAAAGCCTTGTAAAGAGGCAAAATGACTTCCATATCTTTACATGTCAATATTTGTTTCAAAGTCACAATTATCCTCTTAGTTGTATTTGCAAGTTTTGTTATGAACTTAAACTTTCAATCCATGATAATTTCAAGATCTCTAGTCTCATCAGTTACTCCAATCATAATCCTGCCTAGAGATAATATCAACAGAGAATATGCTGTTGATATCACATCACACCAGAGTGCATACTAACATTGAATTTACTTAATGCTTACTAACATTGAATTTACTGCCATTATTTGTTTGCCCTATATTGGAGTAATACTGGAGTCTAGTTTGAGGCTCTTCTGTATGCAGATTTGTGTAATTTTAATCTCCTGTAAATTAGGTGATTTTTCTGATTTATAGAGTACTTTTTTTAGATTATTTAGTGTATTTTTACTGTTGCCAAAAAACCCACAGAACAACAGAGCATCATCAAAAACTTAGGATAACAATAACATGAAATCCAGTAAAGAGAAGCTTTATATTGTTGATGTAAAAAAAGAAAAATTAACATATGAAATTTCAAAATTAAAAGGAATGATTCAAAAATCAACCTAGGAATTTCAGAAAGCAGAAAAACATCCACAAGAGCTACAACAGGAAAAGAGAACTGAAGAGAAAAATAATAAGAAGGAAAGCAAGGTAAGTCATAAGTTATTCATTTATTTATTTATGCATATGACTTTGTGAAACTGGCAAGTGAAATGTACAATCAATATCCAGAAAAAAATGATGAAAATCTTAACATGTAAAAGTTCCTTACATAAAAGGCACAAATTGCTTTCCAAGTCTTCCTTTTTTTTAAAAAAAGCAAAAGTAATTACAACTACAGATCAATGTCCAGTCTGGAAAGCCAATCCAAGACCTCATCCGTCACCTTGTGGATGTCCTATAGGCCACTACCGTGAAATTGGCACCTTGGGCAGTCGTACACAATATGAGTAATCGTCTGAGCTACGGGAGAACAATCACAATAAGGGTGGTCTAACAGTCCCCATTTATGTAGCAGGTAGCCACATCTGCCCTGGTTAGTTCTGATCCTGTTGATTGATGACCAGATCTTCCTAGGAAGAGCAAAACCAAGCTGCAGAGCATAGGGATCTTCTACCAGGAAGCCGTTTGTTGGGAGATTGTTGGACCAGTATTCTCTCCACATGTCAGGTGTTGATGGCAGAGCAGCTGAAGAGAGTTCGTCCATGGACCAGAGAGGCTTTCTAGATTTTAGGCAAAAACCAGGTGGATTTATGAGAGTCTGGTGCATGGGCAGGAGTGGGTTGCTCATTGCTTTATTAAATTCTTTAATCGAGGCTTGTCTTCTCCGTGTGTTTGGTGGAGCAATGTTAGATAGGACAGGCAGCCAGGAGAGAGGGGTGCTTCTCACTGTCCCACTAATTGTGTGCATGGTAGAGTTTAGCTGGGTGTCTATAATGTTAGCGTGTGTGTGTGCACTTCTTTCCCAGACAGGGGCATAATATTCTGCTGTAGAGAATGCGAGGGCTAGTGCAGATGACCTTAGGACTTCTGCACCACAACCCCAGGTTGTTCCAGCAAGCCTTGAAATGATATTGTTTCTCATTTTGATTTTGTTGGATAGGTTAGTGATGTGCCTTTTATAGGTTAGGCTTCTGTCCGGGCTCACTCCAAGGTATTTCGGGTGAGGCTCATGCTGTACCATTTTTCCACAGAAAGAAAGGTTGAGGTGTCGATTCGCCTCAACATTGTTCAAGTGAAATACTGTGGACACAGTTTTTGGTGGATTTGACTTCAAGTACCACTGCTTGAAGTACACTTCCATAAGTTATTAATGAATAATGATGATGATAATAATACCAAGGTAAGTTATTTAAAGTATAAGACAAAAGAAGTCATATGGTGATTTGATAATTAAATTTGCAGTTGAAGAAGGATACATAAAGCTTTCTGGAAGCAAAAATAAAGGATTTAACAAAGACAACAAAATTACTATTTCGTTTGGAATTAGTAATTTAAGAAGTCACAAATATAGTATGAGAGAGGATATGAAAGACTCGATGGAAGAAATGAGAAAGAAAGGTGAGAAAATAAAAATAGTTAGTTTATTACCAAGCTATGATAGTAATGGTTCAAAAAGAAGGGCAAAGCTAGCAAATGATTCAATGTGCAGGCTACATAAAAAAAAAAATGGGCATGCGTTTTTCAATGTATGGAGTGAGTTTGATGGTAGAAAATATTTGTATACAAGTTGGCCTGCGCTTGAATGGAATTGACATCGGGTGCCTAAAGAACTTATTTATCGGAATGGGATTTGATATCCTCTGCAAGGCTATTTCATCCCCTTCAAATCCTGACTAGATCTGTGCCAGTAATTCAAATGTAGTCTGCTCTTACATACAATGGAAATACCACCCTTTTATCTCTGCTGGTCAATATCCTCCCCAATATTGCAGCAGTTCTCTGGGTTATCTTCACAATCTTTGCAATACAACCCCTGAACTTGAAATTTCTATCTATAATCACCCCAAGATACCCTGCTTCCTCTACTTCTAGTATAACTCTGTGCTCTCATCCATTCTCTTCTTAAGCCAGTGGATTGCAGGGGGATATTCAGTTGTTTGCGGATGATGCGAAGCTGGGAAGGATTATTAGTAATAGCGCAGATGTGGTAGCCCTGCAAGAGGATTTAAATAAGCTAGATAGATGGGCAAATGAATGGGGGTGTCAGTTTAATGCAGCAAAATGTAAGGTCTTGAGGTTTGGGAAACATCGATGGGATGCTGCATACTCTATGGGAGGAGTTATACTGGAGGAAGTAGGGGAGACAAGAGATCTGGGGTTGATGATTGATAGAAACCTGAAGTTTAGGGGACATATTGCAAAGGTGGTGAAGGTAACACAGAGGATTGCTGCTATTATGAGAAGGACACTGACCTGCAGAGATAAGAGGGTTATCATTCCGTTGTATAAGTCTCTGATCAGACCACACTTGGACTATTGTTCTCAGATTTGGTCCCCAGGATTTGAAGGGGATAAATTAACTGTGGAAAGGATACAAAGACGGATGACAAAGATGGTTTCAGGACTGTACAAGGATAGTTATGAGGATCGGCTGAGAGAATGTGGACTGCAGAGTTTGGCGGATAGAAGAAGGAGAGGTGATATGATTGAGACTTTTAAACTGTTGAGAGGTGGTTACAGGGTTGACACTGGGGAGTTCTTTCGCTTGGTTGATCAGCGGGAAGGAGTGATGACAAGAGGCCATCCCTGGAAGTTACGAAAGGAAACTGTGAGCAAGAGGGTAAAGAGTGGTTTCTTTGTGTGGAGGGTGGTTGAGCCGTGGAATGCATTGCCTGATGGAGTGGTGGGAGCGAGAACGGTCAGTGACTTTAAAGAGTGGTATGATAAACTTTGTGTTTCTCAGGGGGGGACCTCCCCTCGATGAGTCTTGACAGACTTTATGTCTTAGGAAGGACCTCCCTCGATGAGTCTTTTGACTCCTTGGAGGCCTGAATAATAATAATAATAATAATAATAATAATCTTGACTTTTGATAAAACTGTCAATGTAGACAGTTTTGTCAATGTACAATCTTTATCTTCCTGCAGTGAGTCAAGAAAACTAGATCATCTTAATAGGAATGCTGACAATGTGTATGTATGTCTCTAGGATGTATAGTGATACGAACATCAATGAGCACATTTATGAATATGCTGAATGGAAGGTTGGACTACACGTTGGGTTTGGGTATTTTGAGTGTGGGGGGAGAGAAAAGAGAAAATTGTACAACTGGTGAAAGTAGACTGTAGATTTAAGTATAAGAAAAACTGAGGAGGTAACTTGTTATGTCTGTACACAAATCCCAAGAGCATTACAAACAAAGTGGTTGAGTTTATTACTTTTGCGAATGCATTGTAGCCTAAAATTGCTGGCATTAATGAAACCTGGCTCACAGAGTCGGAAGTCATAACTGCAATTGAGTTAAAAAGGATATAATATTTTTAGGAATGACATAATAGATAGAAGAGGAGAAAAGTCCTACTAATGATATTAGATGAATTCAGTTCAATTAGAATAGAAACACATGAAATTAATAATGTCCTATCTAGCACTGAGTTTGAGGCTATATAGTGTAAAGTGGAGGTTAACAGGATGAAATACATGTTGGGATGTTCAGTTGTTCTGGATAAAGAAAAGCACTGACAAATTATCCCAATGAGTACTACACAAGAAATTATTATTTGCGACTTGGGGGGAAGGGAAATGACATCAGGTAACACTGAATTCAGTGGGATCTGGAGGGGGATAATGAAAGGTATAGAAGCAGTGACATTTTTATGTCATTGCTTCTATACCTATCATTATCCGAAATAAAAGAGATGAATTAGTGGCACTGGCCAAAGATTATTGGGATCTCTGAGACGTAGTTGATGGAAGATTATATAATAACTGGATTGGAAGTAGCAGGGTGCAGCATTTTTCGGCAGGATAGGAAAGGAAAACATGGTGGTGGTGGAGTACTGCTTATGATAAGTGACAACTTATGTCCTCTAAGAGTGGGGACTTTGGAAGGCATTGGCTCTAATGGTTTTGAAAGCATATGGTGTGAGATAGAGGTGGCCAAGACAGGATATTTAGTGGGGTGTTGCTACAAACCAAGAAGCACAGATGGCAGAGAACAGGAGATGTTTAGGCAGTTGAACTTGGCAAGTGCAAGAAGAATGATTGTTATGGGAGATTTTAACTACAACAGTATAAGCTGGGAACAGGAAAAAGTATGTAATAATAAGGGAATGGAATTTCTAGATTTCTTGAGGGACAAATGTCTTAGGCAACATGTAATAGAGAGAACAAGAGGTTTAAGAGATATGGATTTGGTCATAGCATCAGAAGAGCTGATAATAACTGAGATGACATCTCTCCCCCCTGGAGAGTGTGACCATGTGGTTTTGACTTGGAAGAAGAATAGACATGCAGGAATATCAAAGAAAATGGAACATATGTGGAATTATAAATTATAAGGGGGATGATTATAACAGCCTTAGATATCAAATTGGGGTAGTTCCATGAAGGCCAGAATCGGAAGGCCAGGATATCATTAGTGCTTGGGAAATTGTGATGGAATATTTGTTAGCAGCAGCAGCAGTAGTAAGCTGTATTCCACGAATAAAGAAGTGGACACAATCTGGTATAAAGCGGATGACAAACAATATCAAACAGGAACTGCAGGTGAAAAAGAGGTTATGGAAGGTATGTATAAGGAGAGGAGTTGAGAGCAGATGCATGAAGAATATAAGACTGGGCAGAAGAGAGACAAGTATGGTGACAATGGCAAAACTGGAATATGTGCTAAGATTGGCACTAAGATCCAAAGAAAATCCTAGGGAATTTTTTAGCTATGTAAGTAGGAGGAGAAATGCTTATGGAAGAATGACATTGTGGGATAAAATGGGAATAGAGTGACTGATGCAGAGGACATAGTGGAATTGGAGTATTTCATCCTGCAGAAGGTTTTAATACTAAAGGGGTAGGGAAGGTTCGAGGTTTCGAGGTGCAAGATGAGAGTGTGTTCCAAATACTGAATACTCTATATGTCAGTAAAGCTGTGGGACTGGATGGTATTTTAAGAGAATGTGGTAAAGAACTGAGTCCTTCTTTGACCTGGCTTTTCATTGAAAGTCTGGCTGTGGGAGAGGTACCGAAAGAATGGAGGGAAGGCAAGATAGTGCCATTGCATAAGGGCTTTAGCAGACTGGAAGTGTCTAATTATAGGCCAGTTTGTGTGTCATCAGTAGTTGTTTAGGTCTTATAGAAATTAGTGAGGAATTATATACAGTTTTGGGCAGATGAGAGTAATGTTATCTGTGAAAATCATCATGGATTTGTTAAGGGATGCTCTTGCTTTAGTAATATGATTGCCATTTATAAAAAAGTGACAAGAGCAGATGAGGGGAAAGGTATATACTTCAACTTTTTTGGATTTTTTAAAGGTATTTGACAAGGTGCCACATAATAAGCTGATATTTCAGTTGCAACACATGGGTTTAGATGTTGTGTTAGTCAACTGGATTCAGGATTGGCTGTCTGATAGGTATCAGAGAGTTGTGTGTGGTGAGGCAATATCAAGGAGGCAGAAGGTTACAAGTGGAGTTCCACAGGGCTCAGTACTGGGATCTGTATTGTTCAACTTTTATATCAATGACATTGTGAATGGATTGCAAGGGGATATTCAGTTATTTGCAGATGATATGAAGCTGGGAAAGGATATTAGTAATAGTGCAGATGTGGCAGTCCTGCAAGCGGATTTGAATAAACTAGATAGATTTGCAGAAGAATGTTTAATTCTGCAAAATGTAAAGTTTTGAATTTTGGGATACATCGATGGGTGGCTACATACTCAATTGGAGGAGCTGTACTGGAGGAAGTAGGGGAGACAAGAGATCTGGGTGCGATGATTGATAGAAAAATGAAATTTAGGGAGCATATTGCAAAGGCTGTGAAGGTAACACAGGGGATTGCTGCAGTTATGAGGACACTGACCTGCAGAGATAAGCGGGTGATCATTGCGTTGTATAAGTCTCTGATCAGACCACACTTGGACTATTGTTCTCAGATTTGGTCCCCAGGATTTGAAGGGGATAAATTAACTGTGGAAAGGATACAAAGACAGATAACAAAGATGGTTTCAGGACTGTGCAATGTTAGTTTTGAGAATCGGACAAGGGAAGGTGGACTGCAGAGTTTGGTGGATAAAAGAAGGATAGGTGATATGTTCAAGATTTCTAAACTTGAGAGGCAGTTACAGGGTGGACACTGCGGAGTTCTTTTGCTTGGTGTAATGGAATAGCTGGAAGAAGCTATGGCAAAGGGCTATCCCTGGAAGTTTATGAAAGGAAGCCATGAGCAAGAGGGTGAGGAGTGGTTTCTTTGCTTTTAGGGTGGTTGAACTGTGGAATGCAAGGTGAGAGCAAGAATGGTCAAGGAGTGGTATGATAGACTTTGTGTTTCCTAAGAAGGACCTCCCATGATTATTCTCTTGACTCCATGGAGATCTGAATAATAATAATAATAATAACTTAAATTATCCAAATATTGATTGAGTAGCAGAGAAAACTCATGATAAAAACAAAGCAGAATCTATTAGCTGATGAATGACAATTTTGTCAAGCAAAATGTGAAAGAATTACTCAAGGACAAAGAGTGTTAGATTTGATCATAGTATCAGAAGGCGATACAGTTAAGGATGTGACTGTTTTGCAATCAGTTGATCATGTCGTACTGAACTGGGAAGCAGCCACCTGTATGAATGTTCCAATCAGGACAGGTTATATGCTGAACTACAAAAACTGGAAATTATGACAAACTGAGAATAATATCTTTGGTGGTATTGAGTGTAATAAATATGCAATTATAATTAAACAGGCTATCCATAAGAACAAAGTGATACGGAAGGAAAATTGTGAGAATAAGAGTGAGAGGAGTTATGAAAAATATAAGGCTCAGACTAGAAAACTTGAGTAGTATATGGAAAGCTAAATTGGAAAATGATAAGAGATTAACTTCTGAAGCTGAGGTCCTCGGACTCCTTAGAGGGGTCACTTAACAATGATAATGATAATAACATAATAGTAATCACTAGAGCCAAAAAAGGTAACACTACTGCAATAATCAATATTAGTGAACATAATCAGAAAAGGAATCTATTACTTTAATGACAGTAATAGATTCAAATAGTTTAGTTCTCCATCCACAATATACAGATTGCCTAAAATTCATAATCCTAATAGCCTTCTCTATCCCATAGTGGATGCTATTGTTTCCCCCTATTTTTTATTATTATTTTTTTTAGCCGAACAGTTAGCTAAATCTTTAAAACTATTTACACTTACTGATCTTAATTCATCTTGGAATGGAAACAATAGGAGAGAGAGAATGGTAAGAGGTATAATGTATGGCGACTCAATGATCCGTGGTGTTCAAGATAGGATGCGTGAGGAGTGTTTGCCAGGAGGAACAATAGAAAGGGTGGCTATGGCAATTAAGAGAGGTGAAAGGGTGGATGAAATGATTGTGATGGTAGGAACAAATGATTTGAGTGGTAAAGTAAGTCAGGCAGCGAGAAATATGAGATTTTTGCTTGAGGCTGTACGGAAGAAGACAGAGAGAGGAAAAATAGTGTGCGTGTTGCCTAGGTATGATAATGATGAGCTGAGCAGAAGAGCAGTGATATTGAATGGCATAATAGCGAGAATGTGTGACTAGAGAGGACTGGTATATTATTACTACTATTACTATTATTATGGGGAAAACTCCAGGGAGTCATTAGACTCATCGAGGGATGCCCCAAATCATATTCATCACAACTATTCGACATTCATACAGTATCTATCATACCTCGCCTTAAACTCATTCACTATCACAGCATCCACCACAGACTCAGGGAGCGCATTCCACTCATTCACTACTCTAAAAGTAAAGAACCCCGCTCTAACACCTTTACTAACCACACTTTTGCCCAGTTTCCATGGATGTCCCCTAGTCCTCCCACAACCAGCCCTGTTCTCAAAAATATCTTCTGAATTAATTTTATAGAAACCCTTCAGTAATTTGAATGTCTCAATCATATCTCCCCTCCTCTGCCTATCAACCAATTTTTGCAACCCACAAATCCTCAACCTGTTCTCATAAGGTTCATTTCACAGACCTGCTATCATCTTGGTCACTCGCCTCTGGATCCTCTCCACCTCCTCCCCATCGAGAAGAAACCTAGGTGACCAAATCTGGGCACAGTAGTCGAGATGGAGTCTTATCAAGGCTCGATACAGAGGAACAATAACCTACTTGTCTCTGCTTGTCAACGTATTCTTCAGCAATCAAGTGATTTGATGAGCTGATTTGGCCACTTTTGCAATGTGTCCCCTAAATTTCAATTCCTTATCCACCAACACTCCTAAATCTCCTGCCTCATCAATTTCCTGGATCGCAGTCCCACCAATGCAGTAAACTGCCGCCAATCTTTTCACCCCAAAATGCATAACCTTACATTTTGCCACATTAAATAGACATCTATTATCCTTAGCCCAGACCTCCAATCTATCCATATCATCCTACAAAATTTTGACGTCATCTGCATTCACTATTGCTCTACCCAACTTCACATCATCTGCAAACAAATGAACTGTACTTCTCAGATCCTTTCCTATATCATTAATGAACAAATTAAACAGCAGTGGTCCAAGAACAGATCCTTGTGGCACACCACTAGTCACAGGCCGTCTTGTGGACTCTACCTCCTGAGTAAACCACTCTCTGATATCTCTCCGTCAAGCACCCTCCTATCCATCTCACCAACCCTATGATCCATCCCCATATGCTGCAATTTACTGATTAGAATTCCATGTGGTATCCTGTCAAAGGCCTTAGCAAGGTCCAGTAGAATCACTGTAAACCCATTACCCTTATCGAGTTCAGCCGTCACTGTGTTATAATACGTGAGCAAGTTACTGAGGCATGACCTACCCTTCACAAAACCATGCTGTCCCCGACACAGTATCCCATTTTCTTCTATCCAATCTTGTATTTTCCTCTTGACTATTTTCTCTAAGACCTTGATAACGATTCCTGTTATGCTGATTGGCCGGTAATTTTCAACAGCAGCCTTGGACCACCTTTGTGCAGTGGAACTATTTTCCCCTCTTTCCAACCCCCTTCTGACTGACCCAGACCAGAGACTCAAATTAAACAAAATGGTCAAGGGCACTGACAATTCTTTAGCCGCTTCACGTACGACACGAGCTGGTATACCATCCAGTCCCACAGATGTATTGACATTGGGGTTCTGTAATAGACTAGTTACCTCTACTTCATTCATCACAATTCCAGTATAATCTGTTGGTTCTTCCATTCCTGCAAAGTCACAACCTGGATGATATACTCTTGCAAAGTGCTCGCTCAATAATTCCACAATATCGACTGATTCGGTTACCTCCCTACCCTCAGCATTTTTTAAGATCATTCTACCATGAGCATTTTTCCTTTTACTTGCAACATATTGAAAAAACTGTTTGGGATTCTCTTTAGCCTGCAAGGCCAATTTTCTTTCATAATCCGCTTTTGCTTTTCTTACCACCCTTGTTACCATCCTGGCCTGAGCTTTATACTGTTCCTGCGCCTGATGGTCACCTTTCTCCTTAAATTCCCTCCACAATTGTTTCTTTTTTTGCAGCTCAAGGTTAATAGTGTTATTCATCCATTTAACCCCTACTTGATTTATTATTCGGACTCTTGGTATACAGTCAACCATTGCCTCCTGTAAACAGTTCTTAACCACCTCCCATGCACTATCAACATCCAGCCTTGCAGTTTTACATGCCATGGCACTGAGCCAAGCACACACCTAAGCTTGTCATACTTACCAGCCCGGTAATTCCACATGTACCCTGTCTTAATTGTAAATTCCACTCCTTTAGCCACCTCCCAAGTCACGACCTTATGGTCACTCTTACCAATTGGTGGCAACATGGTCATGTTCATTACAGCCACATTCTCAGTTGCAATTACTAGATCCAGCACTCTCTGCTCCCTGGTATTTTCCACTACATGTTGCCGCAGATAGTTGTCCCTTAATAATAACCGCATAAAATCCAATTCCTTCCTCCCATGTGCCCTCTCCTCTTTCCAGTCAATGTTACCATAATTGAAATCACCCATAATAATTACCCTCCTTCCACTCATTTCTTCTATTTGCCTATGCATACTATCCCCACCATCTATTCCATCACCCGGTCTATAGCAGCACCCAATTATATATTTTGTTCTTCTAGATTCTATCTCACACCAAACAGCCTCAAATGTGCTTTTTTCCCCATCATGCAGTTCAGCTTCTATACTCCTTGGTTGAAGCTCATCAGCTATCATCAATAACACTCCTCCCCCCTTTTTATTCACCCTGTCACTCCTGAACACGCTATACCCGTCGCATTCTATCCCACTAGCTTTATCATCTTCTGTCAGCCATGTTTCACTAATACCAACAACCTGTGGCCTGGAAGTGCCAACCAAGGCCAAAAACTCTTCCTTCTTATTCCTAATACTCCTGGCATTAGTGTACATGAATTGCAGAAGCCTATTTGTCCCATCCCTACTTTGATGCCTTATACTAACTATCCCATTCTGATTTGTTGTCCTTCGTACTCGCTCGGGCATAATATACTCATTCATACACTCAACTGCCTCCCTAAAGTCTGCATATCTACTCCCCCCCTCTTAATAAATCTAGTTTCCCTGAGTCTGTACATGCACTTCCACATCATTCATCAACACTTTTTCAATCTCCGTACACCAACTCCATTCAAATCTAACCCATTGATCGTATATAAGTCCTTTCGCCCATCAAACTCATTCCACACATCTACAAATTCCACACCACTCTCCATGCATAACCCACACATAAAGTCATTGGCAATTATGGCCCTCCTTCTAAACACTTCGCTGTCATACCATGGTAAGATACTCACCTTCCTAACTCTCTCACTCTTCTCTTTTGCTACCTCAAATAATTCCCTCACATCCTCTATCATTTCCATTTTGTCCTCTTTCTAATCATTTGTTCCTGCCACGATTATCATCTCTTTCACCCTCTGTTTTTGCAGTCGAATAGATTCGCTGATCGTCCTTTATGTTCGCACCCGGCTGGTACGACTTCGTTAAACTCTCAACTATCACACCTCTTAATAGCGAATCCCCATACAGCACTCGCTCCTTCATTTTATTGATGTTTACCAAAATTCTATTATTTGCCGTAACAGACTTTCGCAGGTTATTTGTCGGTACTTTCAACACACATTTTTCCATACGCTCCAGTTGCCTTTTAGCTCTGTGTATCGCACCGTTCAAATGGGCAATTTCACTACTCGCATTTATCTCACCATTTTCATTATCAATCAAATCATCCATTCATTCTGTATTTCTACCTTCATTTAAACTTTCAACGATGCTCTCACACCTATCTGGCACTACCACGCAATTCTCTAGCACACCGCCATTTTCTACATTCTGACTATAGTTAACGATATCACTCTCGCCACATGAAACATGCTTGAAATCCTCATTCCCTTTACACTTTCTGCACACATTAATTCCACTATCACCCACTAACCAGACTCCCACCGCTTTTCGCAAAGCATACATCTCACATACAGCACATTGCATAAATTCGTTTACATCAAAACTCTTAAACATGGCGACCTGCCGCCATTTTTTTTTCTTTATCGGTGCCATATGTACACTATCTTATCTTAAACATAATAAATAAAATCACAACAGAAAACACGCAAAAATTGCACATACATACCAAGAAACAAAAAGCAAACAATACTACTTAAAATTCTAGTAAAATTTCTAATGTTAAAAAAAATACTACTAATCTTTTCAGGAGCTCTCGACAAGCCAATGATCTAATCAGTGCGACACCAAGCAACCCAATATGTGGATGATTGGAATTCATTTGAGGAAAGAGAGGAATTGTATGCGAGAGACCGCTTACATTTGAATGAGGAAGGACGTAGGGATCTGGAAAGATTGCTGTTCTGAATGAGTCAGTGTGTCCTGGGGAGGATGATAGCAGGGGTAGCCTCTTGTGGGAATGGATACTTGGAAGAAGGGAGACAATGTCAGGTAACACTGAGCCAAGTGGAGTCTAGAAGGGATAATGCTGTGTATAGAAACAATGGCATTTATATGCTTTATACTAATGTCAGGAGTATCCGGAATAAGGGAGAGGAATTGGTGGCGCAGATAGCATCAGCCTGGCCAAAAATTATTGGGATCACTGAGACGTGGTTGACAGAAGGGGATATAATAACAGGAATAGAAGTCGCTGGGTAAGCATTTTTCGTCAGGATAGGAGGGGAAAGCGTGGTGGTGGGGTACTGCTTATGATAAGTGATGACCTATGTCCTCTAAGAGTGGAGAATTTGGAAGGAGGTGAGACAAATGATTTTGAGAGTGTATGGTGTGAGGTAGAGGTAGGCAAGACAGGATATTTAGTGGGGTGTTGCTACAGACCCAGGAGCACAGAGGATGGGGACCAGGAAATGTTTAGACAGCTAAGTTTGGCAATTGCAAGAAGAATGATTGTTATGGGAGATTTTAACCACAGTAGTATAATTTGGAGAGAGGAAGATGCATGTAACAATAGGGGAATGGAATTTCTAGAATTCTTGAGGGTCAAGCAAGAAGAATGATTGTTATGGGAGATTTTAACTACAGTAGTATAATATAAATTGGAGAGAGGAAGATGCATGTAGCAATAGGGGATTGGAATTTCTAGAATTCTTGGGGGACAAATGTCTTAGGCAACATGTAACAGAAGGAACAAGAGGTTCAAGAGTTTTGGATTTGGTTATAGCATCAGAATAGTTGATAATAACTGAGATGACATCTCTCCCACTTGGAGAGAGTGACCGTGTGATTTTGACTTGGAAAATGAATAGACATGCAGGAGTATCAAAGAGATGGGAACTTAAGTGGAATTATAATGCAGGTGATTATAATAGTCTTAGACGTCAGCTTTGGGAAGTTTCATGGAGGGAGGAATTGGAAGGCTGGGATATCGTTAGTGCGTGGGAAATTGTAAAAGAATATTTGTTAGCAGCAATGGTAAGTTGTATACCACGAGTGAAGAAAAGGACCACAATTTGGAGTAAAGTGGATGACAAACAATATTAAACAGGAATTGCATGTGAAAAAGAGGCTATGGAAGAGATATAAGGAGACAGGTGAAGAGAGGATGCATGAAGAATATAAGACACAGGCCAGAAGAGTGACTAGTGTGGTAAGGAAAGCGAAACTGGAATATGAGAGGAGATTGGCCCTAAGATCCAAAGAAAATTCTAGGGAATTTTTTAGCTATGTGGCCAGTAGGAAGAAAAATGACTGTGGAAGAATGATATTGCGGGATAAAAATGGGAATAGAGTGACTGATGCAGAGGATATAGTGGAATTGTTCAATGAACACTTAATTGGAGTATTTCATCCTAGAGGAGTCAGTTTTAATGCTAGAGGGATAGGGCTGATTTGAGGTTTAGAGGTACAGGAAGAGTGTGTTTCAGATACTGAGTACTCTGGATGTCAGTAAAGCTTTGGGACTAGATGGTATTTCACCATGAGTTTTGAGAGTATGTGCTAGGGAACTGACAGTGCCTTTAACCTGGCTTTTCAATGAAAGTCTGGCTTGGGCAAAAGTGCCCAGGGAATGGAAGGAAAGTAAGATAGTGCCATTGTATAAGGGTGGTAACAGACTGAAAGTATCTAATTATAGGCCAGTCTATGTGACATTACTAGTTGTTAAGATCTTGGAGAAAGTAGTGAGGGACCGTATACAGCATTGGGCAGATCAGGGTAATTTTATCTGTGAGAGTCTACATGGATTTGTGAAAGGGCACTCTTGTTTTAGCAGTATGCTAGCATTTTATAATAAAGTTACAAGAACATTAGATGATGGAAAGGCATATACTGCAATTTTCTTAGACTTAGCAAAGGCATTTGACAGGGTGCCACATGATAAGCTGATATTTAAGTTGCATCACATGGGTATGGATGTTAGATTGGTCAACTGGATTCAGGATTGGCTGTCTGATAGGTATCAGAGAGTTGTGTATGGTGGAGCAGTTTCAAGGAGAAAGAGGATTACAATTGGGGTCCCACAGGGCTCAGTACATATGTCTCAGACATATGTTGTTTAACCTTTATATCAATGACATTGCCAGTAAATTGCAAAGGGATATTCAGTTGTTTGCAGATGATGCGAAGCTGGGAAGGATTATTAGTAATAGTGCAGATGTGGTAGCCCTGGAAGAGGATTTTAATAAGCTAGATAGATGGGCAAATGAATGGGGGTGTCAGTTTAATGCAGCAAAATGTATGGTCTTAAGGTTTGGGAAACATCGATGGGATGCTGCATACTCTATGGGAGGAGTTATACTGGAGGAAGTAGGGGAGACAAGAGATCTGGGGTTGATGATTGATAGAAACCTGAAATTTAGGTGACATATTGCAAAGGTGGTGAAGGTAACACAGAGGATTGCTGCAATTATGAGGACACTGACTGCAGAGATAAGAGGGTGATCATTCCGTTGTATAAGTCTCTGATCAGACCACACTTGGACTATTGTTTTCAGATTTGGTCAGATTTGTTCCCCAGGATTTGAAGGGGATAAATTAACTGTGGAAAGGTACAGAGGCGGATAACAAAGATGGTTTCAGGACTGTACAATGTTAGTTTTGAGAATGCTAAGGGAATGTGTACTGCAGAGTTTGGTGGATAGAAGAAAGAGAGGTGTTATGATTGAGACTTTTAAACTGTTGAGAGGTGGTTACAGGGTTGACACTGGGAGTTCTTTTGCTTGGTTGAACAGCGGGAAGGAGTGATGACAAGAGGCCATCCCTGGAAGTTACGAAAGGAAACTGTGAGCAAGAGGGTGAGGAGTGGTTTCTATGTGTGGAGGGTGGTTGAGCCGTGGAATGCTTTATCTGATGGAGTGGTGAAAGCGAGAACAGTCAATGAGTTTAAGGAGTGGTATGATAGACTTTGTGTTTCTTAGGGGGGGGCCTCCCCTCGATGAGTCTTGACAGACTTTATGTTCTTAGGAAGGACCTCCCACGATGAGTCTTTTGACTCCATGGAGACCTAAATAATAATAATAAAATGACCAAAAATGTTTAGTTTAAATATCATATCATTCATTGATGATTCGAAATTACTGCAACTATTTTCTCTTTGTGTCTTGATCTTTATCAGCATCATCATGAAATTCCTTACATGTACCTTCTGGGGGGGGGGGGGGGTACTGGATATTATTATATCTCACCTCAGTGGAGTCCAAAGACTCTTCGAGGGAGAGCATCAACTCTACATCTCACTACTCCACCAACCTTCATCACATCACACCAACGTCATCTACTGCTGACTACCACCACTAGTGCTTTCACAGACAATCACAATAAATATTATGATAGTACTATATAAAAAAATTACACCACTACTAACTTCTGATTACCAATTTTCCTCCAAATTAATCTGTTATCTCTCACAACTCCAACATTATCAGATCTTATATTTATGCAATCTCAGGCTCTTTTTACAGTATCAATCCATCTTTTTCCTGCCAGCCTGGCAAAGAACACTTGATTTGCTAATCTTTTCTCTCTCATTCTGTTTAAATGGTGTTAGATCTTAAATGGGGACTCTTTCAACAAAAAAATCATTCATTAAAGATTTAACAAGAAACAAAAATTCTGAGCTAGAAATGTTTGCACTATTAGTTAAGTAAGAAAAATATAAAAGAAAACCTGTTACAATTGCCTTAGAAAGAAGTAAAGTTGACGAGAAAATTGTATGTCAAAATAGAATTATATTGTTAAAATTATTGATGTCTAAATTATACTGTATAAGAATGTAAATCTAAGTGCAAACAAAGGTTCAAAGGTTGCTAGCTAACTGCCTACGATGACGTCATGGCGCAACGGAAGTGTTTGTGGAAGGCGCGCTGAACTCTCGTTTGGTGAAATGAGCGCTCTTCAAGGAGCAGAAGTGTGATGCAATCACGTAGGGGCGAATAGGAGAGCACAGTGAGAGATCCTCCATTACGAAAAGAGGGCGCTAAAAAGAAGAATAAAAAGCGAGTTCACTTGGGTTTGAACCCCCCTGTTTTTTCTGTTCCTGTTTTCTTGTGTGGACAAGCAGAGCGCTGACCGATCGACGGCGCTGGAAGTAATCTCCTTCCCAGTTGCTAGCTGAAGGAGTTGGGCATGCTATACGTGTACTGACGGCAGACACCAACAAGGGCCATCGGTAAAAGTTTACCGATGCGAAACAGCGGAATAAGTTCCTCAAAAAGGAAGGCCAAGATGACGATATCGATCAAGTAGAAGAGCATTTATACGGCAAAGTGCAAAGAATGGCGATTTGCGTCGATCAGTATAACCTCCATGTGGACGCGACTCGATAAAGCAGAAAACATCTGACTACAAAGGATGGACGAAAAGAAACGCGATATCTTCTCAGGACACTGGTAAAGTACAGTAAATTCCTTATTCTTGTAACAGTTAGTATCGGGGCAAAGAGAGAAGAACAGATTTCTGATTGAGAAGAAAGAGAACTTTTAAGTGACTTTTGTGCTCAGTAACGTGTTAATCTAATTATATTGGACTAGTAGTCTTGAAAGCCTGAGAGTATGCAACATTTAGTGGAATGTGAATTGACCTTTGTTAGCAAGTTTTACTTAGAATTCTGAATTACTATTTCATGACAAATATGTGCCTACTTAATCTAGAGATGTAAAATTAGAGTGTTTGGATAATTAATGTGTTCCTTATAGTTCAGCTAATGAATTAGAATTCTGATATGACGTACCTTGATATGTAAAAGTTTATTGTATGAATTTTGATAATTAATAAACATGTTTCTTCTATGTAAGTCTGAGTTTGTCTGAGCATGAGATTGAAATTACCACTCACTAAAGTTCGAACCTTTGAATAAGGGGAAATTAAAGAAAGTTTAGGCCATGACTGCAATGTTGAAGTTTCTATAGGCACTTAATACTTTAATAAGATTAGGTAGTACTTAAACTCTGGGAAAGTTTCTTTGTACAATAACTCTTCTGTACTAGGACTCTGGCTGGCACAGCTAAAATAAATAAATTTTGTCAGAGTTCTGAATAAAGAAGTAGCCCCAGAGAGATAAGTTAGAGATTTCAGGCTTAGATAGTACATAAAGAACCACGACAATAACAGTGGTATGGTCACTTAAATAGAATGAGATGAGCTCTGCTAACACATTCCAGAATGCTAACAATGGCAAGTTCTATCCTAATATCTTCATTTTTAATATGATATTTCATACTGCCCCTGATGCCATCCACCAACCACCTTTGGCATTCCCCAGCAACACCCAACTAATCTAATCTAATCTAACCATACCATACCGCAAGTATTTTCTCCTTGCGTCTTAATCTTTATCACTTCACTAATCTTTCCCAGAACTCATTATATCTTGGTCTAAAGTCTTTGATCAAGTGTTTTATTTCTATCCCATCTTTTAGATCCATAAGTTAAAACTGGTTTGAACACCGTTTTCTGTATAGCTAATTCTGTTATATATTTCCATATTTAATTTGTAATCTTCACTTATGCCTAAATAGCTGAAATGGTTTGCTTGTTCTATAGGTTCATGATTTAGAATACAGATAATGCTTTCAATGTTTCTGCCTATTTTCATTGTCATAGTCTTTTTATTGCTGATTATCATACCAAATTTATTACAATAGCTATTCAATTTAGTCAGGGATTCTTGCAGACTTGTACTGGATTTATTTAGAGGTATAACATCATTTGCATAAAGTAAAGAGCTAAGATTAATATCTCCAATTTTGATATCAATATTTAATACCACTTTCCTTCATAATGTGATCCATATTTATGATGAACACTGGAGATAATGCGCATCCTTCTCTCACAACCAACTGATTTAACATCAAAACTTCTTCCTGTTATGTCCTTCAATTCTAACTGCTGAGATACAGCTTAAATAGAGATGATGTATTGCTCAATTATAATGTCTCATTTATTATTATTATTATTATCTTAAGACCCCCCTCCATGGAGTCAAAGACTCATCTAGGAGGTCCCTTTTGTTGTACATACAGCTCATCATACCATGCCTTAAACACATTCAAATTCTTTGCAGACACCACACTCTCAGGCCATCCATTCCAATCATTCACAACTCGTCATGCAAAACATCTGCTTCTCACTCCCTTGCTCACACCCTCCTTCTACAGCTTCCAAGGATGACCTCTTGTTCTCTGCCATTCTCCCACCATTTTATGAAAAACTTCTTCAACATTAATCCTCTCTATCATATCACCACTCTTAACACAATCCAAAAGACACTTCAAATTGCATGGTCTCGACCTTTCTTCATATTTAACCTTTCAGAGATCAGAAATTATTTTAGTCAATCACCTCTGAACTGTCTCCAACATCTTTTCATCCTTTTGTAAACCAATTAACCAAATCTTTGCACAGTAGTAAATTATGTGGTCTAATCAGAGCTTTATACAATGCAACTGAGAATCTGCTTACTTCTACATGTGTTATCCCCATCATTACATGAATTCATTGTATTTTCCTCACAATTTTGGCAACGTGTCCTCTAAATTTCAGACCCTTATCCACAATCACCACAAGATCTCTTAATGCCTCCAGTCCCAACAGTATATCTCCACCAAGAGTATATTCTACATCCCATTGTTGTTTTCCAAATATTAAAACCTTACATTTTGCATCATTGAACTGGAATCCCCACTCCCGTGCCCATTGACCAGTGAATTCGAGTCTTGGAAGACTACAACATCTGCTCTACTCCTTATAGTTCTTTCCAACTTTACATCCTCTGCAAACAGCTGAATATTCTGTTTCTAATCTTCCCCAATATTATAACATTCAGATTTAAACAGCACTGGCCATAAAACAGATCCCTGAGGCTCACTGCTAGTGAATTTCCTCTGGGTTATTGCTCTTCCATACACAATTTAATGATAACTATCAGCCAATCTCCAACTCCATCCACTGTAGTTTGACTATCAACTTATCATTTGGTAATCTATCAAAAGCCTTTGCAAAACCTAAGTATACTACTGTATATCACTCCCTCATGTAATGCAGCTGTCACCTTATTGTAATAAGTAAGTAGATTGCCAAAAAAAAAAAAAAAATTAATGATCCCAAGAAATTATATTCTTGGTTTAATCCTTTATCCAAGTGTAAGAAAACAAAGTTTGCACGTGAAGTCACTTCACAACTTGGCTACTTGTATATAGAGGCTAATGATTTCACCTGGGCGGCTCGTACATAGGCACTGCAGAACTGCAGCATTGCCAATTTTTCTCGATATATAAATGTATTTATTGATTTATTTATATTTGCTTATAATATTTAATTTTATCATCAACAATCCTATATAATTCTCTTATTTTGTATAAAAAATAATAAAAATCCATCTTGTAGCACTTAGGAGGGCAAAGGATGCTAGCTGCACTGTGTTTACCACAGTGTCATATTGCTATGCACGCAAGCATATGCACATTATAGTAAGATGTGAGCTATTAGTGTAATGTGGCACTATCCGTTGCACAGTTCCACTGTTGTTTATATACAATTTGCGCCAGTAGTAGAGTGTTCGTAGTGCTTATCATGTTTACTCCATCCCATTAAATATTTGGACATTGCAATTAAAGGATTTAATTGTAATGTCCAAAAATTGTAAATCTATTCCTTTAATTACAAATAAAGGAATGGATTTTATTTTTAAGTAATTTTGAATTATGCTAAACTGTATAATTTTATCGATAATAAACAATATTTTTTCATGTTTAATTTTTAAAAAAATTTTTTACCATAATTTTGATATTTTATCTAAACACATATACACTGTACTTACAGTGTATATGTATTTCGAAAGTTGCAGTACCCCTACAATTTCAAGTCATGAGCCGCCACTGGACTGCACATCAGTTGCCTTAATGATTTCCAAGGAATTGTGTCCACAAAGTGTGGAGGTTGATAGTGCATGCACAAATTTTGAATCTGTGTGGTGTGAAGTTGAAATTACCAGGCTAATATTGCACATTACCATGTTTATAGCAACATCCAATTAAGTATTTCATTCTATTCACCTCTATCTTATGCATCAAAACCAGTCACTATTTCCCCTCTGTATCTCTACCTTGCATGAACATAACTCTTTTTCTATCATCAATAGCACTCCACCTCCCTTTTTACTCTTTCTATCTTCACAAATATCATACCCCTCCAGTGGAAACGGGGATTATGTTTGTACACCACTGTAAAGAATATTCATAAAACAAGACAGCTGAGTTTGTTGCAGTGAATGAGTCAGTCTGCACAAAGATAATTGGAATATGTGCAACTTGGTCGTCTGAGGTAGATGCGATGTCAGGAATAGAAATGGAAGGATATATAATTTTCCAGAAGGACAGAAATGTGAAAAGAGGAAGGGGGGGGGGAAGTGCTGTTAATAATTACAGAGGAATTGTGTCCACAAAGTGTGGAGGTTGATAGTGCATGCACAGATTTTGAATCTGTGTGGTATGAAGTTGAAATTACCAGGCTAATATTCCTAATAGGATGCTGTTATAGGCCAGGGAATGTAGAGAATACTGATTGTTAATTGGTTGGGTATGTAAAAAGAAGTTGATCCTGATGAGAGACTTTAATTACAGGAACATAGAATGTAAGGAGTAAATAGTATAATGGGAACAAGGAGAGTGAGATTATTGAATTTCTGAGAGTTAAATATCCAATGCACATGTGACTGAAGGAATTAAAGGCATGATTCTGAATTTGGTGATTACTTCTCAAGATGTTCTTAATGAGGTATTGACACTGCCACCAACTGGCGAGAGTGATCATGAGGTACTTATTTGCAAAGTGGTGAAACAAGAAAAGGTTACTGTCAAAAATGGATATATATGTGGAAGTATAAAGCAGGTGATTTTCTGGTTAGTTAGTATCAGTATGTTGGATAGATGACTGAACAGAAAAGATGTCAACAATGCATGGAAACTAACAAGCCAGTATCTTACACAAGCAATGTATAACTGCATACCAATTAAGGAGTAGAGTAGGAGAGTGAAATGGATGAACAGTGAAAATAAGCAAGCTGTGTTGGAAAAGAAAATGCTATGGAGGAAACTAGAAAGGTGATGAGCATGGTAAAAAAAGAAACGGTGCAGTATGAGAGGAGATTTGCTGGTCGGGCCAAGGTTAACTTAAGGGAAGGCAAGCAAGAGAAAGAATAATTATGGCAGGTTGACATTGGTGGATAGTCATGGCAGCAAAATAACAGTTGCAAAATATATAGCAGAATTACTGAATGAGCACTTTATTAGAGTATATCATAGTGGTGTAAATGATGCAGTGCAATATATAGAAGAGAGGCAAATATAAGGAGAATTAGAAGTAAAATAATCAGATATGTATCAGGAGTTGGTTTGGTTAGATGTTAATAATACTGTGGGAATGAATGATGTATCACCATATATTCTTAGGGAATATGCGCCACAGTTGGCTATGCCCTTGACCTGGTTATTCAATGAAAGTCTTGCAATGGGTAGGGTTCCTAAGGAGTGGAAAGAAGGCAAAATAGTACCACTCCACAAGCATAGTTCTAGGACAGAAGTTTCCAATTATAGACCTGTCTATAATTGGAAACCTATAATTGCCATTGTTGTCAAGGTGTTGGAGAGATTGGTTAGGAATAGAATACAGGATTGGGTTGATGGACATAGCATTCTTTATGATGGTCAGCATGGAATTGTAAAAAGGTAGGTCCTATTTTAGCAATTTACCTACATTTTATCATCATCATCATCATCAATTTCCTAATATGTACCTCCAAGGGTTGTTCAGGTTACTATGACAGCACTACATGATTAAGTTTACATTATTATTAACCTCTTATCAACAAATTTTCTCCAATTCAATCTATTACTTCTGAGCACTGCAGTATTGTCATAAGTAACATTTCGTGCTTCTAAGGCACTTCTGACTGAATCAATCCACCCTGACCTTGATCTTTCTCTCGGTTTCTTTCCTGTCATCTGGGTATCAAACACCTGTTTTGCTGACCTCTCTTCACCCATTCTGTTTAAGTAGCCTCCCACCTATGATTAACTCTGATGACACATTCTTGAATGCTAATAATGCCAAGTTCATTTCTAATCTTCAATTTTTAATATGATTCTGCCACTGATGCCATCTGTTTACTCCCCCTAAGTTTTCTCAGAACCCTCATATCTATGATCTCTAGTCTTTGATCAAGTGCTTTATTTCTAAAGCTCTCAGATCCATAACTTAAAACTGGTTTGAATGCAGTCTTTTATACTGCTAGTTTGGTGTTTTGGCTAATTTCTCTCTTATTCCTTATAAATGTGTTCAATTTCAGCTTTGCTTATTCTTTTGTCTATTTCCAGATTTAAACTGTGCCTAAATAGCTGAAATGCTTTACTTGTTCTATATGTTCTCCATTTAGAATGCAGTTGATGTTTTCATTGTTTATGTTTGTTTTCATTGTTTTTGTGTTTTATTGCTGATTTTCATTCCAAGTTTATTACAGCTGTTATTTCATTTGGTTAGTGAATCCTGGAGACTGGCATGTAATGTGTTTAGGAATACATCAAAGCAAAGAGCTAAGTTTGACAACTCCAGTTCTAATATCAGGATTCATGCCACTTTCTTTCATAATTTGACTCATATAAGCGATGAATAAGAGTGGACTTAATATCCATTGTTGTCTTGCCCCTGATTTTACATCAAACCATCTTCCCATATGTGCTTCAATAATGTTCCATTCACCCCATCTAATTTGTAGTGTTTGAAAAGCCTTTCATTGGGCACACTTGTCATCTGTTTTCTCAACTGTTTATCTTAAAGTGAAAATCTGATCTTGGCAACCTCTATTTGGCCTGAACCCAGCTTGTCTTCTTCAAATTTCTTTTCCACACTCTTTCTCAACCTCTTTTCAAGTATGCTTGCATAAATCTTATCTGGAACAGATAAGATTTATGCAAGCATACTTGAAAAGAGGAATTTCTCTGTAATTCTTATCAGTTTTATTTACTTTTTTTTTTAATAGACCAGAAGCTCTAGTTCAATCATTGGGGATTTGACCTTCTGACCAGGCTCTCTGAATTATATAAGGATTGCTTCTTTAACTTCTTATGACCACCATAGTGTTTTTATTTTTCTATCCTTGCAGACATCTTCACTGCATATCTCCCTAGCTAGATCAGTCAATGTATTCTTCAGCATTTGCCTCTGAAACTCTAAGAGTTGATTCTTGTTTTCAATCTGTTTCATTTTTTCTTATAATAATAATCAGCTAACACCTTTTATTCCTTATAGGAAGTAGGTCAGGCCTTTTGACCCTATCTAGCTGGAGACTGAGTGAGCAGTTCAATCTCCACTGGTAGCCAATCAGAGATATCTAATCCATGACCATCACTAATTATAAGCAGAAACTGATGAAGAGACTGACAAACAAGTGGTGCACTCTCTGGGTTTATCCCTGAGTTTCTGGGAGAAAAAAACCCCGCTTGCCCATGCCAGAGATCGAATAACTAGGGAATTGGTCAAAGATAGGTTTAGAAAAAGTTCCTACAGTCTGAGACTTGACTTGAACTAAAGTCTATCTTCAGGTGGTCTAGTACAGAGGATGCAAGCCACTTCCACTGAACTACACAGGTCTTTTCATTTTTCTTCTATAATGTTTGTATAGTCAAACAAACTGTTATATGTGAACTGTACAAACCAGCTAATTTCTAAGCTGGTCACCCTTCTTTCCTGTGCTATCTATTGCTCATGGCATCCTGATCACTTTTTCATTATATCTCGTTTACACATGCACACACACACATATTTCAGCTTCTTCTTTATGATGTCATCCATTTGACCAACTTAAGTTTATTCTCCTGACCCTGGGAAGAATGCAGTCCAATACTGCTTCCCTCTCCATGTGATCTGCGCATCTTTATGTGGAAACATGCTGTTATTGATGACTAGTCCATGTCCTGAGCAGAAGTCCAAGAAATACTTACCATTATTATTAGCTTTGCCCTTTTCTCCAAATTATCCCAAAATGTTCCTATATGTCTGGTGAGATTCATTTCCTACTCTGCTGTTCAGATCTCCAACAAGGACCACTTTTTCCATTTCCTTTATGTCAGCTACCTGTTCTAAAATTAAAAAATTCCTCCATTTCTTTCTTGGAAGAACCTTTTGTGGGACCATAGGCACAAATAAGTTTTATTGTCCATATGTCTATTTTGAGTTTGCACGCACAACTCTACTTGAAACTGCCTTCCAATCAGTGGTTAAATTCTAAACAAATAAATCCTGGAGCCCTATACAAAATAACCAATTGTATTTACCTTTGGATGCTATCCGGGGAAGTTCCAAACTTCCCTGTCCTTTCCATCATGTGTTCATAATCAGACGACTGTTGATATCGACTTTATGTACACATTCAAAACTGTAAACAGTTGTCGAATAATAACACAATAATGTAGGCATAATTACCATAAAGGGAGAAAAGTCACAAAACAAAAAATGTTTTTACAAAATAACCAATTGTATTTACCTTTGAATGTGATCCACTGGTCGAGTGTCCAGCAAGTCAGCAAATCTTTCCTTTCGTTCAGCATATTAATATTATTGCATTGCAGCTGATGGGAATTCTGTGTTTCTGTGGATTCATTACAGACCTCTTTCTCTTCAGAAACTACATTACAAACTGTCATTACAAACTCATTTTGTATTATCACTGTCATCCGAGCTATTTTTCCATTTAAAGAAGGTGCCAATGTACTTATCAGTAGTTGAAATACTGTATTTACTCGAATATAACTTGCCCTCACATATAACTTGCACCCTTGATTTTACTTTTCGAAAACAGAAATTAAAAAATTTCGCATATACCTCGCACATGAAAAACAGCTTAAACAGGTTCACCTCGGGGCAATAATAACTTCCTCCCACTGTAAAAAAACACGCCCTCCCCAGTAGCCACTATACTGCAGACGCAAGAAAAACAAGTACTTTTATTATGTCAGTGAATAAAGTACAAGCACTAAGAAATATATTACCAGAGGTAATATATTTCTCACCAAATAGTGCAATTAGAGACAACTGGGATAACGACACTAATGAATGAATTACATGTCCCCTCATACAGAAACTATGCTGTATAGACTCAAGCAAACACCTTCCTGCAAACACAGTATCTAACTGAAAACTATTGTTATTAATTAGATGTGTGTGATTTTTTGCTCGCCGCAAAGTAAAATTCAACTGAACATGTTAAAATTCGTAAACATGTTAAAACTAAGAAATATATATATAGTGAATGTTGTTATAGCAGATTCACATATTATTGGAATTCGGCTGAAGAGAGTTAGCATTTCAACTGAATTTTCGGCTTGCTTTTATCTTTCCGTCACACACTCTTTTGTTAATACTGCACCAATCATATGCACATCTTAATAACCTGCCATTGCTGTCTGTTTTGCGTTAGGCTTAATTACCATAAAGGGAGAAAAGTCGCAAAACAGAAAAATGTTCAGGTTCCCAGCACAGTGCATAAAAAAAAGTTCTGGGGCACCTGCTGAATTTAATCACTGCTTCCAATCAAGAAGTTTATCTTCATGTTTCATGTTGAATTCTATTGCTACTCCTTCCTTTTCTTGATCATTATTGCCTGAAAATAACATCCTATGCTTCTTATTTAGTAAGATCTCATGCAATTGATCAATTATGTCCAAGTGCCACATGGACATGCCGTATTTGACGGCGTATAAGATGCACCCCTTTTTTTGTACACATTTTTTAAGAAAAAATCTTTATCACTGAATATTATAACGAATTTACAGTATTTCAAATATAAAGTAACAAGTAGTTATCATTTTCTCAGTTGGAGGTGGCCCAAAATGCCTCTCTGCAGCCCTGTTTCCATGTTCTTTAGTATACGCAATCACACGTAGCTTATATGCAATATTGTAGCAATGCCGACATTTTTTCAGCCATAATTTGCCAAGAAATTTAGAGAAAATTTAACAGCAGAAATTTATCACCATTCACAAAAACCGCGAAAACAATTGGAAAGTTTAAAAGAACACAGTTTAAAAAGTTTAAACACAGCTGTGATCGTCGATGACAGCTCATACACATCCACTGAACTCGAGGTAACTGGAATGCTCTCACACACTGCAAGGAAGCAAGAAAGAAATCATGTAACTCGGAACAGAGAAAATTTCCAGAAATGAAAGTAATAAAAAACTAAGTATTGGCATATAAGATGCACCCCATTTTTCAGACCTATTTTCAAAGGAAAAAAGTGCGTCTTATACGCCAGCAAATACAGTAATTGCATTTACAATTATGTCCATGTGGTACTTCTCTAATTCTTCTACAAGTTAGATTTCCTTTCCATTAATACTGTTTATATTGATGGTTCCTATCTTTAGTCCTTCTGACGTTGGGTTTATTCTTCTCTAGATGTTGAGTTGAATTGGTTTCAGTAGCTGACTCTTAAATGACAAAAACAGTTGAGACCTTCTTTAACCAGGCGATGCTCCATCCTACATGAAATCTCATCATGTTGTGTCATCATATGCATTTGTCATTTAAGCCAATAAATAGTACAGTTTGGTCGACTAAGTCCTAAATTGCCAGTCCATCCTTCAGTCACCAGTATATACCTACTAACAGGGCACACCACATGAAGGTGAGAATTGGACATTAGATCAGAAGTCCCACTCGGTTCTCTGCATTCCTGAAAGGCAATGTGGAGGTCTCCTCCCAGGTATTTGGCTTTGAACCTTAATCAACCCTTAACTACCATTGTGGTCAAGGTGTTGGAGAAAATGGTAAGGAATAGAATACAGGATTGGGTTGATGGACATAGCATTCTTTATGATAGTCATCATGGATTTGTAAAGGGGGTCCTGTTTTAGTAATTTACTTGCATTTTTTGATAAGGTGATGTGTATTAGATAAGAGAGAATCATATACAGTGATATTCTTAGACTTTGCAAAAGCGTTTGATAGATTTCCACATGATAAGTTGGTGTCCAAATTGCAGAGGATGGGAATAGACTATATTGGTTAGATTTAGATGGATCAGAGATTGGCTCTCAACAATACCAGCAGGTTGTGTATGATGGAGCAGTGTTTCAAAAGAGGAGGGTAACCAGTGCATGCCCTAGGGTTCTGTTGTTGGGCCCCTGCTGTTTAACTTGTTTGTAAATTATATATCATTTTCATCTGGTTTTCTTCAGTTTTAGCTGATGATGCAAAGTTGGGGAGAATTATAAGTAGTACTGCTTATGTTAATTCCTTTCAGGAAGATTTGAATAGACTTTTGACTTGGACAGAGAAGTGGGGTTGTAGCTTTAATAAGTGCAAGGTGTTGCATTTTGGAGTGCAGAGGTATAAGTCTGTTAACTATATTGACAGTGCTGTGCTTTGGGTGTGGATGAGTTTCAAGATCTGGAGTGACAGTAGACTGAAGTTTAGAGGGCAAATTGCAAGCATTGCAGAGACTGCACATCATAGTGTCTCTATGATAAGGGGTCATCCCCACCAGTAGTGCTACCCTTGTGGTACATTGCTGGTGCATCAGACACAAGAAGCCCCAGAGATATAATGCTGGTAACATGAAGCTAATGTCTCAGACCAGGCATCCAGAGGTACCAAGCCTCCTAGACCACTTGCAGCAACAATGATAAAAACATAACTCAAAAGTTGTGTTTTTACCAGCTTGATCGTTGCCTGGAATAACAAGGATCACGTTGCTTATTTGGGAGGAGGGCAAGCTTCGAAAAATAAGTTACAGTCCCCTAAACAACACTCTCTCAAGATTTGTTCCTTAAACATAGAAGGACTATCTAAATCCAAATTTGAATTATCTAAATCCAAAGCTGAAGTCATTGGAAAAATAGCCCAAGATAAAATGATTTGTGTCCTGGCTCTCTCCAGGAAACCCACATACCTGACACACCTCTCAATAGACTAAAGATCCTGGCTCAATTTTTGTATCTTATAACTGCCATCCCAAGCATGGCCTGGCAACATACATCCAGCCTGGTCTCAAGGAATAACCCAATGCATAACTTCAGGCATGCATAACCCAATGCATGCATTGGGTTATGCCTGAACTAACTTTGAGAACATCGCTAACTGCTTCATGCCTGAAGCAGTTAGCGATGTTCTCAAAATGGTTGAAGACATGGACCCCAATGTTGAATGTTACTTATTAGTAGAAACGAAAGTACATGATGCATTTGCTTGTTATAAACAAATTTATGATGACAGGAAGAAGAGGAATAAGCAAAACACATTGGAATAATAGCAGTAACACACAGTACAGTTTTATAATAAGGTTTAAAAATTAAAATGACATTATACTTATTACTGTTAAGTCCCTAACCCCTATAACTCTGTTGATTTAATGTATCGACTTACGTTAGATTCAACTTACTTCCTGCGGGATGGAACGGAACCCTGTCTTAAGTCGAGGGATCACTGTACAAACATATCCACTCATTTCTGGATCTCTAACAAGTTTCACTGATTCTACTTATTAGATGTAAGCTCTCCACCTTCCTCAAGCCATTTCTTTTTCTTCTTTCTCATCACAGAACATTCCTCAAATCCAACTATTTTTCCTGCATCCCACATCATCCCCTTTCCTTTTTGTCTACACATACATTCATATCCTCTTGGAGCAGTGATCTTTCTCACGTTATATTCCCCTGCCCATTCTGAGTCTCTCCATTTCCATGTTTGTCATGCATCTCCAGCCATCCCATACATGGACTTGCTATTGCTTCCAAAATCCAGTTTCCTTGCACCTCTGTTAGTGGGATAATCAAAGAAGGTGAAACAGATAAAGGATTTGTAGTTGATATTAGACCGAAATGTGAAACTTAAGATTCACATTGTTAGAAATGTGAACACAAGAAAAGAGATTGTGACAGTGATGAAGAGAATGCTAATATGAAGAAATTGATTTGTGATCGAGGATAATATTATCAATCAGCTATTGTTATCAAAATCAGTTGGTCCCAAAACACAGCATTTAAAATGAATTAAAAATAATCCATCTATTATAATCAAAGTTCCGGTTATTGTTATAAAAATCTCAAACGTTTAGCCTTTTGTGTCTCAGAATTCTAAGAAATAAGGGTTAATCAGGAGAAAATTTGACAAAGAACATTGGTGGAAACCTGACTTTTTTTTGTTAATCTTCCTTTAATCTTATTCTTCTGTAAATCTTGATCTTCCAGGCAAATGCAGGTAGGTAATCTTATGTAAAACTTAAATCTTCCGGACAAATGCATGGGGGGGGGGGGGTATAAATTCAGTCTAATTGTGATTTTTGAAATTTATTTTCATGTTTTCTTTCAATAAGTGAATTTGACTTTAATTGCTTGTTAAAACAGTCCTTAGCATTATTGGCAAAAGCAAGTAAAAAACATAAAGATTTATCTTTTCAAGAAAAGCAAAGAATCTTGCTATGATAAGTTGTCCAAAATGAATCAGCGTACTATGGCTGTGCATTTAAAAACTTGTGTAAGTTCTTCAAAAACAGATCAGACATTGAAACTTCAGCTCTCTTACTAATGAGAACCTGGATTGTAAGTGAGACCAATCTGGTAAGGATACTTAAGTTGAATCATCATTAAAAATTTGGTTTAGTAATGTTCGTGAAAAGAATGCTTCGATTAATGGGCATTTGATGTGTATAAAAAGCAGAACAATGGGCAAAGAAAATTTCTCTGCAACTGATGGATGGTTTAACAGGTGGAAAAAGCAAGAGAATATTGTGTACAAGCATTTTCATGTGAAGAAAAATGCTGATTTTTTTATCAGCTGATGTGTGAATTAAGACAGAGTGGCCAAAAATTATTGCTAAATATTATTATTATTATTCAGGCCTCCAAGGAGTCAAAAGACTCATCGAGGGAGGTCCTTCCTAAGACATAAATTCTGTCAAGACTCATCGAGGGGAGGTCCCCCCCTGAGAAACACAAAGTTTATCATACCACTCTTTAAAGTCACTGACCGTTCTCGCTCCCACCACTCCATCAGGCAATGCATTCCACGGCTCAACCACCCTCCACACAAAGAAACCACTCCTTACCCTCTTGCTCACAGTTTCCTTTCGTAACTTCCAGGGATGGCCTCTTGTCATCACTCCTTCCCGCTGATCAACCAAGCGAAAGAACTCCCCAGTGTCAACCCTGTAACCACCTCTCAACAGTTTAAAACTCTCAATCATATCACCTCTCCTTCTTCTATCCGCCAAACTCTGTAGTCCACATTCTCTCAGCCGATCCTCATAACTATCCTTGTACAGTCCTGAAACCATCTTTGTCATCCGTCTTTGTATCCTTTCCACAGTTAATTTATCCCCTTCAAATCCTGGGGACCAAATCTGAGAACAATAGTCCAAGTGTGGTCTGATCAGAGACTTATACAACGGAATGATAACTCTCTTATCTCTGCAGGTCAGTGTCCTTCTCATAATAGCAGCAATCCTCTGTGTTACCTTCACCACCTTTGCAATATGTCCCCTAAACTTCAGGTTTCTATCAATCATCAACCCCAGATCTCTTGTCTCCCCTACTTCCTCCAGTATAACTCCTCCCATAGAGTATGCAGTATCCCATCGATGTTTCCCAAACCTCAAAACCTTACATTTTGCTGCATTAAACTGACACCCCCATTCATTTGCCCATCTATCTAGCGTATTTAAATCCTCTTGCAGGGCTACCACATCTGCGCTATTACTAATAATCCTTCCCAGCTTCGCATCATCCGCAAACAACTGAATATCCCCCTGCAATCCACTGGCTATGTCATTGATATAAAGGTTAAACAATATAGGTCCTAGTACTGAGCCCTGTGGGACCCCACTTGTAACCCTCTGCCTCCTGGAAACTGCTCCACCATACACAACTCTCTGATACCTATCAGACAGCCAATCCTGAATCCAGTTGACCAATCTGACATCCAGACCCATGTGCTGCAACTTAAATATCAGCTTATCATGTGGCACCCTGTCAAATGCCTTCGCCAAGTCTAAGAAATTTGCAGTATATGCCTTTCCCTCATCTAATGCTCTTGTAACTTTATTATAAAAGGCTAGCATATTGCTAAAACAAGAGCGTCCTTTCACAAATCCATGTTGATTCTCACAGATAACATTACCCTCATCTGCCCAATGCTGTACACGGTCCCTCACTACTTTCTCCAAGATCTTAACAACTACTGATGACACACAGACTGGCCTATAATTAGACACTTCCAGTCTGTTACCACCCTTATGCAATGGCACTATCTTACCTTCCTTCCATTCCCTGGGCACCTTTGCCAAAGCCAGACTTTCATTGTAATGGCACGTTAAAGGTATTGTCAATTCGCAAGCACATTCTCTCAAAACTCGTGGCGAAATACCATCCAGTCCCACAGCTTTACTGACATCCAGAGTACTCAGTATCTGAAACACACTCTCCTCCTGTACCTCCAGACCTTGTACCAGTCCTATCCCTCTAGCATTAAAACTGACTCCTCTAGGATGAAATACTCCAATAAAGTGTTCATTGAACAATTCCACTATGTCCTCTGCATCAGTCACTCTATTCCCATTTTTATCCCACAATATCATTCTTCCACAGTCATTTCTCCTCCTACTGGCCACATAGCTAAAAAATTCCCTAGGATTTTCTTTGGATCTTAGGGCCAATCTCCTCTCATATTCCAGTTTCGCTTTCCTTACCACACGAGTCACTCTTCTGGCCTGTGTCTTATATTCTTCACCCATCCTCTCTTCACCTGTCTCCTTATATCTCTTCCATAGCCTCTTTTTCGCATGCAGTTCCTGTTTAATGTTGTTTGTCATCCACTTTACTCCAAATTGCGCCCTCTTCTTCACTCTTGGTATACAACTTACCATTGCTGATAACAAATATTCTTTCACAATTTCCCACGCACTGGTGATATCCCGGCCGTCCAATTCCTCCCTCCATGAAACTTCCCGAAGTTGACGTCTAAGACTATTATAATCACCTGCCTTATAATTCCACATAAGTTCCCGTCTCTTTGATACTCCTGCGTGTCTATTCATTTTCCATGTCAACACCATATGGTCACTCTCTCCAACTGGTGGGAGAGACGTCAACTCAGTTATTATCAACTCTTCTGATGCTATAACCAAATCCAAAATTTTTGAACCTCTTGTTCCCTCTGTTACATGTTGCCTAAGACATTTGTCCCTCAAGAATTCTAGAAATTCCATTCCCCTATTGTTACATGCATGTTCCTCTCTCCAATTTATACTACTGAAGTTAAAATCTCCCATAACAATCATTCTTCTTGCACTTGCCAAACTTAGCTGTCTAAACATCTCCTGGTCCCCATCCTCTGTGCTCCTGGGTCTGTAGCAACACCCAACTAAATATCCTGTCTTGCCTACCTCTAGCTCACACCATACGCTCTCAAAATCATTTGTCTCACTTCCTTCCAAATTCTCCACTCTTAGAGGACATAGGTCATCACTTATCATAAGCAGCACGTAGATATAACAGGAGAGCATACTTATTTGTTTAAAAATTAAAGTCCTAAAGTATTTAAATCTTCAAAAGAGCCAGTGACAGTTCTTTTTGTGCTAATATGAAAGGTGAGAAATGAGAACTCCTAGTGACTGGAAAAAGTAAAAATCTTCAGTGTTTTAAAGGTGTCAAAAGTTTGCCTGTTGACTACTGTTCTAGTGCAAATGCTTGGATGAATAATGACATTTTCAACAATTGGTTAGTTAAGTGGGATCTTAAACTAAAGTGAAAAATTGTCTTGTTAGTAGACAACTGTACTGCACACACAAACAATTTATCATTAGAGAATATCAGAGTAATTTTTTTTGCCTTCGAACACTACATCGTTAATTCAACCATGTGACCAAGTCATCATACGAGCTTATTATCATATGATAATAAGCTTCAAAAAGCTTATTATTGCTAGGTACTTCGTGCGAGAATTATAGCTGAACCTGATTATATAACCAATCTGATGTAAGTGCAATTGCAAAAAATATTTCCCTTCTTGATGCATTGCATTTGGTAGCATGTCTCAGAGAAGACTATTGAAAACTGCTTCCAAAAAGGTGGATTTTTTAAGATAAACTCTGAAACTCCTTCTTCCGAAGAATTTGAATATCTTACAAATTAAATTTTTGATAAAACCCCAGATGGTATGTCAAATATCCTTGGTTGGATATTGATAACAGCATTAAAGTGGTGCTGCCTGCAATGACAGTGTCAGAAGTCAGACTGCTTCCGATGAGAACTTTAAACTAATATAAAAAAGTGAACCTAATACAAGTATAGAAGAACAAATTTTACAAGTTCCTCCAACCAATGCCCAGTTGCAAGAAGCTCTACAAATACTTTGTCATGTGTTCAACCTAGAGCAACAAACTTTGAAAGGCATTATGAGTATGAGCAATTTATTCATGAACTACTATATTCAAAGACATGACAGACAACACTAGATAAGTTTTTAAAATAAATTTTGTGTTGTTGCTTATTAAAAAGTTGTTTATAACAATAAATTGAAATAAATGATGCAATTTTTTATATCCTTTGCTTAATGTTATGAGCCGATTAGTGTTATCGAAAAGCAACTGTCCGAAAGTGATCACAATAAGCAGCATCTGTACTTCTTCCAGGGATGGTCTCTTGTTCTGTACTTGTCTCCCTTCATTCTATGAAACAACTCTCTCATATCTCGCATTCCATAGTGAACCTTCTCTGGACTCTTTCCAATATCTCTTCATCACCTTGAAAACCAGGCATTCAAATCTGCACAAAGTAGTTCATATGCACTTTTAAATCAATTACTTAAAATCAATTAAATCAAATACAATTTCTTGGTATCTTTAATTTATAGTATAACCAAGTAAAAATTTCAATATCTCTAATCCAGAGTATTTTAATAATAAGGTATGACACCTTTTAACTACTTGTATATATGAAATATATAACTTCTGCATTACTTGTGACATTAGTGGCAGGCCCACTGAGTGAAACCACTGCTGAGTTATGAGTTAAATGATCCTCCAGGTAACTCACACAGATTAGAGTTATCTGGGCAATTGTCTGAGTTTCTGGAGAATTCCATTTAGTTATATAATGTCTGCTGAATTAATCTTGCAGCTGCTTCAGTGGATGTTTTACCTTGAGATTTGAGCAGCTCTGCTCTGTGGTGGGGGTGGGCCTGCCACCAATGAGTGTTCTGCATGTTCATCTCACTTAGTGACAGGTTCACCACTGAGGGTGAAAGGGTGGGCCTGTCACTGAGTAGACTCGCCACAAATTAATAAGTTAAATGATCCTTTAGGGGTCTCCCAAGTTTTTGGACAATTCCCACAAATAAACAAGATGTGGGAAGTCTGCTCAAGTGGTCTCACAGCCACTTTGGTGAATGCTTTTCCCTGGGATATGAGCAGCTTTGGTAGGGTGGGCCTGCCACTGGATAGAGCTAATGCTGACTAATGAGTTAAATGATCCTTCAGGTCACTCACTGAGTTGGTAATGTGAGGGATTACATGATTGGATCATTCCTGGACTTAAACAGTCTTTGGTATGGCTGTGGGAAAATTTGCTGAAGTGGTCTCTTTTTGGAGACCCCCCCCCCCCAACTTAAACAGCTTGTTATTTCCCTGGAAGTTGAGATGTTCTGCTCAGTGGCTGTTTTTTTTTCTTGTCACTGGGTGGAACCACCACTGTGTTTCCTGTCCTGGGGTGATTCAAGTCATGCATAGTGAGTTTAGCAGGTGATCCTTCAGAGTTACTCACTGAGAATTAGAGTGATCTTTTAGATTTCTCAGAGTATATGAAGAGGTATCCCAGCACTTTAACGTGCCTCATAAAAGTCAAAACCAGTCTGAAAGGATTTATGTTTTGCTTTATGGGATACCAGGGCAATTAATGGGAAGTCATTAGCCTCTGTACACAAATAGTCCAGTTGTGAAGATTATATGAAAACATTCTGTGCTTACGCTTGAATAAAGGATTAAATCAAGCATATAATTTCTTGCATCTTTAATTTATAGCCTTATACAAGGGAATCATAACTTCTTTGTTACCAGATGTCAAGGTCCTCCTAATTACTATAATATGTTGTAATTATAATTTCAGCAGTCTGGCTCCTGAACCTCATGTCTGCCCACCATCATACCCACCTCCTTCAAAGTTCTAAATTAATTGTACGATCTGCACCCCAATCTTGCCTACTAAATTTCATAACCTTGCAATAGCAGCATTTGCCAGGAGGAACAATATAAAGGGTGGCTATGGCAATTAAGAGAGGTGAAAAGGTGGATGAGATGATTGTGATGGTAGGAACAAATAACTTGAGTGGTAATGTAAGTCGGGCAGCAAGAGATATCAGACAGAGAGAGGAAAAATAGTGTACGTGTTGCTTAGGTATGATAATGATGAGCTGAGTAGAAGAGCACTAATATTGAATGACATAATAGCTAGAATGTGTGACAAGAGAGGACTGGTATATGTGGATGCTTGGAGTGCATTTGAGGAAAGAGAGGAATTGTATGCGAGAGACTGCTTATATTTGAATGAGGAAGGACGTAGGCATCTGCAGAGATTGCTGTTCTGAACGAGTAACTGTGTCCCAGGGAGGATGATAGCAGGGGTGGCCTTGTGGGAATGGATACTTGGGAGAAGGGAGACAACATCAGGTAACACTGAGCCCAGTGGAGTCTAGAGGAGATAATGCTGGGTATAGAAACAATGGCATTTATATGCTTTATACTAATGCCAGGAGTATCCGGAATAAGGGGGAGGAATTGATAGCGCAGATAGCATCAGCTTGGCCAAAAATTTTTGGGATCACTGAGACGTGGTTGACAGAAGGGGATATAATAACAGGAATGGAAGTTGCTGGGTATAGCATTTTTCATCAGGATAGGAGGGGGAAAGCGTGGTGGTGGTGGTGGTGGAGTACTGTTTATGATAAGTAATGACCTATGTCCTCTAAGAGTGGAGGATTTGGAAGGAAGTGAGACAAATGATTTTGAGGGCATATGGTGTGAGGTAGAGGTAGGCAAGAGAGGATATTTAGTGGGGTGTTGCTACAGACCCAGGAGCACAGAGGATGGGGACCAGAAGATGTTTAGACAGTTAAGTTTGGCAAGTGCAAGAAGAATGATTGTTATGGGAGATTTTAACTACAGTAGTATAATATAAATTGGAGAGAGAAAGATGCATGTAGCAATAGGGGAATGGAATTTCTAGAATTCTTGAGGGACAAATGTCTTAGGCAACATGTAACAGAGGGAACAAGAGGTTCAAGAGTTTTGGATTTGGTTATAGCATCAGAAGAATTGATAATAACTGAGTTGACATCTCTCCCACTAGTTGGAGAGAGTGACCATATGGATTGACTTGGAAAATGAATAGACACGCAGGAGTATCAAAGAGACAGGAACTTATGTGGAATTATAATGCAGGTGATTAGAATAGTCTTAGACGTCAACTTCGGGAAGTTTCATGGAGGGAGGAATTGGAAGGCCAGGATATCATTAGTGCGTGGAAAATTGTGAAAGAATATTTGTTAGCAGCAATGGTAAGTTGTATACCATGAGTGAAGAAGAAGACACAATTTGGAGTAAAGTGGATGACTAACAATATTCAACAGGAATTGCATGCAAAAAAGAGGCTATGGAAGAGATATAAGGAGACAGGTGAAGAGTAGATGCATGAAGAATATAAGACACAGGCTAGAAGAGTGACTAGTGTGATAAGGAAAGCGATACTGGGATATGAGAAGAGATTAGCCCTAAGATCCAAAGAAAATCCTAGGGAATTTTTTAGCTATGTAGCCAGTAGGAGGATAAATGACTGTGGAAGAATGATAATGTGGGATAAACATGGGGATAGAGTGACTAATGCAGAGCATATAGTGGAATTGTTCAATGAACACTTTATTGGAGTATTTCATCCTAGAGGAGTCAGTTTTAATGCTAGAGGGATAGGGCAGGTTCGAGGTTTAGAGGTACAGTAGTACAGAGTGTGTTTCAGATACTGAGTACTGTGGATGTCCGTAAAGCTTTGGGACTGGATGGTATTTCACGACGAGTTTTGAGAGAATGTGCTAGGGAACTGACAGTGCCTTTAATCTGGCTTTTCAATGAATGTCTGGCTGTGGGAAAGGTGCCCAGGGAATAGAAGGAAGGTAAGATAGTGCCATTGCATAAGGGTGGTAACAGACTGGAAGTGTCTAATTATAGACCAGTTTGTGTGTCATCAGTAGTTGTTAAGATCTTGGAGAAAGTAGTGAGGGACCGTATACAGCATTGGGCAGATGAGGGTAATGTTATCTGTGAGAGTCAACATGGATTTGTGAAAGGGCGCTCTTGTTTTAGCAGTATGCTAGCCTTTTATAATAAAGTTACAAGAACATTAGATGAGGGAAAAGCATATACTGCAATTTTCTTAGATTTAGCAAAGGCATTTGACAAGGTGCCACATGATAAGCTGATATTTGAGTTGCACATGGGTCTGGATGTCAGATTGATTAACTGGATTCAGGATTGGCTGTCTGATAGGTATCAGAGAGTTGTGTATGGTACAGTAGTTTCAAGGAGGCAGAAGGTTACAAGTGGGGTCCCACAGGGCTCAGTACTAGAACCTATATTGTTTAACCTTTATATCAATGACATTGCCAGTGGATTGCAAGGGGATATTCAGTTGTTTGCGGATGATGTGAAGTTGGGAAGGATTATTAGTAATAGTGCAGATGTGGTAGCCCTCCAAGAGGATTTGAATAAGCTAGATAGATAGGCAAATGAATGGGGGCTTCAGTTTAATGCAGCAAAATGTAAGGTCTTCAGGTTTGGGAAATATCGATGGGATGCTGCATACTCTATGGGAGGAGGTATACTGGAGATAGTAGGGGCGACAAGAGATCTGGGGTTGATGATTGATAGAGACCTGAAGGTTCGGGGACATATTGCAAAGGTGGTGAAGGTAACACAGAGGATTGCTGCAATTATGAGAAGGACACTGACCTGCAGTGATAAGAGGGTTATCATTCCGTTGTATATGTCTCTGATCAGACCACACTTGGACTATTGTTCTCAGATTTGGTCCCCAGGATTTGAAGGGGATAAATTAACTATGGAAAGAATACAAAGATGGATGACAAAGATGGTTTCAGGACTGTATACAAGGATAGTTATGAGGATCGGCTGAGGGAATGTGGACTGCAGAGTTTGGTTGATAGAAAGAGTGATGATATGATTGAGACTTTTAAACTGTTGAGAGGTGGTGACAGGGTTGACAATGGGGAGTTCTTTTTTTTGCTTGGTTGAACAGCAGGAAAGAGTGATGACAAGAAGCCATCCCTGGAAGTTACGAAAGGAAACTGTGAGCAAGAGGGTGAGGAGTGGTTTCTTTGCGTGGAGGGTGGTTGAACCGTGGAATGAATTGCCTGATGGAGTGGTGAGAGCGAGAATGGTCAATGAGTTTAAGGAATGGTAGGATAGACTTTGTGACTCGATGAGTCTTGACAGACTTTATGTTCTTAGGAAGGACCTCACATGATGAGTCTTTTGACTCCATGGAGGCCTGAATAATAATAATAATAATAAAAAACTGGTGGCCCCACTCACATTGCCTATTGAGATCTGCCTGCAAAACAACAACACTCGTCATGCTGCTCATAGTTCTTATCAACTTTTTATCATCAGCAATCATCTGCATATTGGCAGTTAAGCCTGTCCCAGTATTATTAACATACTGGTTAAACACATACAAGTTAAACAATGATGACCCTTGAGACAGACCCTTCTGCACTGTTCTGGTGACCTTCCTCTTTCAGATGACACTCCACCATATACAACTCACTAATACCTATCTGACAGCCAGTTACCAATCCAAATCAATATTCTCTTGTCTAATCCCATGTGTTTAATTTGATTATGGGCTGATCTTGTGACAATCTATGAGGTCTTTGAAAAATCAAAGTATACCTCTGTGTATACATCTCCCTTATCCAATGAATTCATCACCTAGTACACATGCAGATTGCTAAAACATGAACTCCCCTTATTAAACCCATGTTAATCATCATTGAGGATGTTAATATTGGCAAACCAATTCTGACTCCTAATCCTAACCGACCTCTCTAACACCTTAAGAACTGAGGGTGATGTTCTAACAGTGATAAAAATCCAAGGGTATAGCATATTTCAGCCCAATAGGGAAGGTAAACATGCTGGTGGAGTGATTCATGATAAGAGATGAATTGTGCTCTCTCGGGATGGAAAATCTCAGTGGAAATAATACTAATGGCTTTGAGAGTATATCGTGTCAGATGGATATGTTTACAGGACAACATAATTATGGAATGTTGCTACAGACCAGGGAATATAGATGGTGATGAGCAGGAAATCTTTAGGCAAAATAGGCAATCATTGTGGGCAGACTTCAGTTATAGTGATATAAACTGGCGAGAGGAGCCAGCATACAGTAATAAGGGAACAGAATTTTTCCATTTCTTCAGGGACAACCGTCTTAGGCAGCATGCAGTGGAGGGAACATGATGATCAAGAGTTCTGAATTTGGTGATAGATTTACGAGGGTGGTCTGAGAAGTTCTCAACCTAGAAATGAAAAAAAATTTATAATTTCAAATATTTTTATTTTTAACATAATCTTCCTTTTAGACTAATACATTTATTCCAGCTATGCTCCTGTGCCATTATCCCATCCCTGCAGTGGTTCTTAGTAAGATCTGCAAAATACCCCTCTACAGCTGCAATCACCTCTTGATTCAAAGAAAAACGCTGACCAGAGAGGAAGAGTTTTAGTTTTGGAAGAGATCAGAGAAAGCCAAATCTGGGGAATAGGGTGGATGTTCCAACAATTTATAGTGCAGATCCATTAATTTTCCCATTGCCAAAACACCTTTGGTGGCTGGTGCATTGTCCTGATGAAAGATGATTTTTTTTCTTCTGCAAACCGGGTCTTTTCAAACTAATTTTTTCATCTAGTCTGGTTAAAAGATCGGAATAATATTGTTTTACCCTTTTCAAGATAATTAATAAACAAAATGCCTTTAGCATCCCAAAAGATCTTTCCTGCTGATGGAACCAACTTTGGCTTCTTTGGCACCGAATAACCGGTTTCTGTCCACTGTTTTGACTGCTGTATGATTCTGGTGTGTAGTGATGAATCCAAGTCTCATCCATGGTAATAAATTGATGCAAAAAATCAGTTTTATTCTTTTTAAAACGCTCCAAGCACTGTTCAGAGATTTTCATGCAAGTGCATTTTTGATCTGCTGTGAGCAAGCACGGCACCCATCTTGCACAAAGCTTTTTCATTTGCAATTCTTCATGCAAAATGTATCTCGCACATTCTTTTTGAAATGCCTGTAGTCTCAGCAATTTCACGCACTTGACTCATTGGTCATCCAGTAACATATCGTGCACTCTCATATTCGGAATACTGAGTACACTAAATGTCCATATGGCAAGGTGACTAGATGGAATTTCACCACGCGTTTTAAGGGAATGTACCTATGGAACTGACTGTGCCGCTATTTTGCAGGTTCCTAGAGAGGAGAAGGAGGCTAAGATAGTACCATTGCATAAGGGTGGTTATAGAATGGAGGGATCAAACTATAAGCCTGGTTGTATATCTTCTGCAGTTATGATTTTGGAGAAATTGGTAGGAATGCATATACAGAATTGGGCAGATGAGGAAAATATTATTTATGCAGTTCAGGGCATAAATATTATTTATGCCCTGACCTGCCTTGTTTTAGTAACACGGTTACCTTTTTTTTTTATTGCATTGATACATACATGTGCACATGTTCAAGTATGATTTGTGTATCTAAAGTTAAGTTCTTTTGATTAGGATAAGTGGGTGTTTGCTTGTGTCAAATGTTGATTTATTTATGATCAGTGCATTTTGCAAGAGTTACTGAAAAAAAGTGGGGGTGGATAAAGAAAAAGTAAGTAAACAAGCTAGCATGGTCTGTCTATGCAAGCAAGTTTAGTCATCCAGGAAATATCATCAACGGTGTATAGGGATCAAGAAAACAATTAAAGATAGCATGAAGTTGTATATATATAATGTTAAAGGATAACTATAGGACTGAAATGGATGAATTGAGAGATAAAGCTAGAATTTCAGAAGGGAGGAATAAATATGAAGCATTTATAGTCATAGATTACTTAAGTCATTACAGTTGACTGATTTTGGAATATTTTCCTTTGCACAAGAGAGTAAAATCATTAACTCATATAGATTACCATCATCTGCTCCATTAAAGAAATTTTTACTAAGTAGTTCAGACTTCAGCCATGATATATGTGGTATGTCAACAAAATCCAGTTTTTCCTCTCATCAGTCATGGCAGTGGGTTGGAACAAGCCCTTTAATTCGTTATATCCTGGCACTTCATTGGACTCCTATACCACTTGGGTTAGGTGGTGTTGCATTTATAGCATATCAACAGTTTCAATATGTGAAAAAATGTGAATTTATAAAAATAAATTCTACAAAAAAAACAATTGTTGGCTAGTGATTTGGAGGTATCACTTTATATGATGCTTCCTCTGAGGATAACCTCTCGCTGATGGGGTTGGGTTAAATCTTCCTTTGTGGATGCACAAGCCTGTCCTTAACCTTTTTGTGTATGTATTTGATTGCAATATTAAAGAAGCTGCCAAGGAAGATTTAGCTGAGTATAAAAATCTTGGAGAATTTTTTAGGCAAGGACCGAAACCTAATGTGAGGCCTGTTGATCCCAAAGATTGTATTGTAAGTCCTGCAGATGGGACAGTGCTTCATTTGGGTAGAATTCAATATGGATATATTGAACAAATTAAAGGTAAGACATGGTATAATAAGGATACCAAGAATATGATAATCCAGTCACATGAAGATTATGATAAGTCTTTGCTGCAAGAAGGAAAGGAAACATATTTATATCCGTGTGTTGTATATTTGGCACCAGGAGACTATCATAGATTTCATTCTCCATCTGATTGGACTGTTCAGTTTAGAAGACATTTTCCAGTTGAGCTTCTTAGTGTTAGACCTGAAATTGTAAATTGGACAACTGGTCTTTTTAATATTAATGAAAGATTGATGTGTATATAGGGAAATGGAAACATGGATTCTTTTCAATGACAGCTGGTGGTGCTACCGATGTTAGCTCCATCAAAGTATATTTTGATAAGGATCTGTCTACAAATCAATGCCATTGGGTCAAAGGAAGCTATGATGATTGTGGTTTGAGCAGTAGTAATGGTAAAATAAAATTGATGAAAAGTTATCCGTTTGGAGAATTCAGTCTTCGATATACTATTGTACTTGTGTTTGAGGCTGCAAATAATATCCAGTTTGATATTGAAATAGGTCAAAAGATTAAATATTGCCAAAGAATCATTACATGTGATAAAAATTCTTTGGAGAAAACTTAATACAGGATAATAAAATCTTGTTGGTCTGCCAAGATTTCATTATCCTTGCAGGTTAAGGATGGAATGGCATTATCTATTTATTGAGACTATACACACTTGTGTTTCAAGCATATTGCTGAATTTTTCTGTGACGTATATTACATCAGGATATACTAGCCAAAGGATTATTATTATTCAGGCCTCCATGGAGTCAAAAGACTCATCGTGGGAGGTCCTTCCTAAGAAACACAAAGTGTATCAAGATTCATCGAGGTGAGTCCCCCCGAGAAACACAAAGTCTATCATACCACTCCTTAAACTCATTGACTGTTCTCACTCTCACCACTCCATCAGGCAATGCATTCCGTGGTTCAACCACCCTCTATGCAAAGAAACCACTCCTCACCCTCTTGCAAACAGTTTCCTTTTATAACTTCCAGGGATGGCCTCTTGTCACCACTCCTTCCCGCTGTTCATCCAAGCGAAAGAACTCCCCTGTAACCACCTATCAACAGTTTAAAAGTCTCAATCATATCACCTCTCCTTCTATCCACCAAACTCTGCAGTCCACATTCCCTCAGCTGATCCTCATAACTAACATGGTACAGTCCTAAAACCATCTTTGTTATCCACCTTTGTACCCTTTCCACAGCAAATTTATCCCCTTCAAATCCTGGGGACCAAATCTGAGAACAATAGTCTAAGTGTGGTCTGATCAGAGACTTATACAGGGTGTTCGGGATAAATTTGACAGTTTCGTAAGGAAAAAGAAAATCTTCTTTGTATCTATTAAATTTAATGAATTGACAAAAAAACATTACAGGCAGAGTTAATTACAATACTATCAACAAGATTTACTCAAAATAACCACCATTAGCATCGATCATAGCTTCAATTCTGCTTCGGAACCTCGAACAAGCTGATGCTACAGTCTCCCTGGGAAGGGCCGCAAAAACTGTTTTAATTTTATCCATTAACTGGGCTTTTGTATTACTGGAAGTGCGATTGGTGTCTTTTTCAACTGCGCCCCATACAAAATAATCCATGGGGTTAAGGTCTGGGGAGTTTGGAGGCCAAACATTTGGACTGGTGAAGTCGTAGAAATTTTCAGACAACCATTTTTGACTTTTCCCAGAGGTGTGGCAAGGGGCCGAATCCTGCTGCCATACATACGGCCTACCATTGGCTACCCTTGTTATCCAGGGCTTGACTACAGTTAGCAACTCCACGAACAAAGCCCGAATTCCAATGCCAGGGTTCTTCAACACCTGTTCCTGCAGATTTGCGAGGAATTCTGCTGTACGAACGCAATCAGATCGTCTGCTAGGGATCTTTCTTCTTGCTACATCCTCGTAGTTACCATTGCAAGTCTCTAGTTCATGCCTGATTGTTTTTACTGTATTCAGGGAGCATTGGGCAGCAGTCGTAATATCCTTATTTTGATGGCGGGCACGAATTATCATGATACAAGTTATTCTCTTCCATGATTCAGGTGGGTTCCAGCTATCCATCCTTTCTGACATCTTGTATATGAATGAAGAAGGGTCCAAACTTTTAAATGAAGATAAGTGTGTGTTAATACATGTAACTTACGGAAAAATATAATTAATTATAAATATGTCAAATTTATCCCGAACACCCTGTATAATGCAATAATAACCCTTTTATCTCTGCAAGTCAGTGTCTTTCTCATTATTGCAGCAATTCTCTGTGTTACCTTCACCACCTTTGCAATATGTCCCAATATGTCAATATGTTTCTATCAATCATCAACCCCAGATCTCTTGTCTTCCCTACTTCCTGCAGTATAACTCCTCCCATAGAGTATGCAGCATCCCATCGATGTTTTCCAAACCTGAAGACCTTACATTTTGCTGCATTAAACTGACCACAAAAAAAAAACTGTTTTTGTGTAATTTTACTGAGATGTTTTGTAAGTCTTATGTCTGCATTTAATTATTATTATTATTATTATTATTCAGGCCTCCATGGAGTCAAACGACTCAACGTGGGAGGTCCTTCCTAAGAACATAGTCTGTCAAGACTCATCGAGGGGAGGTCCCCCCCCTAAGAAACACAAAGTCTATCATACTACTCCTTAAACTCATTGACTGTTTTCGCTCTCACTACTCCATCAGGCAATGCATTCCACGGTTTAACCACCCTCCATGCAAAGAAACCACTCCTCACCCTCTTGCTCACAGTTTCCGTTCGTAACGTCCAGGGATGGCCTCTTGTCATCACTCCTTCCCGCTGTTCAACCAAGCAAAAGAACTCCCCAGTGTCAACCCTGTAACCACCTCTCAACAGTTTAAAAGTCTCAATCATATCACCTCTCATTCTTCTATCCACCAAACTCTGCAGTCTACTTTCCCCCAGCCTGAGGGAATCCATGAGGAAATTCAGGCCTCCATGGAGTTAAAAGACTCATCGTGGGAGGCCCTTCCTAAGAAACACAGTCTATCAAGATTCATCAAGGGGAGCCCCCCCCCACCCGAATATTGTCCTAGAGAATAGCTTCTGATGAAGACAAAAGTGCAAGAAGGAATTTTTAAGAACATTGATTCATACTCTGTAGCTAATGAATATCTATTGTATATAGTTTAATAATTGCTTAAGACTTAATCATCATTAAGTCTTTCTGAAAAGGTTTAGTATTGTCAGCTGTGTTCTTTAAGCATGAAATAAGCATCATTTATTATTATTATTACACCCTGCATGGAGTCGACAGACTCATCTTGGGAGGTTCATTCAACTGACAACATATTTATCATATTACTATTATTATTACTATTATTACAGGCAACTCCAGGGAGTCAATTAGACTCATCGAGGGAGGCCCCAAATCATATTCATCACAACTATTTGACATTCATACAGTATCTATCATACCTCGCCTTAAACTCATTCACTGTCACAGCATCCACCACAGACTCAGGGAGCGCATTCCACTCATTCACTACTCTAAAAGTAAAGAACCCAGCTCTAACACCTTTACTAACCACACTTTTTCCCAGCTTCCATGGATGTCCCCTAGTCCTCCCACAACCAGCCCTGTTCTCAAAAATATCTTCTGAATTAATTTTATAGAAACCCTTCAGTAATTTGAATGTCTCAATCATATCTCCCCTCCTCCGCCTATCAACCAATTTTTGCAACCCACAAATCCTCAACCTGTTCTCATACGGTTCATTCCACAGACCTGCTATCATCTTGGTCACTCGCCTCTGGATCCTCTCCACCTCCTCCCCATCAAGAAGAAACCTAGGTGACCAAATCTGAGCACAGTAGTCTAGATGGGGTCATATCAAGGCTCGATGCAGAGGAACAATAACCTGCTCGTCAACGTATTCTTCAGCAACCAACTGATTTCATGAGCTGATTTGGCCACTTTCGCAATGCGTCCCCTAAATTTCAATTCCTTATCCACTAACATTCCTAAATCTCGTGCCTCATCAATTTCCTGGAGCACGGTTCCACGAATGCAGTAAACTGCCGCCAATCTTTTCACCCCAAAATGCATAACCTTACATTTTGCCACATTAAATTGACATCCATTCTCCTTAGCCCAGACCTCCAATCTATCCAAATCATCCTGCAAAATTTTGACGTCATCTGCATTCACTATTGCCCTACCCAACTTCGCATCATCCGCAAACAAATGAACTGTTCCTCTCAGATCCTTTCCTATATCATTTATGAACAAATTAAACAGCAGTGGTCCAAGAACAGATCCTTGTGGCACACCACTAGTCACAGGCCGTCTTGTGGACTCTACCTCCTGAGTAAACCACTCTCTGATATCTCTCCGTCAACCACCCTCCTATCCATCTCACCAACCCTATGTCCATTCCCATATGCTGCAATTTACTGATTAGAATTCCATGTGGTATCCTGTCAAAGGCCTTAGCAAGGTCCAGTAGAATCACTGTAAACCCATTACCCTTATCGAGTTCAGCCATCACTGTGTTATAATACGTGAGCAAGTTACTGAGGCATGACCTACCCTTCACAAAACCATGCTGTCCCCGATACAATATCCCATTTTCTTCTATCCAATCTTGTATTTTCCTCTTGACTATTTTCTCTAAGACCTTAATAACGATTCCTGTTATGCTGATTGGCCGGTTATTTTCAACAGCAGCCTTGGAACCACCTTTGTGCAGTGGAACTATTTTCCCCTCTTTCCACCCCCTTGGGCACTGACCCAGTCCTGAGGCTCAAATTAAACAAAATGGTCAAGGGCACTGACAATTCTTTTGCCGCTTCACTTACGACACGAGCTGGTGTACCATCCAATCCCACAGATGTATTGACATTGAGGTTCTGTAATAGACTAGTTACCTCTACTTCATTCATCACAATTCCAATATAAGCTGTTGGTTCTTCCATTCCTGCAAAGTCACCACCTGGATGATATACTCTTGCAAAGTGCTCGCTCAGTAATTCCACAATATCGACTGATTCGGTTACCTCCCTACCCTCAGCATTTTTTAAGATCATTCTATCATGAGCATTTTTCCTTTTACTTGCAACATATTGAAAAAACTGTTCGGGATTCTCTTTAGCCTGCAAGGCCAATTTCCTTTCGTAATCTGCTTTTGCTTTTCTTACCACCCTTGTTACCATCCTGGCCTTAGTTTTATACTGTTCCTGCGGCTTATGGTCACCCTTCTCCTTAAATTCCCTCCACAATTGTTTCTTTTTTTGCAGCTCAAGGTTAATAGTGTTATTCATCCATTTAACCCCTACTTGATTTATTATTCGGACTCTTGGTATACACAGTCAACCATTGCCTCCTGCAAACAGTTCTTAACCACCTCCCATGCACTATCAACATTCAGCCCTTGCAGTTTTACATACCATGGCATTGAGCCAAGCACACACCTAAGCTTGTCATACTTACCAGCCCGGTAATTCCACATGTACCCTGTCTTAATTGTAAATTCCACTCCTTTAGCCACCTCCCAAGTCATGACCTTATGGTCACTCTCACCAATTGGTGGCAACATGGTCATGTTCATTACAGCCACATTCTTGGTTGCAATTACTAGGTCCAGCACTCTCTTCCCCCTGGTATTTTCCAATACATGTTGCCGTAGATAGTTGTCCCTTAATAACCGCATAAAATCCAGTTCCTTCCTCCCATGAGCCCTCTCCTCTTTCCAGTCAATGTTACCATAATTGAAATCACCCATAATAATTACCCTCCTTCCACTCATTTCTTCTATTTGCTTATGCATACTATCCCTGCAATCCACTCCATCACCCCGTCTATAGCAGCACCCAATTGTATATTTTGTTCTGCTGGATTCTATCTCACACCAAACAGCCTCAAATGTGCTTTTTTCCCCATCATGCAGTTCAACTTCTATACACCTTGGTTGAAGCTCATCAGCTATCATCAATAACACTCCTCCCCCCTTTTTATTCACCCTGTCACTCCTGAACTGAACACGCTATACCCGTCGCATTCAATCCCACTAGCTTTATCATCTTCTGTCAGCCATGTTTTACTAATACCGACAACCTGTGGCCTGGAAGTGCCAACCATGGCCAAAAACTCTTCCTTCTTGTTCCTAATACTCCTGGCATTAGTGTACATGAATTGCAGAAGCCCATTTGTCCCATCCCTACTTTGATGCCTTATACTAACTATCCCATTCTGATTTGTTGTCCGTCGTACTCGCCCAGGCTTAATATACTCATTCATACCCTTAACTGCCCCCCCCCAATGTCTGCATATCTACTCCCCCCCTCTTAATAAATCTAGTTTCCCTGAGTCTGTACATCCACTTCCACATCATTCATCAACACTCTTTCAAGTCTCCGTACACCAACTCCATTCAAATGCAACCCATCCATCTTATATAAGTCCTTTCACCCATCGAACTCATTACACACATCCACAAATTCCACACCACTCTCCATGCATAACCCACGCATAAAGTCATTGGCAATTATGGCCCTCCTTCTAAACACTTCGCTGTCATACCGTGGTAAGATACTCACCATCCTAACTCTCTCACTCTTCTCTTTTGCTACCTCAAACAACTCCCTCACATCCTCTATCATTTCCATTTTGTCCTCTTTCAAATCATTCGTTCCTGCCACGATTATCATCTCTTTCACCCTCTGTTTTTGCAGTTGAATAGATTCGCTGACGTCCTTTATGTTTGCACCCGGCTAGTACGACTTCGTTAAACTCTCAATTATTACGCCTCTTAATAGCGAATCCCCATACAGCACTCGCTCCTTCATTTTATTGACGTTTGCGAAGATTCTATTATTTGCCATCACAGACTTCCGCCCGTTATTTGTCGATACGTTCAACACACATTTTTGCATACGGTCCAGTTGTCTTTTAGCTCTGTGTATCGCACCATTCAAACGGGCAATTTCGCTACTCGCATTTATCTCACCATTTTCGTTATCGATCAAATCATCCATTCTTTCTGTGTTTCTATCTTCATATAGAATCTATAGTCTATAAATATAGAATATTGAATCTATATATATATAGAATCTTACAGTCCTTAGCACTCCTTGTATTAACAACACATTCTGGTAATGCATTCCATTCACTGACATTTCTCCATTGTCAGTGAATGACCTCTGGTTCTTCCCCCTCTCACCTTCTACTCTTTTTATAATCCCCTCTGCATTAATCCATTATCATATAAGAGAGGTGATATGTCTCTATCATATCACCTCTCTTCATCCTATCCACCAAATTCTGCAATCGACATCTCTTCAACTTCTCTCCATAGCAAGCATTCCAAACTCCTGATATTGTCTTAGTCACTCATTTCTGGACCCTCTCCACTATCTCCACATCACATTGAAAACCAAAACTCTATTTCTGCACTCCAAAATGCAATACCTTGCACTTATTAATATTAAAACTACAATCTAACTCTTTTGTCCAAGTCAAAGTCACAATAGTCCAAGTGTAGTCTGACCAGTGCCTTATACAGTAGCACAATCACTTCATTATCTTTGCATGGTAGAGTACTTCTTATCATAGCAGCACAATGTGCAACCTTTGCAACACTAGCAATATGCCTCTCTGAACTTCAATCTACTGTCAACCATAACTCCCAAATCTCTAATCTTATCCAGTACAGCACCATCGATAATAGTACACAGCCTTATATTTCTGCACTCCAAAATGAACACCTTGCACTTATTAATATCAAAACTACAATCTAACTCTTTTGTCCAAGTAAAAAGTCTCTTCAAATTTTCCTGAAGGGATTCAGCATCATCAGCATAACTGAAGATCCCTAGTCAGTCCACATGATGTATCGTTTACAAACAAGTTAAACATCAGAGGCCCAAGAACAGAACCCTGGGACACACCACTGGTTACCCTTCTTTTTTTGAGACATTGCTCCATCATACATAACCTGCTGGTATCTTTCAGAGAGCCAATCTCTGATGCATCTAACCAATATACTGTCTATTCCCATCATCTGCAGATTGAACACCAACTTATGATGTGATAATCTATCAAATGCTTTTGCAAAGTCTAAGTATATCACTGTATATGATTCTTCCTTATCTAACACACTCATCGCCTTATCATAAAATGTATGTGTTACTGAAACAAGACCTACCCTTTATAAATTCATGCTGACCTTCATAAAGAATGCCATGTACATCAACCCAGTTCTGTATTCTATTCCTTAACCAATCTCTCGAACACCTTGGTCACAACTGCACTTATACAGACTAGCCTATAGTTGGAGACTTCTGTCTTAGAACCATGCTTGTGGAGTGGTACTATTTTCCCTTCTTTCCACTCCTTAGGAACCCTAACCATTGCATGACTTTAATTAAATAACCAGGTCAAGTGCTTAACCAACTAAACGTGTGGACAGACCAACTGCATAACCAACTAAACGTGTGGACAGACCAACTGCATAACCAACTGTGGTGCACATTCCTTAAGCATACGTGGTGATATGTCATTCATTCCTACAGCCTTATTTATATCTAACCAAACCAACATCTGATACACCTTTGTTTCTTTCACTTCCAGTTCTCCTAACACTTGCCTTTCTTCTATATATTGTACCAGATAACTTACACCAGTATGATATACGCTGATAAAGTGCTCATTAGTCTGCTGCCATGACTATCCACCAACACTAGTCTGCTATAATTATTCTTCCTCTTACTTGCCATATAGTGGAAAAATTCCCTCGAGTTAACATGTTCGCTGCCAACTACAAGTATACTCGTAGTTGGTAAACCAGCCACACAAGCCAGCTACAAGTATACTCGTATGATGCTTACCGCCGGCAACGAGATTACTGTACTGACCTTGAAAAAGTGAAAATGCTTGGCTTGTGGAGCTAGCATCAAAACTGTGTATTCTCATAGATGGTATATGCTCTGCACAAGCCAACTACGAGTATACTCATATGACGCTTACTGCTGGCAACAAGATTATCGTACCGACCTCGAAGAAGTGAAATTGCTTGGCATACGGGAACAGACTATGCTGAAGTAGCATGGCAGCGAATGTGTTAACCTTGGCCTGACCAGCCAATCTCCTCTCATACTGCACCTTTTCTTTCTTTATCATGCTCATCACTTTCTAACCTGCACCTTATACTCTTCGTGAATATGATCTACACCAACTGTCTTGAACCTCCCCCATAACATTTTCTTTTCCTGCACAGCTTGCTTGATTTCACTGTTCTTCTATTTTACTCCCACTGTATTTACTCACTTAACCCACGGTATGCTGTCATACATCGCTTTTGTCAGATATTGCCTCATGAGTTTCCATGCATTGTCAACATCTTTTCTGCTCAGTTCATCTACCCAATGGATATGATACTGACTACAGAGCTTCCTATAATCACCTGCTTTATACTTCCACATGTATCCATTTTTGGCAGTGACCTTTCTTGTTTCATCACTTCCCAAACATTAATGAATGTTCTTTTGTAATGCAGTGCTCTGGACATCTAACCTAGACATCTTCATCTCCAAATCAAATGCAATAATTGTGGTGCTTAAGTGAATTTATTTTTTAGTCAAATTCCTGTTTATGGTTTGAAAGGAAAATGTTAGCCCTTAAATCATAAAACTGAGTGTGTGAAGTTTTTAACGCATTATTTTGAGGAAGTGTTTTTGACCATACAATAGCATTGTGTTCCAGGTGCTGAGGAAAACACCTGATTTTTACCATTTAAGGGGGCAGAAATCTGCTTTCTTAATTTTTTTATATTTTTTTATAAGATTAACACATAAATAACTTATTTACAATTAAGTCATGGGTGGAGGCTGCATTTTAAAAAAAGTTGATGGAATGTATTAACTGTTGTACTTAAATTTTTTTTTTTTTTTAAATTTCCAGTGTAAATTGAATATCTGAAATATTTAATAATGAAGCAGAAGTAGAATTTTATTGTTCTTTATTAGAATTGGTGCAGGATTTTTAAATTGATACTCTTGGTTTGGTTGGAAGCATAGCAAGAGGCATCTAAAACTGAGGGTTCGGTATGTTGTCTGTTACTTCTGTACACAAGTTAATCAGCCAGTCTGTCTGTTTTTAGAATGAAAAGTTAGAGTGAAGTATCTCTACAAAATTGGTGTCTCATATGGAGGGATAGTGGCTGATATTTCTTATTTATTTATATTGAAAAAAAAATAAGTATGGTCAATTTAATTTTTTGGTATGAACTGATGTTTTTATCTGTTTAAAATTGCTAAGAATTCTTTCTTAACATCTTTTGACACAGAATGTTATAAATTTCTTAAAAAAATTATAAAATACAATGATTCTTGAGTATCTAGTTGACCAGCTAGTTTGTTGAGAGGTTAGAATAACTGCAAACAGGAGAAAGGACATACATGTTATTTTACATTATTGAACAGTATACTTTTTGAAATGTTTAGTTTAAATTAATTTCTTGGATGTAAAAAACATGTTTTGGATAGGGATTGACATATAATTACTGGTAAACATAGTGACCATAGTTGAACTCATTATAAATCATATATAAATGAGAAACATATTCTCAGATATAAAGATGGTAAATATTAATCATATTAATAGTATACAGTGTGTATGGGCTTTACAAGTACCTGTAGTCTTTTAATATAAACATTAAAGGATGCCATTAACCTTAAATTTTAACGCACTAGCTTTTTTTGTGTCAAAAAGTTAATGTGTTAATTCTGCATGTTGCAAAAAGTGTAACAGAACATTGAAAAATACTTGATTAAAAAATAAAAAATTGAGTTAACTAAGTAGGGGGGGGGTCTTAAGTAATACACTTATGTTGCCATCATAACTTAAAACCATAGTGTTGTATATGCTTAAACAAAGAGAAAGGATTGTAAGTAATTACTTTCATCACCACTGCCACACTGCTAGGCCTGGAGTAGCATGAAAGAACCATACTGTTTTCAGAACAGGACTCTCAGATTGTCTAATCCTGGCTTATTCAATCTTGATGACAATCCCACCAGACAAAGCTTCCAACTTTGGTGCAGTTATTTTCTTAATGAGACTGGTTAATTAGTTTTATGGTAATTGCTAATTTCTTCCAGTAAACAAGCTGATGTTTTGTTATTTTGATCTACGTTTTAGCTTATTTTAATCTTCAGAAATTTTTCTGAAATAAAAGATTATGGAAGTTAAAATTGGATAAAAAATGTATTAATTTAAACTGAAAAGATTAAATTAAAATTTAATAATAATAATAGAATTGAAAAGATTAGACAGATCATAGAAAAATATAAAGAATTCAGACTCCCTCTGGTAATGTGTTTCTTAGACTACTCTAAAGCTTTTGACTGTGTTGAGCATGTGAAACTGGGAAGTAATGAAAAGAATGGGTTTTCCTCAACACGCTATCAGGTTGATAGCCAACTTGTATAAGGAGCAGGAAGCCACAGTAAGAACAGGTGTTGGATTGACTGACTGGCTTCAAGTTGGAAAAGGAGTTAGACAAGAATGTTTACTTTCTCCTCACTTGTTTAGTATATATGCAGAGGACATCATGCATGAAGCATTGGATGAGCTCAGGACAGGAATTACGATAGGAGGTAGATTGATCAGTAATCTGAGGTACGCTGATGATACAGTACTCCTTTGTAATGACATGGAAGAACTAGGACTAATTCTTGACAAAGTTAACAAGATCAGTAATAACAGAGGACTTCAACTCAATTCTAGCAAGACAAAGATCATGGTTCTCAAAGGAAAAACAAACAGAGAAGCTCTTATTGTGAAGAATTGCTGTTCAGAAGATGTCAGAAAAAGGTTAGGAATGGCTAAAACAACAGTCAAAGACCTGTCTAAAATCTGGAAGGATGGATCTATCTCCATGGGAACAAAGTTGAGGATTTTAGATGCAGTTGTTTTTCCAACAGCGACTTATGGTTGCGAGACTTGGAACCTAAAGAAGTCAGAAAAGAAACGGATATCTGCTTTTTAGATGTGGTGTTACAGAAGGCTGTTGAGGATATCATATACTGAAAGGCGTACAAATGAATGGGTGTTAGAAAAGATTAGTAGAACTTTAAGGCTCCTTAAGGATATTGACAGAAGAAAGTTAAAATATTTTGGACACATAGAAAGAATGGAAGGAGGACTTCTCAGATCAGTAATAGAAGGTAAAGTTCCTGGAAAAAGAGGCAGGGGTAGACCATCAATGAGATGGATGGATGACATGTGTGGAGTGACTGATCTTCAGAGAGTTGAGGCTGCCAGAAAAGCAAACAACAGGACTACATGGCGAGGCCTGGTGTGGAACATCATCAAGCATCGGAGTGACCATACAGCATCTCTAGTTGCCCAGTGAACATAGATTGAGAGAAATTTTTCTGAAATAAAAGATTATGGAAGTTAAAATTGGATAAAAAATTTATTAATTTAAACTGGTCCAGTTTATCAAAATTGAGATTGTTTGAAAAATTTTAGTAATGCTTCTAAATATGAATTTGATTGAAATCCATCTAGCCTGAGCATCAAGGTTACAAAATACACCTAAAAAAAAAGTCAAATTGTTTTTGGCAAAAACAAAAATATCAATAGCAGTATATCAAGAGACAGACTACCATATATTATCTTACTGGGATAAGTGTGTGTGTGTGTGGGGGGGGGGGGGTTAATATTTTTTTTAACATCCAGTATATGGGAAGAACATCAAAACAGTCACGATTTTTTTCATGTTTCTTAGCCAGCCTGATCAGAGAATTATCTGATTAATCAATTATTATATTATACTTTACAAGAAATTCTTGTTTTCATCCTTATTTTGCCTGAGCATAATCAAACAAAAGTATGTACATGACATATCAGAAAACATGCAATTTACAGACAAAATAAATAAATAAATAAAAAGATACTAGTGGTGGGTAGTAGATATCGTTGGTGTAGATGATAGTAGTTGCGGTTCCTTCCCTGTAGTGGATTAAATGGTGGAGACGGATGGCTATAGAGTAGGTGTCCTCCCTCGATGAGTTTTTGGACTCCTTGGAGGTGCCACGTAATAATAATAATACTAATTATATAATAGAGTAACAAGTGCAGTGGATAAAGATAGGGCATAAATAAATAAAAAGATACTAGTGGTGGGCAGTAGATAACTTTGGTGTAGATCAGTGATGGCGAACCTATGACACGCGTGTCAGCACTGACACACTTGAGGGTTTCAGGTGGCACACCTTGGATGTTGAAAAATATTGGTATTCTGATGAAAAAACTAATTTCAATAATTTCAGTTTATTAAATTAATTGTATAATATGGTGTAGATGATGGTAGTTGCAGTTCCTTCCCTGTAGTGGATTAAATGGTGGAGATGGATGGCTGTAGAGTAGGTGCCCTCCCTCGATGAGTCTTTGGACTCCTTGGAGGTGCCACGTAATAATAATAATAATAATAATAATTATATAATAGAGTAACAAGAGCAGTGGATAAAGGTAGGGCGTACACTGTCATTTTTTCTCTCCCCAATATATCTGAGAGGGTGCTATGTAACAAGTTGATTTTTAAGTTGTATCATATAGGTTTGGATATCAGGGTTTGTGGATTGAATTGGTGATTGGTTCTCTGCTAGATATCAGAGAGTTGTATATGGGAAGAGCAGTATCAGGATGTAGGCAGATTAGAAGTGGAGTTCCACAGGGTTCAGTCCCGGAACCATTGTTGTTCAATCTTTATTTCAATGATATTGTCACTGGACTACAGGGGGATGTTCAGTTGTTTGCAGATGACGTGAAGTGTTGGAGGGTTATTAGTAATAATGCTGGTATTTTGGCTCTTCAAGAGGATTTGAATAAGCTTTAAGTTTTAAAATTTTGCTTTCAAAAAAGGTATGCTTCGTACTCACTTGGTGAAGAAGTGGAGGAAGAAAGGGAACTTGTGTTAATTGTGGATTTAAAGTTCTGGGGACATATTGCAAAGCTTGTGAAGACATCTCAGAGAATTGCAGCAATGTTGAGGAGAACATTGACTACGAGAGATAAACGTGTGCTGGTCCCACTGTATAAAGCTTTGATCAGATGACATCTGGATTTCTGTGCTTATATCTGGTCACTGGGATTTGAAGGGAATGAAGTAACCTTGGAGAGGGTTCAGAAACAGATAACAAAAATGATGTCAGAACTGATATTATGAGGATAGACTGAGATCATGAGTACTGCATAGTTTGGTGAATAGATGACAAAGGGAAAGATATGAACAAAACATTCAAGCTGTTGAATGGTTATTATCATATTAAAACTGAGGACATTTTTCATATGGTATAATGAGGTGAAGGAACAAGGATAAGAAGCAGTTGCTGTGAGTTGCAAAAGGAGGTGGTGAGTAAAATGGTAAGAAGTAAGTTTTTGCATAGAGAGTGGTAGGAGTATGGAACACATTGACTAAGAGGGTGGTGAACACGCAGACTTTGGATGATTTTAAGGAGTGGTGTGATAAACTGTGTTCACTACTGTTGACCTCCAGTGAAATCTTCTGACTCCATGGGAGTCAGGAAAATAATATTAATAATATTAGTAAATAAAGAGCATGGTAATATGCTGGAGAATATTTACATCAAAGATTTGTAAAATTAATAAATAACTGTTGGCAGGAATGGGAGATTCTGTCAGATTGGTCAAAAGCTGGCATAAACACAGGTTACAAAATTTATAGTAAAATTTAATCACTGAAATTTGTCTCCATGATGGGAAAAAAGAAATGCTGCTGTCGTTAGATTATCCAGAGGGCACCACGAGGAGGTGACAGTCAGACTTTGCCCTCCAACCCAGAAAAGGTACTATAAAAAAATACATGAATTTGACCTCTGTGATCTGGTGTGATAATACCATGAGATAATTAAAAAACACAACATAAAAGTTATAGTGAATAAAAGACTAACACATATTGCAATGTACTTTCAGAAGAACAGAATGTTTTCAAACAATGGAAGATCATGTATAGATGATTTATGTTTTAAAACAAATTATTGAAATAGATAATTTAATTTGGAGACTCATTTGGTCTGTAGGGATTATGAGAAAGTTTTTGATAAAATACACAGAGAAAATCTGTAGACCATAATTAATGGTCTATGCTGAAGTATTGCATTAAATACATGACTTTTGATCCCACCACCAACCCCATTTCAATCTCCGTCACACTATCTACCAACTAAGCACAGTGATTTAAAAGAGGGAAATCGGCATTCCTCTTTGGTACAAGCAACCATCTTCTACCATTAAACAACTAGTTAAGGCAGTGATTTTAAAAGATAGCATCGTTCTTCAACTTCAGCAAAAACAATCTTCTTTTTCTATCCAACCACCATATCAGGCAGTGATAAAAGAAGATTAGATCATCCTTCTGCTATCGAAAAGGAAACAATCTTCTACCATCAAATTAGTCTGTAAAGAAGTGATTTAAAAAGATAAAAATCGCATTTCTGATTTGTAAAAAGCAACCATCATCTGTCATCGTACTACGAGACCAAGAGTGACTTCAAAGGATAAAAATCACAGTTCTGATTGTCCAAAGGAACCATCTTCTACCATCAAACAATATGATAAGGCAGTGAATTGAATTCAAACTAAAATTTTCCCTCCGCTTTGGCAAAAACAACATCTCCTACCATTGAAATACTCCTTAAGACAGTGATTTTAAAAGATAAATCTCCCTTCCGCTTCGACAAAAGCGACCATCTTCTAAGATCGAACTACCAGACCAGGAGTGCTTTGAAAAGATGAAAATCACAGTTCAACTTTGGCCAAAGGAACCATCTTCCATCATCAAACCACAAGATTAGATGTTGATTTAAAGATTAAAAATTGCCTGCCACTTCATCGAAAGCAACGATCTTCTATCATGGAACTACCAGCTACGAAAGTGATTTAAAAAGATGAATCGCCTTTTCTTATAGCCAACAGCAACCCTCTTTTAGCCGTGAATCAATGATATTAGTTAGTAACAGTTTCTAATTAAGTTTTTATAGCAATCTTAATTAGGCCCATCAATCCAACCCCAATTCAACAGGGACAATTGCCTTTTGTTCCTCCATATCAACAGCATAATCAACAATCATTTAGAGCTTACAGATCATGGCATCTCCTTAAAGGAGCTTTGTTGTATAATCGTAGTAAACCTGAAATCCTCTGTTTCTTTGCAATATTAATTCTAAAATCCCTTTGATTAAGCAGCTGATTATGTTCTGAGAATATATAGACTAAAAATTAAAGCACAAGAATATCTATTACATTTGATACAAGCTGTACATTGTTTGTTTATTTATATATATATATATATATATATATATATATATATATATATATACAGGGTGTTTCAAAATTCCACGTACAAACTTTGAGGAGAGAGAGAGAACATCAAAATCAACCATATTCACATAGTCACACATGACCGGAAACACCACTGGAGGTACTAACAGGGATACAAAGATACAGAAATAACACAAGGCAGTAAGTAGTGTAAAAACTTTATTAGGTATAACTGAACATTTCAATAGTAGTTGGATACATAATATGATTTCACATTAGGTGCTCAAAGTTATGACCATTAGCAGTGATGCATGCCTGACACCGATGACGCATTAATTGCCATACATTTTTGAAAATACCTGGAGTTTCCTGGATATTAGCAGCAGCAATGGCGATTCTTGCCACGAGGTCCATGCCAAAGGCTACAGGCGTTTCGTACACCATGATTTTAAGGGTCCCCCACAGAAAGAAATCAATGCTTGATAAATCAGGTGAGCATGGGGCCATGCGACGGGTCTACCATGTCTAATCCATTGAGCCCCAAAGGACATGTCCAAATACTCATGCACAGAAATGCCAAAATGGGTTGGAGCCCCGTTGTGTTGGAACCACATCTGCCGACGCACAGTCATTGGAACATTGTTCAGTAAATCTGGCAGAACTTCTTGCAGAAAGGTCCGATACTTTTAGGAGCCCAGTTGGGTAGTTACATGTATGGGCTGACTAAACAGTCAACGATGATACCTGCCCATACATTAATGCCGAAGTGTTGTTGTGCAGCACGTGATTGCTCATGTGTGGGCCCATGCCCACACATGAGCATTGTGGTGATTGAAGACCCCTTCGCAGGTAAACAAAGCTTCAGCCATGAACAAAACACAAGTTGGAAAATCCGGGCCTACAGCACTTTTCTGCAGAAATCACTGCGCGAATTCCACACGTCGAGGATAATCTTTGGCCATCAGTAACTGGACCCATTGCAGATGAAATGGATGTAAGGACTCGGAGTGCAAAACACGCAGTACGCTGGATCGAGATACTCCTATAGCAGAGGCAATGGCATGTGTTCTTGTCTCTGGATTATTGTCCATCGCATGCAACACCTCCTCTTCCATGGCAGGATTTCATGTCTATCATGGCTACCCACTATCATGCCTGTGATTCCTGAATGATAGTCACCCAAATTCTGATGCAGTACACATCTGTTTGGGTACCTTTCGCTTACATTCGTACAGTGGCTCGTCCATTGCCATCAGCTAACCTGTACGACATTGAAAGCTTGAATGAGGAAGTCCCAACTGCTCACTTGGAGCGCTGCTGAACAGCACCACCTTTCACTTCCGAATGGCATTTCCGGTCATGCTTTCCTATGTGAATATGGTTGTTGATGTTCTCTACCCTCCTCAAACTTTGTATGTGGAATTTTGAACCACCCTGTATATATACAGAAAAATACAGTTACAGTTAGGTAATAAATTAACAGAAGAGATTGAAATTAAGCAAGGTGTTATATAGGGATGTAGTTTATCCCCAACTCTATTCAATATATATATATTCATCAGATTATTAAAATATGGAAAACGACAATGTTGAACCCATACATGAGAGGTTGGTTAATCAACCTATATAGTACATTAGTACTGTCTATGAGTACTTGGGAAAATAGAAACTTAATTTGATTTAAAAGCATGTAGGGGGACTGTTCTGCAATACAGCAGTAGCAGGGATGAAGGACAAGGAAAAGAAACTTGTGTGGGTTTCAAGGTGTATTGTGAAGGGATGTTGGGTGTCAACTGCACATGTTCTAATGAGCTTACTATTGATTGGAGGAATTATTGATGCTATTTCAGACAAACATTTGCCATGGAAATATTTATAGAATACACATTATGCAGAAACCAAATGCTTGTGTGAAAGCGGAAGAAGTGAGTTGATAAGAGATGGGTTATTAATCAATATAATTGCTCTTCTCTCTATTGAGCCAAGTATTTTAAAGGAGCTCTTAGGGGGCTCCCACTCCAATTGTGGGAGAAGTATTCAATAGTTGGGAAGATTTGTGATTAGTAAAAGGTTAGCAACTGTTCAGAAATCCTAGTTTTTTTAGAAGCTGCAGATGCCATTGTTGATGTGTATATGCCAGGAGAGGCCTGATGTCAGGGTGATTCCAAGAAGAGAAATCTCGTCTTGTCTGGAAATTTCAGTGTTGTCAAAAATAATATTGGGAGAAAATGGTTCTTTATTGTGAGAAATAAGACAGAGTTTTACCAGTATTGAAATAGAAGAGGATGGCTTGGAAATAAGAATTGAGGGCAGTGGTGGTTGATGTTCTGTAGGTTGAGATGAGTGGTGTAGAATAAGGTTTATCAAATGAAAGGGAGAAGTGCTATGTGCTATCATCTGCAAAACTGTGTATTGGGTTGGCAGTCAAATGAAGTAGGTCATTGATATATAGAAGGAAGAGAGTTGGTGAGAGAACAAACCTTGTGGGAACCCTGACATTTAGTTGAATGGTGAGAGGATAAGAAACCATCAACCATCACATATAGTGTGCATCCAGACAGAAAGCTAGCAATCCAAATAAATACAGAAGTCCCAAGACAGACCAAATGATGTGAGTTTGCTTAGTAAGCCTTTGTGCCAGACCTAGTCAAAAGCTTTGGAGATATTAGGTGCAACTACTTCAGATTCACCAGACTTGTCCATGGCATATGTCCAAAGATGGGTGATAGAATCCATACTAGTGCCCCTTAGACAATTACTTCAGATTCACTAGACTTCTCCATGGCATATGTCCAAAGATGGGTGATACTTTTGAGTACTTCTCCTGTTATTTATTTATTTATTTAGCGTATGGCTCACACATGAAAAGTTACATTACATTAATCCTTAATATATATGGACATAGTAATAGACATATGTACAATAATAAGACATAATACAGTCATAGACACTCAAGAATCAAGAATAGGCTACAACTGAATGTCTAGGTTCATTATCCAGTCAACTGCACTTGGTGTAGCATGGATGAAGTATGACAGGTTTCCGCTGTATGCACATTGGACACCTGCTGTGATCCATAGTTGCACCTGGGTGAGGCAATCGTGCCCCATTTGTAAAGGTGGTCTGCACATCTGCCATGGTTGGTGCGGATTCGGTTAAGGGCAGATCAAGTTTTCCGAGATAGGTCAGAACCTGAAAGTATCTGTTTTGGGTCCACTAATTCATGGAATATCCCTGTTGTAGTGTTACACCAGGACTCTTTCCACTTCTTCATGTTGAAACTTCTCTCTGCAAGAATTTTTGCTTTTAAGATTGGAGGGTGCCTTGACTTTAGCCTGTTTATTTCTAGGGGTGGGATGTCTTCATGGATTGGAAGATTTTGGATTTCCAGGATTTTGCTGTATTCATGTAGAAGAAAGTTGGATCTGCGGATGTGTGGAGGCAGGATGTTGCTTAGTAATTTCTCCTGTTGATTGGCAGTGATAGAATCCTCACTGCACCTTGAGGAGGAGAAGGAGACTGCACCTCTGCTGTATTTACCAATTGAGTCGCTTTCCTAGCCTGCATTTTATAGTCTTCACACAACTGATTATTACAACATTTATCATGTGTTGCTTCCATGATGCCTTCTTTTTTTCCAGATTTCATGCATTTTAGTCCTGCCATTTTTATCTTTTCACCTTTGTAACACATTCAGACATAGCTGCTGTTACGTAATTCTTGATCAATTTCCAAGTATCGGTTTTCTTCTTTCTATTCAGTTCACTTTCCATACTTTAGTTCTTAGTTATTTCCTAATCTTTGTAATCACCAATACGAAGTTCTTATACAGGGTGTCCCAAAATTCACGCAAGAAGTAATTTTGATAGAAAACACAGGTTTTTAATTAAAAATTGTAATTTCTTATTGATTCATAAAGTATACAGTATAGGGTTATGCATGGAATAGCATATCGGGAAAATGGCCTCCACTGCTTTGCTGGCACATACGCACTCTTTTGTCAAAATTTTCCATGACCGTTTTGCATAAATGTGGCTGAATTTCGTTGATACAGCACTCAATTTCCTCCTTCAAGGCATGGGTGGTCATGTGCTTGTTGGCATAAACCTTAGACTTCAAAAAACCCCAAAGAAAAGAGTCCAACGGCATTAAGTCACATGATCTGAGCGGCCAATTCTGATCACCAAAACAGGAAATGACTCATGCAGTAATTGAATTGTTTCTCGGGCTGCATGATATGTGGCACTGTCTTGTTGAAACCACATGTTGTCCACATCCATATCTTGCAATTTAGGCACAAAAAACTGGATTATCATGTCGCGATAGCGAGCGCCATTAACTGTTATTGCCTTACCAGCCGCATTTTCGAAGAAGAATGGACCGATGATGCCTCCAGCCCAAAATCCGCACCAAACAGTGACACCTTATGGATGCATTTGTTTCTCAACAATCACTCGTGGATTTTCTGAACCCCAAATGCGACAATTTTGTCGATTAACGAAGCCATCAAGATGAAAATGAGTCTCATCGCTGACGATGATTTTGTTCGAAAAATAAGCATCCACTTGTTATTGTTTCATAATCCATTCAACGAACTCTCTTCGCTGTGTGTGGTCATTTTTAATAACCCTGAACTGTCAGCTGTCACGCTGTCTTTTTTTTCTCGTTGGCAACACTTTACCGCACAAATGGCGCTAAATTTAAATCTTGCTTGAATTTTGGGACACCCTGTATTAGTGGCAACATTGCAACTGATCACTTCATGGTTACTCTTACCATCTGGTAGAAGATTGGACACTCCATTCACATGATGTGACCAGATCTATGACTCGCAACCCTTATGTGTGTCTTCTGCTACATTTTGCAAAATATAGGTGTCCCTTAAGAACTCAAAAAATTAATTTTATTTGTTTCCTGATGGTGTCTTTTCATTTCAATCAATATTATCATTATTAAAATCACCCATAATGATCACCTTTCTCTTTCTCACTAAACCAAGTTACCTATACAATTTCTCTGCCTTAATTCCTCATATACTTTCTACTCACTTATTTTCTCCACCATGCTCTCTACACTGCTGCTTCCCATGATGTCACCTTCACAAGGAAGAAATGAACTGCTTACTGAATAATTCATCTATATCCTCTGTATCAGTTACCAATCTACCATTGTCATCAACTAACATTATTCTGCCAAAGTTATTCTTTCATCTACCTTGTGATAGAAAAACTGTGATATCAAAACAATTCAATAGAATATTTCTTGGCTTGAGTGGCTAATATCTGCTCATACTACACTTTTGATGTCTTTACTAACCTAGTCATCTTCCTGGTCTACTGCACTACAAATAAACATATTATGTTATTAAACAATAATTATTAAATATTATTAAACAAAAAGTAAAGGATTTTAGTGAGATAACATTGAATTAAGTAGTGTGCACATCGGCCGCTAGATGGAGATGAACATCACTACTGTACATTACACATACGTAGGTTGCACTGAAATTTTTTACTAACTGACAGCTGACAGAAAATGAGCTTTTGAGAGACAAACTGTAATGTGAATCTGATGTCTATGGTTTATGTACTTTAAGTTTTTAATGGGTACATTACATTAATGCAGTATTTTCTCTATAGAGTCCTTAATGTAAAGTTTTCGTTTCTTTGAGTTGATTCATTTTTTTCCATCTTTTGGAATCAATTTAAGAAAGCTCGATTGTAATTTTCTTTCAAGATCAAATCAATATTATTTTGATCAGTTGTTGCAGGGCCCCTAAACAGCATCGGGCCCATAGGCCAGTGTCAACTCTACCTGTTTGGTAATCCGACACTGCCTTAAAATTATTCTACACATTCACAAAATGTACTTCTTTCTCTCTACATATTTCCATTTACATTCCCTTCGTTATCTTTGTTCTTCAACTCATTATTGTCATTGTCATACCTTGGCAACACCAAATTACTCTTTCTATCACGCTGTTCTGTTTAGCTGTCCTCAGTAATCTCCTGATATACATCCTCACATTCTCTGTATGCTCATCCAAATCAATTGATTTTGCAGCACTACTGTGAAAAGCTTTAATCAGGCTGAATATTGACCACCACATGAATATTTGGTTACTTGTTTTCATGGAAGAAATTATCCTCACCTTTCCCCTTCACACACTGATGTTCTTATAAGTTCTTTGACCTGTCATATATAGGATTTATATTAAAAAAATGAAAACGTTAGTGTCATTTCTCTGGAATGCTTGGTGTGAAAGCACATTGAGCATGTCTATGGAAACTCATTCCATCTGCTTGGGTGCATCAGACTGTATCAAATTTGGGAAGCTTACATTCTATGAGTATCAGCCCAAAGGTCAAGACACCCAATTTAGCCCACTTGGGACATCTTTTAGGACTCTAGGATCAACTTTAGTTGCCTTTTTTCAGCCTCATTTGCTTAATGTGAGTGTCTACGTGCACATATCATTGTTTTGTCATCCCTGAAGATGGCAATGTGACATTGCTGAAATATAGGTAGTTATTAATTAAAGTTTTTATAATGAATCATTTAGTTTATGTTGTCATTTCCTAAAAAATTAGAAGTAAGAAATAGGTTAAGGATTTGTACTATATTAATCACCATTAATTGGCATGCTCTCTGATTGGTTGAGGTTTGGATGATTTTGGAGTGTTTCACATGTTTCAAGAAAAAGACAAATTTGAACTTGCTGGAATGAAGAAGTTTTGTCTGGTTCCAAACATCTCTGTCAATAGTGTGAGAAGCAAGGCCAGACTTGTCGATTTCCAAAAATGTAATATAGTCCTGCTCTTCCATTCTAATCAGGGCAGAATGACCAGTCTGTCCAAAATATCAAAGATGATATGTGCAGGATACTTCATAGACACATGGTATGAAAAGAGGTAGTAACGTATCCTCTGTAGATGTAAATCTGTATCCTCTGGAATTTATGAAGAATCATGCTCTTTCCTTTAAGGTTCTACCAGTAGAATAATGATAATTATCAATAATTTATTTAATGGTGGTTTTGTTGTATATACTACATGTTGATTTTAATATTATTATTATTATTCAGGTCTCCATGGAGTCAAGAGACTCATCATGGGAGGTTCTTCTTAGGAAACACAGAGTCTATCATACCACTCCTTGAACTCATTGACTGTTCTTGCTCTCACTGTTTCAGAAATGTCCCTTGTTATTGCTCCTTCCCGGTCTTCCACCAAGTGAAAGAAATCCCCAGTGTCAACCCTGTAACTGCCTCTCAACAGTTCAAAAGTCTCGATTATATCACCCCTCCTTCTTCTATTCACCAAACTGTGCAGTTCACATTCCCTCAGCTGACCCTCATAACTAACATTGTACAGTCCTGAAACCATTTTTGTTATCTGTCTCCTTTCCACACTTAATTTATCTTAATTTATCCCCTTCAAATCCTGGCGACCAAATTTGAGAACAATAATCAATAAGAATCAATAATCAAAAACAATAAGTGTGGTTTGATCAGTCTTATACAACAGAATGATAACTCTTTTATCTCTGTAGGTCAGTGTCCTTCTCAGTATTGCAGCAATCCTCTGGGTTACCTTCACCACCTTTGCAATATGCTCCCTGAATTTCAGCTTTCTATCAATCATCACCTCCAGATCTCTTGTCTCCCCTACTTCCTCCATTACATCTCCTCCGATTGAGTATGCAGCCTCCCATCGATGTATCCCAAACTTCAAGACTTTTCTAAAATAAAGAGCCAAAAGGTTTCATGTCAGTGATGCAAAATTATATAAATTAAGTGGATATTAAATCCAACATAATTTCAAAGCTGAATACAGAAACTATAAAAGTTTCTTGTGAAAATTGACCAGGCGATCACCGGACCAATCCTTACGTGTGACCAAAAGATCGTCCAACTCAGCATTGGTTCCACTCAGTGACAGGGTTACCCCCCCCCCCCCACCACTGAGCAGAACTGCTCCTATTCCAGGGAAAATCACCCACCGACATGGCCCCTCACTGATTACTTCTGAAAGCACTTCCCCCCAGAGACTCAAAATGCTCTCTCAGGCAAAATTTTAAGCCCCCTCAGCAGGATAAGACTCAGCAGAAACCTAAGAGAGCAAAAACTCTCAGTATTAAGGAACTTGAAGCGTTGGCAAGGTGTATTTTCTGTAAGCAAATGCATAAAAGATTTACTAAAATAAAGAGCAAAAGGCTTCATTTCGGCTATGCAAAATTATACAAATTAAGTGCATATTAAATTCAACATCATTTCAAAGCCAAATACAGAAACTATAAAAGTTTTGTGCACAAACTATAAAAGTTTCATGCAAAAATTGACCAGAGACCTTGCAGGAATACACCACCGCCATACTATGAGTTGCCCTTGCCAAACCTTATAGGAAGTGATAAATGCTCAAAGCGCCCATAGTGAAACCTTATCAAAATGAACCAATAGGAGGCAAATATATAGGCACTTTGAGCATTCGTCACTTCCTATAAAGTTCGGCCCAGGGCAACTCGTGTGGCATCGGTGTATTTCCACAGGCTCTCTGGTCAATTTTTGTACAAAACTTTTATAGTTTTTGTATTCGGCTTTGAAATGATGTTGGATTTAATTTAATATACTTAAATTATATAATTGTGCATCGCTGAAATGAAGCCTTTTGGTTCTTTATTTTAGTAAACACTTTACACACTGACCAAGAGTTCACTTACGGAAAATACATCTCTTCGATGCTAAAAGTTCCTTAGTACTGAGAGTTTTTGCTCTCTTTGGTTTCTGCCGAGTCTTACCCGGCTGAGGGGCCTTAAGATTTTAGAAGAATTTTGAATGGGAGAGCATTTTGAGTCTCTGGGGGAAGTGCTTTCTGGCGTGATCTGTGTGGGGCCATGTCGGTGGGTGAGTTTTCCCTGGAATATGAATGATTCTGCTCAGTGGTGGGGTGAGCCTGTCACTGGGTGGAACCAATGCTGAGTTGGATGACCTTTCGGTCACTCATAGGGAATGGTCCTGGGTATCGCCTAATTTTAAGAGACCTTTACTTAAACAGTGTCTCTGACAAAGACCAATGAGTTTGTAACAGCTGTCAGACTAGTGAAACCTTATCAAAATGAACCAATAGGAGGCGAATATATGGGCACTTTGAGCAGCATTCGTCACTTCCTATAAGGTTTGGCTAGGGCAATTTGTAATAGTATGGCAGCAGGCGGTGTATTCATGCAAGCTGTCTGGTCAATTTTTGCACGAAACTTATAGTTTCTGCATGAAACTTTCATAGTTTTATTCGGCTTTGAAATGACGTAGGTTTAATATCCACTGAATTTATATAATTCAAGACTTTATATTTTTGCATAAAACTGAACCCCCATTCGTTTACCCATCTGTCCAGTTTATTCAAATCCTCTTAAAGGGCTGTGGATGACTTCACATCACCCGCAAACAACTGAATATCCCCTTGCAATCCGCTGACAATGTCATTGATATAAATGATAAACAATACAGTTCCCAATACTGAGCCCTGTGGAACCCCACTAGTAACCTTCTGCCTCCTTGATATTGCCCCACCATGCACAACTCTCTGACACCTATCAGACAGCTAATCCTGAATTCCAGTGACTAACCTGACATCTAAACCCATGAGCTGCAACTTAAGTACCCCAGCTTATCATGAGGTACCCTATCAAATGCCTTTGCAAAATCCAAAAAAATGGCAGTATATGCCTTTCCCTCATCAACTGCTCTTGTCGCTTTATTATAAAAGGTAATCATATTACTAAAGAATGAGCATCCCTTAACAAATCCATGATGATTTTCACAGATAACATTACCCCCATCTGATGAACGCTGTATATAGTCCCTCACTAATTTTTCCAAGACCTTAACAACTACTGATGACACACAAACTGGCCTATAATTAGACACTTTCAGTCTGCTACCGCCCTTATGCAATGCACTGTCATATCTTTCTTCCATTCCCTGAGTATCTTTCCCATAGTCAGACTTTCATTGAAAAGTCTAGTCAACGGAGCTGTCAGTTCTTTAGCACATTCTCTCAAAACCCATGTTGAAATACCATCCCGTCCCACAGCTTTACTGACATCCAGAGTACTCAGTATTTGGATCACACTCTCCTTCACCTCTAAACCTCGAACCTGCCCTGTTCATCTAGCATTAAAACCTATTTCTCCAGGATGAAATACTCCAATAAAGTGTTCATTGAACAACTCCATTATGTCCTCTGCATCACTCACTCTATTCCCATTTTTATTCCACAATGTCATTATTCCATAATCATTTCTCCTTCTACTGGCCACTTAGCTAAAAATTTCCTTGGGATTTTCTTTGGATCTCAACCAATCTCCTCTCATATTCCAGTTTTGCCTTCCTCACCATACTAGTCACTCTCCTGGCCTGAGTCTTATATTCCTAATGCATCTGCTCTCCACCCCCTCTCTTTATATTTCTTCCATAATCAGTTTTTCACTTGCAGTTCCTGTTTGACATTGTTTGTCATCCACTTTACACTAAATTGTGTCCACTTCTTCACTCGTGGAATACAGCTTATTATTTATTATTCCTTCACAATTTAGCACACAATTTCTTTAGTAATAATTTCTTCACAATTTCTAGCACTTCCAATTCCTCTGTCCATGGAACTGTCACAAGTTGATATCTAACACTATTATAATCATCCACCTTATAATTCCACATACATTCCCTTTTCTTTACTGCTCCTTTGAAGATATTCATCTTCTAAGTCAAAACCACATGGTCACTCTCTCCAACTGGTGGGAGAGATGTCATCTCAGTTATTATCAGCTCTTCTGATGCTATGACTGAATCCAAATCCCTTGAATCTCTTGTTCTCTCTATTACATGTTGCCTAAGCTATTTGTCCCTCAAGAATTCTAGAAATTCCATTCCCTTATTATTACATGCATTTTCCTGTTCCCAGCTTATACTGCTGTAGTTAAAATCTCCCATAACAATCATTCTTCTTGCACTTGCCAAGCTCAACTGCCTAAGCATCTTTTGCTCCTCACCCTCTGTGCTCCTTGGCTTGTAGCAAACCTCCAAATATCCTCTTTTCCACCTCTACCTCACACCATATGTGTTTTCAAAACCATTAGTGTCACTGCTTTCCAAAGCCTCTACTCTTACAGGATGTAAGTTATCACTTATCATAAGCAGTACTCCACCACCTCGTTTTCCCTTCCTATCCTGCTGAAAAATGCTGTATCCTGCTACTTCTATTCTTGTTATTATATCATCTTCTATCAACTACGTCTCAGAGATCCCAATAATCTTTGGTTAGGTTGATGCTATCAGTGCCACTATTATTCTGGATACTCCTGGCATTAGTATAAAGCATAAAAATGTCACTTCTGTTATACCTATCATTATCTTCTCCAGAACCACTGTACTCAGTGTTACCTGATGTTGTCCCCCCTTTCTCCAAACACCCATTCTCACAAGAGGCCACCCCTGCTACCATCCACCCTGGGAATTCTAGTTTCGCTGCATTGGCACACCAACTCATTCAGAAAACTCCAGATGCTTACATACTTCCTCATTCAAATGCAAGCGGTCTCTCGCATACAGTTCCTTTGTGTCTTCAAACATGCTCCAAGCATCCACATATTCCAGTTCTCTCTTTTTACACATTCTGGCTAATATGCTGTTTATTATTACTGTTCTTCTGCTCAGCTCGTCACTATCATACCTGGACAGCACACATACAATCTTTTCTCTCCGTGTCTTCTTTTGTACAACCTCAAGCAAGAATCTCAAATCTGTTGTCACCTTATTTACATGGTCTCTCAAGTCATTCGTTCCCACCATCACAATCATCTCATCCTTTCGCTCCACTTGATTGCCATAGCCACACTCTCTATCATTCTTCCAGGCAAACACTCCTCTGGCATCCTATCTTGCACTCCACAAATCATCAAGTCTCCATACATCACACAGATCTTTCCACTCTGTTCCTTGTTTGTTCACCTGCATCCCTCACTCTCTCTCTCCTCTAACTCTTTCATTCTGTGTTCCCCTACTTATCTGCTGTCCTGGCATCACTCTATCCCTGGTTCCAACACTCTCTCTCTCACATTCTTCTCATTCTCTCTCTCTGTCTGTCTCCATTCTCTCCCCTTCTATCGTTCCCATAACTCTCTCTCATTCTCTCCCTTCCACTGTTTCTATTCTCTCTTCTTCTTTCATTCACATACCTCTCTCCCATTCCCTTCCTTCCACTGTTTATATTCTCTCCTCTTCTATTATTCTCATACCTCTATCTCTCAATCCCTCTCTTCTACTGCTTCTATTCTCTACTCTTCTATCATTCGCATACCTCTCACTCATTCCCTCTCTTCTGCTGTTTCTATTCTCTCCTCTTGTATCATTACCATAACTCTCTCTTATTCCTACTCTGATTCGCCTTGCATTTATCTCTTCCATTCGCCAAATCTCATCTTTCATACTTCTCATCTTATTCCCGAGACATTCCACCATCTGTTTCAGCTCATCTCTCTCTCTCTTTCTGCAAGTTAGCCACTTTTACTCACCACTCATCCTCCCAATCATGACCATCTCCGACAACTTCACAATTGTTCAAGCCTTCCACATTCTGCACTCTTATTTCTTCATTAATATTTTGCTGCTCGTTATTCTCACCTATCACACTACTCATCTCTCAAAGATCTGCTCCTGACACAACGTCAGATATTGTAGCATTTAATTCACTGAGTTCCTCCCATTGCCTACATTTTAAGCATATAAGCACCCACCCCCTTTTCTTACCCGCCACATATCCATCTGCTGGGATGCATACATGCCACAAGTCCAGCATGCCACAAAATCCTTTATTATTATGTTACTTAAAATAGAGTCCTTGAAAGTGGGGAGGACTTGATGACACGGCATTTGTAATTGACTCAGCTTCAGCCACCATCATTTATATTGTGCTGATTAACTACAACAACTAAAACGCTAAATACAAATGCCGTGTATTTAGTGTTTTAGTTGTTGGGTCTCAGCAACCCAAAAATAACACAATATAAACAAAAGCAGCACCAATAAAGAACACTTGTAATGCTGAGAGAAATGTAGCACAATTCGCAACAAAAGTCACACTATACCAGTTCATCTAACAAAAGTGAATCGGAAGAGCAAATTTTATGAGCTCTATGTACAAGACTCTTGTTAATATCTATCTTCTGTGATGAATGATGGTTGGAGGATGAGGGAATGTTTCCACCAGTAAAGGGTGGCTTTTGATGAATTGAAAATTCACTATGACCTGTGGGAGTATCAATTATTAAGGTATATAAAAAGGGTAGTTGCTTATTGAATTCACATTCAGTAAGAAACTGGATAAAGGAGTACAAGGAGTTTATTTTCTCTAGGAACTGAAGTAATTCTGACTTAGAGTGGAACCAGTCTGCAAATATGTCTAGTTCACATGTTTCATTAAAACTATATGAAAATAATAATAATCTTAATTAGTTCTGGTTTAAGCAAAATTAGGTAATGCTTTTCAGCCTGCTATTTTATATTTCTTGGTTTTCAAAAGTGTAATTCAAATATAATAATTGTTTTTATATTCACAGTACCCTAAGTCAGTACTTAGCAGCAATGAAGCGACCTCTTGAAGAACAAGAAATTCTCTCTCTTTTTCAACAAATTATATCTGCCATCAGCTACATGCATGAACATAACATTCTTCACAGGTAAAATGTATTTTCTTTGAATTATCAATACATATCCTTATTCCTGTATTTTGAATATTCAGAAAAGAAAAAGTTTCACATGTTCCCAGTGTTAAACAACAAACTAAAACAGCTGAGCCTTATATTAATGGAGCTTCTCCAATTTACTATCCTGTAGGCTTAAGATTAATGGTTTATTTGTTAATTAATTTCTAATTAGAAAGAGAAAGAAACAAATCAGACATTCCTAGATCATTTTAAGATTAGAATGATGGTGATATTTAGTGCAGAATTTAAAAATTGTATTTAAAATACAATGAACTGAAAAATCTCCTATTTATTTTTCTCGATTTATTTTTCATATTTATTTGAATTACATTAGAAGAGTGAATACTTGAGCATAAAGTTATATCAAATATCAGGAATGCAACCACATAATAAACAGAATTAAACAACAGATTTACAGATTATGAATTAAAAAGAAATATATGAGCTAAAAAAAAATGAAAAATCTTGAGTAAACATGCCAACAGCATAAAATGATAGTGTGATGGCTGTTTTGGTGGAATCATTATTAAATGCAGGTTAAGTTGATTGTCCAGACCCTCCGGAGCTCAGTCAGTATAGAAGAAGCTGTTTGGTTGGAAAGGCCTGGCTTTGATTCCCATCAGTAGCATGAGTTGGCATACAGAGATAGGGATATTTTTCCAAGAAACTTGGGTTTTTTTTGTTCCCTAGAACAGGTAAACAGGTCCCGTGAACACACACGGATTACAGTCATGAATACGTCCCAGCCATATGCTGGTCCCAAGCCCAGATAAAATTGGGAGGTTGTGGAAAGCAATGGTGAACTACTCTGTAAAAATATCACCAGGAATACTTTGTGAGCAATATCTACAAAGTCACCTATAGTCGGAAACAACTGAAAGGAAAAACAAGCAGCAGCAAGTTGATTATCCTCTTATTATTGTTTATGGAAATGAAAAAGTTGGTTCTTGTTGGGGATCTAAATAGCAGAGTAGGAAATGATTGTCAGATATACAAAAATATTTTGTATCTATGTCTGAAAAAGAGCAAAGCTAATAATAATGGCAAATACCTGTTGGATTTCTGCTCAGGACATGGACTGGTTATTACTAACAGCATGTTCCAACATAAAAATGTGCACAAATTCACATGAAGAGAAGAGGCAAGGAATAAGAAAAGTCTCATTGACTATGTTATTGTTGATAGTGATGTTTTCTCCCTGGTGCAGGACACCAGAGTGTACAGGGGATTTGAAATTGGAAGTGATCACTATTTAGTCTTGAGCAGGATAAAATTGAATTTCATATTGAAAAGAATAACATGTAAGAAAGTTTTGAAGCAAATAAAAGTTGAGAAGCTCTCAGATGTGAACTGTAGACTAAAATACACAAAGATTATTGAAGAAAAAATGAAAGAGTTTGAGAACAGGAAACCAAACCTTGGAGATTCAGTGCAAACCTTGAAGAAAACCCTGGTTGATTCAGCCAAAGAGGCATATGGTGAGGTTATCTGCATAGATAGAATAATCAGAACTCCATGGTGGACACAGGAAGTTAAAGAGGCAGTGAAAGAAAAGAAGAAAGCATATCAAAAGTTCCTGGCAATAAGGCAGCTTGTGCTCTTAGAGAATACCGAGAGAAATGTAAGAAAGCTAAACACTGTTTAAAATTAGCTAAACAAAAGTCATGGGAGGACTTTGACAAGGACATAGAAAATAAATTTAAATAATGTTTACATCACCAAAATGAAGCCTATTGGCTCTTTATTTTAAATAATTTATGGGTGCACCTTTTTTGACAATCATATAGCAGAGTATATAAGTTCTTTTTGCTATATCATTAGTATTAATTTGGTCTAGCTACTCACTGGTGAGATCTCAATAGAGATCGAAACCAGTCTGGGTAGTGACCTCCCACCATAATGTATAACATCACCCATTTTCTAGGAGATGGGTTTTACATTATGGGAAATACTAAGAATAGCTATCAGAACTTCCCCACTTTTGCTACGAGTTGTCCTGGTTTATACTACGTACTTTGGACTACGTGCTTTAGAAGTCATTTAGCTTATGCTAGTAGTCAGCGATATTTTTATAGTTACTATATTCGGCATGAAACTCTTTGATTCCGATCTTTGAGTTTCTTATTTGGTTTTGAAACAATGTGGGATTTAATATCCCCTTAATTTAAATAAAAAATAAATATCAAGAAGGTGGCAAAATGATCTGGAAGTTGTTGAAGAACCTTAGAAATGCTGAAGTATAGTGGTATAAAAGTCTTACAGTGGCTGCACTGCATAGAAGTGGCGGAAAGAGTGCTGTAAAAGCAATTAGAGATGATAAAGGTGACATGAAAATGGGAGAAAAAAAGATATCCTTGAAGTATGGAGTAATTACTTCAGAAAATTGTTAATGAAACGAGCAGTGATAGCACAGTGGTAAAAAACACTCAACAGGCATACAGTCAGGAATACATATCCATACTTGAAGTAGAAAAAGCCATCAAAGGCTTGAAATGTGAAAAGGCAGCAGGAGGAGGAGATGATATTCGACCAGAAATGCTGAAGTATGGTGGTATAAAAGTTTTACAGTAGCTGCATTGCATAGTTCAGAAGGCCTGGACAGAGGGACGAATTCCCGATGATTGGAGTAGTATATATAAAAAGTACTCTCATAGTACTTTTTATATAATAATAGTACCCATATATAAAAAGGGAAATTAAACTGAATGTGAGAATTACAGAAGTATTTTCCTACTGAGTGTTCCTGGTAAGATTTATTCAAATATACTTGAGAAATGGTTGAGAAGAATTGTGGAAGAAAAGCTTGGTGAAGCTGGATTCAGGCCAAATAGGCTTTCAGGATCAGATCTTCATTTTATGACAAATAGTTGAGAAATCATGGGAATATAACAAAGATCTGTATTTAAGTTTTGTCGATCTGGAAAAGGCATATGACAAGGTGTCAAGAGAGAAGCTGTAACTGTTGAAATCAATGGGGCATTATATCAAACAATACTTAGTCTTTATTTGAGTTGTAAGTCAGCAGTTAGAATTGAAGGAAGTACAGGAAGATGGTTTAATGTTAAATCTGGTGTGAGACAAGGATGTACATTATCCCCTCTGTTATTCATTATCTATATGGATCACATTATGAGGGAAAGTGGTATTAAACAGGATATCAAAATTGGAGATGTTAATATCAGCTCTTTGCTTTATGCGGAAGATGTTATACTTCTAAATAAATCTGCTACAAGTCTGCAAGATTCCCTGACTAAATTGAATAATTGTTGTAATAGATATGGTATGAAGATCACCAATAAAAAGACAAAGACAACGAAAATAGGCAGAATCGTTTAAAATGTCAACTGCGTTGTGAACGGAGAACCTGTGGAACAAGTAAAACATTTCAGCCACTTAGGCACGACTTTTCTAGTGAAGATGGTAAATTAAATATGGAAATAGACAACAGAATCAAGAAAGCTGGTATGGTAGGAAGTCATTTGAATAAATTCATATGGAATAAGGGAGAAATTAGTCGGAACACTAAATTAGCTGTATATATATACAAGACAGTGTTTAAACCAGTTTTAACTTATGGATCTTAGAGCTGGGTCAGAAGTAAAACACTTGACCAAAGACTAGAGACCACAGATATGAGAGTCTTGAGAAAGATTAGAGGTGTGAATAGATGGCATCAATGGCAATATCATATTAAAAACAAGGTTATTAGGAAAGATCTTGACATTGTCAGCATACAGGAATGCATTTGCAGAGCTAATCTCAGGTGGTATGGTCCCTTAAACAGAAAGGGCGAGGACAGATTAGGAAAACAAGTGCTCTCTGCCTAAGGTTGGCAGGAAAACAATCCAGAGGAAGACCAAGATATAGGTGGATTGATACGGTACAAAGTGCCTTAGACCAGCGCTTCCCAAACTGTGAGCCGTGGCCCCCTTGGGGGCCGTAGGTTTTGTTGAGGGGGCCGTGAAATAATGAAAAGAAATTTAAAATGTTTTAAGACTAAGTAGATTTTTTATTTTAAAAGAAACGTATTTAACTTTTATTATTTATTATTTCTTTTTTGTTATTTTTTATATTTTAATGGAAAAATTCACACATTGGTGTTGGTTCACAAACTTTGCTTCCTGCGTATTTCGGCGCTTAATGAATATCAGTAAATATTGCTTATTCATGTTTCATTTCAAAGAGGTGGTTAATTGTATTTATTTCGAATGCTCTCCAGGGAAGCTTCAAATCTTCCTGTGCCTTTCATCATGCGTTCGTAATCAGGGACTGTTGATATTGACTTTATATACATATCAAAACTCGTTTTATATTATCACTGTCATCCAAGCTAGTTTTCTGTTACCAGTAAAAGTTTTGCATATACTTCACACATGAAAAAAAGCTTAAACAAGTTCATGTGGGGAGATAGTAACTGGCTTGCAGTGGTAAACAACACGCCCTCCCTAACAGCCACTATACTGCAGAGGCAATAAAAACAAGTACTTTTATTATGCCAGTGAATAAGGTATGAGGAGTCTGTGTAATATATTTCTCAAGAAATAGTGCAATTAAAGACAACTGGGATAAAAACACACTAATTAATGAATCACATGTTCCCTCATACAGAAACTATGCTATATAGACAGAAACAAAACCATATGTTGCATGGGCAAACACAGTATCTAACTAAAACTATTGTTATTAATTAGATGTGTGTGAGTTCGATTTCCCAAGGCAGCAATAAAATTCAGCCGAACGTGTTAAAATTCGTAAAAGTGTTAAAACTAAGTAATATATATGTATATAATGAATGTTATGGCAGCTTCACATATGGAATTTGGTTGAAGAGAGTTCGCATTTCAACTCAATTGTCAGCTATGCTTTTATCTTTCGGTCGTGCGATCTTTTCTTAATACCGCAATAATCATATGCACGTTTTAATAACCTGCCTTTGCTGTCTGTTTCGTGTTAGGCTTAATTATCTTAAAGGGAGAAAAGTCACAAAAGCGAAAAATGTTCCTGGTCCGGGGATTCCCTTATTCAGGTAATATTAGATTACCTGAATAAGGGAAGATTGAATTCCCTTATTCAGGTAATATTCAGGTAATACCAGAACAACTCTCATCGTCTTCAGAACCAAACGGTAAGAGGCAAAAAATGTAATATATGCATTTGATTTTTGCAATATTCGCTGTGTATGTTTTGTATTGAATATAAATACAATAAATATTATTATAATATATCTCTCTATTACGATTTTTTTTCGAGGGGGGGCGTGAAATATTTTAATTTTTGCAAAGGGGGCCCTGACATCCAGAAGTTTGGGAAGCACTGCTTTAGACGATAGAAATGTTAGTCCGAAAGTACGGAAACAAAGAAAGATATGTGAGAGTGAAAGTGAGAAGAATGACAGTGAAAGTTGGACGTATGTTGGACCGAAAGTACGGAAACAAAGAAGGATGAATGAGAGGGAAAGTGAGAAGAGAGGGTCGAGAGTTAGAAAGTTAGAAAGATTTAATGATAGAGTGAATGTGTCGCGAGGTTCAGAAGGTGAATTGGATTGGATGAAGCAAGAAATGAAATGGATGCGGAATGAAATTAAGAGAATGCAGGTCAAAACTATTAAAATAAATCGTGATGGCATGAAAGAGTTAACAAAAGATGAGCGAGTGGCGTTGTATGGCGACTCCATTATTAAAGGTGTGCTAGAGGATAAAATGCACAAGGTATGTTTTCCAGGCGGTAAAATGAGTAGAGTGATTGAGGCATTGAACATGAGGCGGGAACGAGCAAAAGAGTTAATTGTATTAATTGGAACAAATGATTTGAGAGAGAACAAAGAGCATGTCAAAATGAATGTCAGGAGACTGCTTGGAAAGATAAAGGAGAATAGTGTGACAGGAAGGGTGGTCAGTGTGTTGCCTAGGTATGATTGTGGTGAAATGAGGCGGAGAGCAAGGATTATGAATGATATTCTGGCTGAAATGTGTGAGGAGATGGGAGTACAGTTTGTTAATGTGTGGAATGAGTTTGAGGGACGGAGTGAGCTGTATGGGAGCGATGGACTGCATTTGAGTGGTTATGGTGTGAGTCGCTTGGAGAGACTGCTGCTGGAAGGTAGAGAAGTGAATAGAGAGAATGAATCAGATCAAGAGGGGAGTGATGTGGAAGAGCAGGAGAGATTGAAGGAGTGGAAATGAATGTGGAAGTGAGTGGTATGAGTATAGATAATGAGAGAATGGGTGTGCAAGAGGAGCAGGGAAACGGGGAGGCCCAGGGTGGACAGGGATACACAGCGTGAGAAAGGTGGATGCTCCAAGAGGAGGTGAGAGAATGTGTAAGCAGGAAAGTAATGGGATGATCAGGGATCAAAAGGAAACAGATGGAATTGCAAAGGGTTCTAAAATGAAGAAGCAGAAAGGGAAATGGCCCCAGTCCAGCATGGAGAGATCACATCGAGTGAGTGGTATCAGTGGAACTAGCTGTAGATCCAGAAATGAGTTGTTGTGTTTGTATACCAATGCTAGAAGTATAAGAAACAAGGCGGATGAAATGGTTGCACTAATTGCGTCTGTGCACCCAGCGATTGTCGGAATAAGTGAGACATGGTTAGATGAGGATGACATCCTGACAGGAATAGAGATGGAAAGGTATGATGTGTTTCGTGAGGATAGAAGGGGTAAAAAGGGAGGGGGAGTGCTATTGATGATAGAGAAAGAGTTATGTCCATACAAGGTAGAGATGCAAGGGGGAAATGGGGCCAGTGGTTTTGAGGCAGTATGGTGTGAGATAGAGGTGAATAGAATCAAATACTTGGTGGGATGTTGTTATAGACCTGGTAATGTGGATGGTGGTGATAGTGAAATGTATAGTCAAATAAGCCAAGCAAATAAGAAAAGGGTGATCATTATGGGTGATTTTAATTATGGCAATATAGACTGGAATGAAGAGATAGCAACTGGAAGTAAAGAAAATGAGTTTCTTGAGTTTTTGAGGGATAACTACCTCAGACAGTATGTAACAGAGGGCACAAGAGGATTAAGGGTCTTGGATTTGGTCATCTCATCGGAGGATGTAATTATCAATGAGGTATCAAATCATCCACCAATTGGTGAAAGTGACCATGAGGTGATTACTTGGGTGGTTGCCAGCAGTGCAAGGACCCCTGTGAAAAAAGGGTATATGTGGAACTACAAGGGGGGTGATTATGAAGAGCTCAGGAGACAGCTTGCAGGTGTAGCATGGAATGAGGAGTTAGCTGGAAAAGAGATCAATGCAGCTTGGGGGATTTTCAAAAAATATTTAGTGGATGCAATGTCTAAATGTATACCACGGGTGAGAAGGTTAAATAAGTTAGGTGTGAGATGGATGAATAAAGAGATTAAGCATGCAATACAGAGAAAAAGGGCATTGTGGAGGCAGCATAAGAGAAGTGGAAGTAACCAATTTCATGAGTTCTACAAAGACCAGGCAAGGAGAGTGACTTGGTTGGTGAGAGTAGCTAAAGAGAGGTATGAACAGCAGTTAGCTAATGAAGCTAAAAAGAATCCTAGGGAGTTCTTTCGATATGTAGCCAGCAAAAGAAAGAATGATTATGGAAGGATGACATTGATTGGAGGAAATGGTATAAAGACAGCTGTTGCAGAATGTGTGGTGGAGATACTTAATGAGCAGTTCATAAAGATCTTTCAATCTTGTGAATGTGACTTCATGGAGAGATTAAGAGCAGTTGATGATGGGGAGGAGAGACTGACTGTAAGTGAGCAAGAGGTGTTTGGGGAGTTGAGTAAACTAGATGTAAATAAGGCTGTGGGACTTGATAATATATCACCGCGTATTCTGAAGGAATGTGCCAGAGAGTTGACACCTGCCTTGACATATTTTTTTAATACGAGTCTTGCACTTGGTCAAGTCCCTAAAGAGTGGAAGGAGGGCAAGATTGTGCCACTTCATAAAGGAGGTGATCGAACTCAAGCATCAAACTATAGGCCTATCTGTGTGTCGGGTGTTGTGGTTAAGTTGTTGGAGAAGCTTGTGAGAACTAGAATCCAGAGTTGGGTTGACAACAATGGTATAATCTTTGATGGACAGCATGGATTTGCTAAAGGGAGGTCGTGTTTTAGTAATCTACTTACTTATTACAATAAAGTGACTGCTTCCTTGGACAGAGGAGAAGGATACACAGTAATATACTTGGATTTCGCAAAAGCTTTTGATAGAGTGCCTCATGATAAGTTGACAGTCAAACTAGAGCAGATGGGGTTGGATATTAGATTAGTGCATTGGATTGGAGACTGGCTATCTGATAGGTATCAACAAGTTGTGTATGGGGGTGCAATATCCAGGAAAAGGAAAGTCACTAGTGGAGTGCCTCAGGGATCTGTTTTAGGGCCATTACTATTTAACTTGTATATTAATGATATTGGCGAAGATTTGGATGGAGATATTCAGTTGTTTGCAGATGATGCAAAGTTGGGACAAACCATAAAGAGTAGTGAAGATGTTGTGGCCTTGCAAGAAGACTTGAATAAATTGATTGATTGGGCAAGCAAATGGGGATGTGAGTTCAATGTTGCAAAATGTAAGGTTTTAAAATTTGGAAAACAAAGATGGGATGCAGAATTTATGCTTGGTAAGAATATATTGTTGGAAGTAGAGGAAATAAGAGATCTGGGAGTGATAGTGGATAAGGATCTAAAATTTAGGGGTCACATCGCCAAAATTGTGAAGACAACACAAAGACTTCTGGGAATGATGAGGAGGACACTGACGTGTAGAAGTAGGGAGATTCTTGTTCCATTGTATAAGGCTTTGATTAGGCCACACATGGACTATTGTGCCCAGATTTGGTCACCTGGTTTTCAGAAGGATGAAGAGATGTTGGAAAGGGTCCAAAGGCGACTGACTAAGGTAGTTTCTGACCTCTGGAATGTCGAGTATGAGGAAAGATTGAAAAGATGTAATTTGCAGAGTCTGGTGGAGAGAAGGAAGAGGGGAGATATGATAGAGACCTACAAGTTGGTAAGGGGTTGCTATAGGATCAATGGTGGAGAAGTTCTACAGCGAATAGTGGGAGATCAGGGGAGAACCAGAGGTCATCCCTTGAAACTGTATAAAGAGGGTGTGAGTAGGGGAGTGAGAGGCAGGTTTTTTTCGTGCAGAGTTGTGAATGATTGGAATGCCTTGCCTGAGAGTGTGGTGTCTGCAAGGAGTTTGAATGTGTTTAAGACCCGGTATGATGAGATGTGTGTGAGATAAAAGGACCTCCTAGATGAGTCTTTGACTCCATGAGGTCTTGTTTAATAATAATAATAATAATAATAATAATAATGCCTCCAAACAAAAAGAGGGGGTGGAATATTAATGTTTATCGAACATAAATTAACAGCAAAAGAAACTGCCTATCAATTTGAGCATGCTGAAATATACAGCATGCTCAAATGCAATTTACAGACCACCAAACTTAAATATGATAAAATTCTTGCATGCACTCAGTTGCTGGCTTTCACACCAAGAAATATGCTCAACCGAATACCTAATGATAATCGGCTACATAAACATAAATATTGGAAGCAAAAACCAGAACAACACTGTACAATACCTAGACTCGCTATCCATGTATAATCTAATACCAACAATAACATCATGTACTAGAGAAGAAATATTCGGAAATACTATCACTGCTTCCTGCCTAGATCATATAAACATCTTGGATAACACCAAACAGTTACACTGCATCAGTCATAAAATGCAAAGTAGCAGATCATTACTTTACAGCTCTAAACCTGCATATTAAGACAATATCCATGCAATGCCCCTCAGAAGATAAAGCAGCACAAAAGAATAATAGACGAAGAAGTAGTCAACCACGAAATAAGAAAAACCAACTGGGAACGGCATCAGATTCAGCAGATATCTTATTCAACAACATTAAACTCACACTGGAGGAAATATATAAGAAAGCTGCAAAGAAAATCAGAATTCACTCAAAAACAACCCAAAATCCTTGGATAACACAAAACTTTATCCTAGAAATACACAGAAAGGAAGCTCTATGGAAAGAATTAAAGCGATATCCAAATAACACAGCTTTAAAAACAAAATATAAGATAACAAGGAATCGTTGTACAACACAAATAAGAAATGCAAAAAGAAACTACTACAGAGACAAATTAACCTCGGCACAAAAAAACATGAAACAAACCTGGCATCTGATCAACGAGGTGCTAGATTGTGCTCCCAACACCACCGCCTCCGAAACCATAAATCACAGCTTCATGAAAGATGCAAAACCTATCCAACAACTAGCAAATGACTTTAACCAATACTTTGCAGACTCCATACAAGAACTACGCAGAAATATTCCCCCAATCACAGAACGTGATCCTCCACTTGGACCACAATCAAAACAGACATTATGGTTCCCAACCATAAAAGAAGCAGAACTTCTCTCTGTAACACATCAAATCAAACCAAACAAAGGCCCAGGAATTGATGGTATAAGACCTAAGGATATCAAGCAACATGCAACTAGCTTAGGTCCTATCCTACTAAAATTAATAAATAAAATATTTAAAACAGGACAGATACCAAGTATGTTAAAGACCGCAATAATCACACCCATATACAAACATGGAAAAAGAAATTTAATCAGCAATTACAGACCCGTAGTAAAATAACCAATTATCAATCAAATTATGGAGCAGATCGTACTGAAGAAACTTGCAGCATATACAGAGACCTTTCATATTATCCCTAAAACACAATATGGTTTTCAGAAAAATCAGGGAACAACATCTCTCTTGGAAGACTTTACAGACGTAATTAATACCACCTTAGACAAAAACAAAATTGCCATGGTAGTCTTTATTGATCTAACGAAAGCATTTGATATACTCGCACATCAAACCTTGTTCGAAAAGCTGAGGCATGCTGGAATAGGCGTGCCTCTGCACAGGTGGTTTACAAACTACCTCCAAAATAGAAAGCATATCACACGTATTGGGTCAAACTGAAGTAGAAAGCTACCAGTAACCTGTGGAGTGCCACAGTGAGCTGTACTCTCCCCAACTCTATACAACATTTACATGCATGATATTAATCAGCTACCCCTCAAAGGTAAGATACTCCAATATGCAGATGATACAGCTATAATATCCATCCATAATAATACAAACATAGCCCAAACAAATATGCAACATGACATAAATCTGATCACAGACTGGCTCACGAAAAACTCTGTACACCTAAACTCAGATAAGACAAAATTAATGATATTCAGAAATCCACTGACTCAACTTGATAACAAATATATAACCATCCAACATCCACTCTCCAACATAAAAAAACGCACATAAAACCACTCCAATCACTCAGATTGAAACAATACGATACCTTACAATTTACTTCGATTCAGATATGAACTGGAATAGCCACATAAATAATCTACACAACAAACTCCGAGCAATAACTAGCAAACTCTACAGGTTAAAAGACATAGTTCCCACACGCCTAAAAGCACTAATATACAAAGCACTATGCCAAAATTTACTAAGATATGCTATAACAGCATATTCTTTCTGTGCACACTTCAAACTAAATAGATTAATGTTGTTACAGCACAAAATGATAAAACTGATCTTTTAGGAACAAAGAGACAATAACGACTTTATATGCACTGCAATATCAGAACACAAAATACTGACAGCAAAACATTTATTTCATCACTATGCAGCTTTGCTAAAACATTATTTTGATACCAAACTACAGGACAGAAAGAAATACATACCGTATAACAAGACCTCAGACAATTAATTATATCATATATAAATACAATAATCACTACGGAAAGGCCACACGAAACTTCTACATCCCAGACATGATAAACAAATTATCTTTTGAATACAGAAACCTTACAAACTACAATAGCATGAAAAGAGCTCTAAGGACATACTATGAACAAGAAACACTCACCGAAAATACCATACAAGATTAATAAAACACAATATATTCGTTCAGGCTTCCAATTCAGCGACGCATCAATATATTCCAAGTTATCGTGTGTGTGCGCACCTGCAAATTTCTCAATCATAGATTTTAGCTTCCCAACACAGCAAACGAACCAATAAATAATAACCAACTGGTGTCATCCTCAGATAAACCTGCAAATAAGCTGAGAAATTACATCTCATTCACGACAAAAAAAAAAAAAAAAAAAGTATGTATCATATGTAACCAACTGCATGTAAAGTACACTAGTGGCCAAAATTGTGAAAACCTTTTGGAAAAAAGTGTATTTTTTAGGTTTGATGGCTCATAACGCCACTTTTTTTTGGTGTAATACCATAAAATTATATATCAATGGAAAGATAATTTAATCAACAATGTAATGCAATAACTTTTATGAAGAATTTTTTATTAGAACAGCAGTTAGAAAGAAGAAAACTGAAATGCAGAAAAAATGAGATATACAAAAATTCTCACAAAGTGAGTTGATACTTAGTTGGGTAACCTTTAGCGTTAATTACGGCCTTACAACGCCTTCCCATGGAGTGAACCAAGTTCTTTAGTTCTGCAGAAACCAAGATTGAATTATTGCTTCTATTAATTTGGTTTTATTGGTGGGTTGCTTCTGACTAACAATAGTCCGCTCCATAGATTTTCGATTGGGTTAAGGTCTGGGCTATTTCCAGGCCATTCCAGTAGTGGAATATGATTATCCTGAAACCACTTTTTGCACACAACAGTAACATGACATGGAGCTGAATCCTGTTGAAATATAAATGCTTCATTATCTTGGAAAAGATCACATGCAGAAGGCTTCAGTTTGGGCTCAAGTATTTCATTTATTTTTGGGTATTTATATTCCCATTAATCACGCAAATTCTGCCCACACCTTTTGATGTCATACAACCCCAGAGATCATAATACATAAGTGGGTGTTTCACTGTAGGTGTAATGCAATCAGGATGCAAATCTTCTCTGATTCTTCTCCTTACGTATTTTATGCCATCACTACTAAACAGGGTGATTTTGGTCTCATCACTCCAAATAACACTGTCCCATTGTTCAGCTGTCCAGTTAACATGGGTTTTAGCCCAGTTTAATCTTTCCAACCTTTGTTTGAGAGATAAAAATGGCTTTTTTCATGAAATTCTGACATTTAGACCAAATTCCTGCAGTCTGTGCCGAACAGTCCTTGCATTCAACTTCACATTGTATTGTGCCATTTCATCTTGTATACACCCAGATGATTTTCTTCTGTCACATAGGCACAGTCTCTCAATTCTCCTATCATCATTTGCTGTTGTGCACCTTTTCCTGCCTTTGCCAGTCTGGTTCTGTAGTAACTGAGTCTCCTTATACCTCTTCAAAAATTTAGAAATGCCACCTTTGGTTAAGTTTCTACCAATTTTTCTTCTAATTTCTTCATAACTGTAGCCTTGTTCATTTAATAGTACTATTTTATATCGCTTTCTGGGTGACCAGTCAACTCTTTGTGCCATTTCTTTAATTTTATTATGTTTTACAAGTTCCCTAAATGAAAGAACAAAAAAAAAACCCAACCAACTTGATAACAATCACATAACACACTGACAAATGTCCTCCTCTTAGCTCCAATACATGATATCAATAGCTGAATCCTACTGTGACTTTATTGGCTCATTTCCAAAACAAGATGACACCTGACTGGCTCTCTAAACATTCATGCTCATTGGCTACATTCAAATGAAGGAAAGCTACTTCATATCAACCTAAGCAAGTTGTCCTTCTTTTTTCTGGTTATTTGGCTATAACTTTTCATAGAATACAGATAATTGAACAAACTTTGTTGCATTACATTCTTGATTAAATTATCTTTCCATTGATATATAATTTTATGGTATTACACCAAAACAAGTGGTGTTATGTGCCATCAAACCTTAAAAATATACTTTTTCCAAAAGGTTTCAACAATTTTGGCCACTAGTGTACATATCACATGAAAACCAATGTATGTAATGTATGTATTATACATAAGCAAATATACGTAATGTAAGTATCATATGTAAGTAATGTAAGTATCATATGTAATCAAATGTATGTAATAACTGTAACAAATGTATCTAATGTAATAAAAAAAAGTAAAAAAAATTATCATTATTATTATTATTTGTTGTTAATTTTGAAATATAAATGTAATAGATAAAATGTAGAAAAAAAACTAGTATATATATTTATACAAATTTAATACATAACCAATATTGTCAAAATGAAAGTGCATATTATATTATATTACTCTTAGCATATTATATTAATCATTATAAATATGTATGTGAAAAAAATGTAGAATACAGTGTTGTTATTAATATATATATATATATATATATATATATATATATATATATATTATTTTCAATTTAAAAATAGCATTATGAAAAAGTGGATCCATTCAGCATTCCCTGCTGATACCAAAAAAGAAACTATGAATATAATTTGAGAATTAATTGAACTGCAGATCAAAATATAAATGTAAATTACAAAATGCTGAAAAAAATTATGTATATTTATCTGAAAAAAAAAAAATTATTCCACAACCAATATTGTTAATATGAAAAATATCTCTCTCTTAACACATGAAATGAATAATTGTAAATATGTGAAAATGGAAAATGGGAAAAAATGGAAAATACATTGTTAGTTATTATTTATGTATTTAAATAATATATTCACTTAACATTAAATACTGAATATTTGTAATGAACAAAAATGTAATAGTAATACTTCAATTGTATATTTTATAAATATTTTGTATATATGAAGAGGATAATAAACTTTGTCGAAACTTTGAAAAAATAAAAATAAAAATTTGACCTCCGTGGAGTCAGAGACTCATCATGGGAGTTACTCACTATTGCATACAATGCTCATCCAACTGTGTCTTAAACTGATTCAATGTGTCCACAACACACTCAGACAATGCATTCTACTCACCAACCACCCTCCATGCAAAGAACCTGCTTCTCACTCCTTTGCTCACACCTGAATTATATAGTTTCCAGCAATGGCCTCTTGTTCTACTCCCCTCTCCCATTCTATGAAAAATCTCTTCCATGTCTACCTGATAACAACTCCTGATCAGCTTATGTCTCATTCATATCCCGCCCCTCTTCCTCCTATTCACGAGGCTCTCTGCAACGTACATTCTCTCAATCTGTCCTCGTACTCCACATTCCAAAGACCACTGACTATCTTTGTGAATCTTCTCTGTACCCTTTCCAACATATCCTCATCACCATGAAAACCCAGGGACCAAATCTCTGCACAATAATCCATATGAGCCTTGATCAAGGCCTTATACAATGAAATCATAACCTCTCTATTTCTGCATGTCAGGGTTCTCTGTATCATTGCCATTATTCGATATGATGTCTTCACAACTTGTGCAATGTGGCCCCTGAATTTCAGGTCCTTGTCCACCATCACTCCTAGAGCTCTCATCTCCTCTACTTCCTCACCAAGTGGGGAAACTTTAACTTTGCATCCCATCATTGTTTACCAAATCTCAAAACCTTACACTTGGCGACATTGAACTGATAGTTCCACTTGCCTGCCCATTCATGCAATCTATTCAAGTCCGACTGTGCATTGCTCTCCCCAGCTGGGCATCACTAGTTAAATAACCCAATATCATTAACATACAAATTGAACAAGAATGGCCCCAGAACTGACCCCTGGCACAAACCACTGGTGACCATTCTCGTTTGAGATACTGCACCCCCATATACAACTTTCTGATACCTATCTGACAGCCAGTCACTGATCCAACACAGAAGACTCTTATCCAATTCCATATGTTTCAGTTTATTTAAGAGCTTGTCATGTGGCAGTCTATCAAAAGTCTTTGCAAAATCCAAGTACACCACTGTATATACATCTCGCTTTTCCAAGGTATTTGTCACCTTGTTATAGTATATAAGTTAGTGAAACATGATCTCCTCTTAACAAACCCATATAACTATAGAGAATACTGCTGTTATCAACCCATTTCTGTATCCAACTTCTCACCAGTCTCTCCAGGACCTTCACAACTCCAGATATACAGACCAGCCTATAATTTGAAGCTACAGCCTTATCACCGCCTTTATGCAGTGGAACAATTTGACCCTTCTTCCGCTCTCTTGGAACCTCATTAACATTAACCAATATCATTAACATACAAATTGAACAAGAATGGCCCCAGAACTGACCCCTGGCACAAACCACTGGTGACCATTCTCGTTTGAGATACTGCACCCCCATATACAACTTTCTGATACCTATCTGACAGCCAGTCACTGATCCAACACAGAAGACTCTTATCCAATTCCATATGTTTCAGTTTATTTAAGAGCTTGTCATGTGGCAGTCTATCAAAAGTCTTTGCAAAATCCAAGTACACCACTGTATATACATCTCGCTTTTCCAAGGTATTTGTCACCTTGTTATAGTATATAAGTTAGTGAAACATGATCTCCTCTTAACAAACCCATATAACTATAGAGAATACTGCTGTTATCAACCCATTTCTGTATCCAACTTCTCACCAGTCTCTCCAGGACCTTCACAACTCCAGATATACAGACCAGCCTATAATTTGAAGCTACAGCCTTATCACCGCCTTTATGCAGTGGAACAATTTGACCCTTCTTCCGCTCTCTTGGAACCTGTGCTGTTGCAAGACTTATATTAAACAGACATGCCAATGCTACTGCCAATTCCCTGGAACATTCCTTAAAGTGTATGTGTTGATATGTCCTCAAATCCTATTGCGTTATTGACATCATGGTTATTTATTTCCTCAAATACCTCCTACTCACTCACAAGGAACACATCCTCTCCTATGTTCTCTACACTTAAGTTTCTCATGATTCCACCCTGATCAGGATGAAACACCTGTATAAACTGATCACTGAATACCTCAACAATGTCTACTACAGCAGTTAACATTCTCCACTTTCATCCATTAACTTCATCTTTCCATGATCATTCTTCCTTCTACTTGCCAGATATCTAAAAAAAACTCTCTAGGGTTTTTCTTGGTCTGATTTGCTAATTTCTATTCATACTCTATTTTGTTTTTCTTACTGAGTCACTCTCCTGACTTGTTCTTTATATTCTTCATATGACTGATTACCATTATTCATCTTGTACTTCCTCCAAAGTACTTTCTTTTTCCAGATTTCATGCTTAAGCTCCACATTCATCCATTTTACACCTACCTTATTCAGCCTTTTGGCCTTTGGGATACATTCATACATTGATGCTATTATGTATTTCTTTGTAAGATCCCTTGCAGCATCTATTTCCTTACCACTCAACCCTTCGTTCCGTGTTATAGCTTGAAGTTGTCTCCTCTGCTTGTCATAATCGCCAGCCCTATAATTACATATATCATTTCCTCGCAAAAGTCTGCATATGACTAGCCACAACACAGGTGATTACTTCATGATCACTTTCACCAACTGGAGGAAAATGTGAAACTCCCTCTAACAATTACATGCTCTGATAAAATCTAGAACTCTTGATCCTCGCTTGCCTTTCTTTATGTGCTGCCTGAGATGGTTATCTCTCAAGAACTCGAGAAATTCATTTTCCTTATTCCCAAATGTTATCTCTTCATTCCAATCTATACCACTATAATTAAAATCACCCATAATAATTACCCTTCCTTTGTTCACTAATCCAAGTTGTTTATATATTTCTTCATCACCACCTTCCACATTCCCAAGCCTATAGCAACATCCAACTAAATATGCCTTCCTTTCAACCTCCATGTTATACCACACTGCCTCATAATCATTACTGCTATTTCCCCCTTTCATGTCTACCTTATGTGGACTTAATTCCCCTGATATCAAAAGCAGCACTTCACCTCCCTTCCTGCCCTTTTGTATCCTCACAAAAAATACTGTTCTCTTCCATTTCTATTCCTGTTACGATATCATCTCCATGCTCCCATATTTCACTTATTCCAATGATTTGGTGGTCTATAAACTCAATCACTGAAACCATTTCATCCACTTTATTTCTGACGCCTCTGGCATTTGTAAACAAACAGAACAGTACATTTTTAGGTCTATAGTCAGTCCTATCCAAGCCATATGTTGGTTGTGATTTCCCCACTACACCTGCCAAATCTCCTTTATCACCACTCACCACATATACCTGCTCAGTCTCCACTTCTCCACCCACATTGCAATATATACTCCATCTTCATACACACATTCACTGCCACTTTTAACATTCACTCTCTCTATGCCATGTCTTCTTGTCCATCCAAACTTCCCCATTTCCCTTGTATTCCCACTCTCTCTTCCTCTCTCACACTACTACTGTTTCCACTGCCAAGTACTTCTGTCTCTTCAGTACCACTCTCCTGATTTTTCTCTTCATCTCTTCCTTCTGAACGGTGAAGAGGTTTTTCATAAAATAGTGGGAAATTGGGGGAGAACAATAGGTCATCCCTGAAAGCAAGAAGCAGGATTTTTGCATGGAGAGTTGTGAATGATTGGAATGCATTGCCTGAGAGTATGGTTTCTGCAGAGAATTACAATGTGTTTAAGGCATGGTATAATAAGGTGGCTATGACCAAAGGGACCTCCTAGATGAGTCTATGACTCTTTGGGGTTTTGGGATAATAATATCAATATTGAAAGATTACTACATCATAAGTTGGTGTACAATCTGCATAGGATGAGAATCAATAGTATATAGATTAGATGGAGTTGCTTTTTCTCTCTGAATAATAGCAGCAAGTTGTGTATGATAGAGCAGTGTCTCAAAAGAGGAGAGTAACCAGTGGCATGCCCCACAGATTATGTACTCAAGCCCCTGCTGTTAAATTTGTTTGTAATTGATATATCATGTGGATTGTCTGGGGATCTGTAGTTGTTTTGCTAATGATGCAAAGTTAGGGAGAATTATAAGTAGCACTGCTGATGTTAATTACCTTCAAGAGCATTTGAATAGACTTTTGGTATGGACAAAGGAGTGGGAGTTGTAATGTTAATATTAAGAAGTGCAAGGTGTTGCATTTTTAGTGCAGCAGTATGCTCTGTATTATATTGACTGTGCTGCAGGAAGTGAATGAGATTTGAGATCTGGAAGTGATGGTTCACAGTAGACTGAAGAGGGCATATTGCAAGTGTTGTACTGTTCTTATTCGGTGCCACGTACTGAATAAGATAGTATATCTTATTCAGAATATGATAAGAAGTGCTCTGACATGTAGGGATAAGGAAGTGGTTGTGCCACTGTGTAAAGCACTGGTCAGGTCAGATGCCACACTTGATTTAATTACTGTGCTCAAATTTGGTCACCTGGTTTTTATTGTGATGTGGGAAGGATCACTTTGGAGAGGGTTCTGAGATGAGTGACTAAAACATAATCAAAGTTGTGGAATGTTGGTTGTTGAAAGAGGGGTTGAAAGAACGTGAATTGCAGAGTTTGGTGGGTAAGAGGAAAAGAGGTGATATGATAAAGACATTTAAGTAAGTGAGGTGATTTTATAGGATTTATCTAGAGGGGATTATGTAAACAGTAGAAATCAAGAGGAGGAAGAACCAGAGGCCATTCCTGGAGGTTATATAAAAGTATGATGAGGAGGGGTTTGATTAGTAGATTTTTACATGAAGAATTGTGGGTGAATGCATTCTGGGAATATGTTGTTAATGCAGGAGTGGCAAGGATTTTAAGATTCAGTATGATAATTATGTTGTTTTCTGAATGTACCTTCCATGATCAGTCTGCTGACTCTATTATTATTATGTAACAATAATAATATAGATGTGAATAAGAGTGAAGATGATGTACATTCTTTCTTGTCTTACACCTGATTTTACAATAAACTATCTTCCTAAATTTTCTGCATATTTTACTGCTGACTTACAACTAAGACTGTGTATTGCTTTGTATAATGTTCATTTATCCCCATATAATTATAATGTTTTGAGTTTTGAAAAACTTTTTTCTGGGCACTTTGTCATATGCTTTTCCAGCTCTACAAAACTTACGTACAGATCCTTGTTATATTCCCATGATTTCTCAATTATTTTTCATAAATCTAATCTTTAAAGCCAGCTTGTTCTTCTCCTTGTTTCTTTTCAACAACATTTCTGAGCCTCTTTTCAAGTATGCTTGCTCAAATGTTATCTGGAACACTTAGTAGTATAAAGCCTCTATAATTTTTACATTCAGCTTCATTCCCTTTTTTTTATAGATGAGAATTATGAGAGCTCTACTCCATTCATCTGGAATTTGACGATCTTAAACAGACACTCTGAATTATGCAATGCAAAACATTTATACTTCTGTATTTGAGCATTTCTGGTCAAATATCATTTAGTTCAGCTGATATTGGAAAGCTGCCTTTCAACATTTCAAGTTTTTGGCAGCTTTTTCTAGCTCAAATATTAATGTATACTACTCCTGTTTGCATTTCTCTGGGACAATTTTCTACTGCTGTTCTTTCAGTGCTTGTTTCATTATTATTATTACTAACAGGCAGGTGGATGCACACACGATGTTATCGCTGCTCCCGTTTATGTATGTTTGAAGTGGCTTTAACTCATGTTTTTAATTCGAAAGTGCTGCTATTTAATTCCACTAGTCACGCTGAAGGATGTTTAAATCATCAAAATCAGCTAAGTAATATCCAAATTTTGTGTGCTGAAAGTCATACAAAATTTGGTGAACTGAAAGTGAACTGCTGTCACCAACCAACAAAAATCAAAGGACGTCAGCATTTTAAAAGTCGCACTACAGTTGCTAAAGAGAAGAAAGTCCAAAGGTCAAGCACGATGAGCTATAACAAGTGCAATAAGCCATTAAGGGATGAAGGGGATGGGCCACATTGTTCTGAATGTGGCCGAAGATAAACTTCCAATGTTCTGGAATCTCATAAAGCACGTGGAGCTGCGAAACGGACCAAATTGCGCTGTCTACAATACCATGAGAAAATGAAGAACAAAGAACAGACACCAAAGAAAAGCAACGACGCACATCAAAGTAAGTGCTGTCGTGATTCTAAAATTACAGACAACTTAGATTCTTTCAAACTTATTGTTAACGATTTGCTAAATACACACACATGGAACAAATTAACAAAAAATTCGAGGAGTGTGAAAAGTGTATACAATAGAATAACATGACTGTTGAAGAAATGTTAGGAACCATGCGAGAAACAGTAGCGATAGAAACACTCAAGTGTGAAAACGAAGAATTGCAGAAAGAGATAAACACACTCAAGTGTCAAATGGAGCACATGCTACAAAAAGAAAGAAAAAAAGAACTTCAAATTGAGGGAATCCCAAAAGAAAAGACAGAAGATTTAAGCAACATAGTGCAACTGATTGGCAGCAAAATTGGCATTCAAGTCGCAACCACAGACATTGCCTCCATTAACCGAGGCCCACAAAAAAAAAAAAAAAGACTATCACCAATCATTGCTCATTTTACCAGCAGAAGTCTGAGAGACTGCATTCTTGGCCGACAACATCGATCCTAACTGACAAGAAACTCCCAACACCAATCTATATATTCTGAACACTGTACTCCATGCTTTAAAAATCTTTTATATCAAGCAAGGAAGACAAAAACAGAGAAAAACTGCAAGTTCCTGTGGGCTAAGGATTCACAGATATTTATGAGAAAGAATGAAAATGCTAGAGTTTATATAATTGCAAAACAATCTGACCTACACAGCCTACCAATATAAAACACTAACTTTTCACATATTTAAGAACAAGATTAGAAATCACTTAAAAACTATATAATAGAGACCACAAATATAAGCGAACATATCCAGTCAGACAATATAAGCGAACATATCCAGTCAGACAATATAAGCTTCAAGGTCTTTGACTCTTTGAAGAAATGGTCAGACAACATTTTCACCAATACCAACTTCACTATCATACACACAAACATAAGAAGTATAAAAAAAAACACAGGCTTACACTGATAGCACTGCTCAACTGCACATTGACAAACATAGATGCACTAATACTGACCGAAGTTGCAATAAACAACACAGAAATTTACGCATACAACATTAATAATTACCAAACCTACAACTTATGTAGACCAAACAAAAGAGGAGGTGGTATCCGGGCATTTATCAAAGAAAAATACAATGCAACTGAAAAACAAACTCTTTTTGAATATGCAGAAACACTAATTTTGGAAATCACAAATAGCAACAAACATAGTATCGAATACACAATAAATATAATATACAGACCCCCAGATAATAATCCACTCAGCTTTCTGCATGAGTTAGAAGCATGGCTAAGCGACATCGAACCCCATACAACACATGGGCTCATCCTAATAGGAGACGTTAATATAAATACTCTTGACTATGCTTCTTCAACCACTAACAAATACCTTGATATACTAAGTCAGTACAACATAAACGCTACCATTAACTCCCCAACAAGAGAAGAAATACTCAACAATTCACTAACACAATCATGCATTGATCATATCAACATATGAGCTCCCATCCATACATATACATCATCAGTAATTAACATCAAAATTGCCAATCACTACTTTGTCTCAACTTCATTTTATTACGTTACCTACCCACCTCCAACCACCACAAAAGTCTACAAAACTCGATATTAAAGAGCATTGTTGACAACCTTGTAAAAAAATACAGACTAACAACTATAAAAACTAACAAAAGTTCATAGGGCAAAAAAAAAACACTACTACTTCCAAAAATCCATGGAATATAATGACAACATGTGCTACACTCAATGAATTAGTAACTTGAAAAATGAAAACTTCGGCACAAGGTTTTATTGCAAAAAGTTTCGGTCAGGATACAAACCAAAAGGAATTAGCAGAATCATTCAACCATGAATTCACAAACAATATCACACAACTCAAAAAAGACAATCTAACAATGACCAACAAAAAACTACCGACACAAAGTCAACAAACTATGTATTTTCCACCTGTAACAAAACGAACTGAAAGAAGCACTCTTACAACTAAAACCAAAGACCACTCCAGGAATAGACAAAATAAGACTCACGGACCTTTTAACATACTTTTAACAAATAAATCCAATACTTTTGAAATTCGTGAACACAATATTCGACACTGGCATTATTCCACAACAAAAAACCTGTAACAAAACGAACTGAAAGAAGCACTCTTACAACTAAAACCAAAGATCACTCCAGGAATAGACAAAATAAGACTCAGACCTTTTAACATACTTTCAATAAATAAATCCAATACTTTTGTAATTCGTGAACACAATATTCGACACTGGCATTATTCCACAACAAAAAACTGCAATAATTACTCCAATTTACAAACATGGTAAAAGAAATGATACTCAGAACTACAGACCAATAGCCATCCTACCAGTCATTTCAAAAATTCTAGAAAAAATGACACACACCAGACTACAGAACTATCTATAGAAGTACATCATCATCTCACAAAACTGATAAGGTTTTATGGTTTTAAAAAAACTAAAAGCACCATCACTTTAATAGAAGACATTGCCGATGCAGTAAACAAAGCTCTTGACAAAATCAAGTACACCATCCTTATACTGCTTGACTTAACCAAAGCATCTGCTACACTTGAACATGACATACTACTCACCAAACTATACTCAATAGGTATAAGAGGAACACTGCATACCTGGTTCAGGAACTATCAAACAGAACACAAGTAACAAAAATAGGTACATGTCACAGCCTGGGTATACAAATAAAACACGGTGTCCCTCAAGGCACCATATTATCACCCACTCTGTTCAACATATACATTAATGATGTTCATAACCTGGCCATAAGAAATCAAATATTTCAGTACGCAGATGACACCGCAGTACCAGCAATCTACAAAGACATCAACATAGCTCTCTCCAAAGCACAATCACAACATACTTCTACCATCTACCAAAACACAATTGTAATCAACAGCACCAAAACACATATTAATAATACACAACCCAAGAATCATGCGCCCCACACCACTATTGACACACTGTCACACATACCGCTGCATTAACAACAAAAAAAACCTGCCGATGTCTCGAAATCAAACCTGTAACACATACAAAATATCTTGGTCTTTACATAGATTGCCACCTGAAATGGACAAAACATATAGAATACTACATACCAAACTCTGCATCATCTCAGCAAAACTCTTCCAAGTTAAATACATTATTCCATTTAACATAAAAATACTTCTATATCACGGTATCTGCAAATCCCTACTCAATACGGTATAACAGTCTATGCAAACACATCAAACAGCCACCTAACAAAATTTGAAATATTACATAGGAAAATTGTGTCACCAGTGATTTGGACACAACAGCCAATATCTGACCAACACATGGCAATACACAGAATCCTGAGCATTAAAAATCTGAAACACTACATAATATTACTAAGGAATTACTTCAACATCATCTATCGAAACAACAGAAATACATATCGTATAACACGACCCACAACACCTCTCTACATCCCTACACCCTTCAACAACTCATATGGTTCTTTGGTGAGATCACATCAGATACTCACGCTACTCAACAACCTACCAAGTAATTTAAAACAAATAGACAACTACAGCACATTAAAACACGAACTCTGAAAAGATACCAACAAAGTTAATATACCATTAACACTAATATACACATCATAAATCGCCAGCATCTAATGCCTACATCCCATCCATAAACAGTAACAACAACGTAAATAGTGAAGGCTAATCCTACTCTCTTCATAAAAGCTAACTCAAGCTTCGAAGTAGGTGGGATTAATTTTCCTCACTCATCCACACGTAAGTATCATAATCAGACTGCAAATTATGTAACAAAACAGTCAGTATGGTATATATAATAATAATAGATACAGATATAAAAAAAAAGGTGTATGAATTTGTATCCAAAGGAAAAAAATATTGAAAAGAAATAATGTGCCTTAAACTGTGTACAGTATAATGTAATAATTTATTTCTGTGTAATATGCATTAATTGTAAATCATACAGAGTATTTACATACTCTGTATGATGAAAATAGAAAAATTGTTATTTTATACATAATGTGTAAACATACAAAAAAAGTATGTAATTTATCGGAGACATTATCATATTATTATTATTATTATAATTATCCATTATTCAAGAATTCCGTTTAATCTTCATTGTTAATATTAGAAAAACACGTGTTGTAAATATAGATGCAAAAAAAAAGTATTATTATCAAAATTTTAATTGAATATATAGCACTTAGTGGACATATACAACACTTAGTGGTGCTGAATTTTGTAAAAATTACAAGTTGGAATGTCACTAAAGATGATTATTGTAATATTGTGTAAATATTTCAGAAATCAATAAAATATTTCAGAAAAAAAAATTAAGTTATTATTACTACTACTTGATACCTCCAAGGAATCCAAACCCATTTCTGGAGAGCACTCCACTGTATACAACCCACCACTACACTTCTTAAACCTCTATCTACACACTGTGACTTAACAACCACTCTTGAGATACTGTTTGGCCTATAATTTGCATCTTCAGTCTTGGATTCTCCTTTATACAGTGAAACTATTTTGTTCACTTTCTAACATCTCTTGGCTACCTCCCAGAACTGAGGGTCAATTTGAACAGCTTGATCATAGGAGATGAAAATTCCCTTGCATGTTCTAGTAATACACTAGCTATCTGATTATAACCACCTCCAATTCTACTACTGCTATGCTCCCATCAGTCAATGTCATGTCTAGTGTGTATTATCTTCACTACTGGATGGTACACAGACTTGCAAAATGATCACTCTTGGTAACTCAACTATATTTCATTTACTTCTTTTACCTCCCTATCACAAGCACTCATTAAAGCTACTTCCATAGTCTTTCTTTATTTTACTTGTCATATAGTTGAACTCATTGAAATTTCTTTTTGCCTCATCAGTTAGCTTTCTCTCATAATTATCTTTGGCCCTCTTTACTATATAGGTCATGCTTTTTGTTTGTGCTTTGTATTACTCATTTTCTTGCTGATGGTTATATTTTCTCCAAAGTTTTTTTCTTTTTCTGCAATTCCTGCTTAATCCATTCATCTATCTAACTTTTACCTGATTTATTCTTCTGATTCTGGCTATACAATCTGATAGTGCCTTCTTCAAACACCCCCTTGACTATCTTCCATGCCCTGCTAATATCTCTTTTCTTTAATACTGCTCTAAGATAACTCCTAAGTTTCATAATCACCTTCTTTTTAATTCCCAAAAATTATTCCTCTTCTATGGAGTAAATTTTGCATGTCTGGCAATCTCTCAAGTCATGATCACAGAATTGCATATCCCTACCAGAGAAAATGTGACAACTTTGGTTACTGCTAAGTTCTCTGATGCTATAGCCAGATCCAGCATTCTTGAACCTTATGTCTCCCCCCCCTCCCATCACCAATGAATGTTGTCTCACATTATCTCTTAGCAGCTTTAAAAATCATCCCTTATATCCCACCTCCAGCCTATCGCAGCACCCAACTATGTGTTTCATCCTTTTGGTCACTATCTCACACCAGATAACCTCAAATGAACTCCCCTCTATATTCATTGTACTTCTATTTTTTTTTTTTGGATGTGAATTCTTCTGCTATCTGCAAAAACCCCTCCTATTTTGTTTCCTCTGTCCTCTCTGAAAATATTATACTCCATTCACTCTAATCCTACATCATCCTCAGTCAACCAAATTTCTCTTTTTCACATTGGTTAGCCACTTGGGCCAAGTGGTCAACCAATGTGAAACTCCTCACCCTTATTTCAATAGTATACATAAATTGCAATATCACCTTCATCTCATCAACCTCCATTACACCATGTGTTGATTATCCCACTGATAATAAGAACCTGGGAAGCTATATTCAGAAGCATGTGATCACTCTCCCACTTACTAGGTTTCCTAGACTCCCACTTACCTGCATCCCCTCTAAACATAGTTTCCATACTTTATCAAGATGCCTAACTCTGAATTCATTCAAATGCAAACTATCCAACTTCTGTAAGTCATTCCATCTATCAATGTCACTCCACACAAGGTCTACACCATTTCTCTTACACAACCTGTGCACTGAATCATTTGCCACATAGTTCTTTTGTTTCAGCTCATTTCTATTACCATGGGAACAGACTCCCATGTTTTTACTTTCTCACTCTTCTTATTTTCTTTACCAGCAATTCTTTCATATCTTATCACATACCAGACTTGTCACCTGCTAGATTATTAGTAACAGCTAAGATCATTATCTCTTTCACTTTCCTTCTCTGCACGCTTTCAACATTGCTAATGTCATTAATCTTGTCCTCAGGGAAATGTGATTTTGTCATGCTCTCCTCAAATACCCCTCTTATCATTAAATCACTATACAAAATTCAGTCCTTATTCTCTTTTTTTACCTTATTCATAGTATGCTTCTTTCACTTCTGTGACATGCCATGCCATACCATACCAACTGCAAGTCATTTCTCCAACCATTCTGTCTCATGGCGAACTCCTTATCTTTCTCTATCATCTGTTCACATTCCCTTCATTTTCCACCATCTCATTCCTGCTATCACTCGTACTACATGCACATTTGTTTGATTCCAACATTTTATAGGCATCAAAAACTTTGCCAAGATTCACAAATATTTTTTCTTGTCATTCTTTGTTCATCTCACTGCTCTCACAATTCTTACTCTCCCCACACTTCTAGCATGCACTCAATGGCTTCAGTTTTCTTTCAGAGGTGGTGAGTGTTACACATCAGTCATCATGTAGGATGTGGAAAGATAAGTAAATTTTATATTTAATGTGTGGCAATAATCTCTAATTTGCAGATTAAGTCTTAAACACACTCAAACTCCTTGCAGACACCCCACTCTCAGGCAAGGCATTCCAATCATTCACAACTCTGCACGAAAAAAAGTTGCCTCTCACTCCCCTACTCACACCGTCTTTATACAGTTTCCAGGGATGACCTCTGGTTCTCCCCTGATCTCCCACTATTCTCTGTAGAACTTCACCACCATTGATCCTATAACAATCCCTTACCAACTTGTAGAGACCTACAAGTTGGTAAGGAGACTCTGCAAATTACATCTTCTCAATCTTTCCTCATACTCAACATTCCAGAGGTCAGAAACTACCTTAGTCAGTCGCCTTTGGACCCTTTCCAACATCTCTTCATCCTGAAAACCCAGTGACCAAATCCTGGCACAATAGTTCATGTGTGGCCTAATCAAAGCCTTATACAACGGAACAAAAATCTCCCTACTTCTACACGGCAATGTCCTCCCATCAAGTAGATGGGAGGACATTGACGTGTAGGGAATCAAGTAGATGAGGAAACGAAACTAGTGTTGGGATCACAAGGAGAAATAACCCAGAATAATAATGGAGAAAGATAATAAATCTTTGCCTTACAAATAATTTAGTAATAGCGAATACTATGTCAAGCATAAAGAAATCCATAAGTTTACGAGGGAAGAGCCTAGTAGAAACGAAAAATCTATAATCTACTAAGCCATCATAAGCAGATCGTACTGGAGGTATACAAAAAATGCAAGAGTCTATAGAGGTCCTGAAATAGGCAGTGACCACTACTTATTAGTATTGGAAACAATCCATAAAATAAAAGTTGAAAAATGTAGAAAAAGTAGCAAGGAAATAAATGCTAAGATAAAGAACTACAAACTAAAGAAAGAAGAAGCAGCCATTGAGTATAAAAGTAAAATAGAAGAGAAGATGAAAGAAGTAGAAAAAGAGATATATGAAGACCAAGATGTAGAAAACCTATGGTACAGGTTTCAAAACACTTCTTCTAGAAACAAGCAAAGAAATTTGTGGTGTATCCTTAAATAATAAACAGAAGAAACATAAAACACTGGTGGACTGAAGAACTAAAAGAAGAAATTAAAAATAAAAAGCAATTATGGAAGAGATATATAACATCAAAGCTGCAGGTTGATAGAGAAACTATACAACAACCAAAGAAATAAAGTTAAAACCTTAGTGAAAGAAGAGAAAAGAAAATGTTGGGAAGACTTCGAACATACTTTAGAACAAAATTTTAAAGGAAACCAAAAACTCTTCTTCTTCTCATTCTTCTGTTTTAAGAAGAATGAGATCAGAGAAAGAATGCCCCATAAAGTTTATCAAAAATAAGGATGGAAAGTTACTCACAAATTCCGAAGACATCATGGAAAGATGGAAACAGTACTTTCAAGAATTATTGGAAGATGCAGGACATGGAAAAAATAGAACCCTAAGAGCAAGACACACAAGCAAAATAGAAGATCAGAATGAAGAAATTCATGCAAATGAACTGTTAGCAGCAATAAATAAAATAAAACTGGGCAAATCAGCAGGCCATGACCAAATAACACCAGAAATGGTAAAGAATTTAGGAACGAAAGCCATAAAATTTCTTTTACACCTATTCAGTGTTGTATGGAAAAAGAAAATTATTCCCAAAGACTGGGAAGTAGCTATAATAATCCCTATATTTAAGAAAGGAGACAACTGCAAATATGAAAACCATAGAAGAATTTCGCTTTTAAGCATTCAAGGAAAATTATATGCCCGTATTTTAGAAGCGAGGCATAGGAATCAAATAGAGGATACACTGGATGAAATGCAATATGGCTTTCGAAAAAATAGAAGCACGCAGGATCTTATCTTCAGTCTTAGACAAATATCAGAGAAAAAATTGGAGAAAAAGAACTACATTCATGTTTTATAGATTTTGAAAAGGCCTTTGACCGACTTCCCAGACACTTAATATGGCAAACATTAAAGAAAAACAAGATACAAGATAACTTAATAGCAGTACACAAATACAACCTGCTGATACCTGTAATAATAGATCAAAAGAATTTGAAACAAATGTAGGAGTGAGGCAAGGCTGTGTCCTCAGACCTCTTCTCTTCATCATAGTAATGGATGAAATTTTAAAGGCATGCCAAACAAAAACAAAAATAGTTCCACCTAGGATACAGGAAACTGAAAGAAACCAGGATTTCACACATGGCTTTTTGCAGATGATGTAGTGATCCTAGGCAAATACAGCTGAAGACTTGCAGTACAATATCAACATTTGGTATGAAGAAACAAAGAAAAGGAATATGATCATAAATATAAATAAAACTAAAACAATGATCGTATCTAGAAACCAACAAAAACACATAATAAAAATAGAGAATCATCAACTGGAACAAGTCCACTCCTTTACATACTTGGGATCATATATATAAGAAGATGGTAGACTAGACACAGAAATTAACAACAGGATAAGAGGGGGAACAAAGCTATTCTATGCATGAAAGGGGCCCACTCCTAGATAAAGAAGTCACCCAGAATACCAAAATGGCAGTGTACCGCTCAGTGTTTCTACCAACATTAACATACAGTTGTGAGTCTTGGTGTTTAACAACAGGAAACACAAATAAACTACAAACAATTGAAATGAAATATCTCAGGAAAGTGGCACAAAAAACAAGACTAGACTGAATAAGAAATCAAACGAAAAGAGACAGCCTTCAAGTTGCACCTCTGAATCAATTCATAACACAAGCCCAAATGAGATAGTTTGGACATCTTAATCGAATGGAAGAAGGAAGAATAGCAAAAACTTTATACGAAAGCCAGAAAATAGGAAAAAGAAACATAGGCAGACCCAGGAAAAGTTGGCAAAAGGAAATTAAAGAAAAATTGGAAAAGAAGGGAATTAACTGGAAAAAAGGAAAAGAACAAACCTTGGACAGGATGGCATGGAAATCTCTTCGGAAAAATCCTGAAGCTTAAAAGCATAAGAGATCATAGACAAAGAAGAAGAATAAGGTCTTGCTAGCAACATACAAAAGTAAGCAAATATATACTACAGGTTTACAGTATAACAGATTTGCAGTGTTTTTTTTTTCTTTCTTTTGTAAGTGTGAATGACATGCAGAAGAAATCTCCAGGGTAATATTCAAACCGTTTCTTCCTTCTAACTAGCTTTTACTAATTAAAACACACACACTGTTTAGAATCAGTATCATTATTCGTCATAAAAATTTATTGTTAAGTTTGCATTTATGTGAATGATTGTGAAAGTTCTGATCTTCAAAATAGTATGATAATACTGACTCTAGCTTAATATCTAGCTTAATTAGTTACTGCTTTCACATGAGTTTTGAGAATATGCAAATAAAACCACTATTATATTCAGTTTCTATGTTGAACATTTACTAATATGTCATAAAAGTCAGTGTGCTATTTTTAAGATAAGCTTGTGCTTATGAGTTTATTGTTTTTGTTTAATTTTTGTTACTAAAGAGATCTCAAGACTGCTAATATCTTTTTAACAAAAGATGGCGTTGTAAAAGTTGGTGACTTTGGCATATCAAAGCAATTAACCACAAGACAAGGAGGTGCAAATACAGTTCTGGGAACTCCTTATTATATTAGTCCAGAAATGGTAAGAACAGGCATGTTTATATGTATATATATATATATCTAAGAATTACCTACTTGATTATTATTATTATCTGATCTCCATGGAGTCAAAGGACTCATTGTGGGAGGTCTGTACTCTCTCATGCCACAACATCATTGAACCATGCCTTGAACCCATTCACAGTTTCCACATGCACCACACAATGCATGTGGAAACTCTGCATTCTAATCACCAATCTCCCTGCAGAGAACCTGCTTTTCACTCCCCTGCTCACAGCCTCCATGGATGGCCTCTATGAAATATCTTCTCTACATTAATCTGGTAACAACCCCTCACCAACTTATATGTCTCAATCATATCTCTTTTTTTTCGTAGACCATTTCCTAGACCTGACACTAATTTAGTAAACCGTCTCTGGACCTTCTCCAATACAGCCTTCCCCCCACCGAAAACCTGGGGACCATTTCTGTGCATAGTAGTTCATATGTAGCCTGATCAAAGCCTAATATGGGGGAACCATAACCTCTTTGTTTCTGCATGTCAATATCCTCCTCATTATTGCCATAATCTATTGGGATGTTCTTACAATTTTAGCAATGCGATCCCTAAACTTCAAGTCTGTCTCCACCATCACTCCCAGATCTCCTTCAAAATTTCTCCATTAATTGTATACTCTGCATCCCAACCTTACCAACCCTAATTTTAACACCTTGCACTTTGCAACGTCTGCTCTACTTGTCATAGCACTTCCTATCTTTGCATCATCAGTGAACATATATCCAGTTGCACATATCCAGTAAAGCCAGTCCCAATGTCATTAATGTACAAGTTAAACAATAATGGTCCCAAACAGATCTGTGTGGCACTCAAAGCTAGTTCTCTTTTGGGATACCACTCCTCCATATACAACCTGCTGATACCTGTCTGACAGCCAATCAGCTATCCAACTTACTAGTCTGTTATCTAATCCCATCTGTTTCAGTTTAGCTATCCAAGTACATCACCGTGTATGCATTTCCTTTATTGAGTGAGTTTGTTACCTTTTTATAATACATAAGCAGAATGCTGAAACACAAACTTCTGCTAACAAACCTTTGCTGACCATCATAGAGAATACTGCTATAATCATTCCACTTCTGAGTTCTAGTCTTCACCATCTTCTCTAACATCTTAACAACAACAACATCAGACACACATATTGGTATATAACTTGTAACCTTAGTCTTATCCCCCCCCTCCCTCATTTGTGAAGTGGAATAATTTTTCCCACTTTCCATTCCTTTGAGACTTACCCTGTTGCAAGACATATGTTAAATAGTTGCACCAAGGTGCTATTAATTCTGCAGTGCAACGATTCCCAAACTGTGTGCTGTGGCCCCCTTGGGGGCAGTTATGTTTTTTGAGGAGGCCCTGAAAGAATGAAAACAAATTTAAAATGTTTTAAGACTAAGTGTTCCATGTCAAATGTGTATGCAAGATGCTAAAAATATAATATTTGCATATGATTTTGTCAATATTTGCTGTGTATGTTTTGTATTGAATATAAATACAATAAATATTATAATAATATATGTCTGTATTACAATTTTTTTTTTCTGATGGGGGCTGTGAAATATTTTAATTTTTCCAAAGGAGCCTTGACATCCATAACTTGGGGAAGCACTGCTGTAGCGCATTCCCTTAAGACACAATGCGATATACTATCAAATCCTATTTCCTTATTAACATCAAGTTTACTTAATTCCTTATATATTTCCTTCTCATTTATCATCACTCCCTCCTCCACCATACATTCTACACTTCAGCTTCTCCTAATGTTGTCTGCATGAGTATGAAATACACTGATAAACTAATCACTGAATAATTCAACTATATCCTCTGCATTAGTTACCAATCTGCAAGTGCCATCAACTAGCATCATCTTCCCAAATTCATTTTTCTTTCTACTTGCCACATATCGAAAGGACTCGCTAGGATTAATCTTAGCTTGATTGCTAATTTCTTCTCATACTCCACTTTTCCTTCCTTTACCAACTGAGTCATCTTCCTCTCCCATTCCTTGTTCTCCTAATGCAGCTGATCATTACCAACATTCATCTTGTGTTGTCCCCACAGTGCCTTCTTTTTCCAGATTTCATGTAATCTCCACATGTAATCTCTTCATTCATCCATTTTACTTCTACTTTGTTTAGCCTTTTCACCTTTGAAATACACATTTAGATGTTGTTGCTGTTAAGTAGCTCTTTATCAATGCCCCACAGCATCTATATTCTTCCAACTCAACTCCTCTTTCCATGCCTCCCATGGAAAGAGGAGTTGAGTTGGAAATAGCTCCCAGTTGTCTCCAAAGCTTTCCATAATCACCGGGATTGTAGTTCCACATATATCCTTTCTTTATAGAAGTTCTCATGTGACAGGCTGCAACCCATGTGATCACTTCATGGTCACTCTCCCCACCTGTGGGAAGATTAGACACTCCGTTCACAATCACATCCTTTGATAATATAATCAGATCTAAGACCCTTAACCCTCATGCTTTCTCTGTTACATACTGCTGCCTAAGATTGTTGTCACTTAAGAACTCAAAAAATTCATTATCCTTATTCCCTGATGCCATCTCCTCATTCCAATCAATATTGCTGTAGTTGAAATCACCCATAATGATGATCACCCTTTGCTTGCTCACTTAGCTAAGTTGCCTATAGATTTCTTTGTCTCTATTTTCTACATTCTGCGACGTGTAGTAACATCCATTTTATTTTATTTCATTTTATCAACCTCCATTTCACACCATACTGCTTCAAAACCACTGCTGCTCTTTTTTCTTGTATCTCAACTTTGTGTGGACATAATTCCTCTGCTATCATCAGCAGCACTCCCCCTCCCTTCTTACCTTTTCTGTCTTCATGAAAAACATCATATCTTACCATTTCTATTCCCCTCAAGATGTCATTCTTATCCAACCATGTTTCACTTATTCCAACTATTTTCAGGCACATAAATTCAATCCATGCAAAAATTTTGTCTCCCTTATTTATGACACTCCTGGCATTTGTAAATAAACATAAAAGTTCATTTCTTGGTTTTATTATCACTACAGTCAGTTCAACCCATGCTGTTCCCTGTCTGGTGATCTTTTGCCCCTCATAGCCTCCCAGACTCCATCCCCCATGTATTCTTGACCATTCCATTTCTGTGTTGACCATCCATATCTTCTTCTTTTCGGCCATTTTCTGTCCACTGCTAGATGAAGGCCTCCTCCAGTTCCTTCCACCTTTCTCTGTTCTTGGCAATGAATGACAGATTTTTCCCAACAAAATTCAACAATTCATCACACCACCACCTTTTAGGATGTCCTCGGCCTCATTTCACTTCTTTTGAAATCCAGTTTGTTAGTATGGTGATCCATCATTCATCATCTCTTCTGTATAGATGCCCAGTCCATTTCCATTTTAGTCGCTTGTGGCGAAGCATGATGTCAGTGATACAAATCTGGCTTCTTATCTAGGTGTTTTGCTTCTTAACTTTTAATGTGATGCCTAGCATCAGCCTCTCCATTACATGCATTCATTACCACGTCCAGAATCCACTCTCCTTACACTGTATCTCTCTGACTTCCCTGGCTCATCCTGTTTCCCTGTCCAACCTGCTTTCCTGTTATCACATTCTCCTTTTCATTCACAACCATATCAGTCTCACTTAGTTCACTCTCCTGATCATTGACATCATCTTTCACTTCCACTGATACCTTGTTTGAATCACTCATTCAGATGCAGTCCATTGCTCTTATATAGCTCTGTTTATCCCTCAGACTCATCCCACAAATTCAAACTGCACCCCTTTCTCTTCACACATTTCTGCTAACATTCCATTCAAGATCTTTGCTCTCTGCCACAACTCATCATTGTCATACCTGAGAAACACACAAACTACCCTTCCTACCACACTGTTGTCTTTCACTCTCCTCAATAAACTGCTGATATCCAATCTCCTGTTCTTATGCCCAACCAAATCATTCATTCCACCTACAACTGCAAACTCCCTAATACACTTACTTTTCATATCTAGTGATTCAATTACCTTGTTCATTCTCCCTCTTGGAATACATACCTTGTGCATCTTCTCATTCACCATACCTTTTATGATAAGAATCTCCATATAGTGCTATTCTTGAGTCATTCACTACTTCTTTTTATCCATTATCTTTCTTTTTATTATTATTATTATTCCATGACACCTCCAGGGAGTACAAGGACATTGTAGGAGGGCAGTCTACTCTACTTCGCTAAATTCATCTCACCCTCTCTGCTACTACTTAATTCTTCTAGTATGACACTACTACCATCAATGCCATCTACCACCCATCATCATCACCGACAATGTGATGTAAATTGTGTGTGTTTTGAGGGCCGATTTGTCTGTATGCAGGATGAAAAACCTGAGTTTCCAGGAGAAAAAACCCTGCTACCTCTGTATGAGATCGACTAGCTCACCTTCAATTGAAAAAGTCCATATAAGGATTCGTCTGTGGTTACTCATTATGAGGTACTGCAGATTTTGTACGTTAATCCCATATAAGGATTTATTCTATTTAGTATACATATGATTTTAAATAGAATTTAGTATACATATGTATATTAAATTCTGTTTAGTATACATATGATTTCATTCTGAACATGCCTGCCTCATTTCATTCTGCAAATCTTATTTTCCAGCAATTGCTCTCACTGTTGCTTTGTTAGTCTGACTTTCTTCCATTTATGTAGTCACACCAGCTCCTACTTCTTCAGTCAGGCCCACTTCCACTTCTGTACTTACATCCAGTTTGCCTTTTATTTTGGCTATTTTATTTCCTGCATATATTTCTAGAACAGACTGTAAGAGTTTGTCTGCTATACTTAAATTGGCTGAATATTTAAAAAAAAATAAAACTATTAATTCTTCTTCTTCAAGTGTCATCTCCTAGAAGGAGGTTGGCAACCATGTCACGGAACCTTTTTCTTTCTTTTGCTGCTCTGGAACATTTTTGGTAATTCAAGCCAGTACAGTCATCAATGTCTTTGAACCACATTCTCCTGGGTCTACCTCTCCCTCTTTTTCCATCCAATTTCCCTTCTAATATTAATTTCTGAATGCCTTCTTGTCTGGTTTGATGTCCAAAATATTTAAGTTTTTGCTCTTTAATTATTTTCATTAATGTTCTTTTCATTTTTGCTTTCTTTAAAACATCTTCGTTTTTCATTTTCTCTGTCCATGGTATTTTCAATATTCTTCTGATGGTCCACATTTCGAAAGCTTTTAATTTTTTCTCTGCTTCTTTATTTAGAGTCCAAGTTTCACTGTTGTAGAGAAGGCTTGACCAGATATAGCATTTTATTAATCTTTTTCTTGTGTCTATATTAATGTCTCTGGATGTTAGAACAGTTTTCATATCAGTAAAGGTTTTTCTTGCTATCTCTATTCTTCTTTTTATTTCTTTAAGGGAATTTCCTCTGTCTGTAAACATTTGTCCCAAATATATAAAAGACTGAACCTGTTCAATTTTCTTTCTGTTAACAATTATGTTCAGTTTCTTATTTATTGGTTCTTTTGATATAATCATGCACTTTGTTTTCTTTAGGTTAATAATTAGCCCCCTGTCAAAGCTTCTGTTGTAAATTTCTGTGATTAAGTTTTGAAGATCATCTTCAGATTCAGCTATAAGAACTGTATCATCTGCATACCTGAAGTTGTTGAAGTTCCTACCTCCAACTTTTACACCCTTCAGATAGAGATAGCAAGGTTTTTCTTGCTATCTCTATTCTTCTTTTTATTTCTTTAAGGGAATTTCCTCTGTCTGTAAACATTTGTCCCAAATATATAAAAGACTGAACCTGTTCAATTTTCTTTCTGTTAACAATTATGTTCAGTTTCTTATTTATTGGTTCTTTTGATATAATCATGCACTTTGTTTTCTTTAGGTTAATAATTAGTCCCCTGTCAAAGCTTCTGTTGTAAATTTCTGTGATTAAGTTTTGAAGATCATCTTCAGATTCAGCTATAAGAACTGTATCATCTGCATACCTGAAGTTGTTGAAGTTCCTACCTCCAACTTTTACACCCTTCAGATAGAGATAGCAAGGTTTTTCTTGCTATCTCTATTCTTCTTTTTATTTCTTTAAGGGAATTTCCTCTGTCTGTAAACATTTGTCCCAAATATATAAAAGACTGAACCTGTTCAATTTTCTTTCTGTTAACAATTATGTTCAGTTTCTTATTTATTGGTTCTTTTGATATAATCATGCACTTTGTTTTCTTTAGGTTAATAATTAGTCCCCTGTCAAAGCTTCTGTTGTAAATTTCTGTGATTAAGTTTTGAAGATCATCTTCAGATTCAGCTATAAGAACTGTATCATCTGCATACCTGAAGTTGTTGAAGTTCCTACCTCCAACTTTTACACCCTTCAGTTGAGAAATATTTTTAAAAACTTGCTCACTATATATATTGTACAGTAAGGGTGATAAGACACATCCTTGCCTTACTCCTTTTTTGATTTCAAAGTTGCCAGAATATGTATTTTTATATCTTATTGAGGCCATTTGATTCCAGTATATATTTGTAATTATACGTAGATCTTTTCCTTTTAAGCCATTATTCTGTAGGATATATATTAATTTCTTGTGATCTATTGAATCAAATGCTTTGATGTAATCAATAAAACAAAGATATATGCTTTTCTGGTTGTTAAGGCTTCTTTCACATAATGTTTTCAAATTGAAGATTCCTTCTCTTGTACCTTTGTCTTTTTGAAAACCTGATTGCATGTCTTCTATTTCTTCTGACAAAGTGCCTTTTATTCTTTCTAGGATTATTCTCAGTAGTCATTTTGTAACATAGCTTGTTAAACTTATTAGTCTATATTCTGTACATTCTTTAACATTTACTTTCTTTAACAATTCAATAGGGATCTGATCAGGGCCTGGTGTTTTACCTGTTTTCATTTGGCTTAGAGCGTATTCTATTTCTTCATATGTAATTGGGTCACCATCTATATTTTGTATATCTGGTTCTGGTGCATCTGTGCGATCAGAGTCAAATAATAGATATAATGTGTCTCTAGTAGCATTTTTCCATTTTGATCTTTTATACAAGGATTATGGTTGAAATTTTGCTTTTTATTTGTCAGGGCTTGGATTGATTTATGCATTTCTTTGCTATTATGTTTCTTGTCCAATTACTCTATTTCTTTACATTTTTCATTTAGCCACTTGTCTAGCCTTCCTGCATTCGTTTTTTATAATTTTACTGAGTATTCTATACTCAGCAAAATTATAAAATTTTCGTCTTTCATTCATAAGTTCTAGTATTGATTCAGTCATCCAGGATTTTTTCTTATTGTATTTAATTTTTGGGATAACCTCGTTAGCTGTCTTATATATTGCACTTCTAAAATTTGACCACCTGTTTTCAATTTCCTCTGTGTTACAAAGTATATTGTCTTCTGTTTTATATCCTACATGATCTAATTTCTTCCTAATTTCTAAGTTAAACACCATTATGTTGTCAGGTATATTCAGAGCTGTGAAGTCAAGTCTTTCAGTATGATTGTTTTTAGAAACGTTTTTTAGTTTAATTTTTAAAGTGGACACAACAGGGTTATGGTCTGAACCTATATCAGCACCTGGGTATGTTTTTATGTTGGTTATATTATTTTTGTATCTATTATTTATCATTATGAAATCTATTTGGTTTCTTATAGAGTTATCTGGGTTTGTCCAAGTATACAGTCTGTGCTTTGGATGTTGAAAGAAAGTATTCATTATGCGCAAGTTGTTTTGAATGCAGAATTGTATCAATCTGCATTCAAACCTCTTTCATTTCTGTCGCCTAGTCCAAATTTTCCAACAACTGGATTTTCTTCCCCTTCTCCAACCTTTGCATTCAAGTTGCCTTCCAATTCCTCCCTCCATGAAACTTCCCGAAGTTGACGTCTAAGACTATTATAATCACCTGCCTTATAATTCCACATAAGTTCCCGTCTCTTTGATACTCCTGCATGTCTATTCATTTTCCAAGTCAAAACCATATGGTCACTCTCTCCAACTGGTGGGAGAGACGTCAACTCAGTTATTATCAACTCTTCTGATGCTATAACCAAATCCAAAACTTTTGAACCTCTTGTTCCCTCTGTTACATGTTGCCTAAGACATTTGTCCCTCAAGTATTCTAAAAATTCCATTCCCCTATTGCTACATGCATCTTCCTCTCTCCAATTTATACTACTGACGTCAACTCAGTTATTATCAACTCTTCTGATGCTATAACCAAATCCAAAACTTTTGAACCTCTTGTTCCCTCTGTTACATGTTGCCTAAGACATTTGTCCCTCAAGTATTCTAAAAATTCCATTCCCCTATTGCTACATGCATCTTCCTCTCTCCAATTTATACTACTGAAGTTAAAATCTCCCATAACAATCATTCTTCTTGCACTTGCCTAACTTAGCTCTCTAAACATCTCCTGGTCCCCATCCTCTGTGCTCCTGGGTCTGTAGAACACCCCACTAAATATCCTGTCTTGCCTACCTCTACCTCACACCATACACTCTCAAAATCATTTGTCTCACCTCCTTCCAAATTCTCCACTCTTAGAGGACATAGGTCATCACTTATCATAAGCAGTACCCCACCACCACGCTTTCCCCTCCTTTGCTGACGAAAAATGCTTACCCAGCGACTTCTATTCCTGTTATTATATCCCCTTCTGTCAACCACGTCTCAGTGATCGCAATAATTTTTGGCCAGGCTGATGCTATCTGCGCCACCAATTCCTCTCCCTTATTCCAGATACGCTTGGCATTAGTATAAAGCATATAAATGCCATTGTTTCTATACCCAGCATTATCCCTTCTAGACTCCACTGGGCTCAGTGTTACCTGACATTGTCTCCCTTCTCCCAAGTATCCATTCCCACAAGAGGCCACCCTTGCTATCATCCTCCCTGGGACACACTGATTCGTTCAGAACAGCAATCTCTCCAGATGCCTACGTCCTTCCTCATTCAAATGTAAACGGTCTCTCGCATACAATTCCTCTCTTTCCTCAAACACACTCCAAGCATCCACATATACCAGTCATCTCTTGTCACACATTCTCGCTATTATGCCATTCAATATCACCGCTCTTCTGCTCAGCTCATCATTATCATACCTAGGCAACACGCACACTATTTTTCCTCTCTCTGTCTTCTTCCGTACAGTCTCAAGCAAAAATCTCATATCTCCCGCTGCCTGACTTACATTACCACTCAAGTCATTCGTTCCTACCATCACAGTCATCTCATCCACCCTTTCACCTCTCTTAATTGCCATAGCCACCCTTTCTATTGTTCCTCCTGGCAAACACTCCTCACGCATCCTATCTTGAACACCACGGATCATTGAGTCGCCATACATTATACCTCTTACCATTCCCTCGCTCCTATTGTTTCCATTTTCTCCTCTTCTTTCATTCCCATACCTCTCTCTTCTACTGTTTCCATTCTCTCCTCTTCTAGCACTCCCATACATCACTCTCATTCCCTCTCTCCTACTGTTTCCATTTTCTCCACTTCTAGCACTTCCATTTCCCTCTCTCATTGTGTCTCTCCTACTACTGTATCCATCCTCTCGTCTTCTAGCATTCCCATACCTCTCTCTCATTCCATCTCTCCAACCGTTTCCATTCTCTCCTCTTCTAGCACTTCCATATCTCTCTCATTCCGTCTCTCCTACTGTTTCCATCCTCTCGTCTGCTAGCATTCCCATACCTCTCTCTCATTCTCTCTCTTCTACTGTTTCCATTCTCTCCTCTTCTAGCACCCCCATACCTCTCACTCATACTTCCTAAATTCTCTCTCTCCCCTACTCTGATTCGCCTTGCATTTATCTCTTTCATTCTCCTAATCTTATCTTTCATACTTCTGCTCTCATTCACAAGATATTTCACCTCCTCTTTCAACTCATCTATCTCTCTCTGCAGGTCAGTCACTCTTAATCTAAATTCACTCTCCCAAACAAAACCATCTCCTAAACTTTCACAGTCACTCACACCTTCCACACTATCAACTATTATTTTCTCATTCTCTCCTATCACACTACTCGTCTTCCTACATTCATTCCCCGTTCCTGGAGCAACAAAGTCGGATATCGATATATCTAATGTACCTATTTCCTCCAACTGCCTGCATTTTGCGCACATACGCTCTCCACCTTCTTTAACAAGCCACATATGTAATTCCCGTGACGCATACATGCCGCAAGCACTGCATGCCACAAAGTCCCTTATGATATTGCTAATAATTGAGTTCTTAAATGGCGGAGGACTTGGCGTTACGCTACTTGCGATTGCTGCTGAATCCACCATCATTCCTTACTGCCGAGTAGCGTAATCTTTTATAATTATTCAATGAATAAATAAGAGGAAAAAAAAGTACAAACATCAGAACTTTTAAGTACTAAATATAATTAAATAAAATGAAATATAACTAAATACGGTAACTTAGCTTCGTTTTGTCTTCCACCGTTATGCGTTCGATTCCGGTGGTACCAAAATATATTATATCGCGACAGCAACTAACTTCCAAAAAACAACCACTGAAGTACACTCATATTCAGAGAAACAATTTAGCACTCAAAAACGTAGAAAAACGGGGAAAAAAGCTGACTATTCACCGATTAAAAATCACTTTCTTCTGCACAGCTCAAATTCACCGCCACGTGCTATGGCTAATATCTAAAGAATAGCTAAAGGCTTTAGATAATTAGATTATAAGATCACTGATTGACATATGTAACAAAATGTATACACAACTGGGCACCCACAGAAAAGTTTTAAGTACTCAACGTTCCTACCAATACCTAAAAAATCGAAGACTATCAAATGTGAAGAGTACAGAACAATCAGTCTGATCAGTCAGATAGCAAAAGTTATGTTATATATTATCCTAGAAAGAAATAAACATAAAATCAAAATGGAAATTAATGAAACACAATCTAGTTTTCAGGAAAATAAAGGAACTAGAGAAGGACTCTTCAACATTAGAACTATTATAGAAAGATATCTGGAGAAGTAGAAAGAAGTCTACTTATGTTTTATTGACTACACAAAGGCCTTTGACAATATACAACATGAACAACTAATCAAATGCATCAGAAATTTAGGAGTAGATGGTAAAGATACCAGATTACTGATAAATCTATATTGGGAGCAAACTGCCTCAATAAAAATATCAGGAGAAATCTTGGAGGATTTCCCAATAAAGAAGGGTGTCAGACCAGGCTGTGTTTTTTCTCCTGTATTGTTTAACCTCTATACCAGTGGTGGCCCGTGAAGCTGTAAGTGGGGGTGCTGTCTATAGAAAATAATTTTTTAAAAAATTATTTTTTTCCTAATTAGTAACCAATTTATTAATAAATTGGTTACTGATTAGGAAAAACAGAATTTTTTTTAAATTATTTTCTATAGGCAGCACCTGCACTTAAAGCTTCACGGGCTGCCACTGCTCTATACTGAAAATATCTTCCAGCAATTAGAAGAATTTAAAGGAGTCAGCAATATAAACAACTTAAGATATGCAGATGATACAGTACTGCTAGCTGAAAATAAAAAAGATCTTCAAAACCTACTAGAAGAGACGATGAAGCTAAGTGAAAAATATGGACTTAATTTCAACTTCAAAAAAAACAAAACCATGCTGTTAACAAGAGAAAAAGGGAAGATATACTCCATATAAATATTAAGATGAAATACTTTAGATCAAGTAGAGAGTTATATATATTTGGGTCCACTAATTACAGAGAATGGAAAGTGTGATAAGAAAATATTAAGAAGAATAGAAATTGCTAGATCAACCTTCATTAGCATGAAAAACATTATGACCTCAAGGGAAATTCAGAGAAAACAAGAATTAGGTTATCCAAATGCTACGTATGGTCAACACTGCTATATGGAGCAGAAACCTGGACAATATCAAAATATTGTGAAAATAAACTAAAAGCCTTTGAGATTTGGATCCTCAGAAAAATTCTTAGAGTCCCATGGACTGCCAAAAAAAAAAAAAATTTATAACTACATGTAATAGCAATTACATTTTTACAAATAAGTTATTACCAATTTCTCCAAAATTGTAACAACCACAGAAAAAATATGTATTCAAGATACCAAGTAATTTTATATAAACTTGGTTTTTAATCCTACTTCCCAAGTGAGCAAACAGACAAGTAAGTGAAGTTTGCGCCTGCACGTAGTGCAAATCTAGGCAACTCGTAGTAGTGCCACTCTAGGTAACTCATGGTAAAGGTAGATTAAGATCTGATCACTTTGCTTAGTATTTTTCCCTTAATGTAACGCACATCCCCTTCAGAGATGTATGATGCTATGCATTAAAGGCAGTGGTCACTACCCATACCGGTTTCGACCTTTATTGAGGTCTTGTCAGTGGGAGCCAGACCTGACAATGCTAAGGTTGAAGTAATGCAGAGCTTATGAATTTTACCTAAATAAGTTGCCACAAGGTGCTTTGACTATATTAAATAAAATCTCAGGATGAGAGATAGATGTAGAAAGTTTTTTAACTTGGGTATATTATGTATTCAAGATACCACGACAAGACCACTGATGATACCACTGACAAGACCTCAATAAAGGTCAAAACTGGTATGGGTAGTGACCATTGCCTTTAATGCATAGCATCATACATCTCCGCAAGAGGGATGTGCTTTACATTAAGGGAAAAATACTAAGGAAAGTGATCAGAGCTTAATCCACCTTTACCACGAGTTACCTAGAGTGGCTCTACCATGAGTTGCCTAGACTTGCACTACATGCAGGCGCAAACTTGACTTACTTGTCTGTTTGCTCACTTGGGAAATAGGATTAAAAACCAAGTTTATATAAAATTACTTGGTATCTTGAATACATAATATATCCAAGTTAAAAAAACTTTCTACAGAAGAAATATAAACAGTCTTATAGTTTGATACCCTCATTCTACCACTACCCTTATGCAATTGTACTATCGTACTCTCCTTCCACTCTCTAGAAACCTGCCCGGTTACAAGACTTTCATTAAAGAGCAAAGTTAATGGCCCACTCAGTTCCATAGCACATGCCCTTAAAGCACATTGTGAAATTCCATCTATCCCCGTGCCTTGTTGACATTTACCATACTCACTATTCGGAATGCATCCTCTTCATTCACTTCCAACACATCACCACTCACTATCCTTCTAGGAATAAAGTCTAGTACTCTGATGGAACAGTCTAATAAACTGATTATGCAGCTCAACTATGTCATATGCTGTGGTCACCCCATTCCCATCTGTACCGGGTAAGATAAACCATCCGCTAGCCACCTAGCAAAAGAATTCTTGGAATTCTCCTTGGATTGCAGTACCAGATTCCTCTCATATTCTAATTTTTTTCTCCTTACAATACCAGCCACTTTCCTAGCCTGATCCCTATATTCCTCATGCAACTGTTCACCATCTCTGTCTTTTTGTCTTCCATATTATGGAAGACAAAAAGGAGGTGTGATATGATAATAATAATAATAATATGTTTTTCTTCTGCACTTCTATTTTTTATACCTTTTGTCATCCATTTGACTCCAGTTGTTTTATCTTAAGCTCTGGTATACAATGGTATACAATCTGCCATTGCTGTCAACAATTTTTTTTAAATATCTCCCATTCACTAATGACTCCACTTGCTTCAAGTTCTTTCATCCATTGTACTACTGCAAGCTGGTTTCTAAGTGTATGATACTCACCTTCCTTATAATTCCACATAAATTCTTTCTATTTTGATACCTCCATGTCCTCCACGTGTGAACAGCAGTTTCACTCTCTCAAATGCAGGGCAAGTATGCCATCTCAGTCACAATCAGATCCTCTGATGCTATAAACAAATCTAAAACTCTTCATTCTTGTGTTCCCTCCACCACATGCTGCCTAAGACAGAGTCCATGAAGAAATCCAATAATTAATTTCATTTATTACTGCATCGTGTCTCCTCTATCCAGTTTATGTTGCTAGTTTAAGTCTCACATAATGATTGCTTGCTCTGTACTTACCAAACTAATTTGCCTAAACATTTCATTCTCTGTATGACCTTGGTCTGTAATGGAGATTTTAACTACAGCAGTATAAATTTGGAAGAGGAAGATGCATGTAGCAATAATGCAATGGAATTTCTAGTATTCTTGAGGGACAAATGACTTTGGCAACATGTAATAGAGGGAACAAGAGGTTTAAGAGTTTTGGATTCGATTATAGCATTAGAAGAGCTAATAATAACTGGGATGACATCTATCCAACCAGTTAGGTAGCAGGGTTGGCCTCTTGTGGGAATTGGGTGTTTGGGGAACGGGGAACAACATCTGGTGACACTGAGTACAGTGGTTCTGGAGGAGATAATGATAGGTATAACAGAAGTGACATTTTTATGCTTTATACTAATGCCAGGAGTATCTGGAATAAAGATGATGAATTGGTGGCATTGATACCATCAGCCTGGCCAAAGATTTTTAGGATCTCTGAGACATGGTTGATGGAAGATGATATAATAACAGGAATAGAAGTAGCAGGGTGCAGCATTTTTTGGCAGGATAGGAAGGGAAAACACAATGGTGGAGTACTGCTTATGATAAGTGATGACTTACATCCTCTAAGAATAGAGGCTTTGGAAGGCAGTGACACTAATGGTTTTGAAAGGATATTGTGTGAGGTAGAGGTGGGAAAGAGAAGATATTTGGTGGAGTGTTGCTACAAGCCAAGGAGCACTGAGGGTGGGGAGCAGGAGATGTTTAGGCAGTTGACCTTGGCAAGTGCAAGAAGAATGATTGTTATGGGAGATTTTAACTATAGCAGTATAAGCTGGGAAGAGGAAAATGCATGTAGTAATAAGGGAATGGAATTTAAAGAATTCTTGAGGGACAAATGTCTTATTCAAAATGTAATAGAAGGAACAAGAGTTTTGGATTTGGTCATAGCAATTAGAAGAATTGATAATAAGTGAGATGATATCTCTCCACACCAGTTGGAGAGAGTGACCATGTGGTTTTGACTTGGAAGATGAATAGACATGCAGGAGCATCAAACAAAAGGGAATGTATGTGGAATTATAAGGCAGGTGATTTTAATAGTCTTAGATATTAACTTGAGACTGTTCCATGAAGGGAGGAATTGGAAGGGCTAGATATTGTTAGTGCTTGGGAAATTGTTAAGGAATATTTTTTAGCAGGAATAGTAAGCTGTATTCCACAAGTGAAGAAGAGAGCACAATTTGGTGTAAAGTGGATGACAAACAATATCAAACAGGAACTGCAGGTTAAAAAGAGATTATGGAAGAGATATAAGGAGAGGGGTGGAGGGAAGATGCATGAAGAATAAAAGATGCAGGCCAGGAGAGTGACTGGTATGATGAGGAAGGCAAAAGTGGAATATGAGAGGACATTGGTATTAAGATCCAAAGAATATCCTAGGTAATTTTTTAGCTATGTGGCCAATAGGAGGAGAAATGTTTGTGGAAGAATGATATTATGGGATAAAAATGGGATTAGAGTGACTGCTGCAGAAGACATAGTGGACTTGTTCGATGAACAATTTATTGGAGTATTTCATTCCGGAGAAATAGGTTTTAATGCTAGAGGGGGATAGGGCAGGTTCAAGGTTTAGAGGTGCAAGAGGAGAGTGTGTTCCAAATACTGAGTACTCTGGATGTCAGTAAAGCTGAGGGACTGGATGGTAATCCGCCACGGGTTTTGAGAGAATGTGCTCAAGAACTGATAGCTTCATTAACCTGGTGTTTCAATGAAAGTCTGGCTACAGGAAAGATACCCCAGGAATGGAAGGAAGGTAAGATAGCGGCATTGCAAAAGGGCGATAGCAGACTGCAAGTGTCTAATTATAGGCCAATTTGTGTGTCATCAGTAGTTGTTAAGGTCTTGGAGAAATTAGTGAGGGACTATATACAGTGCTGGGCAGATGAGGGTAATAAACATATATAAACAACATATCTGTGGGAATCAACAGGGATTTGTTAAGGGCTGCTCAGTATTTTGTAAGTATGATGCATTCCTTTAGTAAAATGACTGCCTTTTTTAATTAAGTGACAAGAGCAGTTGATGAGGGAAAGGCATATACTTCCATTTTTTTGGATTTTGCAAAGGCATTTGACAGGATGCCACATGCTTAACTGCTATTTAAGTTGCAGCACATGGGTTTTGGCTTAGTCAACTGGATTTAGGATTTGTTGTCTGATAGGTATCAGAGAGTTGTGTATGGTGGGGCAATATCAAGGGAAGGGGTTCCACAGGGCTCAGTACTGGGATCTGTATTGTTTTACCTTTATATGAATGATATTGTCAATGGATTGCAAGGGAATATTCAGTTGTTTGCAGATGATGTGACACTGGAAAGGGTTATTAGTAATAGCACAGATGTGGCGCCCTGCAAGAGGATTTGAATAAACTGGGCAAATGGGTAAAGGAATGGTGATATTGTTTTAATGCAGTAAAATGTAACATCTTGAAGTTTGGGATACATCGATGGCAGGCTGCATACTCGATTGGAGAACTGTACTGGAGGAAGTAGGGGAGACAAGAGTTATGGTGATGATGATGATTGATAGAAAAATTGACATTCAGGGGACATATTACAAAGGTGGTGAAGGTAACTCAAAGGATTGCTGCAATACTGAGAATGACACTGACCTGACCTGCAGAGATAGAAGAGTTATCATTCCATTGTATAAAACCCTCAACAGACCACAATTAGACTATTGTTCTTAAATTTGGTCCCCAGGATTTGAAGGGGATAAAATTAATTGTGGGATGGTTGCAGAAGGCAGATAAAAAGATGATTTCATGATTGTATAATGTTAATTATGATGATTAAGGGAATGTCAATTACAGAGTTTGTTGGATGGAACAAGGAGAGGCGATATGATCAAGAATTTTAAACTATTGAGAGGCAGTTACAGGGGACACTGGGGAGTTCTTTTACTAGGAGGAGCAGCAGGAAGAAGCAATGACAAAGAACCATCTCTGGAAAGTACAAAAGTAAGCTGTGAGCAAGAAGGTGAGGAATGGTTTCTTTGTGTGGATGGTGGTGGAACCATGGAATGCATTGCCTGATAGAGTGGTGAGAGGAAGAACGGTTAATGAGTGGTATGATATACCTTGTGTTTCCTGGGAAGGACCTCCCACGATGAGTCTCTTGATTCCATGGATGCCTGAATAATAATAATAATAAAAATGCTCAAGTATGGGGGTATAAAAGTCTTACAGTGGCTGCATTGCATAGTTCAGAAGGCCTGGATGGAGGTATGAATTCCAGATGATTGGAGTAGAGCTCTCATAGTGCCAATATATAAAGAGGGAAATAAAACTGAATGTGAGTATTACAGAGGTACCTCCCTACTCAGTGTTCCTGGTAAGATTTATGCAAGTATACTTGAGAAATGGCTGAGAAAGATTGTGGAAGAGAAGCTTGGTGAAGAGCAAGCTGGATTCCTGCCAAATAAAAGCTGTCAGGATCAGATTTTCACTTTACGACAGATAGTTGAGAAATCATGGGAATATAACAAAGATCTGTATTTAAGTTTTGTAGATCTGGAAAAGGCATATGACATGGTGGCAAGAGAAAAACTACTCAAAACGCTACAGTTGTATGGTGTGAATGCGGCATTATATTAAGCAATACTTAGTCAAGTTGTACGTCAGCAGTTAGAATTGAAGGAAGATGGTTTTATGTTAACTCTGTTGTCAGACAAAGATGTATATTGTCCCCCTCTGTTACTCATTATCTATATGGATCACATTATCAAGCAAAATGATATTAAACGTGATATCAAATTTGGAGATGTTAAGCTCAGCTCTCTGCTTTATGCAGATGATGTTATACTTCTAAATAAATCCTGTACAAGTCTGCAAGATTATCTTACTAAATTGAATAACTGTTGTAATAGATATGGCATGATATCTCCATTCACAATGCCGTTGATATTCTCGATGCTTCTTCCTATTTTCGTTGTCTTTGTCTTCTTATGAAAATAGGGAGAAGCATTGAGAATATCAACTGAATTATGAATGGAGATCCTCGAGGGGGTGTATGTGTCAATTTTCGGCTATGCATCATTAGCGCATAGAATCATTATATTTCTCAACAAATAGTGCGATTAGAGACAACTGAGATAAAAACAGCACTAACTAATGAATTACATCTCCCCTCCAACTGAAACTGCTGTATAAACTCAAGCAAAACCTTATGTTGCCGGTGCAACATATGGTTTTTCTTGACACCACCCCATTGTGAACATGTTAAAACTAAGAAATATATATATATATATATATATATATATATATATATATTTGCTTGAAATAATGGGAAAGAAGATGAAACTATATGGGTAGATGACATTGATGATGTACACAAGGAAACTGTTCTCGATGCTGAAATTAGCAATAGCAAGTAGGAACTTCTTGGTAAGTCACACCATTTTCAGTTTTTTTCTGAAAACTTTAGTTTCCAAAAATCCTTGCATGTATTTTGCACCACAATATTTTAGCTTTAATTTTGGGGAAAAAGTGCAAGTTATATTCGAGTAAATACTTTAATTTTTTTAGCTTTCAAATTCTTAAGTACGGATCATTGGTTAAAGATTGGATTTATAAAACCCACAAAAAAAGCAATATAGCAAATACAAGCAGCTGTAAGCAACAAGAAAATGTTGATATTGCATCTGGATCAAATGAAATTGATAAAGGTGTGTCGTCTGATATCTCTAGAGAACCAACTAGGAAGAAGATTAAAAATCTTCGTAAGTATGATATGAATTACTTGAAATGTGGATTTTCATGGACAGGAAATGAAGAGGAACCTATTCCAAATCTTTTTCTATTAAAAATAAATCATATTTTTTTGTTTACATGAACATATAAATTAAAATAAAATAGACATTTACAATGAAATATACTTTATTTATTTATTATTTGATAAGGGGGTACTTGGTAATAATGAAAATTTAAGAAGGGGTATGTGGATATCTGAAGTTTGAGAAACACTGCTATAGAACAAGTAAAACATTTCAGCTATATAAGCACGATTTTTAGTAAAGACTAAATTAAATACGAAAAAATAGACAACAGAATCAACAAAGCTGATATTGTAGGAAGTCAACTGAATAAATTTATATGGAATAAGAGAGAAATTAGTCAAAACACTAAATAATTTTTTTAAATAACGAAACCTATAGTGCGATCATAATTAAAAGAAACACACGTATTAACCACAGTGAAAATTATTTAATTGTAAATATTTCGTCCCAAGTATCTTAGGACATCATCAGTACAGTAGCTTAAAACAATAATAGGCATAACATACAGTTAGGGCGCATGATTACAATAGAATCTCATTAAACGTGCGTAACGTGTTACAGAAGTTAAAATAAAAAAAAAATTTTTTTAATTATTTAACACAATTTCGCATGACAGTTTCCCATACTATTCCTGAAGTAACGTTGTTGCGGTTTAAGTTTGGTCTGTGTAGTAGGGCTTCAGAACTTTCTTTGTATAAACGTTCATGCTTATATAAAGATCTACGTAAAAGTTAAGACTTTTCCCAATGGATCCTATGGTTTGGATTTTCAATTCCGTGTTGAGAGAGGCCAGATTTCTGTGGTTTAAAAAGACGAATGTGTCTTGATGTTCCGAGATGCATTTCTGAGCAGACCTACCTGTCTGTCCAAAGTAAGACAATTTGCAAGAGCATGGAATCTCATAAACACCAGGCAACATCAAAGGTGAGAGTTTGTCCTTAGGAGAAGGTAACAAGTTGTAAATTTGGTTGATAGGTTTGTAAGTAGTGGCAAAATTGTATTTCTTCATAATTTTAGAAAGATGTTCGGAGATGCCTTTGACGTAAGGTATGGTAATCCTATGGACTTCTTCCTGTCTGGTTTGATGTGTGGAGAAGTGACTAATGATTTTTTTGAGTTGTTTTAGGATTATATCCATTTAGGATGGCTGTACTTTTGATTACTTCTAATTCCTGGTTTAAAAATTCTTCAGAGGAGCAGAATTTGTGTGCTCTGGAAACTAGTGATTTAATAATGCCAGGTTTCTGAGATGGATGATGAGTAGAAGAATTGTGAATGTAGCGACCTGAGAATGTAGGCTTGCGAAAGACAGGTGTGGCGATGGAGCCATCTTCTTTTCTTTGGATGTGTAAATCCATAAAGGAGATACCCTGTGGAGATTCTTTTTCTAACGTAAAGTTGATGCGATGATGAAGAAGGTTAATTTTATCTAGAAACAGTTGTAATTCATGTCCGGGATGATCCCAGACTGCAAATACTTCATCGACATATCTTAACCAAATTTTTGGTTTGGGTTCAAAAGTGAATATTTTTTCCTCAAGGTGTTCTAGAAACAAGTTTGCTAGGTTTGGTGATAAAGGAGATCCCATTGCTGTTCCTTCTTCTTGCTTGTAAATTTGACCTTTCCAGGTGAAGTAACCTGATGCAATAACAAACTTGAATAATTCAACTATATCAGATGGAAATTTTTGAGTTAGTAATTCTATTGTTTTCTTTATGGGAAATGTTTGTGAAGAGGGAGACAATGTCGAAGCTGATTAACAAGTCAGTTTTTGATAGGTGAATGTCTTTAATTTTTGTGTGAAACTCAGTAGAATTTTTGATTGAAGAGACTGAGTGGCCTATGTGAGGGCAGAGAAGGTTAGATAAGAATCTTGATAACTTGTAAGTTGGACTGCTGATACAGTCTACGACGGGCCTAAGTGGAACATTAGTTTTGTGTAGCTTAGGTAAGCCATAAATTCTAGGAGGTCTTGCATGGTATGTCTTAAGTTTTTTGATTGTTTCTTCATCTAAAGAGAAAGTTTCATTAAGTAGCTTATTTAATTTTCTGCGATGATGTTTTGTAGGATCATAATCCAATGTGGCATAGGTATTAAGATCTTGAAGAAGTAAATTCATTTTTTGGTCATATGAGTTTGTATCAAGAATCACAGTGGTATTTCCTTTATCAGCTCTGGTAATGATTATGTTTTTATTACGTTTTAAGGAAATAATAGCTTTCAATTCTGATGGTGGGATATTTAATTCTGAAGGTTTGGCATTGTAGATCACTTTAGCTACTTCAAATCGAAGTCTGTTGTTGAAGGCTTCAATACTGGAGAGAAGGCTGATGTTTCTTTCTATATTATGTATGAAGTCTAAATATGGGAAACATTTTGGTGAAATTGCAAATTTATGGCCTCTTGCTAGAACATTTAATTCATCTTTTGTTAGTGGACGGTTAGATAAATTGACTACCTATTTTTCCATTGGTAATTTGTTAGTGATCTTTTTTGATCGATTTAATAGATTAAGGTATTTATTATGTAGAGCACTACTGCTTTTATCAAAAGCTTTTTTTCCTGAATTCTTTGAGACAGTTATAATTAATAGTAGCAATTCTTGATTTAACGTATTTGACCACAGGGTAGTCAATTTATCTAACCGTCCACTAACAAAAGATGAATTAAATGCTCTAGCAAGAGGCCATAAATTTGTGATTTCACCAAAATGTTTCCCATATTTAGACTTGCATTTAGGCAATTTTAGACAATTTCAGAATTGATTGATTCAGCCTCTCAAAAGATTGTTTGTATCAATTAAACTTGGTTAAATGAGGAGGTTGTTCTAACAGGAAAGAAAAGGTTATAGCATATTTTGGCAGGATAGGGAGGATAAATGTGGCTGTGTTGGTATGTTACTCATGATAAGAGATGAATTTGGGCCATCTAAGTGTGAAATTGTCAGTGGATTGCAGGGGGATATTCAGTTGTTTGTGAATGACGTGAAGCTGGGAAGGGCTATTAGTAATAGTGAAGATGTGGTAGTCCTGCAAGAGGATTTGAATAAGCTAGACAAATGGATAAATGAATGGGGGGGGGGTATCGGTTTAATGCAGTAAAATGTAAGGTCTTGAGGTTTGAGACACATTGATAGGACACTTCATACTCTATTGGAGGAGTCGTACTGGAGGAAGTAGGGGAGATAAGAGATCTGCAGTTGATGGTTGATAGAAACCTGAAATTCAGGGTACATATTGCAAAGGTGGTGAAGGATAACACAGAGGATTGTTGCAATAATGAGAAGGATGCTGGCCTGCAGAGATAAAAGAGTTATCATTCCGTTGTATAAGACCCTGATCAGACTACCCTTAGACTATTGTTCTCAGATTTGGTCCCCAGGATTTGAAGGGGATAAATTAACTGTGGAAAGGGTACAAAGTCAGATAACAAAGACAGTTTCAGGACTGTACAATGTTAGTTATGAGGATCGGCTGAGGGAATGTGGACTGCAGAGTTTGGTGGATAGAAGGAGAGGTGATATGATTGAGACTTTTAAACTGTTGAGAGTCACAAACAACATGTTGAGAGGTAGTTACAGGGTTGACACTGGGGAGTTCTTTCACTTGGTTGAATAGTGGGAAGGAGTGATGACAAGTGGTTATCCCTGGAAATTATGAAAGGAAACTGTTAGCAAGAGGATGAGGAGTGGTTTCTTTGCATGGAGGGTGGTTGAACTGCAGAATGCATTGCCTGATAGAGTGGTGAGTGCAAGAATGGTCAATGAGTTTAAGGAGGGTATGATAGACTTTGTGATTCCTAGGAGGAACCTCCCACAATGAGTCTTGATAGACTTTGTGTTTCCTAAATAATAATAATAATAATAATAATCACAATTGGGATTACACTAATGGTTTTGAGAGTATGTAGCATCAGATCGAAGTGAGGTGTTGCTGCAGAATGGGTATATAATTTGTGATGTGCAGGAATTGTTTAGTTTGGCAAGTGCGAAGTGAGTGATCATTATGGGTTACTTCAACTATAGTGATATTAATGGGGCAAAGGAGAAAGCATAGGCAGCACTAAGAGAAATTAAATTTTGGATTTCTAGAGGGCATCTAGTTTAATGTTAGGTAGCATGTTGTGGAGGAAACATGAAGATCAAAACTTTTGGATTTGGTCATAGCATCAGGTCCCCTGATGCTATGACCAAATCCAAAAGATAGTGACTGATATAATATACTTGTCTCCCTTTGGTAAGAGTGCCTGTGTAATTCTGACTTGGAGGATGAATAGGCATGTTGTGGTATCAGAACAGAAAATCATTAGGGCATGTCACATACTTAACAAAAAGTTGTTGGCAGCAATGGCAAATTATATACTTCAAGTGAAGAAGATAAAGAAATTTGGAGTAAAATGGATGAAAAGAGAAATAAAATGGGAATATCCAAAGAAAAAGAGATTATGGAAGACATGTAAAGAGAGAGGTAGAGTACAGTTACATGAGAAATATAGGGCTCAGGCTAAGAAAGTGACTGGTATTGTAAGGAGAAAAAATTAGAATATCAGAGGATAGTGGAGCTGCAATCCAAAAGAAAATCCAAAGGAGATTTTTTATTTTTTTTGTTATTGCTATATAGCAAGTAGGAGGATAAATGATAGTGGACAGATTGCCTTGCTGTTTGTAGATGGGAATTGAGTGACCAAAGCAGATGAAATAGTTAATCTATTTAATGATCACTTTATTAAAGTGTTTTATCCTGGTACAGCAGGCTAAATTCCTAAAAGGATAATGAGTGATGAAGTATTAGAAGTGAAGGAGAGGATGTATTCTGAATACTGAGTATGCTAAAGGTTAATGAGGCAATGGTCCTGGATGGAATTTCATGCAGTATTTTATACGAATGTGCGTTAAAATTGACTGTTCCATTTGCTTGACTGTTTAATGAAAGTCTTGCAATGGGACAGGAGAGAGTGGAAGGAGAGTAAGAAAGTACTGTTGCATAAGGGTGGCAGTAGAATGGAAGTATCATACTATACGTCTGTTTGTATTTCTTTTGTGGTTGTTAAGATTTTGGAGAAATTGGTAAGAGCTCATATTTAGAAATGGGTACATGAGGGCAATATTATTTATGCAGATCAGCATGGATTTGTTAAAGGATGCTCTTGTTTTATTAATCTGGTTAACTTTTACAATAGAGTAACAAGAGCAATGGACGAGGATTAAGGATGCACTGTCATTTTTTAAAAATTTTCAAAGGTATTTGACAGGGTGCCACATGACAAGTTGATTTTTAAGTTGCAATATTTCCATTTGGATATCAGGTTAGTGGATTGTTCATTGATTCTCTGGTAGATATCAGAGTGTTGTATATGGGAGAACAATATCAGGGTGTTGGAAGGTTATAAGTGAAGCTCCACAGGGTTCAGTGCTGAGACAATTGCTGTTCAATCTTTATTTCAATGATATTGTCATATGACTACAGGAAGATGTTCGGTTGTTTGCAGTTGATGTGAAGCTTAGGAGGGCTATTATTAGTGGTGCTGGTGTTTTAGTTCTTCAGCAGAATTTGAATAAGTTGGAAGGGTTGGCAAAGGCATGGAGATTTCAGTTTAATACAACTAAATACAAGGTTTTAAAATTTGGGATCCAAAGAAGAGATGCTTCATACTTACTTGGTGGAGTTATACTGGAAGAAGTGAAGGAAGTGAGTGATCTTGGGTGATTGTGGATTTAAAGTTCCGGGGACATATTGCAAAGGTTTTGAAGACATGTCAGAGAATTGCAGTAATGTTGAGAAGAACATTGACCATGTGAGATTAAAGTGTGCTGATCCCATTGTATAAAGCTTTGATCAGACCACATCTGGATTTCTGTTCTCAGATGTGGTCACTTGGATTTTCAGGGGATGAAGGAACCTTGGTGAAGGTGCAGAGATGGATAACAAAAATGATATCAGGACTGTACAATGGTTATTATGAGGACAGACTGAGAGCATGCAGACTGCAGAATTTGGTATATAAGACAAAGGGGGATATGATTGAGACATTTAAGCTATTGAAGGGTTATTATCATGTTAATACTGAAGAGATTTTTCATATGGTCTAATGAGGGGAAGGTTTGGTAGGTGTATGCAATGCATTGCCTGAGAGGGTGGTGAACATGCTTTCTGTGGATAATTTTAAGCAATTGTATGATAGTCTTTTTTTTTTTTTTTTGATCTTCCACACCCCAACTTTTCATCATCTGTAAACATCTACATATTTCTAGTAGAATCTTGCCCAGTACAATTAAACTTCTTCTGGGAGATGAGCATTTTTAAGAGGTGAGACTGATGTGGAGTGAAATGAAGAGAATTGGAGATATGTATGGAATAGTAAAGAAGATGAAAACAAATGATGTCGGTATGAAAAAGATAATGAAAGACTTACAAGTAGCATGTTGTATGGCAGTTCGATTATTAAAGGTGTGGCAAATGAGAGATGCACGAGGTTTGTTTTCCTGGAGGTAAAATGAAAAGAGTGATTCAGTCATTTGGATATGAGGTCTAAGAAAGTAAAGGCATTGGTAGTGTAGTAGGGACAAATGGTTTGACGGGGAACAAGGAGAATGTTAGATTTGATATCAGGAGGTTGTTGAAAAGGATAAAAGATAATAGTGTGATAGAAAAGGTTGTTAGTATGTTGTCTGGGTATGACAGTTATATGATGGGGTAGAGATCAAGAATGATGAATCATATGTTAGCAGAAATGTAGGAAGAGAAAGGAGTGCAGTTTGTTGATGCGAGGAATGAGTTTGAAGGAAGAAATGAACTGGATAAGAGTGACGGACTGCACTTCAGTGGTATTGGTGTGAGTCATTTGAAGAGATTGTTGTTGGGAGAAAGTATAATGAGTGCAGAGAATGAATCTCAGCAAAATGTGAAAGAGCAGGAGAGTAGGGAAGAAGAGACTGAAGTGGCATTTATGAGTGGAGAAGTGGGGAGCATAAGTGTAGAGAATGAGAGAACAAGTGTGCAAGACAAACAGGAAAATGGGGAGACTCAACATGGACAGGGAACCACAGCAGGAAAAAAAGGCTGATGCTCCAAGAGGATGCAAATTAGTGTGTAGACAAAAAGGGAAAGGGGTGATCTGGGATATAGGGTAAAGATGGATATTTGAAGAAGGTGCTGGGATGAGTCACAAGAAAAAGTAATGGCTCAAATAAAGTATGGACAAGTCACATGTAATAAATGGTATCAGTGAAACTTGTTATAGATCCAGGAATGAGCTGTTATGTTTGTATATGAGTGCTAGAAGTATCAGAAACAAGGGAAATAAAATGATTGCACTGATTGAAATCGTTCACCCAAAAATTGTTGGAATAAGTGAGACATGGTTGGATGAGGATGGCATCCTGACAAGAATAGACATGCAAGGGTATACCGTGTTTCATAAAGATAGAAAGAGTAAAAAGGGAGATGGAGTGTTATTGATGATAGAAAAAGAGTCATGTCCATACAAGGTAGAGATGCCAGTGTGAAATAGTGGTAGCAGATGATGAGATAATAACCAGAAGTAAAGAAAATTAGTTTGTTCAGTTTCTGAGGGACCTTAGGCTTTTTCTCGTGAAAAAGCATTTGACAAAGTTAAAAGCAAGCATTTTATTTAACATTAAAAGAAAGACAAATACCAAATAATATTCTAAAAGCTATAAGTATACATGAAAATAATCAAATACAAATAAGATTAAATTATGAGCTATCATATACGAGAGAGATAAACCATGGAGTCCAACAGGGATGTCTCCTCTCAGCAACTCTCTTTAATACCTACCTAAATGAAATAATAATAAAATGGAATAAAAATTTCCATCAAGGTATTAAACTTTCTCCTACTGTGAACTTGAATACTCTCCTTTTTGCCAATGACCAAATAATAATTACAAATTCTGAAGATAACTTGCAGAAAGCTATTTTAAATCTCAATGAGATAGCGAAAGATTATGGAATGATAATATCAACAGAAAAATGAAAAATTATGGCCTTTAAAGGACATGATCCAGTAAGAACTAAAATAGTAATAGATAACAAGATTTTAGAACAGGTGAATTTATTTAACTACCTAGGTTGTATGATTATATATGAAAATAAAAAAGATATAAACCTAAATATTTCAAAATAACAGGTGTAATTAACTCTGTATTTACACCAAACCTAGTTCAAAAACAAACCAGACTAAAAGTATACAATACATTAGTCCTACCTGTCTTATTGTATGGAAGTGAAATCTGGACAATAAAACAAAAAAACAAAGATTTTGGAAGTTTATTTTTCACTTGACTAGACAATAATAAGTTTAGTTTAATCCTTTATCCAAGTGTAGGCTAACAAAGTTTGCACCTGAAGTAGTTCAGGACCGAGGCAACTCGTAGTAAAGATGGACCAAGCGCTCGTCACTCCTTGTCTCAGTATCTCCCATAATGTAAAGCACATCTCCTTGCGGACATGTATAAAGCTATGCATTAAGGGAAGGACCACTACCCAGACCGGTTTTGACCTTTATTGAGGTCTCGTCAGTGGGAGACAGACCCAGAAGTGGTGATACTAAGGAAGAAGCAATGGAGAGGTCATATTTACTTATACAAGTTGCCAAAAGGTGTACCACCTTATTATTAATTTACTCTGGATTTAGAGAAAGATGTTGGAAGTTTATTTTTCACTTAGTTAGACTATAATAAATTTAGTTTAATCCTTTACCCAAGTGTAAGCAAACAAAGTTTGCACCCTGCCTCCCACTGATGTTTTAATGCTAGAGGGATAGGGCAGGTTCAAGGTTTAGAGGTACAGGAGGAGAATGTGTTTCAGATACTGAGTACTCTGGATGTCAGTAAAGCTTTGGGACTGGATGGTATTTCACCATGAGTTTTGAGAGCATGTGCTAGGGAACTGACAGTGCCTTTAACCTAGCTTTTCAGTGAAAGTCTGGCTTCGGCAAAGGTGCCCAGGGAATGGAAGGAAGGTAAGATAGTGCCATTGCATAAGGGTGGTAGCAGACTGGAAGTGTCTAATTATAGACCAGTTTGTGTGTCATCAGTAGTTAAGATCTTGAAGAAAGTAGTGAGGACCGTATACAGCATTGGGCAGATGAGGGTAATGTTATCTGTGAGAGTCAACATGGATTTGTGAGAGGGTGCTCTTGTTTTAGCAATATGCTAGCCTTTTATAATAAAGTTACAAGAACATTAGATGAGGGAAAGGCATATACTGCCATTTTCTTAGACTTAGGGAAAGCATTTGACAGGATGCCACACGATAAGCTGATATTTAAATTGCAGCACATGGGTCTGGATGTGACATCGGTCAACTGGATTCAGGATTGGCTGTCTGATAGGTATCAGAGAGTTGTGTATGGTGGAGCAGTTTCAAGGAGGCAGAGGGTTGCAAGTGGGGTCCCACAGGGCTCAGTACTAGGACCTATATTGTTTGACCTTTATATCAATGACATTGCCAGTGGATTGGAAAGGGATATTTGGTTGTTTGTTTGCAGATGATGCGAAGCTGGGAAGGATTATTAGTAATAGTGCAGATGTGGTAGCTCTGCAAGAGGATTTGAATAAGCTAGATAGATGGGGAAATGAATGGAGGTATCAGTTTAATGCAGCAAAATGTAAGGTCTTGAGGTTTGGGAAACATCGATGGGATGCTGCATACTCTATGGGAGGAGTTATTATTATTATTATTATTACTACGGGCTACTCCAGGGAGTCCTTAGACTCATCGAGGGAGGCCCTAAACATCATGTTCACACAACTGTTCAACATTCTCACAGTATCTATCATACCTTGCCTTGAACTCGCTCACTGTCATAGCACCCACAACAGACTCTGGCAGCTTATTCCACTCATTTACCACTCTAAAAGTAAAGAACACAGCTCTAACACCCCTGCTAACCACGCTCTTGCCCAGCTTCCATGGGTGTCCCCTAGTTCTCCCACCACCAGTCCTGATCTCAAAAATATCCTCTGAATTAATCCTATAGAATCCTTTTAGCAATTTGAATGTCTCAATCATATCTCCCCTTTTCCGCCTATCAACTAGTTTCTGCAACCCACAAATCTTCAACCTGTTCTCATATGGTTCATTCCATAGACCTGCTATTATCTTAGTCACTCGCCTCTGGATCCTCTCCACCTCCTCCCCATCAAGAAGGGACCGAGGTGACCAAATCTGGGCACAGTAGTCGAGATGAGGTCTTATCAGGGCTCGGTACAGAGGTAAAGTTATACTGGAGGAAGTAGGGGAGACAAGAGATCTGGGGTTGATGATTGATAGAAACCTGAAATTTAGGGGATATATTGCAAAGGTGATGAAGGTAACACAGAGGATTGCTGCAATTATGAGAAGGACACTGACCTGCAGAGATAAAAGGGCTTTAATTCCGTTGTATAAGTCTCTGATCAGACCACACTTAGACTATTGTTCTCAGATTTGGTCCCCAGGATTTGAAGGGGATAAATTAACTGTGGAAAGGGTACAGAGACGGATCACAAAGATATTTTCAGGACTGTACAATTTTGGTTATGAGGATCGGCTGAGGGAATGTGAACTACAGAGTTTGGTGGATAAGAAGAAGGAGAGGTGATATGATTGAGACTTTTAAACTGTTGATAGGTGGTTACAGGGTTGACTCTGGGGAGTTCTTTCGCTTGTTGAACAGCAGGAAGCAGTGATGACAAGAGGCCATCCTTGGAAGTTACAAAAGGAAACTGTGAGCAAGAGGATGAGGAGTGGTTTCTATGCATGGAGGGTGGTTGAACCTTTGAATGCATTGCCTGATGGAGTGGTGAGAGTGAGAACGGGGGACCTCCCCTCGATGAGTCTTGACTGACTTTATGTTCTTAGGAAGGACCTCCCACGATGAGTCTTTTGACTCCATGGAGGCCTGAATAATAATAATAATAATAATAAACCAAGATCTTTAGAGATCGTACTTCGAAGCAGTACCAAACATGGTACCTTCAAGCCACTTGAGGCTGCCAATGAGCAGTTAAAAGTTACACACCAGATGATGAAAATCATCTAACACTTCAAACATTTGCAAACATCTACAGACCAATGGACTATCCCACAGAGATAGTTAGCTGATTGTATACTATACAATCAACTAACCAGACTGGCTATTAGGTTTCTGAACATGTGAATCCACTCATTTGCTTTGCTATCAAAAAAATATTCGTATGTGCTAGAAGTTTCTAATCATTTTCTGCACCAGACACATCTTAGCCAACGGTAACTGACAATTGTACATACACTATTTTTCTTTGGTACATGTAATCAGCATAGCACCATGCTAATTCAGCAATTTAACTGTCAAAATCAGATACTTATTTAAATGACAATGAGGTGTATACTGTTGTAAGTTTTTTAAATGGATTGTAAAGCATATATAATGAGAAAATTTTTTCACTTGGTTAGAAAGTAAATTATACTTGCCAAGAAATTATATTCTTGTTTAATCCTTTTTCTGAGTGTATACAAAGAAAGTTTACATGTGAAATATCTTCACAGATTTATTGAGGTTTTATCCACTGACCCTCAATAAAGGGCAAAAGTGATCTGGGTAGTGACTCTGTGAATGCATAGCATTAAGTACTTCCAAAAGGAAATGTACTTTACAATGGGATGCTAAGGCAACTGATATGAACTCATCAACCTCTATATACAAGTAACCTAATCATGAAGATACTTCAGAATATAATTTCATTGCAAGTATAATATATAATAAGATTTGTTTGCTATTGCTTTTATATTCAGCAAAAGTGAGAACAATAAAAATAAATAAATAAAACATGCAGATACTTTCACACCGATTTTTGAAAATTTAGGAGAGAGAGATAATAAATGGTCCTAAAAAAAGAAACATGCTTTTGCATTACATTACATATTAGTTATATACCACTTTTCTTTCCACACAAACACCAGGATTTGTATATATCCAGATATTCTTTTAAATGGATGCTGTATTTTTTGGCAGCTCATCACCTGAGTTCATCTAAAATGTAGCCAAGTGATTACAGTTTCTCAAAGGTCATGCAGATATCATTTACATGCCATTTCTGTAGTGATTATTGTTATACATGTATCTCCATGAAGTCAATACACCCATCACAGGAAATCTACATTAACCATTATTCAAACAACACCTATCAATCCACTCCTTAAACTCATTCACTGTTATAGCACTTATAAATACATCTGGCAATTAATTTTCTAAACAAAAATCTGGCCCACATGCCTTTACTAACCACACTTATATAACTTCCAAGGATGACCCCTAGTTCTCTCTCTCTCTCTTTTTTCTTCTCTCGTTCCCTAACCTCATCAGTCTTCTGCAAATCAGTACCATCAGTGTAATACATGGTATGTAATCTCTTCCTGCAGTGCATAATCTTACATTTTGCAAAATTAAATTGATAATCATTATCCTTCACCTACACTGCTAATTCATTTAAATTATCCTGTAGGATCTCCACATCACCATTATCAACTATTTTATCACACTAGTCTGTTTGAGAATTTATCAATTCTCACACTAGTTTCTATCAGTATTTCCACTTGGATGATACACTCTTGCAAAGTAACCACTTAGTAACTCAGCTATTTCTTTTGCTTCTGTCACTTTTCTGCCATCAGCCCTAATTAAAGTTATCCTTTCATTAATGTTATTCCTCTTACATGGTATAGAGTGAAAAGATTCTTTAGGATTTCCTTTGGCCTTCTTAGTTAATTTTTTCTCATAATCTGATTTAGATCTCCTTACCATATTAGTCACCCTTCTTGCCTGCACTTTGTATTGAGCATGAGTATGATGATTACATTTTCCTTTATATTTCCTCCACAATATTTTTTTTCCAGCTATTGCTATTCATCCATTTAACTCTTACTTGGTTTATCATCTTGACATATTTGGTATGCAATCTAATACTGCTACCATCGAACATTGAAATTCTTTCCATTTAACTCCTTATACCATGGCACTGCTCCAAGATGCATCCTGAATTTGTCATGATCACTAGCTTCTTGACTGAGAATTGCACACGTTTAACAACCTCCTAGAATAAGCCTGCATGATCATTTTCTCAATTGGAGGCAGAATGACTACTGTGGTTATGCCTTTTGCAATGCCTGTCGAAGAGTTTCCATGTATTATACTATTGATTTTTTATTACTGTATTATATTACATTGATAAAATACAAGGTGCTATCAAAAAGAAACCAGATACTTCATACTTGGCGACAGATCGCGTCTGTCGCCATAACAGTCTCATAACAGTCATAACAGTCTCATAATACTAACCAGTAGTCACTGCCTCCAATTGAGAAAATGATCATGCAGACTTCTTCTAGGAGGTTGTTAAACGTGTGCAATTCTAGGTGTCAGTGGTGTAGCCATTGTTGAATCAGCCTGCCAAGTGCAGTTGAGCCATGTGCACCGGAACTTGTGTAACATGCGTTATTCTTGTCACAGGCTGGTACTGTTTTGCGATTTTGCCATGAACCCAAAATAAGAACAAAGGGCAAATGTAAAATTTTGAGTAACACTTTGAAGAAATTTGGCAAGGAGAAACTCTGCATTTTGAGTGGCATTCACATTATGAGAAGGGCAGAACCACTGTGGAAGATGACCGTCCACCAGCACAACCTACAAAAACCTACAGTCCCTCACTACTTTCTCCAAGTTCTTAACAACTACTGATGACACACAAACTGGCCTATAATTAGACACTTCCAGTCTGTTACCACCCTTATGCAATGGCACTATCTTACCTTCCTTCCATTACCTGGGCACCTTTCCCAAAGCCAGACTTTCATTGAAAAGCCAGGTTAAAGGCACTGTCAGTTCCCTAGCACATTCTCTCAAAACTTGTGGTGAAATACCATCCAGTCCCAAAGCTTTACTGACATCCAGAGTACTCAGTATCTGAAACACACTCTCCTCCTGTACCTCTAAACCTCGAACCTCGAACCATTCTTCTAATCTTATCTTTCATACTTCTGCTCTCATTCAGAAGACATTCCACCTCCTCTTTCAGCTCATCTATCTCCCTCTGCAGGTCAGTCACTCTTAATCTAAATTCACTCTCCCAAACAAAACCATCTCCTAAACTTTCACAGTCATTCACGCCTTCCACACTATCAACTATTATTTTCTGATTCACATATATATTTTTTTCATTCTCTCATATCACACTACTTGTCTTCCTACATTCATTTCCCTGTTCCTGGAGCAACCAGGTCGGATATTGATATTTCTAATGCACTTATTTCCTCCCACTGCCTGCATTTTGCACACATATGCTCTCTTTCACAAGCCACATATCCAATTCCTGAGACACATACATGCTGCAAGTACTGCATGCCACAAAGTACCTTATGATATTGCTTATAATATTGTTCTTAAATGGCGGAGGACTTGGTGATACACCACTTGCGACTGCAGCTGAATCCGCCATCATTCATTACTGCCAAATAGTAATCGTTAATTATTCACTTAATAAATTCCATTAAATAAATAAGAAAAAGAGTACAAACAATTACAAGTAAAACAAAACATATAAGTACACTAAATATAATGAAATAAAATGAAATATAACTAAATACAGTAATGAAAACTTAGCTTCGTTTTGTCTTCCACCGTTATGCATTCGATTCCAAACGGTAACCAAAATATATTATATCGCAACAGCAACTAACTTCCAAAAAACAACCACTGAAGTACACTCGTATTCAGAGAAACAATTTAGCACTCCAAAACGTAGAAAAACGGGAAAAAAAACTGACTATTCACCAATTAAGAATCACTTCCTTCTTCACAGCTCAAATTCACCACCAGGTGTTACAGCGACGCTAGCGCCATTCAAATTTGTATGAAGTGCATTTCCAGTTTTGTTTCCTGACCCTACAGAGCTTTTAAGTTTCTCGAGAAAGGTTTCTGGGTTATCTGAATTTTATCCCACCTGCAATACTAATGTACTATGGGTTTAAAACCTTTCATTGGTGATAATGATGCAAACAGGCACTACCAGGAATGATCAAGTATTCATATCACTCTGACTAATGAGAACATTGAAATTCCTCCATATCAGCTTGTAAGTGGCTGCAGAAAGGAAATGGTAAACCAGTTGTAGAATTTTCCTTTCAGATATATTCACACACACACATGCATACCATATTTTTGTAATATAAACTGATGTATAAAAAGGTTTAAATCCCATATCATTATGCTGTGAAATTTTTATTTATACTAATTTAACAATATATATATATATATACACACACACACACACTTCTCTTTTAGTGTGAAGGAAAGCCATACAATCAAAAATCAGATATTTGGTCACTAGGATGCATATTATATGAGATGGCATGTCTTCATAAAACCTTTGAAGGATCTAATCTTCCTGCATTAATCAATAAAATTGTTAAAGTAAGTAGATATTCCTTTCTTTTCCTGTTTCAGATACACTAAAGCAATGATCTTAGATATTTCTCTTTTTTTTAGAAAAGCTTTCGAATATACTTACTTATTTATTCTTAGAAGAATAACTAGTTAACATTTTAGATGAAGAAAATATAGACATTGCAGTCCTTACAGAAATAAAAGAGAAACTTAAAGGAACAAAAGAAACAACTAATTATCATAGATAGTGGAGTAGACAAACAAATATATGCAAAAACTGGCATAATGATTTGGATCCATAAATCAATAAAAGCAAAAATAAGTCATTATACATACTGGAATGAAAGAATATTATTATTATTATTCAGGAGACCTCCATGGAGTCAAAAGACTCATTGTTGGAGGCCCATCCTTGAAAACAAAGTCTGCCATACCACTCATAGAACTCATTGACTGTTCGTGCTCTCACCACTCTATCATGCAATGCAGTCCACATTTCAACCACCCTCCATGCAAAGAAACCACCTCTCACTCTCTTTCTCACAGCTTCATTTCATCACTTCCAGGGATGGCCCCTTGTCCTCACCAAGCGAAAGAACTACCTCTCGATAGTTAAAAAGTCTCAATCATATCACTTCTCCTCTGCACCCTTTCCACAGTTAATTTATCCTCTTCAAAGCCTGGGGAACAAATTTGAGAACAATAGTCCAAGTGTGGACTATTGATTAGGGATTTATAAAATGGAATGACAACTCTTTTATCTCTGTAGGCCAGTGCCTTCTCAGTACTGCATCAATCATCTGTGTCACCTTCACTAGACAGTTCTTGAATATCACCCAAGAAGCATTGATTTCCTTTCCAGCCAACTACTCATTCCATGCTACCCTTGCAAGCTGTCTCCTGAGCTTCTCATAATCTCCAGCCTTATAGTTCCATATATACCCTTTCTCCACAATGCTGTCAGCCACCCAAGTCATCATTTCATGGTCACTATCACCAACTGGAGGGTGAGTTGACACCTCATTTCAAATAACCTCTGATGAGATGATCTAATGCAAGACCCTCAATCCTTGTGTCCTCTATTACATACTGCCTGAGGTAGTAGTCCCTCAAAAACTCAAGAAACTCATTTTCTTTACTTCCAGTTGTTATGTAATCATCCCAGTCTACACTGTCATAATTAAATTTGCCCATAATGATCACTTTTCTTCTTATTTGTTTGGCTAATTTGATTATATGTTTCATGGTCACTACCATCCACATAACAGGTCAATAACTGAGCCAACTCTCTAACACTATCCACTCTCCAGCCAAAAGGTTGTGGGTTCGAATACTGCCATCAGATGGATGTTCGTGATTTTCTGTGGAAATACCAGTGGGTCGGCGGTAGATTGCGTTAGTGTAGTTGTGGTCAGTTGGTGATTGAATGGTGGACACCAAGCTGTAGAGCAGGTGTATTCCCTCGATGAAACCTTGGACTCCCTGGAGGTGTCAAATAATAATAATAATAATAATAACAACATCTGACTAAGAATTTCATTCTGTTTGCCTCTATCCCACACCATGCTGCCTCAAAACCATTGCCACTATTTCAATCTTGCATCTCTATCTTGTATGGAAATAACTCTTTCTATATCATCAATAGCATTTCTTCTCCCTTTCTACCCTTTCTATCTTCACAAAGAACATCATACCCTTCCACTTTTATTCTCGTCACGATGTCATGTTCATCATATCGTGTCTTACTTATACTCATACTTATTGGGTAAACAGACTCAATTAATGCAACCATTTTGTTTCACTTGTTTCTTACTCTAGCATTTGTATATAAATATAATAGCTCATTTCTGGATCTATAACACTGATACTGCTTAGATGTGACTTCTGCATACTTAACTTGAGCCATTTCCTTTTCCTTCTTATTCATCTTAAAACCATCTGCAAATACATCCCCCCCCCCCTTGAACATAGGTTATTCTCTTCCATTTTTGTATACAAATGCACTCACATCTTCTTTGAATTTCACATCAATCTTTCTCACACTTTGTTCTTCTGTCCATCCTTAGCCTCCCCATTTCCCTGTTTGTCTTAATATTATTATTATTATTCAAGCCTCCATCGAGTCAAACGACTCATCACGGGAGGTCCTTCCTAGGAAACACAAAGTCTATCAAGACTCATTGCAGGAGGTCCCTCCTAGGAAACACAAAGTCTATCATAGCACTCCTTGAAGTCATTGACTGTTCTCGCTCTCACCACTCTATCAGGCAATGCATTCCATGGGTCCATGGAATGCATTGCCTGATTCTTTTTCTCCTTATTCATCTTAGAATCTTCTTCAAATCCATTTTTTTTCCTTGAACATAGGTCATTCTCTTCCATTTTTGTATAAACATACACTCACATATTCTTTGAACATCAATCTTCCTCATGCTTTGTTTTTCGGTCCACCCTCAGCCTTCCCATTTCCCTGTTTGTCACTCTATTAGGCAATGCATTCCATTGTTCAACCACCCTCCATGCAAATAAACCACTCCTCACCCTCTTGCTCACATTTTCCTTTTGTAACTTCCAGGGATGCCCTCTTGTCATCACTCCTTCCTGCTGTTCAACCAAGCAAAAGAACTCCCCAGTGACAACCATGTACCCACCTCTCAACAGTTTAAAAGTCTGAATGATATCACCTCTCCTTCTTCTATCCACAAAAATCCACCTCCCCGCAGCTGATCCTCATAACTAGCATTGTACAGTCCTGAAACCATCTTTGTTATCTGCCTCTGTACCCTTTCTACAGTTAATTTATCCCCTTCAAATCCTAGGGACCAAATTTGACAACAATAGTCCAAGTTTGGTCTGATCAGGGTCTTAGAAAATGGAATGATAACTCTTTTATCTCTGCAGGACAGCATCCTTTTCAGTATTGAAGAAATCCTTTGTGTTACCTTCCCCATCTTTGCAATATGACCCCTGAATTTCAGGTTTCTGTGAATCATCAACCCCAGCTCTCTTGACTCTCCTACTTCCTCCAGTGCAACTTCTCCAATTGTATGAAGTGTCCCATCAATGTGCATCAAACCTCAAGACCTTACATTTTGCTTCATTAAACTGATAACCCCATTCATTTGCCCATCTGTTTAATTTATTCAAATCCTCTTGCAGGGCTACAACATCTGCACTATGACAAATAACCTATCCCAGCTTCACATCATCTACAAACAACTGAACATCCACCTCCAATCCACTGACAATATCATTGATATAAAGGTTAAACAATATAGATCCCAGTACTGAGCCTTGTCGGACCCCACTTGTAATCTTCTGGCTCCTTGAAACTGCCATCCATACACAAGTCTCTGATACCTATTATACAGCCAATCGTGAATCCAGTTGACCAACCTGACATCCAAACCCATGTGCTGCAACTTAAATATCAGCTATAATGTGGCACCCCATCAAATGCCTTCGCTAAATCCAAGAAAATGGCAGTATATGCCTTTTCCTAATCAAGTGCTCTTGTAACTTTGTTATAAAAGGCTAGCATATTACTAAAACAAGAGTGCCCCTTAAAAAATCCATGCTGACTCTCACAGATAACATTACACTCATCTGCCCAGTGCTGTATACGGTCTCTCACTAATTTCTCCAAGATCTTAACTACTGATGAACACATGCTGGCCTGTAATTAGACACTTCCAGTCTGCTAGTATGCTATGGCACTATCTTACCTTCCTTCCATTTCCTGGGCAACTTTCCATAGCCAGACTTTCACCGAAAAGCCAGGTCAAAGGAGCTGTCAGTTCTTTAGCACATTATCTCAAAACTCGTGGTGAAATATCATCCAGTCCCACAGCTCTACTAACATCCAGAGCTCTCAGTATTTGGAACACATTCTGCTCCTCTAAACCTCAAACCTGCCCTATCCCTCTAATATTAAAATTTACTACTCCAGGATGAAATACTCCAATAAAGTGTTCATTTGAATGATTCCACTATGTCTTCTGCATCAGTCACTTTATTCCCATTTTTAACCCACAATATCATTCTTCCACAATCATTTCTCCTCCTACTTGCCACATTGCTAAAAAAAATTCCCTAGGATTTTCTTTGGATATTAATCCAATTTCCTCTCATATTCTAGTTTTGCCTTCCTCACTATACTGTTCATTCTCGTGGCCAGCGCCTTATATTCCTGATGCATCTGCTCTCTACCTCTCTCCTTATATTTCTTCCATAATCTCTTTTTCACCTGCTGTTCCTGTTTGATATTGTTTGTCATCCACTTTACACCAAATCGTGTTCTTTTTCTTCACTCATGGAATGCAGCTTACTATTGCTACTAACAAATATTCCTTCATAATTTTCCAAGCACTAATGATATCCCAACCGTCCAATACCTCCCTCCATGAAACTTCTCCAAGTTGATATCTAAGAATATTATAATCACCTGCCTTATAATTCCCCATATGTTCCCGTCTCTTTGATATTCCTGCATTTCTATTCATCTTCAAAGTCAAAACCGCATGGTCACTCTCTCCAACAGGTGGGAGAGATGTCATCTCAGTTATTATCAACCCTTCTGATGCTATGACCAAACCCAAAACTCTTGAACCTCTTATTCCCTTTATTACATGTTGCCTAAAACATTTTTCCTTCAAGAATTCTAAAAATTCCATTCCCTTCATGCTACATGCATCTTCCTTTCCCCAATTTATACTGCTGTAGTTAAAATCTTCCATAACAATCATTCTTTTTGAACTTGCCAAGCTCAACTCCTAAACATCTCCTGCTCCCCACCCTATGTGCTCCTTGATTTGTAGCAACACCCCATTAAATATCCTGTCTTGGCTTTTTCTACCTCACACCATATGCTCAAAATCATTAGTGTCATTGCCTTGCAAAGCTGCCACTCTTGGAGGACATGAATCATCACTTATCATAAGCTGTACTCCACTACCAAGCTTTCGCTTCCTATCCTGCCAAAAAATGCTGTAATCTGCAACTTCTATTCCTTTTATTATATCCTCATCTGTCAACCATCCCAATAATCCTTGGCCAGGGTGATGGTATCAGCGCCACCAATTCCTGTCCTTTATTCCGGATACTCCTTGCATTAGTATAAAGCATAAAAATGCCACTGTTTCTATACCTAGCATTGTCTCCTCTGGACTCCACTGGGCTCAGCATTACACACACCGACTTTTTCAGAAAACAGCAATCTCTCCAGATGCCTACCTCTTTCCTCATTCAAATGCAAGTGGTCTCTTGCATACAATTCCTTTCTGTCCTCAAACACCCTCCAAGCATCCATATATTCCAATCCTCTTCTCTGACTCATTCTAGCTATTATGTTATTCAATATCACTGCTCTTCTGCCCAGTTTGTCACTATCGTACCTAGCAGCACACCCACCATCTTTCATTTCTGCATTTTCTTTTGTACTACCTCAAGCAAGAATCTCATATCTCTCACCACCCAATTTCCTTTCCTCTCAAATCATTTGTTCCTACCATCACAATCATCTCATTGACCCTTTCACCCCCTTCTTAATTTCCATAGTCACTCTTTCCATTATTCCTCCAGGCCAACACTCCTCACGCATCCTATCATGCACACCATGGATCATCGAGTCCCCCATACATCACACCTCTTACCACCCTATTCCTCAATTGCGCACCTGCATCCGTCACTCTCTCTCCTCTAACACTTTCTCTCTGTGTTCCCCTACTTACCTGCCTTTCTGACATCACTCTATCCCTGGTTCCAGTGCTCCCTCGCATTCTTCTCATTCCCTCCTACTGTTTCCATTCTCTCCTCTTCTACCATTCCCATAACTCTCTCATTCCCCCTATTCTTCTGTTCATATTCTCTTCTCTCATTCCCATAACTCTTGCTCATTCCCTCTCTTCTGCTGTTCCTAATCTCTCCTCTTCTATTACTTATATCATTCATCTCTTCCATTCGTATAATCTCATCTTTCACACTTCTTATTTCATTCTCAAGACATTCCACCTGCTCTTTCGGCTCATCTCTCTCTCTCTCCCTGTAAGTCAGCCACTCTTGTTTGCCATTCATCCTTCCAGTCTTGCACACTTATTCTCTCATTATCTATACTCATGCTACCCACTTCATTCATAACCACCAATTCAATATCTCCTATCTTACTCTTCCGATCTATGACATCGCTTCTTCCTTGATCAGATTCATTTTCTGAACCTACTTCTTTATTTTCCAGCATCAGTCTCTCTAAATGACTCACGCCAAACCAATTCAAATGCAGTTCATCACTCTTATACAGTTCAATTCGTCCTTCAAACTCATTCCGAATAATAGCTATCTGCACTCCCTTCACCTCACACATTTCTGCTAACATATTATTCACAATCCTGGCTCTCTGCCTCATTTCATCACTGTCATACCTTGGAAACACAGACTTTTAGGTATATTATTCTTTGTAATATATCAAACAGTATATATCTTTTTTACCTTGTCAAATGCTTTTTTATAATCTATAAACAAAAGAGAGTTTCTGAATTAAATTTTCTTGTTTTCTCTATAAGTAGTTTTAAACAATATGCTGCATCTATTATAGAGCATCCTTTTCTAAATCTATTTTGACATTATGATAATATTTTTCACTTTGTATTTTCAATTTTTCTTGAAGTATTCTACTCTATATTTTAGAGTATACATTCAATACTCTAATACCTCTGTAATTAACAATTTTGTTTCATCCCCATTTTTAAATACAGGTAATACTATACTTGTATTCCATTCTATTGGTATTTGTCTATTTGTATATATTTTATTTTAAAATTTTAATAATCTCTGATGAAATTTTTCCCCAACATATTTATACAGTTTATCCCATCTTCTCCTGCTGATTTACCATTTTTTGTTTTCATTTATTTCATTATTATTATATCATTTAAAGCATTTTGTAAGTTTTTGGTGTAATTTTTTTTGTTAGTATTATTTATCCAAAGATCTGGAAAGTAATGCAAGATTGCTTTTAAATCTAGTTCGCAGTTTCTTTTATATATATTTTTTCTTTTATATCTGCGTTCATGTGCTTTAATATTTTATATGCATTGAGTCTTATTTTGTATATATCATTTTCTAGATATGATATAAATTTTTCCCAGCTTTGTCAGTGTCTCTTTCTAGTTTCTCTGTTGGCTATTGCTTGTCTTTTTTTTATATTCAATTTCTTCTTCTAGTTTTTTGCTACTTAACCATCTTTTAAAGGCCATCTCTTTATTCTCAATTATTGTTTTTATTTCATTGTCCCATATATGTAATTTTTTTTTTTCATTTTTATGATATTTTTTTGTTTTCCTAGACTTTCATATGCTGCTGATGTAATAATTTCTTTTATGTTATTCTTTTCTTTCTTGATGTCTTCATTTTCTTGTATTTTTTCAACAGAGGATTAATAGTTATTAATCCTCTGTTGGTATAAATTTCTTATACATTTAGTAGTTTTACTTTGTAACTGAGTTTTGTTTCTCTAGTTTGTTTGCTTTTTTGCATTTTTTGTAACCAATTAGGGGGAAACCTTAATTTTACTAGCACTGAATAATGATCTATATATATATTTCTATATCTCTCCTGACTTTAACATCTAGGAAGAGGTTTGCAGATTTTTCATTTAGTAATGATTGTTTGTCCTCTTGCACACTATGTATATTTGTGTATATTTTTATGTTTGTAGAATGTGGTCATTATTTTTAAATTATTATATATTTTATAAGGAAGGAATGGTAAAAATGTGTGTGTGGAAGTTCAGCTATGGTGTGCAAACATGATAAAGATATGAATGTCTTCGAACAAGGTTATGTATGTGGCGAAAGGGGTGGAAATATATGTTTTGGGTTCGGAATATGTCTGGACAGGGAAAAGAGAAAATTCTTGAAAAAGACCAAATAGATTGCATATCTAATTATAAGAAGAGACTAGGTGTTAATTGTTAATAATAAGTACAGCATTGTATATTAATTTATATACAATGCTGTACTTTCTTAGGAAGTATCTAATTGTATTGATGCTCCAATTAAAACAGGTTACATCCTGAACTTCAAAGCTGGAAATTATGATCAACTTAGGAGAATACTATCTTTGATCCCATGGTATCAGTCACTGAGTGGGAAAAATGTCAGCAATGCATGGGAATCTTTGAAAAAGTATTTAAATGAGGTGGTATCTGAATGTATCCCGAGTGTTCGAAGAATAAATAGGTTGGGAGTGAAATAGATGGGCAACCTTACTAAGCAAGAGAACAACAAGGAGAAGACGATGTGGAAAGAATATCGTGAGAATAAGAGGGAGAGGAGTTATGAAATATATAAAGCTCAAATCAGAAAAATAAAGAGTATTGTGAGAAAAGCTAAATCGGAATATGAAAAGAAATTGGCCATGCAAGCAAAAGGCAATTCAAAAGAATTTTATTGTTATGCCGCAAGCAAAGAAAGAACGAATGTGAAAAACTAACTTTATTGAACACAAATGGTACTCTAGTGTCAGAAGCTAATAAGATTGTTCAGTAAATGAGTGCTCACTTTGCTAAGATATATCAACCAGGTATATGAAACATGGCAAACAGTGCTACTACTAATTGGGTGAAGAGTTTGAGGTGTATGAAAATGCAGTTGACCAGCTGTGGCATAACCTGGATAAGAATTTGCCTATAGGAACAGATGAAATATCAGCCTGTTTGCTAAAGGAATGTTCAGCCGAATTGGCTATGCCTTTTACAAGTTTGTATAACTTGAGTCTCAGCTCAGGAATCATACCACAGGAATGGAAGGAATGTATGATAGTTCCATTGCACAAGGGTGGTGCAACAACTGATGTGTCTAACAAGCGACCAATTAATATCTCTGATGTGGTAGAGAAGATTTTAGAGATGTTGGTAAGAACTCGCATACACAAATGAGTAGACAAGCATTCTATATACTCTGCAGGGAACAGCATGGGTTTACTGACGGTAGGTCATGTTTTAGCAATTTGCATATTTTATAACAATGTTATGGCTGAATTGGATAAAGAGAATGGATACACTATGATAATGTTGGATTTTTCTAAGGTATTTGATAGGATACCACACACTAGGCTTTTGCATAAACTGGAGAATATGGGATTGGAATATAATCTAATTGACTTTGATCAGGGGATGGTTGACAGACAGATATCAAAAAGTGGTAAACAGTGGCTGTGAATCTGCCAGATTTAAGATTTAATCTGCCTGATTCCCGACGCCACCTTAAGCCTCTGTATATGGCATCGCTGGACCTCCAAAACGCCTTTGATAGCATCTCCCTTCCTGCTCTCCTTCGAGTGCTGACTATTGCTGGATGTCCAGAACCTTTTCTTTCCTATGTTATGGAGCTCTACTTGCGTAGCTCCATCACTATTACTACAGGATCCCATGCAACTTCTATTCCCGCAGTGCGGGGTGTTCACGAAGATGATCCTCTATCTCCCCCTTTTCTTTAACTGCATCATGGATGTGTTTCTTCGTTCTCTTCCTAGCCATATACTCTCTAGGTGCTTCTTCCTTTAATGCTACAGCCTTTGTTGACGATCTTATTCTCGTAGCCTCTACTAAGATAGGCTTACAGGAACTCCTTGACCGGGCAGTTGACTTCTCTATTCGAGACCTTTCTATTAATGTAGAGAAGTCCTGCTCTTTAGCTCTTGTCCCCTCTGGTCGTGACAAGAAGCTTAAGGTTGAGACTATAGAATTTTCCCTGCAGGAGGCCGTTGCATGCTTTGACTATCCTGGAAGTGTGGAGATACCTCGGTATCATGTTCACCCCAAAGAGAAGGTCTTCTGTCCCTTCTATCCTAGAAGCTGGGATCGCTTTTTTGAGGAAAGCTTCTCTCAAGCCCCAGCAAAGACTGTTTCTTCTTTCCTACTATCTCCTACCTCGCTTTTACACAAGTTGGTGCTTGGTAGGACATATATCTCGGTACTGTCCTGAATGGACAGGGCTATCCGTTCAGCCATGAGATCATGACTCCGACTGCTGCCTGACACTCCTACTGCATATTTCCATGCGAGGGTGAAGGATGGTGGGCTCGGGGTTCCATTACTTAAATGGCTGATTCCACGCCTGCGGCTGTCAAGAATCGCGCAGTTAGAACTATCTTCTTCCCCCATCTGTAGAGAGAGAGGCTTTCTATAGCCCATTAATACAAGAAGACTTTAGGCAGGCTAAAGGCTGGTCCCATTATCAAGGTACTTTAATCGAGTCAGCACCTGCAGAACACAAGAGATGGGCATCTCTGTTGCACTGTTCTGTAGATGGTGCTCCTTTAAAAGAGTCATATCTGGTGCCTCCCCAGCATGATTGGGTAAGGGATGGCACCAGACTCCTCCCCATGTTTGAGTATATTGACCTTATCAGGACGAGGATCAATGTCCTGCCTACCTGAGCCCACACAGCTTGATGGGATAGTGACGACTCCAACTGTAGGGCTGGCTGCCACTAGAGTGAGACATATAGCCTGGTGTTGCTTCTGAAACCATGGGGTTCGCATGAGGAGGCATGATGCCGTGGTCTCCATTCTGAACAACCGCTTTAAGAACAAAGGTTGGGAGACTGCAGTGGAACCACATTATAGGATCTCCGCAGGTTTGCGTAAGCCAGACTTAGCGATTAAAAGAGATGGTAACGTTTGGATAGTTGATGCCCTGATGGTGGGAACAGAGTGCCCACTAGCCTATAGCCATAATAATAAAGTAAATCATTATAAAAATAACCAAGATCTAGTTAGTAAGATACAGAAGGAGCATGGGGCAACTCCAAGGGTTACCAGCGCTGCCATCTCTTTACATGGCGTATGAAGTGCAGATAGTTATAAGGACTTAAAACAGTTTGGGCTTATGCAGAAGGATATAAAAGTTCTTTCCTTGAGGCCCCTACAGGCCACAAAGGTGTGTTGCCACCAGAGAATGACTACAATGACAACTAGAACAGGCATAGGGTAAAACACTTGTAAAGGCCTATATCAAGTCTGGACGAAATGTCTGGACATGATGTAAGGGTAGTAATGCCCATAACCAGTACAAAGATTAATAAAATAATAATAATAAATAAATAAATAATAACCAGTGTGTACCTCAGAGTTCAGTCCTTCACCCATCATCATCATCATCATCATCATCAACAAATTCTTGCAATGTGCCATCAAGGGGTGTACATGATATGATAGTACTACATGAAAATATTTACATCATTACTAACTTCCTATCTACAATTTTCCTCCAAATTGGTCTGTACCTGTCAAGACTCCAACGTTATCAGATCTTATATTTCTATCGTCTAAGGCATTTGTACCGCAAAATGAATCCACGTATATCTTGGTCTTCCTCTGGGTCGTTTTCCTACCAACCTGGAACACTTGTTTTGCTAATCTTTACTTGCCCATTCTGTTTAAGTGACCAGGAATGCGCATTCCTGGATGCTGATAATGTCAAGTTCTTTCCTAATATCCTCGTTTTTAATATGATATTGCCATTGATAACATCTGTTCACGCCACTAATCTTTCTCAAGACTCATATCTGTGGTATCTAGTCTTTGGTCAAGTGTTTTACTTCTGACCCAGTTCTCTGATCCATAAGTTAAAACTGGTTTGAATACTGTCTTGTATACAGCTAATTTAGTCTTCCAACTAATTTTCTCTTATTCCATATGAATTTATTAAATTGACTTTCTACCATACCAGCTTTGTTGATTCTGTTGTCTATTTCCATATTTATTTTACCATCTTCACTAAAAATTGTGTATAAGTAGCTGAAATGTTTTACTTGTTCCACAGGTTCTTCGTTCACAACGCAGTTGACATTTTCAATGATTCTGCCTATTTTCATTGTCTTTGTCTTTTTATTGCTGACCTTAATACCATATCTATTACAACAGTTATTCAGTTTAGTCAGGGAATCTTGCAGACTTGTGGCAGATTTATTTAGAAGTATAACATTGTCCACATAAATCAAAGAGCTGACATTAACTCCAATTTTGATATTATGTTTAATACCACTTTCCTTCATAATGTGATCCATATAGATAATGAATAACAGAGGGGATAATGTACATCCTTGTCTGACACCAGATTTAACATTAAACCACATTCCTGTGCTTCCTTCAATTCTAACTGCTGACTTACAACTCAAATAAAGTATTGCTTGATATAATGCCCCATTGACACCATATAACTGTAACCTATTGAATAGTTTCTCTCTTGGCACCTTGTCATATGCCTTTTCCACATTGACAAAACTTAAATACAGATGTTTGTTATATTCCCATAATTTCTCAACTATTTGTCGTAAAGTGAACCTTCACTTTACGACAAATGTTTTACGACATGTATTTCCACAGAAAATCAAGAACATCCATCTGATGGCAGTATTTGAACTCACAACCTTTTGGCTGGAGAGTGGATAGCATTGGAGAGTTGGCTCAGTTATTGAACTGTTATGTGGATGGTAGTGACCATGAAACATATAATCAAATTAGCCAAACAAATAAGAAGAAAAGTGATCATTATGTGCAAATTTAATTATGACAGTGTAGACTGGGATGATTACATTATTATTATTATTATTATTATTATTATTATTAGACGCCTCGAGGGATAACAACTGGAAGTAAAGAAAATGAGTTTATTTAGTTTTTGAGGGACTACTACCTCAGGCAGTATGTAATAGAGGACACAAGGATTGAGGGTCTTGTATTAGATCATCTCATCAGAGGTTGTTATTTGAAATGAGGTGTCAACTCACCCTCCAGTTGGTGATAGTGACCATGAAATGATGACCTGGGTGGTTGACAGCATTGTGGAGAAAGGGTATATATGGAACTACAAGGCTGGAGATTATGAGAAGCTCAGGAGACAGCTTGCAAGTGTAGCATGGAATGAGAAGTTGGCTGGAAAGGAAATCAATGCTTCTTGGGTGATATTCAAGAACTGTCTAGTAGAAGCAATGTCTAAATGTATTCTAAGGTCTACAGTGGAAAATGCCATTATGGAAGCAACATAAGAGGAGTGATAATAATCAATCCCATGAAGATTATGAAAAACAAACTAGGAGGGTGACTTGGTTGGTAAGGGTAGCAAAATTAGAGTATGAGCAGCAGTCAGCTAATGAAGTCAAAATGAATTCCAGTGAGTTCCTGTGATATGTAGCCAGCAAAAAAAAAAAAAAAAAAAAAAAAAAAAGATTATCAAAGATGACATTGATTGGAGAAAATGGGATATAGTTGAGATATTTAATGAGCATTTCATAAAGTTCTTTCATTCTTATGAATGTGACATCATGGAGAGTTTGAGAGCAGTTGATGATGAGTAGAGACTGACTTTAACTGAGCAAGAGGTGTTTGGAGGAATTGAGCAAACTTAGTGTTAATAAGGCTGTTGGACCTGATAATATATCAGTAAGTATTTTGAAGGAATGTGCCAGGGAGTTGGCATCTGCCTTGATATATTTGTTTAATATGAGTCCTGCACTTTGTCTATTGCCAAAGGAGCATAGGAAGGGTAAGATTGTGCTGCTTTATAAGAGAGGTGATAGAACTCAAGCGTCAAATTATACACCCTCTGTCCAAAAAAAAACCGAACTTTTGATAGAAAATAGAACACAGGCCGATTATAATTATTCAAATCATTTAATTCAATCAATATTCTCTCCCTCAGCTTCGATACAGCATTTGGCATGGTCAATTAATTTGTTAAATGAGTTTTTTTTATCGGTTTTTGGGATACTGTTGATGGTCATGGTTACATTGAACATTTTTAATGGTGTCGTATTGCTATCCTTCCATCAGCAAAGGAAGTTGGGGAAAGAGAAAGAAGTCACAGGGTGCTAAATCAGGTGAGTATGGCGAGTGATCCAACACACAAACTTGGTTTTTTGCTCAAAAACTGTCTCATAATGTTTGAACGATGAGATGGTGCATTGTCATGCAAAAGTGAACAGCTGCCTGCATCACGATATTCATTCCATATGCGACGAATTCTCACTATATCGCTTCAAACCTTTGAAATAAAACTTACCATTGACCGTTTGGCCAGGTGGAACGAATTCTTTGTGGGTAATGCCCTTGGAATCGTAGAAACAAATCAGCATTGTCTTTACTTTTGACTTCTCCAAGGAACTTTTTTTCGAATGCCCCTCTTCTGTGGTCTCCACTCAGCACTCTGGTACTTTATTTCGGGACCATACTCAAAAGACCACATTTTGTTACCAGTAACAATCATTTCAAGGAAGTTGAAGTCATTACAAGCGGTTTTAATGAGGTATTTTGCAGTGTTCGTTTTGATACATTTTTTGGTCGTTGGTCAACTTGCGGAGAACATATCTCTGATTCAATTTACGAAGGCCCAAACTCTCAGTCAAAATTTTGTGTACAGTTGATTTTGGAATTCCCAATTCATCTTCAATCAATCTCACGGATGATTTTGGGTTTTCTTTGATGAAATCAGGCACTTTTTGGATGTTAACTTTGCTCAGATCAGTTTTGGAGGGCCTGGCTTTTCGTCATCCTCAAATGTCTCACGACCACTTTGAAATCGCTTAAACATCTCGTAAACTTGAGTTCAGGATAAGTATTCATCACTGTATGCTTTTTGGATTATTTGATGCGTTTCGGTAAAACTTTTACCAAGTTTAATACAGAAGTCAATCGCAGCTCTCTGTTTGAAACTCATTTCCCGACCGTTCGTCAAAATACACTGTCACTCTTGGCACTATAAGTCATCTTCTAATGAAACAAATGTCATAAACAGTTGACACAACACTAATGAAGGTTGCTGCTTTCGACAACTAAAAGATATAACAGGTGGCGCCACTAATTTCTTCTATTTTCAGAAAGTTCGGTTTATTTTTGGACAGAGGGTGTAATCCTATTTTAGTGTCAGGTATTGTTGTGGTTAAAGTGTTGGAGAGGCTGGTGAGAACCAGGATCCAGAATTGGGTTGACAACAATGGTATTATCTTTGATGGACAGCATGGATTTGCCGAAGGGAGATCATGTTTTAGTAATCTACTTACTTATTACAATAAGGAGATGCTTTCATTGAACAAGAGATGGATACACAGTAGTATATTTAGATTTTTTAAAGACTTTTGATAGGTCATCACATAAATTTTGGGTTGGATATCAGATCAGAGCATTGGATTGCAGATTGGCTATCTGATAAATATCAGCAACTTGGGTACGGGATTACAAGCAATATCCCAGAAGAGGGAAGTCACTAGTGGATGACCTGGGTCATCCACTAGTGATCATCCACTGTGCATCAAGGATCAATTTTAAGGCCATTGTTGTGTAACCTGCATGTTAATGATTTTGGGGAAGGTGTAAATGGGATATTCAGTTGATTGCAGGTGATGCAAACTGGGGAAGAATTATGAGAAGTAGAACAGTTATTGTGGCTTTACAAAAGGACTTGAATAGACTGATTAAATGGGCTTGGGAGTGGAAATGCCAGTTTATTATTCAAAGTGTAAGGTAACAAAATTTGGTAAATGAAGATGGAACATAACGTATACACTTGATGGGATTATATTGGAGAAGGTTGAGGGAATAAAGGATCTGGTAGTGATGGTGGATAGGGAGCCAAGATTTAGCGAACACATTGCTAAATTTGTGAGGACAGTGCAATGAATTCTGGAGCACGTTGACTTGTAAGGATATACCGAATCCATTGTGCAAGCACTTTTTGATTAGGCCATATATGGACTACTGTGCATAGATTTGGTCACCTGATCTTCAAAAGGATGAGATATCGGAAAGGGTCCAGAAACAATGCTAGCTCAGCAGTATTGACAAAGCCCTTTGGAGATGTATAAGTTGGTAAGGGGTTTATGTATGATTAACACTGAAGAGGTTTTTCATAGAATGGTGAAATAACAAGAAGTCATCCCTGGAAGCTGTATCAGGAGAGTGTGAACAAAGGAGTGAGAAGTAGAGTTTTTTTACATGGAGAGTGGTGAAAGATTGGAATGCATTGCCTGAGAGTGTGGTGCTTACATGGAGTGTGAATGTATTTAAGGAACAGTCTTGATGACCTGTGTGTCTGACAGAGAGAGAGAGAGATCTCCAGCAATGAGTATTTGATTTCATGGAGATCTGATGATGATGACGACACGACAATGATGATAATAATAATATATTATATCAGTGGTTCCCAAACTTTTTTTGGTTCATGTTGCCCTTAGTGTATCAGGATTTTTTCACTGTGCCCAAAGTCAGAATATAGGCCTACCTAACAGTTGCAGTGCGCAGTTGGTGCAGTTAGATTTGGTTAAGTTAAAAAAATAAATGAAACACGTATTTCAAATTCACGAACGATTTATGTGAAAAGTATTAAATAAGTGCATATTTTGAACAATCAAATCATTGAATAAATAAATTGTAATTAGTGGGATGGGTGAGCCTGTTGATCACTGTGCATCTTCTCAAATCTTGGAATCAAATTGGACACAGCCACCCTCATTTCCTGTCCCACGTTGATTTTCACATTATACTTTCTTTTTATCACAGTGACCAATGAAAAACCAGCTTCACACAAATATGATGTCACAAATGGAATTAAGATTGGCTGAGCTTTACCACTTAGCAGCAGTTATTCATCTTTTACTGATATCCAAAAGTCAGTTAATTCTGTGTATTGTCCCAAGACAGCTCAATGAGATTCTCTTCTTCTACAGAAGTAAATTCAGATGGAGCATTGGCACTCAATGGGTCTTGAATACATGTGAACTTGTCGATATTATCTTCTTGAAAGTATTTTTCAAACCATTTGATAAACTGTGATAGGTGCTATTCAAAAACAGATTTTATGTTGCGAGAGAAATCAACTTCATTGGAGATCACAAGGGGAAACAATCTTTGCCACCGTCTTCATTCATTTTTCTTATCCATAGCTGTAATTTTTTTCTGAAAGCTGAAATCTTCTCAACCAATTTCAAAATGTGTATGTTGTCTTCCTGGAGGAGGGGGATTTAACACATTTAACTTTTCAAAGATATCACACAAGTATGCTAATTTTACCAAAAAATCTGTTTCCACGAAATGCTTGACACACTCATGTTTTTCCTCTTCAAGAAAAGTGTACATTTCCTTCCGTAATTCAAACATATGGGACAATATATTGCCATGAGAGCCATTGCAAGTGGCAGTAGTCCTCACACAAAGTTTGCCACATCCACCACACATTCTAAGACCAAATTCAGTGGAGGACTCAGATACTTTGATGAGAGTGCTTCTCTGTGAATGATGCAATGGTTCCACAGTGAATTCAGAGTTTTTCTTTGAATAAGCACCTGCAATCCTCCATAATTGCTGGGCATTGAACAACCATCCTCAGCACAGACACCAACGCACTTTGTTCACTCCAAATTATTTTCAACCATAAATGTGTCCAGGATCTCAAAGAAGTCTTGAGCCTTTATACTTGCAGTGATACTTTTACAAAAGAGAAGGTCTTCCACAATGTTATTACCATCTATGAACAGTACATAGAAAATCAAATGTGCATCTATATTACTGTCCATGGCCTTATCCAGCTATAACCCAAATTTCTTCCCTTTTATTTTTTCATTTAATTGATCATTGAATCCTCTGCCATGTGACTGATAGTATTGTTAGACAAAGGCACCTATGAAATCAGTTTCCCCACAGATTCGGCAATCATAATGTTCACCAAATCTACAACAGCCTGTAGAATTAGTTGTTCTGCGATGGTATGGGACACTTCTCGACTCTATATGCAACCTTGTTTGATGCTAGCAAAGCATTGCTTGGTATTGACACCTGCTGAGAAAAAGTATCTTTTTTGTTTTAATTCTTTTAACTTTCTGATAAAATAGTCGCAAGGTTTGCCAACCATGTTTCAATGATTGGTTTCTAAATGGCATTTTAACTTACTTGGAAGCATACACTCTGGTGCAAAAACTTTTATATACTGCACACACTGCGGTCTCTCTCTTCATCGTTGACATCTGTTGAGGGAAAGCCAAAATACAAATAACTGTCATCATATTTATGACATTTCGACACTTACAACATTTTCGTTAGTTGTTCTGTGATGGTATGGGGCTTTTTACATCTGTTGATGTAAAGCCAAAATACAAATAACTGTCATCCTATTTGCGATATTTCTGCTTCTTTACACTCCCGCAAGTTTGTAGTGCATTCTCTTTATTTTCACACACATTGTGAAATTTTTTTTTTTTTTTTCACTTCTACAATGCTTATTAATATTCAATAAAAACTTGTTCGTTTTTAGGAAGATGAGAATAACAACTTTTAAAAGTTTAGTTGATCACAACACCATTCATTTGGTTCAATATTCAATAAATCAAGGCCTTGAAGACGGCTATTTTTATACAAACACCAAGTACCGAGAAAGTTCAGTAAATAACTAGAATAATCCAGTCAGTATATTCACATTGATGCACTGAGCGACACTCATATCTGTTCTCCTTCTCCCAGAGGGCTGAGAAACAACTGCATTCTGTACTACAGTGACTAGAACAATCCAGAGTTTAATAGACCATTAAAATTCTGACATTGAGCACCATTATAAAAGCGAACTAGTTGGTGATATTTTAAGGATACTTGTGACATAAAGATTGTATAATATAAGCACGTACACACAAGAAAGATATTTAATTAGCGAAATATTTTGGTCTGAAAATTGCAGACCATCTTCAGTGGCAATACAAGAACAGTTTTAAAATACAACGTGGAATACTAACAATCGATCATTTATAAATAGAACAAGCCGTGTGATGTTATATCACTAAGTATTAAAGAGAAATATTTTTAAGCAGAAACATGATTGAATTAAAAATATTAAGTAATAATTTCAATAATTTTAAATAACATAAAATTAATATGAATTAATGAGTTATCATGATTAGACTTTCCTAGATTTTTGATACAGATATACAGTTATTCTGATTCTGTTTAGGACGATGGAGTAAGGCCCCTAAGCTTCCTTTGAATAAATGTTCAAATTTATAGCGGGATCTATGTAAGAGGTGAGTTTTTGACCAAAGGATGTTATGGTTAGTTTCTATCTCGTGCTGAGCCAATCCAGATTTTTCAGGTTTGTTGTGATGAATAGAGGATTGATGTTCTTGGATTATTTTTTCTAGAGAGCATCCAGTTTGTCCAAAATAGGAGAGATCACAGTTGCAGGGAATTTAATAAACTCCAGGAAGAGACATAGTTGAGCATTTGTCTTTAGGAGAAGGAAAATGGGAAGATAATTTGTTAATAGGTGAATAAGTAGCTGTTAACTCATATTTCTTCAGAATTCTTGAAATAGGTTCTGAAATCCCGGAGATGTATGGAATTGGAACTCGACGTATTAAATCTTTGTTTTTTAGTGGTGGATTATAAGAATCGAGAAGATGTTGTGTACACTTTTCGGAAAAGCCATGAGTTTCATGTGCTGTTGGATAGCAGAAATTTTTTCTGTAGAAAATTAGAAGTAGAACAATTAGTTTTGGCTCTTCTGATTAAACATTTTATGATTCCGGTTTTTTGACAAGGATGATGGGCAGATTCTTTAAGAATATAACGACCCGTGAATGTTGGCTTCCTGTAAACTGTTGTAAGAGTATTTGAAGGTGACCTGATGAGGAGAACGTCTAAAAATGATAACTGGTTGTTTTTTTCCATTTTTATAGTAAACTTTATACAATGATGTAAGGAATTGATACTGTTTAAAAAAGAAGGTATGGAGTCTTTGTTGTGAGGCCATACAGTAAAGATGTCATCTATATATTGAAAGTTTATTTTTCACTTGGTTAGAGTATAATAAAATTAGTTTAATGCTTTATCCAAGTGTGAGCAAACAAAGTTTGCGCCTGAAAGTATCTTCAGGACTGGGGTAAGGTGGTACAACACCAGGACAACTCGTTGCAAAGGTGGAGCAAGCTACCAACACTCCTATCTCAGTATCTCCTATAATGCAAAACACATCTCCTTGCGGATATGTCTAATGTTATGTATTAAGGAAAGGGCCACTACCCAGACTAGTTTCGACCTTTATTGAGGTAGAATGGGAGTTCATATCTCTCATCATTGGCCTTTGGAGAATAATACATCATACTCCTCTCTTACTGTCTGCTGAGGGTCAGCAGACAGTAAGAGAGGAGTATGATGTAAGATAGAGTAGGATAGTAGGAGGTAAAAGAGGCCTCAGTCAACTTGTTTAGCCGTATTAGGCTAATTGATTTGTAACACATAATCTCCATTTATCTGTTCAGAAAAAAAAAAGGTTAAACATTTGTCTTAAACATTAATCATATGTGAACTCTAGACTTTTGTCTAGAGTTCACATATGATTTTATCCAAATTAATAATTTGCTAAATATAATATCCTTATTTGTATTCTGGGTAATTAAATTTTATTGCTGTTATTGAGAAACTGAGGACTTATGGTCCGGGCTAAATATATGAATTGATCACAGAGGTCGAACTTAGGGTCCAGAGTGAAAAAATAAAATAAATAAAAAAATGATTTTTTTTCTTTTTTTTCTTTTCTTTTTTTTTTTTTTTTTTTTTAATACATTTAAAATATAAATTTTATTATTTAAATTAAAAAAAATTCAAATAATAAAATAACAGGACTTAAGGTCCGGTGAGTTGAAATGAATAGGGACTTATAGACCTGGTACCATTGGGACTTAGAAATGGGGTAGAGACTGGCCCGGGAGATGCCGCTCATGAGGAGCGGCACCACCTCACTGTAAGCCTTCGCAGCCCGGGTTCTCAGCTCTACCCCCCTTATTTGGAGTAAAAGAAACCGTGCCAGCGAAAGCTTTGTGGCTAGGGAAGACAGAGTGGTTATTCTTTTTTCTAGGGGGGGGGTTGGTGGGGTTTTGTGGGTTCTAAAGAGATATACAGGGCTTGATGCGTCAATGTATAAGAAAGCATATTGTCGGTGGTTTGCAGTATTGATTCCCAAATTTAAAATCTCCTAGTAAGTGCCTTTCTTGTGCAAGAAATTTGGGTAGGTAGAAAAAGAAACCTTTCCTTATTCTTGCATACATTAAATTTGCGTCTCATACCTGGGATTTTTTCCGTACCTTCCAAATGTGATATTTTAACACGTTGATTAGGAAGATAGCGAACTTTTGGGTTTTTTGGACTGGTGGGGGGAATTGTAGCCATACGACCTCTTCTACTGTCAGCATGGGGATTCCCAATGCTGTGCTGAGTCTCCGCCAGATGCTTTGGGCTGGTGGGCAAAAATAAAAGAAATGGTCCACCGTTTCCACGTCCCGGCAGACATTGCAGAAAGGGTCGCACAGGCTAGGTACATACCGGGATTTCACCTGTTTCACCGGGAGCTGCCCGTAGGCTATTCTCCAGGCTAGATCCTGATGAAAAGGCTGTCCCCAGCTGTTTTTGATATTTCTGAAGAGAATTTCATTATTTGTCCTGAGATAGGGTGTATCACGCCTGGAAAGTTGGAAGAAATCCCAGTATACTGCTTTGGGTTTGTGTGTGAGGATTGCTATTCCTCTGTCTCTGAGTGTTGTGATCGATTTAACTAATGTACGGTACCACTTGGGCACCCCCCCCCCTTGAGCGGGGTCCAGCATAGTCCGTGATCCCAAAGAGGGGGAGGAAAAGTCCTATAAAGTATCTAATTAGCAAGCCAGAAATGTGGTTGGAGTTTAAGGCCTTCCGTACGGTTTTGAACGTGTTTGCTTGTAGCAAGCTTTTGTGATCGGGCAGAGCGTAACTCCCTTCTTCCTGTTTGAGTTGTAGGTATTCTTTCTTTACTTCATGTTTTCTCCCATTCCAGAAGAAATCAATGAGTTCTTTTGATAATTTATGCCTGTGATGTTGACAGTGTGCATCAGCATTGGGGTGACGATTGTTCTTATTACTGTCGCTCTGCCATAAAAGGAGAAAAAGGTTGGTTTGAACAGCCTTATCCTGTCCCTGCTTGTCTCCTGCAATTTTTGGATTGGTAGTGCTAGGGTGTCTGAAAAAGGCACACCTAGTATTGTTAGGGGCTATGTCTGTAGTGTTAAACTGTAGGCAAGTCCAGTGCTATGGAAATTTCCAAAACTTTTGATTTTAGTTTTTTGTGCGTTAACGCGAAGACCACTGACTATGCTGAACTTTTGCAGCATGTGCAGATAGATATAGATGGACTCAGAATCTCTGAGTGTGGCCACTACATCGTCCGCACATGCTACTATTTTGCATTGTCTGGAGACTTGGGGCAGTGGAATACCATTCATTTCGGGGGTGTTATCGATTCTTTTGATTAGGGGTTCTAATACTAGGGAGAAGAGGAGGGAGCTTAGCGGGCAGCCTTGCCTAACCCCTCTCTTTATGCGGATTGGTTCTGTCAGAAACCCATTAATAGATAGTTGGGTCGTGGCTTCTGCGTACATGTTTTTAATTGTACGCCGAAGTCTCGGGCCCACGCCTGTTTTTTGGAGGATGTTCTGCAAGTACCTGTGGTTGATGCTGTCAAACGCTTTCTCCAGGTTGGTGGAGAGAAGTGCCAGGGGGTATTGTTTTTCCTTAGCCAGTCTGATCAAGTCTCTTAACAAGAAGAGATTGAGTTCCATAGTTCTACCGGGGATCCCGTAGACCTGTGAGCTTGTTATTATATTTTCCATACCGCTCTTAAGGCGTGTGCAGATAATTTTTGCAAATATTGAGGTCTCTTCAGTGGGAGCCAGGCCCAAGTGGAGATACCAGGCAGAAGCATTAGCAGGTCATCTCTACCTATAGGAGTTGCCAAATGGTGTGCCACCCTTTTTTTATAAATTACTCTGGATTTAGAGAAAGATGTTGAAAGTTTATTTTTCACTTGGTTAGAGTATAATAAAATTAGTTTAATCCTTTATCCATGTGTGAGCAAACAAAGTTTGCGCCTGAAAGTATCCTCAGGACTGGGGTAAGGTGGTACAACACCATAACATTAGACATTTCCGCAAGGAGATATGTTTTGCATTATAGGAGATACTGAGATAGGAGCGTTGGTAGCTTGCTCCACCTTTGCAATGACTTTACAGGTGTTGTACCACCTTACCCCAGTCCTGAAGATACTTTCAGCCGCAAACTTTGTTTGCTCACACTTGGATAAAGGATTAAACTAATTTTATTATTGTCATCTATATATCTTACCCAAAAGGATGGTTGAGAGAATATAGATGAGAAGAGGACTTTTTCTAGATGTTCTAAATAAAAGTTGGCTAAAGTGAGCTGTGATATAGAATCTTTATATACAAATGTACCTCTCAAAGAGACTTTAAAATTACTGGCTGACATCTTTCCGGAAGACATAAAACTATTAGATTTTGTAATACACTCTAGATATTTCTTATGTCAAAACAAATTTTACAGCCAAGTAGAAGGAACAGCATGGGAAGTCCTCTCTTTCTCCTTCTTTAGCCAACTTCTATTTAGAACATCTAGAAAAAGTCCTCTTCTCATCTATATTCCCTCAACCATCCTTTTGGGTAAAATATATAAATGAAATCTTTACTGTATGGCCTCACAACAAAGACTCCTTACCTTCTTTTTTAAACAGTATCAATTCCTTACATCATTGTATAAAGTTTGCTATGGAAATGAAAAAAACAACCAGTTATCATTTTTAGACTTTCTCCTCATCCGGTCACCTTCAAATACTCTTGCAACATACAGTTTACAGGAAACCAACATTCACAGGTCGTTATATTCTTAAAGAATCTGCCCATCATCCTTGTCAAAAAACAGGAATCATAAAATGTTTAATCAGAAGAGCCAAAACTAATTGTTCTACTTCTAATTTTCTACAGAAAAAATTTCTACTATCCAACAGCACATGAAACTCATGGCTTTTCCGAAAAGTGTACACAACATCTTCTCGATTCTTATAATCCACCGCTAAAAAACAAAGATTTAATACGTCGAGTTCCAATTCCATACACCTCTGGGATTTCAGAACCTATTTCCAGAATTCTGAAGAGATATGAGTTAACAGCTACTCATTCATTAACAAATTATCTTCCCATTTTCCTTCTCCTAAAGACAAACGCTCAACTATGTCTCTTCCTGGAGTTTATCAAATTCCCTGCAACTGTGATCTCTCCTATTTTGGACAAACTGGATGCTTTCTAGAAAAAAGAATCCAAGAACATCAGTCCTCCATTCATCACAACAAACCCGAAAAATCTGCATTGGCTCAGCACGGGATAGAAACTAACCACAACATCCTTTGGTCAAAAGCTCACCTCTTACATAGATTCCGCTATAAATTTGAACGTTTATTCAAAGAAAGCGTAGAGGCCTTACTCCATCATCCTAACCAGAATTGGAATGACTGTATATCTGTATCAAAAATCTAGGAAAGTCTAATCAGGATAACTCATTAATTCATATTAATTTTATGTTATTTAAAATTATTGAAATTGTTACTTGATATTTTTAATTCAATCATGTCTCTGCTTAAAAATATTTCTCTTTAATACTTAGTGATATAACATCACGCAGCTTGTTCTATTTATAAATGATCTATTGTTAATATTCCACCTTTTATTTTAAAACTGTTCTTGTATTGCCACTGAAGATGGTCTGCAATTTTCAGACCAAAATATTTCGCTAATTAAATATCTTTCTTGTGTGTACTTGCTTATATTATGCAGAATCGTTAGTGGTTTGTAACAATGTCCTTCTAATCATCGCATCAACACATCAATGGTCTGATTCTAAAACCATGTGGACTAAATGTAATTTCAATGAAATTATTGGAATATTTCGCGGCACCCCAGGGCACCGTGGTGCACGGTTAGATACCACTTTATTATATGTTACAAGAATTGATATTCTTGCTTTATCCTTTATTCAAGTATAAGCAAATAAATCTGCAGGTGAACTATTTTTGTGATAGGCTATTTGTGTATAGGGAATGGCAACTTCACAAGAATTGCTTTAGTTTCCTTCTATAATGCAAAGCATGCTTCCTTTCAGATGTCTATAATGGCATGCATTATGGAAGGACTGCTACCCACATCAGTTTTAACTTTTATTGAGGTATTATATTTCCCATATACAAGCTTCACTACACTCCTACACAAACTTCCAGGGATGGCCTCTAGTTCTTCCTCTCCTGCCTTCTACTATTTTTATCCCCTCTAGATTAATCCAGTAAAATTCCTCCACTAACTTAAACATCTGTCTGTCTCATCACTTCTTTTCCTCATATTTACCAAAGTTTGTAATCCATATTTCTTTAACCTCTCTCTCGCTTCCTAACCAACATTCCAGAGCTCTGATATAGTGCTAGTCACTCGTCTCTGGATCCTCTCCAATGTTTCCACATCACATTGAAAACGAGGTGACCAGGTCTGATCAGAGTAGTCTAAGTGTGGTCAAATCAGTGCTTTATACAGTGGCAAGCACCTCCTTATCCCTCTATCTCTACATGTTAGTGTATGTCTTGTCATAGCATTCCTTTCTTTTAATGTTGCATGGTGATCAGCATTCATTTTAGAAATTATGAACTTTACAACTGTGTTATAAATAACTCTTTTATGAGTACTTTCTTTTAAGGTTACACGGTCATCAGCACTCATATTTGTAAATTTAGGGACACAAAAACACACGTGTTGAACAGATTATTTTATTAATTACTAATAAAATAAAACTTGACGTTTCGACCTCTGTATCGAAGTCATCATCGGAAGAATGCTCATGCCCTGTATTCCAGTAAACTAAATCTACATAGTTAGTTAATCCTTTTCCCTAGCCTGACCTCTAGTGATAAAATAAAAATTAAAAAAAAATAATAATAATAAATAAATAAATAAAAATAAAAAATAATATATATAAAAAAATAAAAATAATAAAAAATAAAAAAATACAACTACAATAAACTGCTAAAGTCCTCGTGTATTAATATTCTTCTGGATAGTTCTGATTGTTATAGTATGATTTCTTTCAGTTGCTGTTGAATGTTACAAACACTTCACCAGGTTGTCTTCTTGTAGTGGGATTTTTCTATGGCTAGTTTAGGTTGTTATACAGGTTGTAGATGGGTCCTCCACATTCTTGAAATGGTTAGGACATCATTTTTATTGAGATTTGGGTTGTGTTTGAGCATTTCACATGACTCTTTAAATTTTCTCTCAAACCAGGTTTTGGTGTGGTGTAGAGACGGTATTTTTCCAATCATTTCTGTAGTATGTTTGGAGTGCGTGGTCAGAAAGGCCGGTTTTACCAAAATGGAGGTATTTAATGTGTTGTTTGTGTTCGTCTTGTCTGATTGGGATAGTTCGCCCTGTTTCCCCTATGTATGGTATGTTGCATGTGCATTGTATTTTGTATACCCCCTGGGTGGGCTAGGTGTGGAAGAGGATCTTTAGAAGAACTGAGTAGGTGCCTTAACTTATTTGGGGGTTTAAAGGTGGTTTTAATTAACATTAACATGTAGCTTGTTCCGTATACACTTGTATTCTTCTGATGATGACTTCGATACAGGGGTCGAAACGTCAAGTTTTATTTTATTAGTAATTAATAAAATAATCTGTTCAACACATGTGTTTTTGTGTCCCTAAATTTACAAATATGAGACTCTTATGAGTACAACGAGTACAATCTGTAGTCTTTGTAGTGGCTGCAGTATGCCCTCTAAATGCCAATGTACTATCGACCATTACTTGCAGATCTCCAATCTCATTCACTACCTGCAGTATAGTGCCTTGAATATAGTACACAGCCTTGTATTTCTGCACTCCAAAATACAACACCTTGTATTTATTAATATTAAAACTACAACTCCATTCGTTTGTCCAAGCCAAATGTCTGTTCCAGTCTTAGTGAATGGAATTGACATGACCAGTACTCCTTATAATTCTCCCGAACTTTGCATCATCATCTCACAACTGAACATCCTGAGTCAATCCACATGATATATATTGTTTATTATTTTAACGGTATAATAGAACACAGAAACTAAGTAAATAATTAATTTATTAACTTGATGCTGATATTTCGCTGGTATTATAACCAGCATCTTCAGAGCACAAAAACACTGTTTGTCACAATACGCGAGACTAAAACAACATGGTGTACTTAAACAAAATTGTAGCAGCAACACAAAGACTAGAGTCCTGATTTTGGCGCCCTCTATCTGAAAAAAAAAAAAAAAAAAAAAAAAAAACGCTATCCTATATTACTAGAGTCCTAAAAAAGTGCTAGTTTTTTCTTAATATGACTGTCTCCCAGATCTTCGGCAAGTTAATACAGCCATATTTGTTGAGATTTGGAGTGTGTTTTAGGGCTTCTGTCGCCTCTAAGAACAATCTCTCTGATTTATATGGGTTTCTGTGTAGTACTTTTGTGTTTTTCCAGTTGATCCTGTGTGCAAGGGTATCCAGAGCATGGTCTGCTAGGCCCGACTTCCCATAATGATAATTCTGGACGTATCGTTTATGTTCGCTGATGCGGATATTCACAGTTCTTCCTGTTTGACCGTAGTAGGCTTGATTGCATGAGCAGGGTACTTGGTAGACTCCTGGATGTGATAAAGGAGGAATGCTGTCCTTGGGTGAGCGGATGAGGGTGGCTAATTTGCTACATGGTCTGAATGTAGTGCGTAGTTTATGTTTATTGAGAATTCTTGAGATCTTTTCGGATGTGCCTTTAATGTAAGGGATGGTGACTGTTTTGTTGTAGTTCTCTGTGGTGGATGGTGGGAGACCACAAAAAATACTAGTTGTGGTGATGGTGGGTGGTAGATGGCATTGATGGAGATGATTGGTAGTGGAGGTTAGGTGTGGTGGTGGAGACAGTTGTAGTAGGTGTCCTCCCGCAATGAGTCTTCGGACTCCTTGGAGGTGTCACCAGTAATAATAATAATAATTACTACTGTAAATTGAATGACCTTTTTATGTTGAAATCATCATTTAAAAAGAAATGTTTATGTTAGACTTGTAATCTATGAAATCTTATCATCTTATCAAAACATTATCAATCTTTATTAATTATTATTATCTGATCTCCATGGAGACTCGTGGTAGGTACACACTATTTCGTGCAATGTTCATCTGATCATGCCTTAAACTGATACAGTGTGTCTACATTCACACTCAGGCAATGCATTCCATCACCAGTAACTTTCCATGCAAAGAATAAAGAGTTAAAAAATTACTTAGATTAAATTACATCAAAACGCTTATAGCAGATGCGGCCAATGAATCACTAGGAAAGAAGAGGAAATGGCAGAAAAGAAAGGGAATTAGAAGATGGGATGATCAGATTGCCCAAATTATTGAAGACAAAAGGAATGCTTTTAAAAAATACTTAGAAACAAAATCTCAAGATGACTATATAGAATACAAGAGAAAAAGAGCAACTGCTAAAGAAGCTGTAAGAAACAAACACAGAGTCCTGGGACAACTTTGTCTCTGAAATTAAAACTGATATTACATGCCCACAGTCCAAAACTTTTAAAATATTAAATAATTTAAATAGAGATCTAAGAGAAAATGCCTGTCTTTCACCCATCGATCAGAATATTTGGCTAAGTTATAAAAACCTTTGGACTTGTAATAAAGATTTTGAAACAATAAACTTCGATAATGAGACACTCTTGGATCCTATATCAATAGACGAGTTAGAAACTTCTCTAAAAAGTCGTAAAAACCATAAAACACCAGTTGAAGATGGGTTAAGTACCAAATTAATCAAATATGCAGACCCAAACCTCAAAATTCTTTTCCTTAAAATAATAAATAAAATATGGAATGGTGAACCACCACCAAAAGAGTGGCAAAGGGCAATAGTTATTCCCATACACAAGAAGGGCGATATTAATAACTTTGAAAATTATAGAGTAATTAGTCTCCTAAACTCTGGATATAAAATCTATAGTAAAATTCTGAAAAATAGACTGTCCCAATTCTATGAAGATAAGATAGGAGAAGAGCAGAATGGAGTCAGGAGAGGCTGCTCTTGTGCAGATGGATACTTTACCTTAAAATTTTTTTTGGAAAAGCAAAATGCAATGCGGGAACCCATATTGCTTTTATTGATTATTCTAAGGCATTTGACAGAGTTAACTGCAATAAACTTTTTGAGATATTAATAAATGATAGATTTCCTCATCACCTAATTAAAGTGATTCATGATATATATATATACAGACAACATGATTGCAGTAAAAGTTAATGGAAGAATCTCTGACTGGGAGCCTATAAAAAGGGAGTTTATAGGCTCCCAGGCTGTATCCTATCACACATTCTCTTCACAATCGATATGAATTCCATAGTAAGATATTGAGACTCACATATCTTACCCTGTATCCAAATTAACAAATGCACTAATATAGACACAATACCGTTCACAGATGATCAGGCTATACAATCTCTGAAAAAACTGATCTACAATACTCTATCCATCTCCTTAATCTAATAGTAAAAACATTTAATATGGAAATTTCAAAAGAGAAGACAAACGTACTTGCCTTTAAGGGAAGAGAACCAATAAGAAGTAAAATCTGTTTAGACAATACAATTATTGAACAAGTCAATTCTTTCAAATATCTTGGATATCACCTAATCTACAGAGAAGAAAAAGACAGAAATGAAAATCACAAATTTCAATAGAGCTTTAATATTATAAATCAAGTTTTTAAACCCTAGAAGGTACAAAAACATACTCAGATTAGAGCTTAAAACATTAACAAGACCAGTGCTGACTTATGAAATTGAGACATGGATGATCAGGAAAGGAGATAAGAGAAGAACAACTGCAACAGAAATGAGATTTATGAGGAGAACCTCAGGATACACCTTGTTAGATCATTAAAGAAATAAAGAAATCGTGGAAGAAATGAATGAACAACCAATAATAGAATATATCCACAACTATAGATGGAAATTGAAACAGCACATGGGAAGAATGGATAATAGTAGAATCACCAAACAAATCCTTGAATACAAACCCATGGGGAAGAGATCACTTGGAAGACGATATAAAAGATGGAATGAGACTGTAATAGGCCCTGAGGCCTAATACAAGATAAGAAGATGATGACGACATTGGAATAAAGAATTAAAAAATTACTCCTTATATGCATGAGCACAAATTTTAACTTCTAATTAAAATTGGCACAGAGAACTGTAAACAGTACTTCAATAACATTGTTTCTATTATTAAACAACCAGTTCTATGATCAATAGTATTACTAAATAACATATTTTTGTAGGGTCAATTTGCACCAGTTAGAGGAAACTACTCTTCATGCTTCAAGCAGTTGGTTTGTGATCTCCTTCAGAAAGACCCAGATATAAGACCGACTGCTAATGAAATTCTTCACATCCGATTACCCGAGGTAACTGGCTTTCTCAGTAATCTCTGTTATTCATATTTCCTGAATATATTCGTAATGGATGTAACTCATGCCCAAAACTTTTACTCTTATAATTTTTGTTTGGATTATCTCCTTTAATTATCTTTGATTTCTTTTTTTTTAGTTAATTTGTGTGGCAAAAGAAAAGGTTACAATTCCTGAATGTTAATAATGAAATTTCTTTCAAATATACATATTTTTAATATTATACTACCACTAATGCAAAAACAAATCGTGATAAAAACTGCATTTAAACAATGTAGGTTACTGTATAAAGTAGAAACTCCATATGTTTCAATATAATACAGTACTCCACTGTCATTAAAACATTTATAATTGAGATTTAAAACATATCTGACATGCAAACCAACTGCAGTCTAGATTTCTAGATCTCTAGATTTACTACTTCGTTATTGGCTAATGTAGTTACTTTCAATCAATTGTTTGAAATTTTTTTACTTGATTATAGTATAAATTAAAGATGCCAAGAAATTATATTCTTGGTTTCATTCTTTATTCAAGTAACAACTATCTAGTAGATGGAATGTCTAAATGTATTCCAAGTGTGAGGAGGTTAAATAAGGTAGGTGTGAAATGGATGAATAAAGCGATTAAGCATGCGATACAGAGAAAAAGGGCATTGTAGAGCCAGAATAACAGAAGTGGAAATAACCAATTCCATGAGGACTACAAAGACCAAGCAAGGAGGATGACTTGGTTGGTGAGGGTAGCTAAAGAGAGGTATGAACAGCAGTTAGCTAATGAAGCCAAAAAGAATCCTAAGGAAGTCTTTTGATATGTAGCCAGCAAAAGAAAGAATGATTATGGAAGAATGACATTGATTGGAGACAATGGTATAAAGACACCTGTTGCAGAAGGTGTGGTGGAGATACTTAATGAGCACTTCATAAAGTCTTTCAATCTTGTGAATGTGACTTCATGTAGACTAAAAGCAGTTGATGATGGGGAAGAGAGAGAGAGAGAGAGACCGACCGTAAGTGAGCAAGAGGTGTATGGGGAGTTCAGCAAACTAGATGTAAATAAGGCTGTGGGACTTGATAATATATCACCACGTTTTCTGAATGAATGTGCCAGGAGTTGACGCTGACCTTGACATATTTTTTTAATACAAGTCTTGCACTCGGTAGGAGGGCAAGATTGTGCCACTTCATAAAGGAGGGGGTGATAGAAATAAACCTATCTGTGTGTCAGGTGTTGTAGTTAAGTTGTTGGAGAAGCTTGTGAGAACTAGGATCCAGAATTGGTTGACAACAATTGTATTATCTTTGATGCACAGCATGGATTTGCTAAAGGGAGATCATGTTTTAGTAATCCACCATATATTTTCGCATATAATACAATCCACATATAATGCGAACTAGAAATTTTGTTTGAAAACTAGCCCTAAAATGCCATGTCCACATATAATGTGATCTGTATTCGTGTTCCCTAACATTATAAATAAAACAATACGAATTAATGAAAGAAATATTTATTTTAAAACAAAATGGCAAAATGCAATACGAATTAACGAAAGAAATGTTTATTTTAAAACAAAATGTCAAAATCCTTTAAATCCTTCATCTTTTGAATCATCAAACATTTCATTTATAAATTCATCTGTAGGCATTGCATCATCAGTGTAGCAATTGTTGTCATCATGCTCTCCATTTTGTTGTTCGTCATCCTCGCTTTTGTATATGATGTCTTCGGATCTATCCATTGAATTACTTATTCCACATTTAAGAAATGAGCGTTGAATCATTTCAGACCGCATCGAATCCCAAGCGTCTTTAACCCAGCTGGTGACTAGGGTGAGCTCAAGCTTCTGAAAATTCCCACCCTTTGTCATCTTTAAAAAACTAGATGACATCCATTCTCTCCATTTTTCACGTAAGTTAAATGGCTTAATCACGCTGACATCAAGCGGCTGCAAAACAGAAGTTAGACCACCCGGTATCACTGCTAGTTCTGTACGTAGCTCATGTGCTTTCTCTTGGCTTGCATCCATTAAATGTGCCCCGAACATATCCCAGACTAGCATGCTTTATTGATGTAAGAAGTTGCCTGGACGTCTATTCCATAATTGATCCAGCCACAATTGTACACCTTAATCCATCCAACCTTTCTGATTGCGCAAACAAAGACACCTGATGGAAATTTCATATGCTTCAGAATTGTCTTTTAAATATCACTGTCGGCTTTAATTTGGTTCCGTCTGCCATGCATGCTAGAACAACGGTAAAATGTATTTTTTCATGTCCCGTTGTTTTTATGAGGACACTCTTTTCACCAACTGAGTTTACTGTTCGATTCCCAGGCATATCAAAGTACATCTGCATCTCATCCATATTGCCTATTTGGGAAAGTTCATATCCATGACACTTCCGTAATTTTATGATAAATTTATGAAAGGACGCCACTTTTTCTTCAAGCTGCTTTGGTAACTTCTGTGCAATTTTTGTTCGGTGTCGTAATGTTAATGCTTTGCGTTCCATAAATCTGTTGCACCACCCAGGCGAAGCAAGAAAAAGGTGAAATACCTCATGTGTCCTTGAATTTGCCATTCTTGAGTTGCAGAGCTCAAAAACGAATTGCATTTCTTGTTACTCTAATGCCATCTTGTTGTTGTGTCAAAATCCATTCATTTAACTCTTCTTCGAGTTCTGGAAAGGATGCTACATCTCCACGATGGGCACGTTTGGTTTGGTGATTTTTTCAAGACTGTCTTTTTGCTTATGCCAAAGTCTAATATTACTCTCTGCTACACCAAATTCTCTCATAGCAACACTGTTATTATGTTCTTCTGCAAACTGCACAACACGCAATTTAAATCCTTCTTCAAAAGATGAACATTTATGTTTCTTTTGAAGCACGACGGAAAATGAAAATGAGCCAAATTTCTTTTGGCTCATTTTCAGGCTAGGTTTGTTGAACAAATAATATTTAAAATGAACTGTGGTTAAACTGATATAACTGTGCTAATATCCTGCCAAGGGGGTGGGATATTAGCACTACTTACATTACTGGCTTTATGCGCAGATACGATGTGCGCTCGGTCACCGAATATGAGTGAGTCAAGTAGATTTGGTTGCATAGTCATTGGGTAGTATATATTGTGTGTGCAAGTCTAGTAAAATGTTATATTTTTTAAGATCCGCATATAATGTGCACCCCTAACTTTAGACCATAAATTTTAACCATAAATTTTTCGCATTATACACGATAATATACGGTACTTACTTATTACAATAAGGTAACTGCTTCCATGGACAGAGGAGAAGGATACACACTAATATACTTAGATTTTGCAAAAGCTTTTGATAGATTACCTCATGATAAGTTGATAGTCAAACTGGACTGGATGGAGTTTGGTGCATTGGATTGGAGACTGGCTATCTGATAGGTTGCAACAAGTTGTGTATGGCAGAGTGATATCCAGGAAAAGGAAAGTTACTAGCGGTGTGCCTCAAGGGTCTGTTTTAGGGCCATTGCTGTTTAACTTTTATATTAATGATATCGGTGAAGATTTGGATGGAGATAATCAGTTGTTTGCAGATGATGCAAAGTTGGGACAAACCGTGAAGAACAGAGAAGATGTGACTTACAAGAAGACTTGAATAAATTGAGTGATTGGGCATGGGAATGGGGATGTGATTTCAATGTTGCAAAATGTAAGGTTTTAAAATTTGGAAAACAAAAATGGGATGCAGAATTTATGATTGGTGAGGATATGGAGTGTGTTGGACACAATAGTGGCATAATATTGTGCTGGGCACAATAGTCCTTGAAGGACTATTGTTCCCAGATTTGGTGATAACTTCTGGAATGGCATATATGAGGAAAGATTGAGAAGGTGCAACTTGCAGAGTCTGGTGGACAGGAGGAGGAGGGGAAATATGATAAAGACCTACAAATTATTAAGGGGTTGTTATAAGATCAATGCTGGAGAGGTTCTGCAGAAAATAGTGGGAGATCAGAGAAGAACCAGAGGTCATCCCTGGAAGCTGTATAAGGAGGGTGTGAGTAGGGGAGTGAAAGGCAGGTTTTTTTCAAGCAGAATTGCGAATGATTGGAATGCCTTGCTTGAGAGTGTGGTGTCTGCAGAGAATTTAAGTGATTTAAAGCATGATATGATGAGTTGTGTTTGATAAAAGGACCTCCTAGATGAGTCTTTGACTCCATCAGGTCTTGGGTAATAATAATAATAAGCAAACAAAGTTTGCACATGTCTTGTTTGCACAAATCGCTTCATGACTAGGCTACTTGTAAATAGAGGCTAATGACTTTACGTCAATTGCCTTAGCATCCCATAATGCACTGCGCATATCCTTGCAGACATGTAGAATGTAAGCATTATGCAAGGGACCACTACCCATACTGGTTTCGACCTTTATCGAAGTCATGTCAGTGGGAGACACCCAGAAGTGATACCAAGGTTGAAGTAATGCATAGGTCATATTTCTATATACAGGTTACCAGACTGCTCTAGATTAGAGATTATTATTATTAGTATTACGATTATTATCATCGGATGTCCATGGAGTCAGAGACTCATCGGGGAGGTGCACACAGTGATCACTCACCGAGCCTTAAACTGATTCAGCATGTCTACATTCAACACACACTCAGGCAATGTATTCCACTTACCAACTACTCTCCCTGCACATAACTTGCTCCTCATCCTTTGCACACACACACACACCCTCCTTATAAAGTTTCCAGTGATGGCCACTTGTTCTACCCCTCTCTCCCATTCTATGAAAAATCTCTTGTACTTCAACCTGATAACAACCCCCCGACTAGCTTATATGTCTTAATCGTATCCCCCTCCACGTCTTTCTTCTATTCACGAGGCTTTGCAACTTACATTCTCTCAATTTTTCCTCATACTCCATATTTCAGAGATCACTGACCACTTCATGAATCTTCTCTGGATCCTTTCCAACATATCTTCATCACCATGAAAACCTGGTGACCAAATATGTGCAAAATAATCCATACAAGGCCTGATCAAAGCCTTATACAATGGTATCGCAACCTCTATTTCTAAATGTCAGGGTCCTGTGCATCATTACTATTATCTGATGTAATGTCTTTAGAACTTGTTCAATGTGGCCCCTGAATTTCAGGTCCTTGTCTGCCATCACTCCTAGATGTCTTTCACACCACCTTCTATCTTTATAGTCTGTTTCACATTCATTGCCTTGTTGTCTAATAATATATCACACTTCCTACAGATAGATGTCACTAAAAAAAAAAAAAAAAACGCTAACACCTTTTTTTATTATTCCTGTATAGGGAATAAAAAAAAAAAAAAAGATGTTAGCGGATTTTTTTTTTTAAGTAGGTGAGGCCGTTTCAGCCCTATCTAACTTTTGGAGACTCAGTGGGCAGTTCAATTTCCACTGGTATCTAATCAGGGATAGCTTTCTCAAGGCTATCACTAATTAAGTGGCATGCAGTGAAGAGAATGGCTCAACAAGTGCTGCCATCTCGTGGTCCCTAACACAATATATTTAATGTCTGAAATAGTGTGGGTTCTATAGTCGATTTTCTTGAGTTTACAGGACGAAAAACCTGAGTTTCCAGGAGAAAAAACCCTCTTGCCCGTGCCAGAGATCGACTAACTTGGAAACCGGTCGAAAAAAGGCTTGGAAAAATATTTTCTAAGCCTTTATTTTCTATAGACTTGAAATCAAGTCTTCCTTCGTGCAGCCAAGCATTGTGGTGTGCAAACACCACATCCTACACAGGCTCCGTTAGATACATACATAGACAGATAGATGTTGAAAGTTCTTTCACATCATCATCAAATTCCTGGTATATACCCTCAAGGGGTGTACAGGATATGATAGTACTACCTGAAAAATTTACATCATTACTAACATCCTATCTACAATTTTCCTCCAAATCAGTCTGTTACCTCTCAAGACTCCAATATTATCAGATCTTATATTTCCAGCTTCAAAGGCACTTTTTACTATATTAATCCACCTATATCTTCATCTTCCTCTGGATGTCTTTCCTGCCAATCCAGCAGAGAACACTTGTTTTGCTAATCTTTCCTCTGCCATTCAAGTGACCATACCATCGGAGATTAGCTCTGATAATGAATTCCTGGATGTTGACAATGTCAAGTTCTTTCCTAATATCCTCGTTTTTAATATGATATTGCAATTGATGCCATCTGTGCATGCTCCCAATCTTTCTAAGCACTCTCATATCTGCAGTCTCTAGTCTTTGATCAAGTGTTTTACTTCTGACCCAGCTCTCAGATCAGATGTTTTGGCTAATTTCTCTCTTATTCCATATGAATTTATTCAATTGACTTCTTACCATACCAGCTTTGTTGATTCTATTGTCTATTTTCATATTCAATTTACCATCTTCACTAAAAATCGTGCCTAAGTAGCTGGAATGTTTTACTTATTCAATAGGTTCTGCATTCACAGTGCAGTTGATATTTTCAATGCTTCTCCCTATTTTCATTGTCTTTGTCTTTTCAGTGTTGACCTTCATACCATATCTATTACAACAGTTATTCAATTTAGTCAGGGAATCTTGCAGACTTGTAGCGGATTTATTTAGAAGTATGACATCATCTGCATAAAGCAAAGACCTGAGATTAACATCTCCAATTTGGCCAACCAGGCTCACTGAGCCTGGTTGGCCAAATTGGAGATGTTAATCTCAGCTCTTTATTTTATCTTTATTTTAACCAAAGAGCTGAGATGTTAATCTCAGCTCTTTGGTTAGCATATCCACTTTCCAGCAAAAAGGCTGGAGGTTCGAATCCCTCCATGGGCATGGATGTTTGTCATTGTCTGTGGAAATAGTAGTGGTGGTCCTGGTCGGCGGTAGATAGCATTGGTATAGTTTCAGTCAGTTGGTGGATTGAGTGGTAGAGACAAGAGTTGTAGAGCAGGTGCCTCCCTCGATGAGTCTTTGGACTCCCTGGAGGTGTCTAATAATAATAATAATAATAACCTCTGCAATTTTGATATCAGATTTAATACCATTTTCCTTCAAAATGTGATCCATATAGATAATGAATAACAGAGGAGATAATGTACATCCTTGCCTGAAACCAGATTTAACATTAAACCACCTTCCTTACCTCCTTCAATTCTAACTGCTGACTTACAACTCAAATAAAGGCTAAGTATTGCTTGATATAATGCCCCATTTGCACCTTATCACATGCCTTTTTCAGATCTACAATAACTTAAATACAGATGTTTGTTGTATTCCCATGATTTCTCAACTATATGTTAAAAAGTGAAAATCTGATCCTGACAGCCTCTGTTTGACCTGAATCCAGCTTGTTCTTCACCAAGCTTCTCTTCCACAATCCTTCTCAACAGTTTCTCAAGTAGACTTGCATATGTCTTACCAGGTACACTCAGTAATGAAATATCTCTGTAATTCTCACATTCAGTTTTATTTCCCTTTTTATATATACTAGGAGACCTCTACTCCAATTATAGGGTATTTGTCTCTCTTTTCAGGCCTTCTGAACTATGCAGTGCAGCCACTGTAAGTTCAGCATTTCTGGTCGAATATCATCTACTCCTGCTGCCTTTCCACAATGGCTTTTTCGACTTCAAGTATGGATATGTATTCCTGACTGTATGCCTGTTGAGTATTTGTTACTATGCTATCATCACTGCTTGTTTCATTTAGCAATTTTTCATATCTTTTTCTCCCATTTTCATGTCAGCTTTATCATCTCTAATTCCTTTTACAGCACTCTTTCCTCCATTTCTAAGCTTCTTCCACAACCTCTGGATTATTTTGCCGCCTTCTTGATATTTATTTTCTATGTTCTTGCCAAAGTCCTCCCATGACTTTTGTTTAGCTAGTTTTACATGGTATTTCGCTTTCTTACATTTGTCTCTGTATTCTCTAAGAGCAAAAGCTGACTTATTTGCCAAGAACTTTTGATATGTTTTCTTCTTTTCATTCACTGCCTCCTTAACTTCCTGTGTCCACCATGGAGTTCTGATGTTCTGATTTTTCTATCCTTGCAGACAACCTCACAGCATGCCTCTCTGGCTGAATCAGTTAGTTCTTTCACATGGGTATACTATAAATTAAAGATATCAAGAAATTTGGGATTTAGCCGACCAAATTATATTTCTATCAGTTAAACCAAAATACAAAATGATGGTACAACATGACAAAATTTCATGTCGGCTTTGGCGTCGCCCGGTTAAACAAGGCCCCCTTTGTTTTTGCCAGGGAATCAGGCCAAACAGCAAAAAGTCAGCTACTGGAACAAATCTGAAAACACACCTCAACTCAACGTCACTAGAGTTAAAGATCGGTACTATCAACATAAGACGCCTGAATGGCAAAGAAATGGAGCTAGCTGAGGAATTAGATAAGTACCAGATCGACATAATAGGGGTGACTGAAACAAAAAAGATAAAAACTGGTGAGATCTTTCTGAGCAATAAATAGAAAATGTTATATTCAGGCAATGACAATCAAGGAAAAGAAGGAGTAGCCATAGTATTCAACACAAAATACGAGACTCATCTTCTTGAATGGCAGGCAGTCTCAAGTAGAGTGATTTGGGCGAATATCAGAATGGAGAACCTGTGGAACAAGTAAAACATTTCAGCTACTTAGGCACGATTTTTAGTGAAGATGGTAAATTAAATATGGAAATAGACAACAGAATCAACAAAGCTGGTATGGTAGGAAGTCAGTTGAATAAATTCATATGGAATAAGAGAGAAATTAGTCGAACACTAAATTAGCTGTATACAAGACAGTGTTCAAACCAGTTTTAACTTATGGATCTGAGAGCTGGGTGAGAAGTAAAACACTTGACCAAAGACTAGAGCCTGCAGATATGAGAGTCCTGAGAAAGATTAGAGGTGTGAACAGATGGCATGAATGGCAATATCATATTAAAAACGAGAATATTAGGAAAGAACCTGACATTGTCAGCATCCAGGAATGCATTAGCAGAGCTAATCTCAGGTGCTATGGTCACTTAAACAGAATGAGCAAGGAAAGATTACCAAAACAAGTGTTCTCTGCCAAGTTGGCAGGAAAACGACCCAGAGGAAGACCAAAATATAGGTGGATTGATACGGTACAAAGTGTCTTAGACAATAGAAATATAAGATCTGGAAATATTGCAGTCTTGACAAGTAACAGACTAATTTGGAGGAAAATTGTAGATAGGAAGTTAGTAATGATGTAAATTTTTCATGTAGTACTATCATATCCTGTACACCCCTTGAGGGTACATGGCAGGAATTTAATGATGATGATGATGAGAAATTATATTCTTGGGTTCATTCTTTATCCACTTTGGAATGGCTTCTGATTTGTTGATACTTATTTATTTCTGCTATGGGAATGACAGTACTCGCATTCATGTTTTTTTTATTTATTTATTTATTTTTTTATTGAAGTTTTAGTTAAGATATTACCTCTGTCACTTTGTAGAAAGGCAAATGTTTCGTATGGAATTCATCTTTCTGGCTTTTAGTAGGCTGAAAAATCCATGACTAAAAGATTGTATTTCAGATGTGACCTCAAGAAAATTAATCTAAATTATCAAAATCTCTTTTGATAATATCGGGAAAAAAAATTAAGACCAAATTTTCACATTAATGTGGTGTTTATTATCATTTGTACTATTTCTATGGCTCCATACAGTATATTTGGATAATCAGGTAATTGTTCTTTGTATAAGGTACTACTTACGCCTGATTTGGATTTCTGTGCACAGATCTTCTCACCTGGCTATATTGGTAATATGGAAACATTAGAGAGAGAGTGCAGAAGTGAGTGACTAAGGCTGTCTCAAAACTCTGGAATATTGAGTATGATGACAGATTGAGAGAATGTGGTGTTCAGAGCTTGGTGGATAGGAGGAAGAGGGGTGTTGTGATTGAGATACATAAGTTGGTGAGAGGATCCTTTCTGACAGATGTAGGGAAATTATTGCATAAGATAATGATTGATAGGAGAATGAGATGTCATCCCTGGAAACTGTGAAAAGGTAAATGAGTAAAGAAGTGAAAAGGAGATTTTTTTGAATGGCAGGTGGTTAATGAGTGGAATGCATTGCCCAAGTGGGTGGTAAGTGTTCCAATTAAAATACTCTGTATTAAGAGATAGATGTTGAAAGTTTTTCCACTTGGTTATATTATAAATTAAAGATGCTAATAAATTATATTATTAGCATTTTTAATTTATTTATATATTCATATATGTACTTGGATAAAGGATTAAATCAAGAATATATTTCTTGGTATCTTTAATTTATAAAGTGCTCAAACACTAAATGTCTTTAAGGCAAGGAATGAAAGTTATTGTAGTCTATGATAGTTCAACCTCCTGTAATGAGTTTTCAGACACTATGGAGGCTTGGAAGTAATACTAATAAGGAAGATAAATATGAAATAGCATATGTGATTTTTTGTTTCTGATTTGTTACAGTTACTAAAAATAAAAAGCCAAAAAAGCTTTAGTTTGGCGATTTAAAATGATATAAGTAAAGTGAATATTAAATTCAGCATTATTTCAAAACCAAATGGTTCACGCTAAGGCACCTTGTGAATGCCGGTGAGTGTATTCCCGTAATCTCTCTGGTCAACTTTTGTTAAAATTAGTTTATGGAATTTTTCCTGTTTCGGTCCAGAGCTCTTTAACTTTCCCTGATTTGAACAATAATTATTTTTTTTATTCCTGTAATACATGTGATATTGTAACTATTTGACATTGCTGTTTTGAGTGTCTTTTCTCTTCTTTAATTATCTTCTGTTTTTCACTTTCAGTCTAGTATCTCCAGACACAATGAGTGAGTAAATCACATATGTAAAACCTCACAAATTAATGTCCACTAACACAGTATGTAGGTATGAAATGAAGGTGAAATGAGAACATATGGACATGCAAAAAAGTGAAAGTCAAAATGAGTAGCACTTCCTAATATTTAGTCGCTTTTTTATTTGTTATTATTACTTGCTGTGAAGTCGATTAAAAAAATATTGTTATAATATTATAGTTTAAATTCTTATTTTCTAATGTTATAAAAGTAACATATTTCTGCTTTCAGTTGATTAAACAGTTTATTAGTCTAAACCAAGTTGAAGAAGATGAAATAACTATGGACTATGAGAAGACTCTTGGCTGTTCAAAAAAGTAAGAGTGTGTGTATATATATATATATATATATATGGGGTTGGCAAATAAGTTCATTCGGTTTATGCATTAGTACAAGTTTATGGCGCTTCACCTGTCGCTATCGTTGCGCTACCGCACAACGCTATTGCGCAGTTGAAAAGAGATTTTTCACATATCCTTTCAGTGAATTTTCGCTCAGCCTACTTCAGTTGCGTGTGTGTAATATATTTTTAGAAATGGAAGGAAATAATGTATTTCCTTCCATTTTATACATTACCGGCATATTTTGCTTTTTTATTTCAAAAAAGGCAGATGAGCTGCGGAGGCCCATAAAAAAATATGCAGCGTATGTGGGGATGGTGCCTTAACAGAATGCATATGCCAAAAGTGGTTTGTCAAATTCCATTCTGGAGATTTTGACGTCAGTGATGCACGTTGCGGCAGTCGCCCGACCAAGGTTGATTCAAGTTGGGAAGTATATTGTCGACAAAATTCCTTCACAAACAATGCAGGAGATTGCTGCGGTACTGAACATATCCCATACAAGCATTGAAAACCATTTGCACAAGCTGGGATACGTTTCAAAACTCAATGTTTGGATGCTGCTTGAATTGACTTAGGCCAATATGACTGCTCGCATATTCATCTGTGATTCGCTGCAACGTCGCCAAAAAAATGACCCATGTTTGAAGTGGATGATTACGGGAGATGAAAAATGGATCGTGTACAATAATATAGTACCTAAAAGATCATGGGGGACATAAGAGCAAACCACTGCAAACAACCTCGAAAGTGGGATTGCACCCAAAGAAGATCATGCTCTCTGCGTGGTGGTGGGATTATAAAGGTGTTGTCCACTACGAGGTGTTATTGTCAAGCAGAACGATTGATTCAACTGTCTATTGCTCACAGTTAACGTGACTGGCCCGTGTAATTAGCACAAAACGTCCTGAATTGACAAATCAGAAAGGAGTTGTCTTTCACCACGACAACACCAGACCCCGCACATTGTTAACAACCCAGAGTAAATTGTTACGTCTTGGTTGGGATGTTTTGCCACATCCTCCGTATTCACCAGACCTAGCACATTCCGATTACCACTTATTCCGATCATTGCAGAATTCTCTGGACCAGAAAACCTTTGCTATTTGCACCATTGCCTGCAAATGAACTCTGCGATTTAATTGCATTGATGGTACATGACTTGTTGAAAGTGTTCCACTTGGTTACCTTGGTAACCTTCAACAACTATCTATCTCTAATCCAGAGTATTTTAATAATAAGGTATGACACTCATATATGAAAGTGACTTCTACATTACTTCAACCTTGGTATCACCTCTGGGGTCTGGCTTCCACTCATGAGACCTCAATAAAGGTTGAAACCAGTCTAATTAGTGACCTTCCCATAATGCACAGCATTATACATGTCTGCAAAGAGATGTGCTTTGCATTATGGGATACTAAGGCAAGTGATATGAAGTCATACCACCTTTACTACGAGTTTCCCCAATCCTGAAAATACTTCAGGTGCAAACTTTGTTTGCTTACACTTAGATAAAGAATTAAACCAAGTATATAATTTCTTGGTATCTTTAATTTATGATACATGACTTGATCGAGACTGAAAACAAGAAATTTAGTGCCGTTATTTTGATCTTTCTGATGGAAAATGGTAAATCACTAAAAGAAGAAATCAGCAAATTAGCAGGCGAAGCAACTTTGATTGTAGGAACGTTGTCAAGTGCCATCGTTTTGGACCCATAAAGAAAGGATGGAACCAACTCTCCACTCCTTAAAAGTGACTTACAACACACCAACAAGCACATCTAAACTAATAATAGCAATTAATAACAAGTTCAAGGACACTTTCCACGAATAGTGCATATGTGCTTGACCTGATCTAACATTAGACTAGAGACAACAAGGACGTCATCTTCAAAAACAACTTGAAGAAAAATGCCAAAATGGAGACAACAGTTGAATCATTAACTACAAACCAAATAGATTAGTTGCAAAAACAAGTGACACCACTAGTAACTACCATGGAGACCAGTACGCATAGGAAATGTGCAAAACCCTTGGGGGTCAAAATATGTCCCACAGAACTGTGCAAATCCACTTCACTAATATTTTTTGCCTCAACTTCAACCTTAAAATGTCCACTACCATCTTCAGTCTACCAAACTCTACTTACTCTTTTTGGCTGAAACTCAAATCTCATCTCCCTCCAGCACTATTCATCTCAACTTCCAAATTAACACTCTTTAACTCCTTTCGACCCAAGGGTGGCATCTGCGCATATATACACTCTGATATACATTGCCAAAGAGCACCCACCTTAGAATCACCCAACTTTGACCTTCTTTGGATGAAAAATCCCTCAGTCAAATTCATTTGCTGTCTATCACTCCCCTAATGCCACCTGAGTTCTTTAATTTCCCCTCTTTAAAAATCGATTTTCTCCAGTTATACTTTCCTAACTGCAAAATCATCCTCCTAGAAGATTTTAATGTCCACAAAACAACTGACTTTCCTCCTCCAGTTGTACAGATCTTGCAGACAAAGATGCTGAAACATTTACCATCATTAACAACCTTGCACAAACTGCTCACATGTCAGGCAAAATACCAGACCTCAGGGTAATTCTGACCACAATCTAGTGCTCATCTTCTTTCCCATGCAACAACGCTTACACAGCCACTCTCATACAAGAGTAGTTTGGCATTATAACAGTGCCAAGTAGGGTCACGTCCTTGACCTCTACGCCTCATTCCCATGGTTGGACTATTGTTTCCAGTCTTCCATCCCAAACATATGCACCAAAGTAATCCTCACGGCATGGAAACATACATTCCCCACACTACTCTGAACTGGCATCTGCTAACTAGACCCTGGATCTCCAGAAGATGTACCAAGGCTGTACAAATGAAAAATCAAGCATACCACAATTGGATTATATCTAGAACTACAACCTCCTTTAGTGCTTATACCGAAGTCCAAAATGCAAGAAAACTATCGATGCTACCAAAACAGAGTTTGAAGGAATAAAAAGCTGGAAACCAAACGGCTGCCGAGCCTTTTGGTCTCTTGCACCAGAACTGATTCATCCTGTGCCTCCCATATATACTCTCTTACTCCACTGGTATTTATACCACAGTCTGGAAACTGGCCTATATTCAACCCACTCCCAAGATAGGTGACAAATCACTGCTATCTAACTACTGCCCGATCTCACTCACCTCTGTCCTATCTAAGGTAATTGAGAAAACCAACAATTCCACTCTCCTACACTACCTTGAAGGCACCCAGCTAATAAGCGACCACCAGTATGGATTCCTTTGCTGCTAATCAACAGGTGATCAACAGTTGCATTTGATATCTCCAAAGTTTTTGACCAGCTCTGGGACAGAGGCTTACTAAGCAACCTCCATCATTTAGTCTGTCTCAGAGCTTCTGCATTTGGATTGCCAGCTTTCTGTCTAGACGCACACTACGTGTGATGGTAGATGCCAGTGTTCCAGAAGCTCAGCTCTTCCCTTGGAGTTAGAATCGCTCTCACATTCTGAACGTGAAAGGGGAGGGGATTGTATGTTCGGTCCTTCTAGTAACAACCTTCTCAGGGAACTAGCATGAGATAATTCCTCTAATACCCTTTTCTTTCTTTGGCCAGCATATAGCACCCATCCAAGTTGTTGGATCGCTTTTTGTATATTACTTCTCGTAATTCATCACGCAACCCTAACCTGAACTGTTGGAAGGCTATCCAATCAAGATGAGACCTTTCCTCCACGGACTCTCACTCTCATAGATCGTGTAACGGAGAGCAGACTGTTCAGAAAATTAGTCACATCTTCCCCTCTACCTTGTACACACTTGTAAAGTTTCCAGGTTCGGAAGGGACCCCTCTCACGGGAATATTTGGCAGTTAACATCTCCTTAAATTTTTCATAGCTTAATGTTTCCTTAAGTATGGGGAAGTGTGGAAAAAATTCTTAGCTTTCCCCACCAGCTTACTACGCAGCAAGATTAGGAGTTGGAAGTCCGTCCACCTCCTTGCCTTTCTCAACTCTTCAATGTAGCTAAAAATAGCTAATATGTCATCATTCTCTTCTACGGAAAACTGTGGAAAAACTTCTTGAGGAGTGATGGTCCTGAAAAATTCTCCTTCATCCATGTTTGAACTAGATGGCAGGCTCATTCTTGTAAATAGATTTACAAATTTTCAATATTATCTTATACTTAGTATAGCTAATTAAATTCCTCCTGCACCAAATTCATTTGATTTCCAGCCAAAACCAACCTACCTAGATTTACAAATTTAATTTGTTTATGATTAATTTAGTAAATCACACATCCTGTTGGCTGCATCATTGCTATTTTTATATTTGTTGTCTGTTTTATTTTTTAATGTTATTCATTTACATATATGTAAAACTCTATATTTCTATATTGACTTCCTCTTAATTACTTTTTCAAAGATAAATCTTGTCTTGTTTAACCCTCAACTATATCCTTTGTCCTCTGCTACTTTGTTGTAATCCTTCGTGGCCTCTCCTTCAATCTTAAATCGTGTGCAAAGTCTTCAAACAAGGAGAATTCTCCCTGATCTATAAATTCTGAGGTCAAGTCCTTTTTGAATCAAGAAAATTTATTTGTTTAGCTGCGCCATCTTGATTTCTATACAAGAGAGAACTTCTTGTCAGGGATTTGACCTACAGATTATCATGATTCCAAATATTTATCAATGTTAAACAAGCCCTTACTAATAATTCTAAACAGCAGTCATGACCGTTTCCTGCGTTTTTGCTTATACCGGTTCGATATTCTTAGCAGGTGGTGCATTGGCTTTGAAGATCATACACGTATTTTGGGTTAAGAAACAAAGAAATTTATTCATTCTAAAATACAATACATGTTAATCAAAACTATGCTAAATGAACGTCCCTAAAATTAATTATGCAAAAATTTACAAACAAAACCTAGTTCCCAATCGGTATCTCTCATTAGGTGATATTAACAAATCCAAACTGTCCTTAACCCGATTACTTAACACAAATATATCGATGAATGCCCTATTTCTTTCTCAATTAATGCACATACAACACATCGATTTCAAATTAACCTTAAACTAATAACAATTTCTGTAATTCTACACTTCTATAACTATAAAGTTTCTGCCTATTTTCACTGTCATCATCTTTTTAATGCTGATGTTCATACCAAATTTAATAACAATAGTTATTCAATCCAGTGAGAGAATCTTGTAGACTAGTAGTGATTTTATTCAGAAGTATAACATTATCTGCATAAATAAAGAACTAAAATTAACATCATCAATTTTGATATCAGATTTAATACCACTTTCCTTCATAATGTGATCCATATAGATAATGACTAAGAATGGAGATAATGTACACTCTTGTCACACACACCTGATTTTACCTCAAACCATCTTCCTGTACTTCCTTCAAGTCTAACTGCAGACATAAATAGAGTCTGCTTAAATAGAGACTATGTATTGCTTGATATAATGTTCCATTTATACCATATAACTGTAGTGTTTTGAATAGCATTCCTCTTGGCATCTTATCATATGCCTTTTCCAGATCAACAAAATTTAAATACAAATCCTTGTTATATTCCCAAGATTTCTCAATTATTTGTCTTAAAGTGAAAATCTGATCCTGTCAACCTCTATTTGCCTGAATCCAGCTTGTTCTTCACCAAACTTCCATTCCACAGTTTTTCTTAGCTGTTTCTCAAGTTTCTCGTATACTTGCATAAATCATTTCAGGAACACTAAGTAGGGAAATATCTCTGTAATTCTTGCATTGTTTTATTTCCCTTTTTATAGATGGGTACTATGAGAGATCTGCTCCAATCATCTGGAATTTTACCCTTTAACCAGGCCTTCTGAATTATGCAATGCAGCTACTGTAAAACTTTTATACCTCCATATTTTAGCATTTCTGGTTGAATATCATCTACTCTAGCTTCCTTTCCACATTTCAGGTTTTTGATGACTTTTTCTATTTCAAGTATGGATATGTATTCCTGACTGCATTCCTGTTGGCACTGCTTGTTTCATTTAGTGGTCTTTCAAAGTAATTACTCAAAGACATCTAGAATATCTTTGTCTTCAATTTTCATGTCACCTTTATCATCTCTAATTCCTTTTACAGTACCTTTCCCCCATTTATAAGCTTTTTCAATACCCTCCAGAATATTTTGTCACCTTCCTGATATCTATTTTCTGTTTTTACGAAAATCTTCTCATGACTTTTCTTTAGCTAGTTTTAAAGAGTGCTTTGCTTTCTTACATTTTTTTCTGTATTCTCTAAGAGCATAAGCTGACTTACTTGCCAGGAACTTTCCACGTGCTTTCTTTTCCTTCACTGCTTCTTTAACTTTCTCAGTTCTCCATGGAGTTCTAATTATTTTATCCTTACAGACAACCTCACCACTTGTAGGATTTTTAACATTTGTTAAAAATCTACAAGTTTGGTTTGGTCCTTGTTTTCAAATTCGTACATTTTTTCTTCAATGATGTTATTATTATTATTATTAAACAAGACCTCATGGAGTTAAAGACTCATCTAGGAGGTCCTTTTATCTCACACACATCTCATCATACCGTGTCTTAAACACATTCAAACTCCTTGCAGACACCACACTCTCAGGCAAGGCATTCCAATCACTCACAATTCTGCACGAAAAAAACCTGCTTCTCACACCCTCTTTATACAGTTTCCAGGGATGACCTCTGGTTCTCCCCTGATCTCCCACTACTCTCTGTAGAACTTTTCCGCCATTGATCCTATAACAACCCTTAACAACTTGTAGGTCTCTGTCATATCTCCCCTCTTCCTTCTCTCCACTAAACTCTTCAAATTACATCTTCTCAGTCTTTCCTCATACTCGACATTCCAGAGGTCAGAAACTACCTTAGTCAGTCGCTTTGGACCCTTTCCAACATCTCTTCATCCTTCTGAAAACCAGGTGACCAAATCTGGGCACAATAATCCATGTGTGGCTTAATCAAAGCCTTATACAATGGCACAAGAATCCCCCTTATTCTACACGTCACTGTTCTCCGCATCATTCCCAGAAGCCTTTGTGTTGTCTTTACAATTTTGGCAATGTGTCCCCTAAATTTCAGATCCTTACCAACTATCACCCCCAGATCTCTTTTTTCTTCCACCTCCAACAATGTATCCTCACCAAGCATAAATTCTGCATCCCATCTTTGTTTTCCAAATTCTAAAACCTTACATTTTGCAACATTGAACTCACATCCCTATTTCTGTGCCCAATCACTAAATTTATTCAAGGCTTCCTGCAAGGTCACAAAATCCTCACTATTCTTCGTGGTTCGTCCCAAATTTGCATCATCTGCAAACAACAGAATATCTCCATCCAAATCTTCACCTATATCATTAACATACAAGTTAATGATATAGGTGAAGTGTGTGCATCAGGGATCTGATTTAGGGCCATTAATGATATTTAAGGCCCTAAATCATATCCCTGATGCACTCCACTAGTGACTTTCCTTTTCCTCAACATCACTTCCCCATACAAAACTTGTTGATACCTATCAGACAGCCAACTCCAATCCAGTGCACCAATCTAATATCCAACCCCATCCGCTGCAGTTTGACTATCAATTTATCATGAGGTAATTTATTAAAAGCCTTTGCGAAATCCAAGTATATCACTGTGTATCCTTCTCCTCTGTCCAAGGAAGCAGTCACTTTATTGTAATAAGTAAGTAGATTACTAAAACATGACCTCCCTTTAGCAAATCCATGCTGTCCATCAAGGATGATACCATTGTTCTCAACCCAACTCTGGATCCTAGTTCTCACAAGCTTCTCCAACAACTTGACCACACCACCTGACACAGATAGGCCTATAGTTTAATGCTTGAGTTTGATCACCTCCTTTATGAAGTGGTACAATCTTGCCCTCCTTCCACTCCTTAGAGACTTGACCGAGTGCAAGACTCATATTAAAAAAAATGTCGACAGGTGTCAACTCCCTGGCACATTCCTTCAGAATATGTGGTGATATATTATCAAGTCCCACAGCCTTATTAACATCTAGTTTACTCAACTCCCCATACACCTCTTGCTCACTTACAGTCAGTCTCTTCTCCCAATCATCTACTGCTCTCAATCTCTCCATGAAGTCACAATCACAAGATTGAAAGACCTGTATGAACTGCTCATTAAGTATCTCCACCACACATTCTGCAACAGCTGTGTTTATACCATTTTCTCCAATCAATGTCATTCTTCCATGATCATTCTTTCTTTTGCTGGCTACGTATCGAAAGAACTCCTTAGGATTCTTTTTAGCTTCATTAGCTAACTGCTGTTCATACCTCTCTTTAGCTACCCTCACCAACCAAGCCACCCTCCTTGGGTGGTCATTGTAGACCTCATGGAATTGGTTATTTCCACTTCGCTTATTCTGCCTCCACAATGCCCTCTTTCTCTGTATCGCATGCTTAATCTCTATATTCATCCATCTCATGCCTACTTTATTTAACCTTCCTCACCTTTGGAATATATTTAGACATTGCATCTACAAGATAGTTTTTGAAAATCCCCCAAGCTGCATTGATCTCTTTTCCAGCTAACCCCTCATTCCATGTTACACCCACAAGCTGTCTCCTGAGCTCTTCATAATCACCCCCCTTGTAGTTCCACATATACCCTTTTCTCACAGAGGTCCTCACACTGCTGGCAACCACCCAGGTAGTCACCTCATGGTCACTCTCACCGATTGGTGGATGATTTGACACCTCATTTATAATTACATCCTCTGATGAGATGACCAAATCCAAGACCCTCAATCCTCATGTGCCCTCTGTTACATACTGTCTGAGGTAGTTATCCCTCAAAAACTCAAGAAACTCATTTTCTTTACTTCCAGTTGATATCTCATCATTCTAGTTATATTGCCATAATTAAAATCACCCATAATGATCACCCTTTTCATATTTGCTTGGCTAATTTGATTATACATTTCATTATCACCACCACCCACGTTTCCTGGTCTATAACAACATCCAACCAAGTATTTGATTCGATTCACCTCTATCTCACATCATACTGCCTCAAAACCACATTAGAACATATTTTTGTGTAATATAATTTATGAGTAGGCTTGCAATAAATTTATATCCACATTTGGCTGTAGTCAAATTTTTTGCCTATAAATATGAACACTTTTGATATACAGAGTTCATCCTTAGCTTTAGGACACCATTTGTGTGTGTTTGTGTGTATGTGTGTGTGTGTGTGTGTGTATATATATATATATATATATAATATTTTTTAGATTATATACATATAATTTTGATTTTTTTCTTTTATTTTTTGTAGGGCAGCTAAACACTCACGGTAAGAATTATGAACTTATGCTTACAGACTTCATTTAGTGAAAATGTTTCTATTTCAAATTTGTACAAGACAAGAGAGAGAGAGAGAGAGAGAGAGAGAGAATGCTGATTAAATTAATTTATATTTGTATAAATTAAGTGATATGGAAAGTTTTTTCATCTCCCACTTATGTGACTTCAGTAAAGGTTGAAAATAGTCTTGGTGGTGACCTTATGATAATGAATGGCAATATACATTCCTGAAAGGGAGTGTGCTGTACCTTATGGGATACTGAAACAATTGATGTCTTGAAGATACATCACTTGCAACTGTTTGCTTATACTTGATTTATGGAATTAAACAAGAACATAATTTCTTATCATATATAATGTTGCAATGAGAAGTAGTATGTATTTGAACAGTGTTATGAAAAGTGTTTTTTTTTTCTAAATTATATTGTGTAGATTTGTATAATAGTGCTTTTTTGTGTTGGCCAGACATGATATAATCATTGTACTGTGGTGTAGTAGGTTTGAAAAGTGTTCACATTGTTTTTTTATTGTTAAACAAAAATTATGATAATAAAATGGTTGCAGTGTAGCAAAGAAGCGTATGCCAGCAGCATGGAAGGTCTCAACTCGGAGATCAAGTTTTTCCCTGGACTTTTTGCAGTGGATAAGATGCAACAATTGTTTTATGTGTGCATCCAAAAAAGTTAAAGAATTATGGAGTGTTAAATAGAATGATAAAAAGGAAGAATAGTATGGAACAAGTGCAACGAAAGGTTAGGATGTCACAAAAATGAGAACGGTGTTACCGGGAATAATCAGAACATGGATGGGAGTGCTGACAACAGTAATAACAGAAGTGGTGTGGAAGAGCTTAGGCAAGAGTTAATGGAAACGAAGAGTCAAGTTAAATGTATGGAGGAGGAAATTGAATGTTTAAAGAAGAGGATAATTAGTGTCAGCAATGAGGAAGTTAATAAGAATTAGCAAATATCTAAGGATGATAGGATAGGATTACTTTATATAGTGACTCAATCATTAAAAGTGTGGTAAAGGATAAAATACACAAGACATGTTTTATAGGTGGTACAATAAAACGAATATCAGATGCTTTGTATAGAAGGGAGGAACAGCATCAAAATTAGTGGTAGTGGGTACCAACAACTTGAATAGTGGGACAAAAATGTGTTAAGGGATTTGAAGAGATTGTTGCAGGAAGTGAAGAATAATATTGTCATTGGAAAAATGGTTAGTTTGTTGACCCAGATATGACAGTAGTGGACTGAGAAGTATGGGTGAATTGTGTCAGGCAGAGTGTGTTCAATTTGCGAATATATGGAATGCATCTGAATGGATTTGGTGTTGATCATTTGGAATAATTGTTGTTTAATAAGAGTGCACAGAGTCCATACAAAATTTGTACCACTAGGAGTCAGAGGAAAGTTGAGAAGCAGGTTGTGGAAGGACCTGTCCTTCTATGAGAATGTATTTAAAGGTGAGGAAGTGATTATAAAAGTGCAAAGTGATTCAGTGAAAAATGGTGGAGAATCTTAAGAATATAAATGAAAATCATAGTCAGGATCAGGGAAACAGTGATGGTCAGAATGAAGAGAGAAGTGCACTACAGTAAAGTGAGTAAAGAGTTATGTTGATGTAATGACTTCAAAGATTGGGTAATTGTTATTCTTTGTATACTAATGTTGTGGAATATCATAAATAAAGGAGATGAGTTTGTAGCATTGATCAAATCTGTATGCCCAAAGATAATTGGCATAAGTTAAACTGGGTTGACTCAGGATAATATATTGTCAGGACTTGAAATGATAGGATATAGAATTTTCCAAAAGGATAAAAAGATCAAGGGAGGAGGGGAGGGAGAGTATTGTGAATGGTAGCAGAAGAATGCTGTTCTTCAAGAGTTGAAGTAGAAAATAGTAGTATGTGTGAAGATTCTTGAAGCTGTTTCTAAGGTTTTTCACTTGATTAAAGATACCAAGAAATTATATGCTTGATTTAATCCATTATCCAAATGTAAGCAAACAAAGTGTTTGTGCCTGAAGTATTTTCAGGACTTGGGCAACTCATGGTAAAGGTGGTATGACTTCGCATCACTTGCCTTAGTATCCCATAATGCAAAGCACATCTCCTTGCAGACATGTATAATATTATGCATTAAGGGAAGGGTCACTACCTAGACTGTTTTCCCGGTTTAAGTGCAGGGTTACCTCTCCAAAAACTCGTGCAATCACTCAGATCACCCAACAATGAGGAACCTTAGTCATCATTTAACTCAGCGTTGGCTCCCCCAGTGGCAGGCTCACCCCACCCGAGCAGAGCTATAATCTCAGCAGTGGCCCCAACCAGAGCTGCTCATATCTCAGGGAAAGCACTGCCCCTTCTGCGCAAAAGCACATACTGAGAGCCAGACCCAGAAACAGCAATAGCCAAGCTTCAGTTAAGACTGCATTGGCTACAGCATTGCCACAACCACTTCAACACAAAAGTGCCTCCATGATAGCCAGACCCAGAAACAGCAATAGCCGAACCTCAGTTAAAACTTCATTGGCTATAGCCTTGCCACAACCAATTCTGCACAAAAGCACATCCTTTGGAGCCAGACCCAGAGGTGACACTAAGGTTGAAGTAATGCAGAAGTCACATATGAGTTACCTCTGCATCTGGTCCCACTGAAGAGACCTCAATAAAGGTCGAAACCAGTCTGGGTAGTGACCCTTCCCTTAATGCATAGCATTATACATGTCTGTAAGGAGATGTGCTTTGCATTATGGGATACTAAGGCAAGTGATGTGAAGTCATACCACCATTACCACAAGTTGCCCAGGTCCTGAAAATACTTCAGGTGCAAACTTGTTTGCTTATACTTGGATAATGGATTAAACCAAGTATATAATTTCTTGGAATCTTTAATTCTTGAAGTTGTTTAGTGTGAAGTTGAGATCAATAGATTGGAAATGTGATAGTGTATAGTAACAAGGAGAATGAGTTTGTTGGGTTTCTGCAGAATAACTATGTAAAACAGCATGTGATGGAAGCAACACAACGTTTGTTGGTGTTAGATTTGGTCATATCATCATAGGATGTGGTTGTGAATGAGGTATCAACACTGCCACCTGTAGGTGAAAGTGATCATGAGGTAATAGTTTGGAATGTAGTCAAACAGGAAAAAGTTATCAGGAAGGACTATATGTGTAACTATAAGGTGAGTGATTATCAGAAGCTCCATATTCAATTAGCCCAGGAATTTGATGGATATACGATGAAATCAAGAATGATTTCACATTGTCACAAAAGAAGTTATGAAGGAAGTGCAAGACAGTGTGTAGTGAACTGATGCATGAAGAATACAAACTACAGGACCAGAAAGTTGACAAGCATGGTTAAAAAAGAAAAACTAGAATATGAGAGGAGATTGGTCAGTCAGGTCAAAGCTAATCCAAGGGAATTTTTCTGCTATGTGGCAAGCTAGAGGAAAAATAATTATGCTAAGTTGATGCTAGTGGATAGCAATGGTAGCAAAGTAACCACAGCAAATGATATATGGAATTATTTAATGAACTCTTCATCAGTGAAATCTAGTGGTGTGAATGATGATGTGCAACAAGGATGGTCTGAAAAGTTCTCGGCCACCTAACAATGAAAAAACTAATTTATAATTTCTAAATTCGTTTTATTTTTCAACATAATCTCCTTTAGGACTAATACGTTTATTCCAGCGATGCTCTAGTACCATTATCCCGTCCCTGTAAGGGTTCTCAGTAAGATCTGCAAAATGCCCCTCTACAGCTGCAATCACCTCTTTTTTCAAAGAAAAACACTGACCAGAGAGGAAGAGTTTTAGTTTTGGGAAGAGATAGAAATCAGAGGAAGCCAAATCTATGGAATAGGGGGGATGCTTCAACAGTTTATAGTGCAGATCCCTTAATTTTCCCATTGCCAAAATGCCTTTGTGGGCAGGTGCATTGTCCTGATGATAGATGATTTTTTTCTTCTGCAAACCAGGTCTTTTCTCACAGATTTTTTCATCTAGTCTGGTTAAAAGATTGGAATAATAATATATTTATTGTTTTACCCTTTTCAAGATAATTAATAAACAAAATGCCTTTAGCATCTCAAAACACTGATACCATGACCTTTCCTGCTGATTGAACCAACTTTGTCTTCTTTGGCACTGAACAACCAGCTTCTGTCCACTGTTTTGACTGCTGTTTGGATTCTGGTGTGTAATGTCCAAGTCTCATCCATAATAATAAATCAATGCACAAAATAATTTTTATTCTTGTTAAAATGCTCCAAGCACTGTTCATAGATTTTCAAGTTAATGCATTTTTGATCTGCTGTGAGCAAGCATGGCACCCATCTTGTGCAAAGCTTTTTCATTTTGCAATTCTTCATGCGAAATATATCCTACATGTTCTTTTGAAATGCCTATAGCCTCGGCAATTTCATGCACTTTGACTCACCAGTCATCCAATGCCATATCTTACACTTGATCAATGATTTCTGGTGTTGTTACACTTGAAGATGATCCTTCACGTGGATCATCTTCAAGGCTGGTACGGCCACGTGTAAACTCGGCAGCCTATTTCTTAATTATCGAAAACGAAGGAGAAGAGTGCCCATAAACTTTTATGAACTTCGAATGAATTTCTTTTGGTGTTAAACCTTCTTTTACAAAGAATTTTATAACAGCGCGATACTCAATTTTATCCATTTCAAGGGGATACAGACAACACTTTTGCTTCAGACAGCTATATAAAACAACTACTTGATAGAATGACTTGCAATTTCACATCAATGCTTATAACAGATTTACCAACTTAGAAAAAAAAAATCTTGCTGATAGTGTTGTCATCAATGGTCAAGGCTGAGAACTTTTCAGACCACAACCACCCTCTTAGAAGGTAGCCAAGAATTAGGAGAATTAAAGTTGAAAGAGTGAGGGAGTATCGAGTTTTGCTCGTATTAGATATTATTAAGGCTTTGGGAATGGATGACATATCACCATGTATTTTTAAAGAATGTGCAAAAGAGTTAGCTATTCCACTGTCCTAGTTATTTAATGAAAGTCTTGCAGTGGATGAGGTTACAAAGGTGTGGAAAGAAGGTAAAATAATACCTTTCCACAAGTATGATTCAAGAACAGAAGTTTCCAATTATAGACCAGTCTGTATATCTGCAGTTGGGATCAGTGTTGGAAAAATTGGTTAGAAATAGAATACAGAATTTGGTTGATGAACATTAGATTCTCTATGATGGTCATCATGGGTTTATGAAGGACAGGTCATGTTTTAGCAATCTGCTTATATTTTATGATAATGTGATGAATATGTTGGATAAGGGAGAATCATATACAGTGATATTTGTGGACTTTGTGAAAGAATTCAGTAGATTACCACATGATAAGTTGGTGTACAAGCTGCAGAGGATAATGGTAGATAGTATATTGATTAGATGGATTGCAAATTCTCTGTACGAAAGCAGCAAGTTGTGTATGATGGAGCTGTGTCACAGAAAAGGAAGGTGATCAGTGGTGTGCCTTAGGCTTCTGTTCCTGGGGCCCCCCTACTGTTTAACTTGTTTGTTAATAATATTTCATGTGGATTGATTAGGGATCTTCAAATGGTAGGCAATGATCCATAGTAAGGTAGAATTATCAGGAATAGCTGATGTTAATTCTCTAAATGAAGTTTTGAATAGCTTTTAGCTTGGTCAAATGAGTTTTATTCACATTAAAACATTGAAGTTTTAATGTTAATAAATGCAAAGTGTTACACTTTGGGATACAGAGATATAAGGCTACATACATGTATTGGTAGAGCTGTACTTCAGGAGTGGATGAGACTCAAGATCTTGGAGTGATGGTGGATAGTGGACTGAGGTTCTGAGGGCACATCACACATGTTGCAAAGACTGCACATTGTATTGCTGCTATGATAAAAAGTACAGTGACATGTAAATAAATTATATATTTAGTTTAATCCTTTATCCAAGTGTAAGCAAACAAAGTTTGCATCTGAAATATCTTCAGGATTGGGGCAACTTGTGGCAAAAGTGGACTGAGTTCTCATCACTTTCCTTAGTATCCCATAATGCAAAGCACATCTCCTTGTGGACATGTATACTGCTATGCATTATGGGAAGGGTCACTACCCACACCAGTTTCAACCTTTATTGAGGTCTCTTCAGTGGGAGCCAGACCCAGAGGTGATACCAAGGTTGATGCAATGCAGAACACATATTTCCATATGCTAGTTGCCAGAAGGTGTCACACCTTATTATTAAATTACTCTGGATTAGAGAAAGATGTTGGAAGTTTTTTCCACTTGGGTAGACTATAAAGTATATATTTATAATTTAATAAATATATAATTTATTAAATTATATAATATTTTTAATTCTTTATCCAAGTGTAAGCAAACAAAGTTTGCACCTGAACTATCTTCAGGACTGGGGCAATTCCCATAATGCATAGAAGTATACATGTCCACAAGGAGATGTGCTTTGCATTATGGGATACTAAGGAAAGTGATGAGAACTTAGTCCACCGTTGCCACGAGTTGCCCCAGTCTTGAAGATACTTCAGGTGCAAACTTTGTTTGCTTACACTTGGATAAAGTGTAAGCAAACAAAGTGATAAAGTGTAAGCAAAAAAAAGTGTACCAACAAATATGAGTTCTGCATTGCTTCCACCTTTTAATCACTTCAGGGTCTGGCTCCCACTGAAGAGACCTCAATAATGGTTGACACCGGTTTGGGTAGTGACCCGTCATATAATGCATAGCAGTATACATGTCCACAAGGAGATGTGCTTTGCATTATTCGATACTAAGGAAAGTGATGAGAACTTAGTCCACCTTTGCTACGAGTTGTCCCAGTCCTGAAGATACTTCAGGCACAAACTTTGTTTGCTTACACTTGGATAAAGGATTAAACCAAATATATAATTTATAGTCTAACCAAGTGGAAAAAACTTCCTACACTGATATGTAGATAAAAGGAGGTGGTGGTGCATCTATATAAGGCATTGATCTGAACCACATATGGACTATTGGGCTCAAATTTGGTCACCTGTTTTCATTGTAATGCAGAAACACTAGAGAGGGTCCAAAGACAAATAACCAAAGTGATATCAGGATTCTGGAATGTTGGTTATGAAGCGCATTTGAGAGAATGTGGATTAAGATTGGTAAATAGGAGGAAAAAAGGCAATATGATAAGTTAAGGGATTCTGTCAGATTAATAGAGAACAAATTGTAAAAAGATTGATGTTAAGATGGAAAGAACAAGTGGCCATTCCTGAAAGTTGTATAGAGATGTGGTGAAGAGGGCCATGAGTTTGATTTTTTATGTAGAGAGTTGTTAGTGATTGGAATGAGTTGTGAGCGCAGGTAGTGTAAATAACTTCCAAGCTCATTATGATAGACATGTTGCTCGAGTGGGTCTCCCACAATTAGGCTGTTGACTCCATGGAGATTACCTAACAATAATAATAATTTATTTTTGTAAAAGAGTGAAAAATCTTTGTTCTGCTATCTATGATTCAGAGCATTTTAATAATTTTGGGATACACCATTTTTCCACTTGTATGTGAAAAATATACTAGTTCTGCATTGATCCTATTTCAGTATCTTCCAGGTTTTAGCTCCCATTATTACATCATTCTGTGCTTAAATCTGAAACTGCTGCATCACTGTGGCACACATTCTATCCATTAATAATATCAGAACTCGGTATAAGAAAATATTTTGCCTATTCTGCCATGACACTCCAAAATGGGGTACTAGCATGAGGTAATTCTTGTAGAGAGGCTTATACGCTGGTTAAACATGATAACTAATAATTAAGGAATTGACAGTGTACACTGGAAATATAAATTAAATAAACTTTAATATATACTTTCCTTAGGAAAAGCTAAGGAAAGTATATATTAAAGTTTATTTAATTTATATTTCCAGTGTATGCTGTCAATTCCTTAATTATTAGTTAGCATAAGGTAATGGTTTGTAATGTAGTCAAACAGGAAAAAGTTATTATCAGGAAGGACTATATGTGTAACTATAAGGTGGGTGATTATCAGAGGCTCCATATTCAACTAGCCAAGGAATTTGATGGATGAAATCAAGAATGATTTCACATTGTCACAAAAGAAGTTATGCACATTCTGTTTCATAAGTTAATGAAGTTTAAAAATACTCTAACAGAAAGAATCTTGCTTGGAAATTGCATAATGGTCACCTTCAGTAAATGCCATCAAATGTAAGTATTTTAATATCAAAGATCTAATCTGCAATAGCTGTTAAAATAATGGAAACAGTAAAATATGCATTGTACAGCTGCTTTCCTGTCCTGCATATTTCACATCCTGCATGTGATGGGCATTCCATTACTTACTGTAGAAGAAATTCTTTTTTCACAATGTCTCCTTTCCCCTTACACCACACCAGTTAGAAATGGGAAGAGAATTTTGATATTTATAATTGATGATGCGTTAAAATATCATTTACTAAAAAGTTAGGGAAAAAAAAACTTTTGCAAACTAGCAATATAACATATAAAAATGCTTTTTAATGTTTGTTACAGATATTCATCATTCATTCTGATGATTTTTATATTTAGAAAGAAGGATTTTAGGAGATAACAAATTTTGCAAGAATTTATGTAAATAAGGAGACTTATTTGTGCCTATGATCCAATGGAAAGTTCTACTAAATAGAAGTAGAGAAACTGGAAAGATTTTATATTGGTTACAATATTTATTATAATCGACAAAAAATTATTATTATTATATCACACCTCCAGGGAGTCCAAAGACTCATCGAGGGAGGGCATCTACTCTACTACTCCTCGTCTCACTACTCCACCAATCTTCGTCATCTAACACCAACGCCATCTACTGCCGACTACCATCACTAGTACTTTCACAGATAATCACAACATCCATGCCCGCGGCAGAATTCGAATTCGCAGCATTCTGGCTGGAGAGCGGATACGCTAACTACCCGGCCAACCAGGCCAGCTTTCTCACTTATCTTTCTCACTTTCTGACTGATCCCTCACTTCCAGGTTTACTCTCCTCAGATTTCCCCACCAGTGCAGGAGTGCCCCAAGGTTCTGTTCTTTCACTCACTCTCTTTCTCTAGTTTATAAACGACCTGTTCTCATAGACTTTTAATCCTATCCATAGCTTTGCTAACAATAGTACACTCCATTCTTCCTTTTCATTCAACAAACCTTGCAGTGCTCAAGTATTAGAATCCTCAGATCTAAAATGACAAGCAACCTGAACTCAGATCTCCTAGCTATATCTCAGTCTGGCAACGACAATCTTGTAAACTTCAATGCCACCAACACAATCCTGTCTGTTCTCTCCCCCAAAAAAAGGCTCACATGCAAACCCCCACCCTTACCTTCAGTAATACTGTGATATCCAAGCACAATCAGATTTCTCTTCTTGGACAAACCTGCACCTCAGCTCTTTCCTGGCACAATCACATTTCAACTATAGCTTCTGCAGCTGTCAAAAAACTTGGTGTACTTTTTGCACACGACACTACTTCACAGCTGCTAACTCTATATAATGCCCATATCTGCCCATCCATGGAGTATTGCTTCCATATTTGGGATGGTGCATCAAAATCATCTCTAAGATTGCTTGATTCTATCCTGAACAGTGACGGCTCATGGCTTGAAATCGTAGGGGTGCTGCAACTTTTGAAATATACATATACATTGTATTTACAGTGTATACGTGTTTGAATAAAATATCAAAATCATGGTAAAAATTTTTTAAAAAAATTAAACATGAAAAAATATTCTTTATTATCGATTAAATTATACAGTTTAGTATAATTCAAAATTACTTAAAAATAAAATCCATTATCATAACCCCAATAATGTTCTAAAATAAAAGCTATAACAAATGTTATGTCTTTAATTGTAATGTTCAAATATTTAAAGAGATGGAGTAAACACGATAAGCACTACGAACACTCTACTACTGGCGCAAACTGCATATAAACAATAGTGGAACTGTGCAACGGATAGTGCCGCATTATGCTTATAGCTTGCATCTCACTATGACGTGCATATGCTTGCGCAGCAAATATTTGCAATATGACACTGTGGTAAACACAGTGCTGCTAGCATCCTTTGCCCTCCTAAGTGCTACAAAATGGATTTTTATTATTTTTTATACAAAATAAGACAATTGTAAAGGATTGTTGATGATAAAATTAAATATTACAAGCAAATATAAGTAAATTAATAAATATATTTATATATCGAGAAAAATTGGGGGTGCTGCAGTTATGCAGTGCCTTTGCACGAGTCACCCCTGATCCTGAAGAGGGCAATCTGGCTAATTAATGATCCCTCTCTCACATACTTACTTCAGTCCCCCTCTCACAGACATTCAGTTTCTGCCTTGTATCTCTTCTACAGATACTTTCATGGACTTGCTAAATTGACCACTATTATTCCTCTACTCTCTTCCAAAATCATTAAAACAAGAGCCACTGCTAACCAACACCCTTTTACAGTCCATATTGAAACTCACCGAATCGAATTCACTGCCTCCTCTTTTATTCTACTTCTGTCCTTTGGAACAGTCTCCCCCACTCTGCCTTATCCAAAGATTACAACCCTCAGCTGTTTAAGCCAAATGGGAATGGATTCCTCCTTTCTTCTATTCCTCTTTCCCCCACACAGCATTAATGTGCTATAGGTCATGTGGCTTTCATGTGTGGATCAGATATTAAAAAAAAAAACAAAGCATAAGTGTGAAGTAACTATGACTAGCCTATTTGTTGTGTATAGTATTAATATTACTTCAAATACCTCAAGGGCTCACTTTAGTGAGTACGGGCATGGCAAACCCGAGGTACCTGATGCTGGACCATTCCTTACTTCATCTAATATATATCTGCTATATTATTCTGTAGACTGGTCCCTCCTCTTCTTTCTTTGCTTCTTTCTCCTCTCCTTGCTCCTTCCCCCCTGATGCTATTAGAGTATTCGAGGGCTAGGGGTGAGTCTTTCCTATCTTGCTAAGTCATTTCGTCTTATGCAGCTGCCGAAGGAGGCAAGCTAGCCTCAATAGGTGCCGGTCCCAAGCCCGGATAAATGCGAGGGTTGATGTCAGGAAGGGCATCCGGTCGGAAAACTTCAATGCCAGCTCAAACTATGATTATGAGTCAACGAGAAAATGATATAAGGGCTAGGGCATACCCCTTAAGCGACACGCAGCCACATCGCCCTACAGCTGCGAGAAATGGACAAGGGCTACCGCATCAAGGGTGGGTGCGGTTAAAGAAGCGAGCCCAGCAGGTGGACAGGATGTTGCGAGTGGGAACACTGAATGTTGGAAGCATGACTGGAAGGGGAAGAGAGGTGGCAGACATGATGAGGAAGAGGAAGTTGGACATTTTATGTGTGCAGGAGACAAGGTGGAAGGGGGGGGGAAAGGCAAAGGAACTGGGAGATGGATATAAATTGTTCTACTCTGGAGCGAATAACGAGGGAAGAAATGGTGTAGGAATTGTGGTGTGTGGTAGAATGAAGGGTGAAGTACTGGACGTGGGTAGAAGGAATGACAGGATCATGTGAATGAAATTGGGTCTTGGAGAAGAGCGGGTGGTCGTATCATGTGTATATGCCCCGCAAATTGGTTGTAAAGCAGAGGAAAAAGATGAGTTCTGGAACGTGTTAGATGAAGAAATGAGGGAATTGGAAGAAAATGAGATGGTAATTGTCGGAGGAGACTTGAAGGGACACATAGGAAGACAGAATAGAGATTGTGAAAGAGTGCATGGTGGCCACGGAGTGGGAATGATGAACCAGGAAGGAGAGAGTGTTGTGGACTTTGCAGTAGCGTTTGATCTGGCAATTGTGAACTCGTTTTTCTACAAGAGGGAAGAACATTTGATAACATTTAGGAGTGGTAACAACAGCTCACAAATTGACTACATTTTGACTAGAAGAAAACATCTTAAGGTTGTGATAAATTGTAAAGTAATTCCAACAGATCAAGTAGCACAACAACACCGACTGCTGTGCGCAGACTTTCAAATAAGATCGAAGATAAGAACTTCTGGATGCCGTGGAATGAAGACAATTAAGTGGTTTCGCTTAAAAGAGGAGAGCGTGAGGAATCATTTTAGGGAGAGGGTGTTAGAGAGGATTTCGGATGGACTGGAAAGTGTACAGGATTGGTGGAAACATAATTCAAAAGTAATCCTGAGCTGTGCAATCGAGGTGCTTGGTGAGACATCTGGAAAGATTAGAGAGCAGAAGGAGGGTTGGTGGTGGAATAATGATGTACAAGTGGCAGCGACAGCTAAGAGGAAGGCAAAGCAGAAGTGGGATGAGTCAAGAGTGGAAGAGGACAGAGAGGTGTACAAAGAGAGAAAGCAAGAAGCCAAGAGAGTTGTGGCACAAGTGAAGGCCATGGCATATCAAGATCTGTATGATCAATTAGAAACAAAGGAAGGACAGAGAAAAATTTACCGACTAGCGAAATGTAGACATAAAGCAGCAAAGGACATCTTACATGTGAGGCAGATCAAAGATGCTGAAGCAAGAGTATTATGAAGGGATGTGGACATAAGAAACAGATGGAAAATATACTTTGAGGGACTTTTGAATGAGGAAAATGCAAGGACTCTCAGAGGAGATGGGCAGCCTTCTGAGGGGATGGTGCAGAACATCAGTAGAGTGGAAGTGACGGAGGCCATGAAAAGGTTGAAGAATGGAAAATCGGTGGGCCCCGACAGAATTCCAGTGGAGGCATGGAAGGCACTGGGGGAAGAGGGAATTGACCTGCTGTGGGACCTGTTCATGAAAGTTTGCCAACAGGAAAATATAACTGAGGAATGGAGGGAGAGTACCTTGTCCCCATCTACAAGGGTAAAGGGGATACACAAGACTGTAAAAATTACAGAGGAATAAAGTTGATGTCCCACACAATGAAGATCCTAGAAATAGTTCTTGATGGTAGATTGAGGAAGGAGGTGGAGATTGCAAAGGAACAATTTGGTTTCATGCCTGGTAGATCAACAACAGATGCTATCTTTGGGTTATGGCAGATGATGGAAAAATATCGAGAGAAACAAAGGGAGCTACATCTGGTATTTATTGATCTGAAGAAAGCATATGATAGAGTGCCAAGGCAAGAAGTCTGGAGGTGTCTGAGGGAGAAGAAGGTGCCGGAGAAATATGTCAGGTTGGTGCGGGAAATGTACAGAAATGTGAAGACAAGTGTTCGGACCTGTTTGGGACTGACAGAAAGTTTTCCAGTAACAGTTGGCTTGCATCAAGGGTCAGCATTAAGTCCGTTTCTGTTTAATATTGTGATGGAGGTGGTAACAGAGGAGGTGAGAGAAGATGCACCTTGGACAATGTTGTATGTAGATGACATCTTGTTGTGTGTAGATTCAAGAGAAGAAGCGGGAACTAAACTGGAAAGATGGAGAGGTATGAGACTGAGCAGAAGTAAGACAGAGTATATGTGTTGCACATTGGGCGGCGGCCAGGAGACAGATCTGGAGCTTAAAGGAAATGTAATCAGGAAGGTGAGAGACTTTAGATACTTAGGTTCAACAGTGGAAGAAGAAGGAGGAGCTGAGAAGGAAGTGGGATGCAGGATACAAGCGGGTTGGAGGAACTGGAGGGAGATGGCTGGAGTGTTATGCAATAAGAGGGTGCCGATCAATCTGAAAGGCAAAATTTATAGGACAGTAGTGAGGCCAGCTATGACATATGCTATAGAAACTGTGGCCATGAGGAAAAATAATATGAGCAGGATGGAAGTAGCAGAGATGAGAATGCTTAGGTGGATGTGCGGTGTGACCAGAAAGGATCGTCTGAGAAATGACTATGTCAGGGGAGCAGTGAAAGTTACGAACTTAGGAGTGAAAATACAGGAGGCAAGGTTGAGATGGTTTGGTCATGTGATGAGGAGGAAGGACGAATATGTGGGAAGAAGGGTCATGCAGATGGATGTGCATGGAAAGTGGAAGCATGGGTGGCCAAAGAAGAGATGGAGGGAGCTGGCAGAAGAGGACTTGAAGATGAAGAACTTGGATGTGGTGACAGCCCAAGACAGGAAGGTGTGGAAGAGACTCATTACAAACAGTGACCCCACTTATGTGGGAGAAGCTGCAGAAGAAGAAGTATTAATATTACTTCAAAGACTTCATGGAACCTGAAGGCTCACTGTGGGTGGTTGAACACTTACATACCACAATAACTATTATACCTTGCCTTGAATACATTGTGTTGCAGCACTCACTGCACACTCTGTCAATGCATTCCAGTCATTAACCACCTGTCAAGCAAAAAATCTCATTTCATTACTCACAAGACCATTGACAGTTTTCAGGGATGATCCCTCTTTTTCACATCACTCACTATCCTATTCAGTAATTCCTCTGTATCTGTTTAATAGGCTATTCTCACTAACTTATATGTCTAAATGATTCGAGACATATAAGTTGGTGAGATGTTTCATTATTTTGTACTTCCAATATTATACTAATCAAAGATTTCTCCAGTCACTTAATTCCAGATCTACTCCAGTGCAATTTATTAGTCATATAGATGTACTTATATCTATCAGATTCACTCTTTACATATGAATACTATTCCTCTTTTTTTTTTAATCATGTATTTATTATATATATCAATCCCCCCCACACACACACACATGCACGAGAGGTTCCAAGACCCATAACACAACAGTGCCATATGTGGATAATTAGATAGAAGAGAGGAATTTGTTGATGTGTTTTTAAAAGCGCCTGAAGGTCATAGTCATTGGGAAAGACTGTTCCCAAGAGCTGAAGTGCAAGAAATGAAGAAAGAGGATGAGAAGTTTGTTTGAAGAGTTTGAGATGAACAGGTGTTGACTGGCAGCTGTTTGTATTATATTATATATGAGTACAGGAAAATGGAGAGATGGTAGTGGCCAGTTCAGTGGAGCAGTGCCCACGGAAATACCTACAGAAAAGACATAACGAAGCAACAGAGAACATCTATGGGAGAATGACTAGAGGGAGTCAGTGAGAGGGGGTGGGGAGTCATCAGTTAAGCAAATTGCTCAATCAAGAGCCTGAGGGAAGTTTTAGCATACTACCCCCCCCCCCCCCAAATGTGGGAATAGTATTCTAAGGTTGAGGAATATGAGCATTATAAAGTGTGAGGAGTTCAGCAGGAGAGATGCTGTTTAGAATAGAAAAGAATACCAAATTTTTTTTTGGAGGCTGAAGAAGCATGGAACTAATGTTTTTATGCCAAGATATATTAAATGTGAGAATTAACCATAGAAGAGAAAATTGGTCCTGGTTGGCAAGAGTAATATTTTCAAAAGTGAAGGAGAGAGAGAGAGAGCAGCATGGTCCTTTTTCCTAGAAATGAGACAGGATTGCGTTTTTGTGGTATTAAAATTCATCAGGTTATCCTCACTCCACTTAAGAATGGAAAGGAGCATGATATTTAAAACATTGGTTAAAGAAGATCTTGAAGCATGAGTTACCTGGGCGTTATAAGGTTTTGAAAATGAAAAAGAGGAAAGGAGAGTACTTTCATCAACAAAGCTATAAATAGGATTCGATGTCAAGGAGGGAAAATCATTAATGTATAGAAGGAAGAGTGTAGGTTGCAACATTTAACCTTGGAATACATTAGCATTAATTGAAAAATCTGATGAAAGGAAACAATCCATCATAACCTGCAGTGAACAGTCAGAGAGGACATTGGCATTCCATTTGCAAAGGGAAGGAAGAATACCATAGGATGGCAGCTTGGTAAGAGGGCCACAATGCCAGCCTTGAAATTATCAAGAGTGACCGCTTGAGTTTCTCTGAACTCTTTTGTGGCCTGCTTCCAAATGTTGGGGAGTCAGTATGGAGGCCTGGTATGAGACAATGGTTGCAGAATCAACACTGATGTCATTAAGTAATTAGCAAGTCTCTAGGTAATGAATCGTTTAACTACTGATAATCTTTTCTGCTATTTTTGAGAAGATTAAGGTCAAGGCAGTAGGACAATAGTTTGATGGCTGACTCATATGTCCCTATTTCTGAATAGCCTGGACAAAAGCTTGTTTCTAGGTTGTGGGAATAGATGCCAGATGAGTATGACTGCTTGAAGAGATGATGCAGGATAGGTGTGAGTTCCAGAACACAAGCTTTTAGTATAACACGAGGAATACTGTCACAACCAGGAACCTTATTGGTACCAAGACTGCTGAGGATTTTTCTGATATCCTTCTGGCAAAATTTCAGAGTTGGCATACTGTGCATAGTTTTTGGAATAGGAATGGTAGGAGTTCTGTCTTAGTCATCTGTGTAAGAGTTAGAAGAAAACACTGATGCTCTACTGTGTGTTTGGGAGGTATTACCACTGTGCCATCAGGATGTTAGAGAAAGAGAAACACAAAAGGATAGAATTGCCCTTTTGAATGCAAATTCTCTCCTTCCATATCTGTCATTCCACAGCAATTAACCAGAAGTCATGACTGCCGTTAGGTTAGGAGACAAGATTAGTGCATTTGGCACTTATAAAATGTGCTTTGGATTTATTTATTTATTTTTTTTTTCAGTTGTTACAAGCTGTAATGTTTACTGAATGAGAGGCTGAAGATATTGGACATATGCTGAATTTTTGATTTTGACTGCTTTGGCACAGTTGTTGGAGAACCAGGGCTTGGATAAAGGCTGAGGATTTTGGGTGGAGTGGAGAATAAAAGCACTCATCTCAGGGAGAATATTATTATTTTATTATTATTATTATTCAGGCCTCCATGGAGACAAAAGACTCATTGCAGGAGGTTCTTCCTAGGAAACACAAAGCCTATCAAGACATCACAGGAGGTCCCTCCTAGGAAACACAAAGTCTATCATACCACTACTTCAACTCATTCACCTTTCTCACTCTCACCACTCTTCACCCTCTTGCTCACAGTTTCCTTTCATAACTTCCAGGGATGGCCGCTTGTTATCACTGCTTCCTGCTGTTCAACCAAGTGAAAGAACTCCCCAGTGTCAACCCTCTAACCACTTCTCAACAGTTTAAAAGTCTCAATCATATCACCTCTCCTTCTTCTATCTACCTACCAAACTTTGCACTCCACATTCCCTCAGCTGATCCTCATAACTAACATTGTACAGTCCTGAAACCATCTTTGTTATCTGCCTCTGTGCCCTTTCCACAGTTAATTTATTCCCTTCAAATCCTGGGGACCAAATCTGAGAAAAATAGTCTGAGTGTGGTCTGATCAGAGTCTTATACAGCGGAACGATAACTCTGCAGGTCAGCATCCTTCTCAGTATTGCAGCAATCCTCTGTATTACCTTCACCACCTTTGCACTATGTCCCTTGAATTTCAGGTTTCTATCAGTCATCAACCGCCAGATCTCTTGTCTCCCCTACTTCCTCCAGTACAAGTCCTCAAATAGAGTATGAAGTGTCCCATCGATATGTCTCAAACCTCAAGATCTTACATTTTGCTGTGTTAAACCGACAACCCCATTCATTTGCCCATCTGTCTAGCTTATTCAAATCCTTTTGCCTGGCTACCACATCTGCACTATTCCTAATAACCCTTCCCAGCTTCACATCATCCGCAAACAACTGAATAACCCTCTGCATTCCACTGACAATGTCATTGATATAAAGGTTAAACAATATAGTTCCCAATACTGAGCCCTGTGGGACCACAGTTGTAACCTTCTGCCTCCTTGAAACTGCCCCGCCATAAACAACTCTCTGATAACTATCAGACAGCCAATCCTGAATCCAGTTGACCAACCTGATATCCAAACCCATGTGCTGCAACTTAAATATCAGCTTATCATGTGGCACCTTGTCAAATGCCTTCACTAATTCCAAGAAAATGGCAGTATATGCTTTTCCCTCATCTACTGCCCTTGTAACTTTATTATAAAAGGCAATCATATTACTAAAACAAGAGTTCCCCTTAACAAATCCGTGTTGACTCTCACAGATAACATTACTCTCATCTGCCCAATGCTGTATACGGTCCCTCACTAATTTCTCCAAGATCTTAACAACTACTGATGACACACAAACTGGCCTATAATTAGACACTTCCAATCTGCTACCGCCCTCATGCAATGGCACTATCTTATCTTCCTTCCATTCCCTGGGCATCTTTTCTTTAGCCAGACTTTCATTGAAAAGCCATATCAAAGGAGCTGTCAAGTCTTTAGCACATTCTCTCAAAACACGTGAAATACCATGCAGTCCCAAAGCTTTACTGACATCCAGAGTACTCAGTATCTGAAACACACTCTCCTCCTGCACCTCTAAACCTCGAACTTACCCTATCCCTCTAGTATTAAAATTCACTTCTCCAGGATGAATTACTCCGATAAAGTGTTCATTGAAAAATTGACACTATGTCCTCTACATGAGTCACTCTATTTCCATTTTTATCCCACAATGTCATTCTTCCAGAATCATTTCTCTTCCTACTGGCCACATAGCTAAAAAATTCCCTAGGATTTTCTTTGGATCTTAGGGCAGTCTCTTCTCATACAGTTTTGCCTTCCTTACCATACTGGTCACTCTCCTGGCCTGTGTCTTATGTTCTTCATGTATCTGCTCTTCACTTGTCTTCTTCCGTAGCCTCCTTTTCACATGCAGTTCCTAGTTGTCATCTACTTTACACAAAATTGTGTGTGCTCTTCATCACTTGCATAATACAGCTTACTATTGCTGCTAACAAATATTCCTTCACAATTTTCCGAGCACTAATGATATCCCGGCCTTCCAATTCCTCCCTCCCTCCATGAAACTTCCCGAAGTTGATATCTATGACTATTAAAATCACCTCCCTTATAATTCCACATACTCAGAATTCTGAATCTCAATCACTTCCTGGACCTTAGTTCGACTAGAAGAGTATATAGCCCAAAACTGTGCACTCCTATGTGCAACTTATTGCATTTTTTTTTTTTTTTGACATTATGAACATTATAATTGCAACTGGCCTGGTTAGTGGATAGCACCAGAATGTCTTGAAAAAGTTGCATGTGTTTGGTCTCTAGAAGGGTTTCCGGACTGTGTAAAAAAAAAAAACACATTAAAGATACAAAAAAAAATTATAAAATTAATGAGAAATAAAATAAAATTCTTTAACCCACTCATGGTACTAATGTGCTATAGGTTTTATTTTAAAATAAATCAATTATTTTTCCAAGTTATCTCTTTAAATCTTCTTTGATGTAAACAGTATTCCTTACAAATCTACTAAACTTGCATCATCAGCAAACAACTGAATATTCCTTATCAATACACACTAAATCTCATTAACAATGGAGAGTATCTTCATTATCAGGGTAAAATCATAAGAAACTTAAGTGTAGATGACATAGGAGAAGGTGACTTAATTGTGAGTGAGCAAGAGGTACATGAGACAGCAAATAAACTTGATGTCAGTAAGGCAATAGGATTTGATAACATATCACCATGCTTCTTAAGGTTGTGGTATCATTGGCATGCCTGTTTAATAAGAGTCTTACATCAGCGCAGGTTCCAAGGGAGTGGAAAGAAGGTAAAGTTGTAAATGTGGTGATAAGGCTGTGGCTACAAATTATATGTCAATCTATAAATATGCAGTTGTTGTTGTGAAAGTACTAGAACAATTGGTGAGAACTAGGATATGGAAATGAGTTGATAACTGCAGTATTCTCTGTGGTTGTCAGTAGGGTTTGGTAAAGGGAGATCATACTTTACTAACTTACTTGTGTATTATAACATGGTGACAAATGTCTTGGACTAGGGAGATGCATATGCAGTGGTATACTTAGATTTTGCAAAAGCTTTTCATAGATTACCACAGGATAAACTGTTAAAAAACTGAAACGAATGGGATTGGGTAATAGACTTCCCCATTGGATCAGTGACGTGACTGACTATCAGATAGGTATTAGAAAGTTGTATATAGGGATATGGTATCCCAAAAGAGGAAGGTCACTAGTGATATACCATATGGGTCAGTTTTGTGACCATTGTTGTTCAATTTGTATGTTAATGATATTGGGATGGGTTTAACTAGTGATATGCAGCTGTATACAAAGTATACACTCGGTGGGAAGACTTTAAAGCAGGTAGAGGAGATGAGCGATCTTGGAGTGGTGGTGACCTGAAATTCAGTAGCCATATTGCACAAATTGTGAAGGCGTCACCTCAGATAATGGCAGTGATACAGAGGATCCTGACATGCAGAGAAATAAAGTAGTTATGATGCCATGTATGAGGTCTTAATCAGGCCTCATGTGGATTATTGTGCACAGATTTGGTTACCACATTTTCATGGTGATGAGGATGTGTTAGAAAGGGTCCAGAGGAGATTCACAAAGGTGGTCAGTAATCTTTGGAATGTGAAGTAGGCGGACTGATTGAGAGAATGTAAATTGCAAAGCATCGTGAAGAGAAGGGGGGTGGGGAATATGAGTGAGACATATAAGTTAGTCAGGGGTCATTATTAGTTAACATTGAAGATATTTTTCGTGGAATGTAAGTGGGAGATAGAAAAAAGGCCACCCCTGGAAACTGTTTAAGGAGGGTGTGAGCAGGGGAGTGAGGAACAGGTTCTTTACATGGAACGTGGTTGGTGAGTAGAATGCATTGCTTGAGTGTGTTGCGAATGTAGACACAATTAATTAGTTTAAGGTATGGTTGGATGAGCTTTGTGAATGATAGTGTTGTTATGTCTCGTTTTTATCTCCCCTTTGTATAATGCTGTTTGATTTAGTGGTCACTATTTCCTTTACCTTATTATATGTGTTGACCTCTGTCCGCAATCTTTAACCATTATATATCCCTAAATTGTCTGCCTAACACTGAGTATATGATCTTACTGCTTATCTGACAATTTCTAAATTTTGGGTCCCGAGAAAATACCTATTCCCTGATCTCCATAAGTCATCCACATTCGCTCAGACAAATTTATTTCCTGTGCCAGCCTGGGCTTTAAGGACAGAATCAAACTCAGCCTAAGGATAGTTATAGAGATCAGATGCTACTAATATAATTCGCTTGAAATCAGAAGCCATAGGTTTTTTTTTGTCTGTTTGCAGTCGTGCCCCCTTTCCTTTATTACTTAGGATGTCCCTGCGCACGTATATGATCACCAGGTTCGTATTTTTTATGAAGGGTCTAGGTCAGTCAACATGGTCAGAAAAGCAAGCATGGAAAGTAACAAACAAATTTAATGAATTCATAATTAATTACAATACAAAGACAAAATTGATATTAATGCTAGGTTAAAACTCTTACGTTTCTCTCACTTTCTCATTCTTAGATAAACATGGATTCCTTAATCTCTACAACACTATTCCTTCAACTTATCAAATATTTAGTTTACAACTTAATAAGAGCCAGCTAGGTATTTGGCACATTATTAATCTCCCTCGAGTAGATATAACAGAATCTCCAGTAAGTTACTAGTTCTCAGAATTCAGTCTAATGGTATCGAGTCATTCACACATATATTAATTCTTCATGCTTATCCTTATCATAAATTCGAGATACACTTCCGTTTCTGTTAGTCAAGTTCTCTAAAGGGCTAGAATATGTAAAAGTACTTATCTACACTATCTTAGGTTCTTTTGGGATTTTCTCTGTCCTTCCTTCTTACGAAGTTCTGGCTGCCTTGGTTCTGTTGCCACGTGGGAATCATGTGCTCTCCCTGGAACGGGTGCTCGGTTTCTTTACTAAGGATTTATGTCAATGCTATTTTTTGCCGACAGCCTGTGTTCAAAATTGGCCGTGCTCTGTGGGTGCCATACTGGGATTTCTCGGAGATCAGCTCTTAAAGATAAGAACTGAATCATGATGACCACTCGAAGCACAGGTGAGAATACAGGAACAAACAAAACGGGTGGGGGGTTATACACTCCACAAGAGCGCCACCTTTCTGAGTTTGATCTCTCCTTTCGCCCTTCCGATTCACCCCCGACTGGGTTACTTCACTGATCCTCATACGGGGCTTTCCAATTCCGGGAATGCATCCGTCTTGATGTTTTCTTAGAGGTAGCACCCACAGATGCTTACGCTGCTATTGTAGTATTGGGCGACCTTTGCCCCTTCTTACCAAATTATTGGCATTCTTTCACATGTAGAAATTCACTGATAATTACTCTCATGTTAGCCCTTTTTGTTGACTTACAGTTACATTAAAGTATAAACACACTAACTACAACACAAACAGTTCTTATTCTAATTTGCCAGTTGTTATTTCTTTTAAGACATAGTTAAATTGTGCCAAATGATAAGTATGCTCATTTAATGGATATCTTCTGTTAGACTCTGGAAAGGTGGCCTCATTTAGAGTGAGGTCACCCGTTTCAGATCTAACAGTGTGTGCCTCCCGCAATGCGTCTCTGACTCCATGGAGATCAGATGTTAATAATAATAATAATAATGTCAAACCTTCCATGATTGTAGAAAATGTAAGAAATAGCATTTATTTTCATTTTAGGACCATGGGATATTAGCATTACATTTAACTCTTCTCTGTATAGTAGACATAGTTAGAAAAATTAACTCACTAACAAACAACTAGATAGACCAACTGAAGCACAATATTATGCTTAATAAAATTCATAAAAGCCAACTATTGACTATAACGAACTATTTCTGTATCAAATTCCCTTTGACTTTGCTATAGTTTTTATTATTCACCATCTGCACTGCAAAAGTTCACCATTATTCAAGTTTATTTAAATTACTTCAGTGACTAACAGAGCTCAAGACCTTAGTGCTCTTGCCACAAATTACTTTAATATCTCAAACAGTCATTCTACGACTGTAGGAATCCTTATTAGAGATACAAAGAATATTTCAATGGCTTTTCAACTGAAGATAAGTCATCATCAAATTCCTGATATATACCATCAAGGGGTATACAGTTGAAGATAAATTATTTAGTTCATATAAAGGTTTCAGAGTTTTTACTTCTGTAAACTTATGTTTTAGATCTCGCAGAACAAAATAACTTATCTTCAACTGTATAGACCAGAAATTAACAGTCATAATATAGTCTCATAGCCTTAAACCAACTGGCTGCTTGGATTACAGTTGCTGCACCCATAATCTAAAACACAGCCAGGTTTCAATGTAGGACTCTGGGTCATTTCTGCACTTAGTCTTAGGAGCAGTTTAGCGTTTTACTGTAGAGCACTCCTGACTTTCAATTAACCAATCCTTGAAATATCTGATCTGCAAACTATCTAGTCAGTGTGGTTGGATAAACAGTAGATTGCTATGTTATTATTGTTATTATTATTATTAACATCTGACCTCCATGGAATCAGAGTCTCATCTTGAGAGGTACACACTATTGCACACAATATTCATCCAGCCGTGTTTTAAACTGATTCAATATGTCTACATTCACAACACACTCAGGCAATGCATTCCTTAAAGAACCTTCTCCTCACTCCTCTGCTTATAACCTCCTTATACAGTTTCCAGCAATGGCCTATTATTATATCCCTCTCTCCCATTCTATGAAAAATCTCTTCCATGTCGACGTGATAACAACCTAACCTAACCTGACTAGCTTATTTGTCTCGATCATATCACCCCCCCCTCTTCCTTCTATTTATGAGGCTTTACAACTTACATTCTCTCAATCTCTCCTTGTACTCCACATTCCAAAGACCACTGACCACTTCTCTGGACTCTTTCCAACATATCATTGCCACCATGAAAACCTGGTGACCAAATCTGTGTCCAATAATCCATATGAGGCCTGATCAAGGCCTCATGCAGTGGCATCATAACCTCTCTATTTCTGCATGTCATGGTCCTCTGCATCATTGCCATTATCCAATGTCACGTTTTCACAAATTGAGCAATGTGGCCCCTGAATTTCATGTCCTTGTCCACCATCACCCCTAGATCTCTCATCTCCTCTATTTTCCCACCAAATGTCTGCTTCACATACCATCATTGCTTATCAAATCTCAAAACCTTACACTTTGCAACATTGAACTGATAGTTCCACTTATCTGCCTATTCATGCAATCTATTCAAGTCTTCATTTAAGGCATAACACCTGTTTGACCTTGCATTGCTCTCGCTCCAGTTTTACATCATCCTCAAACAGCTGCATATCACTAGTTAAACCCATCCCAATATTGTTAACATGCAAATTCAACAAGTGTGGTTCCAAAACTGACCCCTGCACTACACCACTAGTGGCTTTCCTCTTTCAGGTATACTGCACCCCTATATACAACTTTTTGATACCTATCTGACAGCCAGTCACTGATCCAACTCAGAAGTCGTTATCCAATCCCATCTGTTTCAATTTATTTAAGAGCTTGTCGTGTCTATCAAAAGTTTTTGCAAAATCCAAGTGCAACACTGTATATGCATCTCTCCTGTCCAAGGTATTTGTCACCTTGTTATAGTACATAAGTATGGTAGTAAATGATCTCCCTTTAACAAACCTGCATATAACCACAGAGAATACTACTTTTATCAATCCATTTCTGTATCCTATTTCTTATCAATCTCTCTCTAGTACTTTCACCGCAACTCCAGATATACAGATTGGCCTATAATTTGAAGCTACAGCCTTATCATACTTTATGCAGCGGAATAATTTTATCTTCCTTCCACTTCAAGGGAGTGGAAGGAGGATAAAATATAAAAAGGGAGATAAAATCCACTCACTTATAATAATAATAATAATTATTATTATTATTATTGTAAGGGAACCTTCATGGAGTTCAAAGATTCATTGCAGGAGACTCATACTACTCATACAGTATTTTAATACCTCTCCTTCATCATCATAACACTAATGTTACCATATTGATCTGTTTCAGTCTCATTATTCATTCAATATCCTATTTTGAGGTCTACCTTGCCTTCTTTTTCCAATTGGCTTATATTTTAGTATTTGTTTTGGTTGTCGGGTGTTGGCCATTCGGTTTACATGTTCAATCCATTTTTGTTTATAATTGTTTAGTTTTTCTTCTATTGATTTGGTTTTTAGTTCTTTTAAAATGTCTTTGTTCCTTTCTTGATCTAATAATGTGTTTTGCAGTTCTTCTCATAAATCGCATTTCACTTGTTTTTATTCTTTGTTTATCTTGTTTGTTTATTGCCCAAATTTCACTGCCATATAATAATGTGGGCACTGCTAAATTATTGTATATTTTCAAGTGCATTTCTTTTTGTACTATATTTGGGTTGAGTGTTCTATTTATCAGGCCTATGATCTGTAAAAATTTTGAAGTTTTTAATTTTGTCTTTTTCTCCTTCATATGATATTTCACATCTAAGATAACTGAAAGTATTTATCTGTTCTATTATTTCATTATTAATAACTATTTTGCTTGTAACTGGAGTTTGTCCACAAAAAGCCATTGTTTTAGTTTTATCTATGGAAATTTTCATTCCAAACGGCTCTACTATAATGTTTAAATTATATATTGTTCTTTGTAAATTGCCTTCCTTATCTGATATTATTACCTGATCATCTGCAAATAATAGTGTATTTATTTTGTTCTTCTGGGAAATTTCTATACCTTGATTGTTTAAGGTGTTCCACTGTATTAATATTTCATTAATTTAAATAGTAAAAAGTGTTGGAGACAAAGGGCATCCCTGTCTTACTCCTTGGTTTATAGATTGTTTTTCAGACAACTTTTCATTTATTTTTATTTTTATTTCATTATCTTTATATATATTCAATATTGCATGTAGTAAAATATTAGGTATATTTATTCTTTGTAATATATCAAACAGTATATATCTTTTTACTTTGCCAAATGCTTTTCATAATCTATAAACAAAAGATGAATTTCCAAATTAAATTCTCTTCTTTCTTCTATAAGTAGTTTTAAACAGAAAGCTGCATCCATTGTAGAGCGTCCTTTTCTAAATCCATTTTGACATTCTAATAATATTTTTTTCACTATATATTTTTAGTTTTTCATTAAGTATTCTGCTATATATTTTGTAACATGTATTCAATAAACTAATACCTCTGTAGTTAGCAGGTTTTGTTTTATTTCCTTTTTTAAATATATGTATTACTATGCTTGTATTCCATTCTATTGGTATTTGTCCATTTGTATATATTTTATTTTAAAATTTTAGTAATCTTTGATGAAATTATTTTCCAGCAAATTTATACAGTTTGGAGTTTATCCCATCTTCTCCTGCTGATTTGCTATTTTTTATTTTATTTAGGTTGTCCTTTAATTCTTTCATTGTTATCATATCATTTAAGGTATTTTGTAAGTTTCTGGTGTAATTATTTTTGATGCCAGTATTATTCATCCAAAGATCTGCGAAGTAATCCAAGAATTCTTTTACATCTATTTCGCAATTTATATTTGCATGCATTCATGTGTTTTAGTATTTTACCTCTCCTTGATGCCCTGATTGACAAAGCACTTACAGACTCTTACTCAATTTCTACAAATGATCCCCTTGTTCTGCCCCTCTAGCCAAGTACTAAAAACGTTCCTCTGCATTAATCCTATACAACTTTCTTAGTAACTTAAATGTTTTTATGATACCTCTTCTTTTTTGCTTATCAGCCAACTTTTGCAACCCAGAAACCAATAGTCTATCATCATAGAGAGCCTTCAATAGACCACTCACCATCTTTGTCACTCACCTCTGAATCCTCTACCTAACCTTCTCTACCTACTTCCTAATCCCAAGAAACCCATGTTAGCAGACCTGAGCAAAGTAATCCGGATGTGGCTGTATCAAGGTATTGAAATGAAGAATGATATCTTCCTTACCTCTCCTTGTTATTGTGTTCTTCAATAAAATATGATGTGAAATCCCTAGCATCCTCAATTTCCTAGAGTAGTATTTCTGAAACTTTCAGTACCATCATATCTCTTTTGAAATTTTAGTAACACCAGCTCTTCATCTCACAGGCAAAGGCATATTGGGAGAAGTTTGCTTATAATAATATTTCTTTCTCGGACATCTACTTTGGACAACTCATAAAATTGAATAATGATATATCAAATGAATATATCTCCTTTAGCAAGGAGAAAAAGAGCTGCTTGGATGGTCTTCAACAAAATAAAATCAACAATTACCAACCGAAACATAGATGTAGAAATAAGAGCCCATCTTTTCAATAGTCACATACTACCAGCATTAACTTATGGCAGTGAAACATGGAACACAACTTTAAAAGAAGAACAAAGCTTAATAACAACTCAGCATGCACTAGAAAGAAGAATGTGCAATATAAATAAAATAGACTGTGTAAGACACACAGAAATCAGGAAGAAGTCTGGACTCCAAGATATAATAAAAGCAATCTACAACAGCAAAAGTAGATGGGCAGGACATCTCGCCAGAATGAGAGACAACAGATGGACAGTCAGAGTAGCAAACTGGTATCCAAGAGATACCAAAGGAAGATGGCCTTAAGGTGGGAAGACCTAATGATCAAGAAAGTTGGAAGAATATGGAGAAGAAAGGCTCAAGACAGGAATAGCTGGACTCTTTATGACCTGCAGTCATGGAGAAATCCTGACTGAAATCACAGGTCCACCAAGGCATTGGTGCACCCAGGGAGGGGGTAAAGGGGCCCTGGCCCCCCAAAAGAAAAAGGAAAAAAACACTAGAAAAATTTCCAAAAATCTTTTCCTAATTAAAATTCTTTTTTTTTTTTTTTTTTTTTTTAATTTATGTTGTGTTGTGTCTCCTATTTCTATGCTACTTATGAATTAGTGGTCACATAAGGTGGGAATACTCTATAGCTATCGGGAATCCTGACCGCTGTGAAGGCAAGGCGAACTCTCGGATGCTACTTCATTTGCTCAAGCTGAGCCAGAGGAGATCACAGATATCATGTATTGGCGATCACTGCAGATGCTCAGTCATAGGTCGTATGCAATGGGTATTGTGTATTCTCAAATCGTCTACTCAACTCGCCCCCTCAGATTAAATTTTGAGTGCTCGGCCCCCTCCAAGATTAAATCCTGAGTGCGCCACTGCACCAAGGTAATATTTTTTTCAAACATGACTAATCATACATATGTTTATTTCTTAACATTTGCATTATAATAAATTACAAACATTTAATATTAAATACATTTTAGTTATGTAAATCCAATATACATATAGCAGAAACATAAATTATGAAATTTAAATTTTCAGTAGTAACAACAGTTTAATGAGACAAATGAAACTGTTTCTGTTTGGAAAAAGTTTGTTTAGTGACATATGATTTAAATTTTTTTTTATTTTTAGCCATAGATGTGGGACTCCGTCAAGAAGATGGTTTCATTTTTTTATTTTTATTTTTTTTTTAAATTTCACAAGTACAGTAAACCCAACAGATTCACATAGAAGTGGTGAAACAATCAATGAGAATTGTAACAATTTAAGATATGTGTGATTCCCAAATTTAATGGAGATTTCAGACTATGTGGTTCAAACTATTTGAATTTAAACTTTTAATTAAAACAGTTTGGAGCAGCATCCTCCCATCAACCAAATGCAACCCTAACAAAGGAGAGTTGAATCATGCCTAGAGACACATTTTATTTAAAAATTCCTTTAGATTTTCAGTTATTGAAAAATAAATTATACAATAGATCCACACTTATTTATTTATTTATTTTTTTAATGTGTGGTTCTCACCCATAGAAGGTTATTATAATCCTATATAGTACATTTTGTACCATGGATGGGCTCAGGATAAATTCAATTGTATCTATATATATTTTTTTGTAATTTTTTACTCATTAAGTAGTCTGGAAACTCCTCTCTAGAGACCAGACATAGAACTTCTTCAAGCCATTTCAGGCCTCTAATAAGCACAGCAGTGGGTCTCATCCCATGTGATGAAAATTATCTCTCACCTATAGACAATCATAAACATCCATGTCCATGGCAGGATTCAAACTTACTACCTGTTAGTATGACTGGGTATGCTAATCACTTGGCCAACCAGGCTGACAACAGTGTTACTGTAAATTCAATTGCAAATTTGACAGTACAGTGACAAAAATATAAAGGTAAAAAGAAAAAAAGAAACGAGTATCAAAATTAAAAACTTCCTCATAACACCCTAAAGACCACTTTAAGAAAACACTGTCTTAGTGTACAGTTCCATCACTCTGAAATACAGCTTGTAATCTTTTTATCCTAAATGCCTAACTTTACATTTTCCACATTAAATTGGAACCAGTATCATTTTCCCATTGTTATCTTGCAGTCAATGGAAGTAATAACTGAAAACAGGAAATGGCATGAGAGTAAGGAAATCGAATTCTTGGAATCATTTAGGAACAACTACTTTATGCAGCATGCAGTTGAAGCAACATGTGGGTCACAAGTGTTAGATATAATAAAGTCTATTATTGCTGTTTGAGATTTAATTATCTCATACAGATCTTTTCAGACAGCGAACATTGTCGATACCAGTTGCCCTACAAAGGCACTCTAACAACTAATGTTTCCATTCATTTTTATTTTAAAACAAGATAGGCACTCATAGAAAAATTTGGAGAATAATACAAACTCAAAAGAAAGAACTAAATGAAAGTATAAAACTAACAAATATTAAAGTGGATGATATGGAAATTAATATGGATAATTAAAGTGGAAAATGGAAAGATTATTTACAGAATCTACACAGAGAGAAGAATAAAGATAATATAATCAAAGATGATGTTTATGAAGAGGATTAATATATTCAAAGATAATGATGTTTATGAGGAGTATATAATGTAACTTTTGAAATAGCAGAAAAATATATTGAACAAACTTTCAAACTGAAAAACAGAAAATCAGCTGGAATAGATAAGATAGAATGAACTATTCAAATATGAAGAGAAGCAAGTAATATTAAAAAAAAAAAAAAGTATTTAAAGAAAGAAAAATACCAAATGACTGTAAAATAATTCGGTTGCATTATCTGATGAGCAGCTAGGATTTAGGAAAAATAGAAGAACAGATGTAATATTAAAGAAAATAACAGAAAAATCAATGCAATACAATAAACCTCTTTCCATGTGTTTTATTGATTTAAATACAGCATATAGAGTATAGTTAAAAGATATAATAACCACATTAAAAAATTAGAAAAATATGAAAAATTTCAGAACTGATTACGAATATAATACAGATCATAGTTCTGTAATCAATACAGAGCAAGAACAAACTGAAGAAATTAATAACAAAGAAATTTACAAGGTGATTCAGTAAGTCCCACCGTATTTAATTTAGTGATGAATGAATAAGTAGTAGGGGTAGCACTTCTGCCTGCTCAGTAGTCGCATCAAAATATTTGGTGTCTGGATGGAATTGGTCCACGCTGCTCATGCAACTCTCACTTATGGCTCCAAGTAGCTGGTAGAGCGCACCAGCGGCTACACCCTGGGACCGTGCCTCGACTGGCATGCAAAATTAAGTGAGGATATCAGCATTTTATGCTGTAGTGAAGGAGAGTGTCTCCTCCTTGTTGCACCTGAAGACTGGAATGGTGGAGTAAACAGATAACCAAAATTTAATTTGCAATGGTAATGAAGGCATGACAGCAGAGGCGTAGCTAGGGAGGGGCGGTCCACCCTGGGCCACACTTTGAACCTTTTTGAACTTTTGCAGTTAATTCTGAAATACAGTCTCGAGAACACAGTTCCAAATATCGTAATACTACTGTGAATTTCCTCACAATTGCTGTAAGTGTTGCTAGTTGTGAGAGGAGTGTTTCTAAATAAAATTGATTAAGAATTACCTACATTACTATGAAAGAACTTTGCCAATATCATCGATGATTTTGCTAACAGAAAAGCAAGAAAAATAACCTTTTAGAATGTTGAAATTAAAGTTTTACTTCAAAAATAAACATAGTGTTTTAATTTATTTCCCTATACGTCGTTTTGACTTTTTGTAGTATTTTTGGTGTGTATTGAGAGGGGCGGCAAACTCAGGGACCGCCCTGGGCAGCAAAAGCTCTAGCTACACCACTGCATGACAGCAAACTATGTGACATAGTCCTGGCACACTCCAAGACAAAACAGAGATGCGACCAGTCACCTTGGAAGAGACAGGAACCTCACAACGTAACTTTCCGTAGTAAACCATGAAACAGAGAACCATGTCAGATTTAAGCAATAGAGACAAGGTTGTACCCTCTGCAACTTTTATCTCTTGGAAACATTGTAGGGAATAAGAGTAAAAAACTCAGGGACGTAAGACAAACACTATGAAAATAGCATATGACGAAGATAGTGTTTGTCTTACGTCCCTGAGTTTTTCTTGCTTTTCAGACATGAGGGTATCTTCTGATCCCTCATGTCTGAAAACCAAGAATCTTCTCTTAAGGTTTGCAACTTGGAATGTAAGGACCTTATAAGAAGAAGAAGAAATACAAATCGGCCCTTCAGAACACACGCAATTTACAGACAAAAATTACTAGTTGTGGTGGTGTTGGAGGTGGGCGGTAGATGGCGTTGATTAGTAGTAGAGGTAAGGTGTAGAGATAGTTGAAGATGTCCTCCCGCGATGAGTCTTCGGACTCCTTGGAGGTATCAGGAATAATAATAATAATAGTAAAACAGAAGCACAAACCTGTACATGGTGGAAGCTCATGGTAGTCAACCTCCTGGAAGGGGGATGACATCTAAAAAGACAACATGAATGAAATAATAAAAGTAAATGAAATGGAAAAGAAAGTTTGGAATACAAATAAAATAATTAACGATGAAAAATAATTGGATATGATGATATAATCTTGCTAACAGAAAATGAAGATGATCTGCAGAAAATTACTAAATACATTCAATTATACAGCAGAAAAGAAAAATCAACAGAAAAACACTAAAATGATGCTGGACGGCTTACTGGAGAACCCATATAAGAACCCTCCAGCATGCTGGAGAACCTATAAGATGTCATTTTATCATTATTATTATTATTCAGACCCCAATGGACTTAAAAGACTCATCGTGGGAAGTCCTTCCTAGGAAACACAAAGTCTATCATACCACTCCTTGAACTCCTTGACCATTCTTGCTCTCACCACTCTATTAGGCAATGCATTCATGGTTCAAACCACCCTCCATGCAAAGAAACCATCCTCACCCTCTTGCTCACAGCTTTCTTTTGCAACTTCCAGGGATGGCCGTTTGTCATCGCTCCTTCTCGCAGTTCCATCAAGCGAAAAAACTCCCAAGTGTCAACCCTGTAACTACCTCTCAACAGTTTAAAAGTCTCAATCATATCACCTCTCCTTCTATTCACCAAACTCTGCAGTCCACGTTCCCTCAGCCAATCCACATAATGAACATTGTACAGTACTGAAGCCATCTTTGTTATCTACCTTATCCACCTCTGTACCCTTTTCACAGTTAACTTATCCATTTCAAATCCTGGGGACAAAATTTGAGAACAATAGTCTGAGTATGGTCTGATCAGGGTCTTATACAATGGAACGATAACTCTTTTATCTAAAAATTAAAATACAATTTTATTTAATGCTGACCATAAAAACAAACTTATATTATAGCCTACCAGTTTTGCCAGCAGACTGTCTGGCTTTTTCAAGGTGTTTATGAAAAGACACAAAAACTAGTAAATGCAAATTGAAAGGAACATAAAAAAATGTTGTAAACCAACTAGTAGCTAAGGTTACACGTTAGCGTGACAGAGAGGACTTATTGTTCTTATTCATTATCACGCATGCGTGTTTGTTGTAAACATGTAATGTGATTACTGGCTAGCTGTAGTTCAGCTTGATTACGAGAGAGGATAAGGTTTTTCCACGAACTGTTTAGAATTACACCCTGATTTCTGTTGAGGTTTCCACTGGTTATTGACACTATTGTGGCTTCCTTGAATAAACGATGTCTGTAGTCGTCATCGAGATATGGCATGGAGCTTTTTTCCAATCTATCTTGAGGTTAGACGTACAGAAATTATGTGCTAAGCCAGAAGAGATACTTCTGTTGTGGTTTACATCACCAACATGTTCTTTTTGTCTGATTTCTAAACTCTGTGAAGTTTGTCCTATGTAGGCAAGACCACAGGAGCAGGGAATGTAGTATACTCCTGGATATTTGTAGAAAGGTACTTTATCTTTTGGGGATCCTAAAACATGCTTGATGCTGGCGGTTGGTTTGAAGACCACTCTGATGTTGTAGGCTCTTAGTATTCTTGCTATTTGATAAGAAATTGACTTGATGAAAGGGATCACTACAGTAGAAATGTGCTGGCAGCGTGATTCTTCTTCTTGTCTGGGGTTGTCACTGTATAGATATTATTTTATGATGTTTTGAGGATATCCATTTTGTGATAATGTGTTGGTGGCTAATAGTGAGAGTTCAATCGGGGTATCCTCCTCTTCTGATATAAACTTTCTGGCCCTATATTTCAACATGTGGATAATGCTCAGTTTGTGTGTCTTGTGATGGTTTGAAGTATAATGAAGATATCTTCCAGTATCTGTGGGCTTTCTGTAAATAGATAATATGACACCGTTTGATTGTTTCTTATCAAAATGTCTAAAAAATGCAGTTGGTTGTTGTTTTCCTCTTCCAGAGTGAATTTTATCTTGTTATGTATTGAGTTGATTTTATCCACAAAAGATTTTTGGTTTTCTAAGCTGTCTTGCCATATAATGAAGATATCGCAAACATATCTCCACCATGTAGATGGTCTGGGGGAGATTGTGGAGAGAATTTCTTTTTCAAGTTTTTCCATGAAAAGGTCTGCACAAGATGGTGATAGTGGACTTCCCATTGATAGACCTTCTAATTGTTGGTATATGATGTTGTTAACCTTGAAGAAATTAGATTGAAGGCAGTGTCTAAACATCTGTGTGATGTCTAGAGGGAAAAAGATCTTGGATGATGTTTTACACCTCTTCTACTGATACATTGGTGAAAAGGGATACAACATCTCGACTGGCTAATTCTGTTGGTGCAATCTTAATGGCTTGGAGTTTATTTACAAAATGTTGACTATTCTTGATAAAGAATTCTGTTGATTTTATTTTATTATTTAATAAGTTTGCAAGATGCTTTGCCAAAAAGTAGGTTGCTGATGATCTTTAATCAACGATTGGATGGAGAGGTATATCCTGTTTGTGTATTTTAGGTGTCCCATATAGTCTTGGAGTGATAGGATGTGAGGATTTTGGTGTTCTCTTCACTTCTTCTGGCCAAAAGTTACAATTTCTGATTAGTTGGTTTGTTTCATTATGATTTTTTATTGTGGGGACTCTGTATAGGATCTTATAAGTGGAGCTGTCTGAATGTAAAATACTTGACTTATCATAATAATCTTTAGAGTTAAAGATAACTGCAGAATTTCTCTTATCAGCCTTTGTAATAATGACATCTTTGTTTTTCTTCAAGTTGAGAATTGCCTTTCTTTGACAGAAGAGGATATAAAAACAGGAATAGAAGTCGCTGGGTATAGCATTTTTCGTCAGGATAGGAGGGGAAAGCGTGGTGGTGGGGTGCTGCTTATGATAAGTGATGACCTATGTCCTCTAAGAGTGGAGAATTTGGAAGGAAGTGAGACAAATGATTTTGAGAGCGTATGGTGTGAGCTAGAGGTAGGCAAGACAGGATATTTAGTGGGGTGTTGCTACAGACCCAGGAGCACAGAGGATGGGGACCAGGAGATGTTTAGACAGCTAAGTTTGGCAAGTGCAAGAAGAATGATTGTTATGGGAAATTTTAACTTCAGTAGTATAAATTGGAGAGAGGAACGTGCATGTAACAATAGGGGAATGGAATTTCTAGAATTGTTGAGGGACAAATGTCTTAGGCAACATGTAACAGAGGGAACAAGAGGTTCAAAAATTTTGGATTTGGTTATAGCATCAGAAGAGTTGATAATAACTGAGTTGACGTCTCTCCCACCAGTTGGAGAGAGTGACCATATGGTGTTGACATGGAAAATGAATAGACACGCAGGAGTATCAAAGAGACGGGAACTTATGTGGAATTATAAGGCAGGTGATTATAATAGTCTTAGACGTCAACTTCGGGAAGTTTCATGGAGGGAGGAATTGGACGGCCGGGATATCACCAGTGCGTGGGAAATTGTGAAAGAATATTTGTTATCAGCAATGGTAAGTTGTATACCACGAGTGAAGAAGAGGGCGCAATTTGGAGTAAAGTGGATGACAAACAACATTAAACAGGAACTGCATGCGAAAAAGAGGCTATGGAAGAGATATAAGGAGACAGGTGAAGAGAGGATGGGTGAAGAATATAAGACACAGGCCAGAAGAGTGACTCGTGTGGTAAGGAAAGCGAAACTGGAATATGAGAGGAGATTGGCCCTAAGATCCAAAGAAAATCCTAGGGAATTTTTTAGCTATGTGGCCAGTAGGAGGAGAAATGACTGTGGAAGAATGATATTGTGGGATAAAAATGGGAATAGAGTGACTGATGCAGAGGACATAGTGGAATTGTTCAATGAACACTTTATTGGAGTATTTCATCCTAGAGGAGTCAGTTTTAATGCTAGAGGGATAGGACTGGTACGAGGTCTGGAGGTACAGGAGGAGAGTGTGTTTCAGATACTGAGTACTCTGGATGTCAGTAAAGCTGTGGGACTGGCTGGTATTTCGCCACGAGTTTTGAGAGAATGTGCTAGCGAATTGACAATACCTTTAACGTGGCTTTACAATGAAAGTCTGGCTTTGGCAAAGGTGCCCAGGGAATGGAAGGAAGGTAAGATAGTGCCATTGCATAAGGGTGGTAACAGACTGGAAGTGTCTAATTATAGGCCAGTCTGTGTGTCATCAGTAGTTGTTAAGATCTTGGAGAAAGTAGTGAGGGACCGTGTACAGCATTGGGCAGATGAGGGTAATGTTATCTGTGAGAATCAACATGGATTTGTGAAAGGACGCTCTTGTTTTAGCAATATGCTAGCCTTTTATAATAAAGTTACAAGAGCATTAGATGAGGGAAAGGCATATACTGCAATTTTCTTAGACTTGGCGAAGGCATTTGACAGGGTGCCACATGATAAGTTGCAGCACATGGGTCTGGATGTCAGATTGGTCAACTGGATTCAGGATTGGCTGTCTGATAGGTATCAGAGAGTTGTGTATGGTGGAGCAGTTTCCAGGAGGCAGAGGGTTACAAGTGGGGTCCCACAGGGCTCAGTACTAGGACCTATATTGTTTAACCTTTATATCAATGACATAGCCAGTGGATTGCAGGGGGATATTCAGTTGTTTGCGGATGATGTGAAGCTGGGAAGGATTATTAGTAATAGCGCAGATGTGGTAGCCCTGCAAGAGGATTTAAATAAGCTAGATAGATGGGCAAATGAATGGGGGTGTCAGTTTAATGCAGCAAAATGTAAGGTCTTGAGGTTTGGGAAACATTGATGGGATGCTGCATACTCTATGGGAGGAGTTATACTGGAGGAAGTAGGGGAGACAAGAGATCTGGGGTTGATGATTGATAGAAACCTGAAGTTTAGGGGACATATTGCAAAGGTGGTGAAGGTAACACAGAGGATTGCTGCTATTATGAGAAGGACACTGACCTGCAGAGATAAGAGGGTTATCATTCCGTTGTATAAGTCTCTGATCAGACCACACTTGGACTATTGTTTTCAGATTTGGTCCCCAGGATTTGAAGGGGATAAATTAACTGTGGAAAGGATACAAAGACGGATGACAAAGATGGTTTCAGGACTGTACAATGATAGCTATGAGGATCGGCTGAGAGAGTGTGGACTGCAGAGTTTGGCGGATAGAAGAAGGAGAGGTGATATGATTGAGACTTTTAAACTGTTGAGAGGTGGTTACAGGGTTGACACTGGGGAGTTCTTTCGCTTGGTTGATCAGCGGGAAGGAGTGATGACAAGAGGCCATCCCTGGAAGTTACGAAAGGAAACTGTGAGCAAGAGGGTAAGGAGTGGTTTCTTTGTGTGGAGGGTGGTTGAGCCGTGGAATGCATTGCCTGATGGAGTGGTGGGAGCGAGAACGGTCAGTGACTTTAAAGAGTGGTATGATAAACTTTGTGTTTCTCAGGGGGGGACCTCCCCTCGATGAGTCTTGACAAACTTTATGCCTTAGGAAGGACCTCCCTCGATGAGTCTTTTGACTCCTTGGAGGCCTGAATAATAATAATAATAATAATAATAATAATAATAAGGAGACATGTTGAGAACAGGTTGTTTGCCTTTGGCTAGGATTATAGTACTTTTGAATCTAATAGTGTTGGCTACATTTTGCGGTAGTAGTTATAGGCCTTTTTCAATTCCACACATGAAATCCATTTTAGGAATGTGTTGGGGCGTAATCGAAAAGTTAAAACCTTATGATAGAAAGGCAATTCTCAACTTGAAGAAAAACAAAGATATCATTATTACAAAGGCTGATAAGGGAAATTTTACAGTTATCCTTAACTCTAAAGGTTATTATGATAAGTTAAACGTTTTACTTTCAGACAACTCCACTTATAAGATCCTGATTTTTTATTGTGGGTCTCTGTCTAGGATGTTATGTATTTTCAATATATAACAAACCAACTAATCAGAAATTGTAACATATGGCCAGAAGAAGTGAAGAGAACACTAAAATCCTCACATCCTATCACTCCAAGACTATATGGGACACCTAAAATACATAAACAGGATATACCTCTCAGTCCAATCATTGATTGAAGATCATCAGCAACCTACCTTTTGGCAAAGCATCTTGCAAACTTATTAAATAATAAAATAAAATCAACAGAATTCTATATCAACAATAGTCAACATTTTGTAAATAAACTCCAACCCATTAAGTTTGCACCAACTGACATGTTAGCCAGTCGAGATGTTGTATTCCTTTTCACCAGTGTATCAGTAGAAGAGGTATAAAATATCATCCAAGATATTTTTCCCTCTAGACATCACACAGATGTTTAGACACTGCCTTCAATCTAATTTCTTCAAGGTTAACAACACCATATACCAACAATTAGAAGGTCTAGCAATGGGAAGTCCACTATCACCATCGTGTGCAGACCTTTTCATGGAAAAACTTGAAAAAGAAATTCTCTCCACAATCTCCCCCAGACCATCTACATGGTGGAGATATGTTGACGATATCTTTTCACCAATTAAAACCAAAAATCGTTTGTGGATAAAATCAACTCAATACATAACAAGATAAAATTCACTCTGGAAGAGGAAAACAACAACCAACTGCAATTTTTAGACATTTTGATAAAGAAACAATCAAACGGTGTCAAATTATCTATTTACAGAAAGCCCACAGATACTGGAAGATATCGTCATTATACTTCAAACCATCACAAGACACACAAACTGAGCATTATCCACATGTTGAAATATAGGGCCAGAAAGTTTATATCAGAAGAGGAGGATACCCCGATTGAACTCTCACTATTAGCCACCAACACATTATCACAAAATGGATATCCTCAAAACATCATAAAATAATATCTATACAGTGACAACCCCAGACAAGAAGAAGAATCACGCTGCCAGCACATTTCTACTGTAGTGATCCCTTTCATCAAGTCAATTTCTTATCAAATAGCAAGAATACTAAGAGCCTACAACATCAGAGTGGTCTTCAAACCAACCACCAGCATCAAGCATGTTTTAGGATCCCCAAAAGATAAAATACCTTTCTACAAATATCCAGGAGTATATTACATTCCCTGCTCCTGTGGTCTTGCCTACATAGGACAAACTTCACGGAGTTTAGAAATCAGACAAAAAAGAACATGTTGGTGATGTAAACCACAACAGAAGTATCTCTTCCAGCTTAGCACATCATTTCTGTACATCTAACCTCATGATAGAGTGGCAAAAAGGCTCCATGCCATATCTTGATGATGACTACAGACATCGTTTATTCAAGGAAGCCACAATAGTGTCAATAACCAGTGGAAACCTCAACAGAAATCAGGGTGTAATTTTAAACAGTTCGTGGTAAAACCTTATCCTCTCTCGTAATCAAGCTGAACTACAGCTAGCCAGTAATCACATTACACGTTTACAACAAACACGCATTCGTGATAATGAATAAGAACAATAAGTCCTCTCTGTCACGTTAACGTGTAACCTTAGCTACTAGTTGGTTTACAACATCTTTTTATGTTCCTTTCAATTTGCATATACTAGTTTTTGTGTCTTTTCATAAACGCCTTGAAAAGCCAGACAGTCTGCTAGTGAAATTGGTAGGCTATAATATAAATTTGTTTTTATGGTCAGCATTAAATATAATTCTATTTTAATTTGTAGGTAAAAGAGTTATCATTCCATTGTATAAGACCCTGATCAGACCATACTTAGACTATTGTTCTCAAATTTTGTCCCCAGGATTTGAAATGGATAAGTTAACTGTGAAAAGGTTACAAAGACGGATGACAAAAATGGTTTCAGAATTATACAATTTTGGTTATGAGGATCGGCTGAGGGAATGTGGACTGCAGAGTTTGGTGGATAAGAAGGAGGAGAGGTGATATGATTGAGACTTTTAAACTGTTGAGAGATAGTTACATCGTTGACACTTGGGAGTTTTTTTGCTTGGTGGAACAGCGGGAAGGAGCGTTGACAAACGGCCATCTCTGGAAGTTGCAAAAGGAAGCTGTTACCAAGAGGGTGAGGAGTGGTTTCTTTGCATGGAGGGTGGTTGAACCATGAATGCATTGCCTAATAGAGTGGTGAGAGCAAGAACGGTCAAGAAGTGGTATGATAGACTTGGTTTCCTAGGAAGGACTTCCCACGATGAGTATTTTAACTCCATTTGGGGTCGGAATAATAATAATAATAAAAAAATGACATCTTATGGGTTCTCCAGTAAGCCATCCAGCATCATTTTAGTGTTTTTCTGTTGATTTTTCTTTTCTGCTGCATCATTGAATGTATTTAGTAATTTTCTGTAGAACATCTTCATTTTCTGCTAGCAAGATTATATCATTATCATATCCAATTATAATCTTGGAGGTTTAATGGATTTTTTACAGCACACAGAAAGGATTAAAAATAATTTAATACTTCCTATATTCCGTCCTTGTCACTGGGACATCTACAGGGATTACAAAAATAACTAATGTAACATAACACAAATATCATACAATATTAAGCCCAACCACGTGGGTGACACTAAAGTCCTATCTAGGTGGAGCACCCTCTAAGGGTGGTTGTAGGTGGCCTGGAATATAAAGTAGGATCTCTGGTGATGAGTGTTTCCCAGATTTTCAGAAGCTTAATGCAACTGTATTTATTAAGATTTGGTTGATTTCTAAGAGCTGCTGCTGCTTCTAAGAATAGTCTCTCTTTCTTGAATTTGCTGTGATGGAGCGTGGTGGTTTTCTTCCATGATACTCTGTGGGTGGTGTCCGAGACATTGTCAGCCAAGCCTGAATGACCATAGTTGTGTTTACAGATGTAAGACTTGTGTTCCTCTAGGCGGATGGATGCTGATCTGCCTGTCTGCCCAAAGTATGCCAGCTTACAGGAACAGGATACTTTGTAAACTCTAGGCAGAGAGAGAGAGAGGAGGGAGCTGATCTTTCATAGAATGGATAATGGTAGCAAGTTTGCAGTGGGGTTTATATGCTGTGTGTCGGTTGTACTTTTTTAGAATCTTGGCTATTTTTTCGGATGTGCACGGATGTAGGGTATGGTGATGGCATTTTTAAATTCTTGTTGACGAGAGGGAATGGAAGAGGAACTAATTATTTTTTTTTGATACTCTGATCGCTGTAGTCATTGGAGAGGAAAGTGTTGTGTATTTAGTTAAGCTCAATAGTGAGGGCGGTTCCACTGGAACAAAGATTGTGGGCTCTCTTGGTAAGAGTTTTAATAATGCCATATTGTTGAGAGGGGTGGTGGTGTGAGAATTTGTGAATGTATCTGCCTGTGTGCGTGGGTTTTCTGTATACAGTGAAGGCAAGTGTATCATTAGGCAGGCGTGTGACTAAAGTGTCTAGGAAGGGTAAACAATTGTTCTTTTCCTTTTCCATAGTAAACTGGATTCTTGGATGTAGGCTATTGAGATGACTGAGGAAGGAGTCTAATGTGTCTGGGCCATGAGGCCAAATAGAGAACACATCATCTACATATCTTAGCCAGATAGAAGGTTTGAGTGGGGCTGAGTCTATGGCTCGTTTTTCAAAATCTTCCATATAGAAATTAGCAAGGGGGGAGAGAGAGAGGGGGGAACCCATGGCAGTTCCCTCTATCTGCTTATAGATTTTGTTTTTCCAAGAAAAATACCCAGAGTTAATGGCAAAGGAAAAGAGATCTAAGATGTCAGAAGGGAAAACTTTTTGTAAGAGAGATAAAGTGTCAGTTAAGGGAATTTTAGTAAACAAAAAGGATATATCAAAGCTTACCAATATGTCTGCTTTATTCATGGTTAAATTTTCTATGAGGGCTTTAAAGTGGGTCGAGTTTTTTATATAGGAAGTGGACCTTCCAGTGATGGGGGTCAGAGAGTTGGCCAGCTGTTTAGACAGTGTAGCAAGGTGCATTCGTGGCATCTACTATAGGTCTGAGTGGGGAATTGGGTTTGTGGATTTTTGGTAATCCGTAAATTCGGGGTGGACGGGAGCGGAAAGGTTTAAGTTTTTTTGTGATGTCAGCGGGGCCAGGAAGATACTTTTTTAAGTAAGATTTTTAATTTTTTAACTTGTGTTTTTGTGGGGTCTTGTTCTAGCGGGATGTAGATAGCGTGATCGTGGAGGATAATATTCATTTTGCGATTGTATTCACTGGTATTAAGAACGACTGTGGCATTACCCTTAACCGCTCTGGTGATGACGATACTTTTTTCTTTCTGTAATTTCAGGAGAGCTGTGCGTTGGGCATACGATGAATTACTTTTTGGAGGCGAAGAATGAGCAAGGATGTTGGCTACGTCAAGTCTGATGTTGTTGGCTATCTCTGACAGTAAGCGACCGATCCCACGTTCAATGTTAACCATTACATCAAGCACCGGCACTTCCTTCAGAGCGACGGCAAAATTATGGCCGAGGCTAAGTGCGCTGACTGCATCGTCATTGAGCCTTTTGGAAGAGAGGTTTACTACTGTCTGGAGCGGTTGAATTTGTGGTTGTGGTTGTGCATTCGTGGCATCTACTATAGGTCTGAGTGGGGAATTGGGTTTGTGGATTTTTGGTAATCCGTAAATTCGGGGTGGACGGGAGCGGAAAGGTTTAAGTTTTTTTGTGATGTCAGCGGGGCCAGGAAGATACTTTTTTAAGTAAGATTTTTAATTTTTTAACTTGTGTTTTTGTGGGGTCTTGTTCTAGCGGGATGTAGATAGCGTGATCGTGGAGGATAATATTCATTTTGCGATTGTATTCACTGGTATTAAGAACGACTGTGGCATTACCCTTAACCGCTCTGGTGATGACGATACTTTTTTCTTTCTGTAATTTCAGGAGAGCTGTGCGTTGGGCATACGATAAATTACTTTTTGGAGGCGAAGAATGAGCAAGGATGTTGGCTACGTCAAGTCTGATGTTGTTGGCTATCTCCGACAGTAAGCGACCGATCCCACGTTCAATGTTAACCATTACATCAAGCACCGGCACTTCCTTCAGAGCGACGGCAAAATTATGGCCGAGGCTAAGTGCGCTGACTGCATCGTCATTGAGCCTTTTGGAAGAGAGGTTTACTACTGTCTGGAGCGGTTGAATTTGTGGTTGTGGTTTGTCTTTAATCAGATTGTTATATTTCTTGACGTGTTTATTTTTTATTTTTTGAAATTCTTTCTGTGTGGAGGTTTACGAAATACCGGAGAGAATCGACTAAAGTTCAGGGTTAAGAACGTTGAAGAGCTCTGAATGTAAGGAGCCAATGACGGCGTTCGTCACTGAGAGGGTGGCACGAGTAGAAGCGATTTGTTCACGTAGTAATGCCAGGATGTCACGGTTGTATATCCGGAGTGCTTTTTTGGAATGGAAATTGGTCTTTAGTTTAACGCAGTTCGGTATCACTCTTGTATCCCTACATCTTTTTAAAAAGTCCAGCCTATTTAGTTGCCTAGATAGTCGTAGTTTTGACTTACCGTATTGCTTGGATTTGCGTGCTAAATCTTCTCCATGAATGATTAGAATTTGTGTATAGAGGCTTAAGTGCTGTGAAGACATAATGTTGGAAGTTTAATGGATTTTTTACAACACTCAGAAAGGACTTCAGATGAAAAACCATGATTTGGCTGTGGTGCAAGCCTATGCACCTAACCTGGAGTCAGAATACTCTGCCTTCCTAGAGGAAGCATTACCCTTAACCGCTCTGGTGATGACGATACTTTTTTCTTTCTGTAATTTCAGGAGAGCTGTGCGTTGGGCATACGATAAATTACTTTTTGGAGGCGAAGAATGAGCAAGGATGTTGGCTACGTCAAGTCTGATGTTGTTGGCTATCTCCGACAGTAAGCGACCGATCCCACGTTCAATGTTAACCATTACATCAAGCACCGGCACTTCCTTCAGAGCGACGGCAAAATTATGGCCGAGGCTAAGTGCGCTGACTGCATCGTCATTGAGCCTTTTGGAAGAGAGGTTTACTACTGTCTGGAGCGGTTGAATTTGTGGTTGTGGTTTGTCTTTAATCAGATTGTTATATTTCTTGACGTGTTTATTTTTTATTTTTTGAAATTCTTTCTGTGTGGAGGTTTACGAAATACCGGAGAGAATCGACTAAAGTTCAGGGTTAAGAACGTTGAAGAGCTCTGAATGTAAGGAGCCAATGACGGCGTTCGTCACTGAGAGGGTGGCACGAGTAGAAGCGATTTGTTCACGTAGTAATGCCAGGATGTCACGGTTGTATATCCGGAGTGCTTTTTTGGAATGGAAATTGGTCTTTAGTTTAACGCAGTTCGGTATCACTCTTGTATCCCTACATCTTTTTAAAATGTCCAGCCTATTTAGTTGCCTAGATAGTCGTAGTTTTGACTTACCGTATTGCTTGGATTTGCGTGCTAAATCTTCTCCATGAATGATTAGAATTTGTGTATAGAGGCTTAAGTGCTGTGAAGACATAATGTTGGAAGTTTAATGGATTTTTTACAACACTCAGAAAGGATTAAAAAGAATTTAATACTGCCTATATTTCGTCCTAGTCACTAGGACATCTACGGAGATTACAAATTGATATATCCTCTTTGTTTACTAATATTCCCTTAACTGACACCTTATCTCTCTTACAAAAAGTTTTCCCTTCTGACATCTTGGATCTCTTTTCCTTTGCCATTAACCCTTGGTATTTTTCTTGGAAAAACAAAATCTATAAGCAGATAGAGGGAACTGCCATGGGTTCCCCCCCTCTCTCCCCCCCTTGCTAATTTCTATATGGAAGATTTTGAAAAACGAGCCATAGACTCAGCCCCACTCAAACCTTCTATCTGGCTAAGATATGTAGATGATGTGTTCTCTATTTGGCCTCATGGCCCAGACACATTAGACTCCTTCCTCAGTCATCTCAATAGCCTACATCCAAGAATCCAGTTTACTATGGAAAAGGAAAAGAACAATTGTTTACCCTTCCTAGACACCTTAGTCACACGCCTGCCTAATGATACACTTGCCTTCACTGTATACAGAAAACCCACACACACAGGCAGATACATTCACAAACTCTCACACCACCTCCCCTCTCAACAAACTCTTACCAAGAGAGCCCACAATCTTTGTTCCAGTGGAACCGCCCTCACTATCGAGCTTAACTACATACACAGCACTTTCCTCTCCAATGGCTACAGCGATCACAGTATCAAAAAAAAATAATTAGTTCCTCTCCCATTCCCGGTCCTTCTCGTCAACAAGAATTTAAAAATGCCATCACCATACCCTACATCCATGGCACATCCGAAAAAATAGCCAAGATTCTAAAAAAGTACAACCTACACACAGCATATAAACCCCACTGCAAACTTGCTACCATTATCCATTCTACAAAAGATCAGCTCCCTCCTCTCTCTCTCTCTGCCTGGAGTTTACAAAGTATCCTGTTCCTGTAAGCTGGCGTACTTTGGACAGACAGGCAGATCAGCATCCATCCACCTAGAGGAACACAAGTCTTACATCTGTAAACACAACTATGGTCATTCAGGCTTGGCTGACCATGTCTTGGACACCACCCACAGAGTATCATGGAAGAAAACCACCATGCTCCATCACAGCAAATTCAAGAAAGAGAGACTATTCTTAGAAGCAGCAGCAGCTCTTAGAAATCAACCAAATCTTAATAAATACGGTTGCATTAAGCTTCTGAAAATTTGGAAAACACTCATCACCAGAGATCCTACTTTATATTCCAGGCCACCTACAACCGCCCTTAGAGGGCGCTTCTATATTTGCATAATTCCGATTCATCATAATTTGCTGCTTGTTAAACTAGTTCATTTGGATGTGAGGATGATTTTGAGAAGTACTTTACTGCGAGAGATTGCAGGAAAGAGTAGATATAAGGGATATTTGTGTCTCGATGAAGTTTAACATTTCTAATGTACCATGGTGCATTTATGATCATTCGTAAGCATTTGTTTTGTAGTTGAAGGATATTTGAGTATGGTGTAGTATGGCTGGGGATGCATAAGTGATAATGGGACAAATTATCAACTGATAGAGGAGCAATTTGATTTTAATATCTAGTTTACTGCTCCTATTGATAAGCAGGTAAAGCTGTGCTATGACTTTTAATGCCTTTGCACATAAGGATTTTGTATGCTGGCTAAAGGTTAGTTTTCTATCTAGCAGAGCTCCTAGATATTTGGCTTCTGTTTTCCAGGGAATCCTGATGTTAAATAGAAAGATGTCTTCTTTGGGAGATGTTGAATTTTTTGTGAACAGAAGAACACTGCTTTTTTGAGGGTTTACTTGCAGTCTCCAATTGGAGAACCAGTGTTCCAGTTTCAGCAGGTTATCTTGTAGTTTCTTTGAAACAAGATGTGGTTTAAGAGATCTGGCCAGTATTGCTGTATCTTCGGCTTAGAGAGCAATGATAGATGACGTCGGGTTATGCAGGATGTCCGCCATGTAAATCGAGAAAAGTATCAGCGCCAGGTGGGATCCTTGAGGCACTTCAGCCAAGATCCACCGCTGGGTAGAAACCGCCCCATTTAGTTTAACTTGCATGCGTCTTCCAGAAAGAAAGGACTTAATCAGGTGGATCAGATCCAGTGGAATGCCGGCTAAAATCAACTTGTATAGGAGTTCAAAGTGTCATAATTTATCAAAGGGCTTTTCTAAGTCAAGAAAGACTGCTCCGGTATATTGATGCCAGTTGAAGCTGGTGGTAATGTATTCAACTAGTCTATGGATCTGTTGAATAGTGCTGTGGAGTTTGCAAAAACCAAACTGCTCTATAGGTAGGATATTTAGCTGGTTAACAGAAACTTGAATTTTGGAGAGGACGCATTGGATCTGATAATAGCATCAGAAGATACGTCTATTATTATTTATTTATTTATTTAGTGTATGGCTCACACATGAAGTTACATTACAATAATCATTTATATATATAAACATAATATATAATACAGTTATAAAAGAGACACTCCAGAATAGACTACAACTGTATGTCTAGGTTGATTATCCAGCCAACCTCACTTGGTGTATATTGGATGAAGTCCAACAGGTTTCCACTGTATGTATGTTGAACACATTCTACTGTAATATGATTAATTGTATGTCGGGGTGATCCACAGTCCCACCTGGGTGAGGCAATCATGCCCCATTTGTAAATATGGTCTGCACATTTGCCGTGATTGGTGCGGATTCTGTTAAGGGTAGACCAAGTTTTCCAAAGTAGGTCAAAACCCGAAGGCATCTGTGTTGGGTCCACTAATTCGTGAAAAGATTGGAAGGTGCCTTGACTTTAGCCTATTTATATCTAGGGGTGGGATGTTTCCGTGCATTGGGAGATCTTGGGTTTCCATGATTTTTCTGTATTCACATAGAAGAAAGTTGAATCTGCAGAGGTGTAGAGGTGGGATGTTGCTTAGCACTGGGAGTTAGTAGGTTGGGGTTGCTTTTACTGTTCCAGAAATAAGGCACATAGTGGTGTTACGCTGAGCATCAACCAACGGTTGATATATACGGTGTCCCAAAATTCACGCAAGTAATTTTGATAGAAAACACAGGTTTTTAATTAAAAATTGTAATTTCTTATTGATTCATAAAGTATACAGTATAGGGTTATGCATGGAATAGCATATCGGGTAAAAGGCCTCCATGGCTTTGCTGGCACATACGCACTCTTTTGTCGAAATTTTCCATGACCGTTTTGCAATAAATGTGGCTGAATTTCGTTGATACAGTGCTCAATTTCCTCCTTCAAGGCGTGGGTGGTCGTGGGCTTGTTGGCATAAACCTGACTTCAAAAAACCCCAAAGAAAAAAGTCCAACGGCGTTAGGTCACATGATCTGGGCGGCCAATTCTGATCACCAAAACGGGAAATTACACGACCAGGAAATGACTCATGCAGTAATTGAATTGTTTCTCGGGCTGTATGGCATGTGGCACCATCTTGTTGAAACCACATGTCGTCCACATCCATATCTTGCAATTTAGGCACAAAAAACTGGATTATCATGTCACGATAGCGAGCACCATTAACTGTTATTGCCTTACCAGCCGCATTTTCGAAGAAGAATGGACCGATGATGCCTCCAGCCCAAAATCTGCACCAAACAGTGACACGTTGTGGATGCATTTGTTTATCAACAATCACTCGTGGATTTTCTGAACCCGAAATGCGACAATTTTGTCGATTAACGAAGCCATCAAGATGAAAATGAGCCTCATCGCTAAAGATGATTTTGTTCGAAAAATAAGCATCCACTTGTTGTTGTTCCATAATCCATTCAACGAACTCTTCGCTGTGTGTGGTCAGTAGGCTTCAGTTCTTGAGTCAATTGAACTTTGTAAGCATAAAGATGCAAATCTTTCGTGAGAATACGCTGTAGAGAGCTTCTCGAAATGCCCAATTCAAGACCACGGTGCCGAATTGATGTTCCTGGACTCTCAGCAACACTCTCATGAACTGCTTCGATGTTTTCTGTTGAATGACTTGTTGAAGGACGGCCAGAGTGTATGAGATCACTAATTGATCCAGTTTCCTTGAATTTTTTAATTAATCTTTTCACACTTGATGAAGTTAAATCACTATTCCGACCATATTTTGTACGAAAATTGCTAACTGTAGCTGCCAAACCTTCATTCTTTTTAAAATACTGCTCAACATTGAAAATGCGTTGTTCTTTCGTGTAGCACTCCATATTTAATAACCCTGAACTGTTTTTTCTCGTTGGCAACACTTTACCGCACAAATGGCGCAAAATTTAAATCTTGTGTGAATTTTGGGACACCCTTTACATAGGTGCTGTTCAGCCATACGTATGAGCAGTATTCAGCTGCAGAGTAAACGAGACCAAGAGCAGTGCAATGAAGTGTTGCTGTTTATGAGGGTGCCTTGCACCCCAAATTGTTCCACACAGTTTTTTCAGTATATTATTTTGTGTTTTTAGCTTGGATGCTGTGCTAATTAGATGTGGTTTAAAAGACAGAGTTCTGTCCAAAGTGACACCCAAATATTTTGGGAATCGGTTGTAGCATAGCAGTTTGCAGAAGTAGACGATCAGTTCTTTGTTATGTGGTTATTGTTCAGGTGAAAGAAGATAGGAGTGTTGGAGCAAGCTACCAACACTCCTATCTCAGTATCTCCCATTATGCAAAACACATCTCCTTGCAGATATGTATAATGTTATGCATTAAGAGAAGGGCCACTACTCAGACTAGTTTCGACCTTTATTGAGGTCTCTTCAGTGGGAGCCAGGCCCAAGTGGAGATACCAGGCAGAAGCATTAGCAAGGTCATCTCCTCCTATAGGAGTTGCCAAACGGTGTGACACCTTTTTATGCTCCACCTTTGCAAGGAGTTGCCCGGTGTTGTACCACTTTACCCCAGTCCTGAAGATACTTTCAGGCGCAAACTTTGTTTGCACACACTTGGATAAAGGATTAAACTAAATTTATTATAGTCTGACCAAGTGAAAAATAAACTTTCAACATCATTTGTTAATATATCTTCCATTGTAATGAAGTTGGTGTGTTTGATGGCTAGAGCAATGCCATCAGCATAACAAAACTTCTTGGAGGCTGTATTAGGCAAATCTGTGATGTATAAGTTAGAAAGGAGGGGAATCGGAACTGATCCTTGTGGTAACCCATTATCCAGTGTTCTTTGTTTACTTTTGTTCTCATCCATATATGCTCGGAACAGGCAGTTGCTTAGCATGTTTTCAATTAATTTAGCTATTGTTCTGCATGGGACTGTATGGAGTAACTTGCAGATTGCTCCTTGCCTCCAGACTGCAACATACGCTGTGGTAAGGTCTACAAAAGCTACAGGTGTTTTCAGGCATTGTTGGTAGCCTGCCTGTATATGTGTGGTGAGTGACAGAACCTGATCACAACAGCTTTGTTTATGTCTGAATCTGGCCTGTTCCACTGGGAGTTGTTCTATTATCTTAGAAGGAATTCTATTGAGGATAAGCTTTTCTAGGAGCTTATAACAGACACTAAGCATGGCGATTGGTCAGTAATTTTCTGGGTTATTGTTGGTTTTTCCTGGTTTTAAGACAGGGATAATTTTTGTCCTCTTAAACTCTTTTGGAAGTCTACCAGTCTGAAGGATGTCAGCAAAGAAGCAAGCCAATCAATGTTGAGCTTTTTGGCCTGACTTCAACAGGAAATCAGAATGAATTCCATCAAAACCTGGAGCCTTGCCTGGTTTCATATCCATTAGAGAAGTGTTAATATCTTCAAGAGTGAAAGATATTAACACTTCTCTAATATAAAGGGTCTGATGGTCTGTTATTTTTCAAATATGTAAGTTCTCTTTTTATTTGAAGAGTGTGCTGTTTGTCCTTGACAGTATATCTTGATGTGTTGGCAATATATGATGCATATTGGTTAGGAGAAATAGCTGATTGTTCCTGGACAGTCAGGGTACCACTACCTTGTTCTCTTAGAAGGCTCCATGCTTTTTTACTGGAGTGCCGAAAATTGGTCTTTCTACTGTCTCAGTCCATTTCTTCTGTCTGTTGGTGTCAAGGCTGTGAATGAGTTAATCTGCAATGTTAGGATTGCCACACTGTAGGTATTATTGATAAACTTTATTACTATCATCGTCCCATTCAGGGTTATACTCCTTGTTGAAGCCTCTTGGTATAATCTTTTAATCTACAGATAAACAGCTCCCACAAATCTCTTGTAATTATTGCTTGTTGGAGGAATCCAATGGACATATTTGTCGTGATAGGCAGCAAATGTATCCCAGTCAGCTTTCTGGAAGTTCCAGCAGGGATGTTGGATCGATCTGACAAGGAGTACCTGAAGACATGCCTCTAATGTAATTGGTCTATGTTGGCTTCATGGAAAGTTGGAGAGAACGTTGTCTTGAGTGACAAAGCAGAGGTCGGGATTATACTCCCCACTCCAAGCTGCTGACCTGAAGGAACATCTGTCTTTTGCATCAAAAATTAGGTGCACGTTGTGAATTTCTGCCCATTCAGTCAGTCTCACTGCATTCATTGTTGGAAGCATATTTTCAAAGTATGTGCTGGCTATTGAAGTCACCTATATGCAACACAGGGTGGTTGTGCACTGGTAGAACTTGTGGAGGCCACAAGAGGATGGGGGTATACATGTTGGTAATGGTTGTTCCTTATCTTGTTTGTTATTATTATTATTATTAAACAAGACCTCATGGAGTCAAAGACTCATCTGGGAGGGCCTTTTATCACACACACATCTCATCATACCGTGTCTTAAACACACTCAAACTCCTTGCACACACCACACTCTCAGGCAAGGCATTCCAATCATTCACAACTCTGCATGAAAAAACCTGCCTCTCACTCCCCTACCCACACCCTCTTTATACAGTTTCCAGCGATGACCTCTGGTTCTCCCCTGATCTCCCACTATTCTCTATAGAACTTCTCCACCATTGATCTTATAACAACCCCTTACCAACTTGCAGGTCTCTATCATATCTCCCCTCTTCCTTCTCTCCACCAGACTCTGCAAATTACATCTTCTCAATCTTTCCTCATATTCAACATTCCAGAGGTCAGAAACTACCTTAGTCAGTCGCCTTTGGACACTTTCCAACATCTCTTCATCCTTCTGAAAACCCGGTGACCAAATCTGTTCACAATAGTACATGTGTGGCCTAATCAAAGCCTATACAATGGAACAAGAATCTCCCTACTTCTACACGTGAGTGTCCTCCGCATCATTCCCAGAAGTCTTTGTGTTGTCTTCACAATTTTGGCGATGTGTCCCCTAAATTTTAGATCCTTATCCACTATCACCCCCAGATCTCTTATTTCCTCTACCTCCAACAATATATTCTCACCAAGCATAAATTCTGCATCTCATCTTTGTTTTCCAAATTTTAAAACCTTACATTTTGCAACATTGAACTCATATCCCCATTTGCTTGCCCAAACGCTCAATTTATTCAAGTCTTCTTGCAAGGCCACAACATCTTCACTACTCTTTATGGTTCATCCCAACTTTGCATCATCTGCAAACAACTGAATATCTCCATCCAAATCTTCACCAATGTCATTAATATACAAGTTGAATAGTAATGGCCCTAAAACAGACCCCTGAGGCACTCCACTAGTGACTTTCCTTTTCCTGGATATCGCACCCCCATACACAACTTGTTGATACCTATCAGATAGCCAGTCTCCAATCCAATGCACTAATCTAATATCCAACCCCATCTGCTCTAATTTGACTGTCAACTTATCATGAGGTACCCTATCAAAAGCTTTTGCGAAATCCAAGTATATTACTGTGTATCTTTCTCCTCTGTCCAAGGAAGCAGTCACTTTATTGTAATAAGTAAGTAGATTACTAAAACATGACCTCCCTTTAGCAAATCCATGCTGTCCATCAAAGATTATACCATTGTTGTCAACCCAACTCTGGATCCTAGTTCTCACAAGCTTCTCCAACAACTTAACCACAACACCTGACACAGAGATAGGCCTATAGTTCGATGCTTGAGTTCGATCACCTTCTTTATGAAGTGGCACAATCTTGCCCTCCTTCCACTCTTTAGGAACTTGACCAAGTGCAAGACTCGTATTAAAAAAATATGTCGTGGCAGGTGTCAACTCTCTGACACATTCCTTCAGAATACGCAGTGATATATTATCAAGGTCCCACAGCCTTATTTATATCTAGTTTACTCAACTCCCCAAACACCTCTTGCTCACTTACAGGCAGTCTCTCCTCCCCATCATCAACTGCTCTCAATCTCTCCATGAAGTCACATTCACAAGATTGAAAGATCTTTATGAACTGCTCATTAAGTATCTCCACCACACATTCTGCAACAGCTGTCTTTATACCATTTCCTCCAATCAATGTCATCCATCCATAATCATTCTTTCTTTTGCTGGCTATATCGAAAGAAAGAATGATTAAAGCCAAATCTTTTTGGCTTCATTAGCTAACTGCTGTTCATACCTCTCTTTAGCTACTCTCACCAACCAAGTCACCCTCCTTGCCTGGTCTTTGTAGACCTCATGAAATTGGTTACTTCCACTTCTCTTATGCTGCCTCCACAATGCCCTTTTTCTCTGTATTGCATGCTTAATCTCTTTATTCATCCATCTCACACCTACCTTATTTAACCTTCTCACCCATGGTATACAATTAGACATTGCATCTACTAAGTAGTTTTTGAAAATCCTCCAAGCTGCATTGATCTCTTTTCCAGCTAACTCCTCATTCCATGCTACACCTGCAAGCTGTCTCCTGAGCTCTTCATAATCATCCCCCCTTGTAGTTCCACATATACCCTTTTTTCACAGGAGTCCTTGCACTGCTGGCAACCACCCAGGTAATCACCTCATGGTCACTTTCACCAATTGGTGAATGATTTGACACCTCATTTATAATTACATCCTCTGATGAGATGACCAAATCCAAGACACTTAATCCTCGTGTGCCCTCTGTTACATACTGTCTGAGGTAGTTATCCCTCAAAAACTCGAGAAACTCATTTTCTTTACTTCTAGTTGCTATCTCTTCATTCCAATCTATATTGCCATAATTAAAATCCCCATAATGATCACCCTTTTCTTATTTGCTTGGCTTATTTGACTATACATTTCACTATCACCACCATCCACATTACCAAGTCTATAACAACATCCCACCAAGTATTTGATTCTATTCACCTCTATCTCACACCTACTATTCTCTTTTATCTTTCCAAGCAGCCTCCTGATATTCATTTTACATGCTCTTTGTTCTCTCTCAAATCATTTGTACCAATTAATACTATTAGCTCTTTTGCTCGCTTCCGCCTCATATCCAATGCCTCAAAACCACTGGCCCTATTTCCCTCGTACATCTCTACTTTGCATGGATATAACTCTTTCTCTATCATCAATAGCACTCCCCCTCCCTTTTTACCCCTTCTATCCTCACGAAACACATCATACCTTTCCATCTCTATTTCCGTCAGGATGTCGTCCTCATCTAACCATGTCTCACTTATTCCGACAATCTTTGGGTGAACAGACGCAATTAGTGCAACCATTTCATCCGCCTTGTTTCTTATACTTCTAGCATTGGTATACAAAGACGACAGCTCATTTCTGGATCTACAGCTAGTTTCACTGATACCACTCACTCGATGTGATCTCTCCATGCTGGACTGGGGCCATTTCCCTTTCTGCTTCTTCATTTTAGAACCCTTTGCAATTCCATCTGTTTCCTCTTGATCCCTGGTCATCCCATTTCTTTCCTGCCTACACATGCTCTCTCCTCCTCTTGGAGCATCCACCTTTCTCACGCTGTGTACCCCTGTTCAACCCGAGCCTCCCTGTTTCCCTTCTCCTCTTGTACACCCATTCTCTCATTTTCTATACTCATACCACTCACTTCCCATTCATATCACTTCTTCAATCTCTCCTGTCTTACTCACCTGCTCTTCCACATCACTCCCCCTCTCGATCTGATTCATTCTCTCTATTCACTTCTCTACCTTCCAGCAGCAGTCTCTCCAAGCGACTCACACCATAACCACTCAAATGCAGTCCATCGCTCCCATACAGCTCACTTCATCCCTCAAACTCATTCCACACATTAACAAACTGTACTCCCATCTCCTCACACATTTCAGCCAGAATATCATTCATAATCCTTGCTCTCCGCCTCATTTCACCACAATCATACCTGGGCAACACACTGACCACCCTTCCTGTCACACTATTCTCTTTTATCTTTCCAAGCAGCCTCCTGATATTCATTTTACATGCTCTTTGTTCTCTCTCAAATCATTTGTACCAATTAATACTATTAGCTCTTTTGCTCGCTTCCGCCTCATATCCAATTCCTCAATCACTTATTCATTTTACCGCCTGGAGATATATCAGATACATGCCACTGGCAATATTGGTTGTAATGAGGTAGTAATCTTCTACAGTACTACATACATAGGTGGCTAGGCCGTGTGCATGACATTTATATATATATATATGTATATATATATAAAACCAAGGTAGACACTCTGCCTCCAATTGGGAAGTGTGATCCAGTGAATTCAAGAAAGGGTTTATGTTGAATTATAAAGGTGGCAATTATGACAGAGTTAGGAGTCATCTTGCTGCAGTGCCATTGCTTGAGAAGCTAGAAAGAAAGAATGTCAGTAGTGCATGGAAGTGGTGAGAGATTGTTTGAGAGAAGCAGCATCAGACTGTATGCCCAAGATTAGGAGGATAAACCAAGTGGGAATTAAGTGAATGAGTAGAAATATAAAGCAATAGCTGCAAAAAAAGAAAAGAAAACACCATGGAGGAAATATAAAGAAAACAGTGATCAGCATAATCATGAGCAGAACAAAGTGAAAGCAGGAAGGCTGACTAGTTGTATAAGAAAGGCCAAATCAGATTATTATTATTATTATTATCATCAAACACTGTGACATGATCAGGCCATCAAAAAATGTTCATACCGCATCGTCCGGCGCGCGGGTTACCAAGGGACGCGTTCGGGTTTTAGGCAGAGGGACCGGTTCGAAAAATATGTTACAGTCTCCCTTAGACACCACTCCTCAGCACTCTACTAGAGGAAACTTCACCAATGGGCCCGCTACCTGTTTGGGGAGGTGTTTAGGTCAGTGCAAAGATATGGTTCTGCAAAAGGATGGAAATGGCAATGACAATGGCACCAGACTATGGCTTTAGGCAACTGGAACATCTTCTCTCTGACAGGGAAGGAGTTGGAACTGGTTGAGGAAGCCAAGTGCTACTGGCTAGACTTAGTCGGGCTTTCTTCAACCAAGAGGAGAGGCTCTGGAACTGTCGACCTGGATAAGGGGTGGAAGCTCTACTACTCTGGTGTGAGCCCGACAATGTCTGCTCAGGCAGGTGTGGCGATACTCACAAGCCCCCAGCTGTCAGACTGTGTTGCTGAGTGGATCCCATTGGGGGGGGATGAGTATGTATGTTAAGACTTCAGATGAAAAACCATGATTTGGCTGTGGTGCAAGCCTATGCACCTAACCTGGAGTCAGAATACTCTGCCTTCCTAGAGGAAGTGGATGCTGCTTTTGACAGGGTGGTAGACATGGAATCAATCCTGCTAATGGGTGACTTCAATGCACATGTTGGAACAAATGACCAGACATGGAGGGGTGTGGTTGGGAGGAACGGTGCCCCTGACCTTAACGCGAATGGGTTGAAATTATTAGACTTCTGCTGTACTAACAGCTTGTCCATAATGAATACCTTCTTCCATCACCGAGAAGTCTATAAGTATACCTGGTACAGGGATACACTAGAACAAAGGTCTCTGATTGACTTCTTTATAGTCTCAGCAGACCTATTTTCCTCAGTGTTGGACGTTCGTGTGAGAAGAGGGGCAGAATTGTCAACTGACCACCACCTTGTTGTGTGCACTCTACGGCTTCAGAAACCAGATGCTACTATCAACGCTGGTAGGCCTAAGCAGCTATATCGCATGAAATGGGAGACATTGGAAAATGAGTCTGTGAAGAAGAATTTTGCAGATGACATTTCCTCCAGGTTCAAAGAGATTCCCAAGCATGCTGCAGATGATGAGGAGGAATGGAAGCTGTTCAGGACAGCTGTCACTGCCTCTGCACTCTCATGGTGTGGCAGAAAGCGTCTCGGCGTGGCAATGGGCAGCGAGAAAAGGACACCTTGGTGGAACCAAGAAGTCTGAAAAACTGTCCGGGCAAAAAAGGAGTCCTACCTAACATGGTTTAGAATCGAGTCACCTGAGATGCGTTTGCGGTATGCTGAGGCACGAAAAGCTGCTGCTAAGGCAGTAAAGACAGCAAAGCAGGAGGCTTGGGAATCCTTTGGAGAAAGATTAGACTCATCCTATGCAAATGCAAACAAAGTATTCTGGCAGACCATCCGCTGCCTTCGAGGGAGAAAATCTTGCACAGCAAGGGCAATTAAGGCCTCTGATGGTGCACTTTTAACAACCGAGAAGGATATCCTCCACAGATGGAGGCAATACTTTGAGAGCCTTCTTAACCCGGGTGGCCCAGCAGTTGTGGACATCCAAGAGGTGCAGATCGGGGCAATGACTAGTCTCACAGCAGAAGAGGTCCATTTAGCAATAAAATTGCTAAAATCGGACAAGGCTGCTGGCGATGATGAAATTCGGCCCGAAATGCTAAAAACCTTAAATCGAGACGGTGTTCTCTTGCTGACTCAAGTGTGTCAGGCTGCTTGAGTATCTGGGCGAGCACCAAAGCAATGGCAGACAGGCATAATAATACCAGTCTTTAAGAAGGGAGACCAGAATGATTGCAGTAACTGTCGTGGCATCTCTCTGCTCAGCCTGCCTGGGAAAGTGTATGCTAAGTGCTTGGAAAGATGGTGCAGGAGCATAGTTGAGTCAAAGTTCCAGGAAGAACAATGTGGCTTTCGTCCTGGTAGAAGCACAACTGACCAAATCTTCACTTTAAGGCAAGTCTTTGAGAAATCTTGGGAATATGCCAAGAATGTCTACACATGTTTTGTGGACTTGGAGAAGGCATATGACCTGGTTCCTCAGGATAAGCTTTGGCAAGTAGTACAGGAGTATGGAGTGGATGGTCAACTATTAGCTGCCATCAAGTCCCTGTATGAATGCCCAGAGTTTTGTGTCAGGGTAAACAGCACAAAGTCTGAACCTTTGACAGTCTCCATTGGCCTCTGCCAAGGGTGTGTTCTGTCACCCCTCCTTTTCATAATATTTATGGACTGGATTGATAGGCACAGCTGAGGCAGTGAGTGTGTCAGAATTGGAAAATGTAGCATTGGGCGTCTGCTTTTTAGATGACCTAGTTCTGCTTAGCTCTTCCACAGATGACCTCCAGCGAACCATGGATAGGTTTGTAGCTGTTTGTGCAGACGCCGGAATGAAGATCAGTGTGGCCAAAACTGAAACATTTGTGATCTCAAGACAACCATCCCAGTGCACTCTAAATGTAAGTGGAGTCCCAGTGAGACAGGTGGAGAAGTTTAAATACCTTGGGTCCATATTCACGAATGATGGAAAATGGGACTTAGAGCTAGATACTCGAATTGGCTTAGCAAGCTCAATATTGCCGGAGCTTGGCTGTTCGGTAGTATTGAAGCGGAAGTTAAGCCAAATGGCAAAGCTTTTGTCTTCAATACAGTCTCTGTCCCCATCCTCACCTATGGTCATGAGAGTTGGGTAATGACCGAAAGAATGCGGACACGAATCTCAACCGCTGCTTCTCTGTGTTGAGAGATCACAGATACGCTGGTACGGGCACCTGGTCAGAATGCCACAAGAGAGGCTTCCTCAGCAGGCTCTCTTTGCCAAGCCAGAGGGTGGAAGGCCAAGGACTCACTGGATAGATTATATCCAAAACCTTGGGTGGACATGTTTGGGAATCCCACTAGAGAACACCTGAGCTTGGTGGCAGGAGATCGTGACCATTGGACGTTCCTCTTGCAGCTGTTGTCCCCACAACCCGATTAGGAAGAGTGGGCCTTGAAGATGTATATATGTATGTATTATTATTAAGAGAGACCTCCATGGAGTCAGAGACTCGTCGAGGGAGGCCACATACTACACAAACCAGCTATCATACTTATTCTTGAATTCATTCACACTGCTTGCCCTCATAACATCCAATGACAATCCATTCCAATCGTGCACCACCCTCTGAGAAAAAACTCTACCCCTTACACCCTTCTTGGTGGCCTTCATTCTCAGCTTCCCAGGGTGCCCTCTCGTCCTTTCCCCACCCTCCATAAATTGAAAATTACCATCAATTGAAATCTGTATAACCCTTTCAGCAGTTTGTAAGTCTCAATCAATCAAAATCATTCTTCAAAGACTGCATATCAGCAGCATTCCTGATTACCCTCCCTATCTTTGCATCATCTGCAAATAACTGTATGTCGCTTGTCAAATCCTTCCCAATATCATTAATGTACAGATTGAATAACAGTGGACCAAGCACTGACCCTTGTGGTTCACCACTTGTTACCTTAAACATTGCAGTCTCAGATCCCTCGTATACCACTTTTTGATATCTGTCAGTCAGCCATCCTCTTATCCATGCTAATATTGTATAACCCAAACCCATTTTCTCCAATTTATGCAGAAGTCTGTCATGTTTTATTCTACCAAAAGCATTAGCAAAATCCAAAAGTATCCATTCCCCTTGTCTAGTTCAATAGTAACACTGTCATAGAATGTGAGCAAGTTGCTAAAACATGACCTTTCCTTAGTAAACCCATGTTGTTCATTGCAAAGTAGAGATTCGCTGTCAATCCATTTCTGATTGCGGGCCCTAACTAATTTTTCCAAAACCTTCACCACCACACCTGAGATACTAATTGGTCGATAGTTTGATACATTGGTCTTTGCACCACCCTTATGCAATGGCATTACCATATTCCATTGCATAAGGATTCCTCCCATTCCTGCAGAATCTTCCCTGTTTTGAGACTCATATTAAACATCCAGGTCAAAGGAATGATCAATTCAGCTGAACACTCTTTTAGCACACATGTTGATATTCCATCAATCCCTATTGCTGAATTTTTATTCAGTTTGTGCAACAGCTCTAATACCTCGGCCTCACACACCTGCGTTTCTTCATCTAGTGCAGAAGTAACAGTGAACACAACGTTGCATTCACCAATCTGATAGCTTTTAACGAAATGGGCACTCATTAACTGAACAACCTCTTCTGCATCAGTAACCCTTACTCCATCTGGATTTAGAAGAGTTATTCTTTCATATTCATTCTTTCTTTTACTTACAGCATATCGATAGAATTCTTGCGGGTTGTCTTTCGCATGCAGAACCAGTTTCTTTTCATAATCAGACTTTGCTTTCCGTACAACAGTTGTGACTATTCTAGCGTGCTGCTTATAACGTTCATATGGATGTCATCCTTATGCAAATAGTATTCCTTCCACATCGTCCTTTTCTTACGAATCTCTTGTTTAAGAAGATTACACATCCATTTGACTCCTACTCTATTTATTCTTCGAACTCTCGGAACACATTCTGATATCGCATCATTTAAATATTGTGTAAATGCTTCCCATACACTATCGATATCCTTTCCATCCAGCAACCGATCCCATTCCCCTGAACTCAGTATACTCCTCAGTTGGTCATAATTTCCTGCTTCTTAGTTCAACATGTAACCTTTTTTGAATGGAACATTCATAAACTTAGTGACTTCCCAAGTGAGTACCACATGATCACTGTCACCAACTGGAGGAAGAATAGTTATGTCTTTAATTGAAATGCCCTCTGATACTATGATAACTAATAATTAAGGAATTGACAGCATACACTAGAAATATAAATTAAATAAACTTTAATATATACTTTCCGATATTTTGGCAAAAATGTCATGTTGCCATCTTCTTGGGAACTTAATACACAAGTACTACATAACAACAAATGAGAACCGAAGCTAGCGTTTTCCTAAAGTCCTGATGGTGCCCCCTGGCGGGCTATATTGGTAGTTCTTGGCCTCTGGGCTGAAGTTCTTCTGATAAATGTTTCCCAAATTTGGGGCAGTCTCATGCATCCAAATTTGTTGAGGCTTGGCATGTTCCTAATGGCTGAGGCTGATTCCATGAATAGTCTTTCATATTTGAACTTGCTGCGGTGTATTACTGTGGCTTTCTTCCATCTTATTCTGTGGCGAGTATCCAGAGCATGGTCTGCAAGCCCAGAGTGGCTGTACTGGTGAAATCGGATGTAATCCTTGTGTTCTGAGATTCTGATATTTGCTGTCCTGCCTGTTTGGCCAAAGTAGGACAATTTACAGCTGCAAGGGACCTGGTATACACCAGGTAGGTCTAGGGGAAGTGGTTGGTCTTTAGTGGAGCGGATAAGGGATGCCAATTTTCTGTGTGGTCTGTAACAAGTGGTCAAGTCATGTTTTTTTAAGATTTTGTTGATTTTTTCCGAGATGCCTCGGACATCAGGAATGGTGATGGATTTAGAGTAATCTTTTTTGTGAGGGGGGGGGGGGGGGGGGAAGTGGGTTGTGGATAACTGGTTTAAGTATTTTTTGGATTCTTTTGGGGGTGGGGGTAGCCATTGGCTGAGAAAGTGTTAAGGATGTGATTTAGTTCAGTGGTTAGGGCTTGATCATTTGAACAGGTTATTTTTGTTTCTATAAACTGAGAAAACCAAGGTTCCATCAGGTTGGCGGGTGACTAGTGTGTCTAGGAAGGGTTATTGTTTTCTTCTTTTTCCAGGGTGAACTTGATTCTAGGGTGTTAGTTGTTTAAATGTGTTAGGAACGAGAGGAGTGAATCCGAGCCATGTGGCCAAATAGCGAACATATCATCAACGTAGCAAAGCCTTATGGTAGGTTTTTGTGGGGCTGAGTTCAAGTCTTTCTCTCCAAAAGTCTCCATAAAGAAGTTGGCCAAGGGTGGGGAAAGTGGTTAACCAATGGCTGTCCCCTCTATCTGTTTATAGAATTTTTCCTGCCAAACGAAATAGCCTGAGTTCATTGTAAACTGAAATAGGGCTGAGATATCAGGAGAAAATTTAGCTTGGATTAGCTCTAAAGTTTGAGGGGGACATTCGTGAATAAGGAGGAGATGTCAAAACTGACCATTATGTCATTATGTTGGAGTGTAAGGTTTTGTATACTGGCTTTGAAGTGGGCTGAGTTTTTTATGTGTGATGGTGTGTTGCCAGTATAGTGTGAGAGCGCTTTGGCTAAATGCTTGGCTAGCGTGTAAGTGGGGGAATCAATGCCATCCACTATGGGACGTAATGGCACATTTTCTCTATGTATTTTTGGGAGCCCATATATGCGGGGGGAGGGGGTCTAGAGTTATATGGTTTCAGTCTGTTGGTAATATCCAGACCAAGAAGTGACCTTCTTAAGGAGCCTATGAAGTTTTCTAATTTGAGAGTTGGTGGGATTGTATTCAATAGGGAGGTAAGTGGATCGATCTGATAGTAAAGCCTTGAGCTTACCTGTGTAGTCATTATGATTGAGTACCACAGTGGCATTCCCCTTATCTGCTTTGGTGATCGCTATTTCTTTGTTTTTCTTCAATTCTTGTAGTGACTTGTATTCACTAATGGATATGTCGGATTTTGGAGGTTTTGCTTTTGTGAGAATACAGGCTACATCCAATCTAATATCGTTGGCGATGCTGTTTGGAAGGTGGCGAATCCCGCGTTCAATTTGGATCATTAATTCCTCCGCTGATAATTTCTTAGGAGCAATGGCGAAGTTGTGTCCACGTGACAGAGCATTGAGTGCTTCAGGCTTCAAGATAACTGAAGAAAGGTTAACTACAGTGTTGGTTTGTAGTTTAGGTTTGGATGCCGAGTTCTTTATTAATTTTTCAAACTTGTTGATCAAATTAGAAAACTTCATAGGCTCCTTAAGACCAAGGTCACTTCTTGGCCTGTGGAGATTACAAACAGACTGAAACCATATAACTCTAGACCCCCCGGCGCATATATGGGCTCCCAAAAATACATAAAGAAAATATGCCATTACGTCCCATAGTGGATGGCATTGATTCCCCCACCTACACACTAGCCAAGCATTTAGCCAACGCACTCTCACACTATACTGGCAACACACCATCACACATAAAAATCTAAGCCCACTTCAAAGCTAGTATAGAAAATAGAAAACCTTACACTCCAACATAATGACATAACGAGCAGTTTTGACGTCTCCTCCTTATTCACGAATGTCCCCCCCCCCCTCAAAGAAACCTTAGAGCTAATCCAAGCTAAATTTCCTCCCGATATCTCAGCCCTATTTCAGTTTACAATGAACTCAGGCTATTTCGTTTGGCAGGAAAAATTCTATAAACAGATAGAGGGGACAACCATGGGTTCACCACTTTCCCCACCCTTGGCCAACTTCTTTATGGAGACTTATGAAGAGAAAGCTTTAAACTCAGCCCCACAAAAACTACCATATGGCTTCGCTACGTTGATGATATGTTCGCTATTTGGCCACATGGCCCGGATTCACTCCTCTCGTTCCTAACACATTTAAACAACTAACACCCTAGAATCAAGTTCACCCTGGAAAAAGAAGAAAACGATAACCCTTCCTAGACACACTAGTCACCCGCCAACCTGATGGAACCTTGGTTTTCTCAGTTTATAGAAAACCCGCCCATACAGGAAGATACATACACCAACAATCCCCACCCCCAACAATATAGAGTTATTAAGACATTATTCAACAGGACAAAACTTATCTGTTCAAATGATCAAGCCCTAACCACTGAACTAAATCACATCCTTAACACTTTATCAGCCAATGGCTACCCTCCCCCCCCCTAAAATCCAAAAAATACTTAAACCAGTTATCCACAACCCACCTTCCCCCCCCCCCCCCCATTCACAAAAAAGATTACTGTAAATCCATCACCATTCCCTACGTCCGAGGCACCTTGGAAAAAATCAACAAAATCTTGAAAAAAAACACGACTAGACCACACAGAAAATTGGCATCCCTTATCCACTCCACTAAAGACCAACCACAACACCTAGACCTACCTGGTGTATACCAGATCCCTTGCAGCTGTAAATTGTCCTACTTTGGCCAAACAGGCAGGAGAGCAAATATCAGAATCTCAGAACACAAGGATTACATCCGATTTCACCAGTACAGCCACTCTGGGCTTGCAGACCACGCTCTGGATACTCACCACAGAATAAGATGGAAGAAAGGCACAGTAATACACCACAGCAAGTTCAAATATGAAATACTATTCATGGAATCAGCCTCAGCCATTAGGAACATGCCAAGCCTCAACAAATTTGGATGCATGAGACTGCCCCAAATTTGGGAAACATTTATCAGAAGAACTTCAGCCCAAAGGCCAAGAACTACCAATATAGCTCGCCAGGGGGCACCATCAAGATTTTAGGAAAATGCTAGCTTCGGTTCTCATTTGCTATTATGTAGTACTTGTGTGCACGTGTCTTTGTATTAAGTTTCCAAGACGATGGCAACGTGATGTTTGCCAAAATATCGGAAAGTATATATTAAAGTTCATTTAATTTATATTTCTAATGTACGCTGTCAATTCCTTAATTATTAGTTATCATGTTTAACCAGCGTATAAGCCTCTCTACAAGAATCGTGATCATCCACGGAGATTCCCTCTGACACTGTAATCAAATCTAGCACTCTTTGACCTCGAGTTCCTTCTGTTACATGCTGCTTGAGGAAGTTGTCCCGCAACAGCTCAATAAATGCATTTTCGTTCTTCTGATGAGATTTTACTGCTACCCAATCAATATTTGGATAATTAATGTCTAACATTATGATTACTCTTTTTGCATTCATCCTTTCTATTTGGTGATGCATTTCTTCATCCCCAGCAACTGATCCACCAGGTCTGTAACAACAGTGTGTAATTTGTCTTGTTAGAGTCCATCTCACACCAGATGTCTTCAAACTCACTACCACATGAAATATTGTTAGCAGTGTTGCCAATTTAGCTCTTTTGGAGCTAGATCTAGCTCTTTTTTTTCTTCCCTAGCTCCAAATCTAGCTCTTTCAGAACTAGTTTCAGCTCTTTATAGTTGTTTTTATAACTTACTGTTAAAGAAATTGTTTTGAAAGTTTTCCAGATGTTCACATTTGATAAGAATTGTATTGTATATTTGGTGTGAGTATCGTACATGTTTCAAATGCATGATGACGTCATTCAGTCACGTGGCCGAACAGTCTACCATTATGTTGGCTTAAAGTTGATAGCACCGCTACAAGTTAGTCTTTGCACAGTGTGGTTGGTAGTTAACGATAGCAAGTGGGAAGTTTCAAAGACTGATCATAATTCGTTGCAGTAAAGAGTTGTATACCCTTCTTCAAAATGACAAAGAGAAAAATAATGCTTACAAGCAAAAATTTTGGAGGGAGTGGTTGCAAATGAGAATATTTAGTAAATGGTTGTGTGAAGTTCCTGGTGATGCTACAAAAGGCCACTATACATTTTGCAGATGTGATATAGCTGCTAAATATTGTCAGCTTGTTAAGCATAGCAAAACTAAGAAACATCTTGCTGCAGCTCCATAAAAGGCTTTTCCTATTACAAATGTGCTTGTGAAAAATCCTGATGAGACTGCGAACTTTGAAGGTAGGTTATCATTACTGCTTTGTTGTCACTCATCGTTCAACAGTTATGATCATTATTATTATTATTCCGGCCTCCATGGAGTCAAAAGACTCAGCGTGGGAGGTCCTTCCTAAGAAACACAAAGTCTATCAAGACTCATCGAGGGGAGGTGCCTCCTAGGAAACACAAAGTCTATCATACCACTTAAACTCATTGACCGTTCTTGCTCTTACCACTCCATCAGACAATGCATTCCATGGTTCAACCACCCTCCATGCAAAGAAACCTCCTCACCCTCTTGCTCACAGTTTCCTTTCGTAACTTCCAGGGATGGCCTCTTGTCATCACTCCTTCCCACTGTTCAACCAAGCAAAAGAACTCTCCAGTGTCAACCCTGTAACCACCTCTCAACAGTTTAAAAGTCCCAATCACATCACCCCTCCTTCTTCTATCCACCAAACTCTGCAGTCCACATTCCCTCAGCCTATCCTCATAACTATCATTGTACAGTCATGAAACCATCTGTGTTATCCGCCTTTGTACCCTTTCCACAGTTAATTTATCCCCTTCAAATCCTAGGGACCAAATTTGAGAACAATAGAATGATAACTGTTTTATCTCTGCAGGTCAGTGTCCTTCTCATTATTGCAACAATCCTCTGTGTTACCTTCACCACCTTTGCAATATATCCCCTAAATTTCAGGTTTCTATCGATCATCAACCCCAGATCTCTCTTGTCTACCCTACTTCCTCCAGTATAACTCCTCCCATAGAGTATGCAGTGTCCCATCAATGTTTCCCAAACCTCAAGACCTAACATTTTGCTGCATTGAACTGACACCCCCATTAATTGCCCATCTTTCTAGCTTATTCAAATCCTTTTGCAAGGCTGCCGCATCTGCACTATTAAGAATAATCCTTCCGAGCTTTGCATCATCTGCAATCCACTGACAATCATTGATATAAAGGTCCCAGTAACCCTCTACTTCATTGAAACTACCCCACCATACACAACTCCCTAATACCTATTGGACAGCCAATCCTGAATCCAGTTGGCCAATCTGACATCCAGGTCCATGTGCTGCAACTTAAATATCAGCTTATCATGTGGCACCCTGTCAAATGCCTTCGCTAAGTCTAAGAAAATGGCAGTATCTAATAGAGCTTTGCAAAACTATCATCCCAGACAGTCAAATTATGCCAAAGGTAAAAATGCACCAAACTAAGTGCTCTGTAATTGTACAGAATATTCTAAGTGAGCATTTTGAAGAAGATCTAATTGTGGACATTGGAGATGAAAATTTCAGCTTGCTAATAGACGAATCGAATGATATCACAGTGAATAAGAGTTTAGGAATGGCCATCATTTATTGTAGCAAGAAATTGATCAAAATTATGCAAATCCTTTCCTATATTGTTAATGAACAAATTGAAAAGTAGTGGTCCAAGAACAGAACCCTGCGGCACACCACTAGTCACAAGCAGTCTTTTGGACTCCACTCCTGAATAAACCACTCTCTGGTCTCTCTCTCCATCAACCACCCTCCTATCCATCTCACCAATCCTAGATCCATCCCCATATGCTGCAGTTTACTGATTAAAATTCCATGTGGTATCCTGTCAAAGGCCTTGGCAAGGTCCAGTAGAATCACTGTAAATTCATTATCCTTATCCAGTTCAGCATCACTGTGTTATAAAACCTGAGCAAGTTACTGAGGCATGATCTACCCTTCACAAAACCATGTTGTCCCCCATACAATATCCCATTTTCATCTATCCAATCCTGTATTCTTCTCTTGACTAATTTCTCCAAGACATTGACAATGATTCCTGATATGCTAATCGGTTGGTAATTTACAACAACAGTCTTGGAACCTCCTTTATGCAGTGGAACTATTTTTCCCTCTTTCCACCCCCTCGGGACTAACCCAGACCCGAGACTCAAATTAAACAAAATGGTCAAGGGTACTGACAATTCTTTAGCCGCTTCACGTACGACACGAGCTGGTATACCATCCAATCCCACAGATATATGACATTGAGGTTTTGCAATAGACTACTCACCTCCACTTCATTCACCACAATTCCCGTATAATCTATTGGTTCATTCATTTCTGCAATGTCACTGCCTGGAAGATATATTCTTGCAAAGTGCTTGCTCAGTAATTTAACTATATCAACTGATTCGATTACCTCCCTACCATCGGCATTCTTTAAAATCATTCTGCCATATACATTTTTTCTTTTACTTGCAACATATCGAAAAAACTGTTTAGGATTATCTTTAGCCTGCATGGCCAATGTTCTTTCGTAATCCTTTTTTGCTTTTCTTACCACACTCGTCACCCTTCTGGCCTGCGCTTTATACCGTTCATGTGCCTGTCAGTCACCTTTCTCCTTAAATTCCCTCCATAGTTGCTTTTTTTTTGCAACTCAAGCTTAATGGTGTTATTCATCCATTTAACCCCTACTTGATTTATTATTCGGACTCTAGATATACACTCAGCCATTGCTTCATGCAAACACTTCTTAACCGCTTCCTATGCACTATCAACGTCTAGCCCCTGCAGTTGTACATGCCATGGCACTGAACCAATCAATCTCCTAAGCTTGTCATACTTACCAGCCCGATAATTCCACATGTACCCAGTCTTAATTGTAAATTGCACACCTTTAGCCACCTCCCAAGTCAAGACCCTATAATCACTCTCACCAATTGGTGGCAACGTTGTCATATTCGTTACAGCCAAATTCTCAGATGCAGTTTCCAGGTCAAGCACTCTGATCCCTAGTATTTTCCATTACATGCTGTCGCAGATAGTTATCCCTTAATAACCACATAAAATCCAATTTCTTCCTCCCATGTGTCCTCTCCTCCTTCCAATCAATGTTACCGTAGTTGAAATCTCCCATAGTAATTACCCTCCTTCCACTCATTTCTTCTATTTGCTTATGCATACTATCTCCACCATCTATTCTATCACCTGGTCTATAGCAGCACCCAACTGTATATTTAGTTCTGCTAGTTTCAGTCTCACACCAAATAGCCTCAAATGTGTTCTTTTCTCTATCCTGCATTTCCACTTCTATTCTTCTTGGCTGTAGCTCATCAGCTATCATCAATAACACTCATCAGCTATCGTCAATAACTGTCATCAATAACACCCCTGTCACTCCTGAACACACCATACCTCTCACATGTAGACATCTTTGCACACATATGATTGGTCCGAACCAGATGAACACAAACCCGAAATCGTTCTCACCTCGTCAACATTCCCATGACAAAGCCCATTCCCATCATTAACACAGTTATATACCATTTTCGCTCTTACACTCACATTCACACCATTCGTCCCTTTATAATTTAGTTTCCCCTGACTCTCTGTGTTAGGTCTCATACCAGTTATTAGTTTTTCCAGACTCCTGATACCAAACGAATTCAGGTGTAGGTATTATGAAAGGAAATTATTTAAGCAGGCCATAGTAAACCCAAAAGAATATTTTCGTTATGTAGCAAGTAAATGGAAAAATTACTATGACAGGATAACTTTAAACAATATTCATGGTACAAAGATGATATAGATAAAAGAAATAGTTGAGTTGCTGAGTGATTATTTTGTAAAGATGCCTCTTCCAGGTTCCCGAGGTGCATATCAAAATTCACGTAAATGAAGAAAAGTTGTTCAGCATATTGAAAAATATGAATGTGAACACAGCAGTGTGGCTCGATGGCATGTCAGTCTGTGTACTATGCTAATTTATTAGAGGCAATTGCCTGTAATAAATTGTTCAATCTAAGTCTCTGCTCTGGCATGATTTCAGGGTAGTGGGAAGAGGGTAAGATAGTTCAGTCACATAAAGGCTGCTCCAAGACAGAGGTAGAAAACTACAGCCCAATTAATATATCAGGAGTGGTTGTTAAAGTATTGGAAAAATTGGTTAAAGTCAAAATCCAACAATGAGTGGATAGGGATGCAATACTCTATAGTGGGCAGCATGGGTTTGTATATTGTACGTCCTGTCTTTGTATTTTATTCACATTTTACAATAAAGTGATAGCAGAATTGGATAAAGGAAATGGCTACACCATGATACTGCCAGGCTTTGCAAAGGTGTATGAAAGAATACCACATGGCTAAATATTACAAAGGTTGGAGCAAATGTGACGGATATGAAGCTAATAGCATGGATAAGTACATGGCTGACATACAGACACCAGAGAGGAGTCTAGGAGAATGAAGGTATTCAAAAATTAATTGACAATTCCAAAAGGCTGCACCTAAGTAGCTAATGTAAGATAACTAAAAAAAGGTCATTAAATTTCCTAACTTATCAAAAAAATGTATAAATGTGTGTGTGTGTGTGTGTGTGTGTGGATGGTGGATGCTGTGACAGTGAATGAGTTTAAGGCGAGGTATGATAGATACTGTATGAATGTCAAATAGTTGTGATGAATATGATTTGGGGCCTCCCTCGATGAGTCTAATGACTCCCTGGAGTTGCCCGTAATAATAGTAATAATATATATATATATATATATATATATTTTTTTTTTTTATGAAGAATTGAATGACTATAACCGAGATTTAAATAAAAAGGTTTTAATATAAAAACACGACTAGTTTCTGCCTGTAACAGCCTTCATCGGGTGACATAAAAGAAAGAAAAAACACTAAACACTGAAGGTTAAAAGACTATGAACAACATAGTCTCTATACATAATTAGCATGAAAACGTTGTAGTTGTATTTAAAGCTGTTCTTTCGTTTGTTGCATTGTTGGGAGAGTGCGTGCTTGCAGCATCACGTGAACGCCAGTACATGATTACAGCTGAATGATTAACTGGGAGGTTGTAGCTCAAGTTATTATTTAGATGAACAGGATTGAAGATGATTTTTCTCTCTAGTTCATCATTGCAACAGAAGATGTTAATAGATTTTTCCCAGCAGACTTTGTGACTTTGGTTTTCATCATTAGGATTAGCCGAGAAAAGGATATGACTTGATAATGCACTGGCTCACTGTCTCTTGTAAGTAATATCCCTCATGTGTTCTTCCATACGCAGTTCGACATATTTGTCTGTCTGCCCAAAATAAGGAATATCACAATCACACAATATGGCTGAAGCATCTTCCTCAGCCATAGCCAAGTTAGCCGGTCTTGGGCACGGGCAGTAGGGTTTTTTCCGCCAGTTTATCTGGTGTTTTTCATCCCGCAAGCAGGCGAACCGGCCATGTGAACATACAGGGATACAGCCAAGAATACCTTGAGGCATAGGAGTGACCATTCTATCATCATATTTCAGTTACGAAATCCAGGCATGCTTGGAAGGTTGTGGGCCTTAAAGGCCTGTTAAAGCCATTGGGATAGATAGGATGAAATACTTCAATAAAGTTTTCATTGAACAACTCCACTATGCCTCTGCATCAGTCACTCTATTCCCATTTTTATCCCATAATGTCATTCTTTCACAATTATTTCTCCTCCTATTGGCCACATAGCTAAAAATTCCCTAGGATTTTCTTTGGATCCTAGTGACAATCTCTTCTCATATTCCAGTTTTGTCTTCCTTACCATACTAGTCACTCTTGGCATGAATCTTATATTCTTCATGCAACTGCTGTCCATCCCTCTCCTTATATCTCTTCCATAATCTCTTTTTCACTTACAGTTCCTGTTTAATATTGTTTGTTATCCACTTTACTCTATTCCCACTTTACACCAAATTGTGTCCACTTCTTCACTCATGGAATACAGCTTACTATTTCTGCTAACAAATATTCCTTCACCATTTCCCAAGTACTGGTGATATCCTCAGGGGCACACTAGTAGTGTCTGGTGCCTGTGTGCAAAACTTTAGTTGGCGCTCCTATACTCCTCCCCCAAATAAAAAATCACTTTATAAAAACATATCAGTGAGTAAAAATGAAATACGAAATATATTAATTATAAGTTTATTGAACAAAAAGCAGAAATTACAAAAAAAAAGGTATATAAGAAACAGTAAACATACAAGGGTACAAAAACAGCAAAAATAATTTGGAAAAAAATAAAGTAATTATATAATAAAATAAATAAATAATACTAACTTACAAGTATATAAAATAGGAACATATTAAACATTACTGGGTAAAGAAATAGTTAAATAAATATTTAAACAGAAAGAAAAATCACTTTGTGAATTGAACTTTACTAGTTTTCATTAATGAAAATTTTCGAATAATATCATGTATATCAAGTTGATCTAAAATATCTGACTCTATTGATATAATGGCAAGATTTGAAAGTCTGTCTTGTACCATTGTGGAGCGCAAGTAGTATTTAATAATTTTAAGTTTAGAAAGGAAATAGTTTGTGTTGTTTATATTGTGTACGTCTGTAATACTGCAGAGCAGAAAGCAAACGGAGAAACTACTGCTCTACTTTATCTCCGGAACAACCACCATGGCGAGCAAACCCTTACAATTGACCCCAAGTTCCCGGCGTCCCTTAAATGGGACAGGGATGCGAAGAATCTCCGGGCTCAAAACGGTGTCCACTTTTAAAATTGCAACTTGGAATGTCAGAACTCTGTATGAAGCTGGCAAATTAAGAAATGCCACAAGAGAAATGAAGAGGCTGGCCATCCGGATTTTGGGAATTTGCGAGACAAGATGGCCAGGATCTGGAAAGTGTCAACAAGATAATACAACAATGTATTACTCTGGGAATGATAAGAACAAACATCGACATGGTGTAGCTGTAATAGTAGATGAAGAAATCAATAAATCAGTAATAAATTGGATTCCATTTTCTGAAAGCTCTTACAACTTCAGGAAAACCCCGTTAACATAAATATCATCCAAGCTTATGCACCCACAGCTGACAAAAGTGAAGAAGATGTTGAAGAGTTTTATGAACACCTAAAAGAGATTAAAAACCTAACAAAGAAACATGATATAAACATAGTGATGGGTGACTTCAATGCAAAAGTGGGAAGAGGGGGTGATGGAGAAATTGTTGGCGAACATGGCTTAGGCACCAGAAATGACAGAGGAGATCGCCTAGTCCAGTTCTTTCAGGAAGAAGATCTAACAATAGCAAATACCTGGTTTAAACTTCCACCCAGAAGATTGTACACTTGGAAATCGCCTCAAGATAACCAACATAACATTGTCAGAAATCAAATTGATTATATACTGATAAATAAAAGATTCCACAGTAGTATAAAGAGCGCAAAGACTTATCCTGGAGCAGATATCTCATCAGACCACAATCCCATAGTTGCAGAAGTACGTCTTAGATTAAAATCAGCTAAAAAATCACAAAAGAAGAAAAAGAAAATTGATGTAGAAAAACTGAAAGACCCGAACATAAATAAAAGTGCCAAGACACAGCTTAACCTGCGATTACAACAGATTAACATAGAAGAAAATAAAAGTGTGGAATCTCTTTGGAATAGCTTAAAGAATGCCATCGTAACAAGTATTGAAGAAGTAGGTTATGTGAATAATATAAAACAACAGGAATGGATGACAGATGAGATTCTTTCTCTTATTGATACAAAAAGAATGTACAAAAAACAAAGACCTAGCCAGGTATACAGAAACACATAACATCATCAAGAAAATACTGATGGGTGAATGGGTGAAAAAACTGATTTCATCATGGAGAGACGAAAATGGAAAAATAGTTCTAGAAGAAGAGAATAAAGCACAGATTTGGATAAAATATGTAACAGAACTTTTCAATGATACTAGACAGAAGCCTATAAATATAAAAGATAACATTCAAGGACCAGCAATCATGAAATGCGAAATAGAGAATGCTATACGAACAAGTAAAACAGGAAAAGCCAGTGGACCAGATGGTGTGCAAACAGAATTTTTAAAATTAATAGAACCAGATAACATCAAACTTCTTGAAAAACTATTTAATAAAATATATGAAAGTGATGAATTTCCATCAGATTGGCTCAAATCTACATTTATCACTGTCCCAAAGAAACCCAAAGCGAATTCCTGTGGTGACTTCCGACTTATTAGTCTAATGAGCCAAACATTAAAAATATTTTTGAAAGTAATTCAGAATCGTATTTATAGAAAAAGTGAAGAAACTCTAAGTGAAACACAATTCGGCTTTCAGAATGGTTTTGGTACTAGAGAGGCCCTTTTCAGTACCCAAATATTGATACAAAAATGCATAGAAAAACAGAAATCTGTCATTATGTGTTTCATAGATTTTCAAAAAGCATTCGACAAACTCAGACACACTAACTTAATAGAAGTCCGTCAACAAATAAGGCTAGACGAACAAGACATAAGACTAATAACAAATCTGTATTGGAATCAGTCAGCTACCGTTCAATTAGACAACATTACCACCAGTGATATTAACATCAAAAGAGGAGTGAGACAAGGATGCGTGCTCTCACCACTCCTGTTCAACATATATGCAGAGGTAATCTTTAAAAAAGCATTGGAAGAATGTTCAGAGGGAATCGCAATAAATGGAAAGATTGTTAACAACCTTCGATATGCAGATGACACCGTGCTAATTGCAGATAATATTATGGATCTCTAAAAGCTCATTGACAGAGTATACATAGAAAGCCAAAGAATGGAAATAAATATAAACATTAACAAGACAAAATACATGATCATCAGCAAACATCCAGCCTCATCAATGAAACTGACACTCAATGGGAAAAATATTGATCAATTGTCAAGATATAAATATCTTGGTTGCTGGCTTAATGAACGGTGGGATCCAGAAATAGATATAAAGACAAGGATTGAAGTTGCACGGCAGTCCTTCATGAAAATGAGAACACTATTCTGCATTAAAGACCTAAACATGGAAGTCAGATGCTGAATGCTGAAATGCTACGTGTGGTCTATTCTGCTCTATGGAGTTGAAACATGGACATTGAAGGCGACAGCCATCAAGAAAATCGAAGCCTTTGAGATGTGGCTATACAGAAGAATGCTAAAGATATCATGGACAGAAAAAATTACCAATGAAGATGTCTAAAAATCCATTGACAAAGCTAAACATCTTGTACAAATAATCAAGAAACGAAAAACATATCTTGGCCACATCATGAGAAACAGCAAATACCAACTTCTACAAACTATTTTGATAGGAAGAATTGGTGGCAAAGGAACTAGAGGAAGAAAAAGAATATCATGGTTTGACAACATCAAGACGTGGACAGGAAAGAGCAGTGCCCAACTGCTCTGATTAGCACAACACCGCAGTTTGTTCACCAAGATGGTCACTGACCTTCGATAGAAGATAGCACAATAAGAAGAAGAAGAAGTTTAGAAAAGGAGCAGTCCACAGATGTACAGATACCGTAATGACAAAAGAATCTGAAGAGCAATTGTAAAGTTTGGATCAACTGTGATTAAGTCGTTTGAATAAATATACTGAATTATCTGATATATATGTTTTTAAAATTCGAAATAAATGGTTGACAGCAGAGCCGGGACAAGGGTGAGGCAAACGAGGCACTTGCCTCAGGTGAGAAATTGGTGAAAAATGAAAATTAATAACTTGCAAAATAAAAAAAAATAATAAAAAGACAACTGTGTCTTGCAATGTTCGTCAAATACTTTAAGCAAACTAATGATTTGCTTCGGACGCTCTCATTCGATACACTCGTTTCCTCGTATGATATCGCCCTGGTAAGCAGTGTGCTAGTATGACAGCGAGCAGAAGATATTATTTTAAATACTTTAAACTTAAGGTAAGTTTTCTATTATAAATTTTAAAAATGTTTCATTGTATGTTTCATTATATTACGACTGCAATATTATTTTCCATTTTTATTTGTAATGTCATCAAAAGTGATTACATTACAAATATATAATTTTTCTTTTTCAGATGAACTAATGGCTTCAAGAAAACCCAGTGGTGCTGAATATAGGAAAAGCAGAAAATTGAGAAATGAAACAAATCAAAATAGTTGTAATACGGTTGCAAAATTGGCTAGAAAAACAGAGTACTTCAAATACAAGCAGTTCACTCGAGACAATACCAGTCGAGGCTCAAGAAAAGATCATTGAATTTGAAGAAAACACTACCATTGAAGATCAAGAAAAAGGAAGGGAAGTTGAAGAAGAAATTGAAATACGAGAAAATTCGACAGAACAAGAAAAAGAGGTATTTAATTCTGTTAATTACAACGATCCTCCTTCATGGCCACCTATTCTGGATAAAATTAGATGTGTTCTAATTGAACATGGACCAGAACACTGAGAAGATGCAGATTTAGGGAATCTGCTTCAGAAGATGGCAGGAGATTTTCAAAGGAATGGTTTTTTAAAAAATGTTCCAATGGAGAGCGAGTTCATCGTAACTGGCTCATTTTTGCAAAAATATCTATGCCGATATTTTGTTTTCCATGTATCCTTTTTGGTAAATGAGGTAAAATGGATTCTGTCATCTCCAATCAAAGCCGAGGATTTAAAGATTGGAAAAATCTAAATCCATTTCCGATTCTAAATCCTAAATTCTAAAATCTAAATTCAATTAGAACACATCTAATTTTATCCATAATAGGTGGCCATGAAGGAGGATCGTTGAAATTAATAGAACTAAATACCTCTTTTTCTTGTTCTGTCGAATTTTCTCGTATTTCAATTTCTTCTTCAACTTTCCTTCCTTTTTCTTGATCTTCAATGGTAGTGTTTTCTTCAAATTCAATCATCTTTTCTTCAGCCTCGACTGGTATTGTCTCGAGTGAACTGCTTGTATTTGAAGTACTCTGTTTTTTCTAGCCAATTTTCTGCTTTTCCTATATTCAGCACCATTGGGTTTTCTTGAAGCCATTAGTTCATCTGAAAAAGATCATGAAAATTCTGTATTTCATTGATTGAATTAATAAGCCGATATAATATGACCATTGCAGAACATGTTGTTAATCATAAGAAGGGGTCTGTTTCATACTTATCTAATAAGATTCAAGACGAATTTCTTTTACTCTTAGAGAACCATGTTCGAACTGAAATTCTTACTAGAATTAAAGAATCGAAATACTTTTCCTTGATGTTTGGCTGTACACCTGATGTATCACATGTATCACAAAGGTGCCAAATTGTTCAATATGTAGTTATTAGGAATGATTCTATTATGATTGAAGAAAGCTTTATAGATTTTATAGCGATAAAAGAAAAAACTGGTAGCAGTTTAGCCTATGAAATTGTCAATAAATTAGAAAAAGATGGACTCGATATTCTAAACGTTAGAGGTCAAGGATATGACGATGGGGAGAACATGGCGGGTGTTTATTATTATTATTATTATTAAGAGAGACCTCCAGGGAGTCAGAGACTCATTGAGGGAGGCCACATAGTACACACACCAGCTATCATACTTATTCTTGAATTCATTCACACTGCTTGCACTCACAACATCCAATGGCAATCCATTCCAATCACACACCACCCTCTGAGAGAAAAATCTGGCCCTTACACCCTTCTTGGCAGACTTCATTCTCAGCTTCCAAGGATGCCCTCTCGTCCTTTCCCCACCCTCCATAAATTGAAAAATCCCATCAATTGAAATCCTGTATGACCTTTTCAGCAGTTTGTAAGTCTCAATCATATCACCTCTCTTTCTCCTATTTGCTAGTGTCTGCAATCTACAAATTCTCAACCTGTCTTCATAATCAGTATTCCACAGTCCTGATATCATTTTAAACCTTTGTACTCTCTCCAATTTATCAGAATCACATCGGAAACCAGGAGATCAGACCTGCGCACAACAGCCCAAGTGAGGTGTTATCAAGGCCTTGTAAAGAGGCAAAATAACATCCTTATTTTTACATGTGAACATTCGTTTGAGCATCGCAATTATCTTTTGAGTTGTATTTGCAATCTTTACCACATGGCCCCTGAACTTCAACTTCCTATCTGTTAACACTCCAAGATCCTTAGCCTCATCAGTTCCTTCTATCCTAATCCCACCAATATAATACGACATTGGATAGGTAATCATGCCGAAGTGAATGACTTTACATTTACTGACATTGAACTGACACCCATTTTCCCATGCCCACAATTCCAGCCTATTCAAATCATTCTGCAAAGACTGTATATCAGCAGCATTCATGATTACCCTGCCTATCTTTGCATCATCAGCAAATAACTGTATGTCGCTTGTCAAATCCTTCCCAATATCATTAATGTACATATTGAATAACAGTGGACCAAGCACTGATCCTTGTGGTACACCACTTGTTACCTTAAACAAGTCACTACAAGAATTGAAGAAAAACAAAGAAATATTTATCACCAAAGCGGATTAGGGGAACGCCACTGTGGTACGCAATCAAAATGACTACACAGGTAAGCTTAAGGCTTTACTATTAGATCGAGCTTCTTACCTCCCCATTGAATACAATCCCATCAACTCACAAATTAGAAAACTCCACAGTCTCCTTAAGAAGGTTACTTCTTGGCCTGTGGAGATTACTAACAGACTAAAACCATATAACTATAGACCCCCCCCCCCCATATATATGGGCTCCCAAAAATACACAAATAAAATGTGCCATTGCATCCCATAGTGGATGGCATTGATTCCCCCACTTACACGCTAGCCAAGCATTTAGCCAAAGCTCTCTCACAGTATACTGGCAATACACCATCACACACAAAAAACTCAGCCCACTTCAAAGCCAGTATAGAAAACCTTACACTCCAACATAATGACATAACGGTCAGTTTGACGTCTCCTCCTTATTCACGAATGTCCCCCTCAAAGAAACTTTAGAGCTAATCCAAGCTAAATTTCCTCCTGATATCTCAGCCCTATTTCAGTTTACAATGAACTCAGGCTATTTCGTTTGGCAGGAAAAATTCTATAAACAGATAGAGGGGACAGCCATGGGTTCACCACTTTCCCCACCCTTGGCCAACTTCTTTATGGAGACTTTTGAAGAGAAAGCTTTAAACTCAGCCACACAAAAACTACCATACTGCTTCGCTACATCAATTATGTGTTTGCCCACATAGCCGGGATACACTCCTCTCCTTAACACACTTAAACAACCAACACCCTAGAAAAAGAGAAACACAGTAGCCTCCCCATCCTAGACACACTAGTCACCTTCCAACCTGATGGAACCTTGGTTTTCTCAGTTTATAGAAAACCCGCCCATACAGGCAGATACATTCACCAACAATCCTCCCCCCACCCACAACAATATGGAGTTATTAAGACATTATTCAACAGGACAAAACTTATCTTTTCAAATGATCAAGCCCTAACCACTGAACTAAATCACATCCTTAACACTTTATCAGCCAATGGCGACCCGTCCCCCATAAAATCCAAAAAATACTTAAACCAGTTATCCACAACCCACCTTCCCCTCCCTTCACAAAAAAGATTACTCTAAATCCATCACCATCCCCTACATCCACGGCACTTCGGAAAAAGTCAACAAAATCTTAAAAAAACATGACTTAACCACCTGTTACAGACCACATAGAAAATTGGCATCCCTTATCCACTCCACTAAAGACCAACCACTTCCCCTAGACCTACCTGGCGTATACCAGGTCCCGTGTAGCTGTAAATTGTCCTACTTTGGCCAAACGGGCAGGACAGCAAATATCAGAATCTCAGAACACAAGGACTACATCCGATTTCGCCAGTAATGCTGCTCTGGGCTTGCAGACCATTCTCTGGATCCCCGCCACAGAATAAAGTGGAAGAAAGCCACAGTAATACACCGCAGCAAGTTCAAATATGATAGACTATTCATGGAATCAGCCTCAGCTCTTTGGAACATGCCAAACATCAATAAATTTGGGTGCATAAGACTGCCCCAAATTTGGGAAACATATATCAGAAGAACTTCAGCCCAAAGGCCAATAATTACCAATATAGCCCACCAGGGGTGGCACCATCAGGACTTTAGGAAAATGTAGCTTCCTCACTTCGTTTCTCATTTGATGTTATGTAGCACTTGTGTGCACCTGTTCTTTATTTTAAGTTCCCAAGAAGATGGCAACGTGACGTTTGCCGAAATATCGGAAAGTATTTATTAAAGTTGTTTTTAATTTATATTTCTAGTGTACGCTGTCAATTCCGTAATTATTAGTTATCATTAGACATTGCAGACTCAGAACCCCCGTATACCACTTTTTGATATCTGTCAATCAGCCATCCTCTTATCCAAGCTAATGTTGTATAATCCAAACCCGTTTTCTATAATTTATGCAGCAGTCTGTCATGTTGTATTCCGTCAAAAGCCTTAGCAAAATCCAAAAGTATCATAGTGTATCCATTCCCCTTGTCTAGTTCAATAGTAACATTGTCATAGAATGTGAGCAAGTTGTAAAACATGATCTTCCCTTAGTAAACCCATGTTGTTCATTGCAAAGTAGAGATTCACTGTCAACCCATTTCTGAATGCGGGCTCTAACTAATTTTTCCAAAATCTTCACCACCACTCCTGAGATACTAATTGGTAGATAGTTTGATGGGTCGGTCTTTGCACCACCCTTATGCAATGGAATTACCATACATTCCTTCCATTCCTGTGGAATCTTCCCTATTCTGAGACTCATATTAAACATCCTGGTCAAAGGAATGATCAATTCAGCTGAACACTCTTTTAGCACACATGCTGATATTCCATCAGTCCCTATTACTGAATTCTTATTCAGTTTGTGCAACAGCTCTAATACCTCGGCCTCACACCTGCATTTCTTCATCTAGTGAAGAGGGAACAGTGAGCTCAGTGTTGCGTTGACTAGGTTGATAGCTTTTAACGAAATGGGTATTCATTAACTGAACAACGTCTTCTGCATCAGTAACCCTCACTCCATCTGGATTTAGAAGAGTTATTCTTTCATATATATTCTTTCTTTTACTTGCAGCATATCGATAGAATTCTTGTGGGTTGTCTTTCGCATGCAGAGCCAGTTTCTTTTCATAATCAGACTTTCCTTTCCGTACAACAGTTGTGACTATTCTAGTCACAACTGTTATATGGGAAGTCACAACTGCTGCTTATAACATTCATAACGGACGTCGTCCTTATGCAAATGGTATTCCTTCCACATCGTCCTTTTCTTATGAATCGCTTGCTTAATAAGATTACACATCCATTTGATGCCTGCTCTATTTATTCTTCGAACTCTCGGGACACATTCTGATATCACATCATTTAAATATTGTTTAAATGCTTCCCATACGCTGACGATATCCTTTCCATCCAGCAACCGATCTCATTCCACCGAACTCCGTATACTCCTCAGTTGGTCATAATTCCTCCTTTGTAGTTCAACATGTAACCTTTTCTGAATGGAACATTCAGAAATTTAGTCACTTCCCAAGTGAGTACCGCATGATCGCTGTCACCAACTGGAGGCAGATATTGGTCGATTGGTAGAGCCTCTAATGACTCACCTAAGTAAGTTTGAGCACGTTTAGTAGTTGGAATGAGACCAATCGTTCGATGCTGTTGGCACACTCTCCCTCGATGAGTCTTTGGACTCCCTGGTGGTGTCAAATAATAATAATAATAATAATAATATGTTACGTCTTTAACTGAAATGCCCTCTGACACTATAATCAAATCTAGCACTCTTTGACCTCGAGTTCCTTCTGTCACATGCTGCGTGAGGACATTGTCCTGCAACAGCTCAATAAATACATTTTCATTCTTCTCATGAGATTCTATTGCTACCCAATCAATATTTGTATAATTAATGTCTCCCATTATGATTACTCTTTTCTCACTCACCTTTTCTATTTGGTGATGCATTTCTTCATCACCAGCAACCGATCCACCAGGTCTGTAACAACACCCCGCTGTGTGTAGTTTGTCTTATTAGATTCCACCTCACACCAGGTGGCTTCAAACTCACTGCCACGTGAAATATTGTTAGTAGTATTACTACTACAGGTCTCAACTCTAACTAGATTTAAGTCATCCAATATCATTAGCAGCATGCCCCCCCTCTCCTATCCACTCTATCCTTCCTAAAAATACTGTACCCATGACTCGATACCAGTTAATAGGTCACTGATAGCCAGGTCTCACTAATTCCTACAATCTGAGGTCGCAACATATTGACTAAGGCAATAAACTCTACCGCTTTGCTTCTGATACTCCTAGCATTCGTGTACAGACATAATAATCTACCTTCATGTTCCTCAGTATACCCTTGTTTGTAGTCTGGCTGACCCAATTGGACAACTTCCAGATCTCTATTTCTTCTTTAATGCTTTACACATGTAGACATCTTTGCACACATATGATTGGGCCTAACCGGACGAACACAAACCCGAAATCGTTCTTACATCGTCAACATTCCGTGACAAATCCCATTCCCATGATTAACACAGTTATATAGAATTTTCACTCTTACACTCACATTAACATCATTCCTCCCTTTATAATTTAGTTTCCCTGACTCTCTGTGTTAGGTCTCATACCAGTTAATAGTTTTTCCAGACTCCTGATACCAAACGAATTCAAGGGTAGGCCATCCCTCTTATACAAATCCAGTCTTTCCTCAAACTCACTCCACACATCCAAAAACTCGCATCCATTCCTTCTACATAGCCTACGCATTGAATCGTTTGCCATCATAGCCCTTCTTTTTGATTCCTTTTTGTCATAGTGAGGTAAAATACTAACTATTTTCACTTTCTCACTCTTCACTCTCGCCTCTTCCAGCAACCCTTTTATGTCCTCTGTCATACTGAACTTATCACTAGTTAAATCGTTCGTACCTACTATAACTACCATTTCATTTACTTTTCTTTTCTGATTTTTAACTGAGTTATATTTTTAATTTTCACCCCAGGAAAACTCGATGTTATAACTCTCTCATCTATAGCATGTTTTATTATAGAGTCACCATACCAAATAATTTCTTTCTTTTTGCTAACAACGTCACTTGCCTGATTTTCATTATTTTTTGACTTACCTGTTTCCTTGCTTTGTTGTTTCTTATTTTCCTGTTCATTTTTCTTTTTCTCCCTGTGATCATTCAAATGTCTCTCAACTTTTTGCAATTTTCACGTTGTCTCTGATGATCTGCTTTAACTTCGCTATTTTGGCGGTTAATTCATTTTCGTTAACCTCCTCCATGTGCACAATAACCTCATTGGCAGGGCTAACCTTCTTGTTCTCGCCTGTGGTGTTTTTTTTTAGCATTTCCGTTCTTGCTCTTTTTTGGCACCATTTTAAGCATATACTAAATATTAAAATGTCTTAATAAAAATATATGATAAAATACTAAATACACTATAAAATACTAAACTCTACTTTAGTATTCTACAAAACACATTTTCTAAGGAAAAAACAATACAAACAGACAAAAATCACCAACTTTTCAGGAGCACTAAATTTGCCAACCAACCACTATGTATCCTCGAACCAAACTCCACTTATAATGGAGTACAAGCCATAATTTCTCAAAAAAAAATGAACAAGCAATGTACATTCCTTGTGCGGCTCACAGCCTTAATTTGGTTTGTAAAAATGCTACTTCTTCAAATGCTAACATGATCACATTTTTCGGAATCATTCGGAGACTTGATACGTTTTTTGTGAATTCGATGACTAGATGGATAGACTAATGTCTGTATTAAAAACAACTTTAAATGGTCTCAAGAGCAAATGCCTTCAAGGAATTGCACCAACAAATACCCCAAGTGTATAAAATATTAATTGATTTGAAAAATGAGCAATCATTGCAATGCACCGAAATTAAAAGCATATTGAAACAAATTTTAAATTCTTATGTACGTTATCTACATTGAATTTAATATTGCAAGAAGTTGATAAAGTAAACAAAGCTTTGCAATCAAAAACGATAACTATAATTAAAGCTTCACGTTTAATAGAAGGATTATCTAATTCCTTGCAGCAAATGAGAGACACCATATTGGAAAATATTTTTTCTAAGAGTGAAAATTTGGCTTCGGAAATGGAATTGTCTACAGATTTTGAAAACAAATGAAGCCAAATTATTAAATTAGATGATCACTCTCAGCAATCAGTTCCTTATAATGATAAATATTTATTTACAGTAGAAATGAAAGGAGTAATAGATATTTTAATAACACAACTTAGATGGAGATATGAAAAACTATATGGGATTTCGTCTGATTTTCAATTTTTAGTAGGTGAAAAATTATAGTCGATGGATACAGAAAATTTAATTAAAGCATCTTGTGATTTATCCCTTAAATATCCAAACAATATAAATTCTGTAGAATTGTTATCAGAAATAATCAGTTTCAAAAATCAGGCAATGACATTAATTTCAGACCTTAAAGCAGCTGCAAGTTTAGATCTTTTAAAAACGATTCATGAATATAGTTTAGTTCAGTCCTATCCAAATTTAGAAGTTGCATTGAGAATAGTCCTAACACTACCTGTTACTGTAGCTTCTGGTGAAAGAGGCTTCAGTAAACTAAAAATTATCAAAACATATTTAAGATCGTCACTTGCTCAGGAAAAATTGTCAAATATGGCAATTTTATCAATCGAACAGGAATTTACAAAACAAATTAATTTTGATAAAATAATTGATGAATTGGCTTCACTAAAAGCAAGAAAAGTAAAACTTTAAAGAAAGATTTTATGTTGGGCATTTATTTATATAAGGATTATTAATATTATTTTTCTATTTAAATTACTGAAAAATTTGTAATATTCTAATTCATCTCATGTGTAATACTTATTTTGTTTTTCTTTTGTTAAGGTTGGTGTGATTTTATTTTTAATATGTGTAATTTTATGTTCCTTCTAGTATTGTACTATTACTGCGTTCTGTGACTTTTTTATTTAATAATTAATAAATTTATTTTGTTCCCAAAATCATTTATTTATTTTTATTTAATACTTATTAGAAATAAAAAAACTATTATACATAGGGGCGAAAATTTATCCTCCTGCCTCAGGTGAAAATACCTCTAGGCCTGGCTCTGGTTGACAGTGTAAAAATTCTTCCCATGAATCGTCTGCGTCAATGTCTGAATGATTCTCATGTGTTAATTTTTGTTGTAACTTTTTACAACAAGATAATAAATATTCTTTATTTTGTGAAGTACTTAACAAATACAAAAACTGAAATGAATTTATATGTTCTTTTAATTCCTGCAAAGATTGTAATGTTTGATCTATTATGCAGAGAAAAAAAATTACTCTAAATGAAATTTCAGATCTACTATATTTTAATTTTCATGTTCGTAATCAAATTGCGTTGTCTTTTTACGTCGTTTGTAGTCTACTATTACAAAATACAGATTCTGTGTCAAATTTTGCTGCAATTAATTTTGGGTGTTCTACAATTTCTTTGAAAGTTTCATCAGACTTATAATTATTTAAAAATTGATTTAGATCATTCAATGCATCTAAAGCAAGTTGGAGATTCATTGATGAAGACTGCAGTATTTTGCTAACAAAATTCACTTTATTTAAAATATCATACCAAATCTTTGGCGCCTTTACTATCTGGCACCTGTGTGCATCACACACATTGCACATATGGCTGGCGTGCCCCTGGATATCCTGGCCTTGCAATTCCACCCTCCATGGAACATCCCCAAGTTGATATCCTAGACTATTATACGATTGTGATCTGAAAAATTCTTGGCCTAACAATGAAAAAGCTAATTTATAATTTCAAAATTATTTTTATTTTTCAACATAATCTCGCTTAAGACATACATCTATTCCAGTGATGCTCTAGCACCATTATCCCGTCCCTGTAGTGGTTCTCAGTAAGATCTGCAAAAGCAGTCTATTGCATACAGTTCCTTTCTATCCTCAAATGCCCTCCAAGCATCCACATATTCCAGTCCTCTCTCCTGGCACATTATGGCTATTGTGCTATTCATTATTACTGCACTTCTACTCAGCTCGTCATTATCATACTTGGTTAACACACATACTATCTTTCCTATCTGCATTTTCTTTTGTACAACTTCAAGCATGAATCTCAGATCTCGCACCACCCGATTTACACTGCCTCTGAAGTCATTCATGCCCATCATCACAATCATCTCATTTACCCTTTCACCCTGCTTAATTGCCATCCACACTTTCTATCATTCCTCCAGGCAAACACTCCTCTGGCATCCTATCTTGCATACCATGGATCATTGAGTCTCCATACATCACATCTCTTACCGCTCTGTTCCTTCATTGTTCACCTGCATCCCTCACATTCTTCTCATTCCCTTTCTCTCATTTCCTCTCTTATACTGTTTTTTCCATTCTCCCCTCTTCTGTCATTCCCATAACTCTTTCTCACTCCTACTCTGATTTGCCTTGCATTCATCTGTTCCATTTGCAAGATCTCATCTTTCACATTTCTCATCTCATTCCTGAGACATTCAAATTCTTCTTTCAACTCATCGATCGCTCTTTCTGCAAGTTACCATTCTTGCTCAACATTTCTCTAAATCCAGAGTAATTCAGTAATAAGGTGGTACACTTGTCGGCAACTCGATTAGGTAAATATGACCTCTCCTATTGCTTCTGCCTTAGTATCTCCACATTTGGGTCTGCCTCCCACTGACAAGACCTCAGTAAAGGTCGAAGCAGGTCTGGGTAGTGGCCCTTCCCTTAATTCATAGCAGTATACATGTCTGCAAGGAGATGTGTTTTGCATTATGGGAGATACTGAGACAAGGAGTGATGAGAGCTTGGTCCACTTTTGCTCGGAGTTGCCTGGTGTTGCGCCATCTTACCTCAGTCCTGAAGATATTTTCAGGCGCAAACTTTGTTTGTTTACACTTGGATAAAGGATTAAACTAAATTTATTATTATTCATCCTCCCAGTTAAGACCATCTCCGAAAACTTCATGATCATTCAAACTTTTCAGACTCTCCACTCTTATTTTTCATTCATGTTTTGCTCATTATTCTCACCCTGTATCACATTACTTGTCTCTCTAGGTCCAGATTCTCTTGCCCCCTGACACAATAAGGTTGGTTGTGGTAGTATCTAACTCACTAAGTTCTTCCCATTGCCTATGCACATGCCCAACTTCCAGGATGCATGCATACCACAAAATGCTGTAGTATGTTACGCAAAATATAGTCCTTAAATGGGGGAGGACTTGTGACATGCCATTTGTAATTGGAGCTTCGGCTACCACCATCATTCAAATAGTGCCGAGGAACTACTACAACTAAACGCTAAATACTAGACATCTACTATACTATGCTATATGCTCTTCTGTAAGCTAATTTACTTACTAATTTACTTAAATATACTTAAATTTAGTATAGTTAAATATATTTAACTATACTAAATAATGAAAACTTATCTTCTTCTCTTCCAGCGCAAATGCATCCGACTCTATTTCTCGGTAACCCAAAAATAACAAAATACAAACAACAACTAAACTCCAAAAGCAGCACCATATTACTAAAAAAAATGTATCACAATTCTCGACTGAAAAGCCATTCCATGAGGAACCAAATTTTGTGAAGAACTCTTGTCTTGTTCCAATGAGCTTTATGTGTAGTGTTGATAGCATGCTCTGCAAGTCTCGACTGTTCAGGCTCAAGGTATTACCATTAAGCATTCTTGTACTGAAGATGTCTTTTATATTTAGGCAAAACTTCTATGCAAAACTTCTTCTATAATAAAAGAATATATTACACAAGTTTCATTCTGGTATTATAAATTATTTAAATATGGCTACTCACAGTATTCCTTAATGAAACAAAGAAGTTGTATTATCTAAAATGAGCCTCGCCTGATGAATCTTGTGACACTATGGGAACCCTGAATAACTATGATAATAATAATATTGATTTATAACAATTTTTTTCCATCTATTCGCATGCTCACATTCCCATCCATCACATTCTGGTTAGTAATTGAATTGGTTGATAATGATTTTCATTGATTAAAATAACAGATAATTTACATAATATATGGTTGTGTATTTTATCAGTTATATCTGTTCAAGCAGCCACATCTACACCTGTGACTGCTTAACTATAATTTTAACACTGGTTGTGATCACATTTTATTACAAATTTTCAGGTCAGTACTTTATCATGTTAAAATGAACGAAATGGACATTTCACTCACTCCTATACCATTGCCACCTCGGAGTAGAATTAAAGAGGTAATAGAAAGTACTTTTTGAATGATTATTGTTAAATGACTTTAAATTTCATATGGTTATTGTGTTATGATATGTGTGTAATAAATTCTAACAAACTTTCATGGAGTCAACTGAATTATCATTAGAGATTTCACTCAGGTGAGCAGTATATCTCTTATATTGAATTTTAAACCCATTTACTTCCTAAACATTCACAGCACATTCCACTCATTCACCAGTCTACTCCCCCCCCTTCACCATACCTTTTACATAGCTTCCTTCTACCCTTTGCTCTGTCTAATAATGCCCTCTGTATTAATGTAAAATTTCACCAACATAAGCATCTCTATCATATCATCTGTTTTTTCATATATCCTCTAAACTCTCTTTTTTTTCATATATCCTCTAAACCCTGCCTTGAATCCCAACCTCTTCTACAATGCCACTGTCACTTCTGGACCACTCCTGAGTTTCATTCATCATAACAAAAATGGGATATCAAAATTTGAGCATATGAGTCTGTTTGCACCTTGAACAATGTCTTATACAACAATGCAACCATTTTTAAATCTTCACCTATAACTGCACTCCTTATTATAACATAATAACAGCAATACACTATGTAACTTTTTGCACCACTTGAAATATTCCCTATGAACTTCAGTCTGCTGTAAGTCATCTGTGTTATCCTGAATCTCATCCTCCTCAGAAGCAAAATTGCCTTCTCAAGATGTGACCTAATTTCACCAAAAATGTTCTGACATCTGCAAGCATTCTCACTGTGAAATGGATCTCTTCCTAGTTGGAAGAAACACCAACTAGCCTTAGTAGTAGATGGCCCTTGCCACCTAATGAAATATTCTGCTTATTTGAACCGTAAGTGGCTGTTCCATGTTTGGTTCCCCATGGCAGTAGTTCCAGTTTGTCCCTCCCCCCAAACTTTCAGCATGCAGTGTGAGTGATATTCCCCCCCCCCCTCAAAGATCCAGAACTTGCTCCCATCTTCAAGAGTAAAGCAGTTCTGAAGGCTAGCCACCAGATAGCATACAGAACTGAACCAGACAGTAACATACTTAGGAGGCTACCTGATCATTTGTCGCATAATCTCTCTCTGTCATCTACACTGCCCTGTTGTGACTGGAAGGAGATTGTGCAGTGGTTTGTGAGGGACCCTCTTGAGATGATCCTATAGCATGGAGACTGGATGTACACTATATGTATGACATGTCTACAAGTCTTTCTTCTCTCACTGTATTTTCCCAGGTTGTTTTTCTCTTCAGTTTTGTGATACTGGAATGAGAGTAAACCTAAACAGATTGCATGTCAATGCAATTAAATAATATACCTCCCTCAAAAAATTCTAACAAAAGCTTAAAAGCTCAAAAAAACTTACAAAAAAAATTATTTTATATTAACTCTCACATTTCACGTTAACATGAGCACAAACCTAAATGAAGATCATCATCTGGTTTTTAATTGAAACCAGTGGCAGCCATTGAAAATTTTAAGTGGGGGTGCTGCATATACAAAAAAAAAATTCTTTTTTTTCCTAATCAGTAACCAATTTATTAATAAACAAATTTACATATTAAAAAATTGCTTTATTAAAAATATTTCACCCTCACCACAAACAAACAAACAAACACCAATAATAAAAGTTTCGTATATCACAGAAATAACGCATGTAAGCATATGATACACTGCCCAAACGAGCAGTGTCAGAATCGTTTGTCATGTGCAATGACAAGTGTAAACGAATATCGATGAGTCTAGCTGCAATTGGCATGATAATTCTCACACTGCATTAGATCGCAGTGCATTTGTTTCGTGTAGCGATAATTGAAAAAATATAATTCTTTTCATGTTTTCAACAGTGACACTCGTCATAATTCAGCCATTTTTTTGTATCTATAATAAATAAATAATTATATGTTATTTTAACAAAATAAAATAAGATTTACAAAAAAAGTTCACCCTCATCATGAACACGCACCAATAATAAAAGTTTCATATCTCACAGAAATAACGCACACAAGCAAACGATACACTGCTCAAACGAGCCGTGTCGGAATCATTTGTAACGTGCAATGAGAAGCTCAAACGAATATCGGTGAGTCTAGTTGCAATTGGCTGAATGTGATAATTCCGACGCTGTGTTAGATTGCAGTGCATTTGTTTCGTAATCTAAAGCATTAATTGAACAATTCTAATTATTAACTATTCAATCAATGTCAAAACATAAGCTGTAACCTTTAGCATGTTGTATTGCATTTATATAATGTTGTAAGCATTGTTATTATTTATAAACTCAAACAAAATTAAATTTTTTCTTTGAGAGTGCTGCAGTGTCGCAGTGCTTATGTACGAGCCGCCATTGATTGAAACCCAAATCGTTACTACAACAACCATAGTTCATCTTAACTGTCCAAGTAATATCCTATATGATTTCTTCAGCCACAAGGATGGTACATATGCTTTTATGTGACCCAGTATTCCTTGCCAAAAGATGCCTAATCTTGAATTTCCTCTTCTTGACCTTCTGTGTCTTAATATTTACCTCCTGTCTCATTATGTATCATACATCTTCTATCTCTACCATTTTCAAATTCTGAACCATTCTGACCTATTTAACTTCTTATCCTTGAAGCTCCCGTCGATGATGTGAGGAGCTTCGGGATCTTCCTCAGCCATAGCCAAGTTAGCCGGTCTTGGACATGGACAGCAGGGTTTTCCTCCCCAGTTTATCTAGGGGTTTTCATCCCGAAAGCAGGCAAACCCGCCCTGTGAACACACACTGATACAGTCATGGATATCGCCCTTAGGGAATGCAGCAGAGGAGTGGTGAACCAGCTGCATTATTATGCCAGTAATCCCTCATTAGGAGGAGACTCAACCCATCCTAGACGGATGAAAAGGATAGGATAGGATCCTTGAAGCTCGATTTATTATTATGATTATTGTTTTCCTGACTCCATGGAGTCACAAGACTCATGGTGGGAAGGTCAACACTAATGAACATAAAATCTATCATACCATTTCTTAAAATCATCCACAGTCTCCGCCATCTTCTCAGGCAATGCATTCCATGCTCCTACCACTCTCCATGAGAGCATGATATCAAAATTGCAGATATTCGACTCAGCTCTTTACATGCCAATGATGTTATACCTGTAAATAAATTCAGTACAAGTTTGCTTGATTCTTTAACTTATTGAATAAAAACCAAAACTAAAAATAGACAAGAAATAGAAAACTTTCAACTGTATTCTGAATGAAGAACTTATAAAACAAGTGAAACATCTCAGCTGTTTAGGCATAATTTTTAGTGAAGGATGGCATATTAAATATGAAAACAGATACAGGGGGTCCTCGACATGAGTCGTTTCGACTTTACGGCAGTAATCCCATAAATAATTTAAAAAATAAATTTTGACTCGAAGCAGCACAACGTAAAATTCAAACATCGCGGGCGAACTTGTTTGTGAGCGCGGCCGAAGAATATGCCATTACGCGGCATTTGTTTGGGAGAGGTGGTGTCGCTTGAGTCCCAGCATACACTATTTGGGTATCGTGTGCTTTGTTTACATCTGCTCTCTTACTTTTGTGTTTGTGTTTTTTTGTGACTTTTTTACCCTTCAATATGGCTCCCAAACATAAGGCAGACTCTTCCGATGGCAGTGTGTCGAAGAAAAGAAAGCCATTACATTAGAAATGAAATTAGACATTATTAAAAGGGCAAAAATTCTGCATAGCATATTCATGCTATGCAGAGCTAATCTTGGATGGAATGGTCACTTTAACGGAATGGTAGAGAAAAGATTAGCAAAGCATATGTTTGATGCCAAAATGACACGAAAAAAGACCAAGGTGTAGGTGGATGCAGTTAGAGGTGCCTTAGAAAACTAAAATGCAAGTTCTGACAGTGCTGGAGTCCTACAGATAAGAAACTAATTTGGTGGAAAATTGGCAAGAGGAAATTAGTAATAATGTTAACTTTTTATGTAGTACATCATAGATATGTATAGACATATCCTATTATCTAGTACATATCAAGAATTTAATGATGATGATGCTCCATTGGAAATTAAATTTTTAATACACCCCTTCTCAACTTCCTTAGAGTCATTGTTTGGAAGTTAAGTAAGAAGTTGGTCATCAGAAATGTAAGGACTAGATATTTTGCTCTATAATTGGTAATTTAGTGTAATAAGTTAGCTACTAGATCTGGTTGTAAATGATTATCAGTGAATGAGTTTAAAGAGTTATGTAGGTCTTTCTTGAACTAGAGATGCCCAGATGATGGTGATGATGATTTCCACTGATGATATGCAGAATCAGTAAAATTGTATATATTTATAATTTCTAGCTTTAACATTATAAAATAGATTTTTAATGAGTTAATGATCAGATAAGGACATGTGAAACAAAATAGCTTTACTGATTATATCCAAAACATTTTATGAAATGTTTTAAAATGCAGCATTGTCACCCAGCATCAGAATTAACTTTTTTTAAAAAATATTTTATTAGAATCTTTGTTTTTATTTAAAAATCAACAGGTTGCTTTAAGCTCTACTCATATGATAGTGCTCACATATGATCTTTTGGCTTTTACTTGGGGTGATGGTCGTAAAGGACAATTAGGGCATGGCTTTTCAGAAATATGGAGAAACAGACCTCATTGTGTAGATGCTCTGAAAGGAAAAAATATCAACAAGTAAGTAATTCATTATTTTCTAAAGGGTTATATAGATTTAAAAACATGTCTGTAATCTCATAAAAAATTCAAATGTGAATCTCATCTGTCATTGAGGTGCCATTAATTTTTTTTTTGTGTTTTCAAGGAGTAGGTTGCTTAGCCATTTATATGATTTATTTCATGCTGATATATTGGCCCATAAAAAAAAAAATAATAATAAAAAGTTGAACCTATACAGTATTGTGAAATCTGAGTTGGTAACATTATTATTGCTCATTTAATCAGTTAATGTGTGAACACTAAAGGCCCGAGGTTTATGGTATTGCATATCATATTCTTTTCAGTTTGAGAGCCATCACCTCTCAAATGTTGATTAGAGGTTTCCTAAGAAAGAAATTCTTAGGAAACCTCTAATCTCTTTATTACTATGACTGTGTGCTGCACAAAGAAAGGAAATATTTTATCTGTGATGTATTTATGTTCATAAAGAGCCATATGGCTTTGTTTTGGTAATATAAAATTACATAGGCAATGTGGATAATAGATTCAACATTATGTTTGTAGAAGCTATGAGAATACAATCCTCAGCATCAGAGTTGCCTTAGCTTGCACTACTTAAAAGACGAGTGCTGTCCAAGCATCCATAAGGCTAGTAAAACCTTTATCAAATGCACTTATAAAAGGTAAATATATGGACGCTTGGGCAGTGCTCATGTCCTTTAAGTAGTGCTAGCTACAGCAACTTCGATGCCGAGGATTGTATTCTCATACGCTCAAAGGTCAATTGTACGAAATTTTCATACTTTTTATAAGCATTTGGCTTTGAAATAATGTTGGATATCTAATATCCACTTTGCCTATTAATAATACTTAAACTTGTTGCTTTTGTGTGTGTGTGTGTGTGGGCACGTGCGTGCGTGCTTGCTCATGCATGTGTGTGTGTGTGTGCGTGCCTGCATACAAACTAGTTTATTTCCACCTATTGCTGTTATATGCTATAAAAGGTAAATATATGGACGCTTGGGCAGTGCTCATGTCCTTTAAGTAGTGCTAGCTACAGCAACTTCGATGCTGAGGATTGTATTCTCATACGCTCAAAGGTCAATTGTACGAAATTTTCATACTTTTTATAAGCATTTGGCTTTGAAATAATGTTGGATATCTAATATCCACTTTGCCTATTAATAATACTTAAACTTGTTGCTTTTGTGTGTGTGTGTGTGTGTGTGTGGGCACGTGCGTGCGTGCTTGCTCATGCATGTGTGTGTGCGTGCCTGCATACGAACTAGTTTATTTCCACCTATTGCTGTTATTGTTTAAATTTTCAATTAATGTAGATATTTTAGAGACTTGTCAATTAAATAATATGCAAATGAATAAATGTAATTATTATTTTAATATCACTGCACAAGAATGGTGCTAGACAAAGTTTCCAACTATAGACAATTCTGTATACATACATCTGCCATTGTAGTTAAAGTTTTACACTGAGCAGCTACAAATAAAATATAGATTGATAGGATTCTCTACAATGGTCAACATGTATTTGTGAAGAATAGATCTAGCTTTAACAATCTACTTGCATTTTGTGATGAATGTATTTCATGAAAAGACTTGCATATGATGATATTCTTGGACTTCACAAAGGCATTTTTTAGGCTGTAGTATAACAAATTTGTGTACAGATTTGTTATACTACAACCTATTAAGTGATCCAACTAAAGTGAGGATGGATAACATGATAAAATAGATTGGTAAAATCAGTTGGAGATTGACTCAGTGAATATTAGCAAGGTATTTGGGGAAGCAAAACAGCATCTTATAAAATAATTCTAGCCAGTTGTGTGCTGCAGAACTATTCTTGTGTCCCTTCATTTGTTTGTTGATGCTAATGTGAACTCCCTTCAAAATCATTTCAATACACTTTTAGCTCAGAAAAATGAGTGGGAGTTGTAGTCTTAATGTAAATAAGTGCAAGGTGCTGTTGTACTTTAGAGTGTAAAGGTATAGGAATGTGTGCTACACTGGAGAAACTGTTGGTCAAGAAGTGGAAGAGATTAGGATCTGGGAGGATAGCAATGTGTCCTTGGAACTTCAATGGCTTAAAGTTTGGAGGGCACATTGTAAGTGTTGCAAGAGCTATGCTTTGCAGCACATATTGTTGCTATAATAAGCAGCATGCAGGTGAATGTTTTGTCATTATATGAGGCACTGGTGTCAGATCACACATGAACAGTTCTATTCAGATTTGATTGCCTAGCTTCCATTGTAATGTGGAAACTCTGGAAAGGGTGCAGAGACAAGTAAGTAAAGTAATATTGGGATTCTGGAATATTGCTTATGCGAAGAAGTGTAAATTGTAGTGCTTAGCGGACATATGAAAACAAGGGTATATGAAAGAGATATTTAAGTTGGTAAAGAGACTGTACCTAATTAATTTTGAAGAGATTACAAATAGAGTGAAGGATGAGAGTGAGTGATGGGATGGCTTCCTTAAAGCATCCCTGGAAGTTGGCTAAAAGTGTGGTGAAGAGGAGAATGAGAAGTAGATTTTTTATATAGATAGTGGTGGATGACTGAAATGCATTGCCAAAATGTGTTACAGAATAGGTTTGTGAGTGAATTAGTTTCAGGTTCAGTATTCTATGCTGCTTGTTAAGTGGGACCTTCCATGATGAGTCTGATTACTGTATAGAGATTTGATATAATAATATTTGACTATTGTGCTCAGATCTGGTCACCTGGTTTTCAGTGTGATGTGGAGACATTGCAGAAGGTCCAGAGACAAGTGACTAAGACAATATTAGGAGTTTGGAATGCTGGCTATGGAGAGAGAGGTTGAAGAGATGTGGATTGCAGAGTTTGGTGAATATGAGGAAGAGAGGTGATATGATAGAGACGTTTAAATTAGTGAGAGGATTTTATCGGATTAATCCAGAGGGGATTATAAAAAGAGTAGAAGGTGAGAGGGGAAGAACCAGAGGTCATTCCTGGAAGTTATATAAAAGTTTGGTGAAGAAGGGTGTGAGGAGTAGATTTTTTATATGGAGAATTGTCAGTGAATGTAATGCATTACCAGAATGTGTTGTTAATGCAAGGAGTATTAAGGACCCTAAGATTCTATATGATAAATATGTTGTCAGTTGAATGGACCTCCCACGACGAGTCTGTCGACTCCATGGAGGGTGTAATAATAATATTAATAATAACAACAATAGCTGATTAGAAGAAATCACAAAATTATGATTTCCCTAAGGTTCCCTAGGGTTCTTACCACTTGGGCAACAGAATGTCCCATTGGTCTTGTGCTGATAATACATCCACAATCAAAGTTACTAAAATTGCCATATTTAACCATGTTCATTGATTGCGATACACTGTTGGGAAACCCCGATGTCTGCCTATTTACCATTTACGTTTAACTTGGTATGTTTCATTCGGCATGGGAGATGCCATTGTCAACTTTCCATCACCCCTATTTCTTTTGTCCATTGAGTGTACAAGTTGAAAAACAGTGGTGCCAATACAGATCCCTGCTGCACATCACTAGTGACATTATTCTCTTTTGGGATACTGAACTCTCATATACAACTTGCTGATACCTGTCTGACAGCCAGTCATCAATCCAACTCATTAGTTTTATCTAAATCCCATCTGTTTTACTTTATTTTAAGTTTGTTGTGTCTCAGCCTCTCAAAAACATTTGCAAAATCTAAGTTTACCACTGTATAGGTATCTCCATTGTCCAATACATATAGCACATAAGTTAGTAAAACAATCTCCCTTAAACGTAGCTAACAATCCCAGTGAATACTGTTGTGGACATGAAAATTTAGCATGAAATCTAGTAGAAGAAGGCACTGTGAAAGCAACACAGCATGAATGCTGTAATAACCATATGCAGAATTACAATGTTGAAATTGAATGGAAATATATAATCCAGTTCAAAGATCAAATATATTAGTAAAGCTGTGAGAATGCAAACAGGAAAAGTGAAAGAATTGATTGTTTTGGCAGGTGTGAATGTTCTTAATGGTGAAAAGTGTGGACATGATATGAAAGATGTACTGAGAGAAATAGATAAGCAGAGTAAGTGAGTAAACATTGTCAGTCTTCTCTCTGAGTCTCTGAAAAAAGGTTTACAGGAAGAATGGTATGCAGTTTGTAAATGCATGAAGTATTTGTGAACTAAAGGACCTATGGACTGATGGAGAACTAATGTATTGCATTCCAGAGTGCATATACAGGGTAAGAAAGATAAACCATGTGATGAGTTAAATGGATGAGTAATATCATTAAGCAAGAACTGAAAAAAACTTGTGGAGAGAATATAAAAAAGGTGATTAGCATGCTCATGAGTAATGCAAAGTACTGACAAGAAGAGCAACTAACTTGAAAGCAACTCAAATTATGAGAGCAAATCAGCTGAATGGATGTGAGAAAATTTCAGAATACTTTTCTACATAGTGAGAAAGAGGAAAAATTCTTATTGAAAATTAACTTTAATGAATTCTGATAGTAAGAATTGACAGTAACTCTGATCTTGCTGTTTAAAATGTAAGTCTCAGCTCTGCTCTAGAAGTGTCCCAATAAAGTAGAAAGAGGGCAATATATTTCTGAGATAATGAGACTTCAAAACAGACAACAAATTACAGGCATTAGTATTTCGAAATGATAGCTGAAATGTTGGAAAAGTTGGTTAAAGGCAGAATTCAGGAATGGGTGGATAGAAGTATGATACCGTCTGTAGAAAGCATGACTTTCTGCAGGATATGTCTTACCTTAGTAATTTACTATTTTTTTTTTTTTTTTTGTAATAAAGTGATGCCATGACAGTAATGCATTTGCAAAGGTTTGAGGATACTGAATGGAAATGTATCATGTAAATTGGAATATATGTAAATGGATCTTGAAGATGGTTGGACAGGATCAGAGATTATATATTGCAAAGTAGAATGTGAGTCACAGTGGAGTAGTTCAGAGATCTGTATCTATCACTCATCTGTCTTAAATTGTATATTAATCAAATGGGGAATAATTTGAGAGAGGGGGGAGGGGAATTTTCAGTTGCTCACTGATACAAAACTGTGGATGGCAATAATTAATAAAGGTGATGTTCTGCAAGATGATTTAAATACATTGACAATGTAAGCAAAAATAATGGTTCTCGGTTTAATGTGGCAAAGTGTAAGGTTATGTACTTTGAAATGAAAGATTATATGCTGCAGTATGTTCATGGAACTGATTTTCAGGAAACTGATGAGTTTAGTTGGAGTGATAGGCTGAGAGTTGAAATTCAGAGGGCAGATTGCAAAAGTGTGAGAAAATGGCTCAAAGGATTACTTAGATTTTGAAGAACATATTGATAAGTAGAAATTGGTTATAGTTATTATATACCTATTTGAAAGGCTTTGATAAAGTCACATCTAGACTATTCTGAACAGATTTGGGTGATTGGATTTTGTGCTGTTGAGATGGTGGAGAAGGCCCAGAGGTGAGCAACTAAGATGCTGACAGGTCTGTGGATTGCCTCATGTAAGGAAAGATTGAATGTGCATGGATGGCAAAATTTGATTGATAGACAGAAAAGAAGGGATGTGATAGAAACCTATAGAAACCACCTGAGCAAAATGTAAGCAAAAATAATGGTTCTCGGTTTAATGTGGCAAAGTGTAAGGTTACATACTTTGAAATTAAAGATTATATACTGTAAACAAAAATCTATAAAACTGATGCAGAAGAATTTTTCAATATATGACAACTAGGGAGAGAAACCTGTAAGTTATTAAAGGGAGTTTTATAAGACTGATGCAGAAAACATTTTTCAATATATGACAACTAGGAAGAAAATAAGGAGACCACCCTTGTGGGGGAATTTGTGATTAGTAAGTAGGTGAGGATTAGATTTGTTGCTTGGATAATGATGAATAAGTGGAATAGGTCGCTAGATGTGGTGTTGTAAGTAATATGTCTATAAGGAGAGGTTTTTTGGTTTGGTTTATTTGGATTTATGGCCAAAGCAACTCAGTCTATAGGCAGAATTAACAGTCAATATATTATGTCTGTTAATTCTGTGTTCTAATGGCCAGTTTGTGTACTCTGAAGGATAAAAAATCAGAGTTTCCGGGAGGGAAACCCTGCCATCTCCATGGGAGATCAGCTAACTCACCTTCAGTGATAAAGGTTCTTTGCATTCTAGATGGGATTCTAACCCAGGTCTTTCCAACCAAAGGGCATCTTTGAATCCACCTGAGCTATGGAGGCTCCATAAGCAGAGGTATGATTGGTATTTAAATTGTGATTAGTGTGGTCCTCCTGCAATGTCTTTGAACCCCATAGAGGTGCACATATAATGATGGTAATCAATATCATTAACAAAAAGAAACTGTTAAAGGTTTAGGAAAGAAAAATAAAACATCAAGAATAACGTTCATGGCCAACAAATTTTAGCTGACATTTTTTTAAAAACAGTAAGGAAAGGGCAGCCCACAAAATGTCATAAATAAATATCAATAATATATAAATTCTACAAACCATATAGTATGCTCCAGAAATTTCAATAACAATGTCTCTGAAGAAGTGAATATTGATACAGACACATTTGATCTGAAAATTGGACTGATTACATTAAAAAACTAAAAGGTTCCAGGCCCTGATGCAATAAACATTACAACTTATTAAATACAGAGGCAACCTATTAATCATTATTGTTAAGATTAGGATGGTTAATCAAAATAAAGAAGCCTGTGAAATTTTGATTAACCATCCTAATCTTAACGATAATGGTGGCATAAAAATCCCAAGAATTTGGCAGCCCACTTAATTCAAGTTTTCCAGCAAACCCTGACTTTAGGACTCTAAGCAATTATTTCAGCTTTTATTGGCCACCACTCATATTGTTTTGGTCATCATCTGGAGCAGGGGTTCCCAACCTGTTTGTTTCCTAGAGCACATTCTAAAATACTGATAGGGTGACAGGCACCATCTATTTTTTCAAGCAAATTTTTTGAATTTGTTTGTTAAATGAATACATACATAAGTTTACATTATAATCAAATGTTTTATTACTTAAAAGTTTACATTATATAAAAATTTAAATATATATATGTAAGTTAGTGTGATCTTTGGCATTGCATTTCATTGGCCAGTGCTTCATAATTAGGAGAATATGATGATATTCCAGTTCTTAAACTGGAATGAACAACTTCGAATGCGCATCTACTTTACATTGTATGCATTTAATACTCGCCATGTGTCATTAACGCATGCGTCATATAGCATGCCATGAATTGTTGTGTGATTATTTCAAACTATATGGCACACAGTTGAACAGTGGCGGGCACACACAAATTGGTCAACGGGCGCCATGGTGCCTGCAGGCATATGGTTGGGAACCCCTGATCTGGAGTATACACATATATACAAAGAAACAAGTTGCACTACAATCTACATGGCATGCTGAAGTTACATTGATTTGGTGAACCGTTAAAACTACTGGCCTGACCTCGTGAAAGCAAAAAACCTTACTACATCAATGCTAGAGTGCTGTTATTATTATTATCTATTTGGTTACAGAAATAAATTAAGCTAGAAACTATATGTATACTTATATGAGTAACTTTGTGTGTACATGTAGCTCTCTAGCTTAATTTATTTCTGTAACCAAATAGATAATAATAATAAACGGACTCTAGCATTGATGTAGTAAGGTTTTTTTTTCACCAGAGGTCAGGCCAGTAGTTTTAATGGTTGGTCAAATCAATGTAACTTTAGCATCCATGTAGATTGTAGTGCACTTGTTTCTTTGTATATATATGTGTATACTCCAGGTGATGACCTTAATATGAAGGTTAAAATATCAAGTGATTATTTTGATTTATATTAAACTGAAGTTTTACTCTAACAAGGTTGTTTCCATTATTTTCATAATGAATTCTGATAACTACGTAACCATGAAAGAAAATAATTCTTTTCTTTCATGCTTACACATTGATCCAAATACATTTTGAAAAAATTATGGAGACAACTACCATGTTAGAGTAAAATTTAGTTTAATATAAACCAAAATCAACACTCGACGTTTCTACCTTCATATAATGTTCATCATCTGGAGCATACACAATATATACAGAGAAACAAGCTGCACTACAATCTACATGGTTTGCTAAAGTTACTGATCAACCATTACTACAATTATTGGCCTGACCTCTGGTTAAAAAAAAAAACCTTTACTACATCAAAGCTCCTATGATTATCTATTAGGTTACCAAACTAAATTGGGCTGGAGAGCAACATGTCTATGTTTTTATATATATATATATATATATATATATATATATATATACATACATACAGGAATATCTCGATCATCGCGGTTATTGTTGCCACGAAAAATACCGCAATAATCGAATCCACGATAATCGGGATAAATAATGCGTGTAAAATGGGTGATCAATGCCAAGGATTTTTCAAATCTATTAATTAAATTTTATATATCAAGTAAAAAAGAAATGTGGTAAACGTGTTAAGAAAAAAATGAAGGTTCATTAAGAAAAACAAGATTATTCTTTTATCTTTATTTATATATAAGAAGTACATACAAATATTCTTTCTTGGTGTAGAATTGTCTGGTGGAATTTTTTCTTTCTTTTTTTCTTCGTATAAAACTCGGTAGCAACGGATGGAATTTTCAATTTCCCGATGAACTTTCAGTGATCACTCGAGATTAGGATCGCAGTTCAAGATTTTTTCTTTAAAATTTTCAGCAATTCTAATAATTTCTTTGAGGGTAAATTCCTTCGGTGCCAAGTCAATTTGTTCGTCATTATCATCGATTTGAGCATCGTAAGCACATTCTCTCTCGAGGTGAATTAGGTCTTCAACATCCAGCTCCTTATCATGTGACTGAAGCAGGTCCTGAGCATCACCTTTTTTCAATTTCTTTTAGTCATAGATCAAAGCCAAGCTCAGTTATGTCACTGATAACACATGTTACTTCATTTTCAAATCCTTTAAAATCATTTGCACAATGAGGAATAATCTTTTGCCACACCGCTCTCAGGTTGCTAGACGTTACTTCACTCCATGCTTCCTTGACATTCTCAATGCAATTTTTGATATTGAATGCCTTCCAGAATTCTGTCAAAGTCATCGCTTCATCTCCTGTAGTCTTTTCTGTTGCTTGTGAAAAAGTTCTTCATAGGTAATATGCCTTAAAGGAAGCGATTACACCTTGATCCATTAGCTGGATGATGAAAGTGGTATTAGGTGGTAAATAAATAACTTTTACATTTTCGCACAAATCATTCAGTTCTGTTGAATGACTAGGTACATTATCTGATATCAACAGGATTTTAAAATCAAGATTTAATGACTTGCAGTACCTTTCAGCTTCAGGACAAAAATAGTTTTTAAACCAATCTCAAAAATTGTTTTCGTCATCCAAGCTTTTCTGTTGAATTTCCAATGAACAGGGAGAAAATTTTTATCTAAACTTCTAAGCAGGCGAGGATTTTGTGAACGATAAATAAAGAGAGGCTTCATCTTGTAATCTCCAGAAGCATTGCCACATAGTAAAAGTGTTACACGCTCCTTCGAAACCTTGTAGCCAGGCTGTGATTTTTCATTTTTTGCTAAAAATGTTTTAGTGGGCATTTTTTTCTATAATAAGCCTGTTTCATCAGCATTAAATATCTGATCATCGGTATAATTTCCTTCTTCAATGATCTGTTGCAATTCACCAGGAAAACTAGCTGCTGCTTTTTCATCGGCGCTTGCAATTTCACCTTGTACACGAACACTATGAATGCTCGATCGCTTTTTGAACCGATCAAACCACCCTGAACTTGCAGAGAAAATTTCTTCCTCTACTAATGCCGAATCATTTTCGCTTTCTAATCGTTTTCTTTTTAAAGTTTCAAACAAATTCAATGCTTTTGTTTTTATAGTCATTTGACTAAGAGGAATTCTCTTTTGGTTACAATCTTCTATCCACACTGACAATAGTGTTTCTATTTCAATAAGATGGCTTCTGTTTCTCGTAGTTTGGGACACAGACGAGATCGATGCACTTTGTCCTAGTTGCTTATAGTTTGCAGTGTGGTCTAAAATATGGCGAACAGTTGATTCATACTTATTTATCATATGCAACTTATCTTTTAAGCTGATCACTCTACGTTTCTTCTTGATAGCTGTAGACTTGAAATCATCCTTATTTCTTTTAGCATTCATTGTAGCGGTAAATAACGAGAAATAAATATCCACATGTACTTCAGGCAAGGGCGGATGGTTACTGGTAAGTGGTGAGAAAGCGCCATCGGATAAAAACGAAGCGCTACAAGAGAGCAATACCTGGAGAGTGGCGACTCGAACTGGTTGCATATGTAGTGGGCTACATCTCGCGGCCACGAGAATTCGAATTTGGAATTTTGGTATCAAATTATAAACCGCGATAAATCGAGGTATTCCTGTATGTGTGTGTGTGTGTGTGTGTGTGTGTGTGTGTGTGTGTGTGTGTGTGTGTGTGTGTATATATATATATATATATTTATGTAAAAAAAATGTGATTATACATATAAATTTCAACCAACTGGTATGGAATAGTTTCCAATAAAAGCTGAAAATTGCTTAAAGTCCTAAAGTAGGCTGAATATGTGCCATCCAAATTCCTGGAATTTTTATGCCACCATTATTGTTCAGATTAGGGTGGTTAATCTCAACAATAATGGTGGCATAAAAATTCCAAGAATTTGGATGGCACATATTCAGCCTACTTTAGGACTTTAAGCAATTTTCAGCTTTTATTGGAAACTATTCCATACCAATTGGTTGAAATTTATATGTATAATCACATTGTTTTTTTTTTTAATATTATATATATATAAACATGTTGCTCTCCAGCCCAATTTAATTTTATAACCTAATAGATAATAATAATAATAGGACTCTCGCTTTGATGCAGTAAAGGTTTTTTTTCACCAGAGGTCATGCCAATAATTGTAGTAACGGTTGATCAGTAACTTCAGCAAACCATGTAGATTGTAGTACAGCTTGTTTCTCTGTATATATTGTATACAGAGAAACAAGTATGTATATGCTCCAGATGATGACCTTGATTTTGAAGACTGAAACGTCGAGTGTTGATTTTGGTTTATATTAAAGTAAAGTTTTACTCTAACGTGGTAGTTGTCTCCATAATTTTTCAAAATGTAAAGAAAATAATTATTATTATTATAATTATTATCATCACCATCATCAAATTCCTGCCATGAACCCTTAAGGGGTGTACAGGATATGATAGAACTACATGAAAAAAATTTCATCATTACTAACTTCCTATCTACAATTTTCCTCCAAATCAGTCTGTTACTTGGCAAGACTCCAATATTATTAGATCCTATATTTCTATCTTCTAAGGTGTACCGTATCAATCCACCTATATCTTGGTCTGCCTCTGGGTCGTTTTGCTGCCAACCTGACAGAGAACACTTGTTTTGCTAATCTTTCTTCACCCATTCTGTTTAAGTGACCATACCACCTGAGATTAGCTCTGCTAACACATTCCTGGATGCTGACAAAGTCAAGTTCTTTCCTAATATCCTCATTTTTAATATGATATTGCCATTGATGCCATCTGTTCATGCTTCTAATCTTTCTCAGGACTCTCATATCTGCGGCCTCTAGTCTTTGGTCAAGTGTTTTACTTCTGACCCAGCTCTCAGATCCATAAGTTAAAACTGGTTTGAACGCTGTCTTGTATACAGCTAATTTAGTATTCCGACCAATTTCTCTCTTATTCCATATGAATTTATTCATTTGACTTCCCACCATACCAGCTTTGCTGATTCTGTTGTCTATTTCTATATTTAATTTACCATCTTCACTAAAAATCGTGCCTAAGTAGCTGAAATGTTTTACTTGTTCCACAGGTTCTCCATTCACAACACAGTTGATATTTTCAATGATTCTGCCTATTTTCATTGTGTTTGTCTTTTTATTGTTGACCTTCATACCATATCTATTACAACAGTTATTCAGTTTAGTCAGAGAAGCTTGCAGACTTGTAGCAGATTTATTTAGAAGTATAACATCATCAGCATAAAGCAAAGAGCTCACATTAACATCTCCAATTTTGATATCATGTTTAATACCACTTTTCCTTCATAATGTGATCCATATAGATAATGAATAACAGAGGGGATGATGTACATCCTTGTCTCACACCAGATTTAACATTAAACCATCTTCTTGTACTTCCTTCAATTCTAACTGCTGATTACAACTCAAATAAAGACTAAGTATTGCTTGATATAATGCCCCATTGACACCATATAACTGTAGCATATTGAATAGCTTCTCTCTTGGCACCTTGTCATATGCCTTTTCCAAATCGACAAAACTTAAATACAGATCTTTGTTATATTCCCATGCTTTCTCGACTATTTGTCGTAAAGTGAAGATCTCATCCTAACAGCCTCTATTTGGCCTGAATCCAGCTTGTTCTTCACCCAGCTTTTCTTCCACAATTCTTCTCAATCGTTTCTCAAGTATACTTGCATAGATCTTGCCAGGAACACTTAGTATGGAAATACCTCTGTAATTCTCACATTCAGTTTTATTTCCCTTTTTATATATGAGTACTATGAGAGCTCTACTCCAATCATTGGGAATTTGTCCCTCTGTCCAGGCTTTCTGAACTATGCAGTGCAGCCACTGTAAGACTTTTATACCACCATACTTCAGCATTTCTGGTCGAATATCACATCTACTCCTGCTGCCTTTCCACATTTCAAGCCTTTGATGGTTTTTTCTACTTCAAGTATGGATATGTATTCCTGACTGCATAACTGGTCAGTGTTTTTTACCACTGTGCTGTCATCACTGCTTGTTTCATTTAGCAGTTTTTCAAAGTAATTACTCCATACTTCAAGGATATCTTTTTCTTCCGTTTTCATGTCAACTTTATGATCTCTAACTGCTTTTACAGCACTCTTTCTCATGATCTCAAGCTATGCTAGTTGATATCTGGGAATCCCTACCAGAAGCTAAGCTTAGTAGGAACTAGCTGGACAAGTCGAGATGTAATCACCAGACTAAGAGAGAGATACCCTGGTCTGCCAGGTTGAAGGCTTTGCATAAGGATGGTTACATTACTAATGGATTACTTCCAGGAAAGGATAAAGGTAAGAGATTAGGAATGTCAGACATTATAAAAGTAGTCAAATGAAATATAAAAAGTATAACAACAAAGGAATTAGAATTGGAAAAATAATTAAAAACTGAAAATATTAATATAGTCATGATAATAGAAAGAAAAAGGAAATTAAAGAGAGCAGAATATATAGATGGTTATACTATGTTATATAGTAGAGTGGGCATTTTAATAAAAAATAAATTGAGTCATTGGATATGAGGAGTTAGTGATGGTAGTAGAGACAAATGACTTTACTGGGAACAAGGAGAATGTAAGATTGGATATCAAGAGGCTGTTGAAAAGGATGAAATATGATGGTGTGATAGTAAAAGTAGTCAACATGTTTCTCAGGTATGACAGTGATATGATGAGTTAGAGACCAAGCATTATGAATGATATGTTAACATAAATGTGTGAAGGGAAAGGAGAGAAGTTTCTTAATGTATGGAATGAGTTTGAAGAAAGAATTGAACTGTATAATAGTGATGGACTGCATTTGAATGGTTTTGGTGTGAATCATTTGCAGAGACTGCTGATGGAAGGGAGAGTAATGAGCGCAGTGAATGAATCTGAGCAAGTAAGAAGCAATGTGAAAGAGCAGGAGAGTAAAGAAGGAGGGATTGAAGTGGTGCTTATAAATGAAGAAGTGGGTATCATGAGTGTAGAGAACAAGTGTGCAAGACATACAGAGAAATGGGGAAACTTGGGATGGACAGGGGAATACAGCATGAGAAAAGTTGATGCTCCAAGAGGATGTGGATAAGTGTGTAGATAAAATAATAAATTTAGTTTAATCCTTTATCCAAGTGTGAGCAAACAAAGTTTGCGCCTGAAAATATCTTCAGGACTGGGGTAAGGTGGTACAACACCAGGCCACTGTGTAGACAAAAAGGGAAGGGGATGACCTGGGATGGAGCAAAAACAGTTGGATTTGAAGAAGGTTCTGGGATGAGTAGGGAGAAAAAGAAGTGGCTCGAGGAAAGTATGGAGAAGTCGCATCTAATAAGGAGTATTAGTGAAACCAGTTACAAATCTAGGAATCGACTGTTATATTTGTATATGAATGCTAGAAGTATCAGAAACAAGGGCAATTAAATGTTTGTATTGAGTGAGTTTGTTCACCCAAAAATTGTTGGAATAAGTGCGACATGGTGGGATACGGATGACATCCTGATAGGAACAGAGATGGCAGAGTATGATGCATTTCATGAAGGTAGAAAAAATAAAAAGGGAGGTGGAATGCTATTGGTGATAGAGAAAGAGTTATGTGCATGCAAGGTAGAGATACATTGTGAAATAGTGGTAGCAAATAGGGGGCAAACCCCCTTTCAAGTATTCAAAATTTGAGTAATCAGAATTCAAGGAGAATCAGCCTACCAATCTGGAACTGGGGGGCTTTCCCCCCCTAGTAATATGATAATCTCCAATCTCTTTACTTCTGTGGTAAGGACTGGTATGCATAAATTTGGTCACCACATCATACTCAGTGCTCCAGAGCGAATGAAGAAAGGTTGAAAAAATTCAATTTGCAGAGTCTAAGCAGATAGAAAAGAAAAGGTGCATATGATAAAGACATAAATTGGTAAGAAGTTTTTTGTAGAATGGGAGAATATGGGATAACAAGAGGTCATCCCTGGAAGGTAATATAAAGAGGGTGAGTAGGGGAGTGAGAAGTAAGTTTTTTTACATGGAAAGTAGTGAGGGATTCGAATGCATTGCTTGAAAGTGTAGTGAGTGCAAAGACAGTGAATTCATTTAAGGCACTGTTTGATAAACTGTGTGTGGGAGGGATTTCCCATGATGAGGCTCCTCCATGGAGGTCTGATGATGATGATAATAATAATAATAACCAACATGAATCAAGAAATAATAGAACGGTGATTGAAAACATTCAAGAGGAATTCTATCATAAATACTGATCAATACTTGAAGAAGGAAAGCCATCAGGCACCTGAAATATGGAAAACATTAAAGTAGATAATATTTGACTAGAAATGTTCAAATATGGAAGTATAAAAGTTTTAGTATCTTTTAGTTCCATTTATGTAATGGAACTATTCTGTCTTCTGTCCACTCACTCAAAACCTTGCCAGAGCTGAGACTTAGAGGCACTAGCAGTTCTCTTGCACATTCCCATAACATGTGGACTGACATTTCATCAAACCTCACTGTTGTATTTACATTGCTATTTCTCAATATGCTGATCATCTACAGTAAAGTGTGTAATACACCACTATGTAATTCAGAAAGCAAAGTCAACTTCTGGGTGATTGAAGCAGAGCTATCATAGTATTCATGTATTAAAAAAAGAAAAAAGTAAAACCAAATGTAAGCATTACAGATGCCGTATGGTCACTCCGATGCTATGTGCCACACCAGGCTTCACCATGTAGTCCTGTTGTTTGCTTTTCTGGCGTCTCAACTCTCTGAAGATCAGTCACTCCACACATGCCATCCATTCATCCATCTCATTGATGGTCTACCCCTGCCTCTTTTTCCAGAAACTTTAGCTTCTATTACCGTTCTGAGAGGTCCCCCTTTCATCCTTTCTATGTGTCCAAAATATTTTAACTTTCTTCTGTCAATATCCTTAAGGAGCCTTAACGTTCTACTGTACTTTTCTAACACCCATTCATTTGTACACCTTTCAGTATATGATATCCTCAACAGCCTTCTGTAACACCACATCTCAAAAGCAGATATCCGTTTCTTATCTGACTTCTTTAGGTTCCAAGTCTCACATCTATAAGTTGCTGTTGGAAAAACAGCGGCATCCAAAATCCTCAACTTTGTTCCCATGGAGATAGATCCATCCTTCCAGATTTTAGACAGGTCTCTGACTGTTGTTTTAGCCATTCCTAACCTTTTTCTGATGTCTTCTGAACAGCAATTCTTTACATTAATAATGGATCCCAGGTACTCAAACTTGCTGACTTCCTCAATTCTTTCTCTTAAGGTACACTTGTTTCTCAAGAGCTTCTCTGTTTGTATTTCCTTTGAGAACCATAATCTTTGTCTTGCTAGGATTGAGTTGAAGTCCTCTGTTATTACTGATCTTGTTAACTTTGTCAAGAATTTGTCCTAGTTCTTCCATGTCATTACAAATGAGTACTGTATCATCAGCATACCTCAGATTACTGATCAATCTACCTCCTATCCTAATTCCTGTCCTGAGCTCATCCAATGCCTCACTCATGATGTCCTCTGCATATATACTAAACAAGTGAGGAGAAAGTAAACATCCTTGCCTAACTCCTTTTTGAACTTGAAACCAGTCAGTCAATCCAACATTGACTTTTGATGGAGACTTACTTCATGTAATATACTTCTCGAACAGGACCCTCTGCCTAAGCCCTGAACGCGGCTCTGATTATTCTGCGAGACAGCCGATGCAGCATGAGATGCGTTATAAGGCACAACCATATTAGCATTTTGGAGTGAAGTCACTGCAAGAAGAACATAGTAGGGTTCCAGCAGCCCTTTCCACATAAGATGAAATAGCAAAATAGGAAATTTCGCCCCTAGCTCTTGAATGCTCTAATAGCATTGGGGGGGGGGGGGGAGCAAGAAGGAAAGAAAAAAGGGGAGGGACCAGTCTACAGATAATATTACAGATGTATATTACATGAAGTAAGGCATGATCCAGCATCAGGTACCTCGGATTTGCCATGCCCGTACTCACTAAAGTGAACCCTTGAAGCCACTGAGTTTCTAGGTAACATTTATGATAGTATACTTGAACAGAGGCTAAGAAAAATTGTTGAAGGGAAACCTGGGAAAGAACAAGTTAGGTTGAGGCACAATTGAAGATGATGATGTCAGGAAGGATTTTTCACTTTAAGACAGATAGTTGAGATATCATTGAAATATACTAGTGGATATGATCTTTATTTAATCATCATAATTAAATATGGAAATAGACAACAGAATAAGTACAGTACCATGGCCAGTTGAATAAATTTATATGGAGTAAGAAATTTGCCAAAACACTAACTTAGCAGTATACAAAACATGTTCAAACCAATTTTTTGCTTGTGAATTTGGGAATTGGATTAGAAATAAAGTAGTTAGTCAAAAACCAGAAACAGTAGATATACAAATTTTGAGAAAAATTAAACAGAGGAACAGATGACATCAATGGTAGAATGATATTGAAAATGAAGGTATAAGGAAGAAACTTGATATTGTTAGCACACAAGAATGTGTGAGCAGATCTAAACTAGAGTGGCCACTTGATCAGAAAGGAAGATTTAAGCAAAAACAGAAGAATTAGCAAAAACAGGTGTTGGGATTGCAGAAAAAAAGACTGAGTGCATGACCAAGAACTAGGTGAATTTATGTAATACATTCACTCTAAGAGATCAAAATATAACTTCTGATAGTATTGGAGTTCTGAGGAAAATGGTTGATTGGAAGTTAATAATGATGGAAACTTAATCATGTTGTGCTGTCATAGTATGATGTACATTCATTGAGAATACATATCAGGATTTTATGGTGGTATGATGTATTTATTCATAGAGTAAAGGGAGACAGGAAAAGAAAAAGAGATATACTATCTCTTTTTCTTTTATTAAATTTTTAGTAAATGTGTTAGTAGATCTACAGTAAATACTAATTAATATGCATATTTAAATTTTTTAGAGAGTTACAATTAAAATTATAATCAAAATTATTTACAAACATATAGCTGCAAAATTTCTCGATAAAAACCACCACCTTTGCAAGGAGTTGCCCGGTGTTGTACCACCTTACCCCAGTCCTAAAGATACTTTCAGGCGCAAACTTTGTTTGCTCACGCTTGGATAAAGGATTAAACTAAATTTATTATAGTCTAACCAAGTGAAAAATAAACTATCAGAAGTTCTCCATGTTGCAGATAGAGTGTAAACAGAGAAGAGCAGTTGGCTTATGCAGCACATTGCCTGAGAGTGCAGAAACAACAACTGTTAATGTGTTTAAGCAAAACAAGTTATAATAAAATATTTTCCAATCATTAATACCAGTACTAAGATGGGAAAAAAGATATGTTCTACTAAGTAGAGTCCCTTCATGCACAAATTATAGATTATCAGCGATGTCTATCCTTGTTCAGAAGTGATGTAATGTGGCACTTTGTTTATGCACTAGCCATACTCTAAATCAGTATTATTGACCTTGACACTACACAGAAAATCTAAAAACAAACTTCAGCGGCAGTTAGTAACACCCATTTTATTATTATCATTATTATTATTTGGTAACCTCCATGAAGTCAACAGGCCCACTCAACCAGCAACATGTCTGTCATAATGAGCTTTGAAATTATTTACACTACCTGCACTCACAACACACTCAGGCAATGCATTCCACTCACTAACAACTCTCCATGTAAAAAATCTATTCCTTGCACTCTTCTTCACCATATCTTTATACAATGTCCAGTGATGACCTTTTCATTCTTCTCATCTTAACATCTACTATTTTTATAAGTTCTTCTGTATTAATCTAGTAGAGTCCCTTAACTAACTTGAAGGTCTCTATCATATCTCCTCTTTTCCTCATATCCACCAATCTCTGTAATCCACATTCTCTCAAATGCTCTTCATAACCAACATTCCAGTCCTGATATCACTTTGGTTAATTGTCTTTGGACCCTCTCTAGTATTTCCACATCACAATGAAAACTAGGTGACCAAATCTGAGCACAATAGTCCATATGAGTTCTGACCAATGCCTTATATAGAGGCACCACTACCTCCTTATCCCTATATGTCAATATACTTTTTATCATAGCAGAAATATGATGTGCAGTCTTTACAACACGGGTGATGTTTCCCCATAACTTCAGTCCACTGTCTACCATCACTCCAAGATCTCGAATCTCATCCACTTCCCGAAGCACAGTTCTACCAAGGTAAAAGTCTATTCAAATCTTGCTATAGAGCAGGCCTGCACAACTTGATTGTCTTTGAGGGCCAAACCCAACTTGGACCACCTGACCAAGGGCCAGATCACTTCTGACCTTGAATCTTAGACTAGTCCACTGCAGCTAAACTTAAGTAAATTTGTTAGTAGGTCTACAGTAAATACTAATTAATATGCATATTTAGATTTTTTAGAGAGTTACAATTAAAATTATAATCAAAATTATTTACAGACATATAGCTGCAAAATTTCTCCATAAAAACCACCACCTTTGCAACTAGTTGCCTGATGTTGTACCACCTTACCCCAGTCCTGAAGATACTTTCAGGCACAAACTTTATTTGCTCACGCTTGGATAAAGGATTAAACTAAATTTATTATAGTCTAACCAAGTGAAAAATAAACTTTCAACATCTTTCTCTAAATCTAGAGTAATTTAATAAAAAGGTGGCACACCGTTTGACAACTCCTATAGGTAGAGATGACCTTGCTAATGCTTCTGCCAGGTATCTCCATTTGGGCCTGGCTCCCACTGAAGAGACCTCAATTAAGGTCGAAACCTAGTCTGGGTAGTGGCCCTTCTCTTAATGCATAACATTATACATATCTGCAAGGAGATGACAAAACTTTACACAGCTCAACCAACGTACATCAGTGTGGTATGGTAGATCCCCGTAATTGGCATCATTTTCTTCTAGAAATGCCTGAAACATTCTGTGTTTCAAACCCCGAACTTGAATATAGTTGACCAGAGCAAATACTACTTTAATCACATGATCAAACTGCAAAACCTTTGAACATAACACCTGCTGATGAATTAGGCAGTGAAATTTTGTCATTGGTTTACCTGCATACTATTCAATAAATGTTACAGCACCAACATTTTTTCCACACATAGATGGGACACCATCAATGCAAACTCCTACTGAATTCTTGAAATTTAAGGATAGTTTTTTGGTTACGCACATCTTTACATTTTCTGTGATCTCCTTTCCTGTTGTTCTTCCTTTCATTGAACACAAACCAGCAAGCTCCTCTGTCACCTCAAAATTCTTATTAATGCCTCTTCTTCAAGTGTCATCTCCTAGAAGGAGGTTGTCAACCATGTCACAGAACCTTTTTCTTTCTTATGCTGCTCTGGAACATTTTTGGTAATTCAAGCCAGTCCAGTCATCAATGTCTTTGAACCACATTCTCCTGGGTCTACCTCTCCCTCTTTTTCCATCCAATTTCCCTTCTAATATTAATTTCTGAATGCCTTCTTGTCTGGTTTGATGTCCAAAATATTTAAGTTTTTGCTCTTTAATTATTTTCATTAATGTTCTTTTCATTTTTGCTTTCTTTAAAACATCTTCGTTTTTCATTTTCTCTGTCCATGGTATTTTCAACATTCTTCTGATGGTCCACATTTCGAAAGCTTCTAATTTTTTCTCTGCTTCTTTATTTAGAGTCCAAGTTTCACTGTTGTAGAGAAGGCTTGACCAGATATAGCATTTTATTAATCTTTTTCTTGTGTCTATATTAATGTCTCTGGATGTTAGAACAGTTTTCATATCAGTAAAGGCTTTTCTTGCTATCTCTATTCTTCTTTTTATTTCTTTAAGGGAATTTCCTTTGTTTGTAAACATTTGTCCCAAATATATAAAAGACTGAACCTGTTCAATTTTCTTTCTGTTAACAATTATGTTCAATTTTCTTTCTGTTAACAATTATGTTCAATTTTCTTTCTGTTAACAATTATGTTCAGTTTCTTATTTATTGGTTCTTTTGATATAATCATGCACTTCGTTTTCTTTAGGTTAATAATTAGTAACATGTCGACGCTTCTGTTGTAAATTTCTGTGATTAAGTTTTGAAGATCATCTTCAGATTCAGCTATAAGAACTGTGTCACCTGCATACCTGAAGTTGTTGAAGTTCCTACCTCCGACTTTTACACCCTTCATTTGTGAAATATTTTTAAAAACTTGCTCACTATATATATTGTACAGTAAGGGTGATAAGACACATCCTTGCATTACTCCTTTTTTGATTTCAAAGTTACGAGATTATAATAAATTTAGTTTAATCCTTTATCCAAGTGTGAGCAAACAAAGTTTGCACCTGAAAGTATCTTCAGGACTGGGATAAGGTGGTACAACATCATCAAAAAAAAAAAAAAAAGTTACCAGAATATGTATTTTTATATCTTATTGAGGCCATTTGATTCCACTATATATTTGTAATTATACGTAGATCTTTTCCTTTTAACCCATTATTCTGTATGGTATGTATTAATTTCTTGTGATCTATTGAATCAAATGCTTTGGTGTAATCAATAAAACAAAGATATATGCTTTCCTGGTTGTCAAGGCTTCTTTCACATAATGTTTTCAAATTGAAGATTCCTTCTCTTGTACCTTTGTCTTTTTGAAAACCTGATTGAGTGTCTTCTATTTCTACTGACAAAGTGCCTTTTATTCTTTCTAAGATTATTCTCAGTAGTAATTTTGTAACATGGCTTGTTAAACTTATTAGTCTATATTCAAAAGTTCTTAGAATTTTGGAAATAGTGACAAAGATGGATTTCCTTAGATCATCAGGGATGTATCCTGAATAATAGATGTTATTAAAAATTACCTTTAGGTCATTAAGTGTATTTTCATTTACTTTCTTTAACAATTCAATAGGGATCTGATCAGGGCCTGATGTTTTACCTGTTTTAATTTGGCTTAGAGCATATTCTATTTCTTCATATGTAATTGGTTCACCATCTATATTTTGTATATCTGGTGTGTCTGTGCGATCAGAGTCAAATAATAGATATAATGTGTCTCTAGTAGCATTTTTCCATTTTGGTCTTTTATACAAGGATTATGGTTGAAATTTTACTTTTTATTTGTCAGGGCTTGGATTGATTTATGCATTTCTTTACTATTGTGTTTCTTGTCCAATTCCTCTATTTCTTTACATTTTTCATTTAGCCACTTGTCTAGCCTTCCTGCATTCATTTTTTATAATTTTACTGAGTGTTCTATACTGTTGTGTACTTTTCTTTTTTCATCTTTCATTCATAAGTTCTAGTATTGATTCAGTCATCCAGGATTTTTTCTTATTGTATTTAATTTTTGGGATAACCTCGTTAGCTGTCTTATATATTGCACTTCTAAAATTTGACCACCTGTTTACAATTTCCTCTGTGTTACAAAGTATATTGTCTTCTGTTTTATATCCTACATGATCTAATTTCTTCCTAATTTCTGAGTTAAACACCATTATGATGTCAGGTATATTCAGAGCTGTGAAGTCAAGTCTTTCAGTATGATTGTTTTTAGAAATGTTTTTTAGTTTAATTTTTAAAGTGGACACAACAGGGTTATGGTCTGAACCTATATCAGCACCTGGGTATATTTTTATGTTGATTATATTATTTTTGTATCTATTATTTATCATTATGAAATCTATTTGGTTTCTTATGGAGTTATCTGGGTTTGTCCAAGTATACAGTCTGCGCTTTGGATGTTGAAAGAAAGTATTCATTATGCGCAAGTTGTTTTGAATGCAGAATTGTATCAATCTCTCATCTCTTTCATTTCTGTCGCCTAGTCCAAATTTTCCAACAACTGGATTTTCTTCCCCTTCTCCAACCTTTGCATTCAAGTCACCCATCACTATGAGTATCTCATTTGATTTTACATATTCTATAGATTTTTGTAAGTTATTATAAAAATCTTCTATTTCTTCATCATTGTGATTCATCATAGGGACATAAACATGGATAATTATGATGTTAAAAGGCTTTGCAGCTAATTTAATAAGTATTATTCTTTCGTTTATGGGTCACAGCCCCATTACACATTTAAAGATGTCTTTCTTAATCATGAAACCCACTCCATATTCATGCTTCTCTCCACCAGAATATACAAATGTAAATCCATCTTTCTCTAGTTTGCCCATGTTAGGCCATCTTGTTTCACTAATTCCCATCACATCAACTTTAAGCCTTTTTATTTCCTGTATAAGGTTGTCAAAATTCCCTAGTTTATATAATATTCTCACGTTCCAAGTTCCAATTTTCAAATCATACGTGACAAAGTGATATTTTCAAAATTATATTTCTTATCAGGACACAATTCGGAAACGGCAATCATCAGACACTTTTTTATCAACTCTTCCTCAGTAAATGGTTTGCCAGCACAAACTATTGTGATATTTTTAAGCTTACCTTTATGGCAACTTCATTTGGCTTGTTGCTCACTGCTAAGGACTTTCAGTAACTTTGCTGCTTTTATTTGCTTTTCACTTACATCCAACTTGCCAAGGTTAGGCTATTTCGATTCAAAATGATGTCTCAGATTGTACTCTTTCGGCACAGCGATAGATTCCCAGCAAACAATGCACACGATTTTGTCCTTAAATAACGTAAAAAAATTTTGTTTGTCCACTCTGTTAAATGCTTGATGTTCTGAACCTATTTTATACTTTTTACTTAAGATCATTGTGTCGAGATTGACAATATTAATTACAAAAAACTAATGATGAAAAGCTTACAATAATGCAGGTTATGATAACAGTTATGTAATGTATTGCTCCAGCTACAACCAACACTACACTGACAAAGCCAGTCAAGGCATGTCCAACTTTGTGTAATACGATTCGTCTCGTTTGTAGATATCAAGTCATTATCACGGAGATGTAACTTTGAATTGCCTCGCAGCGACACTAGCACTATCAAAACCTCCAAGTGATTGTAATAATTTTATATTAAATATGACAGTGGGAATCACTCCAAATTCAATTTATCGAATTTGAAATTTGAAATTGAAAGAAACATGATTGTGGCATTAATCGCATGAAATGTAAACATGCAGAGTCTTGGTAAAAATTTAATTCAACGCTAGGAAAAAATCATCTAATTTCATATTCCCCGTATGATTAAATAATTTCAATCAGGCAGTAGGGCCAAAATAAATAGCATAGCAGGCTGTGCAGGCCCGCTATAGAGAATTAACATTAGCACTACTCCTGATAATCCTACCTAACTTTACAGCATTGGCAAATATTTGAAGATCCCTGGTCAATCGACATGAAATATTGTTTAAATAAGAGATTATTGATTATACCGGCTGCACCAATTGTTTTGATAATTATCAGTCCTATTGGCTGCACCATTTTGTTATTAAGAGATTTTAATTATATAATTATTTTGATAATTATCTATCATTTGTTATGAGAATTTCTTTATAACGATTATTTCTAATTTCCAAGTGTTTTTATTTATATGCACACGGGTTCAATTCCGATTGGTTCAATGACTTTACTATTTCTTTCAGAATCCGAAAAATCACTGACTCAAGACCAAATACAAAATATACACATTTAATAAAATGAAAACAATTATACACTTCAAATAAAATTACACAACTAACTACAAAATTAACTGGATCCAAGGCCTTTTGAAATAAACTTACACTTTAGAGATCACCCATTCTCTGACTCATTCTATTACTGGTTTATTTAACATATACTTAATCACATTTACTAGACTAAACACTTTGTTTACACAATAACAAAATGTTCATAGTCATCTTTGTTATAAGGCCTTTTTCTGAAGATATAAAATTCTCTTCTTCTTTTTCCATAGAATCCTTTCTCATCACCCTTATGTAGCACACATTATTCCTCCTCACTCTGAAGTAAGATATTCTGAATTCACTGAAGTATACCTCATGCAGTTCAATTTTTGTTAATTTTTGTACCAGAAAAAAAAGTTTATTCTACTGCTTTATCTAAGTTGCTAAATTCCATCTCCTTTTCCAGTAGAAATAACAGATAGATCCGGCATCCTTAAAACATGATTTACAATCAGCGTTTCCTCGAACATTCCTATAGAACATCAATCGCAATATTTTCTTTTATTTACCAATGTTTATTTACAGTCTTAACTCCTCCACTTTAAAGGCTCACAATTCAACGATTACTTTTTGGAATCTTTTATTAATATGCCCCTGACTATCACATAAAAAATTAATTTCCTAAGAACAAAATTTTACCGGCTTGCATTCTTAAACTTCCATTAGCTCTCTTGTTTTTCCTCCGTTACCTCGATACCAAACACTCTCTTGTTATTTCCATTATCTTGAAATGCTCTCTCTGTTAGCCGTCAATCACCCATCAAACTCTTTGGCGAGGATCACTCCATGAAAGTGGCAAGCAAGAAGTTATGTATAATGACTGATGTGTCGTCTCCGTTAGCGTTACGAGAATGTCTTCACAAAACGCAGCACTTAATAATTTTAAACCACAATAAAATTTTCGAAAGTAACACCACTATCCAAATCCAGTAAGTTCTTAATTTTTTTTTAATACTTCACATTTCATTTTGACAAAATAACATCAATAACATGGCGGCAATGCGTGTTATGAAACAAAAACTAATAATGTACTAACATAAACAATTTATAAAAATATTCAGAATTTTTAAATTATGACTATTTTTATGATATCATTAACAAAAAAAGTGGGGTGCTTAAGGTCCAAAGCTGTAGAACTGAGAGGAGACCTCCACATAGCCTTTAAAGGAATGCGGAGAACCGACCAGGGCTTCTGACCTAATGTCCAATCCTCACTTTCTCGTGGTGCACCTGTTGGGTATCTACTTGGATACTGAACGAATGAGGATGGGCTGGCAATTTGGGATTTAGCCGACCAAACTGTATTCTTATTGGTTAAACCAAAATAAAAAATGATGGTATCCTATACACCCCTTGAGGGTACATGGCAGGAATTTGATGAAGTCGGAACATAAATTAGCTATTTACAAGACAGTGTTCAAACCAGTTTTATCTTATGGATCTGAGAGCTGGGTCAGAAGTAAAACACTTGCCCAAAGACTAGAGACTGCAGATATGAGAGTCCTGAGAAAGATTATAGGCGTGAGCAGATGGCATGGCAATATATTAAAACCGAGGATATTAGGAAAGAACTTGACATTGTCAACATCCAGGAATGCGTTAGCAGAGCTAATCTCAGGTGGTATGGTCACTTAAACAGAATGGGCGAAGAAAGATTAGCAAAACAAGTGTTCTCTGCCAGATTGGCAGGAAAACTACCCAGAGGAAGATCAAGATAGGTGGATTGATACGCTACAAAGTGCCTTAGACGATAGAAATATAAGATCTGATAATGTTGGAGTCTTGACAAGTAAAACAGACTGATTTGGAGGAAAATTGTAGATAGGAAGTTAGTAATGATGTAATATTTTTCATGTAGTTCTGTCATATCCTGTACACCCCTTGAGGGTACATGGCAGGAATTTGATGATGATGATGATGATTAACAAAAAAGTTAAACAGTAGGGACCAAAGAACAGAACTATAAGGCACACCAATGGTCACCTTCCTTTTCTGAGATGCAGCTCCATCATATATATATAATTTGCTGGTATCATTCAGAAAGCCAATCTTTGATCCACCAATATACTGTCTTTTGTGACCACATTTTTATTAAAAAAGATTGTTTTTTAAAACTATACAAGTACTAAAAAACAAACCCAACAAGTTTCGTTAGTCGTCAGACTAACATCTTCAAGGGTAAAGAGAACTAACAGTTTAAAGCACAAACTATAAGAAATTACGAAAAAACTAACAAATGAACTTGTTTTTTCGTAATTTCTTATAGTTGTGTTTTAAACTGTTAGTTCCCTTTACCCGTGAAGATGTTAGTCTGATGACTAACTAAACTTGTCAGGTTTGTTTTTTAGTACTTGTTTAGTTTAAAAAACAGTATTTTTTAATAAAAATGTGGTCACTAAACCGGAATAATTCGATTGAACTTCTTAACCACAGAAACCTCTGCATGATTACAATATACCATATATTCGTATCCTCTGCAGCTTGTACACCATCTTATCATGTGGTAATCTATCAAATGTTTGCAAAGTCCAAGAATATCACCGTGTATGATGCACCCTTATCCAGCACATTCGTCACCTTATCATAAAACATAAGCAGATGGCTAAAACAAGACCACCTCTTCACAAACCCATGCTGACCATCATAGAGAATCTTATGCCGATCAACCCAATCCTATAACTTCCCACTGCAAGACTTTCATTAAATAATCAGGACAAGAACTAACCCTTTTGCACATTCTTTAAAAATACTGGGTTATATGTCATCCATTCCCATACCCTTATTAACATCTAATCCAAGCAACACTTGATGCACCTCTGATTCTGTCACCTTTAATTCTCCTAATTCTTGCCACCCTTCTACATGTTGCACAGCATCACTCATACTATTAAGATATACACTAATTATGTGTTTGTTAAATAATTTCACTATATCATATGCTACAGTTACCCTGCCACCATAACTATCCACCAGTATCAACCTGCATAATTATTTTTCCTTAATATTTGGCTTTGACCTGACTGGCCAATCTCCTCTCATATTCTACTTTTTCTTTTTTAACCATGCTTGTCACTTTTCTGTCTGCACTTTATATTCTTCATGAATCTGTTCACTGCCTTGTACTGCCTTCATAACAACTTCTTTTTAACACTGCTTGCTTGATTTCACTGTTCATTCATCTCACTACCACTCTAGTAATTTGCTTATCTCTTTGCTATGCATTGCTTGCATTAGATACTGCTTTACATTTCTGATGCACTGTCAACATCTTTTCTACACAGTTCATCAACCTAATGTACTGATGCTCATGATCACTTTCACCAACAGTTGTCAGTGTTGATATCTTATACACAACCACATCCCGTGAGGATATCACCAAATCCAGAGGCATAGCTAGAGGGGGGGGGTCGGTCCACCCCAGCGGCACTTTGAACATTTTTGAACTTTTGCAGTAATTCTAGAAGATAGTCTCGAGAACTCAGTTCCAACTATTGTAATACTACAGCGAATTTTCCAGACAATTGCTGTAAGTGTTGCTAGTTGTGAGAGGAGTGTTTCTAAATAAAATTGATTAAGAATTACCTACATTACTATGAAATAGATTTCGACAATGTCATCGATGATTTTGCTAACAGAAAAGCAAGAAAAATAACATTTTAGAATGTTGAAATTAAAGTTTTACTTCAAAAATAAACAGTGTTTTAATTTATTTCCCTATATGTCGTTTTGATTTTTTGTAGTATTTTTGGTGTGTATTGAGGAAAGGAAAAACAGCAGAAAGGAGCGATGACAAGGGACCATCCCTGGAGGTTACGAAAGGAAACTGTGAGCAAAAGGGTAAGGAGTGGTTTCTTTGCATGGAGGGTGGTTGAACCATGGAATGCATGGAATGCATTGCCTAATAGAGTGGTGAGAGCGAGAATGGTCAATGAGTTTAAGGAGTGGTATGATAGACTTTGTGTTTCCTAGGAGGGACCTCCCACAATGAGTCTTGATAGACTTTGTGTTTCCCAGGAAGGACCTCTCATGATGAGTCTTTTGACTCCATGCAGGCCTGAATAATAATAATAATACTATTTATTGATCTCAACTTCACACCAAGCAACTTCAAAATCTTCACGCATACTACTATTTTCCATATCCACTCTTGAAGGACACAATTCCTCTGATATCCCCCCCCCCTCTCTTCTATCTTCCTATCCTTTCAGAAAATTCTATAACCTAAAGTCAATTCTGACAGTATATCGTCCTCAGCCAACCAAGTTTCAATTATGCCAATTATCTTTGGGCATACTGATTCAATCAATTCTATAAACTCAGCCCTTTATTTCTGATATTCCATACATTAGTTTAAAAGCATAACAAGTGTCCACTCTTGGTAGCCATCCCATCAACACAATAATTCTTTACTCTCTTTGCTATAGTGTGCTTCTGTCTTCATTCTCACCATCCCCATTTTCCTGATCCAGACACTGATTTTTATTTATATTATTATCATTCTACCATTTTGTATTGCATCACTTTGCTTTCCTATAATCACTTCCTTACCTTTTATATTCATCCTCTTCCCATCCTTCCAAACCTTGTTCTCAACCTTTGTTTAACTCTTAGTGGTACTAATTTCATGTGAACCCTGTGCACTCTTATTAAATGACAGTTGCTCCAAATGACACCAAATCTATTCAAATGTAATCCATCTGATTTGAACCATTCTAACTTCCCTTCGAATTCATTAAATGCATTCACAAATTGAATGCATGGAATACATTCTCAGCTTGACAATTCAGCCATCTTGTCATTCAGTATCACTGCTTTTCTTTTCAGTTCACTACTGTCATATTTTCGGAAGTTAGTTGCTGTCGCGATATAATATATGTTGGTACCGTCAGAATCGAACGCGTAACGGTGGAAGACAAAACGAAGCTAAGTTACTTTGTATTTAGTTATATTTCATTTTATTTAATTATATTAGTACTTAAATGTTCTGATGTTTGTACTTTTTTCCCCTCTTATTTATTAATTGAATAATTATTAAGGATTACGCTACTCGGCAGTAAGGAATGATGGTGGATTCAGCAGCAGTCGCAAGTGACGTAACGCCAAGTCCTCCGCCATTTAAGAACTCGATTATTAGCAATATCATAAGGGACTTTGTGGCATGCAGTACTTGCGGCATGTATGCTTCTAAGGAATTACATATGTGGTTTGTTAAAGAGAGTGGAGAGCGTATGTGCGCAAAATGCAGGCAGTTGGAGGAAATAACTACATTAGATATATCGATATCCGACTTTGTTGCTCCAGGAACGGAGAATGAATGTAGGAAGACGAGTAGTATGATAGGAGAGAATGAGAAAATAATGGTTGATAGTGTGGAAGGTGTGAGTGACTGTGGAAGTTTAGGAGATGGTTTTGTTTGGGAGAGTGAATTTAGATTAAGAGTGACTGACCTGCAGCGGGAGATAGATGAGTTGAAAGAGGAGGTGGAATGTCTAGTGAATGAGAGCAGAAGTATGAAAGATAAGATTAGGAGAATGGAAGAGATGAATGCAAGGCGAATCAGAGTAGGAGAGAGAGAGAATTTAAGGAGTATGAGTGAGAGGTATGGGGGTGCTAGAAGAGGAGAGATTGGAAACAGTAGAAGAGAAGGAATGAGAGAGAGGTATGGGAATGCTAGCAGACGAGAGGATGAAAACAGTAGGAGAGACGGAATGAGAGAGAGATATGGAAGTGCTAGAAGAGGAGAGAATGGAAACGGTAGGAGAGATGGAATGAGAGAGAGGTATGGGAATGCTAGAAGACGAGCGGATGGAAACAGTAGTAGGAGAGACAGAATGAGAGAGGGATATGGAAGTGCTAGAAGTGGAGAAAATGGAAACAGTAGGAGAGAGGGAATGAGAGAGATGTATGGGAGTGCTAGAAGAGGAGAGAATGGAAACAGTAGAAGAGAGAGGTATGGGAATGAAAGAAGAGGAGAGAATGGAAACAATAGGAGCGATGGAATGGTAAGAGGTATAATGTATGGTGACTCAATGATCCGTGGTGTTCAGGATAGGATGCGTGAGGAGTGTTTGCCAGGAGGAACAATAGAAAGGGTGGCTATGGCAATTAAGAGAAGTGAAAGGGTGGATGAGATGATTGTGATGGTAGGAACGAATGACTTGAGTGGTAATGTAAGTCGGGCAGCGAGAGATATGAGATTTTTGCTTGAGACTGTACGGAAGAAGACAGAGAGAGGAAAAATAGTGTGCGTGTTGCCTAGGTATGATAATGATGAGCTGAGCAGAAGAGCGGTGATATTGAATGGCATAATAGCGAGAATGTGTGACAAGAGAGGACTGGTATATGTGGATGCTTGGAGTGCGTTTGAGGAAAGAGAGGAGTTGTTTGCGAGAGACCGTTTGCATTTGAATGAGGAAGCACGTAGGCATCTGGAGAGATTGCTGTTCTGAACGAGTCAGTGTGTCCCAGGGAGGATGATAGCAGGGGTGGCCTCTTGTGGGAATGGATACTTGGGAGAAGGGAGACAATGTCAGGTAAGACTGAGCCCAGTGGAGTCTAGAAGGGATAATGCTGGGTATAGAAACAATGGCATTTATATGCTGTATACTAATGCCAGGAGTATCCGGAATAAGGGAGAGGAATTGGTGGCGCAGATAGCATCAGCCTGGCCAAAAATTATTGCGATCACTGAGACGTGGTTGACAGAAGGGGATATAAAAACAGGAATAGAAGTCACTGGGTATAGCATTTTTCGCCAGGATAGGAGGGGAAAGCATGGTGGTGGGGTGCTGCTTATGATAAGTGATGACCTATGTCCTCTAAGAGTGGAGAATTTGGAAGGTAGTGAGACAAATGATTTTGAGAGCGTATGGTGTGAGGTAGAGGTAGGCAAGACAGGATATTTAGTGGGGTGTTGCTACAGACCCAGGAGCACAGAGGATGGGGACCAGGAGATGTTTAGACAGCTAAGTTTGGCAAGTGCAAGAAGAATGATTGTTATGGGAGATTTTAACTTCAGTAGTATAAATTGGAGAGAGGAAGATGCATGTAACAATAGGGGAATGGAATTTCTAGAATTCTTGAGGGACAAATGTCTTAGGCAACATGTAACAGAGGGAACAAGAGGTTCAAAAGTTTTGGATTTGGTTATAGCATCAGAAGAGTTGATAATAACTGAGTTGACGTCTCTCCCACCAGTTGGAGAGAGTGACCATATGGTTTTGACTTGGAAAATGAATAGACATGCAGGAGTATCAAAGAGACGGGAACTTATGTGGAATTATAAGGCAGGTGATTATAATAGTCTTAGACGTCAACTTCGGGAAGTTTCATGGAGGGAGGAATTGGAAGGCCGGGATATCACCAGTGCGTGGGAAATTGTGAAAGAATATTTGTTATCAGCAATGGTAAGTTGTATACCACGAGTGAAGAAGAGGGCGCAATTTGGAGTAAAGTGGATGACAAACAATATTAAACAGGAATTGCATGCGAAAAAGAGGCTATGGAAGAGATATAAGGAGACAGGTGAAGAGATGCATGAGGAATATAAGACACAGGCCAGAAGAGTGACTCGTGTGGTAAGGAAAGCGAAACTGGAATATGAGAGGAGATTGGCCCTAAGATCCAAAGAAAATCCTAGGGAATTTTTTAGCTATGTGGCCAGTAGGAGGAGAAATGACTGTGGAAGAATGATATTGTGGGATAAAAATGGGAATAGAGTGACTGATGCAGAGGACATAGTGGAATTGTTCAATGAACACTTTATTGGAGTATTTCATCCTAGAGGAGTCAGTTTTAATGCTAGAGGGATAGGACTGGTACGAGGTCTGGAGGTACAGGAGGAGAGTGTGTTTCAGATACTGAGTACTCTGGATGTCAGTAAAGCTGTGGGACTGGATGGTATTTCGCCACGAGTTTTGAGAGAATGTGCTAGGGAATTGACAATACCTTTAACGTGGCTTTTCAATGAAAGTCTGGCTTTGGCAAAGGTGCCCAGGGAATGGAAGGAAGGTAAGATAGTGCCATTGCATAAGGGTGGTAACAGACTGGAAGTGTCTAATTATAGGCCAGTCTGTGTGTCATCAGTAGTTGTTAAGATCTTGGAGAAAGTAGTGAGGGACCGTGTACAGCATTGGGCAGATGAGGGTAATGTTATCTGTGAGAATCAACATGGATTTGTGAAAGGACGCTCTTGTTTTAGCAATATGCTAGCCTTTTATAATAAAGTTACAAGAGCATTAGATGAGGGAAAGGCATATACTGCAATTTTCTTAGACTTGGCGAAGGCATTTGACAGGGTGCCACATGATAAGCTGATATTTAAGTTGCAGCACATGGGTCTGGATGTCAGATTGGTCAACTGGATTCAGGATTGGCTGTCTGATAGGTATCAGAGAGTTGTGTATGGTGGAGCAGTTTCCAGGAGGCAGAGGGTTACAAGTGGGGTCCCACAGGGCTCAGTACTAGGACCTATATTGTTTAACCTTTATATCAATGACATAGCCAGTGGATTGCAGGGGGATATTCAGTTGTTTGCGGATGATGCGAAGCTTGGAAGGATTATTAGTAATAGTGCAGATGTGGTAGCCCTGCAAGAGGATTTAAATAAGCTAGATAGATGGGCAAATGAATGGGGGTGTCAGTTTAATGCAGCAAAATGTAAGGTCTTGAGGTTTGGGAAACATCGATGGGATGCTGCATACTCTATGGGAGGAGTTATACTGGAGGAAGTAGGGGAGACAAGAGATCTGGGGTTGATGATTGATAGAAACCTGAAGTTTAGGGGACATATTGCAAAGGTGGTGAAGGTAACACAGAGGATTGCTGCTATTATGAGAAGGACACTGACCTGCAGAGATAAGAGGGTTATCATTCCGTTGTATAAGTCTCTGATCAGACCACACTTGGACTATTGTTCTCAGATTTGGTCCCCAGGATTTGAAGGGGATAAATTAACTGTGGAAAGGATACAAAGACGGATGACAAAGATGGTTTCAGGACTGTACAAGGATAGTTATGAGGATCGGCTGAGAGAATGTGGACTGCAGAGTTTGGTGGATAGAAGAAGGAGAGGTGATATGATTGAGACTTTTAAACTGTTGAGAGGTGGTTACAGGGTTGACACTGGGGAGTTCTTTCGCTTGGTTGATCAGCGGGAAGGAGTGATGACAAGAGGCCATCCCTGGAAGTTACGAAAGGAAACTGTGAGCAAGAGGGTAAGGAGTGGTTTCTTTGTGTGGAGGGTGGTTGAGCCGTGGAATGCATTGCCTGATGGAGTGGTGGGAGTGAGAACGGTCAGTGGGTTTAAGGAGTGGTATGATAAACTTTGTGTTTCTCAGGGGGGGACTTCCCCTCGATGATTCTTGACAGACTTTATGTCTTAGAAAGGACCTCCCTCGATGAGTCTTTTGACTCCTTGGAGGCCTGAATAATAATAATAATAATAATAATAATAATATTTAGGCAACAAACTAACCACTTTTCCATGACACTATTATTCTTCACTTCCTGCAACAACTTCTGCAAATCCCTTTCCCTCTATTCAAGTTGTTTGTGCCCACCACTGCCACTAATTCTGATTCCCATTCTTTCCTTGTGTGCAAACACCTGATATTCACTTTATTTTTACACCTGTAAAACATGTCTTATGCACTTTGTTTATTACCACACCTTTAATGATTGAGTCACCATATAAAGCAACCCTATCATCTATATATATACTTGATTCTTCTTAACCTCCTTGTCATTTACATTAGTTATGCTCTTCTTTAAATGTTCAGTTTCCTCCTCCATACATTTAACCTGACTCTTCGTTTTCATTAACTATTGCCTAAGTTCTTCCATGTCACTTCTGTTATTGCCGTTGCAAGCACTCCCATCCATTTTCTGATTATTCTTGCTAACACTGTTCTCATTTTTGGAATGTCCTAGCCTTTCATCACACTTCTCACATACCATAATACATTCCTATTTATCATTCAATCTAACATTTTAACCTGAATTCAGGGTTCTTTTCCAAGTTTTCTTCCACAATTTGGTATTGTGGTTCTAAAAGTATTTGCTTCGGTTGTTATTTTGATTAACATGGAGGTGCCATTAACATTACAAAAATGGCAGCAGTGGCATCAAAGATGCATACACCTGCAGTACAGAAGGTTTCAACTCAGAGATCAAGTTTTTCCCTAGACTTTTTTGCAGTGAATTAGATGCAACAATTGTTTTATGTGTACGTTTTTAGATGCATAAAGTCAGGAAGAAAACTTGGAAAAGAACCATCTGAATTTGGCTGAACAGGTTTTTCATGATTAGATTTTTGCTTTATAACAAATAATTGATAAATCTGGAGAACATAACAGGGTTTGTTACTTGAGTTTTAGCAATGTAACATCATCTGTATAAAGTAAATGGCTGAGATTAACATTTTTAATTTTGATATCATATTTTAATGCCAGTCTGCATGGTTAGCCTAGTGGCTGTGCACTTCGCAACCATATGCCTGGGGAAGGAGTGTCCTAGGTTCAATTCCCATCGGTGATGCAAGGAGCTGAAGGATCTTCCTCAGCTATAGCCAAGTTAGCTGGTCTTGAGCATGGACAGTAAGGTTTTTCCCCAGTTTATCCTGGGGTTTTTCATCCTGTAAAGCAGGCAATCCGGCCTTGAGAACTCAACACTATGAACATAGGATACACCAGGGTGTAGGGCTGACCATCCTATCCTGTGAATGATTGAGGTCCAATGACTAATAAACCCTCGACACAGCAAGGTAAAAGAAGGAAAAAGGAAGATGAGATGATGACATGAGATTTTAATGCCACTTACTTTAATAATGTGATCTACATAGATTATGACTAATAGTGGAATATTGTGTACCTTGTCTCATACCTGATTTAACATCAAACCACTTTCCTGTATCTCCTTAATTTCTTACTGCTGACAACTGAAACATAGACTATTCATTGTTTGATATAATGTACCATTTACTCTATATAATTGTAGTGTTTTGAACAGCTTTTCTCCTGTAACTTTTTCATCTGCTTTTTTCAGATCTACAAAATTTGTCATCGTAATCTCTTCCCACCTGTTATATTCCCATGATTTGTGAACTATTTGTTGTAAAGCAAAAATCTAATCATGAAAAACCTTTATTTGGCCTGAATTCAGGTTGCTCTTTTCCATGTTTCTCTTGACAATTTTTCATAGTCTCTTCTCAGTACATTTGCCCAAATCACTAAATTATTACTTACGTACACATAAACAAAAAAGAATAGAATATCTTTGAGTGTACTACGGCAGGTTATCAAAATTATTGAATTGATTTCTTAAATCAAAAAAAAGAATTGGAAGACCAAAAAAGTGATAGTGTGAGACCAGAACAGACCACTTGGCCATGATAAGCATAAAATAAGAAGATGCATATATTCCATTCATTATGTCTATTAATTATGTTAATATTAATACTCAATAAAAACAATAACGAAGAGTTGCAAAGTTAATGTAACTTACATTTATGTATGTATACTTCTGTATAGATATATAACTTAGATATGTATTTCTGTCATGTATTTATAGGAAACATTTTGTAAATATGTTTACTTATATGCAATGCTGCATTTTGAATTTCTTTCTTCCTACCACTGCTTTCCTTAGGATTTGTGCAGGAGAAGGATTTAGTGTGTTTTCAAGTGATAATGGTATTGTAATGACCTGTGGTGATGATTCTAAGGGATGCCTTGGTCATGGAGACTGTCTAGAATGTTCTAAACCAAGGCTTATAGAAACATTACTCAGGTAAATATTATTAACTAATTATATATTCTTAAAATTATTATGCACTTATTTTCATTATACTAGTCTTCCATTCCCTGTATATTTTTGCTAGCAAACCCTAGCCTGAGTTTCTTTGAAATCAGTTCCATCAGATTACAAAGATTGTAATCTCTTCATTCGAAAGTGTATAACTTGACCCATCACATCAGTATTATGCATTTATTGCATTCTCTAGCATTTTGCAGCATTAGCAAACAACTGGATATTTTCTCTCAAATATCCTTTGATGTAGAAGCAACTGTCAGTTCATAAAATTTAAACTATATATGGCACAAATCAGCTATCTTTCTCTCTCAAGAGTCTGTAGGTTATTGCTGGAGAAGTTAAATTCTAATGCCAAGAGATCTAATTAGCAAGTTCCAGATGTCATTCAAGATGAGATCTTGGTTTCTATTAACAAAACCATGTGAGCGAATGACTGCAGTAGATTAGTTAATTTGTCAAGAAACATGTTTCTTCTTATAATAAATTTAGTTTAATCCTTTATCCGAGTGTGAGCAAACAAAGTTTGCACCTGAAAATATCTTCAGGGCTGAGGTAAGGTAGTACAACAACATCCTGAAGATATTTTCAGGTGCAAACTTTGTTTGCTCACACTTGGATAAAGGATTAAACTAAATTTATTATAGTCTAACCAAGTGAAAAATAAACTTTCAACATGTTTCTTCGTAATCTTCCAATCAATAGTGTGATTTGTGGACATATAATGAGCTGTTGATGGGTCAAGTTATACACTTTGGAATGAAAAGATTACAATCTTGGAGGGGGATTTCACCACTACCAAATGAGTTCCTCAGGTGGTGGATGAGGGAAGCCCAAGTGGGCAGCTCTGAATAACGAATAAGGAGCCATGGACCAAATGCAAACTTCAGAACCATGGTCATGAGAAGTGTTGTAGACCACTGTAAAGATACCAGCGAGTAGAAGAAAAAAAGGCCCCCAGTCCTGCGCTGCTCTTTACAATCTCACCAAGGTGGTGGTGAATCTGAAAGAGAAATCTGCAAGAGTAGGGGTGTGCTAAGAATCTTGCAGAGGAAAGTAGATCACCAAATGGAAATTCGACTCTATTTATTGGTTCTTTCAACACTCGAACTCTGTCTTCCAACTCCACGTTTAAAGAACTGCAAAATGTAAAGTTTAATGTCCTTGCTATTTGTGAAACCAGAAGAGGCTCAGAATTAACAGCAAAATGGAACAATGGCAACCAGATTTTCTGGGAGCCTCAGATAATGCTACAAATGCTGGAGGAGTTGGCTTTATCATAAATGAAAAGCTAACTAAACATATTATTTCTTGCACAGTCCATTCTGAACAACTAGGAACACTAAAATTAAAAATAGGAGAATCAGTAACAATAAAAATATTATTCTTGAGAGACACCTGTAACATTAAATTAAGAATCGAATTTATAGCAACATCTGTGTAGAAGGATAGTCTTGGACCAGTTGTGGCTTGTCTCTATCCCATGCTGTGCCAATTCAGACTTATCAGATTTGTTGTGAAGAATGTATGATTGATGTTCTTGTATTCTTTTTTCTATAGAGCGTCTGGTTTGTTCAAAGTACAACACATTGCAGTTACAAGGAACTTGATATACATCAGGTAGATAAATGAGCATTTATCTTTAGAAGAGGGGGAAATAGGTGGATATTTTGTTAATAGGGATATAAGTCACTAAAAAACACACATACTAACTTAAAACAGTGATAAGTTTTAATACGTAAATATTTCATCCCAAGTATCTTGGGACATCCTCAGACATTCAAATATAATTCAAACAATACCAGGAATAACATACAGTTAGGGATGCTTTGTGTTTGTAAATATAGAAAGAAACAATAGAAAGGTTAAAAATACATTTTGCAAGGCCTCCTAGATTTTATGTTCTACCAAAAATTCACAAGACAGATTCTTCTCCGTCCTATAGTTGACTGTATAGATTCACCTACTTATCGCATAGCCAAATATTTAGCGAAATTATTGAAATCACATATAGGTAAATCGCACTCTTTTTTGAAAAAGTTTTCGGATTTCTTAAATAAATTAAAAAATATCTCATTACATCCTACTGATCTTATGGTGAGCTTCAATGCAGAATCTCTATACACTAATGTACCTCTCAAAGAGACTTTACAATTACTTGTTGACATCTTCCCACGAGATATCATAAAATTATTCGATTTCATGGTGCACTCTGGATATTTCTTGTGTCAAAACAAATTCTACAACCAAGTGGAAGGAACGGCAATGGGAAGTCCACTTTCAACTGTTTTAGCCTACTTTTATTTGGAACATCTAGAAGATGTCCTGTTTCATCTATATCCCTTCAACCATCCTTTTGGGTTAGATATATAAAACAACATCTTTTCAGTGTGGCCTCACAACAGAGATTCCTTACCTTCCTTTTTAGCCAAAATCAATTCCTTATATCCTTGTATTAAGTTTACTATGGAGATTGAAAAAGACAAGTTATCCTGTTTAAACATCCTCCTCATCCGCTCACCTTCAAGTATTCTGACAACAATAGTTTACAGAAAACCCACTTTTACTGGATGTTACATTCTCAAACAATCTGCCCATCATCCTTGTCAAAAAACAGGAATCATAAAATGTTTAATTTGACGAGGTAGAACTAATTGCTCAACTCCCTGTGAATTACAGAAAGAACTTTCAACTATCAAACATCTCATGAAATTAAATGGCTTCTCCGAAAAACTACACAACATCTGTTAGATTCCTACAATCTAATCCAGAACAACAACGAATCAATTCTTTGAGTTCCAATTCCATATATTTCTAGATTTCAGAACCAATTTTAAGAATTCCGAAGAAATATTATTTAACAGCCACTTATATCCCTATTAACAAAATATCCACTTATTTCCCCTATTCTAAAGATAAATGCTCAACTATGTCTACCTAGTGTATATCAAGTTCTTTGTAAATGCAATCTGTCATACTTTGGACAAACCAGACACTCTATAGAAAAAAGAATACAAGAACATTGATCACACATTCTTCACAACAAATCTGATAAGTCTGGATTGGTGCAGCACTGGACAAACCAGAACATTCTCTGGTCCAAGACTCGCCATCTACACAGATGTTGCTATAAATTCAAACGGCTATTCAAAGAGAAGTGCTGAGGCCTTACTTCCGCACCCTAACTTGAATCAAAATGATTGTATATCCTTGTCAAAAATATGAGAAAGTTTATCTGGATAACACTAAAAAAAAATTTTTTTTTTTAAATTGAGACCTTTAATTCTTACATTAATCTAATGTTATCTTTAATTGAATTTATAAATTAAGATTGTTATATGAAATTGTGAATTAATACCTTTAATTTATTCATCACTCTGATGAAATTTACCTCTCTTTTATGCTTAGCAATGAAACATCATGTGGCTCGTTCTACTTTTGAATGATCAATTGTTTGTATTCCACCTTGTAAAAATTGTTCCTATTAAGCCACTGAGGATAGTCTGTTAGTTTGAGACTGAAATATTTGGCAAACATTAAAATATTCTTGTGTTAACGTGTTTATAATTCTTGACAACAAAAAATCATAGTAGCCTATGCACCCACCTCAACATCTGACAAAGAAGAAATAGAAAACTTCTATGAACTCCTACGAGAAACATTACAGAAAAAAATAACATACACAATAGTGTGTGGGGATTTTAATGCAAAGATTGGTACAGGATTTATTGAAGAAAAATACATTACACCATGGGGGAAAGAAATGAATGAGGTGAACTCCTGGCAGTATTTGTAGAAGCAGAAAGGCTCTACATTATGAATAGTTTTTTAAAAAAGAGAACTGGAAAAAGATGGACTTGGCAATTTCCAAATGGTGAAACAAGAAATGAGATTGATTTCATTCTAACAGATTGCAAAAGAATAATAAAAAAATGACAAAGTCATTGGGAAAACCTACTGTGACATTCATTCAGCCCACCATCAAAATACAAAGAAAAAAATGGAGAACACATACAAGCACAGTCCAACCATAAAATATGCTCAAAACAGATAAACCCAGAAGAATTTAGAAAAAATGTGAAAGAAACTGGAAATTAAAAAATGACATCGATGAAGATTTAATAAACTTTAGTAATCAGTTAGTGAACTGCAAAGAAAGAACCTTCTATGAACTTCTTCCTAAGATCAGGGAACGCCTATCAGCAAGAACGATAGAACTATTGAAGAAAAGAAGAATACACAGGAAAAGACTGCTTAGAATGTAAAATTATCTGTAAACAACTGAGCCAGAATATCAAAGATGACTCTAACATATATAGAATGACAAAATTCGCAGAAGCAGCTAGGCTCCGCAGTAGCCTAAAAAAAGTAGAAAAAGAAATGTCTAAAGCAACCACTACTGTCAGCCTTCATAGACAATCAAGGAAACAGACATACAAACAGAGGTGAAATGGAAAAAATAGTAAAATCATTTTATGAGAACCCTTACACATCTAAACAAGTAATCACAGCTCCAGTACCAGACGAAAATTCGGAAATACCATCTGTCCTACCTGAAGAAGTAAAAATGGCTATCCACCATATGAAAAATGACCGATCACCAGGAATTGACGGTATAACATCTGATGAATTGAAAATGGGTGGACAAATACTCTTTAAAGCTCTAGCAGAAAGATTTACCCGATATATACAATTAAGGAAAGTACTTGCTGAATGGAAAACATCAAAGACCATAATTCTGCATAAAAAGTGTAATAAAGAAGACATCAGTAACTACAGACCCATCTGTCTATTAGAAACACACACATAAAACATTTGCCAGAGTCATCCTAAACAGAATACAAACCTCCATCAACAAAAATAGCTGCAAAGAACAGGCTGAGTTTCAAAAAAGGCTTTTCAATAATAGATCACATTCAAACTATTACTCAACTAACAGAAAGATGCAGAGAATACCAGATTCCACTTTGTCTTCTTTATATAGATTTTAAAAAGGCATTTGACACTGTTAAACATAATGCAGTATTTCAAACTTTAATAGAACAAGGTGTAGAAAAAGCATACATCCAACTCATAAAAGATATCTACAAAGAAGGTACAACAAATATCATTATTATTATTATTATTATCAACACCTGACCTCCATGGTCAGGTGTTGCAATAATGAAGAATCAAGGTCCCACATGCATGCCAACAGGGCTTGGGAGGGAAGTCAATGAAACCAAGACCAATCCTCAGAATTAATAGTTAGGGGAAAGATCTGTGGAAAACTCTGTGAAGCTTTACTGGACACAGGTTCCCAGACCTCTGTTATTATGGGCGATTATTTTAAGAGGATAGAACCTTGTGTGAGGAGTCAGATTTCATATTTTAAGAGGCCAGTAAAGTTGTCTGGGGTATCAGTCTCCACAATCCATGTAACCAAGTCAATGCTTTTGAAGGTATACTTAGCTGAATTCAATGTGTGTGTTCAGCATGAGTTTCTGATTCTGCCCAGAATTTCTCTCCCACATTAAACTGATTTTTGGGAATGACTTTCTTGTAAAGAACAAATTCACATGTGACTATTCACTAGGCGAAGTATACCTTCTAGGAAGATGTAAGACAAGTAAGAATAATCATGGGTCACTGCCTTCGAGCAGAAGTAAGAACTATACTGACAAGGGAATACAATGCAGAGATGATGTGGAACAGATGGGAGGAATTGGAGAGAATATGACTTGTAGTCAACTTGGTTCAGAAAAGGCCTCTACTTCAAAGGTGAGGGAACATTCTGAAGCATGTTATGCATCAAACATCGAACCTCCCATTGAACCAGGAAGTGCAGAAGAGAGCATGGAAGAAAATTATCTGAAAGTGATCGGAATCAATTTTATTAGTGTCATTAATTGGCCTGGAAGAGGCTGCAGAAATCCTAAGTATAATAGGAGCACTCACAAAGTTTACAATCACTGGCAAAACAAGTGATTATATACAATCACTGGCCGAACAATGACAAAGTGAGGCAAGCTACGCTCAGGCAGAGGAGGCATATTAGTCAAGAAGGAGGAGGACATACGATCTCAGATGAACATGTCTCCAATTACAACAAATATAAGGATTATACTCGCCCAAATCATAGAAGTGAGCGACCCTTAAATAGTAAGAAAGGAGAAGGATGCGTGATTGGTGATAGAAAGGATTATCAGTTTGTCCAGACTAGATATAATTTGAGACCCAGAAAAAAATGGGAAAATCCTCTCCAGAGATGGTGCATAGATGACATGAAACAAAATTTTTCCTAAAGAGAAAAAAAATTTCTTGGAGGGGAAACCTTTGTTAAAGTTAAAGGAAGGGTTTAATTTGTCTATTCGGGATTTAACTAGGATACCAAAATTTCCCAAAGAAGTACTTGTATATGGGTATAAATGAAACTGTAAATAACGTATTACTCCTTTGTTTTGTAAATTCTCCAAAAAAAAAAAATTTATTATTGTTAACTGTCCTGTGAATGAAAGACAAAAATTGAAATTTAGTGAGAATTGCAATGGAACGGGAAAGGTTAGAACAAAGTTCACAGTGAAATAATCGGCTTAAAGACATGACCCGAGGCAGTAGCATGTGCAAAGTCCTAGGTGCATGCAAGATATCCACGGTGAAAACGTAACGAGGAGAAGATAGTACCGAGTGCAAAAGGCGTAGGTGCCGTGAGGAATCGATGACGTATTAGGGAGAGCAGCTACGTGATGATATAAGAAGTTGGGCAGCGTGAACTAGGGGGCTTTTTTTTTTGCTTCTTCTCCTTTTGACTTTCAGGCACCAGTGGAAGTCGTTCGAGTAGTCAGGAAGAACGATGGTCAGCGGCGGCTATGCAACGAGGTAGTGTTACGGTCCAGGCATAAGAACGGTGCAGCTAGACTGTCAGCGAGGACCGAATTCATGCCGAACCACAAGGACCTATCTAGGCAGAGCAGTTTCAGCCACATTAGCAAGAAGGTGATTCGTGAATGTAATCACCAGTTGGTCATATTTGAAGACAGTGGACCTGAGAATGAAAAGACTAGCCACGTGAATTCTGCAAATTGATTGAGAGGATACACTTTTACATTTTTACATTACCGACCATTTAGATCACGCCAGCATGATCTAAATGGTCGGTAATGTAAAACCTTTCTAGTTCCATTGTATTCCGAACAAAGCTAGAGTGTAGAAAAGTGCTGGTATATTATGTGATAGGACTTATTAACTGGCAGCAGGACTCTAGTATTTAATCCACTAGCTAATTGTTGTAATTCTAGAGGTGTTTATAGTAGAGTTTGATTTTGAATTGTTGAGGCATGTCACAGTCTAATAGCCTTAGAATGAATGTAATAATCTCTTGCATAATGTGTTAAATGAATGAGAGTAGAACATCTTAAATTGATATTGTCTTTTAATGCGAGGTATTGATTGTGGTGAGATTTTGTCTGGTTAAATAGCGTTACATGCAAGTGTAACTCAGCTTAGTTAAGTTCAATTTTGATAATTGTGTAACATACTATAGAATGAATAAACATTCCTTTACCTTATAAAAGTGCCTGATCTCTGAAATCAGTGCACCGCTCATTAAGATTGGTACCTGTACGAATTCAAACGTGGGGAATTAGCCACGACTGTATTTAGAACAAGTTCATTAAGAGTTTGATGTTAGGTATATTAATAGCTAAATTCCAGAGTCATAGGTTAGTCTGGTTATCTCTCTGACAAGGAGACTTCTCTTGTATAGGAAATAAGATGGCACAGCTTTAAAAAAATTAATTTTTCTTAATTCTAAAAAAGGTGCTAATTCCAGATTTGCATCTGAAGAAATTTGGCTCAAACCCGAGTCGTTCTCTTTGTTTGCTGAGATTTGCACACATATCCAATAGAAGGAGCGGCCATAGAAAGAATAGAATTTAGCTAAAGCAGATTGTAGTAGTAGCGGGGCTCAAGAAGGACAGAATACTATAAAAGCTAGAATTAAGGAAGTAATTAATAGAAAGAGAGTTTAGACAAATATAATTAATAAGATACGTATATAACAATACAATGCTCATCCAACCACGTCTTAAACTGATTCAATATGTCCACATCCACAACACACTCAGGGGCAATGCATTCCACTCACCAACCACCCTCCATGCAAAGAACCTGCTTCTCACTCCTTTGCTCACACCCTCCTTATACAGTTTCCAGCAATGGCCTCATGTTCTACTTCCCTCTCCAATTCTATGAAAAATCTCTTCCATGTCTACATGATAACAACCCCTGACCAGTTTATGTCTCAATAATCATACCCCCCCCCCCCGTTTCTCCTATTCACGAGGCTCTGCAACTTACATTCTCTCAATCTGTCCTCATACTCCACATTCCAAAGACCTTTTTCAATTACCCAATTAAAATTAACTTAAGTAGAGGAGTATGTCAGGGTGATGTCTTATCACCTAATCTCTTCACATCTACTCTGGACAGTATCATTTGAAATACTGATATGAAAGATGGAATAAACATTGATGGTGAAATGTTAAATATCCTACTATTCGCCGATGATGTGGTATTAATATCTCACTCGCCCAAACTCTTAGAATCAATGCTGAATAACATAAACCAAAACTACCAAAAAATTGGCTGGAAATACATCCGGACAAAAGAAGATGGATGAAAGACAAAAAAGATTATACAATCACTCTAGAATCCCACACCATTGAAAAAGTTGAAGATTACATCTATCTCAGCCAGTCAAAAAAAAAAATGAATAACGACATATCAAATGAAATAGCAAGGAGAAAAAGAGCTACTTGGATGGCCTTCAACAAAATGAAATCAACAATTACCAACCAAAACATAGATATAGAAATAAGATCTCATCTTTTCAATAGTCACATCTTACCAGCATTAACTTATGGCAGTGAAACATGGAACACAACTTTAAAAGAAGAACAAAGCTTAATAACAACTCAACATGCAATAGAAAGAAGAATGTGCAATATGAACAAAATAGACCACGTAAGATACACAGAAATCAGGAAGAAGTCTGGACTCACAGATGTAATGAAAGCAATCTACAACAGTAAAAGAACATGGGTGGGACATCTCGCCAGAATGAGAGACAACAGATGGACAGTCAGAGTTACAAACTGGTATCCGAGATATACCAAAAGGAAACCTGGAAGACCAGCTTTAAGGTGGGAAGACCCAATGATTAAGAAAGTCAGAAGAAAATGGAAAAGAAAGGCCCAAGACAGCAACAGCTGGACTCTTTTTCCCCACGACCTGCAGTCGTGGAGAAATCCTGACCGAAATCAGATGTTCATCAAGGTAATATAATGAGCTAGACTTTTCCAGATGTCTTTTGTGATCATTGTCACTGATTTGTAAGATAGACCATGTGAACATTTTTATTAAACTATACCTGGATATTCGAAATAAGTAGTAAAAGGAGAAAAACTCACGTAAAGAACTTATTTAATTTAAAATTTTTGCCGAAGTGTTGTCATAAGAATTTTCAGTAGACGATTGTAGAATGGCAATTAAACAATAACAGACAATGCTGAAAAGCACCACCTTAGTAGCTAATGTAGATTGTTTATGTCTATCTCCATTGTGGGAGAGGGTACCTTTTAAATCTGCTAATGTTTCCTTACTTTATTTAGGTACAAGGGAGTTTCCAAAAAGTAAGGTAACATTTTTTTTTTTCTCCCTGTACACCCCCTTGAGGGTATATGGTTTTTTTTTTTTGTTTACTCACTTTTTTTTCCCCCTCCCTGTACACCCCCTTGAGGGTATATGGGGAATTTGATGATGATGATGATGATGAACATTTTTTCTTAATAATGGTGAAAGGGAATAAGATAAAATACAGTGGACAGATAAATCTATTAATAACATTCAGAAAGATCGCCATTGTTCTCTGGCAGCTTTTGAAAGGTGTGCTCCTGCTGAGTGCCCTGACAATTATCAGAGTACTACAAAGCAATACACATTGGGATGTCTGGAGAATCTGTTGCAATACAGTGACAAAGGTGAGGATTTTCTCACTCACTCACCTAATCACAAGAGATGAAATGTGAGTTCATTGCTTTACCCCAGAGTGCAAACAAACTCCATAACTGGGAAACATTCACAATCTCCTGTGTGCAAAAAATTCAAAACTGTGCCAAATAACCAGGATAAATATGTCTGAAAAGTCATGACCATAGTGTTCTGGGATTGCCAAGGCATTCTGTTGATGGACTTCTTGCTGAAGGGAGACACAATCAATGAAGAGCTTTACTCTACAATGGTGGAAAAACTGAAAGCCTACATTCAATGCAAATGACCAGGACTCCTGACAAGCAGCACAATTTTGGTGTATGACAATACTTCTCCATGCACTGTGCACACCACTAATGAGTAGTTGCACTATAATCATTGGGAAACTCTGTGACATCCCCCCCCACTACAGCCCAGACTTAGCTCCTCTTTAGACTTCCATTTGTTTAGCCTCCCCCCCCTCAAGAAACATCTTTCCAGAAGGCATTTCACTACAGATGAGGAAGTTCATCAGGCAGGGAAATGTTATGTGACACCTCCAGGGAGTCCAAAGACTCATCAAGGGAGAGTGTGCCAACAGCATCGACCAAACTTTGCTGGCCTTATTTATTTATTTATTTTAAGTTAGGAAATTATTGAAAGTAATACAGAAACTGTTTCTGTATTAGTTTGATTATGCCAACTCACAGTATTCCATTATTGAAACAAAACACTTAAATACTTCTTAAAGGAAACACTCCATCAGAAATCATGTTAGCAACGTTGATCAGAAAAGAGAAGAAAAGTGTGGCTTGGCTTATCATATGCCCATGACAAATTACACTATTGATTGGGATTCAACCACCATGCTCTATTTAGAAGTAATTTTTTTTTACTTCACAAATTAAGGAATCTACTGCAGTTGTTTACTCACTTGGCTCTGTTAACAAAAAACTAAGGCCTTATCTTGAATGACATTTGGTAAATACTAATTAGAGCTGACATATCAGAATTTAACTTCTCCAACAATCATTGACAGAATATTGATTTCATTACATCAAACACTGATGTGATCTTAAGGGCATTAATTTGTTTCAGTGTTTCTGTTGGGTTCAGACCCACAAGATCTACAATTGATCAAATCTTCACACTCAATACTATAACATAAATGTGCTGGGAGCACAATCTACTACTGTACTGCAGCTTCTTTGACTTTAAACAAGCCTTTGATTGCATACAGTGACAAAATGATCAACATCCTGGTTTGGTTTTCCCTTTCAGTCGTTTCCAACCGTAGGTGACTTTGTAGGCATTGCACACAAAGTATTCCTGATGAGAGTTTTACAGGGTAGTTCACCATTGTTCTCCTCAACCCCCAATTTTATCCGGGCTAGGGACTGGCATATGACTGGGATGTATTCATGACTGTAATCCATGTGTGTTCATGGGGCTAGTTTGCCTGTTCTGGGGGACAAAAAACCCTAGTTTCCAAGTGAAAAAAAAAACCCCTACCTCCATATAAGATCGGCTTACTCAGCTTTAGTCAAAAGAGGCCAGCTAAAGGTTCCTCACATCACTGACGGGAATCTAACCCAAGTTTTTCTGGCCAAAGGGCTTCGTCTATACTGACTGAGCTACGGAGGCATCCTAAACTCTAAATCAATAGACTCCGAATTATTTAAATTATACATTTTTGGTCGTTTTATAATAGAAATACAATTTTATTAATACAGACCAGTTTACGATAAAAACATTTATTCAAACCTACCAGTTTCGCCAGCAAACTGTCTGGCTTTTTCAAGGCATTACGGAGATATAAAAGTTAGTAAATGCAAATTAAAAGGAACATAAAAAAACGTTGTAAACCAAACTAGTAGCTATGGTTACATGTTTCGCGTGACAGAGATAACTTATTGTTCTTATTCATTATCACGCATGTGTGTTTGTTGTAGACTTGTAATGTGATTACTGGCTAGCTGTAGTTCAGATTGATTGAGAGAGAGGATCAAGTTTTTCCACGAACTGTTTAGAATTACACCCTGATTTCTGTTGAGGTTTCCGCTGGTTATTAGTACTATTGTCGCTTCCTTAAATACACTATGTCTGTAGTTGTCATCGAGATATTGCATGGAGCTTATTTGCCAATCTATCGTGTGGTTAGACATGCAGAAATGATGTGCTAAGCCGGAAAAGATGCTTCTGTTGTGGTTTACATCACCAACATGTTCTTTTTGTCTAATTTCTAAACTTCGTGAAGTTTGTCCGATGTAGGCAAGACCACAGGATCAGGGAATGTAATATACTCCTGGATATTTGTAGAACAGAACTTTATCTTTTGGAGATCCTAAAACTTGTCTGATGTTGGTGGTTGGTTTGAAGACCACTCTGATGTTGTGTGCTCTTAGTATTCTTGCTATTTGATAAGAAATTGACTTGATGAAAGGTATCACTACAGTAAAAATGTGCTGACGGTGCGATTATTCTTGTCTGGAGTTGTCATTGTATAGATATTTTTGATGATATTTTGAGGATATCCATTTTGTGATAATGTGTTGGCTATTAGTGAGAGTTCATTCTGTGTATCCTCCTCTTCTGATATAAACTTTTTGGCTCTATGTTTCAACATGTGGATAATACTCAGTTTGTGTCTTGTGATGGTTTGAAGTATAGTGAAGATATCTTCCAGTATCTGTGGGCTTTCTGTAAATGGATAATTTGACACTGTTAGGTTGTTTTTTTATCAAGATATCTAAAAAATGCAGTTGGTTGTTGTTTTCTACTTCCAGAGTGAATTTTATCTTGCTATGTATTGAGTTGATTTTATCCACAAACGATTTTAGGTTGTCTAAGCTGTCTTGCCATATGATGAATATATCATCCACATATCTCCACCATGTAGATGGTCTCGGAGAGATTGCAGAGAGAATTTCTTTTTCAAGTTTTTCCATGAAAAGGTCTGCACAAGATGGTGATAGTGGGCTTCCCATTGCTAGGCCTTCTAATTGTTGGTATATGGTGTTGTTAACCTTGAAGAAATTAGATTGAAGGCAGTGTCTAAACATCTGTGTGATGTCTAGAGGAAAGAGGTCTTGGATGATGTTTATTACCTCTTCTACTGGAACTAGCATGTCTGTTGGTGCAATCTTAATGGCTTGGAGTTTATTTACAAAATGTTGACTATTCTTGATATAGGATTCTGTTGATCTTATTTTATTATTTAATAAGTTTGCAAGATGCTTTGCCAAATGGTAGGTTGGTGATGATCTTCCATCAACTATTGGATGGAGAGGTATATCCTGTTTATGTATTTTAGGTGTCCCATATAGTTTTGGAGTGATAGGATGTGGGGATTTTAGTGTTCTCTTCACTTCTTCTGGCCAATTGTTACAATTTCTGATTAGTTGGTTTGTTTCATTATGATTTTTTATTGTGGGGTCTCTGTCTAGGATTTTATAAGTTGAGGTGTCTGATAGTAATACGTTTAACTTATCATAATAATCTTTAGAGTTGAGGATAACTGTAGAATTCCCTTTATCAGGTTTTGTAATAATGTTATCTTGATTTTTCTTCAAGTTGAGAATTGCCTTTCTATCATAAGGAGACATGTTGAGAACAGGTTGTTTGGCTTTGGCTAGGATTATTGTACTTTTGAATCTAATAGTGTCGGCAACGTTTTTTGGTAGTGGATATAGGCCTTTTTCAATTGGTAGGTTTGAATAAATGTTTTTATTGTAGACTCAGAATTGTTGACCTTCATTTCAAACTTTTACAAAGACAAAAGCATTCATCAAATATAATAATATAAAAACAGAAGAATTTAAGATAGAAAAAGGAATCATGTAGGGCTGCCCACTTTCACCACACTTATTCAATATATACCTAGAGAAAATATGCAAGGAAATCTCCAATGAACCAGGGATAAATATAAATGGAAGAAACGTTAACCACATCAAATATTCAGATGATATAGTAATCCTGGCAGTATCCAAGATACAATTAGAAAAAACAGTCCGTTTATCTTTTAAATGAAGCACGTAATGAAGATCAACAGTAGTAAGTCCAAAATAATGAAAATAGAAAGAGAAGCTGAAAACATTTCGATAACCCTGGAGAACCAAACCCTAGAACAAGTAAAATCCTTTCTCTACTTAGGAAGCAACGTTACGCATAATTCATACAGAACTGAAACAGTAAAACACACAATTAACATTGGATGGTCGAACATAAATAAACTAAACAAAATATAAAAAGGTAACAAGCTCTCAAAACATCTTAAAATCAAACTTTTCAAAGCCATGATCATCCAGCAACATAGGGAAGTGAGCCATGGGAACTCACTAAGATGGAGCTACTCAAAATAAGTGCATTCAAGTGCCTGAGAAAAATAAACAAAGCACACTTGACTGAACATAAAACCACAGAACAAGTAAAGCAGGTTCTCAACTACCAGGACAACTTCATAGACATTATTCTTCAGTTTATTTGTGTTTTAGCATTAGTTGCTCTCTTCATTTCTCCTATTAAAACCATTAAGAATCCAGCAAATTATAGATATTTTAAACTAGACAGTATATTCTCTAGTGTAATCTAATGAGTAATGAAATTTTCCTTATTATTGTTATATGGCTAACTCTTTTATTTCTGTTTATTATATTTTTAATAATATACAGGGTTTTCGGGATAAATTTGACATATTTATAATTAATTATATTTTTCCGTAAGTTACATGTATTGACACACACTTCTCTTCATTTAAAAGTTTGGACCCTTCTTCATTCATATACAAGATGTCAGAAAGGATGGATAGCTGGAACCCACCTGAATCATGGAAGAGAATAACTTGTATCATGATGATTCGTGCCCGCCATCAAAATAAGGATATTACGACTGCTGCCCAATGCTCCCTGAATACAGTAAAAACAATCAGGCATGAACTAGAGACTTGCAATGGTGACTACGAGGATGTAGCAAGAAGAAAGATCCCTAGCAGACAATCTGATTGCGTTCGTACAGCAGAATTCTCGCAAATCTGCAGGAACAGGTGTTGAAGAACCCTGGCATTGGAATTCGGGCTTTGTTCGTGGAGTTGCTAACTGTAGTCAAGCCCTGGATAACAAGGGTAGCCAATGGTAGGCCGTATGTATGGCAGCAGGATTCGGCCCCTTGCCACACCTCTGGGAAAAGTCAAAAATGGTTGTCTGAAAATTTCTACGACTTCACCAGTCCAAATGTTTGGCCTCCAAACTCCCCAGACCTTAACCCCATGGATTATTTTGTATGGGGCGCAGTTGAAAAAGACACCAATCGCACTTCCAGTAATACAAAAGCCCAGTTAATGGATAAAATTAAAACAGTTTTTGCGGCCCTTCCCAGGGAGACTGTAGCATCAGCTTGTTCGAGGTTCCGAAGCAGAATTGAAGCTGTGATCGATGCTAATGGTGGTTATTTTGAGTAAATCTTGTTGATAGTATTGTAATTAACTCTGCCTGTAATGTTTTTTTGTCAATTCATTAAATTTAATAGATACAAAGAAGATTTTCTTTTTCCTTACGAAACTGTCAAATTTATCCCGAACACCCTGTAAATACGTTGTGATTACTGGTGGATTTCAGCTATTGAAACATAGATAAGGAGAAGTGCATTTGTATTGTCAGATTAAAGATACCACACAAAAATTAATTTACTGAAAGTTTAATTGCGATAATATTTCTTTTCACAGATACCTAATTGGGATTGTTATAAAGGAATGTAACTTGCACACAGGCAACTCAAAACAAAGTAGGAAGCTGAAAATCTTAAGTTCTAGGAAGGGCTAAAGTCTCTATAGCATTCTTTTCTTTTAGGCTTGCACGGTGATCCGAATGCATTTTTGGAAATTATGGAGACAACTACTGTGTTTGAATAAAAACTTTAGTTTAATATTACTAAAATTTTACAATTCGACGTTTCGACCTTTATGTCAAGGTCATCTTCTGGAGCGTACAAATATACACAAGAAACAAGCTATACTACAATCATACTGGTTCGTTAAAGACACTGACTAACCGCTACCACAATTGTTGGCCTGACCTCTGGTGGGAAAAAAAAAAAATATATTATACATCAACGCTAGAGTCCTATTATTTGTGTTGTCTACTATATACATATATTAACATCATTCCAGCCAGTTGGAGTGGAATGGTTTCTGATACTAGCGGATTGGCTAGAGTCCTGACTTATGTTGAATCTTTCATATTAGGGTGGCTGAATGTGTGCCATCCAGATCCTTGGAATTTTCATACCAACTTTATTGTTGATATTTGGGTGGTTTATCAGGATTTTGCAGGATTCTTTAAATTTTCTTTCGTACCATGTTTTTGTGCAGTGTAAGGAGCAGGTGCTTTTCCAGTTGATTTGGTGTAAGGTGTTAAGTGCATGGTCTGAGAGGCCTGCTTCACCATAATGGTTATATTTAATGTGTCTAATGTGTTCTTTCTTGCGTATAGGGATTGTCCGTCCTGTTTCACCAATGTACGGTAAGTTACAGGTGCAGCGGATGCATTAAACTCCAGGATGTGCTAATGGGAGGAGAGGATCCTTAGAGGAGCTGAATATGGTTTTAAGTTTAGTCGGTGGTTTAAAGGTGGCATTGAGGTTATAATGTTGTAGGATTCTGTTGATTTTTTCTGATAACCCTTTAATGTATGGGATGGCTATGGTTTTACTGTAATCTAGATTCGTTTTTGTTGTGGTTTTATAGAGTATTTTATTGACATTATTTTTGTTATAGCCATTGTTTATGAATGTGTCACTAATGATTTTTAGTTCTTGTTTCAGGGCTTGCTGGTTAGAGCAAATAGTTGTGGCTCTGTTTTTAAGGGTGTTTATGACTCCATATTTTTGTGCTGGGTGGTGGTATGAATTCGCATGTATGTATTGGCCCGTGTGTGTGTCGGTTTTTGGTAGACCATGAAGGATAGACTGCCTGAAGGAAGACGTGTAACTAGTGTGTCTAGGAACGGGAGCGAATTTTGGTTTTCGATTTCGATGGTAAATTGTATGCGTTCGTGTTGTTTGTTTAGGTGGCTGAGGAATGTGTTTAGCGTTTGTCACCCGTGCGGCCAGATCGCGAACACGTCGTCAACGTATCTGAGCCAGATTGTCGGTCGAAGCGTGGCGGAATCAAGAGCCCTTTGCTCATAGGTTTCCATGTAGAAGTTCGCGATTGGGGTGGGATAATGGTAAGCCCATGGCTGTACCTTCCTTTTGTAGGTAGAATTTGTTTTGCCACACGAAGTAACCGGACTTTAGTACGTGGGCAAAGAGGGCCGTAATGTCGGGCGGAAATTTGTTCTGTAGTAGGAGAATTGTGTCATTGATGGGGACATTAGTGAAAAGGGCAGGAACGTCAAAACTGACTAATAAGTCGTCTTTGTCGAGTGTTATGTTTTTGATTTTGTTTATAAAGTGTGTGTTTTTTATGTAGGAGGGGGAATGACCTACCAACTCCTTGAGTGTTGCCGCTAATTTCTTGGCTAGGTGGTAATTGGGACTGTCTATTCCTTCCACTATTGGTCGAAGGGGCACATTTTGTTTGTGTATTTTCGGAACCCCATATATTCTGGGGGGGGGGGCGTAGTGGGGTTTGAGTTTTTTAACTGTGTCTGGTGGCCGACCAGAGGAAAAAAAATATGGTGGCCAACCAGAGTACTTCCTCCCCGAGAAACAACAATGAACAACAAACAAGGGAGACAAGGAGCGACCAACCACCGACAAGCAAGAACCATGTGATTAACATATCAAGCCACACCCTGAACAATGGCGAACTCATGCTGCTGAATAATCTCTATAGCATTGGTAGCAAATCTAGAATGTTGAGTAGGAGATCCAAGAATCACCAGGCCAAATTTACCATATTTTTCAGAGAGCTTCATGCAACTATATTCACTTAATGTAAAAGAATACCTGAGTGGGTTTTGATTGGTCATATTATTATTAACATTTGACCTTCATGGAGGAACATCGTCATCATGGGAAATACATAATATTGTACACAATGCTCATTCAACCATGCCTTAAACTGATTCAATGTGTCTACCCACAATGTGTCCTCACTCCTCTGATCATACTCTCTTTATACAGTTTCCAGCGATGACCTCTTGTCCTACACCCTCTCCCATTCTGTGAAAAATCTCCTCCATGTCAACGTGATAACATTCCCTGACTAGCTTATATGTATCAATCATATCCACTCCCCCTCTTCTCCTATTCACGAGGATCTGCAACTTACATTTTCTCAATCTGTCCTCATACTTCACATTCCAAAGACCACCTTTGTGAATCTTCTCTGGATCCTTTCCAACATATCCTCATCACCATGAAAACCAGATAAATAATTCTGTGCACAAAAATCCATGTGAGGCCTGATCAAGGTCTTATGCAATGGTATCATAACCACTCTATTTCTGCATGTCAGGTCCTGCGCATAATTGCCATTATCTGATGTGACATCTTCACATGTGCAATGTGGCCCCTGAATTTCAGGTCATTGTCCACCATTATTCCTAGATCTCTCATCTCCTCTACTTCCATTATCCTTAGAAGTTACGAAAGGAAACTGTGAGCAAGAGAGAGTGAGGAGTGGTTTCTTTGCATGGAGGGTGGTTGAACCGTGGAATGCATTGCTGATAGAGTAGTGAGAGCGAGAACGGATAATGAGTTTAAGGAGTCGTATCATAGACTTAGTGTTTCCTAGGAGGGATCTCCCACAATGAGTCTTGATAGATTTTGTGTTTCCCAGGAAAGACCTCCTGTGATGAGTCTTTTGACTGCTTGGAGGACTAAATAATAATATATAATATAATTATAGTTTCCCCACAAAGTGTATAATTTGCATCACATCGTTGCTTACTAAATCTCAAAACCTTACACATTGCAACATTGAGCTGATAGTTCCACTTACCTGCCCATTCATGTGAACTATTCAAGTTCTCTTGTAAGGCCACAACATCCACTTGACTCTGCATTGCTCTCCCCAGTTTTGCATCATCTGCATATCAATAGCTAAACCTATTTCAATATCATTAATATACGTGGGCTGTTCAATAAGTAATAAGACTAATTTTACTGTGGCGAAACCACTCATCACAATATTAATTTCTGTGGAATAAAGAAATGTTGCTGTCTGTATTAACAAAAGAGGTTGATAGATGGCGTATACGGGCTGATGTGCCAGAGTGTCACGTGACTAAACACAAGTGCTCATCGGTGCGACCAGTCTTCGGAATGGAAGCATCCTTGGAACAGCATTATGCGATTAAATTTTGTGTGCGTTTGCAAAAATCGGCATCGGACACTTTTATCATGATACGCGAAGCATTCCACGATGAAGCAATGTCGAGGGCAAGTGTTTTTCGCTGGCATAAAACTTTTAAGGAAGGAAGGCATAATGTGGAAGATCTTGAACATGAGAAGACCTTCAATGTCCATCACAGATACAATGATCAACACAGCAGAGATTATCATCAAGCACGTCAAAAGAAAGCGTCCATTGCTGAAGAATGGCTTCTTATTGTACCACGATAATTCAAGGCTACATATTGCTGGTTGTATAGTGGACATTTTGCAGAAGAACAACACAGATATCCTACCACATCCTCCATACAGTCCTGATCTCGCACTGTGCGATTTCTGGCTGTTTCCTCAGCTGTAGAAACCACTAAGAGGCCGCCATTTCGAAAGCAACAAAGCATGTGTGTAAGCTGCGAAGGCAGTTTTGAAAGAACTCTCAAAAAACGGACTCTCAGATGTGTTTAAGAAGTGGTCGCAACGTTGGGACAAATGCATTGACTCTCACGATAGTTACTTCAAAAAAGACCATGTAAATGATGACGATTAAAGGTAATCTGTTTTTTGTATAAATATAATGTTATTACTTATTGAACAGCCTACGTACAAACTGAACAACAATGGCCCCAAAACTAACTCCTGTGATACACAACTAGAGACCTTTTTCTTTCAGGATACGTACCCCCGCCCCCCCATATACAACTTTTTAATACCTATCTGGCAGCCAGTCACTGAATCAACTCAGAAGTCTCTTAATCCAATCCCATCTGTTTCAATTTATTTAAGAGCTTGTCATGTGGCAGTCTATCAAAAGCCTTTGGAAAATCAAGGTACATCACTGTATATACACATCTCCCTTATCCAAGGTATTTGTCACCTTGTTATAGTACATAAGTAAGTTAGTGAAACATGATCTCCCCTTAACAAACCCATGCTGATGACCACAGAGAATACTGCTGTTATCAACCTATTTCTGTATTCTAATTCTCTCCAGTACCTTCAGCACAACTCCAGATATATAGATTGGCCTATAATTTGAAGCTACAGCATTATCACTACCTTTTTACAGTGGAACAATTTTACCCTCTTTCCACTCCCTTGGAACCTGTGCTGTTGTATGAGTTTTATTAAACAGACATGGTACTGCCCATTTCCTGGGACATTCCCTTAAGATGCATGGTGATATGTCATCAAATCCTATTTCCTTATTGACATTGATCAGATTTATTTCCTCAAATACCTTCTGCTCTCTCACAATTAAGCTATACCCTTCTATGTCCTCTACACTTAAGTTTCTCATGATTCCACCCTGATCAGGATGAAACATGCTTATAAATTGATCACTGAATACCTCAACAATGTCTTGTATAGCAGTCACTTTCATCCATTAACCTCATTTTACCATGATCATTCTTCTTTGTACTCGCCACATATCTAAAAAACTCTCTAGGGTTTTTACTTTGCCTGATTTGCCAATTTCTGCTCATACTCTACTTTTGTTTTCCTTACTGACTGAGTCACTCTCCTAGCTTGTTCTTTATACACTTTGTGTGACTGATTATTACTATTATTCATCTTATACTTCCTCCAAATTACTTTCTTTTTCCAGATTTTATGCTTAAGCTCTTCATTCATCCATTTTACACCTACCTTATCAGCCTTTTGTCCTTTGGAAAACATTCACACATTGATGCTGTTATGTATTTCTTCATTAGTTCCCCCTGCAGTATTTATTTCCTTACCATTCAACTCCTTGTTCCATGTTATAGCTCCAAGCTGTCTCCTAAGCTTCTCATAATTACCAGCCTTATAATTCCACATATATTCTTTCTTCACAAAAGTCTGCATTGACTAGCCACAACACAAGCGATTACTTCATGATCACTTTCACAAACTGGAGGAACGTGTGAAACCCCATATCAGAAATAAATTAACTTACTAGTTTCACCATCAAAAAAAAAATAATAACAACAATAAGAAACATGTGGCTATGTCAAGGTAAACGTGTTTCCATTACAGTATGAATAATGGAAACATGTGGAAGATGCAACAGGTGGCACAAGTCAACCACAATCCAGTATTCTCTGCAGATAGCTTGTTGAAGAGTTGAATCTGGCATCTGAAAAGTTCTAATAAGATATTTCCAAATGACACGCAGGATCATTAGTTGGTTCTTATTAAAGATGCAATGAGATAATATGACCATATTTTATTCTTTTATCTGACAAAAGATTAAGTTGTCTTCTAAGTAGTTTATAAATCTCTTGTCCCATTCAATGTTATAGCATGTATGGACATAATGATAAGATAGACCAGAGTTTTCTTCTCTGTTATGAGCAATATCTCCAAGATGTCCTTTCTTATCTTGAAACTTCTTGCAGTGTGACCAAAGGCCACAAAAGTGGGAAAGATGTTTTCAGAAAGGATTATTGTCTTTAGAGAAATGGAGCAGAGAGGTGGCACAAATGAATTGCTGTTAAAACGTGCCGTTGTAATATCTTATCTTTGTTCTTATCTTGTAGTGTGCATGGCCGTCTTAATTCTTAAATCTTTTGTTAGTATCACTTTAACCTTAAGATTCCTACAAATGGTGATGATGATGTTGAATAAACCAATGAACTAGGCTTATTCACTGGTACAGATAACTATCTCCTATGCCAGGGGTGTTCAACCCGTCGATCGCGGAGCAATTTTTGGTCGATCTCTTGTGTATTCCTCCTTACTTACAAATTTAATTAAAACTGAAAACATAATATTTTATTTATCATTATTTTGTATTATTTTTAATTCGCTTTAAGTGTATTGCTATTGTTTATTTATTTTTTGTTGAAATTGTCAAATCAGTAATTTTCTTATAAGTCCGGGTAAATGAATTTGAACAAGTGGCAGAAATTGAGCTGTGCAGAAGAAAGTGATTTTTAATCGGTGAATAGTCCGTTTTTTTCCCCGTTTTTATACTTTTTTGAGTGCTAAATTGGTTCTCTGAATACGAGTGTACTTCAGTGGTTGTTTTTTGGAAGGTAGTTGCTGTCGCGATATAATATATTTGGTTACCGTCGGAATTGAATGCATAACGGTGGAAGACAAAACGAAGCTAAGTTTTCATTACTATATTTAGTTATATTTCATTTTATTTAGCGTATTTAAATGTTTTGTTTTGCTTATAATTGTTTGTACTTTTTTCTTATTTATTTAACGGAATTTATTAATTGAATAATTAACGATTACTACTCGGCAGTAAGGAATGATGGCGGATTCAGCTGCAGTTGCAAGTGGCGTATCGCCAAGTCCTCCGCAATTTATTAGCAATATCATAAGGAACTTTGTGGCATGCAGTACTTGTGGCATATATGCGTCTCAGGAATTAGATATGTGGCTTGTGAAAGAGAACGGAGTGCGTATGCGCGCAAAATGCAGGCAGTGGGAGGAAATAAGTGCATTCTAATTATCAATATCCGACCCTTTTGCTCCAGGAATGGGGAATGAATGTAGGAAGACAAGTAGTGTGATAGGAGAGAATGAAAAAAATATATATATGAATGAGAAAATAATAGTTGATAGTGTGGAAGGCGTGAGTGACTGTGAAAGTTTAGGAGATGGTTTTGTTTGGAAGAGTGAATTTAGATTAAGAGTGACTGACCTGCAGAGGGAGATAGATGAGTTGAAAGAGGAGGTGGAATATCTTGTGAATGAGAGCAGAAGTATGAAAGATAAGATTAGGAGAATGGAAGAGATAAATGCAAGGCGAATCAGAGTAGGAGAGAGAGAGAATTTAGGGAGTATGAGTGAGAGGTATGGGGGTGCTAGAAGAGGAGAGAATGGAAACAGTAGAAGAGAGGGAATGAGAGAGAGGTATGGGAATGCTAGCAGACGAGAGGATGGAAACAATAGGAGAGACGGAATGAGAGAGAGATATGGAAGTGCTAGAAGAGGAGAGAATGGAAACATTAGGATTGGAACGCCAGGATATCATTAGTGCATGGGAAATTGTGAAAGAATATTTGTTAGCAGCAATGGTAAGTTGTATACCACGAGTGAACGAGGACACAATTTGGAGTAAAGTGGACGACAAACAATATTAAACAGGAATTGCATGTGAAAAAAAGGCTATGGAAGAGATATAAGGAGACAGGTGAAGAGAGGATGCATGAAGAATATAAGTCACAGGACAGAAGAGTGACTAGTGTGGTAAGGAAAGCGAAACTGGAATATGAAAGGAGATTGGCCCTAAGATCCAAAGAAAATCCTAGGGAATTTTTTAGCTATGTGGCTAGTAGGAGGAGAAATGACTGTGGAAGAATGATATTGTGGGATAAAAATGGGAATAGAGTGACTGATGCAGAGGACATAGTGGAATTGTTCAATGAACACTTTATTGGAGTATTCCATCCTAGAGGAGTCAGTTTTCATGCTAGAGGGATAGGGCTGGTTCAAGGTTTAGAGGTACAGGAAGAGAGTGTGTTTCAGATACTGAGTACTCTGGATGTCAGTAAAGCTTTGGGACCGGATGGTATTTCACCACGAGTTTTGAGAGAATGTGCTAGGGAACTGATAGTGCCTTTACACTGGCTTTTCAATGAAAGTTTGGCTTCGGCAAAGGTGCCCAGGCATTGGAAGGCAGGTAAGATAGTGCCATTGCATAAGGGTGGTAACAGACTGGAAGTGTCTAATTATAGGCCAGTCTGTGTGTCATCAGTAGTTAAGATCTTGGAGAAAGTAGTGAAGGGACCGTATACAGCATTGGGCAGATGAGGGTAACGTAATCTGTGAGAATCAACATGGATTTGTGAAAGGGCGCTCTTGTTTTAGCAATATGCTAGCCTTTTATAATAAAGTTACAAGAACATTAGATGAGGGAAAGGCATATACTGCAATTTTCTTAGACTTAGTGAAGGCATTTGACAGGGTGCCACATGATAAGCTGATATTCAAGTTGCAGCACATGGGTCTGGATGTCAGATTGGTCAACTGGATTCAGGATTGGCTGTCTGATAGGTATCAGAGAGTTGTGTATGGTGGAGCAGTTTCAAGGAGATAGAGGGTTACAAGTGGAGTCCCACAGGGCTCAGTACTAGGACCTATATTGTTTAACCTTTATATCAATGATATTGCAAGGGGATATTCAGTTGTTTGCGGATGATGCGAAGCTGGGAAGGATTATTAGTAATAGTGCAGATGTGTTAGTCCTGCAAGAGGATTTGAATAAGCTAGGCCCGGGGTCGGCAACCTTTTGAGTCGGAAGAGTCAAAAATTACAATTTACAAAATTTCAAAGTTTTTAAAGAGCCACAAAATTTTTTCTTGTCAACAATAAATAGTACTCGCATAAATAAAGTTTTTTGATAAAAAAAAACTAATCTATTTATTCATAAGAAAAAATATCTATTTATTCATATATAAGTGGTGTTTTTCACAACAAATTAGATAATATATATATGGCATTATTAGATAATTACTTATTATTTAAGTAAAAAATTAAAACAATTAAACATATACTTACAACACTAACTTGTACTTCAATAACAAACAATTAAACAAACAAATTCAATGGGAGCGATGGCTTTGCATGGTTATTCATGCGGTGAAGCTGTAATAAAGAATTTTTAAAATTATTATTTAGGTATCCAAAACAGCAGATGACAAGTTTTGCAGTTATTTACTATGTCAACGTATACCTAAGTAAATACATACGAGAAGCTGGGCATAATGAAATATAATTTATCAAAAAACATTTTACAACGATATTTCCCAATTAAAAATACCTACCTAAATAAAATAAATAATTCTCTAATAATTTAATTATTAAAATAAATAATTTAGACACGAAACACTGTTTGTCTCACTCTCTCACGTACTGATTGACTATAAGTACATAGTTTCGTCGCATCTGTGGTCGCCTCCCGTGTGCGGTGATCGCCGACTGGGACGAACGGACTTGTCAGAACGTGTTTATCACGGCGCAGTCTGCACATTTTAGTTTTTTTTTTTAATTTTGGCAAATATTAGATACTTAGTTTACGAGTAAAGGTGTTATGCCCAGCTATGCCGAAATCAATGAAAATTGCCAAACATATAAACAATCTAAAACTACAAATACCTACCTACTTTGATCCTCAGAGTTCGAAAATAGGTTTATTAAATAACAATTTATAGGTACTTACACTTATAATTATTATTTTAACGCTAATTTTTAAATAATAAAAGCTATAAAATAGATAAATAATAAAATAGGTAATTTATTAAATATATATTTTAATAAAAACACTTTCGCAGTAATATCCAACAGTAGTACTTTGTTTCTATTTTGACAATTCTTATTGACTTCAAAAAAGTAGTTAGGTATCTTATTTGGAAAAAAATATGTATAATATGTATTTTAAAAATATAATACTTATTATGTTACCTACTTTTACTTCGGTTTTTTTATCATTATTATATATATATATATATATATATATATATGTACATACATAACTTTGAGAAGATAATTCGCTTCTAACTCTTTTACTTGAAACAACAAACTATACGTCACAGCCAAAGCACTGGTGAAGACACCAAATTGTCTTGCGTCGAAAGCGAATTAAAACCTACATAGAAACATCCGACGACGCCGTCATTCGAGAGCTTCCGACGGACTGACGACAGTGACGATGCGTGTCACGGGGGAGGGGTAGCGGTGAAAAGCGAGTACAAGTGGCTGAGAGATAGAATCGGTGCCTAATCCTCGTTAATCGATTCAGAACGATTTTTAAATTTTTTTTTTGATAAAATAAATAATATTTGCGTATGGAACTAAAGAGCCGCAGCTTCACATCCAAAGAGCCGCATGTGGCTCGCGAGCCGCAGGATGCCGACCCCTGAGCTAGGCAGATGGGAAAATGAATGGGGGTGTTGGTTTGATGCAGCAGAGTGTGGGGTCTTGAGGTTTGGGACACGTCGATGGGACACTGCATACTTCATTGGAGGTGCTATACTGGAGGAAGTAGGGGAGACAAGAGATCTGGGGTTGATGATTGATAGAAACCTGAAATTCAGCAAAGAACCCACTTCTCACCCTCTTGCTCACAGTTTCCTTTCATTGCCTGATGGAGTGGTGAGAGCGAGAACGGTCAATGAGTTTAAGGAGTGGTATGATAGGCTTTGTGTTTCTTAGGGGGTGCCTCCCCTCGATGAGTCTTGGCAGACTTTATGTTCTTAGGAAGGACCTCCCACGATGAGCCTTTTGACTCCATCGAGGCCTGAATAATAATAATAATAATAATAATTTATTGCTTCTACTCTACTTTTCCACCTAGTAGCAGAAAGTGATTTTAAATTTAAAACATGAATTTTTTTAATATATAATAACGCTTCACAGATATTGAAAAATAATTATATAATTCCTGTATTACCCCCAAAAAATTTAGTTTCACGGGATATCTTAGCTGCATCATCAACTAGCATTAATGAATGAGCAGCACACGGAATTAAAAAAAGCCCTCGATTTTATTTCAAGGATTTTTTCCTGCAGTCCATTTGAACCATTATCATAAGCTTGGCCGCATAAATCTGAAATGTTAATATTCAATAATTTTAAGTAATTTTTTATAAATTCAAATAGTCCTTGCCCAATGGTGTCTTCTACAGATTGAAAATCCAAGAAATGTTCATTAATTTCTGCCATATTTGTATCTTTAATTTGATAACAAATCTAATAACAATAAATAATTGTTATGTGTGGCTTATATCTGGAGTAGTGTCAAGAATTAGTGAATAATATTTCTCCTCTTTAACCATTTCTAAAATTTTTTGTTTTATAGCTTCAGAAATTATACAGATGATTTCATTTTATATTTTATCACCTAAATAATTCATTATTTAGGTGATAAAACAGTGTTCCATTTTTGTGATGTTTGGATGCGATGCAAGTGTTCTGCCATTATCGAATCAAATTTAGCGACAGTTTCTACTAACTTTAAAAAATTGCCGTTATCATTTTCAAAAAGTTTTTCTGAAGAACCTCTAAAAGCTATACACTGTCTTCATAAATATTGTATTATGTTGATTAACCATTCTATAACAGATTGCGAATATTTTTTCTCAGTCTCGTATATAATCTTTGTTGTGTGCAATCAATAATGCATTTCTTAATAATGAGATTTTAAGTTCGCTGTATTTTGAACAATTTTTAATGTGCGTGTAACTTGTCTCATGTATTTTTAGTATATGATTCAAATGTTGCCAATCATTGCAACCGTAGTCATTAGTAAGTTGGGAATTTTGACTACCAAATATTTTGTAGTAATAAAAAAAAACCGAATTTCGCAATTCTGAATAAACTAAATAACTTCGTAAAAGTTTTTCTTCGTTTGCTAAAGTTCTATAATATTATGAATCGGAAAACTTGCGGCCAGATTCATCTTTGGGAAATTCTGTATTAACTATTTGATGTAGACAATGCTCAACTAAACAATCTCTAACTTTGGTAGTTATATGATTTGGCCAAGTACCTGGATCAGTAACATTAAAATTTAAAGTAAAATTTGAAGTTTCGGGTTTTGCTGAATTAGAATCCAATATTTCTTCTGCTGCAACTTCTGTAGACAGAGTCAGGCCAAATTCATTTTCGCATGTAATTGTTTCTTCATAGTTATCTTGTGTCTCTTTTTCTGTAGTAGAGTTACACGGAGTATTTGCTTCATCAGAACTTTCTGTTCTTCGTTTTTTTATGTGGTCCTGAAGTTAAAAATTTATTCAGCAATCTGGCCAATTTATGTTCCAGTTGTTCTTGTTGCAATTGTATTTTCATATTTTGTGCAGCAGATAACTTCTTTGGCTTTTTTTCCGACATCTAGGGGTTAACATACTTGATTAGACTTTAAAATAAGAAGAGCGTTAAAAGTTGTCCACACTGAAATTTCCCCTTAAACTTATTTTTTAACCCTTTAACCGACTATTATTTTTTAAAGTCAATGACCCAAAACTGACTATTTTTTTTTTATTACAGAATTTGATTTTTCAGATGTTTTGAATAATAAACATGCTTCTATATATAGCAGCGACCTGTATATATACAGGATAATTGGTTAAGGGGTTAAGAAGAAAATAAGTAAATATATAAAAAAAAAATGAAAATTATTCAACTATACAACAAAAATAACAGTTATTTACAATTTATGTTTTTAAAAAAATGTTATAAATGTTTTTCGTGAAAACTAGAGGGTTAATTAAAATCGAAATTTATTTTGGCTGGTAAATTTTACCGCCCTTTTCATTTTAAAGTCTCGCCAAATGCTTACTGTTGAAAAAAATCAATTATGTTATAGTTTCATACCTTCCAGATTTCCAATCACTGTTTCAGTCACAATCACACATCCACAAAAGGCAAAGCACAGCCTAAGAATGAATTCACGGTCTGTCTCAAACTAATAATTTCCACCAAAATTATAATAAACAATCAAGAATATTTATATAATTTTCGCTGAGTCAATGCTTACTCTGTAAAATAAAATCTATGGTAATATTAATAACGTTTCACTTCAAACAAATTATAATAAAACTGGTGATGTATTAAGTTAAAAATATTGTTAGATTATTAAGAATTCATAATAATTTGAGTGATTTTAAATTTCATTTTATTGCATTAACTATAGTTTGTAATTGTGTAATTTATATAGTACGATATAATTCAAGAATAAGAAAATTTATATATTTTTTTATTATTTCCCCGTGGTGAAATTTTGCCCCTTATCTTCAAGCACCCTTGTGCGGGGCACAACTGCAACGCGCAGCCCTCATTGTGATAATACTAGTAGGATCAGAAGTCATGCTATCCACATTCATGATTGACAATTTCTAAGTATACCGCCTTGATCTTTGTTCAAAACTGCCTCAATCCACACTTGTGCAATTTAATTATTGTGGATTAAATCCTGCCAACTGCACCATTGTTAAAACGTGTCATTGTGCCATTGTAATATCTTATCTTTGTTCTTATCTTGTAATGTGTGGCTGTCTTAATTCCTTAATCTGGAATTAAGACGGCCAATTAGAAAAAATTCCCACTACAAGAAGACAACCTGGTGACTTGGTGAAGTGTTTAGAACATTCAATAGCAACTGAAAGAAATCATTTTGTAACTATCCAGAATATTAATACATGAGGACTCTAACAGTTTCTTGTAGCTGCATTTATCTATTTATATATATATATATATGTATATATATAAATTATTTTTTTTATTTTATTTTTTTTTATTATATAATTTTATTTCTTTATTTCTTTATTTTTGTTTTTCTTTTCTATCACTAGAGGTCAGGCTAGAAAAAAGATTTGTTAACTACGTAGATTTAGTTTACTGGTATAGAAAGCATGAGCATGTAGCTTGGTTCTGTATACAGTTGTATTCTTCCGATGATGACCTCGATATAGAGGTCGAAACGTCAAGTTTTATTTTATTTGTAATTAATAAAATAATCTGTTCAACACGTGTGTTTTTGAGTCCCTAAATCTACAAATATGAGTGCTGATTACCGTGTAACCCTAAAAGAAAGAATTAATTCCTTAATATTTTGTTAGTATCACTCTAACCTTACTATTCCTACAAACACTGATGCTGCTGGTGAATAAGCCAATAAACTAGGTTTATTCACAGGTACAGATAACTATCTCCTACGCTGACAGAAATCAGGTGAATTTATTTGATTAATGATCATGCCATCTGAATTCTAGACATAGAGCATTGGAGATATGTTATAGCACCTGTAGGATATAGCTAAAATTTTACTGAGGGATTAATTAACAGTCGTGTCAATTCCCCAAGTTCTAAACAAACAGGTCTGAAGTTTTTGCAAGGCAGTTCATTGTACAATGCTCAGGCAATAGTCTCTATTAAGCAAACAAAACAAACGCATTTATTTTAACCTAAAGTAAATCTACACTAGTATACACTTTTCTTCCTACTCGTTTCATAATCGTAACATGAATATCAACTTCTATCTAACAATATTGAACTTCCCATTATAGTGAGAAGAGATTCTCATATTATACAATTCTGGTGGTCACTATCCTTACTTATGCTATGCTATCATTACAATCCCAATCTTTGCTTTGAATGGCCTTCAGCACTATAATTAGCTTTTAGGTCCCAGACATAATCCTTTTTACTTAAGGTAAACTTGTTTTAATACTAAGCTGTTGTTTGCAATATCAATTTGACAAGCATACATAAAGTGCACAACTTGAATATTTATATTAATTAATAATTTTAAGAACAATTTTGCATTACTTTTTGTGCCAGATACATACCCCTCTGGGTTTACAATTAGTATGGCAACGTGTAGTTTACTATATTTACACATTTTTACTACCTCTGTAAAAGTCGATGCTTGAAATTTAAAAATTTCTATTGCATCGAATTTTACACTGCTATCCAGCAATTTTTGTTTTGCTAAAAAGTTGATGATGAAGATATCATTGACAACTTGCCACTAGATATGTCAATGATACCTGATCTTTCAGGTATCATCATCTTTTCACAAAACAATGGATAGCAGTTGACTTGTGCCATCTCCAACGTCTTCCATGTTTTCATTATTTATACTGTTATGGTTCCTACAGGCTCTGCTTGGTAGTGTTTTTAGATTGTAGTTACTAACCTTACATTTATATTTTTTGTGTTTATCCTGACAAAGCCATTCTTTTTTAAGTAATAAAACTAGCATGTTAATTTATTTCCTGTAATATTATGACTCTAAAAGCAGTCTCTCTCTCACACATTTCTACTTGCTCAATAAGACATTGGTCCTCCCAATACCTCCCTATGGAAGTGAATGCTGGAACCTCGAAAAATCTGAAGAGAAAAAATTATTAACTCTACTGAAACTGGTTGGCCAAGAATATTATTTGGAGTATTTCTGCTGGATAGATTAAGAAACGAAGACATAAAGAAACAACTAAAAAAGAAATAACAATGATAGACAAAATCCAAGAAAAAAGACTGAGGTGGTTTGGCCATTTAACCAGAATGGAAACACAAGAGTTACCAACTAAAACCATTCATCGACAAACGACAGCCCAGAATTAGATGGATAGACTAAATAAAAGAGGACCCGAAAACCAAGTCACAAGCAACACTAAACTGGACAAAATTGTTCAGGCTCTCTAGGACCAGACAGAAGTGGAAAAAGTTCATTTGGCCTCCTCATCATCCGCATAGATGAAGGGAGAGAGAGAGAAGAAGAAGAATATTGTGATCAATAGTAACTCAGTTATTATTTAATATTGAACTTCATTGCTGAAAAGTCTTCTTATAATCATATCTCTGTAAGTTAGGTTGGTTTTTAAGAAAATTGATGACTCTGAAAGCAAAGTCTCTCTCTCATTTTTCTACTTGCTCAATAATTTAATTCATTCCTGTTGTGCTCTCTTCATTCCATTAAACTAACAAATAAGCTTCAATAGCACTTAACCCTAAATATGCACATGAAAAGGAAATATGTAGAAAAGGAATTTTTTAGGGAAGGAAATTACATTTCCTTCCTTAAAAAAATGTAAATTAGTTTATCAATACATTATCACTCAGCTCACTAACATATAAAGATTACATTTTACATAGCATACCATGGGGTATTTTGAAAGATGGTGTTGTTGACGTTGACTGGGAAGGAGAATGTCGAGTGCAAATATGTTACTTGGAGAGATGCATTGAAAGAAGAAGAAGTGGAACTCATGAGGAATGAGTTCAAAAGCATGAAAGAAGAGATTAGGACTGGAAAGAGTAGATGCAAAGAGAATGAGAGTAGGAGTGAAAGAGAATTATGGGAATAACAGGAAGTGAGAGAATTAGAGAACCAGGAGAAGAGAGAGAGAGAGAGAGAGAGAAGAAGATGAGACAATATGTGAACTGTGTATGGAGAGAAAAAGTGTCAGAGGAAAGAGAGAGTGAAAGATGCAAGTGAGCCAGGAAGGAAATAGAGTAATAAGAGGTGTGATGTACAGAAATCCAATGATCTGTGTAGTGTAAAATAGAATGCCAGAGGAGTGTTTGCCTGGAAAAAAGAGAGACTCTGTGACTGTGGCAATTAAGCAAGGTAAAAGAGTGAATGAGATGATTACAATGATGGGTACAAATGTCTTGAGAGGCAGTATGAACCAGGTGGCAAGAGATCTGAGGTTTATACTTGAGGTTGTATGGCAGAAGACTGAGAGAGATAAGATAGTGTGTTACCCAGGAATGATAATGAAGAGCTGTACACAAGAGCATTAGTTATTATTATTATGTGACACCTCTAGGGAGTCCAAAGACTCATTGAGGGAAATTGTGCCAACAACATTGAACAATTGGAGCCCCTTCTAACTGCTTACTGCGCTCAAACTTGCTTAACTTTTTGCGTGAGCCATTAGTAGCAGAGGCTCTACCAATTGACGAATGGTATGAAAGCCAGAATGTGTTAAAAAATAGGCTTGGATATTGTGGATGCATGGAATGCATTTGAGGTCAGGACAAAAAATAATGTGAGAGGTGGCTTGCATTTCAATGAGGAAGGACGAATGCATCTGAGAGAATGTTGTTCTCTGAACAAGTGAAAGGGTTGGGTTGTTGAAACTAGAATTATCAGGGTGGATGGTAAGAGAGATGGCTTCTTGTGGGAATAGTTAGGAGAATGGGAAACACATTGTGTAATGCAGTATCCAGTGGAGTCTGGAGGGAATAATGATAGGTAGAGAAACTCAGACAATATATTGATGTTTCTTTATACTAATACCAAGATTATCCAGAATAAAGGAGATGAATTTTATTATTATCCTGTGACACCTCCAAAAAGTCCAAAGACTCACCGAGGGAGGGCACCCACTCCACAGCTCTCTGTCTCCATCATCCACACCAATACCAGCCACTGCCCGCCACCACCACTAGTATTTTTTGTCTGTAAATTGTGTGTGTCCTAAAGACCAATTTGTCTGTATGTGGGATGATAAATCCCAGTTTCTGAGAGAAAAAAACCCTGCTACCTCCGTATGAGATCAGCTAACTCACCTTCAATTGAAAAAACCCATTAAGGATTATTAGTAGTGCTGATAGTGTCAACCAGTTCAAAAATTATTGGGCTTATTGAGACATGGTTAATGGAAGATGATATATTGACAGGAATAGAAGTAGCAGGATAGGAAGTTAAAATGTATTGGTCAAGTGTTGCTTCTGATAAGTGATGACATGTGTCCTCTCAAAAGTAGAGGATTTGGAAGGCAATAGCACTGATGGTTTTGAGAGCATATGGTGTGAAGTGGACATAGGCAGGACAGGATATTTAGTAGGGTGTTACTATAAGCTGGGGAGCATAGAGGGTGAATAACAGGAAATGTTGAGACAGTTAATCTTGGTGAGTGCAAAAAGAATGATCACTATGAGGGATTTTTACTACAGCAGTATAAATTGGGAAACAGAAACTACATATAGTATTAGTAAGGGAATAGAATTTCAGGATTTCTTGAGAGAAAAATATCTTAGGCAACATGTAATAGAAGAAACATGAGGTTTGGAATTTGGTCACAGCATCAGAGGATCTGATTGTAACTGAGATGGCATATCTGCCCCATGGATGAAGAGAGTGACACATGTGATACCTGTGAATACACATGTACAGGTATCACAGAGAAAGGAATTTATGTAGAATTATAAGACAGGTGATTACAATAATCTTAAAAATCAGCTTGCAGCAGCCATGGATGAAGGAATTGGAATGGTCAGATATCATCAGTGAATGTGAACTAGTGAAGAAATATTTATCTATTAAAAGAAATATTTATTAGCAGCAAATTGTATACCTTGAGTGAAAAAGAGAAAACAATCTAGTGTAAAGTGGATAACAAACAATATGAAATGGGAACTGCAGGTGAAAATGTTATGAGATATATATTATAGGAGTAAAGAGCAGATGCATGAAAAATATAAGACTCAAGCCAGGAGAGCGACTATGGTAAAGAAAGCAAAATTTGAATGTGAGAAGATGTTGGCCATGAGATACAAAGAAAATTCTAAAGAATTCTTTTGTTACATGACCAGTAGAAGGTGGAATGATTGTGGAAGAATGATGTTAGACAAAGATGGGAGTAGACTGACTGATTCAGAGGACATAGTGGAGTTGTTTAATGAACAGTTTATTGGAGTATTTCATCCTTGAAAAGTAGGTTTTCATACTATGGCATCGGGAGGATTCAAGGTTTAGAAGTGCAAGAGGAGAGTGTGTTTCAAATACTCCTAATGTCAATAACACAATGGGACTGGATGCGATTTTTTTTATTATTATTATTATTGCTTAACACCCCCAGGGAGTCCAAAGACTCATCGAGGGAGGGCACCTACTCAACAACTCTCCATCTCCACCACTCCACCAACCGCAACTACTTTCATCATCTACTCCAATGACGTCTACCGCTGACCATCACCACTAGTATTTTCACAAACATCCAAGCCCACGATGGAATTCGAACCCACAGCCTTTTGGTTGGAGAGCGGATACGCTAATCACTTGGCCAACCAGGCCAGCATGGGTTTGAAGGAATGCACTAAAGACCTGACATATCCATTAACTTATCTTTTTAATGAGAGTCTGGCTATGGAAAAGGTGTCAAAGGAGTAAGATAGTACCATTGAATAAGAGTGGTAGTAGAATGGAAGTGTCAAACTATAGGCCAGTTTTTATTTCATCAGTAGCTGCTAAGATTTTGGAGATATTAGTAAGATATTGTATACAGCATTGGACAGATGAGAGTGATGTTATGTGACACTCACCATAGATTTCTTAAGGAGTACTCATGTTTTGGTAATCTGATTGCTGCCTTTTATAATAAAATGACAAAATTGGTAAATGAATCAAAGACATAGTCTTTTTTTTTTTTTTTTTTGAATTTTACAAAGGCGCAAATAATTTTGTGCTTTGGCTATTATCATGTGCCACTGTGTCAAAACAGGGTGCCACACAATAAACTGATATTTAAGTTACAGCAATGGGTTTAGATGTCAGGTCAGTGAATTGCATTGGAATTAGCTGTCTGATAAATATTAAAGAGTTGTGTATGAGGGACAGTATCAAGGAAGCAGAAGGTTATAATTGGGGTACCACAGGGCTCAGTACTAGGACTTTATGAACTTTATATTCTTTAACCTTTATATAAATGACATCGTCGATGGAATGCAGGGGGATATTGTTTATTATTATTATTATTATTTCAGTCTCCATGAAGTTAAAAGACTCATCATGGGATGCCCTTTCTAGAAAACACAAAGTCTATCATACTATTCCTTGAACTCACTGACTGTGCTCCCACCAATCTATCAGACAATGCATTACATTGTTCAACCACCCTCCATGCAAAGAAACTACTCCTCACCCTCTTGCTCACAGCTTCCTTTTGTAACTACCAGGGATGACCCCTTCTCCTTGCTCCTTCCCCTGTTCCATCAAGTGAAATAACTTCCCAATGTCAACCATGTAACTACCTCTCAACAATTTAAAAGTCTCAATCATATCACCTCTCCTTCTTTTACCAAACTGCAGTCCACATTTCCTTAGCTTGTCCTCATAACTAACATTGTGCAGTTCTGAAACCATCCTTGTTATCTGCCTCTGTACCCTTTCCACATTTAATTTAATCCTCATAAAATCCTGGGGACCAAATTTGAGAACAATAGTCCAAGTGTGGTCTGATCATGGTCTTATATAACAGAATGATAACTCTTCTGTCTCTGCAGGTCAGTGTCCTTCTCAGTATTGCAGCAGTCCTCTGGATTACCTTCACCACCTTTGCAATATGTTCCCTGAATTTCAAGTTTCTATCAGTCATCACCCCAGATCTCTTGTCTCCCCCACTTCCTCCAGTGCAGCTCCTCCAATCGAGTATGCAGTCTCCCAGCAATATATCCCAAACTTCAAGACTTTACATTTTGCTGCATTAAACTGCATTCCCATTCATTTGCCTATCTGTTGAGTTTATTCAATCCTTTTGCAAGACTGCCACATCTGCACTATTACTTAATAACCCTTCCTAACTTCACATTATCTCAATATAACTGAAAAATTGTTTGTATATAATGTGAAACTGGGAGAGATATTACTAATAGTTCAGATGTGCATATCTTCAGAAGGATTTGAATAAGCTTTTACAGATGTTTAATTGAATGGGGCTATCAGTTTAATTCAACTAAATTGAAAAATATAAATTAAAGATACTAAGAAATCATATACAGGTATCCCTCGATTAACGTGGTTAATTAATCCCTCATGTTACCACGTATATCAAAATTGCATTAATCAAATCTAATAATCAATGGTAAAATTTACAATTCGTCCATGATCGATTACTGTATTATTAATTTGTAGGAGGAATGAGAATGACGTCATCATGCTCACGCCACGAGGCTTGCATGTTTTTGCGTGGTAAATGTAGCCCTGTAGAGCTCGCAGTGGTAAAAATTGCAGCGTAGGTCACGGGATATCTGAGAGATACATTCATTACTAGTATGTGATAAAATGCAATAAAACATAAGGTAAAACACTGCAAATATAATACATGATGGTACAAATTAAATGGATATTATTATTTCCAACATAGCCGAATATAGAAACTACAAGAGTTTTGTGCTGATTATATATAGAAACTAAAAGTTTCGGCAGATGTAAGCATAAGCAACCTTATGGGCAACTCGTAGTAAAGGTGGAGTAAGCTCCAGATCACTTTGTTTAGTATTTTCCATAATGTAAAGCACATCTCCTAGAGGACATGTATGATAAATAAGCCTTTGGTTCTATATTTCAGTAATACATGATGGGTGATTTATTTTCAGTTACAGTCTAGAAATTATTGAACAAAGAATAAAAAACAACAACAACAACTAAACCATACTATACTGACATTGGAGGTCGGCGTATCTCTCAGATACAATTTGTCAAATATCACAAACCTTTACATAACACGTGTTAAACCAAAGTGACAGCAAAAAAACAGTGGGGAATATCACTCGTAATACATGAATGCACAGCTACTGACCTCCAAGCCGAATTGTGTTAATTCAATTCAGTGTAAAATGAATTTTACACAATTCATTTTACACTGAATTGTGTAAAATTGTGTAAAATTTTTACACAATTTTACACTGAATTGTGTAAAAATACTTATATTAAACATTTTGAATGTATCTGTCACATCAGCTGCAAACTCCTCAGGATTAAAGGCGGGTTAATCGAAACTCTTGCTGCGTATATCAAGGGATTGCCGCAATTAATTTCGGCGCATTAAGCAAGGGATACCTGTACTTGGTTTAATCCTTTATCTAAGTGTAAGCAAACAAAGTTTGTGCCTGAAGTATTTTTAGGACTGGGGCAGCTTTTATATGGAAGCTAATGACTTCACATCACTTGTCTTAGTTTCATATAATGCAAAGCATATATCCTTGTGGACATGTATAATGCCATGCATTATGGGAAGGGTCACTACTCAGGCTGGTTTCAGCCTTTATTAAGGTTTCATCAGTGGGAGCCAGACCTAGAGGTAATACTAATGTTGATGCAGGACGAAGGACATATATGGCAGAGAGGGTGAAGCTTGACACTTTTTATATTCCCTGTTGTCTGTTTCGGGAGCAGTGATGGGAGAGATTTGTGAGCTATTTTAGCTCACTTTGAGTGGGCAGAAGTGCTTACACGTCGTTGAGTGTTAGGATGGCTTTTGGTCTTTTATGTTTCCAGTGGTCATTACCATCATAGTTTCGTTTCCGGCTTGTTGTATAGTTGGTTTGGATGAGTAGATGTCTTGATAAAGAATTTTTCTGCCATGGAGCATAGTAGTGGAGAGATGTAGGGGATATTTATGTCCTGGTAGATCTAGGCATTCCTGATGAACCACAGGGCGTCTAGGATCATTCTCAGGCACTTGTTCTGTAGTCTTTGTAGCTTGAGGATATTTGTCTTGGAGGTATGGCTCCAGGCTGGGGAGGCATATATAATTGTGGAACAGATCACTGTCTTCTAGAGTAGAATTTTGTTTCTTGTGTTTAGTTTGCTGTGTTTGTTGATCAAGGGGTACAGCTGGGCGATAACTTTTGAAGCTTTGGTGCATGTGCTCTTGATGTGGCTGTTGAAGCATAATCATTTGTCAAGTATTCCGAGGTATTTAGTTTCAGTTTTCCAGAGAATTTTTGAGTTGAACAGGGTGATGTCTCCTTTGGGGGATGCTCGTCTTCTTGTGAGGAGTATCGATGTGCTTTTCTGGGGGTTTAATTGTAGTTACCAATCTGTAAACCATTTTTCTAGATTCAGGAAAACTACAGTCTTGTAGTTTTTGGTTACGAGATGAGGTTGGCGGTACCTGGCTAGTATAGCCATGTCATCTGCATAAAGGGCAATGGTGGATGTGAGAGGATTTTGAGGAATGTCTGCCATGTAGATGTTGTCGGGGCTAGCAGTGATCCTTGAGAAACTCCAGCCAGAATTTTCCGTTGGGTTGAGACTGTTTCATTTATTTTCACTTGCATCTTCCTGTTTGTGAGTTATGATTTAATCAGATGTATCATGTTTATTGGAATGTTTGCAGTGATCGGTTTGTAGAGGAGGCTTTGATGCCAGATCTTATTGAAGGCCTTTGAGATATCTAGGAAGACAGCTCCGGTGTGCTGATTCCAGTTGAATCCTGATGTATTCTACCATTCTTTGGATCTGTTGGGTGGTGCTGTGGTTTTGACGGAAGCCAAATTGTTCTTTTGAAATGATATTTAGTTGGTTAACATGATCTTGGAATCTGAGGAGGATGATTTTCTCAGCAATTTTTCCTAAGATGGATAGCAAGCTGATGGGATGATAATTTTCTGGTAGGTGTGGGTCTTTGTCTGGTTTGTGAATTGGGATGATGTCGGCTATTTTCCATGACTGGGGGGGAGTGCTGCCATTTGAGGATGGAGTTTATGATGTTTGCCAGATGTGCTATGGCTTTGTTAGTGATGCCGTCGGGACATGGGGCTTTTTTGTTCTTGAGGCGGTTGATGACGCCGATTATTTCGGTAGGTGAGGTAGACTTCATAGGGCCTGGATTGTCATTAGGACGATTTACTGTGAGTCTGACTTTACGATGGATCTTGTATACATGGCTGATGTTTAGGTTCTCATATGCAGGACTGCATTGTTTCTTTAGGTTTCTCGCTATGGCTTCAGCTTTGACAGCATCAGTGTATGCTAGGTGCAGTTCTGCTTGGTGAGGGGGGGAAGGGATTTGCGCTTGTTCATCAGGTTGTTTAGTAATTTCCATAATCTGCTGTGGAGATGAAGGTGAACTTGTTTTCCCATTGTTGATTCCTGTGGTTCTGGAGAGCTTCTCGGACAGATTTGTTTAGTCTGTTGAGGGCTGTTTTGTCCTGGGGGAACACGTGTTGTGGTATCTTTTCCTTTGTCTGTTTTTTTCCCTTATTAAGTTCTTGATTTCTTCTGGGAGATGGTTTTGTTTGTGGGTAATCATGGATACTGTGGCTGCTGTTATGGCTTTATTGATTTGATTGGTGAGGTTCTTTATTGCCGTGTCTATTTCTTCCTTGGCTTTTATGTTGGGAACTGGACCAATGTGTTCTGGTAGCACTTTCCTAAGTTTCTCCTAGACAATTGAGGTTTACTAAGGCAAGTGATGTGAAGTCATTAGCTTCTATATACGAGTTGCCCCAATCCTGAAAATACTTCAGGCTCAAACTTTGTTTGCTTGCACTTGGATAAAATGCAAGCAAACAAATCAAATATATAAGCAAATATAATATAAAAATATACTAACCAAATATATAATATCTTGATATCTTTAATTTATAGTATAACAAAGTTTAAAAACTTCAAACCATAAATGAAAAAGTGTTCAAGTTAGGGATACATTGATGGGAGGCTGCATATTCTGTTGGAGGAACTGTACTGGAGGAAAATGGGAAATGCAAGGGATTTTTGTGTGATCATTGATAGAAACTTGAAGTTTAGGGATATAACAGATGGCAAAAGTGACCCAGAGAATTGTTTCAATACTGAGACAGATGCTCACAGCAGAAATGGAAGAGTTATATTACCATCGTATAACCTGATTAGACCACACCTGGACTGTTCTACTTAAATTTGGTCACCATGAGTTGAAGTTGCATGAATTAACCTAGGACAGTGGTGGCAAACCTTTTTACGTGCGTGTTCCAAAAATTCACAAATCGAGTTGCTGATGTGCTGGGCAGTTATTACAAAGGGAAAAATGTATAGAAAATTAAATTAATTAAACAAATATAAAAGCACGTTTAAATTAGTTATCAATCACTAGTTTCCTCGGGCCAACATCATTAAATTAATTTGTGCTGATTTTCATTGACATATTCCATTCTGGTCACCAAAAATTTATATTATTCGGTGTAAAATTGATTATTGTATTATTAAATTGATTTCAATAATGTTGGTAAAAAAAAAAAAAGCAGTAGTGAGAAAAATACTTATGCACTCTAACTCACCATTGAAGTCAGCTGAGCAAGGGGAAGCAGCATTAGGATGTCAACTTGTCAGCAAAACACTTACCATATTTACTCGAATATAACTTGCCCTCGAGTATAACTCGCATCCTTGATTTTACTTTACGAAAAAAGACATTAAAATGTTTTGTATACACCTTGCACACGAAAAATGTTTAAATTGTATAAAAAGTCAATTCATGTCGTGGCAAAAGTAACTCACTCCCACAGTTAACAACACGTCCTCCTCAACAGCCATTACATTGCAGATGCAAGAAAAACAAGTAGTTTTGTATTGTGAAGGAGTATGCTCTTGTAATAAGGTACAGAGGCTTCTGCAGTCTGTGTAATATATTTCTCAACAAATAGTACAATTAAGACAGTTGGAATTAAAATGGTGCTAACTAATGAATCACATGTCCCCTCTCACAGAAACTATGCCGGATAGACTCGAGCTAAACCATATTTTGCAGCAGAAACACAGTATATAACTAAGTATATGAACACAGTATATAGCTACTTTGGCATATGTCGTGCTTTGAAGGTGGCTTTCCAGACTGTTGGTGTTTTCCATTTGTGAGAACATGGTTTTTATGTTGTCTTTTGTTGGGTGTCAGACAACTGGGGAGCCGTCGACTCTGGTACCTGTGATGCCTTATTTCAATTATATGAAATAAGTGTTTATTTTATTGCCTTTGAAATGCTCAATGTCATTATGACTGATCACAAAGGCTAACTTCAAATATAATTTTACCAGGAATTGAAACATGCCATATAACGAGTGTGTGAGTTTGCCTTCCAGCTCGAATGCAAACAAGCAGCAATAAAATTCAACCAAGGGTTGAAACTTTGTGTGAGTTGAGCCCACCGGTAATGAGAAGTTCCGTTGGAATGATAAACGACACCTCATTGTGAATGTGTTAAAACTAAGAAATATATAATATATTATATTAAGAAATATATTAAGCGGGGTGAAAGAATGATTGAGATGATTGTGATGGTAGGAACAAATGACTTAAGAGGTAATGTAAATTGAGCAGTGAGAGAAATGAGATTCTTGCTTGAGGTAGTACGAAAGAAGATGCAGAGAGGAAAGATAGTGTGCATGATGCCTAGGTATGATAGTGACGAGATGAGCAGAAGAGCAGTAATATTGAATAACATAATAGCTAGAATGTGCCAGAAGAGAGGATTGGAATATGTGTATGCTTGGAGGGCATTTGAGGACAGAGAAGAATTGTATGTGAGGGACTGCTTGCATTTGAATGAGGAAGGCATCTGGAGAGATTGCTGTTCTGAACAAGTCAGTGTGTCAATGCAGCAATCTCTCCTAGAAAACTAGAATGCCCTAGGTGGATGGTAGCAGGGGTGGCCTCTTGTGGGAATGGGTATTTAGGAGAAGGGGGGGGGGATGACATCAGGTAACGCTGAGCCCAGTGGAGTCTAGAGGGGATAATGCTGGGTATAGAAACAGTGGCATTTTTATGTTTTATATCAATACCAGGAGAATCCGGAATAAAGGAGAGGAATTGGCGGTGCTGATAGCATCAGCCTAGCCAAAGATTATTGGGATCACTGAGATGTGTTTTACAGAAGAGCATATAATAATACGAATAGTAGTAGCAGGGTACAGCATTTTTTGACAGGATAGGAAGGGAAAGCTTGGTGGTGGAGTACTGCTTATCATAAATGATAACTTATGTCCTCTAATAGTGGAGGCTTTGGAAGGCTGTGATACTAATGATTTGGAAAGCATGTGGTGTGAGGTACAGATGGGCAACATGGAATATTTTGTGGGGTGTTGCTACATACCAAGGAGGTGGGGACCAGGAGATGTTTAGACAGTTGAGCTTGGCAAGTGCAAGAAGAATGATTGTTATGAGAGATTTTAACTACAGCAGTATAAATAGGGGAGAGGAAGATACATGTAGCAATTATGGAATAGAATTTCTAGAGTTCTTGAGGGACAGATGTCTTAGGCAACATGTAATAGAGGAAACAAGAGGTTCAAGAGTTTTGGACTTGGTCGTAGCATCAGAAGAGTTGATAATAACTGAGAGGACATCTTTCCCACCAGTTGGAGAGAGTGACCATGTGGTTTTGACTTGGAAGATGAATAGATATGCAGGAGTATCAAAGAGACACGAACATATGTGGAATTATAAGGCAGGGGATTATAATAGCCTTAGACATTAACTTGGGGAAGTTTCATGGAGGAAGGAATTGGAAGGCCAATATATCATTAGTGCTTGGGAAATTGTGAAGGAATATTTGTTAGCAGCAATAGTAAGCTGTATTCCACAAGTGAAGAAGAGGAAACAATTTGGTGTAAAGTGGATGACAAACAATGTCAAACAGGAACTGCATGTGAAAAAGAGATCATGGAAGATACATAATAAGAGAGGTGGAGAGCAGTTGAGGAATATAAGACTCAGGCCAGGAGAGTAACTAGTATGGTGAGGAAGGCAAAACCGGAATATGAGAAGAGATTGGCATTAAGATCCAAAGAAAATACTAGGGAATTTTTTAGCTATGTAACCAGTAGGTGGAAAATGATTGTGGAAGAATGACATTGTGAAATAAAAATGGGAATAGAGTGACTGATGCAGAGGATATAGTGGAATTGTTCAATGAACACTTTATTGGACCTGGAGGAGTAAATTTTAATATTACAGGGATAGGGCAGATTTGAAGTGAAGGAGGAGAGCATGTTCCAAATACTGAGTACTCTGGATGTAAGAAAAGCTGTGGGACTGGATGGAATTTCACCACAAGTTTTGAGAGAATGTGCTAAAGAACTGACAGCGCCTTTGACCTGGCTTTTCAGTGAAATTCTGGCCACGGGAAAGGTGCCCAGAGAATGGAAGGAAGGTAAGATATTGCCATTGCATAAGAGCGGTAGCAGATTAAAAGTGTCTAATTATAGGCCTGTTTGTGTGTCATCAGTAGTTGTTAAGATCTCAGAGAAATTAGTTAGGGTCCGTATACAACATTAGGAAGATGAGGATAATATTTTCTATGAGAGCCAACATGGATTTGTGAAAGGGCGCTCTTGTTTTAGTAATATGCTAGCCTTTTATAGTAAAGTTGCAAGAGCAGTAGATGAGAGAAAGGCATATACTGCCATTTTCTTGGATTTAGCAAAGGCATTTGACAGGATACCACATGAGAAGCTGATATTTAATTGCAACTCATGGGTTTGGATGTCAGGTTGGTCAACTGGATTCACGATTGGCTGTCCGATAGGTATCAGAGAGTTGTGTATGGTGGGGCAGTTTCAAGGAGGCAGAGGGTTATAAGTGGGGTCCCACAGGACTCAGTACTAAGACCTATATTGTTTAACCTTTATATCAATGACATTATCAGTGGATTGCGGGGGGATGTTTGGTTGTTTGCAGATGACGTGAAGCTGGGAAGGGTTATTAGTGATAGTGCAGATGTGTTAGTCCTGCAAGAGGATTTGAATAAGCTAGACAGATGGGAAAATGAATGGGGGTTTTGGTTTGATGCAGCAGAGTGTGGGGTCTTGAGGTTTGGGACACATCGATGGGACACTGCATACTTGATTGGAGGTGCTATACTGGAGGAAGTAGGGGAGACGAGAGATCTGGGGTTGATGATTGATAGAAACCTGAAATTCAGGGGACATATTGCAAAGGTGGTGAAGGTAACACTGAGGATTGCTGCAATAATCAGAAGGATGGTGACCTGCAGAAATAAGAGTTATCATTCCATTGTATAAATCCCCAGGATATTAAGGAGATAAATTAACTGTGGAATGGTTACATAGGAAGATAACAAAGATGGTTTCAGGACTGTACAATGTTAGTTATGATGATTGGCTGAAGTAATGTGGGCTGCAGAGCTTAGTGGACAGAAGAAGGAGAGTTGGTATGATTGAGATTTTAAACTTTTGAGAGGTGGTTACAGGGTTGACACACGGGAGTTCTTTCGCTTGGTTGAACAGTGGGAAGGACTGATGGCAAGGGGCCATCCCTGGAAGTGACGAAAGGAAACTGTGAGCAGGATGGTGAGGAGTAGTTTCTTTGCATGGAGGATGGTTGAACTGTGAAATGCATTGCCTGATGGAGTGGTGAGAGTGAGATCGGTCAATGAATTTAAGGACTGGTATGATAGACTTTGTGTTTCCTAGGAAGATCCTCCCGTGATCAGTCTTTTGACTCCTTGGAGGTCTAAATAATAATAACAATAATGAATGTTGCTATGACAGTTTCAGTTGTTATGGAATTTGGTTGAAGAGAATTAGTATTTCAACTCAACAATTGTCGGTTGCCTTTGTCTTTGGGAGCGCAATCTTTTGTTAATACTGCACGATTTATATGCACGTCCTCATAGCTGCTCTCTTGTGTAAAACAAAATTTATCTTGTACGTATTGTAACAATTAAAAAAAGGTTGAATAATTTATAAGCGTATAAAAGGATATTACCTGTAAATTGTTCACGTGTCAGCAAAATTCTCGGACATGCCACCTCTTGCACGCATGTCATAGGTTCGCCATCTAGGACCTAGGAGATAGTGCAAAGGTAGATAACAAAAATGACATCAGGAATATACAATGTTAAATCTGAGGACATGAATCATACAGAGTTTGTTCGACGGAAGAAAAAGACATGATATGATTGAGACATTTAAACAGTTGAGAGGTAGTTACAGGGTTAACACTACGGAATTCTTCTGTACAGTAGAACAAAGCAAAGGTGTGAGGACAAGAAACCATCTGTATACTTTACAAATGAAAGTGATGAGCAAGAGGGTGAGAAGGAGTGGTTTCTTTGCATGGAGGGTGGCTGAACCTTGGGATGCATTACCTGATATGGTGGTGAGCAGAAATGGTGAATGAGTTCAAGGAGTGGTATGATGAGTTTGTGTTATCTAGATTGGGCCTCCAATAATGAATCTTATGACTTCATGGAGGTCCTGAATGATGATGATAATAATAATAATAATTTATTAGCTACTGAGAGATAAAACAGTTTGTGTTGAAGGGGTGGGGCACAAAGGGTTCAAGAATGCTGGATTTGTCCATAACCAAAATAGCCACTCTTCCTCTGAGTGAGAAGAGTGATTATGCTGTATTAACCTATGAGGTGGTCAAGCATGTGGAACAGCTAAGAATCATACATACGAAAGTATACATCCTCTAATTATGATTACCTTGGAAGACAGTTTGGAAAATGTAAGGAAAGACATTCATAGTTTTGGAAATGGTTGATTGACATTTCACAAAAGCAGTATTAGTCTTCCTGTCCTATCAGGAGGATACATCAGGCATATGTTAAAAGGATTCATAGCACAATTAAGCAGGAACTAGGTGGAACGAAGAATGCCGTGCAAGGAATATAAATAGAAGGAGGAATGTGATAAGCATTCAGATTACAGGTGACCAGTATGAAAGGGGAGGAAAATCAGATAATGAGAACAAATCAGCAGAGTAACCTCTTAAAAATCTATGGAATCTGTTGACTGTGTGGGAAGCATCATTATGGAAGAATAACTTTAATGGATGCAAATAATGGGAAGATGACAATATTATTGATAAATCTACCTAATGTTCTTCATTTGCTTGATACACTCCACTACACTATAGTTTTGACTATATTTATTTTATTTATATTCACTTTTTTGTTTTCACTTTGTTCTGGTGTAGATTATTGAGCTATGCTGTTTAGTTTTTTTTTTTTTTATTATTATTATTATTCAGGCCTCCATGTCATCGAGGGGAGGTCCCCCCTAAGAAACACAAAGTCTATCATCCCAATCCTTAAACTCATTGACCGTTCTCGCTCTCACCACTCCATCAGGCAATGCATTCCACGGTTCAACCACCCTCCATGAAACCACGCCTCACCCTCTTGCTCACAGTTCCCTTTCATAACTTCCAGGGATGGCTATTGTCATCACTCCTTCCTGCTGTTCAACCAAGTGAAAGAACTCCCCAGTGTCAACCCTGTAACCATCTCTCAACAGTTTAAAAGTCTCAATCATATCGCCTCCCCTGCTTGTATCCACCAAACTCTGCAGTCCACATTCTCTCAGCCGATCCTCATAACTAAAATTGTACAGTCCTGAAACCATCCTTGTTATCTGTCTTTGTACCCTTTCCACAGTTAATTTATCTCCTTCAATCCTGGGGACCAAATCTGAGAACAATAGTCTAAGTGTGGTCTGATCAGAGACTTGTACAACGGAATGATAACCCTTTTATCTCTGCAGGTCAGTGTCCTTCTCATTATTGCAGCAATCCTCTGTGTTAGCTTCACCACCTTTGCAATATGTCCCCTAAATTTCAGGTTTCTATCAATCATTAATCCCAGATCTCTTGTCTCCCTTACTTGCTCCAGTATAACTCCTCCTATAGAGTATGCAGCATCCCATCGATGTTTCCCAAACCTCAAGACCTTACATTTCTCTGCAGTAAACTGACAACCCCGTTCATTTGCACATCTATCTAGCTTATTCAAATCCTCTTGCAAGGCTACCACATCTGCACTATTCCTAATAATCCTTCCCAGCTTTGCATCATCTGCAAACAACTGAATATCCCCTTGCAATGTCATTGATATAAAGGTTAAACAATATATGTCCTAGTATTGAGCCCTGTGGGACTCCACTTGTAACCCTCTGCCTCCTTGAAACTGCTCCACCATACACAACTCTCTGATACCTATCAGACAGCCAATCTTGACTCCAGTTGACCAACCTGACATCCAGATCCATGTGCTGCAACTTAAATATCAGCTTATCATGTGGCACCCTGTCAAATGCCTTTGCTAAGTCTAAGAAAATTGCAGTATATGCCTTTCCCTCATCTAATATTCTTATAACTTTATTATAAAAGGCTAGCATATTGCTAAAACAATAGCACCCTTTCACAAATCCATGTTGACTTTCACAGATAACATTACCCTCATCTGCCGAATGATGTATACGGTCCCTCACTACTTTCTCCAAGATCTTAACAACTACTGATGACACCCAAACTGGCCTATAATTAGACAGTCTGTTACCACCCTTATGCAATGGCACTATCGTATCTTTCTTCCATTCCCTGGACACCTTTCCCGCAGCCACACTTTCATTGAAAAGCCAGGTTAAAGGCACTGTCAGTTTCCTAGCACATTCTCTCAAAACTCGTGGTGAAATACCATCCAGTAACAAAGCTTCACTGACATTCAGAGTACTCAGTATCTGAAACACACTCTCCTCCTGTACCTTATAAGCCTCGAACCTGCCCTATCCCTCTAGCATTAAAACTGACTCCTCTAGGATGAAATATTCCATAAAAGTGTTCATTGAACAATTCCACTATGTCCTCTGCATCAGTCACTCTATTCCCATTTCTATCCCACAATATCATTCTTCCACAGTCATTTCCCCTCCTACTGGCCACATAGCTAAAAAATTCCCTAGGATTTTCTTTGGGTCTTAGAGCCAATCTCCTCTCATATTCCTGTTTTGCTTTCCTTACTACACTAGTCACTCTTCTGGCCTGTGTCTTATATTCTTCATGGATCTTCTCTTCACCTGTCTCCTTCCAAAGCAATTCCTGTTTAATATTGTTTGTCATCCACTTTACTCCAAATTGTGTCCTCTTCTTCACTCGTGGTATACAACTTACCATTGCTGGTAACAAATATTCTTTCACAATTTCGCATGCACTAATGATATCCCAGCCTTCCAATTCCTCCCTCCATAAAACTTCCCGAAGTTGACATCTAAGACTATTATAATTACCTGCTTTATAATTCCACATAAGTTTCCGTCTCTTTGATACTTCTGCATATCTATTCGTCTTCCAAGTCAAAACCACATGGTCACTCTCTCTCCGACTGGTGGGAGAGATGTCATCTCAGTTATTATCAATTCTTCTGATGCTATAACCAAATCCAAAACTCTTGAACCCCTTATTCCCTCTGTTACATGTTGCCTAAGACATTTGTCCCTCAAGAATTCTAGAAATTCCATTCCTCTATTGCTACATGCATCTTCCTCTCTCTCCAATTTATATTATACTACTGTAGTTAAAATCTGCCATAACAATCATTCTTCTTGCACTTGCCAAACTTAGCTGTCTAAATATCTCCTGGTCCCCATCCTCTGTGCTCCTGGGTGTGTAGCAACATCCCACTAAATATCCTGTCTTACCTACCTGTACCTCACACGACATGCTCAAAATCATTTGTCTCACTTCCTTCCAAAGCCTCCACTCTTAGAGGACATAGGTCGTCACTTATCATAAGCAGTTTAATAGTTTTTTTTTTGTTTTGTTTAATGTTTTCATTGCAAAACTGTAAACATTTTTCTTGTTGTTTTATTTTTTTTTTGTTATTTCTATTTTTTTCATTATTTTATTTTATTAAATAATAATAGTAATGAAGTAGTGCGCCAACCCATTAGACACCTTGGAAATATCACATAATAATAATAATAATATTTATTTATTTATTTTAAATATTTTATTTTTCTTTGCTAATATATTGTGTAGTACATAAGCCAAATAATGGGGTTACCATGTCATATACAAACTATAGCTCACTCATAGTTTTTTCAAAAGGTTCACCACTTAACTTGTTTGAATAATATGAATTACTTAGACGCATTGTGATAGTTAATATAGAAACAACGGGGATGTCAACAATAAAAAATTACTCTGAACAACCTCAAACTATACTGAATGTAAGCAATTGAAGTAGCCTTTGAATTGTTGTGTGCATTTATCTATACAGGCATTGTGATATGCAATATACAATTAGCCCTCGTATAACGCGGTTCTTATACAACTCAGTTTCGATATAATGCGGTCTACAAATTGTAGTATCCCTTTATCATTTCATATGTTTTTCACTGCGCAAATTAAAAATCAAATTTTATCTTTGTTAAATTTATGTCTGTCTGTATCCCGCATGTAATTATAAGTAGTGAATTTATATTAGGGGAAATACCCTTTAGCACATATGTACCTCAATTGTTTACTGTATAAAACGTTTATTGTTGAAAATTGGCCTCGTTTCCACTAGGAAAGTACATTAAAAATCATAAGTCTGTTCATCTCAAGCTGAACACTTTATTATCTGGTGAGTTACATACAATATGTAATGCTTGCATTTTTGTGTAAAAAAAATTATTTTTATAGTAATGGCCACAGACTGCAACGAAAGAGAAAAACCAACATTGTAAACAAAATTAATTTCTCTCGAAGAAAAAAATTCAAAATCTTGGATTGGTTGAAAAATGGAGAAAAACCAGGAATTTTTCCAGGGACTTTGAATTTAAATGAATCAACAATTCGAATAATCAAACAAAATGAACATAAAATCTGAGAAATTGTTTATTGCTGGGTCAACGATGAGTGCAGAGCGCATTGCTCGTGTACACGATAATCTAATGGAAAAATCTCTAATGATTTTGATAGAAGACTGCACCTCAAAAGAAAATGCTATGGATGGAAATCTTATTAAACAAAAAGCTCTCAAAGTTTATAAACATTTATAGTGCAGACCAGGTGTTCAATGCAGATGAATCCGTGTTATATTGGAAAAAAATGCAAAAACGCACCTATATTTTGAAAAATGAAAGATCAGCTCCTGGATTCAAAGTTTCCAAAGACAGAATTACTCTACTGATTTGTAGTAATGCATCAGGTGATTACATGACAAAACCAGTGTTTATTAACCAATCCTCAAATCCTCGTGCTATGAAAGATTAAAATATGCACTATTTTATTTTGCCTAAAACATTTATGCTTATGTGCAATGACGTTTAAGTACAATTTGTAATTTTTATACTTTTATACTATGTATTTGTTTATGTTTTCTTAACTTACATGAATTACCTGAATTAATAAAAATATATTTTTGTTGGATATGTCTGTTGTTTGTATAATTAAAAAAAAAAACAATTTCGGAACATAACCCTACTTTTTCCATGTGATCGTTTCTATGTAACTCGTCATGCTCGCATAACGCGATATATATAACGCGGAACTTAACATCTGCGTTATACGAGGGTTACCTGTATTTTGTTTTTGAACCTGACCTAGATTTTTGTGAATGACTGAAGAAGTATTTTATTTCCTTTCAGTCATGTTTTTATTTGCAAAAACAATTTGAAATAAGGGATAAAAGAATAATATTTTCTCCATTTTTCTATAATTGCATGTCTTTAATTGACAAAAGTTTTTGAATTGATAATGATCATTCTTCCCTTATTTTGAAGTTATTTAATGAAATTTGAAATTCAGAATAACTGTAAAGTTGTTTTTTCTGTGGACTATTTTAATACCAAAATTTGGCAAAATAAAAGTATTTCTATAGATCATATACTAAATTCACTTTATATTCAGTTGATATAATATGGATGGTCCACCATAATAATATCATTGTAAAATGTGCTTTCTGAGGTGTTCTGCAATAATTTTCTTACTTGTTCTACATCAAATTAATTTAATATCATTAGAGCTTTGTATACAACTTTCAATATCCTAATATCCATCCATGCATGGTTTCATTGGACATCATCATATTCTGTATGGCCAACCCACTCCTCAGTGATGTGCTATACAAATTCTCACTAGGTGGAGCTGTCATAGGCTTTTTTGAGGCTTCAATTCTCCAAAGACCAGTCTCTTTCCTGACACACCATCCATCCATCTCATTGAAGGTCTACCACTTTCTTTTTTTCCAGGAACTTTACCCTCTATTACTGTTTTAAGAAATCCTCCTTCCATTTTTTCTATGTGTCCTTAACTTTCTTTTGTTAGCACCCTTAAGAAGCTTTAAAGTTCTACCAATCCTTTTTAGCACTCATTCTACCCAATTCCACCTTTCAGTATATGATATCCTGAACAGTCTTCTATAACACCACTTCTCAAAAGCAGCCATTCTTTTCCTATCAGACTTTTTTAGAGTTCAAGTTCCACATCTATAAGTCACTATTTAAAAACCAGCTGCATCTATAATTGTCATCTCTGATCCTATAGTTACAGATCTGTCATTCCAGATTTTAGACAAGTCTCTGACTATTGTTTTACCTATTCCAAATCTTCTTCTGATGTCTTCTGAACAAGTTTTTCTCATTAATGATGGATCCCAGGTACTCAAATTTGCTAACTTCCTGAATTATTTCTCCACTAAGATACACCTGTTTCTCAGGATCTTCCCTGTCTATATGCCATTCCAGAACCATAATTTTTGTCTTTCTAGGTTGAATTTAAATCATCTGTTCTTGCTAATCTAATTAACTCTGTCAAGGATTCATCCTAGTTCTTCCCTGTTATTACAAAGGAGTACTACTGTATCATCAGTATATCTTAGATTGCAGACCTATCTGCTACCTATTCTAATTGCTCTTTTAAGCTCATCCAGTGCTTCACCAGTGATGTCCTCAGCATAAATACTAAACAGATGAGGAAAAAGTAATCATCCTTGCCTAACTTCCCTGCCTATCCAAAGCCAATCAGTTAATCTAACATCTGTTCTTACTGTGGCTTCTTCCTTACTGTACAATTAGTTATCAAATTGATAATGTGTTGATAAAAAAAAAAACATTATTTTCAGTACCTCTCACAATTTCACATGGTTCAATGTGATTGATTAGTAGCTTTGGAGTAGTCTATGAAGCATATTACCATAGGGAGTATAAATTCTTTATAATTTTCTATGGCAGAGGATTTGAATCTGTTACCCCTGACTTTTCTGAAACCTGATTTTTCGTTGGGCATCTCTGCCTCAACTTTGGCCTCAGTCCCTGTCTAGAATGTATAAAGATTAAACCAATAGCTCTGTAGTCCTTACAATCCTTCATATCTCCCTTCTTGTACAGTGCTGGGATTGGAGCCTTATTGCTATTAAGCTGTTTAACTGCTCTTTCAACCTCATTTCTAAGTGGAGGAGGTTCCAAATCAAAATTTTCCTGGTGAGAGGGCTCCTTCAAATTTTCTTTACCTCTCTGGTTTACAGTTCCTCATAATCCTCTTTCCATCTGGTTTGATTTCCTTTTCCTCTATTAGTACTACTCCATTCCTGTCCTTGATAACATTCGATTTGGGCTTAAACATGTGTGCTTAATGTCACAAATTAACCAAAACGTTCTTTCATAATTGCACCTCCTGATCTGGAACTCTATCCCTTCACGTTTCTTAGAATAATATTTTTGCTTGTCCTACATGATGTGTTTTCTGACTTCTCTATGTAATCTTTCATATTCCTCAATTCCTGTGTCTCTTTGTTTCTCCAATCTCCTAAATTCACTCGGATCCCATGTTGAATCTGAGATCCATGGGTCTCTTGATCTTCTAATTGAGCCTTGATTCTTCTTGTCTTTATGCTGTATTATAATCTTGACTCCTTTCAGAGCATCCAACCGTTTCTGATGTTTCTTCTGTGGGGTTCACAAGTCGACTTCGACATCTAGTTTGGTAAGACAGGACTGACCTATAAGGTTCCATAGTCTCTAATTTTACTTTGTTTCTTACTAGTCTATGCCAGAGTCTACTCAGGATAAGTGTGCACATCAAAGATACTTGTCTTCCATCACTGGAATGCCAGGATGTAATCAGTCTGGTGCCTTGGTCTATCAATGTTAGATGTCCAAGTATAGGTGCATTGCAGGTGTTTCTGGAAGTGAGTATTGATAATAACTAATCTTTTAGCATGGGCAAATTCTAGCAGTCTTTCACATCTTGGGCATTCTCCCAGACCCCTTAAAAGGCGATTCAAAACAGTTTGTAGATTTTTATAGACTCCCTCTTCTTTTAGCCTATCTGTGTAAGGTGCATAAACACATGACTGATAGAATGAACCCTAAGACTAATAAAAAGCATCTTGTCATTAATAGATAATAATTACACGATAACCACAGTAATTAATTATTATTATTATTATTAGACACCTCCAGGGAGTCCAAAGACTCATCGAGGGAGGGCACCTGCTCTACAACTCTGTCTCTGCCAATCAGTCCACCAACTATACCAATGCCATCTACCGCCGACCACCACTACTATTTCCAAAGACAATCACAAACATCCATGCCCACGGCAGGATTCGAACTCGCAGCCTTTTGACTGGAGAGTGGATATGCTAACCACTTGGCCAGCCAAGCTGGCTCAATTAACTTTAATGAAATGAAAGTACAGATATTTCATACTGAAAATAACAGTACATCATCAGTGCATAGAAAAAAGCAAACCATAGAAACGGGAATATAATGTACATACAGCAGTCGGTGGTTTACCAATTAAAAACTGTTGCCGCCTGCTAGAAATCGATATCATTAAAAACTACTTTTGATGGTTACATAAAATAAGAATCTCTCAAACTTTTGGGAGAGAGAGAGACAATCGTTTCGATTCAGATTTCGGTCAATGTAAAAGGTCTTCACCATTCATATTTAACCTCCATACCGGCCGAGGTGGATGAAGTAGTGAGACCAAATTGCACTTCTTATCCATGTTATTCAATAGATGATACGGAATCGTATCCAGATTTAGCTGGACATCTACAGATGTCATGGCCAGTTGGGGTGTTAAATCTGCTTCTGTGGAGAAGATGAGCTTCATCCCACTGGATACTATGTTTAGTGCCAATACTATGTTGTGCCAGACCAGACTTTTGAGGTTTCATGTATTCGATATAATACTGATGTTCATTAATTCTTTTTTCCAGAAAACTGCCTGTCTGCCTCAAGTATGTTAGATTACATTCACAAGATATCTGGTAAACTGCCTTTTAGATAGACTGCCTTTTACCTCCACTTATCAAGAAATTAGTTATAACCCTACAAAAACACAAATTAAACAATTAAATAAGCTGCTTGATGAAGGTGTTAGTTGGGATCAAAATACTTTGGACAAGTCATGCACTCATTTTGAAAGAACTCCTCGTTTTATGGCCTCTGAAAAATTCATAAAGAAGGTTATCTAGTAGGACCCCATCATGAATTGTATTGACTCTCCCACCTATAGAATTGCTAAATTTCTGTCACATTCTATAATGGACAACTTCCTATAATGGACAATTCAGATCATTCATCAAGAATTCCACACATTTTCTTGAGAAAATCAAGGATATTCAAATACAAGAGTCAGATTTGTTAGTCAGCTTTCACATTGTTTCCTCTTTACCAACATTCCATTATCTGAGTTTGTTAATATACTATATGATGATTATCCTCCTGATACTGCAAAGATTTTTGAATTTGTTATGGAATCAGGATATTTCACCTGAAAAAAACAAAATCTATAGACAAGTTGAAGGCACTGCCATGGGTAGCTCACTGTCTCCACCTTTGGCAAACTATTTTTTGAACATCTGGAAGATACCTTGTTCTCATCCATCCATTCATCTCCAGCTTTCTCACTGGTTTTGTTTTGTTGATGATGTCTTTGCTGTTTGGTCTCATTCTGAAAATGAACTTACCACTTTCGTACAAGAGATCAATAGCCTCCATCCACGCATTCAAAAAGGCTGGTAGTTTACCATTCTTGGACATCCTTCTTATGTGCACAGCTTCTGGTAATTCTGGTAGATACACCTCTATAAACTCTGTCTTATAAAAGACTTATTAATTAAAGACTTGATAACTTGGTGTTATCAAGTCTTTAATTAATAGAGCACATAATGTGTGCTCCTCTCCCTCAAGCTTAAAACAAGAACTTCTCACTATCAAAAATTATTAATGGAATTTAATGGTTACAACCAGTGGCATAGCTAGAGTTTTAGCAGGCCAAGGCAGTCCGTGAGTTAGCCGCCCTTTTCAATACACACCAAAAATACTAAAAAAAGTCAAAAGGACATGGCATTTTTGACAATCTGAGGCTTAGTCACCGTCTAGCTGGTAAGACTGGCTGGCGTTTTTGCCACAGCTCCCTGATCGCCGTAAACTCCCAAACACATAGCAGTATGGTAGATTTATTTAAATCTAGACCAGGGATCGGAAACTTGTGCATGCCAAAATCGCAAAATCTTTGATGCAAAATTTTGGGGAACATACTATTATTTGGTGTCTTTTAAGTATTGGGAAGACCTTTTCAAATAATAAAAATCACTAGAATGATAAAATCATACAATATTGTAAGAGTGATTATTGTAAAGATTGAATGAATATAAAAATTAGTGATGGAATTTTTACTTAAAAGTCCTTCTTACCCTGTTGATAGCGTGAATATTTTTTATTTGCATTTAAGTATAATTCTAGCTGCCATATAAAGCCGCACAATTTAAAGACACAATTTTTAACATCAGCAAAAGAGTAAATAATAATTCTTGATTTTTTTATTTATTTTTTTTTATAAAGTCAATCAGACATAAGTTTATTCAGGTTTTCCCAATATATTGCAGTGAACAATCTCGTAATCGTTTTGCTTGACTAAAGCACAGTAAAAGAAAAAAAAATTGAAGATATAATTGTATTACTTCTTAATCCCTTACGAGTAATACATAAAAATTACAAACAAAATAAATTGTTATTTTACCTACATAATATAATAAACAGAAGTTAATCTTTACCATTTTTAGCAAAAAACATCAAATCAAAACTAAAGAAATATAGTGGACATTTTATTTATTTAGTATCAATGAGACTTTTGCTGCTGCTGCATCATTAATGATAATTAATTTATATCAGGTTTATATTTTGTAACCTTTAGAGATGTGCATGCGCTACTAGTTTCATCTGTAAGGGCTACTCCTGTTATGCGACTTAACAGGAGTAGCCTCTTTTTCCACACTTCTCTCTGTTACTCCTGTCTCTAATCACTCCCTTTCAGTATTTTCCAAGTCAACTCTGAGGTCAACAAATTTCTGCCTCCAAATTGAGCTACTTTGAAAATCAATGAACTTCATTTCAAAATCATCTATATTCATCCACAAAAAATATCTGCAAGTTTATTTGAAGATGTTTTTGTGTCCTGTAGTGTGAGGTTCAAGTCATTTAAATGTTTGCAAAAATCTGTAATAAACATGAGTTTACAAACTCACACGATGTCATACATTTCTTTATAAGACATTTGTTGATTAGTCAAAAAAGATTTATCTCATCTAGGTATTCAACAAATTGTTTCTGAACAAGACCTTGACTAAGCCAACGAACATTGTTGTACATTATTAGTTCTTTGTACACCGAATCCACTGCATTCTATAGATTCTGAAATTGTATTTTATTCAAAGCAAGTGCAGAAATTTAATTAACAACCTTGGTTACTGTTTGCATCACTTCTTGAAGTTCCTTTAGGCCAGCATTTGCACATAAATTCTCCTCATGTAGGATGCAATGAAAACCTATTAATGTATGACCAACATGTTTTGCAAACAGATTTTTGCAAATTTTGCTTCCTTACCAATCATGCTGGGTGCACCATCTGTTGTGATGGATACCACTTTTGAAATATCAATTTGCCGAATAGATAATTTGTTCCTAACTGCTTTACATATTTCAACCCCACGTACACTCAGGTAGTGTTACAAGGTTAATCGTCTCTTTGCATACTTCGTCATCCCTACAAAATCGAGCAAAGATTGCCAGCCTAGCTGATGATGTAATGCCTGTACTCTCATCAACACAAATAGAAAAGAACTTACATGAAGCCAAATCGTTTGTTAATTGCTCTGCTGTATTCCTTTTCAACTGTGCCGAATAATTTTTACCTTTTCTGAAAGATTGTCAAAAGGAACGGAGCACATTCTAGCCATGCTGCGCTAATATACTCCCCATTACTGAGTGGTTTTCTACGTTGGGTAATAACTTTTGAAACTTCAAAACTAGCAGCAACTAAGTTGGAACTAGGCCTACCTGAAATAAATTTCATCAAAATATCGGACTATTTTTTGTCTTGCTCAGTTCACGAGAAATTAATTCTTTGTTCTTGCTCACTTTTGTTACTTAATTTCTTGTGAACAGTTTCAAAATGTCTCTTTACAGAAGAAGTCTTACAAACAACTGATTCGGAACATAAAATGCATAATGCTTTATTATCTTTCTTAATCACCACATTTTTCAGTCCAGTATTCTTTAAATTGTCTAATATCCTTTTCATTTGAATGTCTATGTTTCTTTGCTGGTGGTGGTGGTGGTGACATTCTGCTCAATCTGTAAAGAGCAGGAAGCAAATAAATAAATATATATGTGTGTGTGTGTAGAAAGTTTTTTACCTTGGGTATAATATATATGTTAAATATACCAAGCTATTTTAAATATAAACCTGATTTGTTTTTTTTACTCCATTTCCCAAGTAAGCAGTCAAGTTTGCACCTGCAAGTGTTGCAAGTCTAGCTGACCCTGCACGTAGTACAAGTCAAGGCAACTTGTGGTAAAGGTAGAATAAGCTCTGATCACTATTCTTAATATTTACCCTTAATGCAAAGCACATCTCCTGGAGGAGTATGATGCTATGTATTAAAGGCAAGGGGCCACTACCCACACCAGTTTCGACCTTTATTGAGGTCTCGTCAGTGGAAGCCAGGCTAAGAAATACCAAGTTTTAAGTAATACAGAGCTTATAAATATTTTACCAAAAAAGTTACCATAAGGTGCTTTGACCTTATTAAATAAAAATTTCAGGATGAGAGATAGATGTAGAAAGTTTTTTACCTTGGGTATAATATATATGTTAAAGATACCAAGCTACTTTAAATATAAACCTGTTTTTTTTTTTTTTTTTACTCCATTTCCCAAGTAAGCAAACAGACAAGTCAGTCAAGTTTGCACCTGCAAGTATTGCAAGTCTACCTGACCCTGCACGTAGTGCAAGTCTGTTTGCTTACTTGGGAAATGGAGTTAAAAAAAAAACCAGGTTTACATTTAAAATAACTTGGTATCTTTAACACATATATACACACACATAAGAAAGCAATTAAATAATTGCTTTATTCATACATTTCTTGTAGAGAGGCTTATACGCTGGTTAAATATGATAACTAATAATTAAGGAATTGACAGCATACACTAGAAATATAAATTAAATAAACTTTAATATATACTTTCCGATATTTTGGCAAACGTCACATTGCCATCTTCTTGGGAACTTAATACAAAGACAAGTACACACAAGTACTACATAACAGCAAATGAGAACCGAAGCTAGGAAGCTAACGTTTTCCTAAAGTCCTGATGGTGCCCCCTGGCTGGCTATATTGGTAGTTCTTGGCCTTTGGGCTGAAGTTCTTCTGATAAATGTTTCCCAAATTTGGCGCATTCTCATGCATTCAAATTTGTTGAGGTTTGGCATGTTCCTAAGGGCTGAGGCTGATTCCATGAATAGTCTTTCATATTTGAACTTGCTGCGGTGTATTACTGTGGCTTTCTTCCACTTTATTCTGTGGCGGGTATCCAGAGCATGGTCTGCAAGCCCAGAGTGGCTGTACTGGTGAAATTGGATGTAATCCTTGTGTTCTGAGATTCTGATATTTGCTGTCCTGCCTGTTTGGCCAAAGTAGGACAATTTACAGCTGCAAGGGACCTGGTATACACCAGGTAGGTCTAGGGGAAGTGGTTGGTCTTTAGTGGAACGGATAAGGGATGCCAATTTTCTGTATGGTCTGTAACAAGTGGTCAAGTCATGTTTTTTTAAGATTTTGTTGATTTTTTCTGAGGTGCTTCGGGTGTAGGGAATGGTGATGAATTTAGAGTAATCTTTTTTGTGGAGGGGGGGGGAGGTTGGTTGTGGATAACTGGTTTAAGTATTTTTTGGATTTTTTTTTTTTGGGGGGGGGGGGTTAGCCATTGGCTGAGAAAGTGTCACGGATGTGATTTAATTCAATGGTTAGGGCTTGATCATTTGAACAGATTATTTTTGCACTGTTGAACAGTGTCTTAATAACTCCATATTGTTGTGAGGGGGGGGATTGTTGGTGAATGTATCTGCCTGTATGGGTGGGTTTTCTATAAACTGAGAAAACCAAGGTTCCATCAGGTTGGCGGGTGACTAGTGTGTCTAGGAAGAGGAGGTTATTGTTTTCCTCTTTTTCCAGGGTGAACTTGATTCTAGGGTGTTGGTTGTTTAAGTGTGTTAGGAGGGAGAGGAGTGAATCTGGGCCATGTGGCCAAATAGCGAACACATCATCAATGTAGCGAAGCCATATGGTAGGTTTTTGTGGGGCTGAGTTTAAGGCTTTCTCTTCAAAAGTCTCCATAAAGATGTTGGCCAAGGGTGGGAAAGTGGTGAACCCATGGCTATCCCCTCATCTGTTTGTAGAATTTTTCCTGCCAAACGAAATAGCCTGAGTTCATTGTAAACTGAAATAGGGCTGAGATATTGGGAGGAAATTTAACTTGGATTAGCTCTAAGGTTTCTTTGAGGGGAACATTTGTGAATAAGGAGGAGACGTCAAAACTGACCATTATGTCATTATGTTGGAGTGTAAGGTTTTCTATACTGGCTTTGAAGTGGGCTGAGTTTTTTATGTGTGATGGTGTGTTGCCAGTATAGTGTGAGAGCGCTTTGGCTAAATGCTTGGCTAGTTTGTAAGTGGGGGAATCAATGCCATCCACTATGGGACGTAATGGCACATTTTATTCATACCGCTCTTAACTTTAATGAAAATCGGATTATGGGGTGTAAAAATGTGGACATACACATGTAGACACTGACAAAACTTATAATTTGGACTCGATCTCATCATAATCACTCTCTGCATATACCAACCAAGTTTAAGCAAACCAAAAATTTGTACAATTATAAGCTGACCTACACACACACACAAATGAAAAAGAAAAGTATGTATGCAATCTAATCACATGCAGATAACACTTCATAATCCTGACTATTGATAATACATTTCGCATAGCTTTAAAAATAACTTACCGTATTTACTGGAATATAACTCGCCTTCGCATATAACCTCACACCCCTGATTTTACTTTACAAAAAAAGAAATTGAAAAATTTTGCATGTACCTCGCACATGAAAAAAAAATTTTATTCACGTTCAGAGTGATAGTGACTCGCTTCCCATGGCACACCACACTCCCTCCTCTAGTAGCCAATAATGACTGCAGACACAAGTAAAAGCAGGTCGTTTTATTGTATCACTGAAGAAGGTACAGACATTTGCAGTCTGTGTATTATATTTCTCAACAAATAGTGCAATTAGAGGCATCTGGGATAAACATGGCACTAAATAATGAATCGCATGTCGCCTTCCCACAGAAACTATGCTATTTAGACTAAAGCAAAACCATATGCTGCATCAGCAAACCCTAAAAACTAGATGTGTGGGAGTCCCCCCCACCTCAAATGCAAAGCAACAATAAAAATCAATGGAAAGTGTTAAAATTCGTAAACATGTTAAAGCTAAGAAATATATAGTGAATACTGTTATGGCACTTTTAGATATTGAATTTGGTTGAAGAGAATTAGCATTTGAATTCAAAAATTGTCTGCTAGCTTTTATCTTTTACTCGCACGATCTTTTGTTAATACCGCACCAGTCATATGCACATCTTCATAGCCACTATATGTTTACTGGCAGGGTAATATAGCTGTCTGTTCATTAGTCATTCGTGAAGGATTGTTCATAAGTATCTCAAGTCTTGTAAATTACTGGTCATTTTTACTGGAAATAATGGGAAAGAAGATGGTACTATTTGGGTAGGATGCACACAAGGAAACTGCTCTCTAAGTAGGAAACAGTGATTGCAATCGTAGTACGAGATATATGCGCGGATTTTACGAAAAAAATTGAAAACTTTGGTTTCCGAAAATCCCCACATATATACAGGGTGTTCGGGATAAATTTGACAGTTTCGTAAGGAAAAAGAAAATCTTCTTTGTATCTATTAAATTTAATGAATTGACAAAAAAACATTACAGGCAGAGTTAATTACAATACTATCAACAAGATTTACTCAAAATAACCACCATTAGCATCGATCACAGCTTCAATTCTGCTTCGGAACCTCGAACAAGCTGATGCTACAGTCTCCCTGGGAAGGGCCGCAAAAACTGTTTTAATTTTATCCATTAACTGGGCTTTTGTATTACTGGAAGTGCGATTGGTGTCTTTTTCAACTGTGCCCCATACAAAATAATCCATGGGGTTAAGGTCTGGGGAGTTTGGAGGCCAAACATTTGGACTGGTGAAGTCGTAGAAATTTTCAGACAACCATTTTTGACTTTTCCCAGAGGTGTGGCAAGGGGCCGAATCCTGCTGCCATACATACGGCCTACCATTGGCTACCCTTGTTATCCAGGGCTTCACTACAGTTAGCAACTCCACGAACAAAGCCCGAATTCCAATGCCAGGGTTCTTCAACACCTGTTCCTGCAGATTTGCGAGGAATTCTGCTGTACGAACGCAATCAGATCGTCTGCTAGGGATCTTTCTTCTTGCTACATCCTCGTAGTCACCATTGCAAGTCTCTAGTTCATGCCTGATTGTTTTTACTGTATTCAGGGAGCATTGGGCAGCAGTCGTAATATCCTTATTTTGATGGCGGGCACGAATCATCATGATACAAGTTATTCTCTTCCATGATTCAGGTGGGTTCCAGCTATCCATCCTTTCTGACATCTTGTGTATGAATGAAGAAGGGTCCAAACTTTTAAATGAAGAGAAGTGTGTGTTAATACATGTAACTTACGGAAAAATATAATTAATTATAAATATGTCAAATTTATCCCGAACACCCTGTATATATATATTGCACCACGATTTATAGCATTAATTTTGGGGGAAAAAAAGTTCGAATTATATTAGAGTAAATGCGGTATGTTTATGGCAAAGTAGAGGAAATTTTCTTTTATATCTAATAAGTTAAACATATTAATTGACAATAAATACTTCCAATCCATATTTTAATGACTTACGATTTAATAAAATCCAAATCCACATATATACAGACTTTAGAAAATGGGTTCTTTATGAAACATGAAAAATATATCAAATGATGGTAAAGGAGTCACGCCACATTTGGATGCCTGGCGTATGATGCAACAACTGAATTGGACGAAACTTGTACATCAGTATATCGCAGAGATATAGATGGCTTGGAAATAGGATGTTTGTTTCTTATTACTTATTATTACTCAAACAGTTGGTAGGGTTTGCTTATTTATTGCATTTTTATTTGGTATTGCTATAGTTAATAAAATTGTATTATGTTAATTTAAAATATACAAGTCAGTGAAGATGTTTGAAATGTATTTTTTTATTTAATTATTTTTTAAGATGAGCCCTGGTTACGTGCCATGTTTGGCAGGCATGCCAAGGGATGTCCATCCCTGCTCTAGACTAACCATACATAAAGAATATAATAAAGATTTTTTCAACGGTTTCGATAATGAGCCAAATAATATAAATGTGTAACAGATTAAAAAACTAATGATGAATCAGGCATTTTAGCATTTTTAAGGTAAAAACAGAATCATGTTTGTTAATTTTTATACACTGCATAAACGCATCAAAAGGGTTAAGTAAAAACCCTAATATAATAGGGAACCACAGAGATATTATATTACCGTTACCTAAAATCCTGTCGATGGCTCTAGTTATACACAAAATAGAAGAAGAAATAAAAAAAAACAATATGTTTTCGCAAATGTGTACTGGCTTGTGGTACCAGCTGCTGAGAAGCAGCCGCCACAGTATAAGCAATAAACCAATAAAGCAATCGCTTTGCCATGCGTTTTATTGTTTTATTTTTAAGAATTTGGATTATAGTATGTTAGGGATATGTAATGGTTTTGTTATATTTATATTTTATTTATTTTAGTTGTAAGTATAGTTGTTAAAAACTAATTATTAATTAAGTAATAAAAATTACTAAGTTAACCTAAATAAAAGAATCATCGATAAATAAAATTGTCTCTCGTGTGATAACCCCAAAAAAGTGCCGCCCGAGGCGGACCACCCCCCTTGCTACGCCACTGGTTACAACCCTAATCAAATGAAGCAAATAATTGACGCCTATGTTCCAATACCTCAGGATTCTTCAACAGACCTCAGGTCAATCCCTTATAGTTCTGGCATCTCTGAACCGATTGGCAGAATTTTGAAGAAGTATAATCTCATTCCCAATATTTTCCTATCAACAAAATTTCTCATCTGTTGCCACCTACAAAAGACAAACTGGCAGCTATATCATTAGATGGCATTTACCAGATACCGTGTCAATATAATTTAACATACTTTGGGCAGACAGGCTGATCTGTGAAAAAAAAAAAATCAAAGAGAGAGATAATCAAAATGATTATCTCTCTCTACCCCAAAAGTTTGGGAGATTCTTATTTTATGTAACCCTCAAAAATAGTTTTTAATAATAATATTTATTAATATTAATTTCTGCCATGCGACATTGGCTTTTAATTGGTAAACCACTGATTTCTGTATGTACTTTTCATTTCGATTCCTTTGATTTGCTTGTTTCTACGCCTGATGATGTACAGTTATTTTCAGTATGAAATATCTGTTCTTTCATTTCACGGGAATGTTCATTGCCAATCACGCGATATCGCGTGATGCGAGTTCTCACCTTTCGGCCGATCACGTGTTATCGCGTGGACGTCGCTATCAAGTTTCTAAGGGGAATAGTATAGCGGCTACAGTGAAACGGCACGTAATATTTATATTGGCCACTAGGGAAGGGATCGACTTTCGTGGAGTGGGGATGGCCGCCGGCCATTGTTTATTGTTTATGTTAGTCAGTGCGCACAGTGGCGGCGTTCGTACAAGGCGATGATGCGACGATTTTTTTTAGTTATTCGTTGATTTAGCATGCTGGAAGTTTGGTTTTTATTTATTTTGAGTATTGTTTTTGTGTTTTTTTTAGTAAGTTCCCTATAAATGTTGATTTTTGATAATTATTTTTTTCTATTTGTATGCTATTTTTAAAAATTCTATGTGATTATAAAAGACTGATAATTAAAGTTATAATTATTATATTTAAATGCTTTTTATTTGTAAAATATATAACTTATTTGACCGAATTACATATCACGCAATATCACGTAATAGATATTTAGAGTTCATAAATCCTATGTACATAATAATAAAAGCATATAAATAATATATTAACTTATTTTGAGCACAATAAAAATTAAATAAAAAAATAAAAAAAATTTGGCCACCACACGAAATTCCAATTTTCAGCTTGGCAATGAACGTGTTAAAGTTAATTACTGTGGTTATCATGAAATGTATTGCTTATAGTCCTGCCACAAATATCTTTAAAGATTATCATTAATAGGGTTATAATCAAGAAGAGCTCTTGCCAGATCTTTCCTCAGTACCATAGCTGCCCTGTGATACTTTGAATCACATCCTGAATAAACAAGCAGTTCGCCATCCTGCCTTCTGAAATGACCTCATCCATTCCATTTTGTCTCTGTAATTCCCATGATGGCATTCTAATATCGCTTAGTAATATTATACATATTCTATGCTGTTTTAAAACTTTCTTATGTGTGTAATTGATTATTTATCTTTTATGCATTACAAACTTTTAACAATAGTCATGCCCCATTGTGAATGAAGTTCATTATCTTCAATTTTCTGATATGTATGCTTAAGGATTGTACAAGATACTCTCAAAGAATGACATAATTTAGTTTACATGATTATTAATTTCTAGTCAAGAAATTTCTTCCAGATTATAATAAATTTAGTTTAATCCTTTATCCAAGTGTGTGCCTGAAAGTATCTTCAGGACTGGGGTAAAATGGTACAACACCGGGCAATTCCTTGCAAAGGTGGAGCAAGCTACCAACACTTCTGTCTCAGTATCTCCCATAATGCAAAACACACCTTTTTGCAGATATGTATAATGTTATGCATTAAGGGAAGGGCCACTACCCAGACTAGTTTCAACCTTTATTGAGGTCTCTTCAGTGGGAGCCAGGCCCAAGTGGAGATACCAGGCAGATGCATTAGCAAGGTCATCTCCTCCTATAGGAGCTGCCAAATGGTGTGCCACCTTTTTATTAAATTACTCTGGATTTAGAGAAAGATGTTGAAAGTTTATTTTTCACTTGGTCAGACTATAATAAATTTAGTTTAATCCTTTATCCAAGTGTGTACAAACAAAGTTTATAGTCTGACCAAGTGAAAAATAAACTTTCAACTTCTTCCAGATTAGTCTACCACTTGTCAGCACTCCAATATGCTCAGGTCTTATATAGTTCTGTGTTATCAGGAACATCTGATTGTATCAATCTACCTAAATCTTGGTCTTCTATGTGATCTTTTTTTTCCCCCCTAACAGCATTCAAAACAGTTAAGCTATTTTGCTAAACTTTCCTCTCCTATTCAGTTTAAGTGACCACACTACCTCAGATTAGCTCTCCTCACAATATCCGAATGCTAAGAATTTATAAGTCCTTTATAATATCTTCATTTTTAACAATCTGTAAGTGTGTCAGGCAGAAAACTAGCATTCCACAGATTGAATGTAATAGAAATGGCCTCATGTGGGGATAATGGCTTGAGAAGTATGCTATATTACACCACATAATATATATGTTACCATGAAAGACCGAAATTGGAGAATGTCGACGCATACAAAATACGTCGGTGAAAGACCGATGTATTTGGTTATATTATTATACATTCGAACCATCGCTGGTATAAACATCGCCTGATGTCGACCGTGGTCGTACAGATGCCCAAAACATGTTGCCGGTTGTTGTTGGAATAGAAGACTCAGACTTTTATAAATTAGCAAACAAAAATGGTACCCTCAAGCAGCTTTGTACCCGTAATCAGTTCATAATTTGTAAAGAAAAGTTACTTTCCATAGATGAGATTTCTTCTCAAGAAATGTTGCTGAGAGAAGCAGCTGCATCTAATTCGAGAAGTGGAGGGTAAGGCTATACACGCTGTAATTGCAAAAAGAATTGTTCCACGACTAAATGCAGTTGTAAAAGCAAGGGACTCTTGTGCAGTTCAAAGTGTCATAACAGTTTAAGTTGTTGTAACAAATAAGATTGTATAACGTTAATCACATAATTTATGTGTAAGTTTATTATTGGTATTGTCTTTTCTGATTTAGAATGTACTGTTTGTTTTAGGTTCAACAGTTTATTTACATGTGCTGTTACTTAAGCTTTCTCCTATTTTGACATATATCATAATATTATTTCTCCTATTTTGACATATATCATATATTAAAAAGTTGCATTTTTGTCTTACCGTAATAAAAATATTTTTATTCAACATTCACCATCAGTGCATGCTGAATGTCAACATTTGCCGGTGTGAGTGAGAAATAATGATATTTAGCAAATATTTCGTACATACACCATAGGCGACTATGGTGTATGAATGCTGACATTCACCGAAGAATGTCGACATTTGCCAGATATCGGTCTTTCACAGTAACATATACACCATATTACAGAGCCAGGTGAAGTATGAGGGGAGAAATAATGGCTATAAGAATACTAACAATGTGTGGGTTTTTCTTTATACAAATGCTATGGGCATTAGCAATAAAGAGGATTAGTTTGTGGCAGCAGCGCACTCAGGATTGAATCTTGGAGGGGGCCGGAGTTGAGTAGACGATTTGAGAATACACACTATGCACCACATACGACCTATGACTGAGCATCTTCGATGATCGCTAATTCATAAGTAGTATAGAAATATAAGACACGACACAACATAAATTTTAAAAAATGAATTTTAATTAGGAAAAGATTTTTGGAAAATTTTCTAGTGTTTTTTCCTTTTTCTTTGGAGGGGGCCAGGACTCCCTGCCCAGGGCTGGTCATCTCGGGGGTGCAATGCACCCGGGCCCCATGATCGAGTGGGCACAGTCGGTACACATTTGCGGAAACATATCATATTTTCGGATGTGTTTTTTTTTTTGTTTTCCTGTGCCAAAATCATTTGCAGGTAAGAGGTTTTACAATACATTTATTTTGAATCCTTTAATTTTTACTTTTGAAAAATATTTTAGGGTCCCAAAAGGTTTCTTGCACCCGGGCCCCATTATAGAGAAGGCCAGCCCTGTCCCTGCCCCCCCCCCCTCTCTGGGTGTGCCCCTGGTTTGTAGAATGTAGACTTAGTATCTCCAAAGATTGTTGCTATCAATGAAATTTGGTTAACTGACAAGGATGTTCTAATAAGGATAGAAATCAAAGGTTATAGTATATTTGGCAGGAATAGGGAAGGTAAACATGGTGATGGAGTGTCGCTCACAATAAGAGATAAATTCTGCCCTCCTAGTGTGTAGAATCACAGTGGAAACAACACGAATGCCTTTGAGAGTATATGGTGTGAGACAGTATATGGTATTTATAAAACAAGGTATTTAGTTGGATATTGCTACAGACCAAGAAATATACTTGTAGATAGGCTTATACATTTGTAACACATGACTATTAAATTATTTAAGGAATTTACAACATATACTGGAATATTAATTAAAATAAACTTTAATAATAAATATCATCTATATTTCGGCAATGCCACATTGCCATCTTCATGGAAACATACAACTATGACATGTGCACGCAAGCACTACAAAAAAGCAAATAAAGCAGAAGTGAGAAAACTACTGTTGTTCCTAGAGTCCTAAAGGTGCCCCCCCCCCCTAGTGGACTATATTGGGTTGTCTTGGCCATTAGGCTGAAGTCTCAAGATGTAAGCTTCCCAAATTTGGCAGTCTCATGCACCCAAATTTGTTGAGGTTTGGAAAGTTTTTTAGAGCTGAGGCTGATTCCATGAACAATCTTTCATATTTAAATTTGCTGCAGTGTATTAATGTGGCTTTCTTCCAATGTATTCTGTGGTGGGTATCCAGAGCATGGTCTGCCAGTCCAGAGTGGTTGTACTGGTGAAAGAAATATAGATGGCGATAAGCAGAAAATGCTTAGGCAAATTAGTGTAGCAAGTGCAAAGCTAGTGATCATTATGGAGGACTTCAACTATAGTGATATAAACTGGACAGAGAAGACAGCAAGCAGTAATAAGGGAACTGAATTTTGGATTTCTGGAGGGATAACAAACTGTCTTAGGCAGCATGTGAGGGAGAGAACATGAGCATCAAGAGTTTTGGATTTGGTAATAACATGAGGGGATCTGATTATGACTGAGATGTCATACTTGCCTCCATATGGGGAGAGTGACTATGTACTCCTGCTATGGAGGATGAATAGGTACATGGGAATATCACAGCAGAAGGAATTTATGTGCAATTATTATTATTATTATTGTACAGTGACCTCCATGAAGTGTGAAGACCCATTACAGAAGACCCAAACTATCCACAAAATCTGTCGTACCTCTTCTTGTACCCGTTAACAGACCAAACACCCACAACTGAATTTGGTAACCCATTCCACTCATTCACAACTCTTGAAGAAAAAAAACTAGTCCTTCACACCCCTACTAACCACACTTTTATTCAACTTCCAGGAATGACCTCATATTCTGGCCCCTCTAGCCAAGTGCTGAAGCATTTCCCCTAAATCAGTCAATAAAACCCTTTAAGTAACTAAAATGTTTCTATCATATCTCCCTCTTTTTCTCTGACAACCAACTTTTGCATTCCACACACCATCAGTCTATCCTCATAAGGAACATTCCACATACCACTCAACATCTTGGTCGCTCACTATGAATATTCTCCACTACTTCCTCATCTCCAAGAAAGCCTGTAGACCAGACCTGAGCACAGTAATCCAAATGTGGATGTATGAAGACTTTATAAAGTCTTTATATAACACAATAACAACTTTCTTATCTCTACTTGTTCGTATGATCTTCAGTAACTAAGTAATCTTATGAGCTACTTTATCAGACTTGCCCATATGTCTCAAAACTTTAAATCTCTATCTATCACCACTGCTAAGTCTCTAGCTTCATCTAAATCTTGGAGTATAGTTCCATCAATGTAGTACACAGCTTGTAATCCATTACACTGGTGACCAAAATCTAAGGATGAAACATATTTTGAACCATATTTTGTACAAATTGCCTGTATATGAAAACATTTTCATGTACAGGCCAAATCTGGACATAAATTTATTGCCAACATACTAATTATATTACACAGAAAATATGTTATAAATATCATACAAATTAAATTGCAATACATTTTTGGCCAAAGTTACAGATTTTCTAAGGTGTTAAGGAATTAATGTCCAGTGCTTACAGAAAGCTGTGCTGAGAGATGCATTTCAGTATGGTATATGTCCACCCCAAACTGCAATGCAGCTCTCATAATGTCATACCATGCTTAGCATCAATTGATTCAAGAGTTCTTGAAGCAAACTGACCAACAGCTCCTTCAGAGCAAGGATAAGGTCTTGTTTGCTTTCTGAAGGGGAATTCTGAGCAGCAATGTCTCCCTGTTGCATCCAGAATGTGTTCTATGGGGGTTGAGAACTGGGGAGCATGCTGGTCACTCAGTTCATTTAATATCCTCGGTCTCTAGAAGTATATCCACTGCTCCTGTATGATGTGGTGTATCATCTATAAAAATGAATTCTTTGCCTACAGTACCATGGAACAATCGAACATGATGTTGAAAAACTTCATTGCAATATTGTTCATCAGTCATAGTCCCTTTCTCCAACACTTGCAGCTCAGTGCATCCATTAAACATAATGCCCCACCACACCACAACTCGAGCACCACTGCATCTATCCCTTTCAAGAATATTCTTGCGATGGTAATCAGTACCAGTTTCAAGCCAGATCAAGTATAGTCTAGAGGAGGAAAGACTAAAACAACTGTCATCTGTAAAGATTATGTTAGCCCATTGATGTCTTGTCAAATTTTTATGGATACATCACCACTGAAAACATGTTCAATGATGAGCTGCAGATAAAAGGATGCAGACTACAAGCATATAGGCTGACTTGTTGGTGAGATATCTGCATACCTGTGTTTGAATGGAGCTAACTTGCAAACTGATCTTCATTGGTGCATTGATTACATTTTGCTGTTATAACCAAAAATTTGTCTTCGTTCTCCATTGTAGAGTGATCCCTTCGCAAATATCTGGAACACATTCCATTGGTTAAAAATGCTGCCCAGAGCCTGGATACAACACTATGTAATGTGAGATTCCAAATGCTCTGGCAATATCAGTAATTCTATAGTCATCTTCAAGTTTTCCAATAATTCTTCCCTGTACTGAAAAAAATTGTCTGAAAAAAAATTGCTGTGTGAAATCATCTAGATAATATCTTTGAGACATTACAAGATATCCAAGTTTGCAACCTTATTCCTTCACGAAAAGAGCTTCCTTCAAACACAATTTACTTAGTGCAGAATTTTGCCTTTTATCCTGTTGAGTGCAACCACGTGATTCCTTTGCACGTGATTCAAAAATTTGAATGAGTACCTGCTTTCTACTAGAAATTGTCACAAGCTGATTCATCTGAGTTTGTGGTTGTAATCTTCAGAAATAGTGTTTGTCCTTAGGTTCTGGACACCAATGTGTTTATCCCAAAATGTATAACTTTACATTTTCCATATTAAATTGATGCCCATTATCTTTTGCCCATACTAACAGCCTTTTTTAAGTCGTCCTGCAAGCTCACCATATCGCCTTGATTAACTGTTATGCTACCAAATTTTGCAACATCAGAAAACAACTGAATATTTCCTTTCAGGTTATTTCCTCTATTGTTTATGTACAAATGAAATAGTAGTAGTCCCAGCACAGAACATTATGTCACACCTGTAGAAAGTATTTTTAACTTGGGTATAGTTATGTTAAAGATACCAAGCAATTTTTTAAACCTGGTTTTACTCCATTTTTTCCAAGTAAGCAAACAGACAATGTCAAGTTTGCGCCTGCAATTTATGCAAGACTAGCTGATCCCACAGGTAGTGCAAGACCAAGGCAACTCGTGGTAAAAGTGGAGCAAGCTCTGATCACTAATCTTAATATTTACCCTTAATGCAAAACACATCTCCAAGAAGGGGATGTATGATGTTTTGTATTAAAGGCAAGGGGCCACTACCCAGACCGGTTTTGACCTTTATTGAGGTCTCATCAGTGGGAGCCTGGCTAGCCAGGCTCCCACTGATGAGACCTCAATAAAGATCTCAATAAAAGTCTCAATAAAGGTCTCAATAAAATGAGACCTCAACAAAACATCATACATCCCCTTCTTGGAGATGTGTTTTGCATTAAGGGTAAATATTAAGATTAGTGATCAGAGCTTGCTCCACTTTTACCACGAGTTGCCTTGGTCTTGCACTACCTGTGGGATCAGCTAGTCTTGCATAAATTGCAGGCGCAAACTTGACATTGTCTGTTTGCTTACTTGGAAAAAATGGAGTAAAACCAGGTTTAAAATTGCTTGGTATCTTTAACATAATTATGTCACACCACTAGTCTCATGTTTTCATCTTGATTCTGCCCTCCATATACCACTTTTTGATATCTTTCCAGCAGCCACTGTCTTATCCACATAACTAGTGTCATATCTGTCTCCATTTGTTCTAATTTGCATAACAGAGTACCATGTGGTATTCTGTCAAATGCTTTTGAAAAATCCAGCAGAATCATTCTGTTGCTATTTCCTTTATAAGCTGTTACTCTATTATAAAAAATTTTTTTCAGTACTTTTACCACATTCCTGAGATATTGATTGATCTATAATTTGCTATTTCAGTCTTAGAACCTCCCTTATTCAAGGGAATTATTTTGTCCTCTTTCCACTCTCTTGGAAATCTGCCAGTGCTGAGAGTTAAATTGAAAAGCCTAATTAATAGCATTGCCGTTTTTTCAATAAGGAATGTTAATGGATAACAGAAGGGATTTGAAATCATTTTTTCATTATGTAGTCAGTAGGAAAAAAATTACTGTGGGTGGATTACCCTGCTGCATGGAAATGGCACTTGGGTGACCAAGGTAGAGGACATAGTTCAGCTCTGTCATGATCATTTTATTATAGCCTTTCATCCTTGTTGAGCAGGCATTATTCCTAGAGGGGTATAAGGAGTGGTGAAGTTAAATGTGAATAAAGAGAATGAATTTTGAATTCTGAGTAGATGGAATTTTGATACATATTTTAAAGGAATCTGCTGTGGAAAAACTGACCTTGCCATTAACTTGGCTCTTTATGAAAGTTTTGCAACAGGGAAAGTACATGGACAGCAGAAGGTAAGATAGTGCCATTGCATAAGGAGGTGGTAGATTGCATCTATTCATTGGACATCAGCAGATGCCATATGGTCACTTCAGATGCTCGGTGATGTATCACACCAGTCCTCGCCATGTAGTCCTGTTGTATGCTTTTCTGGTGGTTTCAGCTCTTTGAAGATAGTCACTCCAGATACATCATCCATCCGTCTCATTGACAGTCTACCCATTCTTCTTTTTCCAGGAACTTTACCTTCTATTACTGTTCTGAGAAGTCCTCTTCCATCATTTCAGTGTGTCCAAAGTATTTCAACTTTCTTTTGTCAATTTTCCTTAAAGAATCTTAAAGTTCAAGTGATCCTTTCTAGCACCCACCTGTTTGTCTGCCTTTCTGCATATGATATACTCAACAGCCTTCTGTAAGACGACATCTCAAAATCAGCTGTATGTTTCCCATCAGACTTCTTTCTTTCTTTTCCTTCTCAAGTTGGTAAGATTTTGAGGAAATTGTCAAGAACTGGTATACAGAATTGGGCAGATTATGGCAAGATTATATATGCAAGCAGTATGGATTTATTAATGAGCATTCTTATTTTTGGTAATCTGTTTGCCTTTGGAGAACTGCCACAGTATTCAGGAGGACACTGACCACGATAAATAAAAGGATAGTAGTCCCATTGTGTAAAGCTCAGAGTAGACCACATCTGGATTTCTCTGCTCAGATCTGGTCATCTGTATTTGAAAAGATAAAATAACCTTGGAGAGGGTGCATAGATAGCTAATGAAAATGCTATCAGGATTGTACAATTGTTGAAAGTTTTTCCACTTGGTTATACTATAAATTAAAGATACGAAGAAGTTATATACTCAGTTAATCCTTTATCCAAGTGTAAGCAAACAAAGTTTGTGACTAAAGTATTTTCAAAACTGGGGCAACTCGTGGTAAAGGCGGTATGACTTCACATCACTTGCCTTAAAGTCCCATAATGCAAAGCACATCTCCTTGCAGCATGTATAATGCTATGCATTATGGGAAAAGTCACTACCCAGATCGATTTCCCTGTTTAAGTGTAGAGCTCCTCTCCAAAAACTCGTGCAATCACTCAACAATGAATGACCTGAATGATCATTTAACTCGGCAGTGGCTCTGCTGAGTGACTGGATTCCTTACTACCAAGCAGAACCGCTCATATTCCAGGAAGAACATCAGCCAAGGAAGCCATAATACATGCCACCCCAACAGATCCAAATCCCAGGATGCTCAAAATCTCCTTAAGGCAAAAATCTTAAGGGAGCAAAAACTCTGCTGCCCTGGAATCAAACCACCAACTGGTTTCCCTGTTTAATTGCTGGGTTACCTCTCCAAAAACTCATGCAATCACTCAGATCACCCAACAATAAGCGACCCTGTGTGATCATTTAACTCAGCATTGGCTCCCCTCAGCAATAGTCCCACTCAGAGACAGGCAAACTCCCCCCCCCCCCCCAAGCAGAGCCGCTCATATCTCAGGGAATGCACCGCCCCTTTTGTGCAAAAACACATCTGTGAGAGCCAGACCCAGAAACAGCAATAGCCGAGCCTCAGTTAAAACTTCATTGATTACAGCCTTGTGTCACATCCACTTCTGTACAAAAGCACATGAGTGGGAGCCAGACCCAGAGGTGATACCAAAGTTGAAGTAATGCTGAAGTCATATTTTTATATATGAGTTGTTGCCAAAAGGTGTGACACCTTATTATTTATAATACTCTGGATTAACAATACTTAATTGTTGAAATTTTTTCCACATTGTTATACTATAAATTAAGAAATTATATACAATACACCAAGAAATTATATACAATAAAACCCTGAAGTTACGTGGTAGGTGGGAGCAACGAAAAGTGCGTAAGTCAAATTTGCGTAACTCGAGGTATAATTTTGCATCTAATTTATATATACAAACATAGAAAACATTAGTTAATTGGGACCAAAGGTTTACAAAAACACCTATATTTTTTAAGAAATATAATCATAATTGTAGTTTTTCGTACATAAAAAAAAAGAAAGTTATTTCAATGTCCATGGTTTCATAAAATCTAATAGATTAGTCTGATGGCATAATGTCTTTTTCTTGTCATGCAAAATTTCTTCATAGCAAGCAAATGATTTTTTTTATTCCTTGTTACTCTTATTACTCTTATATCTCTTATTACAATTCGTTCCTCATTAGAATCTATAACCTCCAAAATCTGTAAGCCTTTCTTAATTAAGCTGAGACCTTCTGTTAATTTTACAATTGTCATGTGCTTTTCTGGCAGAACTGGATCTGAGGTTTCAATCTCTTCAGTAGCACTTTGCTCACACATCTCTATGAGCTCGTCGATTGTAAGCCCTTGTTATGTGAGTCTAACAGCTCTCTGACATCTTCACTGTCGACTTCTAAATCTAATTGCCTAGCAAGGTTGATAACTTCTTCTATTGCTTCAGCAACTTGATCAGTTTTTGGCAACATTTCTGTTTTGCATTTAAAAAAAGGATGGACAAAGTTTTTTCCAGGTCAATGTTTTTCTTTTCTTGCTAGCTGTAGAAGAATCGGACTTGCTTCTTTTGGATGACGTTATTATTTTTTATGTGATAAAATTTTTATCAAGAACATAACATTAAACAATCACAAGATTTGTAGGCTATAAAAATCGAGTATGAATGGAGACCCCGCAAAACACGTCAGTGCTTGTTCACAGCATGTGCGACTCTGGCGAATGCGGCCGGCACCGGAAAGATACTATAGTGGTGAGGCATGATGCAGGAGGGGAATGTGTACATATAAGAAACCGCGTAACTTCGGATTCACGTAAGTCGGGGTATTACTGTACTTAGTTTAATCCTGAAGTATTTTCAGGACTAGGGCAACTCGTGGTAAAGGTGGTATGACTTCACATCACTTGCCTTAGTATCCCATAATGCAAAGCTTTGTTTGCTTATACTTGAATAAAGGATTAAACCAAGTATATAATTTCTTGGTATCTTTAATTTATAGTATAATAAAGTGGAAAAACTTTCAACAATTAACTATCTCTAATCCAGAGTATTATGATAATAAGGTTTGCACCTTTTGGCAATTCATATATAAAAATATGACTTCTGCATTACTTCAACCTTGGTACCATCTCTGGATCTGGCTCCCACTGATGCCCTTTTGTTTTGAAGTGGTTGCTTCCCTGAGATATGAGAGGCTCTATTCAGGTGTGGGTTTTCGTCTGCCTCTGAGTGGGGACTGCTGAGATTATGGCTCTGCTTCTTGGTGTGTGATCCTGCCATTGGGCAGAGCCACTGCTGAGGGTTCCTCTCTGGAGCAGGGTGGACCTGTCACTGAGTGGAACCACCGCTGAGTAAAACGATCCTTTGGATTGCTAGCACTTGCTGAGTTTAGAGTGATCTGGGGATCACCTAAGTTTTGGAGACCTCCCTTCAGTTATATAGTGAAACCGGTCTGGGTAGTGACTCTTCCTATAATGCATTGCATTATACATATCTGCAAGGAGATGTGATTTGCATTATGGGATACTAAGAGAAGTGATGCGATGTCATACCACTTTGCCACGAGTTGCCCCAGTCCTGAAAATGCTTCAGGTGCAAGCTTTGTTTGCTTACACTTGGATAAAAGATTAAATCAAGTATATAATTTCTTGGTATCTTTAATTTATAGGATTATACAATATTGGTTATGAGGAGAGACTGAAGACATGCAAATTACAGAGTTTGTTAGATAGAATATGAAGGGAGGTGATATGATTGAGACATTTAAGTTATTGAAAGGCTGTTATTAGATTGACACCAAGGAGGTTTTTATTATGGTAGAGCAAGGGGAAGGAACTTTGCAACTTCCGGAAATGACAAGCAGCCATCCCTGGAATATGATATTCATTTTTATCCTTCTTGAAAACTAAGTAGTTATTACTTCCAATTTTAAATCCTCTGTATAATTTTGTATTCTAAACCAATATGAGGATATCATTCAGGGGCGGCTTGTCTGTAGGGGCCAGGTCCCACCTATTTGTATAGCTAGCCCAATAATTGTAGTTTTAAAAAGTATGTTTCTTGCAATTATTATTTTTTGATCTATTTCCAATATGTGTTATCATTTAATAAAAAAATTACTGTAGTATTTTGTGGCAATATTGTATAATGCATCTTAGTACGGTCTCTGGAGCCAGCCACGGCTGGCCCTGTTTTATACGTGTAGAACACAGGGATGTATGAAGCACGTGCACTAGCAATCATGTTTGTTTACCCAGTGCAATGCTTATCTTAGGGTCAGTTTAGTCTGGCCCAGTCACTGTGTTGGCACGTACGTACATAGCGTGCAATTCTTTGATTGTGAAGCATGTGCACTAGCAATCGTGTTGGTTTACTGGGCACAACGCTTATTTTTGGACTTGTTTAGTCTGGCCCAATCACTGCTTTTGTAAGTAAATAGCATGTGATTCTTTCATTGACAATGAAAGAATCACACTATGCCCGCAGCTGCAAATCTTTCGAGTTTTCGTGTTATTAACACATTGAGCCCGTATATGTTATGTCCTAACAATTTTAAAAAATTAATAGCTCAATGCATCAGTGGATTCTGACTAAACATTATTGTAATAGAAATAACTATAAATCAATAATAGAACCCACTATTTAAATATAAAAAAAGTAAGTTGTTTTTGGCCCATGGCCCCACCTCTTTCTGTTGTCACCAGTCACCACTGATATCATTAGCAACAACAGTACAGTCAACAAAAGTTTTCTTTTTTTCTTGTGTCTTCTCTACTTTTTCAGAAAGGAAATCTGTACTCATTCCTATTTTGTCATGCCTATCTTCAATTCTGTTAATGTTAGTTTGTTAGTAGCTCACTTTTCAGTGTTTGCCCTGGTTGACTGATGAAAACAGCAACTGTCTTAATTAACCATATGACACCCTCCCCCTGAATTTTTCATCATGCTGTACCTTCATGTTTGTTTCTGATTTATGTTAAGAATACAGTTTGCCTAGCTAAACCCCATAAAGAACAAGAATGAACTTTCAGTCCAGTGGATATCCAGTTGTGTGCACTTTCACCATGTGAAAGTGAGGACTGGACATTAGGTCAGAAGTGGTGGTCAGTTCTCCACATTTCTTAACAGTTAAGTGGAGGTTTCTAACCCAGTTATATAACTGTGATCTTTAAGTGATCCTTAAGTTGATTATGTGATCCTAACTTTGTGTGTGTGTATGCATGCAAATATTAATAATTTATATTGAAAAGGAAATGTATATGAAACAAAAAGGAAACTAACGTCCTCTTCAACAATTATGCTATCTACAGTGAACTATTAATATAATTTCTGCTGCTTATGCTATTCACTTATGCTTCACAGTAAAAAAAAAAAAAAAAAGTAAAAAACCCTTATGATTGTGTAAACATACCATTCTTCCTGTATTATATAAATATAATATAATAGGTTGACTATATAACAAAATACAACTTAAAAAAAAATTGTGTTTGGAGCATTTTCTGTTTTAGGATTCTATATTCTGGTTGTTGTGTTTTATATAAGTTGCATTATGACACAAAATTTTCCATGGAAGCTAGATAAATTCCTGTTTATTGTATTAAAAATTATACTTTGATGCAATGTAAGTGCATAGAACTTGATGTTCATATTATATTTTAAACAGTGTGGATGTTTCTGCTATAAGCTGTGGGCCTCATCACGTAGTAATAATAGGAGGAAATGGAGAAGCATATTCTTGGGGATGTGGTGATAGTGGTCGACTTGGAACAGGAATGGAAGATGATTGGTAAGTATATTTTATTATGACTACTACCAGATAGGCTCCATTGAATACTCAGACTAAAAACCTATTCTGAATAGAGGAATACTCCGGGAATACAGTGTGTTAGGTTCCAAACCACCATCACATAGCAAACCACTGCCTTTTTTTTTTTTCTTTTCTTTTCTTTTTTTTACCTTGTGAATGCATGTAATGTTTTAATAAAGTTTTTAAGCATGACATATATGTGTATAACTAATGTAAACAAAGCATTTAATTTTATCAGGTATGCAAATAATAAATATAGAATAATTTTTGCATATGAAAAAGTTATTCTGAATAGCTTGGCTCTAAGAATGCACCAACCAGTTTGGTTCTCGATCTACACCATTAAAAGTTTTCCATTTCTGCAATAAGACTGTCACATTTACAGATAACTGTAGTATTAACTGCTGTAGCACTTTTTTGCTTTATCTTTGTTTTAAACAACTATAATAATTGTAGTGTGAGATAAGTTTATTTAGCCTGTGGTCTATCTCAGTGTCCAACACACATTCATAACTAAATTTAATAATTTTATTCTTAATATGTAAGGTAACAGGGTTACAGTTCTCCTTCTTTGCAGTGGAAGCAACAGCACCCTTACTTCGAATTTTATCTCCCATTATTAACAATAATCAAATAAAACAATAGTTATAAAGAGTTTATAATTTACAGTGAAACACCAAAATATAGACAGATGCAGCAAGCAACAATATCATGCACAAACAGTTCACAAAAATCGTGAATCAGTTGATTCTGCATGTGTGTGTGTGTGGGGGGAGATCATGTCACTAAAACAATCTTATGAAAAAATGTAGCATCGTATGAATGGATCGTTGCAGAGCAAAGTGTCCTAAGGCAGGGTATTACTGTGTAATTATTGTCATCTAGTTCTTTCAATACACATTTGGCTTCTCTGTGAATTTCATTTACTAAGCACCTTACAAGAAGAATCTGCTCCTCTTCTTCCTATAAATTTTTATAATTGGTTTCCATAATATATAATATTTCCTCTACATCTATTCTCCCTCTCTCTCAACTTAGGTTGCTATTATATCCCTCCACACACACACAAGCTATAACACACTATTAACCGACACTCTTTCCATGATATTTAAATGGAAGGAAATAAATATGTGTCATCAAGGAAGTAGAATCTTATTCTACTTCCTGTCTACAAAAAACAACTTATTTTTGCTTCAGCAAAAATAAGTTGTTTTTTGTTGTAATATTTGTACTGTAAAAAGAATCATAATTTAAAATTCTGAATATTTTTACGAATTGTTTATGTTAGTATGTTTATTAGTTTTGGTTTCATAACAGGCATTTGTGATGTGCCCGTTATTGAAATTGTTTTGCCAAAATGAAATGTAAAGCAGTTAAAAATTTATGCACTTACCGGATTTGAATAGCTGTGTTGCTTTAAACAATTTTATTGTAGTTTAAAATATTAAGTTTTGTGTTTTGAAAAAACATCCTCGTTACGTGTCAGCCATTATACCTAATTGGCAAGCAAGAAGACTAATTGGCAAGCAAGTTTCTTCTTGCTTGCCAATTTCATGGAGTGCGCATACTCGCCGAGAAGTTTGATGTGTGATTGACAGCTGACAAGGAGAGCGTTCAGTATCAGAGAGTAAACAAGATAACGTTCGGGAAGAAATAAGAACACAGGCCGGCAGATATTTAGATTCTTAGGAAATTGAGTTTTTTATGTGACATTCGGAAGAAAATTAATAGTATATTTCGAAAAAGGAATCGCGGAACTATGAAGTTTTAAAGTGGAATAAGTATTGGTAAATAAAAGAAAATACAGTATTGCTATAGATGTTTTAAAAGGAATACTGGAGGAAACGCTAATTGGAAGATAAATATAGTAGATTTCGAAAAGGGAATCATAGAACTGTGAATTTTTAAAGTGGAAGAATAACCATTAGTGAATAAAAGAAGAAGTTGCTATTTACGTTCTAAAGGAATGTTCGAGGAAACGCTGATTAGGAAGTTTCATCTGTCTTAAAGACACCGGATCTAACTATTATTTCTACTGGAAAGGAAACAAAATTGAGTCAGGAAGAATCAATGTGTGCTACATAAGTGATGAGAAAGGATCCTATGAAAATGAAGAATAAAGTCATATATCTTCGGAAAAGGGCCTTAATAAGGTAACCAATCGGCCTCCTTTAGGGAGGACAGTCCTTCTTTTGTAGGTTCTGTCCTTTCTCGAAAAGTGTCCTCCTACCTGTCCTCCTTTTCAATATTTTAAAACTAATCTGTTAATCTCTGTATTCAGAGATGCCGTGCCGAACTGTTACGCATCATGTGACGGTACAGTTCGGAAAGACGCGATTATGAAACGCATGTGCAGGGCATAGGAGAACTTCACGTGTCTCGCACCATTGCGCACTTCACTTTGTTTACTTTATCTCTATATTATACTTCGTGTTTATTTCTAATGGAAATACGAAATTATTTATTTCTCAGTGAATATTATACTCAGTTAAGTACAATTCACGTTTTATTAATTCAATTTTATACAACCCTGTTTTCAACACAAGTGTAAAATAATTTAAATATAGATTTAGTAAAGTTTTATCGCTTTTGTTATTAAAGTTTGTTTTAATTATTAATTTTATTTATTCATAATGTGCTTGCATCGTTCGTGTGGCTCTATATTTTATTTTTAATTTTTAATTTCATTTAAGGGATGGAAAAATCAAGAAAGAGGAAATGCCATTTCGACGATCAATTGAAAAAGGAATTTCCACTCCTCATATCAAAGAGAGACAACATTGTTTTCTGCAATATTTGCAGAGGAGAATTTTGTATTGCAGTTGGAGGCAGAGCAGTTATAACGAAATACTTGAACACCAACAAACATAAGCAATCATTAGATGCATCAGCTTCCGGTAGTAAAGTAGCCTATTTTTTTAAAACTTCTAATTGTTCTGAAGATGAAAGACAGTTAGCTGTAATGGAGGGGACATTTGCATTTCATACCATAATTCACAATCAAAGTTTTCGTAGTATGGATTGTACAACTAAATTATTGAAAAAGTTTCACAATGCTAAATTTTCATGTGCCAGGACAAAATATGAGACTATTATTAAATCAGTATTTAAAAATTACTGTGATAAAATACTTGCAGAAGACTTGAAAAATGCAGCATTTGTAACGGTTTTATCTGATGCATCAAATCATGATGAAACCAAATTGTCTCCATTACTAGTAAGGTATTATAATGTTACCAAGGGTATTCAAGTAAAAATTTTAAATTTAGAATCCATTGAGGGTGAAACTGCTGAAATTTTGTCAAACCACCTATGCAGAGTAATAAATGAAAACAATTTGAAATCTAAAGTTGTTGCACTAACAGCTGATAATACAAACACAAATTTTGGTGGGCGAAGACACAAAGGAGTGAATAATGTCTATGTAAAATTACAAGATTTACTCCAAAAGAAAATACTAGGAATAGGTTGTAATGCACATATTTTGTCAAATGCAATCAACACAGCATCATGTGCCATGCCAATTGATGTAGAAATAATAATAACGACAATTTATTTGTATTTTAGTCGTTTTACTGTTCATGTGGCTACTTTAAAACAATTTTGTGAAGACGCTCTATAGCAGGTGTTAGAGCGAGCCATCCAACTTTTGAATATCCTAAAAGTTTTTTGTATTCAACATTTGCGTCTTCACAAAATTGTTTTAAAGTAGCCACATGAACAGTAAAATGACTAAAATACAAATAAATTGTCGTTATTATTATTTCTACATCAATTGGCATGGCACATGACGCTGTGTTGATTGCATTTGACAAAATATGTGCATTACAACCTATTCCTAGTATTTTCTTTTGGAGTAAATCTTGTAATTTTACATAGACATTATTCACTCCTTTGCGTCTTCGCCCACCAAAATTTGTGGTTTGTATTATCAGCTGTTAGTGCAACAACTTTAGATTTCAAATTGTTTTCATTTATTACTCTGCATAGGTGGTTCGACAAAATTTCAGCAGTTTCGCCCTCAATGGATTCTAAATTTAAAATTTTTACTTGAATGCCCTTGGTAACATTATAATACCTTACTAGTAATGGAGACAATTTGGTTTCATTATGATTTGATGCATCAGATAAAACCGTTACAAATGCTGCATTTTTCAAGTCTTCTGCAAGTATTTTATCACAGTAATTTTTAAATACTGATTTAATAATAGCCATAGACAGCATTGTGAAACTTTTTCAATAATTTAGTTGTACAATTCATACTACGAAAATTTTGATTGTGAATTATGGTATGAAATGCAAATGTCCCCTCCATTACAGCTAACTGTTTTTCATCTTCAGAATAATTAGAAGTTTTAAAAAAATAGGTTACTTTACTACTGGAAGCTGATGCATCTAATGATTGCTTATGTTTGTTGGTGTTCAAGTGTTTCGTTATAGCTGCTCTGCCTCCAACTGCAATACAAAATTCTCCTCTGCAAATATTGCAGAAAACAATGTTGTCTCTCTTTGATATGAGGAGTGGAAATTCCTTTTTCAATTGATCGTCGAAATGGCATTTCCTCTTTCTTGATTTTTCCATCCCTTAAATGAAATTAAAAATTAAAAATAAAATATAGAGCCACACGAACGATGCAAGCACATTATGAATAAATAAAATTAATAATTAAAACTAAAACTTTAATAACAAAAGCGATAAACCTTTACTAAATCTATATTTAAATTATTTTACACTTGTGTTGAAAACAGAGTTGTATAAAATTGAATTAATAAAACGTGAATTTTACTTTCCTGAGTATAATATTCACTGAGAAATAATTTCGTATTTCCGTTAGAAATCAACACGAAGTGTAATATAGAGATAAAGTAATCCTTCAATATAAATCACGATTTGAAGAAAAATTTATTCCTTTAATAATAAAAAGAAAATTGTCAAACTTAGAGGAATCAGATCTGGGCATAACAGAAAAGTTTACCAAAGAAGTGCAGAATTTTTACCAAACATGTTTCCAATATGTCGAAGAATGGTCTGAAACAAAATATCACAGGAAATAACAGTTTTCAATGGTGTTTTTTGACTTCATCGCAAGTAAATTGTTCAGATATTGAAAATTGTGTTGAGTTTTTATCGAAAGAAATGCCTGATATTAAAATCGATGACAATTGTCTGTTTGAAGAAATTAGAAGACTGAAAGTATATTTAAATTCTGATAAATTAGAACAATGGGAAAATCAACATGTTGAAATTGATAAAAGATGGGTGGAAATATTTAACCATTTCAAAAATGAACACATTCCATATGAAAATTTAGTTATTCTTGTTGAATTTACGTTGTGCTGCCCTGGAACTAATGCAGCAGTTGAAAGAGTTTTTTCAATTGGTAATGAATTTTGGACAAGTGAGAAATCAAGATTCAATGTTGATACTCTAGCTGCAGCACTTACCGTAAAATTCAATATGATGGATATTTCTTTCTCCGAAATTTCCAATATATTGTTAGAAAATGATATATTGACAAAAAATATTCATTCAATAAAAATACTCGTTTAATTAAAAAATAAAAGGAATGTAAGCATGATTAGTGTATTTTTGTTTAAATTAATAAAATGTTTCATTTATTTACGTTGTACTTTTTTCTTAAATTTTTTCGTCCTCCTTTTCATTGTAAAAAAATTGGTCACGTTACCTTAACAGATAGAGAAATTGCTATGAATATTTTGTCATTGTGCAAACAAAGTGTTTAGTCTAGTCTTAAGTGTAAGTTTATTTTTAAAAAGGCCTTGGATCCAATTAATTTTGTAGTTAGTTATGTAATATTGTTTGAAGTGTATATATATTGTTTTTGTTTTATTAAATGTGTTTATTTTTGTATTTTGGTCTTGAATTAGTGATTTTTTTGAATTCTGAAAGAAATAGTATAAAAGAGGTCATTGCACCAATCGAAGTAAACCCTTGTGCAATAAATAAAAGCACGAAAAATAAAAAAATAATTGTTAGAAATAAAGAGATAAATACAAAAAAATCCCTTAAATAAACAGTAGGATGTTTTAAGTGTAATTAGAGGTTCCTGTATGATTAGGCTTTTTTTTAGATTAGTTAGTGTATGTTTACTATATTATGATTTTTACTGATTTTATTGTATAAATTCCTAAAACAGCATTTGGTAAAATATATAAGACTTATGTTAAATTAAGATAGTTTTTTAAAATGGCACCAAAATCCAGCTGAACAATAAAGAAGCATCGAAAGCTAAGGACAACAATAATGTAGCATTGAGAAATGAAAACTTTTATATTTGTTACATAAATTAAGAAAAATTAACATATGAAATATCCGAATTAAAAGGAATTATTAGAAATTAACATTTACAAGAACTAAGACAGGAAAAGAAATACAAGGAGAATAATGGGAAGCAGAAAGTGAGAAAATTCATGTAATCAATGAATAATAATAACAATATGGGGGGGGGAATCTGGAAAGTTCTGATAAACACATAGAACAAAAATGATATTAAAGCAACTGATACAACCACAAGAAAGAACATATATATATATATATAGGTTACACACACACACACACAGCATGCCCGTTAAGTAATGAGATTGATTTGTTACAGGACAGCCCTTTGAATAATCGCTAATCACAGGTGCAACTTTTGAGTTGGGTGATGCAGCAGTTTTCGTATAGCAGCCATTTAAATAAGAGTGTGTGTAGAGTGGATTTTACTCTAAATTAGGAAAAACTGCTATAGAAGTGTACCAACACCTAAAAACCATTTACAGAGATAACAGACTTCAATGCACTAAGTCGTGCGCAAATATTCCGCTAGTTTTCAATGTTTAAAGAAGGGAGGGAGTCTTTGGAGGATGGAGAAATCAAAATGTGGTGAAATCTAGAGAAATTGCTGTCCATGACAGGTGAATAGCTACTTGCTGTACAGCTCGATGTCAGTAAAGAAATGGCCAGATTAATCTTAGAAAGAGATTTGCACAAGTGGAAGATTTGTTCAAGGTTTGTGCCGCACACATGAACAGAGAAAGCACTGGGTTGCATGTTTTCAAAATTTCATCCATACAGCTGATTGTGATCATGATGTATTCAAAGAATGGTCATCGGTGATGAAAATTAGTATTTTCAGTTTGATCCTGAAATGAAACGACAAAGCTTGGAATGGTGTAGAATGTCTTCACTCCAGCAGAAGAAAGTCCGGTTGAAAAATCATGTGTCAAGAGAATAGTCATTGTTTTTTTCGATGATGCTAGAATTATCCACAGTGAATTTGTTCCTGAGAGCACCATACTGAATGATCGGTATTATTTAGGAGTAATGTAACATATGTACCCCTGCACACCGTGTGTCAGGAAAGATCTGTTGCATGACAATGTGGCTGCACACTGCCAAAAACTGCCTGTGAAGCAGTTTCTGGCTTCTAAGTTCGATCTGTGTGATCCAACACCCCCCCTCCCCTCCCCATTTGCCAGATTTAGACCCCACCGACATTTTTGTCTTCCCAAAGATGAAATGTTCCTTGAAAGGGAAATGCTTTAGTGACATTGAGGACCTCCAGCTTGGTGTTACCTAAACATTGAAGTTCTTTCCTATAGGACTTCCACTGTGCCTTCGAACACCTGTACAACAAATGTAAATGTTGTCTGGAGTTGGAGGTAGGTTATTTTGACTCTGCGCAATTGGCAATTGATTTCATACATTTCCTATTGATGATGTAAAAATGGTGTTTATTATATTAAGGACATCCATGAAAGTTAAATTTTCGTGCAGTTAAAAAGTGGCTAGATTTTTCTCTCACAGAGCAGTGAATAAATGGAATGGTTTGCTTGTTAAAGTGATGAGTGCATTTAATGTGAATGAGTTGAAGAGAAGATATGACAGCTGGTGTGGGTGTGTATGACATCACTCTTTTAGTCATTGATTCTACAGAGGTGTGATAATAATAATAGTAATAATATTTTGAAAATTGTATGTCTTTCACCAAAAAATTATTTATTTGTGATACTGAGACAAAATGCTTAGTAATGATAGAATTTTTTAGTAGGTTTTTATACAGAATTTTCTGTAACATAGTTGCAGTTAACAAAGGCAAAATGACAGAACTAAAGAAAACAGATGCACAGAGTGTCTGGATCAAGTGGAGAGCAGAGTGGATTGTTCATTGCTCAACAATGAACTCAAATGTTCATTGTTGAGAGTGTAATATGTATGCATCTGTAAATGACATAACTGTTTTGACAATTTGAACAAGAGCAGCAAGAGAGTGAAGGCTTCCAGAAAGTGTTATATTCTAATGGACTGCCAGTATTTAAATGAATATTGAGAACTAGAAGTTGAAGATTATTAGATGAAAGGTGAAAGTCAGATTAAGGAGGAGGACTGAGAAAAATAACTGCCAGAAGGGTGAGCAAAGGAATATGAGTGCAGATAATGTAACTCTGAATACAGAAATGATTAAAAAAGCAATAGCAACCATGATTGCAGGAACTGAAGTAAGCATAATTGATGGAACAATAGTGGATGCGATTAATGAATGAAATAGAGAACACTTTCTCTAATTGAAGGATGAAATTATTAAGAAGAGAAATGACATTAGACATAGATGGATGCAAATAGAAGAATAAAACAAAAGATAGTGGAGGAGAAAAAAGTGACAAATGATTTACGAGCAGCACTTTACAGAGATTCTGTTCTAAAAGGTGTGGTGGATGAGAGAGTGCACAAGTCCAGGAGAGTGGATGAACTGATTATTAGTATTGGTATTACTTCCAAGTCTCAAAAGAATAATAAGTACAAAGGATAATTGTTAGTAGTTGAATACATTCAATATTGGAGTATTCACCACCCACTCTGGCAATGCAACCCACTCATTAACCAAATAAACACTCTCCTTTTTGCTTCATTACTAATTCAAAACTTCCCATGCATTGCTGATATACTTCACATTCAATAACTGATGCCATTGGACTGAAGATAATCTCCTGAGGTTGTCATAATTTCAAACTTTTCAGTTCAGCATGTAACCTATCCTAATTGGAAAATCCATATAGTTAGCTACTTCCCAGGAACAGTAAAGCACAATCACCATCATCCATTGATGGCTAAAATATTCACCTCCTTAATTCTGACACATTCTACTGTGATCCAGTCTAACACTCTTTGGCCTCACATTGCTTTTTTTTTTTCACATGCTGCTTGGGAAAACTGTCTCATAACAGCTCAATAAATTATCTTTTTCTTCTCAGGAGTTTTCTCTGCTACCCAGTCAATGTTCAGATAATTTAAGTCACCCATAATCATTACTCATTTAGTACCCAGGCTTCATCCCCAACAACTGAACTGCTAAGTCTGTAGCAACACAATGTATATATATATATATATATATATATATATATATATATATATATATATATACACACACTTGTGTGTGTGTAAGTCCAGATAGGGTATGCCATGAATGCTGAACTCTGAGAGGTATGTCACGTGCATGCTCACGTGTTTGGAGTAGGTATAAATTGGAGGAATATGATGCTTCCAAGTCAGTGCAACTGTATTCAGCTGAAATGGAGGGAACTGACGGAGTTTGAAAGAGGCATTGTGATAGGATGCCAAGTTGCAGGTCAATCTTTTTTGGCAAATTGGTGACAAATTGAGCCATCAAGGTCAACAATCAGTGATAGTATACTGAGATGGAAGGGCAAAGAGTGAACTGCAAGTGCTACCCATAGTGGACAATTCACCACAATCACTGAACATGACTAAGGTGCTACAAAGGATAATATGTAAAAACTGCTATTCATCACATTGAATGCGGAGTTCTGAGCATCGACTGGAACACAAATCTGTACAAAACATTCAGAACAGAGGCTTACACCATGGGTTACCAAGGTAGGACAGCAATATGCAAGCTCCACATTACCTGAACTAACATGCAGCATCGTCTTCAGTGGTACAAAGAGCATGTAAGTGGGATGTGGAAGCTTGGAAAGCTGTGTTATGGAGTGATAAATCATGCTACACCCTCTACCAAGCAGATGGAAAGGTGTGTCAGATGCCTGGTGAATGTCTCTTACTAGACTTGATGAACAAGAATGATGGATTAATTATTCCAAGAATTTGGAGGACCCATCTTCAACCTGTATAGCATCCAGAACACCAAACAGAAGAAAATTTTAATACCAGAGAACTTTAGAAACTGTTTAATGTAGTTCAGTTTTTTTCTTTTTTTTCTCCACCAGAGGTCAGGCTAGGGTAAATGATTAACAAACATTTAGATTCATCTTACTTTTATATAGTGTGGTGTTATGTACCTTGTATCCTATACATATGTATGTTTTCCTGATGATGACCTCAATACAGAGGTCAAAACATTGAATGTTACTTTCTTAATGATAAGTAATTATTTTAACATGTGTGTTGTGTCTCCATAACTTCTTCACTATGAATGCTGACCACTGTGTAACCTTAAAAGAGAGTTTCTTACCAGAGTGCGTAACCCCAATTATGAAATTTGGAGGTGGCAGTGTGATGGTATGGTCCTGTTTTTCCTGGTTTGGCCTCATACCTCTGTTTGTGGTGCCACAAATGCTGAATTCTGAGAGGTATCTAAACCTGGACAATGCAGTGTTTCCTACTTTGTGGTGTTTCTGTGGAAGTGACCATTGTCTCTTTCAACAAGCCAATGCACAGTGTCATAAGGCTGCTTCTGTAATTACGTAGCTTGTGGACATGAATGTCTCTACACTTGACAGGCCTCCACAGAGCCCTGATCTCACACCTACTGAACATCAGTGGGATGAACTGGAGCATCGGGTGAGGTCAAGGGACATCTGCCTCACCTGATGTCCAGGACCTCATTAAATGCATACAGGAAGAATGGTCCAAATTTCCATTGAATGCTATTATACACTTGAGTGAAATATTCCCCAAGTGTTTGAATGCTATCATACACTTGTGGAAGGTATTCTCCATAAGATTGCTGCAGTCATCTCAAAAACAAAGGAGGTCCAATCCACAAAATGAGTAGTGCTGCTAATGATAGCATGGGATTTATGTCTGCACAAGGTTGACACATGCAGAGAAAATAGCAGCGGTGATTGTAAACGCATGTTTGAGGTGGGAGCTGATAGGGTGAGATATTTTGTTGGGTATTCCTATAGGCTAGTGAATGTGGAAAGTAAAGACAAAGAAATATTTAGGCAACTCGGCTGTTAATGAACCAGAGTGGAATGATCGTTATTGTCGATTTTGATTATGATAGTATTAATTTGCACAAAGATATAGGATCTGAGAGTATGGAGAATGAATTTCTTGAGTTCGTGAGGGATAGCTGTCTTAGGCAGTATGTAATAGAATGCATATGAGTCTTAGATTGGATCAAATCATCAGTCATAGAACTTTTGTGAAGAAGGGATATACGAGGGTGGTCTGAAAAGTTCTCGGCCTAACAAGGAAAACACAAAATTATAATTTCAAAATTATTCTTATTTTTCAACATAATCTCCCTAAGACTAATTCATTTATTCCAGTGATGCTCCAGCACCATTAACCCATCCCTGTAGTGGTTCTCAATAAGATCTACAAAATACCCCTCTACAGCTGCAATTACTTCTTGATTCAAAGAAAAATGCTGACCAACGAGGAAGAGTTTTAGTTTTGGGAAAAGATAGAAGTAAGAGGGAGCCAAATTTAGGGAATAGGGTGGATGTTCTAACAATTCATAGTTCGGATCCCTTAATTTTCCCATTGCCAAAACCCTTTGTGGGCAGGTGCATTGTCTTGATGAAAGATGAATTTTTTCTTCTGCAAACCGAGTCTTTTCTCACGAATTTTTTTACTATTCTGGTTAAAAGATCAGAATGATATTCCCAAATTATTGTTTTACACTTTCAAGAATTAATAAACAAAATGCCTTTAGGATCCCAAAACATTGATGCCATGGCCTTTCCTTGGAGCTGAACAACCGGCTTCTGTCCACTGTTTGGATTCTGGTGTGTAATGGCGAATCCAAGTCTCATCCATAGTAATAAATTAATGCACAAAATCAGTTTTATTCTTGTTAAAACGCTCCAAGCATTGTTCAGAGATTTTCACAAGTACGTTTTTGATCTGCTGTGAGCAAGTGTGTCACCCATCCTATGCAAAGCTTTTTCATTTGCAATTCTTAATGCAAAATATATCCTACACATTCTTTTGAAATGCCTATAGTCCCAGCAATTTCACGCACTTTCCTTGCCAGTCATCCAATACCATATCGTGCACTTCACTTGTCAATGATTTCTGGTGTTGTTACATTTTTTGGATGTCCTTCACGTGGATCATCTTCAAGGCTGGTACAGCCATGTTTAAAGTCGGCAACCTATTTTTTAATTGTTGAAAATGAAGGAAAACAGTGCCCATAAACTTTATGAACTTCGAATGAATTTTTTTTGGTGTTAAACCTTCTTTTACAAAGAATTTTATAACCGCACAAAACTCAATTTTATCCATTTCAAGGGATATAGACAACACTTTTGCTTCAGACAGCTGTATAAAAAGAACTCTTTGATAGAATGACTTGCAATTTGACATAGATGCTTATGACAGATGTACCAGCTTAGAAAAAAAAAAAGGTTTCCGATAGTGTTTCCAGCTATGGTCAAGGCCGAGAACTTTTCAGACCACCCTCATATATGGAACTACAGGCATGGTGATTATGAAATTCTTAGGAAATAACTAGAAGCCGTGGCATAAAAAGAGGAGTCAAGAGACAGACACTCCTTGGGAATTAATCAGGAACTGTTTAATAGCTGCAATTCGTGAATGTATTCCAAGACTGAAAGACTAAATAAGATAGAAGTAAATGAAGGGATTAAGCATGAAATCTGGAAGAAGGCACAGTGGAACCAACAGACTATGATGGGTGATATGATTGAGATATATAAGTCAGTGAGAGAAGTTTATCAAATAGATATAGGGGAATTATTGCATAGGGCAATGGGTGAAGCGAGAACAAGAGGTCCACCCTGGCAGTTGTACAAATGCCACATGAGTAATGAAGCAAAAAGGAGAGTGTTTATTTGGTTAATGAGTGGGTTGCATTGCCAGAGTGGGTGGTGAATACTCCAATATTGAATGTATTCAACTACTAACAATTATCCTTTGTACTTATTATTCTTTTGAGACTTGGAAGTAATACCAATACTAATAATCAGTTGTATGAAGAGTACATCCAGAATGGTGACTCAGTTGGTAAAGACCGTAAAGATGCAGTATGAGTAGAAAGTAGCTAATTATGGCAAGAAAAATCGTGGTAAGTTCTTTTGATATGTGGCAAACACAACAAAGAATGACTATGGGAGAATGATGTTGATAACAGTGGTAGATTGGTAACCAGTGCAGAGAATATGGTTGAATTATTCAATGAGCATCCTATCAGGGTATGTCCTTGTTAAGGCAACATCATGAGAAAGCATGAGAGTGTAGAAGATATGGCGTATAAGGGACCAATGGTGAGTAAATAGGAGGTATATATGAGGTACTAAGTAAACTTGATGTTAATAAGGCTGTAGGATGTTGTTTTGCTTTTTGCAGTAGGTATTAGTGTGCTACTGCATGGATCCGATATTATGTGAATGAAAAGGATATTGCAATCACTGCCTGTCTTGAAGTAATGCTCTAGGAAATCTGTGGTATCCTTCACATGCTTATTTCACACAAGACTTGCAACATCCTTTTTTTATTCATATAATATTGACCATGTGCAGGTGCCCACATGCCTACTGCAAAAAAAGCAAAGACAGCAGGAACAAAGCCCAACAATGACAGTGTTCTGTTCATAGCTAACACAGCACAGCAGACCAACCTGATAAATCCAACAATGCTCTCAAATGTTACAGCTGCTGACTAGCCATCAAAGACACCCAAAAAAAACCTACAATTTTTATTGCCCATGGTCGCATGCTCATTACATGAAAATTGATGAATTGGCATATCAACTTCTCTTGAATTTGAATCAGAATTTCTTCTGTCCACTGCACCTCTCTTCAGTAAAACAGTTCTTGAACTTAGAAAAACACATTGAAAGGCTTTGAGAAGTGCTTCACTGCTATCTACAAAACTTTCTCCCAAATCAATTAAAGCCAACCTAGAGGAGATCCACAATCAGACCTTTGACAAAACATCAACTATCACCAATACCAGCTAGCTCCAAAGTCTCATCACTTTGATGATGCAAAGATTGATCGAGGCCAAAAACATACAATATAACTTTCAACTTCCCTGAAAGCAGCGATATGCTAGAGCAAGGCATCACTAAACCAAAAGAAAGATTTGGTTTTTATTGCAGAAATATCACCACATGCCACTGCTTCAAACCTACTAACAAAAAAAGGAATGGCCAGACTTTCTATGAGTGGTGAAAATAACTTATGAAAAACATCAAGGTTGTTTTTCTTTGGGGTTGTTCATCAACGTGAACAACCTCAAAGAAAGTTTTCCCCAATTGTATCCCAGTCTGACCATATCTTCAGCCTACACAAACAAGCATGATGACTTCACCAACAGCTGGAAGAAAAACAATAAAGTGCAGATCAAACATGGAACATCAACTACAAAAGAGGGATACTAGTATGGAAATCAACCAAAGTACGGGTACTGTATAGGGAATGTGTATAACCAACTCAATAAACCCCATGGAGACTTCCAGATCCACTTTACAAATATATATGTCTTTCTAACAGATAAGCTTAAGTGTTGACAGTTATTTATGACTTATTTTTCACGGTATTAACAACACCACACACTTTTTTCACAAAGATGTTTTATTAACGCTTATATTTCACTGATTTTCAACTCAGCATCATCAGAGCACAACACACTTGTACATGTGACAGTGAGTGAGTGAAGCAATATAATTGCAAAAGACAAAGATCTAAAGTCCTATTTTTAGCGCCCTCTAACGAAAAAAAAAAAAAAAAAACAGCTATGCAGGAGTTTTTCTTAGGATAACCGTCTCCCAAATTTTTGGTAAATTAATGCAACCATATTTGTTAAAGTTGGGAGAATTCTTCAAAGCCATTGCTGACTCAAAAACTAACCTTTCAGATCTATAACGCTCCTAAATAGCACATTCGTTTTCCTCCATTTAATCCTGTGTGAAGAAGTGTCCGAAGCATGGTCTGCCAATCCCGACTTGCCATAGTAATAGTAGCGAATGTATCTTTCATGTTCTTCCGGGCGGATGTTAACTGATCTTCCTGTTTGCCCATAATGGGCCAAGTCACAGTCACAATGAACTTCATATACTCCTGGGTGTGAAGTTTATCCTTAGGTGAGCGTATCAGATTTGCCAGCTTGACATGAGGTTTGAAAGTGGTGCGAAGGCCTTGTTTCAACAAAACTTTGGCTATCTTTTCTGATGTACCACTGATATAGGGAATAGAAATGGTCACGTTGTATCCTTGTGTATTAGGGGAGGGCAGAGTAATGGGCCTATGTAGTATATTATCTATTTTGTAGGGATTGTAGCCGTTGGCTAAGAATGTATGGCGCAGATATTGAAGTTCTGTGGTCAGAGCTGTATCGTTAGAACAAATGGCTCTGTGTGTAAGTGTTTTTAAAATGCCGTACTGTTGGACTTGATGATGATATGATTGTTTATGTAGGTATCTTCCTGTGTGTGTAGGCTTTCTGTAAATAGAAAAAGATAGTGATCCATCTGAAAAGCGGGGGACTAATGTTTCAAGAAATGGTAAACAGTTATTTGATTCTTTTTCTACTGTGAAGTGGATTTTGGGGTGTTGGCTGTTTAGGTAGGTGACAAACGCATCCAAAGTGTCTTGTCCATTGGGCCAGATGACAAACACATCATCTACATAGCATAACCACACTTGTGGCTTGTATGTAGCTGTGGTAAGTACTTTGTTTTCAAAGTGCTCCATGTAAAAATTTGCTAACCGGGGAGAGAGAGGGGGACCCCATAGCCGTACCATTAATCTGTTTGTAGAATTTTCCTCCCCATATAAAGTAACCTGCATTCATGGTATATTTAAATAATTCAAAAAATATCAGGGAGAAGTTTAGACTTGATTAAATAAAGAGTGTCTATAAGGGGTACATTGGTAAATAAGGAGGTGACATCGAAACTAACCATTGTCTGAATCTTTTAGGATTAGATTTTTTTGAAATGGACTGAATTTTTTTACAAAAGTAGAGGTGTTGCCAGTGGGGGGGGGGCAAGCAACTTGGCTAAATGCCGGGCCAGTTTATATGTGGGACTATCTATGCTATCGGCTATGGGGCGTAGGGGGATATCAGTTTTGTGGATTTTTGGTAATCCATAAATACGGGGTGGTTTAACATGAATTGGTTTTATTTTCCTGATGATTTCTTTGGGCCATGATGTCACTTTTTTTTTTTTTTCTGGATTTTCTGGATTACCAAAAATATAAACCAAAATAATTACCCAAGATTTCAACTTTCACATCAAGTCATCTGGAGTACACACACACACACATATATACAAGGAAACAAGCTACATTACAATGTGCATGGTATGATGACCTGACATCATCTGACTTCTGGTTTAAAAAAAAAAAAACATTCTGGTTTATATTAAAATGAAGTTTTACTATAATACTGTAGTTGCTTCCATAATTTTTTAAATAATTAAAATAATGAAAGGATTCTCATAATGCGTGGAAATCTAACTCACAAGCAGTGGAATCATTATGGTAAGCTAAAGATCCATGCTTCACTTTTGATCAGTCAGCTGGTTTTTTTTTAAAAGAAAAAAAAAGAGGTGTAAAGACAGCAATCTTGTTTCCTAACTGCGTTAAGCTGAAAAAGAAATTTACTATGGCCAAAGCACTTTGAATCTATGCCTGTATAGATAAAGCAGTATTTAGGGAGAAAATTCAAACAGTCCAGGCCTAGCAATGGCCCAAAATCAAGTTATAAATTTTAAATTTCAAACCTCTAGTTATATGAATTCTAATATTTGGAATGTGCTTGAAAGGATTACTGATAACTCAGTCAAACATTTTCTGGAAAATAATAAAGAAAAACATATAGCCAAATTTCATATATTAAAACAATAGCAAAATTTGAATGTTAATCATGCACCTTTAACCAGTCAGGATACTTCTCTTTTGACATGTCACTCTACCAACAGTCAGCCACAAACAAAGAAGATGAGTAGCAACCAATCACATGCAAGCCATGTAATAAATCTATCTAGCCACACTCTAAATAATGGTGACTTATTACTACTTAATAAAGGCATAAACTTTGCAGTAGCACCTAAAACTGTTAATAAACTTGATGTTATATTCCACATTGAAAGAGCATTAAATTTCTTCCAAGCAGTATAGCTGATAAAATTTGTTTATAAATCCGTAAATGTTTTGAATAATATGAAAGTCATATGTTACTATCTCACCAAACCAACTAGCAGCCATGAAGTCACTAAAAGCTAATAAGGATATAGTTATAACAATAGCATTGGAATGCATTGCTATGGTCATCTTAAATAATATCTGCCTAGCCTCGTCAAATTCATCAATTAGTCTCATTTTGTGTTAATTATGGTAACGCTGACCTCTCAGTTCATGTACTTAACACCCTACACCAAACTGTTTGAAAAAGTGCATGTTCCTTACATCATACAAAAAGTATGCATGCCAAATCAAAGCTTCCTTGATTTTGCATGCTAGTGATATGCAGCTGTTTGCAAATGATGAAACATTGAAGAGATCAATGCAAAATCAAGCAGATATTATGTCCCTATAAGAGGACTTGAATAGATTGCATGAATGGGGAGGTAAATGCAACTATCAATTCAGTGTTGTAAAATGTAAGATTGAGATGTGGTGAGCAACAATGAGATGCAAAGTATACACTTTGTGGAGAAACTTTAAAGGAAGTAGACGAGATGAGAGATCCAGGAGTGATGGTGGACTAGGATCTGAAATTCAGAGGCAACATTGCACAAGTTATGAAGTTGTCACATAGGATAATGGCAACGATGTGGAAGACCCTGACATGCAGAAATAGAGCGGTTACAATGCCTCTAAGGCATCCATATAAGGCCTTGATCATGCCTCATATGGATTATTGTGCACAAATTTAGTCACCAGGTTTTCATGGTGAGAAGGATATGTTGGAAAGGATCCAGAGAAAATTCACAGAAGATGGTCAGTGGTCTTTGGAATGTAGAGTACGAGGACAGATTGAAGGAATGCAAGTTGCAAAGCCTCGTGAATAGGAGGAAGAGGGGTGGGATATGATTGAGACATATAAGCTAGTCAGGGGTTGTTATCAGGTTGACATGGAAGAGATTTTTCATAGAATTGGAGGGGGGGGTGAAGAGAACAAGAGGCTATTGCTGGAAATTGTACATGGAGGGCATGAGAAGAAGGTTCTTTGCATGGAGAGGGAGTTGGTGAGTGGAATGCATTGCCTGAGCGTGTTATGAATGTAGACACATTGAATCGGTTTAAAACACAGTTGGATGAGTATTGTTTGCAATAGTGTGTACCTCCTGCAATGAGTCTTTGACTCCATGTAGATTCAGATGTTGATAATAATAAGTTCTTTCAAATTCTTTAGGGGGGGGGGAATGACATTAATGGTTTTGAGAACATATGGTGTGACGTGAAGGTGGGCAGAACAGGATATTTAGCAGATTGTTATTATATCAGGAAACTCAGAGTATTAAAAGCAGGAAATGTTAAAGCAATTGAGTTTCACAAATGCAAACTGAATGATTATTATTATTAGTTCGTGTGTAACGCAGTTGGAAGAACAATGATGCTTTGTGCCCTTCAACTGGATAAGACCCGAGTTCAATTCTCATCATGATTAGAGAAATATATATTGACTTTTTCAAATGAAGGTAAGTTAGCTTATCACATACAGAGGTAGCAGGATTTTTTTTTCCAAAAACTCAGGTTTTTCATCCCAGATATAGGAAAATTTGCCGACAGGACACATGCAATTTCAGCTACAAAATACTATTTTTATTGGTGGTAGGCATTAAGTAGAGGAGATTGTGAGTTGTGTAGCAAAGTAACATGCCCTGCCATCATCAATCCAAGGACTCCTTAGAGGTGTTATGTAACAATAATAATTATTGTGATTTTAACTAAATCAGTAAATTGAGAAGAAACTGAATGTGATATTAAGGAAATGAAATTTCTGTAATTCGTTGAGGACAAATGTTTTAGGCAATGTGCATGAGACAGAACATGAGGATCTAGAATTTTCGATTTGTTTGTATCATCAGGGGATCTAGTGGTAACTGAGATGACACCCTGCTTAGATTGGTGCTAGTGACCATGTAGTCTTAATTTGGAGGATGAAATGACATGCAGAGGTATCTATGAGAAGGGAATTCATATCGAATTGTAAGAAAGGTGATTATAATAATCTTAAGAATCAGCTTGAGGCAGCTCAATGGATGGAAGAATTGCAAGCGATATCGCCAGTACATGGAAACTAGTGAAGAAATATTTATTAGCAGCAGCAGCAGTAGTAAGTTGTATACCTTGAAAAAAGAGAATACAACTTGGTGTAAAGTGTATGGTAAATGCATATAAAAGAGCAGCTGCATGAATAATATGGGATTCAGGCCGGAAAAGTGGCTAGCATAAGGAAGGCAAAACTTGAAATATGAGAAGAAATCAGCCCTGAGATCTAAGGAAAATCGGAAAGAATTCTTTTGCTGTGTGGCCATTAGTAGGCGAAATTATTGTGGAAGAATAACATTGTTATGCAAAAATGGAAGTAAAGGAACATAGGGGAGTTCTTCAGTGATCATTTTATTTCAGTATTTCATCCTAAAAATGTAAGTGTTGGTACTAAATAGATAAAGACCATTTAAGAATAATTACGATTACAAATTCGTGAAGACAGCGTGTTTCAAATATTCTGGATGTCAATAAAGTACAAGAGAAGTCCAGAAAGTAAGTTCCATTTTTAAATATTTTCATTGCAGTGCTGCGATTGCAATGGTGCGCATGTGTGCTGAGTTTGTCGATTCCTTAGCAGTACCATTCGACAGGGTGTTGCATAGAGGCAGCCTGCCTCATGGTGCTGCTTAATAAAGGCACTTGTTCAGCCGTATTACAGCAAGATATTTTAAAATATACAGCATTTAGTTTACCAAAAAAAAGGCGCCATTTCCCATTGACAGTTAAATATGTGCTGATTATATTTTATTAATAAAATTTTAGTCATACATACTAAAACTAAACATTTTAGAACCCACTTATTAAATACATAAGGAAATAACCCATAAAATATCATAAACAAACTATAAACTTTCAGTCTATATATAAATAATAAAATAAATCAGCTAATGCCTTTTAATTCCCGTATAGGAAGTGGGCGAGGCCATTTAGCCCTATATTAAATTATATTATGCATGAATTCTCCTACTCAAATTGCTAGTTACTATCACGTTGGGGTGATAACTCGCTTCCTGCAGTACGCCCTCCGCAACAAGAACTGTACTACAGAAACAGGAAAAACAATTAGTTTTATCATGTCACTGAATAAGGTTCACAGACATTTGCAGACTGTAATATATTTCTCAACAAAGCAGTATATGGTATAAAAATGACACATTCCCCTCCCACAGAAACTGCTGTATAGACTCAAGCAAAACCATATGGCAACATATTGTTTTTCTTGACACTACCTCGTCATGACGTGTTAAAACTAAGAAATATATAGTGAATATATTTCAGATAATATGGAAATCGTTTGAAGAGAATTAGCATTTCAACTTAATCATCTGCTTGCTTTTTCTTCACAACAAACCTGAAAAGTCTGGATTGGCTCAACATGGGATTGAAACTGACCCCAGCATCTTTTGGTCCAGGACTCGCCTCTTGCATAGATCACATTATAGGTTTGAACATTTGTTCAAGGAAAGCGTGGAGGCCTTGTTCCATCATCCCAACCTGAATTGAAATGACTGTATATCTATATCAAAAATCTGGGAAAGTCTAATCAAGATTACTCATTAATTTTTTTTTTTTTTCAATCATGTCTCTACTTTAAAATATTCCGTTTCATACTTAATGATATAACATCACGCGGCGTGTCCTATTTTTAACGATCTATTGTTAGTATTCTAGCTTGTATTTTTTTAAAACTGTTCTTGTAATACCACTGAGGATGGTCTGCTATTTCCAGACCGAATATTTGGTTAATTAAATATCTTTCTTGTGTTTACGTGCATATATAATTCAGTCTTATGTCACAAGTATCCTTAAAACAGCAAACACATATTGAGTGTATTGTGTATTCTGTGTTTAAGTGACTTTGGACAATTTTTGACTTTGATTTTAATTGTGTACTTATTTTTGGATTTTTGATAGACAAAATTTTAAAGATAAGTAGTTTATAAGCATATTATTCAGAGGTGCATTTTGCTAAAATGCCAAAATCGCTTGTTGGGCAGCATACCTTACGTCTTACATTGCCTTCAATAATTATAGTTTACCTTTAATTGTCAAATTTCAAATTATTGTATAAATTAATTATTTATAGTCAAAATCCGTAGAAGGCAACTGTTTAAAATAAGATTTTATTGTTTTAAAACTCTTAACAATAATATATAACTCAAAATTAATAATTAATAGAAAAAATAATTTCTCAATACGAAATTTATTGTCATTTAGATGAGTAATTTGAAAGAGAAAAAGTTATCGGGAGCTGCTTTTCTCAAAAGGCAAAGAGAAAAGGAAGAGAAAGTAAAGAAAGCACAAGCGATATAAGGAGATTTGAAAATTTAACATTTCACATTTGGAATTTCACATAGACACCAAAGAGAACGAGTTTTCAGCAGAACCAAAACCAAAAGTTATATAAAAATTTCAGCACCAGCCGTTTTAGCAGCTTGGACTTCCTCATCCACAAATACCAACGATTCTCTTGCATCAGCCACTGATACTGACATAACAACCATTTGAGATGATTCCAAAAATGATGAGGTAAACTAGGATAGTGACAAACAGATGATCCAATTAAAAATCAAGATTATTTTATTGAAAGTGATCCATACTACTGGCCAGAGAAATTTGATGACAAAACTAGAATTAAACTTATAAAATAGGTCCTATTCAAGTAAAATTAAATAAATATCCTTTGAATGATCAAGGCAGAAAATTTTGGAATAATTATTTAAACAAATGCTTACAAATTCTGAAAATGTCAAATGTTCATGGCTTCTCTATTCCAGGGAAAATTATGCTGTTTACTGTTTCTGCTGCAAAATTTTTAATCCTGTTTCATGAGAGCAAAAAGGCCTTACGTCAAAAAGTGGTTTCGATTATTGGAAAAATATCAACAAATCTTCAAATGCATGAAACGTCACAATCCTATATTCGTTGTTTTTCTGAGTGGAAAGAATTGACAGTCTGGTAAGATTTTAAATTTGAAACGATTCATGCAGACCGACAGAATTTTTGACAATGAAGCACAATGCTGGAAATCAGTTTTAATATGATTATCAACAATAATCTGTTGCATAGCAGCACAAAATCTTGCGCATTTGGGATCGTCCTCTACAATTTATACTCCTAACAATGAAAATTTTCTAAAAATTGTAGAAACATTTTTAGAAAATGTTTTTCTAAAAATGTTTTTAGAAAAACATTTTTAGAAAATGTTTTTAGAAAAACATTTTTAGAAAATGTTTTTCTAAAAACTTTAGAAAAACATTGTTCAATGTTTTTCTAAAGTTTTTTTGCATTGTTCAATGAAGTTATGAAGCAGCCTCTTGACACTATAGACTTGGAAAGAATTGGAAATTGCTTTGAGCAGTGGCTAAACATCTGATGTAGATGCAATAGATTTATTTCAAGAAGTAAAAATTCTTTAAAAAATAATACAAGAGAAAAGTGGTCCTCATCCAAATTTTATCATATATATATATATATATATATATATATATATATATAACCAAAATCTTGTAGAAATTTATCCCAACGTAACCACTGTCCAGGATATTATTAGCAATTCCTGTTTGTGTAGCAAGTGCGGAAAGACGTTTTTCCAAGATTAACCCCATTAAAAGGTATTTGCGAACAGCAATGACCCAAGAAAGATTAATTGGTCTATCAACTATATCGATAGAGGCGGACATAACTCATAATTTAAATTTAGAAGAGCTTGTAAACAGTTTTATTGTGCAGTATCCTCAAAGAGCAAACATTTAATTAATATTATAATGTAATTGTTTTGCATTAATATATGTCTTTTAATTAAAAAAATAAGTGCAATTAGAGATTTTCTTATATTTTTGTCTTATAATCCATCAGAGGCGATATTTAATTGTTTGCCTCAGGGCGCAATCTAATCTGGCTGTCGCCAGATTAGATTGCGCCCTGAGGCAAACAGTTCCTTAGTAAGGTGTTGGTGCCATTTTCAGACATCCTTGCAGTGCCTACACTTCTTGGTGTGTGTTTATAATGTCTAAGAAAATTGGATCATCCAACGCATGTAAAATCGAATCACCCACCACATGTGAAATTAGATCAGTTATCCCTTTTTTGAATGCGAGAAACGTTACACCAGCTGAAATTCATTGGCAAACTAATGAGGATTATGGAGAACATGCAATGAGTGATTCAGTGGTACAAAGATGGGTAAGACTTTTGTATAACTTGAGTCTCAGCTCAGGAATGATACCACAAGAATGGAAGGAATGTGATATAGTTCCATTGCACAAGGATGGTGCAAAAACTGATGTGTCTAACTACCGACTTTGTTGAAAGTTTATTTTTCACTTGGTTAGAGTATAATAAATTTAGTTTAATCATTTATCCAAGTGTGAGCAAACAAAGTTTGCACCTGAAAGTATCTTCAGGACTGGGTTAAGGTGGTACAACACCAGGGCAACTCGTTGCAAAGGTGGAGCAAGCTACCAACACTCCTATCTCAGTATCTCCTATAGCAATTAGAGATTTTCTTATATTTTTGTCTTATAATCCATCCTGAGATAGGAGTGTTGGTAGCTTGCTCCACCTTTGCAACGAGTTGTCCTGGTGTTGTACCACCTTAACCCAGTCCTGAAGATACTTTCAGGTGCAAACTTTGTTTGCTCACACTTGAATAAAGGATTAAACTAAATTTATTATACTCTAACCAAGTGAAAAATAAACTCTCAACATCTTTCTCTAAATCCAGAGTAAATTATTAAAAAAAGGTTGGCACACCAACTGGCAATTCCTATAGGTAGAGATGACCTGCTAATGCTTCTGCCTGGTATCTCCACTTGGGCCTGGCTCCCACTGAAGAGACCTCAATAAAGGTCAAAACTAGTCTGGGTAGTGGCCCTTCCCTTAATGCATAACATTAGACATATCTGCAAGGAGATGTGTTTTGCATTATATAGGAGATACTGAGATAGGAGTGTTGGTAGCTTTCTCCACCTTTGCAATGAGTTGTCCTGGTGTTGTACCACCTTAAACCAGTCCTGAAGATACTTTCAGGTGCAAACTTTGTTTGCTCACACTTGGATAAAGGATTAAACTAAATTTATTATAACTACTGACCTATTAGTATTTCTGGTATGGTAGTGAGCATTTTAGAGAAGTTAGTAAGAACTTGCATACAGAAATGGGTAGACAATCGTTCTATGCTGTCACCATGGTTTACTAAAGGAAGGTCATGTTTTAGCAATTTGCTCATATTTCATAACAATGTTACGGCCGAGTTGGATAAAGGAAATGGATACACTATGATAATGTTGGATTTTTCTAAGGCATTTGATAGGATACCACACAATAGGCTGTTGCAAAAACTGGAGAATATGGGATTGTAACATAATCTATTGACTTGGATCAGGGGATGATGTGAAGATAGGCAGGGCAATCAGGGATGCTACTGATATTCAACAATTACAAAATGATTTGAATAGACTGAAAATCTGGGCAAACGCAAATGGCTGTCAGTTTAATGTTAGTAAGTGTAAAGTTATGCACTTTGGCTTGATTAGACAACCAGCGGCATATTATATTAGCAGGATTATGCTTGAAGAAACTGAAGAGGCAAGGGATCTTGGTGTATTGGTGGATAAGAATTTAAAGTTCAAAGGTCACATAGCAAAAGTTGCAATTTCAACTCAGAGGATAATTTCTATGCTGAAGCAAACCTTGATATGTAAGGATAAGGAAGTAATTTTGCCTCTTTATAAGGCTTTGATAAGACCACACTTGGATTACTGTACTCAGATTTGGTCTCCCGGGTTCCAAGGGGATAAAGAAGATGTGGAAAGGGTGCAAAGAAGAGTTACAAAGATTATATCCGGATTATGGGATTTAGATTATGAGGACAGATTGCGAGTATGTGGATTACAGACTCTGGTTAACAGGAGAAAAAGGGGTGATATGATAGAGGTCTATAAATTTTTGAATGGGTGCTATAGCATTTCAAATGATGAAATTTTTTGTTATATGGAAGGAGGGGAGAGAACACAGGGGCATCCATGGAAGTTAAAGTTGTTCTTAGTCAAGAATGGGAGTAAGAGCTAGGTTTTTCTCTCAGAGAGCAGTGAGTGAGTGGAATAACTTGCCCTTTTGGGTAGTGAGTGCATCCAGTGTAAATGAATTTAAGGGAAGGTATGATAGCTGGGTTGGGTAATTTACAGGCTCCCTCGATGTGTCCTTGATTCCCTAGAGGTCTCAGATAATAATAATAAAAAGACTTAATGAAGGAAGGACAGGTGTGCATGATGATGAACAGAACGGGTGAACATCTTTAGTGACTGACAATTTGGCTCGCTCAGTTGAAGAGAAGATTCGACAGAATAGGGGATTCACTATGACGTCGCTCTCACTGCAATTTCCAGAAGTTTCACATTCATGAGCGTGTCTTGGAGAAAGTGAATTATTAGAAATTGTATGCATGCTGGGTGCTGAAGTTGCTTACAGACCAACACAAAGTGAATCGGCTGGTCACTGCGTTGGAATTATTGACACGCTATCATGAGGAGACGATGTTTTCCTGAGCAGACTTGTCACCGAGGACGAGACTTGCATGTCGCACACAACCTCTGAATCCAAACAACGGTCCATGAGTGAAGGCACACCTCATCACCAGTTAAGACGAAATTGAAGACAGCAGTTTCTACTCAGAAAAATTCTGTGCACTGTGTTTTGGGACAAACAAGGAATTTTGCTAGTAGACTTCTTGGGTCCAGACTCCACAATCAACATGAGTATGTACTGCCAAACTCTTAAGAAGCTGCGTTGTGTGATCCAGAATAAACAGCATGCCATGCTTAACAGGGGCATTGTTTGATTAATGATAATGCCAGCCACACACGGCTGGTGTAACACAACAACTTTTCACAACATTCGGCTAGGAATAATTCCATCATCCCCCATATAGTTCTGACCTTGCACCAAGCGACTTTCACCTGTTCAAACATCTGAAATCTTTTCTTTGTGGCCGGTGGTTTCAAGATCACGATCACAAGGTCAAAGAAGCAGTCAATACATGGCTTGTGTCGCAACCTTCTATGATGAAGGTATATACAACTCTTCATGCCCCGTTATGATAAGTTCCTGAACAATGGCAGAAATGATGTAGAAAAATAGTGAAAGATGTCTACTTTAATTTCCAAGAAAGTTTTTTTGTAAGTATATTTTTGTTCCTTTGACAGCCCATCAGAACGTACTCTATGGACATCCCTCGTGATTGCACTGGATGGGAGTTTGCTACATGTTTAGAATGTGCTAAAGCAACGTTTCTGAACCTTTCTGAGGCCAAGGACCAGTAAAATGCTGAAAACAATTCTATGGACCACTAAGTTACAGAATCGTAGCTGGGGGGAAGTAAAGTGGCCGTTGCCCCAGGTAGCACTTTTATGGTTTAAGAAATCTTGCCTTACTGTCAGTAAAACAGCAACTGAGTGGTGAAATAGACTTTGGCAATGTCATCTACCATTTTGCAAACAGAAAAGCAAGAAAAATAACCTTTCAGAATGTTGGAATTATAGTTTTACTTCAAAAATAATCATAATGTTTTTAATTTATCTCCCTATACATCATTTTGACTTTTCATAATTTTTTTTAAAAAACCTAAGTAGTATTTACCAACATTTCGGAAAAACTGTGCCATTTATAACATAATAAATCTAAAAGCATGTTTTTAATACATATGGAAAGCATAATTAATTAAATTGGAAGTAAACGATTAAAAGTGTATCATCATTGAACAAAGTTTTAATTTTTATTAAACAAATAAATAAGATGATATAATTATGTTACTACTTACTTTTAATGAGATGGTTGAGCTTCTTGGCCCTTGCAGAGTTGCTGGATATCTGGCTTAATATTGGTCAACTTCAGTCGAAATCGGCACACACACACAAAGACGATTTCTGTATTTTGTTTTTATTTGAAGGAGCAATGAAAATCCTTTCTCACAAAGATATATTGTAGAGAACTGCATGACGATTTTCAATGCTTCTTCAGATAATTCGGTAATATACTTCTCACTGAAGGCGAGATCCAAAATTGAGCCAAACCAAGATGACGAAATTGCATTTTAAGTCCACTGTCACTTGAAAGCTCAGTTAACTGTTCTTTTTTCGATAATGAAAGGTCATTCTCGTGACTTTGAACCTGAAATGGATCACGAACCCACAGAAATTTATAAAAGTAATTCGGAAAATATGTTTCGAAATTCCGTTTCAGCTTTTTGAGGTGGTCACAAACCCTTCCAGAAACTCAGAATCAACAAAAATATCATTTTCCACTAAAAAGGATTCCAATGTTGGCAAAGGTGCAAATTGTCTGTCTTTTACATAATTAATCCATAAAACCAGTTTTTTCTCGAATGCCTTTATTTTGTTGTAGGCATCAAGAATGGTTAAAGAATTTCCCTAAAGGGAGAGATTTAGTTCATTTAATTTTCGAAATGGCAGGTCACATAGCCAGACTCAGGGATAACAGATGGACATATAGAATACTCAACTGGCAACCAAAAATAAAGAGAAAACCAGGAAGACCACCTACAAGATGGGAAGATCCACTAGTGAAATCTATGGTATAACATGGAAGAGAGAGAGGCTCAACATCGAGATCGTTGGAGACATCTTTGTGACCTGCACTCATGGAGAAATCCTGAGTGAAACACGGGTCCATCAAGGTAATTTTCGAAAAAAATGTCTGAAAGATAGGATAGTGTTGATAACCATGCTTCGTCAACAAGGAGTGATGCAAAATCAGAATTACGTTCATTTACAAATAATAAAACTTTGTGCCTTAATTGAAATGACCTTGTTAGTACTTTCTCTCTGGAAAGCCAGCGAATGTCAGAATGAAGAAAAAGTTGTATATATGATTATATTCACTGCCCATTTCATCGCAGAGTACTGAAAATAACGTGTTATTTAAAGGTCGAACTTTAATAAAATTAACTAGCTTTACAGTGTTATATAGCACAGTTTTAAATTCTAGTGGCATTCCTTTGGAGGCTAGCATATCTGGAGCTACTTCCTTGACCATAGAAACAACCCCACTATGCCTGCCTGTAAGGGCACCAGCTCCATCCGAACAGAAGCCTATACGTTTTTCTCACTGGATCCTTTTGTGTATTATGCAATTATTGAGCGTGAAATATTTCTTCTCCAGTTGTTCGGGATGGCAAAGTTCTACTAAACAGAATATCATAATGAATGTTGTTATCATGCGCATATCTTACATAGCATATTAACTGCACATCACTTGTAACATCAGTAATCTCATCTATTTGTAACGCATAATAAGGGCTCTTCTTAACTGAGATTCTACATCACCTGCCATATCATTAATTCTGTGACCAACAGTGTCATTTGAATGAGGAATCAAGTCAACATCTTTTAGTAACTTGTTGCCAAACATCGTTTTACCACCTCTTTTATAGCTGGAAGTAGCAAATATTCCCCGATTAAATGAGGTTTCCGTGTTTTCACTATGCGCAAACTTAAGAAATAGGATGCTTCTGTCGCCTTGCTATTAATGGAACTCATGGCCAAAACTATATCTTTCCCATTATTTAATGTCCCTAAGCATCACTGAAATAATTCAATTCACTTATTTTTCACATCAGAATGTTTAGTTTCTAAATGTTGTCGGAGTTTTGTAGGTTTTATTCACTCGTTCGACAACACTTCATAACACAAAACATATTGAAGTTGAAAGTTTATTTTTCACTTGGTTAGAGTATAACAAAATTAGTTTAATCCTTTATCCAAGTGTGAGCAAACAAAGTTTGCATTTGAAAGTATCAAATGCAAACTTTGGCTGCAGGACTGGGGTAAGGTGGTACAACAATAGGGCAACTCATTGCAAAGGTGGAGAAAGCTACCAACACTCCTATCTCGGTATCTCCTATAATGCAAAACACATCTCCTTGCAGATATGTCTAATGTTATGCATTAAGGGATGGGCTACTACCCAGACTAGTTTCGACCTTTATTGAGGTCTCTTCAGTGGGAGCCAGGCCCAAGTGGAGATACCAGGCAGAAGCATTAGCAGGTCATCTCTACCTATAGGAGTTGCCAAATGGTGTGCCACCCTTTTTTAATAAATTACTCTGGATTTAGAGAAAGATGTTGAAAGTTTATTTTTCACTTGGTTAAAGTATAATAAAATTAGTTTAATCCTTTATCGAAGTGTGAGCAAACAAAGTTTGCACCTGAAAGTATCTTCAGGACTGGGGTAAGGTGGTACAGCACCTATGAGAGTTGGTAGCTTGCTCCACCTTTGCAACGAGTTTTCCTGGTGTTGTACCACCTTACCCCAGTCCTGAAGATACTTTCAGGTGCAAACTTCGTTTGCTCACACCTGGATAAAGGATTAAACTAATTTTATTATAAAACATATTGAAGTTTCTGTTCACTTTCATCTCCACACCAAGTAAACCTGAATTCCAAATAGGAACTGTTATATTTCCTACTTTATTTTTTCTTTGAATTGCTTGTTTCTTCTTCTTTAATCGTATCAGATTTACTCGCCGTTACAATACTTGTATCACAATTAGGATTAACATCACCTGTTTTCAAAATTTTAGTTCTAAGCCACTTTTCCATTATTAAAAAACTTTTCCGAAAAATATATAAATATATAATACTGGGGTTAACTCAGGACAGGACACACTCTGTCCAAGTATCACTTAGCACTTCTCAAGATATACTGAATCTTGGTTGAAGGAGGGAAACCTTCCGTAATAATAATCAATAAACAACAAGCCATTGGTTGAAATGTGGATAACACATGTTCACTTCAAATCTGACAAAACACCAAGTGGAAGGCGGAAGCAATAAAACTATATTATTGTTCACTTCACCCCTCTTTTATTATTGTCATTCTGCCGCTACAAATTTAGCGGCAGAATGATGAATAATAAAAAGGGTGAAACGAACAACAATATAGTTTTATTGCTTCTGCCTTTGAAATTCTGATGATATTTGTTGTTGTTTTTTTAAGTCTCCATTTGATTTCAATAATTTTTACTTGTTCAGTTTTAATTTGTTTAGATAATTAAAAAATTTATATTTATTTAATTAATTTAAGTCTGCCTGCAGACCACAGGTTGAGAAACACTGTGCTAAAGGATTGGTAGCTCTATTGAAATGGCCCAGATATGACAGTAGTGAATTGAAAAGGAGAATAATGAATAGTAAGATGGCTAAGTTGTGTGAGGCAAAGGGAGTTCAGTTTGTAAATCTATGGAGTGAATTTGAAGGAAAGTTGGAATGGATTTTATTTGTATGGGTTTCGTGTTGGGCATTTAGAAAGGCTACTGTTTTCTACGAAGACACAGAGTCAAGAAGATAATGTAGTAAATGATGACAGTCTACTTGTGAAGGAGGATAGCTCAACTAAATGGATTGTACCACAGGTGGAAGAGGGATATGAGGTTATAGATCTGGTTGCAGCAGCACAAAGTGATGGAATGCATAAAAATAAGAATGGAAATCAAAGTCAGGATTAGGGAAATGAGAGTGGTCAGACCAAAGAAAGAGGTGTGGTATAGCAGCTGGAATAGAGAATGTTGGTGCTAGTAGAATGGCCTCTAAGACACAGGTATTATTATGTTTGTACATAAATGTAAGGAGTATTCAAATAGGAGAGATGAGTTTGTTGCATTGATTGGGTCAGTATGCCCGAAGATAACTGTTATAAGTGAAAGATCAGAATTAGAAACCGAAGATATATAATTTTACAGAAGGATACGAATGTGAGAAGAGGAGAGAAGTGCTGTTAAGGATTGCAGAATTCCGGGGATTGTAGAGAATACCGATTATGAAATGTTTAAGCAAATTTTTGGGCATGTAATAAGAAGGTGATCCTGATGGGAGACTTTAATTACAGGAATATTTAATTAATTTAAGTCTGTCTGCAGATGTCTGGAAGAGGATAATAAACAGTTTAAGGAGAGATTGGCTGATGATAAGGAGAAGGAGGAAGCTAATGTTATAAAAAAAGAATCAAAGGATAGTCGTATATCAATGTATGGGGACTCGATCATTAGACGTGTCATTAGTAATAAATTGCACAAAACATGCTTTCCTGGTGGAACAATAAAGCAAATAACTGATGAGTTGCAGAAAAGGAAATACCGAGCATTAAAATTAGTAGTCATGGGCACAAGTGACTTGGTTGGGGAGAAGAAGAAGAATATTGATAGAAACTTGAGGAAGTTGTTGCAGTAGGGGAAGAAGAATAGTGTTGTTGGGAAAGTCATAGACATGTTGCCCAGATGTGATAACAGTGAATTGAGAAGAAGAGCAAAGATAATGAGTAGTAAGATGGCTGAGTTGTGCGAGGCAAAGGGGGTTCAGTTTATATCTGTGGAGTGAATTTGAAGGGAAGTTCAAAGTTGTATAACGCTGATGAATTACATTTGAAAGAGTTTAGTGTTGGGCAATTAGAAAGGTTATTGTTTTATGAGAAGGCACAAAGTTAAGAAGTTAATGTAGCAAATGATCAGAGTCTACCTGTGAAACAGGATAGCACAAATCAACAGATTGTACAGCAGGAGGAAGATAGATATGAGGTTGAAGATGTGGTTGCAGCAGCACAAAGTGATGGCATGCATAAACGTGAGGATGAGACAGGTAAGAATGGAAATCACAGTCAGGATCAGGGAAATGGGAGTGGTCAAAACGATGAGAGAAGTGCAGTAGCTAGAATAGAGAATGTTGGTGATGGTAGGATGGCCTCAAACACACAGCGATTGTTTTGTTTATAATGTAAGGAGTATTCGAAACAAGAGAGCTGAGTTTGTGGCATTGATTGAGACAGTATGCCCAAAAGTAATTGGAATAAGTGAAACTTGGTTGTCTGAGGAGGAATGTCAGAAAGAATTAAAAGGATGTATAATTTTCCAGAAGGATAGAGTTGTGAAAAGAGTAGGGGGGGGTGCCGTTAATGATTGCAGAGGAATTATGTCTGCAAAGTGTGGAAGTTCATGGCGCATGCACAGATTTTGAATCTGTGTGGTGTGAACTTGAAATAAACAGGTTAGTATATCTGATAGGATGCTGTTATAGGCCAGGGAATGCAGAGAATACTAATTGTGAAATGTTTAGGCAAATTAGTTGGGCATATAAAAAGAAGGTGATCCTGATGGGAGACTTTAATTATAGGAATATAGACTAGAAGGAGGAGATAGTGTATGCGAACAATGAGAGCGAGTTTGTGGAATTTCTGAAAGATAAGTATCTTAAGCAGCACGTCTTTGAATCAACTAGAGGCATTAATGTTTGGGAATTGGTGATAACTTCACAAGATGTAGTTGTTAATGAGGTGTTGACACTGCCACCAGTTGGTGAGAGTGATGATAAGATACTTGTTTGGGAAGTGATGAAACAAGTCACTGCCAAAAATAGATACATGTGGAAGTATAAAACAGGTGATTATAGGAAGCTCTGTGGTCAACATCAGTACATTGGATAGATGAGCTGAGCAGAAAAGATGTTGACAATGCATGGAAACTCATAAGGCAGTATCTGACAAAAGCAATGTATGACTGCATTCCAAGGGTTAAGCGAGTAAATAGAGCAGGAGTGAAATGGATGAACAGCAAAATCAAGCAAGCTGTACTGAAAAATAAAATGTTATGGAGGAGGTACAAGACAGTTGGTGGTGATCAGATTCATGAAGTGTATAAGGTGTAGGCTAGAAAGGTGATGAGCATGGTAAAGAAAGAATAGGTGCAGTATGAGAAGAGATTGGCTGGTCAGGCCAAGGTTAACTCAAGGGAAGTTTTCTGCTACATGGCAAGCAAGAGGAAGAATAATTATTGCAGACTAACATTGTTGGATAGTCATGGCAGCAGACTAACAGCTGCAAAGGATATAGCGGAATTATTGAACGAGCAGTTTATCAGCATATGTCATACTGATATAAATTATCTGGTACAATATATAGAAGAGAGGCAAGTATTAGAAGAATGGGAAGTGAAAGAAACGGAGGTGTATCAGATGTTGGTTGGGTCAGATGTGAATAAGGCTGTGGGAATGGATGATATATTACTACGTATTCTTAAGGAACGTGCACCACAGTTGGTTATGCCCTTGACCTGGTTATTTAATGAAAGTCTTGCATTGGGTAGGATTCCTAAGAGTTGAAAGAAGGCAAAATAGTACCATGCCGCAAGCATGGTTCTAAGACCGAAGTTTCCAACTATAGGCCAGTCTGTATAGCTATGATTCTGGTCGAGGAGTTGGAAAGATTGGTTAGGAATAGAATACAGAATTGGGTTGATGGACATGGCATTCTTTATGAAGGTCAGCATGGATTTGTGAAGGGTAGGTCCTGTTTCAGTAATTTATTTGCATTTTATAATAAGGTTACAAGTGTGTTAGATAAGGGAAAATCATATACAGTGATATTCTTAGACTTTGCAAAAGAGTTTGATAGATTACCAGATGATAAGTTGATGTACAAGCTGCAGAGGATGCGAATTGACAATATATTGGTTAGATGGATCAGAGATTAGCTCTCTAAACGATACCAGCAGGTTGTGAATGATGGAGCAGTGTCTCAAAAAAAGAAGGATAACCAGTGGCATGCCCAAGGGTTCTGTTCTTGGGCCCCTGCTGTTTAACTTGTTTCTAAACTGTATCGGAGGTGGCCACAACGTGGCTTGCAAGCTGCATGCAGCTCGCATCCACACGTCACTTGGATCTTAACAATCTACCAGGAAAAAATAAACAAAAAGAGAAGAGGAGACAGTAAAAAAGAGGAACAAAATAAAAACGGAGAGGAGAGGGAGACAAACAGGTTTAATACAAATTTCTGCAATAAAAAATGTTTAATTCGAAACACGTTATATGAAGTTTACTTTGAACAATTAAAATAATTTTAAAGTCAAAATACTTTAGTTACTTATTTACTAGTAGAGGCCTTCCTTGTATCCATTTTCTTTGTAAGCTCCTTAAAATTATGTGTGTAATTAGTCAGAGCAGTTCTTACATGCTCGTTACAACCTCGCCATGCGCACACTCACTCCCATACCATCACATCGGTCAAGGGTTGCAACTCTTCTAAGTCTTACCAAAACTATTTTGGCTCCAAAAGGATACGTGGTTGGCTATCCCTGTGTACTGACTGGGGATCTTCAGTTATTTGCTGATGATGCAAAGTTGGGAAGAATTATAAGTAACTGCTGATGCTGAATCCCTTCAGGAGGATTTGAATAGGCTTTTTACTTGGACAAAAGAGTTTGGTTGTAGTTTTAATATCAAGAAGTGCAATGTGTTGCATTTTGGAGTGCAGAAATATAAAGAAATAAAAATATTGAACCTGTGTACTATATCGATGGTGCCATACTGGATGATATTAGAGATTTCTGAGGGCATATTGCTAGTGTTGCAAAGGTTGCACATTGTAGTGCTGCTATGATAAGAAGTACTCTAACATGCAAAGATAACGAAGTGGTTGTGCTACTGTATAAGGCACTGGTCAGACCACTATTGGACTATTGTACTCAGATCTGGTCACCTTATTTTTCAATGTGATGGGGAGAGGGTCCAGAGATTGAGTGACTTAGACAATATCAGGAGTTTGGAATGCTGGCAATAGAGAGAAGTGGAAGAGATGCGGATTGCAGAGTTTGGTGGATAAGGGGGAAGAGATGTGATATAATAGAGATGTTTAAGTTAGTGAGAGGATTTTACCAAATTAATCCAGAGGGGGATTATAAAAAGAGTAGAAGTGATTGGGAAAGGACAAGAGGTCATTCCTGAAAGTTTTGTAAAAGTGTGGTGAAGAAGAGTGTGCAGAGTAGATATTTTACATGGAGAATTGTCAGTGAATGGAATGCATTACCAGAATGAGTTGTTAATGCAGGAAGTGTTAAGGACTTTAAGAATGATAAATATGTTGTCAATTGAATGATCCTCCTGTGATGAGTCTGTCTACTCCATGGAGAGTGTAATAATAATAATAATATTATATCTCTATTTTGTATTTCTTAAACCCTTTGATATGGATCACTTGTTAAAAATGAAATGTTTGAAACAAAATACAAAATAGTGAAGAAATGAAAATATTATGTAACTAAGAAAGAACATTGATGCATCAGGAGCAAATATTTTTAATGAAAGCAACAAGCTTGAGCCATCATTTATTATAACATAAATGTTAAAAGTACTTTATAATTATTTGTGTTTAAATGAAATGTTATAACTTCTCCCAAATTACTTTTAGCTGAGAGTGTGTGTGTGTGTGGTGGTGGTGGGGGGGGGGTTGTATATGAGTGTTAATAAAATTTTGGGTAGCACTGCCATAGAGCAGTGTTTCTCAAAGAAGCAAGCAGAATATAAAACCTATTTGATTATGGTATCATACTGGATCTGTGTCTTATGAAGAACAAGAAGGTAGAAGTTTGCTCAAAAAAAATTAGTTTCTCAAAAACTCACCATAGAATTGCGATAAAATGTTATGGTATTATTATTATTATTATTCAGGCCTCCATGGAGTTGAAAGACTCATCGTGGGAGGTCCTTCCTAAGAACATAAAGTCTGTTAAGACTCATCGAAGGGAGGCCCCCCCCCCCTAAGAAACACAGTCTATCATACCACTCCTTAAACTCATTGACCATTCTCGCTCTCACCACTCCATCAGGCAATGCATTCCATGGTTCAACCACCCTCAACGCAAAGAAACCACTCCTCACCCTCTTGCTCACAGTTTCCTTTCGTAACTTCCAGGGATGGCCTCTTGTCATCACTCCTTCCTGCTGTTCAACCAAGCAAAAGAACTCCCCAGTGTCAATCCTGTAACCACCTCTCAACAGTTTAAAAGTCTCAATCATATCACCTCTCTTTCTTCTATCCACCAAACTCTGCAGTCCACATTCCCTCAGCCGATCCTCATAACTATCCTTGTACAGTCCTGAAACCATCTTTGTCATCCGTCTTTGTATTCTTTCCACAGCTAATTTATCCCCTTCAAATCCTGGAGACCAAATCTGAGAACAATAGTCCAAGTGTGGTCTGATCAGAGTATTAGCATATTATATTAAGTTGCAGATAGGATTTTGTAGGCAAAAGTTTTCATTGAGAGACCTATTTATATATAAAGTAATCATTATTATTTTTTTTTTTTTATTTTTTTTTTGCAACAGGGTTTTAATTTCTGAATTTAAGAAAAAAAAAATTAAAACTCCACTACTTCGAAGACATTATTATTATTATTATTCGTGACACCTCCAAGGAGTCCGAAGACTCATCGCAGGAGGACACCCACCATACATCTGTCTCCACCACTACACCAAACCTCTACTACCAATCATCTCCATCAATGGCATCTACTGCCCACCACCACAACTAGTATTTTTTGTCTGTAAATTGCGTGTGTTCTGAAGAGCCGATTTGTCTGTATGCAGGATGAAAAACCTAAGTTTCCGGGAGAAAAAACCCTGCTACCTCCGTATGAGATCGGCTAACTCATCTTCAATTGAAAAAGTCCACATAAAGATTCCTCCCATCACTATGAGAATCGAACTTAGGCCTATTCCAATTGAATGGTGCAATGTACCGTCGTTTTCTTCCAATTGCGCTATGGAGGCACTTGTTTAGACATGTTTAGACATTCATGTAAGAAAAAATCATAAAGAAAAAAAATATATATATATATATTAGGATAACCAAGTAATTTTATAAACTTGGTTATTTTAACTCCTAATCCCAAGTATGCAAACAATTAAGTTTGCGCCTGAAACAAATGTTCAAGTCTAAAGATGGTACAACAACAGGCCAACTCATTGTAAAGGTGGGTAAAGCTCTGATCACTATTCTTAGTATTTTCCCATAATGTAAAGCACATCTCACTAGAAGATGTACACTGCAATGCATTATGGGTGGCGTCACTACCCAGACCGGTTTCAACCTTTTTTGAGGTCTCCTCAGTGAGTAGCTAGACCCTAAATACCAAGGTTTTATTAATATTCACTGAGGAGACCTCAAAAAAAAGGTTGAAACCGGTCTGGGTAGTGACGCCACCCATAATGCATTGCAGTGTACATCTTCTAGTGAGATGTGCTTTACATTATGGGAAAATACTAAGAATAGTGATCAGAGCTTTACCCACCTTTACAATGAGTTGGCCCGGTGTTGTACCATCTTTAGACTTGAACTTTTGTTTTAGGCGCAAACTTAATTGTTTGCGTACTTGGGATTAGGAGTTAAAATAACCAAGTTTATAAAATTACTTTGTTATCCTAATATACAATATCCCCAAGTTAAAAAATTTATTACATCTATATCTCCTCCAGAGATTTTTATTAAAAATAAAAACACCTTGCTGCAACTTCTATAGGTAAAGGTGATAAGGTTCCGTATTACTAAAACCTTGGTATTTAGGGTCTAGCTACTCACTGAGGAGACCTTAAAAAAAAGGTTGAAACCGGTCTGGGTAGTAACCCCACCCATAATGCATTGCAGTATGCATCTTCTAGTGAGATGTCCTTTACATTATGGGAATATACTAAGAATAGTGATCAGAGCTTTACCCACCTTTACAATGAGTTGCCCTGGTGTTGTACCATCTTTAGACTTGAACTTTGTTTCAGGCGCAAACTTAATTGTTTGCATACTTGGGGTTAGGAGTTAAAATAACAAGTTTATAAAATTACTTGGTTATCCTAATATACAATATCCCCAAGTTAAAAAATTTATTACATATATATATATATATATATATATATATATATATCTTGCATAAAAAAAAAAAAAACCTAATACACTGTTCATTACACACAGTGTATTAGGTTTTTTTTTTTTTTATGCAAGAGAGAAGAAAATTTGAGATTGAGTAAATTCACACATATTGTTTTTGTTTTAGCAATGTTCCAACCGAAGTGCAACTTCCCGGTGATGCAAAAGCAAGAAATGTTTACTGTGGAATAGATGGTAGTATGTTTATTGCAGAAACCGGAGCAGTTTTATCCTGTGGACGAAATGATTACAATAAATTGGGATTAAATAAAAGAAATGGTTTCCTGATGCAGATGAAAAACCTAATGATAAAGGTTTGTTATGTTTAACTGATATCTGCAGTCATTTTATTATTATTATTATTATTATTATTATGATAGGAGTATCTCCATGGGATCATAAGATTCCTTATGGAAGATCCACACTAACCATTATTCACATAGTACCAATCATCCTCTCTTTAAACATAAACTTAATTTCTGTTGTACACTACTGCCTCTGGCAATTTATTCCAGTCAATCCACTGTTCATCTGCCTCTAGCAATCTATTCCACTCTCCAAGCGACCTTACTAACTGTGCTCTTACATGTCTTATATGGATATTCTTGTTCTTTTGCTACTTCATGTATTGAAAAATTTCTTTTGTATCAATCTTATAGAATCTCTTTAATATAAGTTTTTATCACATTCTCCCTTCTCTTTCTGTCAACTGAACTTTACTACCAATACACCTTTAGTCTGTTCTCAGAGGGGGGACATTCTATAGAACTGTCACCAACTTGGTCATTCCTGTATGAATTTTCTCATACAGGAATGTATGAGATCATGTGACCAAATTTGTGCACAGTAGTCAAGATTCTGATTAATCATAGTCTTATAAAGAGAGATAATAGCCTGTCTGTCTTTACTTGTCATTGTGTTTCTCCACGTCCAGGTAATCATTTAAGTTAATTTGCTAACTTTTGCAATATGTCCTCTGTACTTCAACTCTCTGCCCACCATCACCATATTCCTAGCATTGTCAATTTCCTGCAATCCAGTACCACCAGTATGTAATCTTTTCATCTAAAAGTGCATAACCTTACATTTTGCAGTATTAAATTGACAACCATTGGTTGTCAAGTTAATATTGAAAATTGAGTGGGGTGGCCCACTCTACCATACACTACTCTCTGATGTCTGTCTGTCATCTCTCACTTTCCATGCTACCAGTTTCTTATCCATTCCTATATGCTCCAACTTATGTAATAGTTTTGCATGCAATATTCTGATAAATGCCTTTTAAATTCCAGCAGTATAGTGGCTATTAGAAAGCCATTCTACCTACAATAGAGTATCATATTCCCATCCACCCATTCCCAAAGTTTACCTTTTGCCAACTTTTCCAACTTTCCAACACCATTCTGAAATTCTAATCGGTCTGTGCTTCACTACTTTAGTCTTTAAGCCACCTTATGGGAACAGAACTATCTTATCCTCTTTCCATCCCTTTTGAAGCCACAGCTGAGACTTCAAAGGGGTGGAAAGAGGATAAAATAGTTCCATACTTTTCTCTGATGAAGGCAAGAACTTCATCATAGGCATTTTCTATTCTCCTACACATTAACATAGCACACAGGCTAATATGCTGTCTGGTTCCATTGCTGTATTCACATTGATATTTTCGATATGCTAGTTTTCCTTACTCAATTGTCAATATGCTGAGAAATTGTAGTTCACACTTAATTCTCATGCAGTGTCTTTCTCACTTCACCTTCACTTTCTCACTTCACTAACTGCAAAGTCTCAACCTGGATTAGTATTTTTTTTTTTTTTATTGTCGATGTTAGTGAGGCTATTGGTGCACAAAAGGGTAGGGTGATAAATGGTTGTAGTGGCTGGAATGAATGATTTAAAAGGAGAAAAGTATAGCAAGAAAGAGAGAGAGAGAGGGAGGACATGAAAGAATTACTGGGAGTAACCAAAGAAAAGAGCGAGACAGTTAACATAGTGAGTTTGTTTTGCCATGGTATGACAGAGTAGAGCTGACAGAGAGTACAACCATAATACTAAAAGACTCAAGAACCCTAATGTGAATAGTGAATACATCTGTTGGATTGGATGGTATACCAGCTCGAGTCTTACATGAAGTGGCAAAGGAATTGTCAGTGAAATTGACTGAGAATCAGGGAAAATATGCAGACATCAGCGAGGCGATTAAGGGTAAGAATGTGTATAATATGCATATGTTAGTACCATAAGTAACAAACCAGAATTTGATGGTTAGTATAAAGAATCAGGATAGAGGTGAGCTTAAGGGGCTTTTGCACTTTATGTACACTAATGCCAGGAGCATTAGGAACAAGCAGGCGAAATTTTTGGTATTGGTTGGCTCATCCCAGCCAAAGGTTATTGGCATTAGTGAGACATGGCTAACAAAAGATGATATAGTTAGTGGGATGGAATGTGAAGAGTATAGTGTGTTCAGGGAGGATAGAGAGAAAAGAATGGGGGGAAGGAGTGTTATTGATGATAGCCGATGAACTTCAACCAAAGAAAGTAGAGGCTCTACTGCCGGACAGTAAAAATAGCACATTTGAGGCTTTCTAGTGAGAGATTCAGGCCAGCAAAGCAAAATATACAGTTGGATGCTGCTGTAGACCAAGGGATGGAAAAGATGATGGAGATAGTATGCATCAGCAAATAGACTCAATGAGTGGAAGACAGACAATTATTATGGGGGATTTCAACTTTGGTAACATCGATTGGAAGGAGAAGAGAGGACACATGGGAGGAAGGAAATGGATTTTATGCAGTTACTAAGGGATAATTACCTGAGACAGCATGTAATGGATTATACTAGGGATTCAAGAGTGCTCGATGTAGTAATAATTGCATCTGAGAATTTGTCTATAATGAATGACCACTTTTTTAAATAACGAAAATCCAAACCATAGGATCCATTGGGAAAAGGCTAAACTTTTACATAGATCTTTATTTAAACATGAACGTTTATACAAAGAAAGTTCTGAAGCCCTTCAGAATATAAGAAATATAAGAAATACAATTTTGCCACTACTTACAAACCTATCGACCAAATTTACAACTTATTACCTTCTCCTAAGGACAAATTCTCACCCTTGATGTTACCTGGTGTTTATGAGATTCCATGCTCATGCAAATTATCTTACTTTGGACAGACAGGTAGGTCTGTTCAGAAATGCATCTCGGAACATCAAGACCACATTCATCTTCTTAAACTGCAGAAATCTGGCCTCTCTCAACACGGAATTGAAAATCCAAACCATAGGATCCATTGGGAAAAGGCTAAACTTTTACATAGATCTTTATTTAAACATGAACGTTTATACAAAGAAAGTTCTGAAGCCCTACTACACAGACCAAACCTAAACCGCAACGACGTTCTTACTATTCCTAAAGTATGGGAAATTATCATACAAAATTGTGTTAAATAATTAACGTTTTTTTTTATTTTTTTTTTTTTATTGTTGTTGTTGTTGTTGTTGTTGTACTACTTTAGCACGTTATGCACGTTTTCATGAGATTCTATTGTAATCATGCACCCTAACTGTATGTTATTCCTAATTTTGTTTAAATACTGTACTGATGATGTCCTAAGATATTTAGGATGAAATATTTACAATTAAATAATTTTCACTGTGGTTTGTACGTGTGTTTCTTCTAATTATGAATATGACCACGTTGCCACCAACTGGTGTTAGTGATCATATGGTCTTGGCCTGGAAGGTGGATAAACGTGTGGAATTTTCAGTTAAGATGAGATATATATTTATATTTGGAATTACTGGGCTGGTAAGTATGACAAGCTTAGGAGATTACTTGAATCAGTGCCATTGCATGTAAAACTGTTAGGGCTGGATGTTGATAGTTCATGGAAGTGGTAAAGGAGTGTTTGAGGGGGGTAATGGCAGACTGCATACCTTGAGTTAGGAGAGTAAATCAAGTGGGAGTTAAATTGATGAATAACACCATCAATTTAATATTCATCAATTCATTAAGGAGGAAGGTGACCTGCAGGCACATGAACAGTACAAGGCACAGGCCAGAAGGGTAACTAATGTGGTAAGAAAGGCAAACGCAGATTATGAAAGGGAGTTAGCAATGCAGGCTAAAGAGAATCCCAAGCAGTTCTTTTTGATATTCTGCAAGTAATGAAATGCAAAGAAAGAATGTATATGGCAGAATGATTTTAAGGAATGCCGATGGTAGGGAAGTAACTGAATCAGTTGAAATAGTAGAATTACTAAGTGAACACTTCGCAAGAGTATATCATCCAGGCAGTGATATTGCAGGAATGAGGGAACCGATCGCTTATACAGGAATAAAGAATTGAGGTGAATGAAATGGAGGTGAACGGTATGTTACAGAACCTTAATGTGAATACATCTATGGGATTGGATGGTATACCAGCTTGAGTCTTACATGAAACGGCAAAGGAATTGTCAGTACCTTTGACTGATTAGAATTTTAAGTTTAAGTCTCAGCTCTGGATTAGTCCCAAGGGGGTGGAAAGAGAGGGAAATGATTCCATTGTAAAATTAAAATTCGATGCAGTGTAAATTTTTCTATTTTTTATTGCATCGACTTTTACAGGGGTCACATCCAAAATTCACAAAAAGTAAACTTGTAAATTTTATATGTAAATAATACTAACAGCCCATATATTAAAACTCAGAGGAATTAGCATGATAAAGTGTGCAAATAGAAGATATGTGAATATGTTAAATTCAAGGGCAATGCCATAGAAATTAGAAATGTATTCTAATTGTCTAAGTAAGTAATACCAAAAGCTCATGTATAGAAACCCAGAGGAATTAACATGCTAAATAGAGTAAACAGAAGATATCTATCTTAAAATGTTATGTTCAAGGGCAACGCCTTTCAATTCGGAAATGTATTGATGTTAGCATTTAGTATAAAGGAAACCTATTGTATCCAAAGTCAGTCTGATACCACCTTCAAGGTCAATAGTAAAAGAGGGCGGTATAACAGAAGCAGTTTCGCTATGCTGTAAAAAGGATTAAATATACTCTTCAGGGAGAGCTAGAAATCTGTGCTTTCAAGAAGGTTAAGAGTTTGTGCGTGAAAGTACGGGGGGGGGGGGGATCTCAGACCATAGTTCAGAGTTTGTGCTGGAATGTTTGGGGTCCCAAACCTTCGCCCAGGGTCCTGCGGAAAACCAAATATAAGGATCATAGAAAGGAGATCGAGGATCGATATTCGACCATCGGCAGAGTTGACGCCAAGAGAAAAAAGAGGGAGTCGATCCATGGACCACGTCGAATCCAGATGAGGTTGTGGAGAGAAAACCGGAGGTGAAAACTTACAGAGCGAATGGCTGCCCAGGACCAGGATGACTAAGCCTTGATCATCAGCCCTTATGTCCGAGTATCTATAACGCCGAAAAATCGTGCTCCAGCCCCCCTCATGCCATTCCAAAGAAGAATGCGGTATCCATGACTTCTAAAATAATTGCCCAAGACCTGACATAGATAGGAATCCAGGAAATCTGTAAAGGACGTACGAACAAGTGCACTATACTGATGAAGGAGTCGTGTGAGTTCATTTTAGTTGTAAATTTCTTATGTTGCGAAGGTCTGTTTAGAAGGACTGATAACACTGGCCAACAAAAAAAAAATTTTTTTCTGCTGAATATGATCTGACACTTGTTTTTTACTAATTTGGGTGTGCTGGTTTCAAATATCAAACCCATTTTTCTCTATCACGTCAGGTTTTTCCTCTATGGCATTTTCTTTTTGCTAATTTGTAAGTTTTTGATAGTTTTTAGGAGGCAGTACTATTTAGAGGATAAAAAAAATCGATTTTTTAATATTATTTTCTAAAAGTATGTACTTTTAAAAATCTGGTCCTAACTTTTTATCAAGACATTCGAAAAATTCCCGAAGATATAGTCTATTATTCAAAGCGGTGCGCAGATCAGAATCGGAGCACTCACCGCTCTCGCTTGTTAGTAAACGAATAAATACGTAAAAACCTGCAACAGCACATATTGGCGCTTTGAATGCGAGAGAGGCCGATAACCGACCTAATACATTTAGGTGATGAAAAGTAGGCGATGACAACTGCCTAAAACAAATTAATGCTATATGCATCATAGTGGACAAAGACTCATTCCAATCGAAATCAGTCAATCGTTAATCTATCGTGAAAGTATGATGAGCGCTTATAACGTTTCAATAAAGTCTCTGGTTTTTTTTGTCTTGTTAATTGCATGTTAGTCGGCAGTGAAGAAAATACATCATGTCTACTACTGGAAATTGTGTCAATAGTGTAGATTCCTTCTGCTACATTTGTGGCAGCTTTACTGTTCCCAGTCAAAGGACGAATATCACTGATTTCGTTAAGAAAGTGTACTTTGCATACTTTGACATTAAAATTGCAGATCAGGACAAGTCATGGGCTCCAAATAAAGTGTGTAAGTCATGTGTAGAAAATTTACGACAGTGGAGCAAGGGAAAACGCCAAAATTTAGCTTTTGGCATTCCAATGATTTGGCGTGAACCAAAAAATCACATAGATGATTGCTGTTTTTGTTTAGTTCAGACTTCAGGTTATAATAAGAAGAATAAGAAAAAAATTGTGTATCCAAATCTCGACTCAGCAATTCGGCCAGTTGCTCATTCCAATGAAATAGCTGTGCCAATTTATAAAGGACTTCCTTTACTTGAGAACGAGCATGATCGGGATATGCCAGATGTTCTTGAGGAGCAAGACCCGGATGTTGATTTAGACAATGAAAATTTAATTTCTAGTTCTGGACCGCAATGTTTTACTCAAGCGGAATTGAATGACTTAGTAAGAGATTTGGGCCTATCAAAGGAATCATCGGAATTGTTAGCTTCAAGATTAAATGAAAAAACTTACTGGAGCAAGATACGAAGATAACTTTTTATCATAGCAGGGAAAGTAATCTTGTACAATATTTTAAACACGGAGTGTGGGTTTGTTTACTGTAACAATGTGTCAGGTTTACTAACTGAAATGAGTGTTGTACAATATCATCCAAATGAGTGGCGTTTATTTATCAACAGTTCAAGCAGAAGTCTCAAGTGTGTCTTACTACACAATGGGAATGTATATGGCTCAATTCCTATTGGCTATTCAATCCACTTAAAGGAAACATATGAGGACATTAAAAAGGTTCTGAAGTTATTAAAATATACAGACCATAACTGGATCATCTGTGTGGATCTTAAAATGGTGAACTTTTTACTTGGCTTTCAAAGAGGATATACAAAGTTTCCGTGTTTTCTATGCTTCTGGGATAGTCGAGCTAGAAACCAACACTGGAGTCAGAAACATTGGCCTCTTAGAATATCCTTAAATGTTGGAGAACAGAATGTTATAAATCAACCTTTAATCGACAGAGAAAAAATCATTTTTCCACCTCTACACATCAAACTAGGTCTTATGATGCAGTATGTTAAAGCTTTAGATTTACAAGGTGACTGTTTCCAATACATATGTGAAAAATTTTCCACGCCTTAGTCATGAAAAAATTAAATCCGGTGTATTTGATGGACCACAAATTAGAACTTTAATGAGAGACCCAAATTTCATCAACTCTATGAATGAAATTGATAAAGAGGCCTGGACTTCATTTACGATGGTTGCGAATAATTTTCTTGGAAACAAAAAAGCGTGCAATTACAATTTAGTGGAAACAATGCGTGAAAATTTCTAGCACCTAGGTTGCAACATGAGCATAAAGCTTCATTTCCTATACGGTCATCTTGATAGATTTCCCGAGAATTTAGGTGCTGTAAACGATGAACAAGGCGAAAGATTTCATCAAGACTTAAAAACTATGGAAGATCGGTACCAAGGAAGATGGGATTCTCACATGGCCGACTACTATTGGAGTATTCAAAGGGATTGCCAAAACAGAACACACAGCAGAAATTGCTACAAACAAAAATTTATTGCCTGAAACTCATGTGTAAGTAAAATTGTTATTTTTTTATAAATATTCTTGTAATTTTTAATGAATATTGTTAAGTAGTTATGTATTTAATTATCGGCCTCTCTCACATTCAAAGCACCCCGTTGCAGGTTCTTACACATTTATTCATTTACTAACAAGCGAGAGTGGTGAGTGCTCCGATTCTGATCTGCGCGCCGCTTTGAATAATAGGCTATATCTTCGTGAATTTTTCGAATTTCTTGATAAAAAGTTAGGAACAGATTTTTAAAAGTACTTACTTTCAGAAAATAATATTATAAAAATCGATTTTTTTTGATCCTCTAAATAGTACTGCCTCCTTAAAAATATCAAAAACTTACAAATTAGCAAAAAGAAAATGCCATAGAGGAAAAACCTGACATGATAGAGAAAAATGGGTTTGATATTTGAAATCAGCACACCCAAATTAGTAAAAAACAAGTCTCATATAAAACTCAGCAAAAATTGTGTTGGACTGTGTAATCTTATAGAATTACTATATATAGTAGAATGAAAATTTGTTTGCATAAAGAGAAATTGTTTTCAAAGTAATTTTTTCAATTGCAAAAGACTGTTTTAAAAGGACTGATAAGATTATAGAATTACTATGTATAGTGTTATGAGAGATAGTTTGCATATTAATGTTATTATATATTAAGTGAAAACTGGAATTTATGGTTATTGTTAATCAAGGCATGATAATTCCTAAATTGTAAATGGGCTGATAGCCTTCTAATTAAATTGCTTAATTATTTGTATTATATGTGTTTTGTAGCTTGCTTAAGTAAATGTCCTAAAGAATGTTTCATCTAAAGTGTTTAACTTAGAAAAGAGTGAGAAGTAGCATTTCTTTAGTGTATAATTTGTATGATTGTTGCAGTATAAACATCTTTGTTTTATTTAAAAAAGAGTGCCACCTGATCTTTTACACAATGCGCTGTTCCAAATAAATATGATTCTGTGAGCGGGAAGTTAAATAATAGGTACGAATTAAAGTTAAGAGTTAGCCACGACTGTAAATAATTATTGAGAAGGGCCTAATATAAAAAGCGAACTGTACTGGAAGTATTGATATTTCTTATACCACAAGGAGACCTTTAGTGGCATAGTCTTTAATAAAATATAAATTTCTAGAGATCTCCAGTTTTATAGAATACTGAAGGTAGAGCAAAGATAATAAAGTTAATAGAGTACATGAAAGGATAAAAAGTACGGATAAAATAAGGATAGTGAAGAATAGAGATATAGAAGTAGTAATCTAATTATAAAGAAGAATTTAGAAAAAGTAGTTAAATACAAACGTATACAAATAGATACAAACAAAGTCCTACTTAAAAAATTCTCAACACTTTGTGGACAAACTAAAAAACATAAAAATTACACAAACAGACATAATGGCCAGCCTAGATGTAGTGTCCTTGTTCACAAATGTACCAGTAGAAGAAGTAATGAACATTATCGAAGATATCTTTCCTGCAGATATCACAAAGATGTTCAAGCATTGCCTACAATCGAATTTTTTCAACGTTAACAACAAGATATACAAACAATTAGAAGGCCTAGCCATGGGCAGCCCTCTGTCGCCACCATGTGCAGACCTTTTCATGGAGAAATTTTAAGATGAAATATTCACCAGCATTACTCCTAAACCTTCTATATGGTGGAGATATGTGGATGACATCTTCATCATATGGAAAGACAACTTAGAAAGCCTACATCTGTTTGTTAACAGAATCAATGCACTCCACAATAAAATAAAATTTACTCTAGAAGTAGAAAATAACGAACAGCTACACTTCTTGGACTTACTAGTAAAAAGACAAGGAAACAACATTAAACTGTCGATTTACAAAAAACCAACGGACAGTGGAAGATATCTACATTATTCTTCTAACCATCATAGGTCACAGAAACACAGCATCATCCACATGCTAAGAAATCGAGCTAGAAAATTTATCTCTGACGAGGAAGAAGTTCAAACAGAACTGTCTCAAATAGCTACAACTCTATCACAAAATGGTTATCCTAGACACATCATCAACAAATTTCTATACATAGATAACCAACAAGAAAGAACAGTCGCCCAGCATATCTCAACAGCAAACTTCAACAAAAATTGCAAGATTGTTAAAGACATAACATCAGGGTTGTATTTAAACCAACAAATAGCATAAGACAGGTCCTATGATCCCCTAAAGACAGTGTGCCATTTTATAAATATCCAGGTGTCTATAATATTCCATGCACGTGCGGTCTTTCCTACATCGGACAGACTTCGAGAAGCCTGGAAATAAGACAGAAAGAACATATAGGCGATGTTAATCACAACAGAACGATCACCTCAGGATTGGCACATCACTTTTCAACTTTGAACCACACTATAGACTGGAATAACAGCTCCATGCCCTACGTAGACGAGGATTACAGACATCGAGTATTTAAAGAAGCGACAGTTGTACTACGTACGGGAAGTAACCTAAACAGAAATCAAGGGGCCATTCTGAACGATACCTGGAAAAATCTAATTAACTCCCTCAGTTCAACAGAGCTACAGTACGCAAATAATCATATTACGCGTTTGCATGTAACGCACGTTCATGATGCTGAGTAGTTATGTCACGCGAACGTGTCACCCTAGCTACCTAACAGGTACTAACGGTTCTTTGTATTTTGAAACCTTTTTTGCATTTACCTCTTTTTTGTACTATGCAAGCCTTGAAAAAGCTGGTCAGTTACTAGCGAAACTGGTAGGCAATTTGTAAGAGCTTAAGTACGTTGTAAATATATAGTCTATGTAACAATAAATCTTTATTTTGTAATACTTTATGACCAAAACATGTACAATTTAGATACAGTAGTGTTTACAAAAGCACAATAACTATAATATTACAATATAGAGCACAATAACCATCCGTTTACACCATTGCATAAAGGATGCTCGAAGACTGTTGTAAATTACCGACCGATCATCATATCAGGAGTCATTGTCCAGGTATTGGAGAAGTTGGTCAAGAGAAAAATACAGGAATGGATAGATAGAAATGGGATTCTGTATGGAGAGCAGCATGGTTTTGTGAAGGGTAGATCATGCCTCAGTAACTTTCTCATGTTTTATAATACAGTGACGGCTGAGTTGAATAAAGGTAATGGGGTTTACAGTGATACTGGTGGACTTTGCAAATGCTTTTGATGGGATACCACACGGAATTCTAATCAGTAAACTGCAGCACATGGGGATGAATATAGGGTTGGTGAGATGCTGTGGCAGCCCATGAAGTTTAAAGTGGAGGTGCTGCCTATACAAAATAATTTAAAAAAATTATTTTTTTCCTAATCAGTAACCAATTTATTAATAAATAAATATGTTGATTTATTTATTAATAAATTGGTTACTGATTAGGAAAAAAAATAATTTTTGTAAATTATTTTGTATAGGCAGCACCCCCACTTTAAACTTCACGGGCTGCCACCGGTGAGATGAATAGGAGAGTGGTTGATGGAGAGATATCAGAGAGTAGTTTATTGTAATGTTCTTTTCGTCCACTGATTATATATAAAACTGGGTTTAACTGGTCAGAGGTTTTTTTATTGTAAAGTAATAGCCTACTAGTTTCGCCGACTTGACTGTTGGCTTCGTCTGGGAATACAAGGTGACAAAATAGCTTAAAAAAGATCAAAAAACAAGCTAAGGATATCAGGTTAAAACTTAAACGAACGTTAAATATTATCTAAATTCAAATAAAATGCTACATCAAATGCATGGTGCGTGTATGTTATCAGTCATTGTTATACATGTATGTTCTATAATTGGCAACAGAATTGAACTCTGATGTGTTGAATGATCTTATGAGACTTTTCCATATGTCACTGAGGATCATCCCATAGTTTCTGTTCAGACTGCCTCTTGAACGGATAACTACTGTAGCTTCTTTGATATTGAGGGAATGAAGATCTTCTTCCAAGTACAGCATAGTAATTTTATCCCATTCGATGTTATGATTGGTATTAGGTAATAACAACCTCGAAGACATTCCAGCTTGGCGCTCCATTTTTCTAATACCAATCATAACATTGAATGGGATAAAAGTACTATGCTGTACTTGGAAGAAGATCTTCATTCCCTCAACATCAAAGAAGCTGCAGTAGTTATCCGTCCAAGAGGCAACCTGAACAGATCCTTGGTGACATATGTAAAAGTCTCATAAGATCACTCAACACATCGGAGTTCAATTTTGCTGCCAATAATAGAATGTACATATATAACAATGACTGATAACATACACGCTCCATGCATTTGATGTAGCATTTTATTTGAATTTAGATAATATTTAAGATTGGTTTATGTTTTAACCTAATATCCTTAGTTTATTTTCTGATCTTTGTTAAGCTGTTTTGTCACCTTGTATGCCCAGACGAAGACAATAGTCAAGTCGGCAAAACTAGTAGGCTATTACTTTACAATAAAAACCTCCAACTAGTTAAACCTAGTTTTATATACAGAATAGTTTATTCAGGAGTAGAGTTCAAAAGAAGACCTGTGACTAGTGGTGTGCCGCAGGGTTCTATTCTTGGAAATGTTCAGTTATTTGCCAATGATGCAAAGTTGGGTAGAGCAATGGCTAGTACAGATGATGTGAAAATTTTGCAGGATGATTTGGATAGATTGGCAGACTGGGCTAAGAAGAATGGATGTCGGTTTAATGTGACAAAATGCAAGGATATGCATTTTGGGATGAAAAGATTATCAGCGGTATACCACATTGGTGGAACTGAACTCCAGGAAATTGATGAAGCCAGAGACTTGGGAGTATTATTGGATAGGGAGTTAAAGTTAAGGAAGAACATAGCAAAAGTGGCTAAAGCAGTTCATCAGATCACTTGATTACTGAAGAGTACTTTGACAAGCAGGTTATTGTTCATCTTTATCAAGCCTTGATAAGACCCCCATCTTAACTACTACATGCAGATCTGTACACCAGGGTTTCTTGGTTATGGGGAGGAGGTGGAGAGGATCCAGAGGCAAATGACCAAGATGGTCATTTGCCTCTGGATTTGTAGCTTACAGAAACTGGCTGATAGACAAAAAAAGGGGCGATATGATCGAGACATTCAAATTACTGAGGGGTTTTTACAAGATTAATTCAGAGGAAATTTTTCAGAATAGGTCTGGTGGGGAGAGAGAACTAGAGGCCATCCATGGAAACTGAGTAAGAGTGTAGTTAGCAAGGGTGTTAGAATTAGGTTTCTTGCTTCGAGAGTGCTTAATGAGTGGAATAGGTTACCAGAGTCTGTTGTGGGTGCAGTGACTGTGAATGACTTCAAAGCAAGTATGATGGATACTGTGCAAATGCTGAATAGTTCTTGACATGAGGTTTAGAGTCTCTCTTGATGAGTCTGAGGACTCCTTTGAGTTGCTCATAATAATAATAAAAATTTATTTTGCTTCTGTCACTTTCATATCAGTGGCTCTTATGAAAACTGTCCTTCAATAATCATTATCTTATTTGCTACAGAGTGAAAATTTTCTTTTGAATTTACTTGGGCCTCCTTAGCTAATTTTCCCTCATAATTTGATTTCGTCCTTCTTACCATACTGTCAACTAAACTCTTCAATCGACATATCTTCAATTTATTATCATGGAAAGAATACACATACCAAATAACCTTTTTATCTATATTATCTACACATTTCCCTTTATTACAGTTCGTGATTTATATTGCTACTCATCCATTTAAACCCAACTTAATTATCTTCCCAATCCTGAGTATGCAGTATGATACTGCCTCTCTCAAGCAATCCCTAACCGCTTTCCTTGCACTCTTGACATTCTCCAGTCCTGAAAATAGTTCAAGTGCAAACTTGTTTGCTTACACTTGGATAAAGGATTAAACCAACTATATAATTTCTTGGTGTCTTTAATTTATAGTATAACGAAGTGGTAAAACTTCCAACAAATGACAATCTTTCCTTGTAACGTCTTATGCCATAGCATTACTCCAAGCTTTCTCCTGAGTTTTCCATAATCACTAGCTTTGCAGTTCTAAACCTTTTCTTGACTTAGTATTCCACATTTGAGCAATCTTCCAGAACAAGACTACATAATTACTTTTTACAATTGGTGGTAGTTGCTACTGTGGTTAAAGAAATGTTCAGATGCTGTTACCAGCCCTTGCAGTTTGACATGCCATTACACCGATACAAACAATCTCCTAGTCTTGCCATACTTACCAGTCCAGTAATACCACACACACACACATATATATAATATATCCTGTGTTAACTGAAAATTCCACATGTTTAGCTAACTCCCAGGTCAAGATCATATGATCACTCTTAGTGTTGATGGCAACGTGGTCATATTCATTATAGACAAATTCTCAGATGCAATTACTAGATCGAGCACTCTCGAATCTCTAATATAATCCATTACATGCTGTCTCAGGTAATTATCCCTAGTAACTGCATAAAATCTATTTCCTTCCTCCCATGTGTCCTCTCTTCTTCTTCCAATCGAGGTTACCAAAATTGAAATCCTCCATAATAATTGCCTGTCTTCCACTTATTGAGTCTATTTGCCGATGCATACTATCTCCATCATCTTTTCCATCCCCTGGTCTATAGCAACATCCAACTGTATATTTTGTTTTGCTGGCCTCAATCTCTCACCAGATAGCCTCAGATGTGCTATTTTTACTGTCCAACAGTCGATTTTCTACACTCTTTGGTTGCAGTTCGTCAGCTATCATTAATAACATCCCCCTCCCATTCTTCTCTCTATCCTCCCTGAACACACAAATAACCTCTTTCTCTATGTTATCTCCACAATGTTTCCCTTTATTACAGTTTCCGATTTATATTGCTACTTATCCATATAAACCCAACTTAATTATCTTCCTAATCCTGAGTATACAGTATGATACTGCCTCTCTCAAACAATCCCTAACCATTTTCCTTGCACTCCTGATATTCTTTCCTTGTAGCATCTTATGCCATGGCATTTCTCCAAGCTTTCTTCTGAGTTTGCCATAATTACCAGCTTTGCATTATACATAATCACTTTCCACAGTTGGAGGTGGTTGCTACTGTGGTTAAAGATAATGTTCAGATGCTGTTAACAGATCCAACATCAAATTCCTGGTTCCTTCCCCAATCACATGCTTTTAGGTAATTACCCCTCAGTAACTGTATAAATTCCATTTCGTCATGTGTCCTTTCTTCCCTTCATTCTATGTCCCCATAGTTGAGATCTTCCATAATAATTGTTCAACAAGTTAGTATGCTAATCTGCTAATGCATGGCCTCTATCTCACACCGGATAACCTCAAATCCTCCTTAACAGAAGTTAAGGACGATTTGAGGTTATCCTAAAATCCTCCTTAACTTCTGTTAAGGAGGATTTTAGGTCTGATAGCTGATAGTTCATCACCTATCATTAGTAGTATCCTTCCTTCTGTCCTGTTTCCTCTATCCTTTCTAAAAATGCAAACCTGCATGTCTGGCATTCACATACCTGCATTTCAACATCCTCTTCAGCTCTCAAGTTATCCTTGCATGATGTCATTACCAATACATTCAAATTAAAAACCTGAGAAACTTTACATAGCTGTTAATGATTATTTCTGCACTTACACTGATTTTCCCAAGGATGGATAGACAGACAGTTGACTGCTCCCTACTACTTTTAGCTTCTCTGAATTTGCACTACCAACCTCTCACTGAACACGTTCTCCAAACCAATCCAAATGCAGTCTACAAAGCATATAAAAGTCCTTTCACTTATTATATTCACTCCTCAGATCTATAAACTGCACACCATTCCTTCTGCACAATTTTCTCATTGACTGATCAGCATTCATGGACTTTCTCAATTCTCTCTTATTATACTTTCTTTATTTTTTCACTCTTCATTTTTGCTTCTTTCAGCAACTCTTTGATATCTTCCTCATTGCATATTTCTTACCTTTCAAATCATTCATGCCTGTCAAAAGAATGTACTCTTTCACTTCTCCCTTCTGAAAACTAATATCTTTGATCTTGCTTCCCTAGGAAACATGCTTTCATCACTTTTACACTAAAAGAGTATGCTGCTTCAAAAGATGATGCTAGCATCACCATTTTTACAATCAACAATGGTTGGATTTTTAATGAGATCTAACAAAATACATTTATGCAAGAAATATAATGTTTTTAACAAAAGTTAATTATCTCTGTGCATGTGTGTGGGGGGGGTGCACATGAGTTTTAATATCAGTGCTATCTATAAAAGGCTGGAAACTAATGGCACAATTTAGTTCTTTGAGTGCCATAAGAAATAATATTTCTGCTGTACTATTTGATTAATGTAAAGGATGTTTTTCACAGGGTAGTAGTTGGCAGAAAACAGAGACAATTGTCTCTGGAAGCTATTACAGTGGTGACTCTTACTTCAAACGTTCCAGAGTTCAGATGCTTGAGAATGCAAGAAATTTGATTTGCAGTTCAAATTACTAGTCCAGGAACTCAGAGTCATATAGCATTAGACAGTTTCAGCATGCCATTGGGCATGCTTCTCACCCACTTCCCGGTTCCTGCTCAGTGTGTGTGTGTCTGTCTGTCTCAGTCCGCTGTGCTTTGCCCTTACTTTACGCAGCCTAGTCATTGTGCAATATGTTTGTGTAGAGAATTTTTAACTGTTTTTGGCATTTTTTTTATTGCCCATGGCATCTAAGAATGTAGAAAGAACAAAACCTAAAAGAAAAGTTGTAGTATTGACAATTGAGATGAAAAAAGAAATTATCATAAAACATGAAAGGGGTACGCGTTTGATGGATCTGGCAACGATGTTTAAAATGTCAAAGTCAACAATAAGTAGCATTCTTAAGAATAAGGAAGCAATAAAAGCAGCAAATGTGGCTAAAGGTGTGACAACATTGACCTCCAGGAGATCACATTATTGAAGAGATGGAAAAACTCCTTTCAGTTTGGATAAACAAGAAGCGATTACGTGGGGACGTTATTACTGCGAGAATTATTTGTGATAAAGCCAAACATCTGCATAGTGAACTTAAGAAATGCACACCTGAGACCAGTACTGAAAATGGGGAGTTTAAAGGAAGTAGAGGCTGGTTCGATAAATTCAGAAAATGAACTGGGATCCATACTGTTGTCATGCACAGAGAGGCTGCGAGTGCCGATGTAGTAGAAGTGGACAAATTTGTAAAAACCTTTAAGAAGTACGCGGATTGTAAGGGATTTGTATCTCAACAGGTCTTTTTTTGGAAAAAAAAATGCCCAAAAGGACCTATATCACAAAAAAAGAAAAGACACCATCAGGATATAAACCTATGAAAGATAGAATTACTTTGCTGCATTGTGGTAATGCTAGTTACCACCCAAGAAGTGGTATTGCCAGCCAATACCACTTCTATCATACAACCCATGGACCAGCAAGTGATTGCAAACTTCAAAGAAACTGTATAATTAAGGCTATGTTTCAAAAGTGCTTTGAAATAACCAATGTCAGAGAACTGACTCTTAAAGAATTTTGGAAAGAGCATTACAACATTCTTCATTGCTTAAGGATCGTCGATAAGGCATGGAAAGAAGTTTCAATTAAAACAATGATTTCTCCTTAAAATAAACTCTGGCCAGTATTTCAGTCAGTGAAGTAGTAAGCTGTGAAGAAGAGTCTGTTGTAAATGAAATTGTGTCTTTGGGTAAAGCTATGGGATTAGAGGTGAGGGATGAGGATGTAGAGGAGTTAATAGGTGATCATAAAACCAAACTCAGCACAGAAGAACTTCAACATCTTCACGATCAACAACAACAAAAAAGTGGAAAAAGAAATTTTTATGGAAGAGAAGGATGCCAAAGGATGCATTTCCAATGCCGACTTTCAAGAATTGTTCTCTGTTAGGGTTAGAACACAAGCTATTTTGGAAAAATTACACCCTAATAAGACAGTATTAACTTATTCGATGACAACGCGATTGGTTATTTAAAAATATCATAGAAAATCATCAGCACCAAACAACATTAGATCGATTCTTCTCTGCAGAAAAAAGAGAACTTGAATCAGTTTTCTCAACTCCAGCTGAAAGAAGATGCTTAACAAAGGGAACATTATTTTCATCTTTGTGATTTTTATATTAAAAAAAAATATTCTTCACTGTTATTTTTATGTTGTAATAATTAAAATTAATAAAATAAATATAAGATTATTTTGTTTAATTTTTTCTAAGTTATTAACATTAAAAAACCTTAAAATAGATAAAATAAAAAAAAATGATTGAAATTTTTTTGATATGGGAATGGATTATTTTGTTTTCCATTATTTCTTATGTAAAATCTTAATTCGGACTTCGAACGATTCATAGTTCAAATGGGTTTCTGGAACGAATCAGATACGAACTACGAGGCACCACTGTATTAAGGTTTTGTGAATAACAGAGTAGACATTTTCATGAAGAATTGAAATTTGACAGAACTGCATTGCCAAAATGGATTGCAAATGTACATACGAGCATTCAATGTACTGATGCAAAATAGGTATTGTAGTGGAAAACATGAAACTTTTTAAAGCCACTTGAGGCTTTCATCTCCCAGAGCAACACCAGCTCCACTAAACAAAAGTCATCTCAAACCTAATTTGAACCCATAATGTGTATGTTGAAAGGCGCAGACATTATGCACTTGTCAAGATAAATCAGCAGCAATTCCTGTGTTCCAGTAATATGCTAATCATATCCTTACCAATAATGCAAATGACAAGTCATTATTCTATAGAGCTGTACAAAATACTAAATTATTAATTAATTGAAGATAATCCTTTCCTTTAAGAGCACAGTATTTGGTTCTTTTAAATCATCGTCAAGGAACTGTTTTCCATTCGAATCCAAGAGATACAAAAAAAAAAAATAGTGATTGCATTTTTCTCATAATAAGCAAGTACAAATTGAACACAAGAAAAGAAAAGAAACTGCATTCCTTCAAATTTATTTGCAAAAATTTCAAAAGCAAAGTAAATGCAGTTTAACTCATTGTAGGCCAATTCACTTTTTTGTGGAATTTTTTGCTTGGTTACAATGAATATTATACTTGATTGTATATAGAGACTTCATATTGATTGCCTTAGTATTCCATAATGCTGAAATATTATGAGAAGAGTCATTACCCACACCAGTTTTGACCTTTATTGCGATATCATCGTGGGAGCCAGATTAAAGTAGACACCACTATCAATGTGGAAGTCATATATTTTCCATATACAGTATAAAAAAATGTGTATCACCTTATTTTTAAATATATGAATTTTAAATACTCTGGATGAGAGAAATAGGTGGAGATGTGGATAGTTGTTCCACAGGGTGGCCCATAAGTCGTTAAGGATGCCATGGAAAGGACCCATTTTTGTGAAGTAACTAACTACACAAGTTTTTTAACATCACCAGATTTTTTTTATTAGTTATGTAAAACCACATCAATTAATCTTCCAATTTTGGCTTCACAAAGACAGGTGCTTTCTATGGAATGTTCTATGGCTTATGGGCTACCTGTACCTTGCATTTGTTACATAAAGTTCCAAAGAAATGAAATCTGTTTTGCTTAGCTATAAGCCTTTATTCACCATATTAGTAAAATTCTATTGCAATTAGGGTTTATGAAGATACAAATGCAGAAAGCTTGCATCTAAAGTCACTAAAGATGTTTCTGTTTCTAGGAAGGTATCCCTCTTCTTAACCTTCCACCACTCAGACTTTAGTGCAAGTAGAAGAATTCATGGCACAGTGTTATTACAATGAATAATGAAACTTTCTATCTGTCATATTGCTTATTTGGAAACATGAATTGGCTAAAACCAAGTCTGTTCTGGTTTTCTCTCTTTTTTTTTTTTTTTCTACTCCCTACACCATTCATGATTCATAGTGGAGAGTGCAAAGAATATGATTATTATCTAATCGGCAAGATGTGTGCCTGCATGTGTGGCATAAGTCCCAGTGTTGGTGGTATATGTATTGTAGAGGTGAGGATATACTTCTAAGACCACATTTGGAAAAAAAGCCTGGTATTCTTCCCACTCATGCAAATTCTCTAATAAGATTTCCCCATACCTTGTGTTCCACTTAATCATCGACATGGTTTACTGAAATAATTGAAAAGAACATCATAAACAGAACTTCTGTAAATAAAAAAAAAAGTAAACTTTTTTATCTAAAGTTCAAAAAAAATTACAAAAAAAGTTACAGAAAATGTTTTATCTTTACAGAAATGAAAATCATTAAATGACCTTTGAAGCAGTTCTTCAACATTTTAAGCCATTAGTCATTTAACCACAGAAATTGCCCTTTCCTGTAATACATGTGTGTTCATGTGCAGGCAGACTGAATTTTATTACCTTATTCTCCCCCCCCCCCCCATGCACAAACATGCATCACTCTAGAGAGCTATCATTCTATGTATGTAGAAGGATGCTAAGCTGCACATGTGAGGAAGGCTACTATATAACATTAAACAGTGTAAAAGATTTCAAAGATAGTGTTGAGATAGGATTTGAGCAAGGGCAGGATGATTGGAGAAGAAAGATGTATGCAAAAAGAGATGAGAAGCATTGAGGAAGAGATTAGGAGACTTGGAAGGGTAACTGATGTGAGATGAACAAGAATAGGAGCGAGAGAGCTTCAAGAATGATAGAAAGACAGAGAGAAAATGGAATAACTAGTGAAATACATAAAATGAGAGGAAGTCAGGATAGTGCAGATGCAAGGGATGGAGAGATGAGAGGACAAGGATAGAGAGCAGGGGATTACTGGTGAGCAAGGAATGAATAGATCATTGAGAGATGTGTTGTGTGAAGATTCAGTGATTCTTGGAGGAATAATAAAGAGCCTACTATAGCAATTATTATTATTATTATTAACATCTGAGGAGTCAAAGACTTATCTTGGGAGGTACACACACTATTACACACAATGCTCATCCAACCATGCCTTAAACCAATTCAATGTGTCTACATTCACACACACACACACACACACATGCTCAGGCAATGCATTCCACTCACCAACCTATTCTCCATGCAAAGAATCCTCTCCTCACTCCTCTGCTCACACCCTCCTTATACAGTTTCCAGCAATGGCCTCTTGCTCAACCCCCCCCCCCCTTCTCCCATTCTATGAAAAATCTCTTTCACCTGATAACAACCCTGTCAACCTGATAACAATCCCTGACTAGCTTATGTCTCAATCACCCCCCCCCCCTCTTCCTCCTATTCACGAAGCTTTGCAGCTTACATTCTCTCAGTCTGTCATACTCCACATTTCAAAGACCACTGATCAATTTTGCAAATCTTCCCTGGACTCTTTCTAAAATATCCTCATCACCATGAAAACTTGGTGACCAAATCTGTGAACAATAATCCATATGAGGCTTGAACAAGTTAATCTTTCAGAGTAGAGAATTTGGAGGGAAAAAGAAGTTATTGTTTTGGGAGCATATTAGATTAGATTAGGTGAAGAGGACATGGATGCTGCTATAAGTCAGGAAACATAGTGAAGAGTAACAGGTGTTGGGCTCCACAGGGCTTAGTACTGGGACCTCTACTGTTTAACCTTTATGTCATTGGACTGCATAAGGATATTCAGTTGTTTACAGATATGAAGTTGGAAAGGGTTATTAGTCACGTACAGATGTGGTGGTGTTTGTTTCTTATATGTATCAAATGATGAATGAATGATTCCTTTTTGTACTCAATCATCTGTTAAATTTCCAGACATCCAACCAGGTTTGTCTACTATGGAAATGCTAATACCGATCCCATAGTCAAGTATTAACTCAATTCAAAGAAAGTTTAATCGTTTACTACTATGACTAAAGCGAGTAATTACTCCAAGTATATCCAAAGTTAATTTAGTAAATCAAATATCATTTCTAGTAACATATAAAGACAAATCATTATATTATCAATTAAAATATATAGGTATTCTCACACAAATTAAATTGTACAGACAGTTAGAGATGAATATACATAGAGTTCAATTAAATTTAACAAACTCATAATGCGAAACATATATGGGCCAAGATATAGTGTCATACTAACCCATCAATTGCACTTCAACCAATACAAACCTTCAACAGTTTGTTCTCTGAGTGTACTAAACAGAGCAGATAGATTATATGCCCATTTTGCATTTTCAAAGTTTGTTAGTAGTCACCATTTCACTTTCAACATTAGAACCTAACTGAAAAAATGCCAAACTTACTTTTAGTAGCTGAGAGAAGATTCAAATAAATGCTGCTTCCATTCCAAATGAAGAAATATGAGTTCTTTCATAATATAACGGACATATTAGTTTCTTCTGCTCCAATTATCAATTACAGTAGAGATTATCAACAGTTCCTTTACTTCAACTGAACAAATTTCTGTAATAATTATCTTGAAAGTGTCATAACATGTATCAATTGCCATTAACAGATTTTATGTCCATGCATTTCTTAAATAAAATCTCCATTTTATTCCTGAAATTTATGGAAATTCTGGATCCATATTATTCCACACTTCAAATTTACCTCTCTCTCTCTCTCTTAGAACTCTGTGCTCTCCTTCTCAGCTATCTAGCTACTGTTTTCTCTGGCATTTCTCTTGTTAATCACACAAACGCAGAGTGGCATCATGCAGACTGCTCTGGTCACGTTTAGACGCCTCACTCTATGCCTGGCGATATCTCTGTCAACACGTGCCATTGTCCAAAGGTAAAGATCGTCTAAAAACTTTATCGAAGTATTATTTTACACATTTTTCTTCAGTATTTTCTTGTCTCTGCATCTAAAAATCCTCCACACATGCACACTGAAGAAATTTAAATATGGGGTGGAATTACTTTGCTGTGATGTCAATAATGGTTAAAACTAACAGTACACATACTGTACATAATTACTTACATTTTCATTTATTAATATGATGACTATTCTAGTACATTAATGTAGATTTTCGTGTTTTTAGAGTATTAGTATATTAATAACATTATTATTATTACCACCAGTTACTACCAATAGCTACCCTACCAGTCATTTCAAAAATTCTAATAAAAATAACACACACCAGACTACAGAAGTATCTACAGAAGTACAACATCATCTCACAAAACCAATACAGCTTTCAGAAAACAAAAAAGCACCATCACTTTATTAGAAGACATCACCGATGCAATAAACAAAGCTCTCAACAAAAACAAGTACACCGTTCTTGACTTAACCAAAGCATTTGATACACTTGAACATGACATACTACTCACCAAACTATACTCAATAGGTATAAGAGGAACACTGCATACCTGGTTCAGGAACTATCTCTCAAACAGAACACAAGTAGCAAAAATAGGTACATGTCACAGCCTGGGTATACAAATAAAACATGGTGTCCCTCAAGGCACCATATTATCACCCACTCTGTTCAACATATACATTAACGATGTTCATAACCTGGCTATATTGTTTCAGTACGCAGATGACACTGCAGTATTAGCAATCCACACAGACATCAATACGGCTCTCTCCAAAGCACAATAAGACCTAAATGGAATCACAACATACTTCTACCAAAATGCAGTTGTAATCAACAGCACCAAAACACAGATGTTAATAATACACAACCCAAGAACCATGCACCCTACACCACTATCGATACCCTGTCACACATACCGCTGCATTAACAACAACAAAACCTGCCAATGTCCCGAAATCAAGCCTGTAACACATGCAAAATACCTTGGTCTTTACATAGATTGTCACCTGAAATGGACAAAACATATAGAATACCTACATACCAAACTCCGCATCATCGCAGCGAAACTCTTCCAAGTAAAAGACATTATTCCTAACATAAAAAAAATCCTATATCATGGTATCTGTGAATCCTTACTCAGATATGGTATAACAGTCTATGCAAACACATCAAACAGCCACCTGACAAAATTAGAAATATTACATAGGAAAATTGTGTCAACAGTGATTTGGACACATTATACACAATAGCCAATATCCGACCAGCACGTGGCGATACACAGAATCCTGAGCATTAAAAATCTGAAACACTACATACTATTATTAAGGAATTACTTCAACATCACTTATCGAAACAACAGAAACACATATCCTATAACACGACCCACAACAACTCTCTACATCCTTGCATCCTTCAGCAACTCATATGGTTCTTTGGTGAGATCACATCAGATACCCATGCTACTCAACAACCTACCAAGTAATTTAAAATACATAGACAACTACAGAACATTAAAACACGAACTCTGGAAAATATATCAACAAAGTTAATGTTCCATTAACACTAATATACACATCACAAATCACCAGCATCCACTGCCTACATCCCATCCATAAACAGTACCAACAACATAAATAGTGAGGGCTAAACTCTTCATAAAAGCTAACCCAAGCTTCAAAGTAGGTGGGATTAATTTGCTTCACTCATCCACACGTAATCCTCATAATCAAAGACTGCAGATTTTGTGACAAAACAGTCAGTACGGTGTATAATAATAATGAAGATACAGATATTTAAAAAAAAAAAAAAAAGAGCATCAAGTGTAATATGCATTCATTGTAAATATGTAAATACTCTGTATTTACAACATTATCATATTATTATTATTATAATTATCCATTATTCAAAAATTCCATGTAATCGTCATTGTTAATATTAGAAGAACACATGTTGTAAATATAGATGCAAAAAAAGTATGATTATCAAAATTTTAATTGAAATGAAATGTAGAAAATGAATCACATATGTGGTACTTAGTGCTGAATTTTGTAAAAATTACAAGCTGGAATGTCACTAAAGACGATTATTGTAATTGTGTAAATATTTCAGAAATCAATAAAATAAAATAAAATTCAGGCCTCCATGGATTTAAAAGACTCATCATGGAAGGCCCTTCCTAGGAAACACAAAATGTATCATACCACTCCTTGAACTCATTGACTGTTCTTGCTCTCACCACTCTATCAAGCAATGCATTCTACAGTTCAGTCACCCTCCATGAAAAGAAACCACTTCTCACCCTCTTGCTCACAGCTTCCTTCTGCAACTTGCAGGGATGGCCCCTTGTCATTGCTCCTGCCCACCAGGTGAAGGAACTCCAAGTGTCAACCCCTGTAACTACCTCTCAACAGTTTAAAAGTCTCAATCATATCACCTCTTTTTCTTCTATACACCACACTCTGCATTCCACATTCCCTCAGCCGATCCTCATAACTAACATTGTACAGTCCTGAAACCTTGTTATCTGCCTTTGTACCCTTTCCACAGTTAATTTATCCCCTTCAAATTTCAAATCCTGGGGACCAAATTTGAGAACAATAGTGTAAGTATGGTATGATCAGGGTCTTATACAATGGAACGATAACTCTTTTATCTCTGCTTTTATCTTTTCATTCATTCTCGGCCAAAATGTTATTCACAATAATTTAGAACACAAATCTGCAATGTAATAAAATAATGATAGACATTTAATGCAATGTGTATTTTACTTGAATAACTATTCAAGAAATACACAGTGGCCCTTCAGAAGGAAAGCTGGACAAATGTGCAAATGAATGGGGAAGTAATTTTTATACAATTAAATGTGAGGTCTGAAAATTTGGGATCCACCAATGGAAGGCTGCATACTCTATTGGTGGAACTATACTGATTTAAATGGAAGAGACAAGAGATCTTGGGGTGGAGTGGGGAAATTGTGTACTTCTTAAATAATTATTCAAATACAATACATATTTAATTAATTATAATTATTTATGAATATTTTATTTAGATATATATGTGTGTAGTAAAATTACTGATAACATAAAAGAGGTCAAGAATAAACTTATGAGGTGGATAAACATCCATGTAAAATGTTCTCTGTCTTGACCATAGATGGCAACACTATCGGTAAGATTTTTTTTCTGAGTTGGTACATCTGTCATAAGCATCCATGTGAAATTACAAGAGGCAAGCTGCTGCAGGTTTTAAATGCACCAGGGCCAAAGTAACGCTGGTCATCACTGGAAGCCTGCTTAGAACAATCAAAGCAGACAGACTTCCTTTTGAGTACATTGAAAACAGCAATAACATCATTCATAAGAACTTCTTGAAATGTGGAACTGTCAAAGACATTAAGAAAGGTACTGACAACAATAAACCAGAGTATAAATCTGGAGAAATTAGCTTCACTATGGAAATGAAGAGCCCTGTTCCTAATTTCATACTAAATGGTTCTGCAAGGGTTTCAGGAGGCAATGCTTCCAGACGGCCATAGGAGCCACTTTATGTGTGGCTCCTATGGCCATCTGGGAGCGGAATGCATACAAGCCAAATATTAATTGTTAATTGCAACAAATCTGAACACACCCTAGAGCACTGCAATAGCCCTTGCATAAAATGCCAGCAACAAGACCACAAGATCAATACATGCCCATATTGAACAACAGCAGAATGGCTGGGGGATTCTATCAAAGTACCCTCAACTTCCCCATCGGCTAATTCAGATAGCATGGACACTTCAGAACACACAAACAGGGCTTATGAATTTCCATCACTACCAACAATAGCAGTTTCTGAGGAGGTGAAACAGGGAGAATTTATAAAGATGTCATTTAGAAAAAACGAGAAAAAAAAAGCAAAGTTGTAAAATAGAATTCGAGACTTCCTCCACAAAAACTGACACAGCAGTTGAAGAACCAACAACATCATCTGCCCAAGTGGGTGGGGAGGAACAGTAGAGGAAATGGAAGTAACAACTGCAACTAAATGGCAAAGAGATTAAGCAGAAGAAAAAATATAAAATCAAAACAACCAGCCAAGAAAGAATCTGCCTGCAAGGAAGAGCTGTCTTCCCACCACCATCACATTTACATCATTGCCAAAGGAAAGTGTGCTAATTTACAAAACCCATCAACCTCCTCTAATACAGCAAAAAGAAAGAAACACTCCTTCAATTCCATGTACAATCGAGGGGGGGGGAGCAATAGTAATAATCCACTCCTTTCAGGGGAACATCTTTTGTGCAATGGAAAGGCACCTCGCTGCAATCAACAGGTTTGGCCAACCAGTATTTTACATATTCAACAAGGAAGGTTCGGTCAACACCTGTGTCAGTGTGGAATGGTCCACTCTCTCTCTGATATACTAACTGTTACATCAGACTCACTTAAGAACTGTATCTCAACTTCAAACATGGATCTTCATGAAGAGGACATAACCCACTTAATGAGACATTAATTGAAATAATAAAAGGGAGGGTTTTACTATACTGGAAATTTTTTAGCATGACTAACAATTCCCCTTTTCGTGTTACCACTCTGAATATCAATAGTTTGTGAGCTATCTTTGTACAGTGCACTGTTTGGAGACTATATCTTTACTTCATCAGATTCATGTACTATTTCTGCAGGAGACACATTTTTATCAGTTGTGGAACATTGAAAACTTGACCAGAAGCTTCCCTTTACAAAGCTTCTGGTATTTAGAGAGTGCTGCATGGGGAATGGGAGGAAATCCTTGTTCCTCAGCATATTCTAGGTGGGTTTTCTCAATGTTCAAAAGATGTAACAGGACATTTAGTCTTTATAGATGGGAAGTTTGGGAGTAGAACCATCCACTTTCTGTGCCTCTAATAATACCCACCAGGGATGTAGGTTCTTCACATCCCTAGAATCCTATTTTTACAGGGTTAAATATATCATCACGTGGGGGGGCCTGGAAATGTATCACAGACACACAGTATGACAAGATGGGTGGTAACAACAATCCTACAGAGAAGTAGGCTGGTACCATGGAAACCAGAGAAATGGTATTCCCAGTGATTCCCTAATTAAAAACATGGAAATTGAACTAGAGGCATCGATGAAAAAAAGATGCCAAGCTCAATTTCCACGCTAGGCTCTTCCTCTGTTATGCTGAAACACCCTCAGCAATCTTTTACAATCGGCACAGCATAGCAGCATATGACAAGAAAACAATTTTGCAAATCCAAGTTAATGGTCAAACTTTCAATACCACAGGAGATGTTCTGCAGCAAATTTTTTCGTCATTATTCAAGAGCCTCTTCCCGTGCCACCAGGGTAACAGGTGATTTTAATGCATGGAACATAACAGGCATCCCTGAACACCTATGTACATGTCAAGGTAGACCAATAATGTCGAAAGAGTTACTTGGGCTTACAAAGAATTAAAATGCAGGAAAAACTCCTGGCCTAGATGAACTAGTTGTTGAGTTTTATCGGTTTGTCTGGAATTTCATCTTGCCTATTCTAGTTTAGAATAGGCAAGAGTAGGCAACATTTTTATCTAATGGACACATGCCTGCTGAATTTGTTAGTGAATACACAATTTTTATTCTCGGAAAGGGGAGGAAACCTGAATAGTGTGGGTAGCTGGAGGCCCATTTCCTTGACCAAATTTACAAGCTATTACACAATTATTACACATTCTATGAAAAATCTCGTCCACATTAATTTGGTAATTATCCCTTACTAATTTATATATGTCTTGATGATGTCCCCCATCTGTCTTCTATCTACTTGGTTCTGCAGTGTAGTGAGTGAGTGCAGAGACAGTGAATGCATTTAAGTCGATGTATGATATGCTGTGCATGTGAGATTAGGACCTCCTGCAATGTGTCTCTTGACTCCATGGAGGTCTGATGATAATGATAATAATAAAATATGACTTTTTGTTAAACTGACCATAGATATTTAATTCTTACGTATGTTCGTACAATATGGCCTACCGGTTTCGCTAGTAACTGACTAGCTTTTTCAAGGCTTGCACAGTACAAAAAATGCAAAAAAAGGTTTTAAGAATACAAAAAAACGTTAGTACCTGTTTGGTAGCTAAGGTAACACGTTCACGTGACATTTCTACTCAGTATCATGAACACGCATTACATGCATGATTATATGATTATTCGCATACTGTAGTTCTGTTGAACTGAGGGAATTAATTAGATTTTTCCAAGTATCGTTCAGTATGACCCCTTGATTTCTGTTTAGGTTGCTGCCTGTACGTAGCACTACTGCTGCTTCTTTAAATAAACTATCTGTAATCTTCGTCTACATAGGGCATATAGCTATTATTCCAGTCTATAGTGTTGTTCGAAGTTGAAAAGTGATATGCTAACCTGGAGGTGATCGTTCTGTTGTGATTTACATCGCCAACACGTTCTTTCTGTCTTATTTCCAGACTTCTTGAAGTTTGTCCAATGTAGGAAAGACCACACGTGCATGGAATATTATACACACCAGTATATTTATAAAATGGAACACTTGTTCCATTTTATAAATATCCAGGTTGTAAAATGATTGTAAATCACAACAGAATGATCACCTCCAGGTTAGCACATCACTTTTCAACTTCAAACCACACTATAGACTGGAATAACAGCTATATGCCCTACGTAGACGAAGATTACAGACATCGTTTATTTAAAGAAGCAGCAGTAGCGCTACATACAGGCAGCAACCTAAACAGAAATCAAGGGGCCGTACTGAACGATATACTTGGAAAAATCTAATTAATTTCCTCAGTTCAACAGAACTACAGTACACGAATAATCATATTACGCGTTTGCATGTAATGCGTGTTCATGATACTGAGTAGAAATGTCATGTGAACGTGTTACCTTAGCTACCTAACAGGTACTAACATTTTTTTGTATTCTTAAACCCTTTTTGCATTATTTGTACTGTGCAAGCCTTGAAAATGCTAGTCAGTTACTAGCGAAACCGGTAGGCAATATTGTACGAACATACGTACGAATTAAAAATCTATGGTCAGTTTAACAATGTCTTATATTTTGTAACGTTTTACAACCAAAAACATGTATAATAATAATAATAATAATAATTATTATTATTATTATTATGGATATATTTTCAATATCATTCACAGAAGAATCTTCTTCTTCTTCTGCAGCTTGTCCCACTTAAGTGAGGTCGCTGTTAATGATGAATCTCCTTTATATCCTCCTGTCTTGGGCTGTCACCATATCCAAGTTCTTCATCCTCAAGTCCTCTTCTACCTGCACCCTCCTCATCACATGACCAAACCATCTCAACCTTGTCTCCTGTATCTTCGCTCCTAAGTTTGTAACTTTCACTGTTCCCTTCACATAGTCATTTCTCAGACGATCCTTTCTGGTCACAACGCACATCCACCTAAGCATTCTCATCTCTGCTACCTCCATCCTGCTGATGTTATTTTTCCTCAGAGCCACAGTTTCCATAGCATACTTCACTACTGTCCTATAGATTTTGCCTTTCAGATTGATCGGCACCCTCTTATTCGCAATACACTCCCGCCATCTCTCTCCAGTTCCTCCTACCCTCTTGTATCCTGCATCCCACTTTCTTCTCAGCCCCTCCATCTTCTTCCACTGTGGAACCTAAGTATCTAAAGTCCCTAACCTTCCTGATGACATTTCCTTCCATCTCTAGATCTGTTTCCTCCATCTTTCCAGTTTAGCTGCCACTTCTTCTCTTGAATCTGCACACAGGAAGATGTCATCTGCATACAACATTGTCCAAGGTGCGTCTTCTCTCACCTCCTCCATCACCACCTCCATCACAATAAACAGGAACGGACTTAATGCTAACCCTTGATGCAAGCCAACTGTTACTTGAAAACTTTCTGTCTGTTCCAGACAGGTCTGAACACTTGTCTTCACATTTCTGTACATCTCCTGCACCAACCTGACATATTTCTCTGGTACCTTCTTCTCCCTCAGTCACCTCACCTCCAGACTACTTGTCTTGGCACTCTATTGTATGCTTTCTCCAGATCAGTAAACACCAGATGTAGCTCTCTTTGTTTCTCTCGAAACTTTTCCATCATCTGCCGTAACCTAAAAATAGCATCTGTCATTGATCTACCAGGCATGAAGCCACATTGTTCCTTTGCAATCTCTACCTCCTTCCTCAATCTTCCATCAAGAACCCTTTCTAGGATTTTCATTGTGGGGACATCAACTTTATTCCTCTGTAATTCTTACAGTCTTGTGCATCCCCTTTACCCTTGTAGATGGGGACAAGAGTACTTTCTCTCCATTCCTCGGGTATATTTTCCTGTTGGCAAACTTTCATAAACAGGTTCCACAGCAGGTCAATTCCCTCTTCCCCAGTGCCTTCCATGCCTCCACTGGAATCTTGTCTGAGCCCACTGATTTGCCATTCTGCATCCTCTTCATGGCCTCCTTCACTTCCACTCTACTGATGTTCTGCACCATCCCCTCAGAAGGCTGCCCATCTTCTCTGTGAGTCCTTTCATTTTCCTCATTTAAAAGTCCCTCAAAGTATATTCTCCATCTGTTTCTTATGTTCACATCCTCCATAATACTATTCCGTTAGTGTCTTTGATCTGCCTAACATGTAAGATGTCCTTTGCTGCTTTATGTCTACATTTTGCTAGTTGGTAAATCTTTCTCTGTCCTTCCTTTGTTGCTAATTGATCATACAGATCTCGACATGCCATGGCCTTTGCCACAACTCTCTTGGCTTCTTCCTTTCTCTCTCTGTACACCTCTCTGTCCTCTTCCACTCTTGACTCATCCCACTTCTGCTTTGCCCTTCCTCTTAGCTGTCACCGCTTCTTATACATTATAATTCCACCACCAACCCTCCTTCTGCTCTCTAATCTTTCCAGATGTCTCACCAAGCATCTCGATTGCACAGCTCAGGATTACTTTTGAATTATGTTTCCACCAATCTTGTAAACTTTCCAGTCCATCTGAAATCCTCTCTAACACCCTCTCCCTAAAACGATTCCTCACACTCTCCTCTTTTAAGCGAAACCACTTAATTGTCTTCAAACCATGGTTTCCAAAGGTTCTTATCTTTGATCTTATTTTCAAGTCTACGCACAGCAGTCAGTGTTGCTCTGCCACTTGATCTGTTGGAATTACCTTACAATTTGTCACAACCTTAAGATGTTTACTTCTAGTCAAAATGTAGTCAATTTGTGAACTGTTGTTGCCACTTCTAAATGTTATCAAATGTTCTTCCCTCTTGTAGAAAAACGAGTTCACATTTGCCAGATCAAACGCTACTGCAAAGTCCACAATCCTCTCCTTCCTGGTTCATCATTCCCACTCCATGGCTGCCATGCACCCTTTCACAGTCTCTCTCTGTCTCCCTATGTATCCGTTCAAGTCTTCTTTGACAATCACCATCTCGTTTTCTTCCAGTTCCCTCATTTCTTTATCTAACACGTTCCAGAACCCATCTTTCTTCTCTGCTGTACAGCCAACTTGCGGGGCGTATACAACATAAGACGACCACTTGCTCTTCTCCAAGTCCCAATTTCATTCACATGATCCTGTCATTCCTTTTACCCACTTCCAGTACTTTGCCCTTCATTCTGCCACACACCACAATTCCGACACCATTTCTTCCCTCTTTATTCGCTCCAGAGTAGAACAATTTATATCCATTTCCCAGTCCCTTCGCCTTTTTCCCCTTCCACCTTGTCTCCTGCACACATAAAATGTCCAACTTTCTCTTCCTCATCATGTCTGCCACCTCTCTTCCCCTTCCGGTCATGCTTCCAACATTCAGTGTTCCCATTCGCAACATCCTCTCCACCTGCTGGGCTCGCTTCTTTAACCGCACCCACTCTTGATGCAGTATCCCTCGTCCACTTCTCACAGTTGTAGGGTGATGTGGCTGCACGTCACTTAAGAGGTACGCCCTATCCCTTATATCACTTTCTCTTTGACTCATTAGATCATAGCTAGAGTTGGCAGTGAAGTTTTACGATCGGAGCCCTTCCTGATGTCATGGAGGTCTGATGATAATAATAATAATAATGATTATTATTATTGATATATTTTCAATATCATTCACAGAAGAATCTTCTGCGAATGACAATTCATGTATAATGTCTGATGTAGTATAATATTTTACTGTCTATGATTGGTTAGGAATAATGTTCAGTAACTGTTTTTTTTCCTGAGATTTTTATTTTATATGTATTTATTTATTTATTGTATAGACAGAAGTTGAAAAGCAGCTGTTGCCTACACAGCTTCGATGGTTAAGACAAAGGGTTGTATCTGTTTCAATGAGTTCCAATCACACAGCATTATTGGTTGAAACAGGACGCATAATTACATTTGGATGCAATAAAGCTGGTCAGTTAGGCTATGGAAATGTTCGCCATTATTCTTCTCCTCTGACACTAAAGTCAATGCAAGACAAAACTGTCACTGTAAGTAGATTCTTTCCCACATAATATGAATAGTGTTGTTCAGAACACAGTGATTTGAAGAGTAACTCTTTAAATAAGGTGAAATCATATAATGAATGTTTTGAGCAGTCAGCTTAACATTAACCATTAATGTTAAGCTGATTTTGATTAGATTTCAAAAGTGCATTTTGAAATCTACTCTAAATGACACTATTCCATCCTCTTAATTCAGCACTTCAGAAGAAAATATTGTATGCCACACCAGCCTAATATTTCATGCTCTCCAGAAAGCTACTGATCTAATATCACTTCTAAAAATTATCATACAATGCATACAAAAATGACTATTCTATTATATAACAAAAAATAAAATAAAATAAACCTAATAACTTTTATTGGAGTTTACAAAAGCTTAAATTTAGATACAAATCATTATGCTGCTGTTGAGCACATATCAGTACCTTCAGCCAATGGCTGAAGATAAAAGCAAATTTAAAAAAATAGAAAGTGCATTTATTATTAACATCTGCCCTCCATGTAGTCATAGACTCATTATAGGAGGTACACACTATCACACACAATGCTCATCCAACTGCTTTAAACTGATTCAATGTGTCTACATTTCCAACACACTCAGGCAATGCATTCTGCTCACCAAAACACTATGAAAAGAACTTTCTCCTCACTGCTCTGCTCACACCCTCCTTATATAGTTTTCAGCAATGGTCTTTTGTTCTACCCCCCCCCACCCTCTCCAAATCTATGAAAAATCTCATCCATGTCAACCAGATAACAACCCCTCACTCGCTTATATGTCTCAGTCATATCCTCCCCTTTTCTTCCTATTCACGAAGCTTTGCAATTTACATAATCTCAATCTGTTTTTGCATCTACATTCCAAAGGCTACTGGTCACCTTTGTGAATCTTCTCTGGATCCTCTCTAACGTATCTTCATCCCCACGCAAACCCAGCGACAATATCTGTGCACAATAATCCATATGAGGCCTGATTAAGACCTTATACACTGGCATCGTAACTTCTTTATTTCTGCATGTCAGGATCCTGTGTGCATCACTGCCATTATCCGATGTGACATCTTCACAATTTATGCAATGTGGCCCCTGAATTTCAGGATCTTGGTCACCACCACTCCCAGATCTCTCATCTCCTCTACCTGATTTTAAAGTTTACCCCACTGAGTGTATACTTTGCATCCCATCATTGCTTACCAAATTTAAAAACCGTACACTTTACAATATTGAACTGACAAGTTCCTCTTACCTTCCAATTTATTATTATTATTATTCGTGACACCTCCAAGGCGTCTGAAGACTCATCGCTGGAGGTCACCCATTGAACAACTCTCCGTCTCCACTACTACACAGAATCTCTACTACCAATCAACCACCACCACCACCATAGCTAGTATTTTTTGTCTGTAAATTGTGTGTGTTCTGATGAGCCGATTTGTCTGTATGCAGGATGAAAAATCCAAGTTTCCGGGAGGAAAAAAACCCTGCTACCTCTGTATGAGATTGGCTAACTCACCTTCAATTGAAAATTTCCATATAAAGATTCCTCCTGTCATGACGAGAATCGAACATAAGCCTTTTTTAATCGAAGGGTGCAACGTACCATTATTCTTCCAATTGTGCTACGGAGGCTCATGCAATATATCTATGTTCTGTAAGGTCATAACATCTCCTTGACTCTGCATTGCTCTCCCCAATTTTGCATCATCTGCAAACAGCTGCATATCACTAGTTAAACACCATCCCAATATCATTAATATACAAATTGTACAACAATAGTTCCAAAACTGACAATTGTGGCACACAACTAGTGACCTTCCTCTTTCGAGATACTGCACCTCCAGGCATACCCATGAAATTGTCAATACCTTGGAACATTTCCTTAAGACAGATGGTGATATTTTATCAAATCCTATCGTCTTATTGAAATCAAGGTTATTTATTTCCTCAGATATCTCCTACTAACTCACTATTAAGCCATCCTCTCCTATGTCCTCTACACTTAAGTTTATTTATATTTTTATTATTTGACACCTCCAGGAAGTCCAAAGACTCATCGAGAGAAGGCACCTGATCTACAACTCTGTCTCCACAAAGCAATTCACCAACGCCATCTACTGCCAACTACCACTAGTATTTCCACGCACAACCTCAAATATCCATGCCCACAGCGGGATTTGAGCCCCCGCAGCTTTTTGGCTGGGGAACAGATACGCTAACCACTCGGCCTGCCAGGCTGGCAAAAGAACCTCCATTGAGGTGGATTTGAACCACCAACCCATGGATAACTGAATTATATACACTACAGTCCACCGCTCTTCTAACTGAGCTGCCGATGAACTTCGTTATGATTCCACCCTGATCAGGATGAAACACCCTTAGAAATTGATCACTGAATACTTCAACATCTTCTGCTGCAGTTACCATTCTACCATTTTCATCTATTAACATCATCTTACTACAATCATTCTTCTCTCTACTTGCCACATATACAAAACACTCTAGAGTTTTTAATTTCTTTGTCATTTCATGATGTAGCTCCAAGCTGTCTCCTAAGCTTCTCATAATCACCAGCCTTGTAATTCCACATATATCCTTTCCTCACAGAAGTCTTCGTATGTCATAACCCAGGTGGTCTTTTCATAATCACTCTCACCAACTTGAGGAAAGTGTGAAACCCCAATCAAAATTATATCTTCTGATGAGATCAAATCTAATGCTCTTGATCCTCATGTGCTCTCCTTTCCATGCTGATCTCTCAAAAACTTGAGAAATTTATTTTCCTTATTCTCAAATGCTATCTTTTCATTTCAATCTATACTGCCATAATTAAAATCCCAATAATATTTACTCTTCCTTTGTTCACTAATCCTAGTTGTTTATACATTTCTTCATCGCCACCTTCCACATTCCTGGACCTATAGCAACATCAAACTAAATGTCTTTTGGTCAACCCCTCTTCACATCATGCTGGCTCATAACCATTGCTACTCTTTTGCACTTTCATGTCTACCTTATGTGGATATTATTCTACTGCTATCATCAGCAGCACTCTCCTTCTCTCTCTTCCTGTCCTTTCTATCCTCATGAAATATCTTTCCATTTCGATTCCTATTAGTATATCATTTTCATTCAACCATGTTTCACATCATCCAGTAATTTTGGGGAGAATAAACTGAGTGAAACCATTTCATCGCTCTTATTTCTGATTCTTCTGGCATTCATAAACAAGCACAGCAGTTCCCTTTTAGGTCTATAATCAGTCCTACCCAAACCACTTATTGGTTGTGATTTCCACACCATACCTGCCCTTGCGCAATCGTCTTTATCAGCGGTTACCCAGCTCACATTCCAATCCTTTCCATTCCTATGCTAATCATCCTCCATGCATACATTCAGTGCTACTTTTAACATCCACTCTCCCTATGCATGTCTCCCTGTCAATGCAGGCTCCTCTGGTTTACCTGTTCCTCTTGCATTCCCATTCTCTCTTCACTTAACAGTACTTTCTCTAGTGCACTCACAGGAAAGCCATTCAAATGCAACACATCATGCCTGTATAATTCCATTCTTCCCTCAAACACCTGAGGGAAGAATGGAATTTCACTCTTCTCAATAACCTCCTGATATTCACCCTTATATACTCCTAATGTCCACTTAAATCATTTGTCCCTACAACCAACACTAATTCTCTTGCTCATTTCTTTCCCATATCCAATGACAGAATTATCTTGTTCATTCTCCCTTCTGGATAACAGACCTTATATACTCTCTCATTAATTAATCTTCTAGCTATCTAATCTCCATACCGAGAACAACTCTATTCTAGAATCACTTGTCACCTCTTTTACCCTTTTTCTTTCATTCTATTCTTTTGAACACTTTTGTTAGTTTCCACTAAAGGTCTAATATCATTCTGCATATTCCTCATTTCATTTTTTATTTTCAATTGTTTCATCAAATCTTGCATTCCAACAATTTCCCTCTCTGTCACTTCCATAGTATCGCTACCTCTCATTTTGCAACATATCCATTTCCTCATCCACACTTCCTTTCGTTCCCTTATTACTAAGTTTTGCCTCTACATTCTTGCATTTTTTCACTCCCTCCGTTTCACTCGCTTTTGTTTCATTTCCATTTCTTTCATTTATGAGCCACCTTTTATTTTTCGGTCTGTTTTGCATTCATTTACTTGTGAATAATATATCTCACTTCCTACAAATCCATACTTTCTCTCATCTGCCATTCATTCAATCCCCATACACATCTTACATTCTGCCATTCATACATATTACACTGACAACATCAAACCATTTTTGAAAAGAACAATGTCATTAATGCCACTTGATTTTTTCTGCACTCACCTAGTCACACTGGTCAACACGCATGTTGTTGACCTCATCAGTACCACCATTGTGTTCTATCTAAAGAAGGCAATTTCAATCTTTAAAGGTACCTGTGTCATGACTATAAATAATAAATTACACAATAACCACAGTAATTAACTTTAATTAAATGAAAGTACAGATATTTCATACTGAAAATAACAGTACATCATCATTGTGTAGAAACAAGCAATCAAAGAAACGGAATACAAAGTACATACAACAGTTGGTGGTTTACCAATTAAAAACTGTTGCCATGTGCTAGAAATTAATATTAATAAATAATATTATTCAAAACTATTTTTTTGATTGTTACTTAAGATAAGAATCTCCCGAACTTTTGGGAGAGAGAGAGAGAGACAATCGTTCCGATTCAGATTTGGCCGATGTGAAAGGGCTTCACAACATTCTTTGAAAAGGCTTTTATATTTAAACCTGCATCTATGGAGAAGACGAGCTTCATCCCACTGGATATTGTGTTTTGCATCAATACTATGTTGTGCTAGACCAGACTTTTGAGGGTTTCATGTATTCGATATAATATTGATGTTCATTCATTTTAATCAAATTTTATCCGGGCTTGGGACCGGCATAGCTGATGAATCAGGCCTATGGCTGGGTCTTAAGTATTCCTGGCTGTAATACTTGTGTGTGTTCATGGGACCAGTTTGCCTGCTGGCGGGAGGAAAAAAATCCAGATAAACTGGGGAGAAAAACCCTGCTATCCACGCACGAGATCTGTAATTATTTTGATTTTGTAAATAGGCAAATTAATCCCTTTTTTTGTAAATAGGCAAATTAATTGAACAGTTTGTTGCAAACTGTTCCTTGTTGCAAAATTTTATTTAATAGATTTAATAGTCTTTTATGCAGTTTCAAACAACATTAAATATTAATTAAAAAATAGACTATTAAACAGTGGTGGCCCGTGAAGTTTTAAGTGGGGGTGCTGCCTATACAAAATAATTTTTAAAAAATTCTTTTTCTCCTAATTAGTAACCCATTTATTAATAAATAAATAGATTTATTTATTAATAAATGGGTTACTAATTAGGAAAAAAAATTTGTTTAAATTATTTTGTATAGGCAGCACCCCCACTTAAAACTTCACAGGCTGCTACTGCTATTAAATCTATTATCTCAAAACTATATAAATCTATTATATAAATAAACCAATTATTATTCATTATATGCAAGGCATTTCTGGATGCATAGTGAAAGTTGTAAAATCACTGAAGATTTTTGTTGCCTTTTGTCCCATCAGAAAAATCTCTACATTTCTAGGCTCTATTAGACTCCTTGCTCTTGTGGATTATCTTATTTTGTTGCGGATTATTTTGTGGATTTTTTGTGAATTATATTCTTGTATTTATCTAGAATAATAAAAGTCTTATATTAAATACATGAATCTGAACAGTCTGGAGGATTGTTGAGCATGCTCTCTGCACTAAACAGAGCTTATTGGAACAAGACAAAAGCCCTTCATAAAAGTCATTTTTTGATAAAACATCTGTATAAAGAAATCTGTGAAATATTACTTCATTGTGATAACTTAAACAGATAAACCGGTCTATATCTGTCCCCTTTATGGGAGATAGTACTTTTTAAATCTGCTAATCTTTCTAACTTTAATATTATTATTATTATTATTATTATTATTACACCCTCCATGGAGTAGGAAGACTCATCATGGGAGGTTCACTCAACTGACAACATATTTATCATACAGAATCTTAAAATCCTTAACACTCCCTACATTAACAATATATTCCAGCAATGCATTCCATTCACTGACAATTCTCCATGTAAAAAATCTGCTCCTTGCACTCTTACATAACAGCTTAGTTGAATAAAGGTAATAAGTTTACAGTGATATTGCTGGACTTGGCTAAGGCCTTTGACAGGATACCACATGGTATTCTAATCTGCAGCACATTAGGATGGATATAGGGTTGATGAGATGGATAGGAGAGTGGTTGATGGAGAGATATCTGAGGATACTTTATTCAGGAGTAGAGTCCAAAAGAAAGCCTTTGACTAGTGGCTTGCCAGAGGGTTGACTGCTACTCTTTAATTTGTACATTAACAATATAGGAAAGGATCTGAAAGGAAATGTTTAGTTATTTGCCAATAATGCAAAGTTGGATAGAGCAATAGTTAACACAGATGATGTCAAAATTTTGCAGGATGATTTGGATAGATTGGCAGACTGGGCAAAGCAGAATGGATGTCAATTTAATGTGCCAAGTGTAAGGTTATGCATTTTTGGGTGAAAAGATTACTAACTGTATACTACATTGGTGGAACTGTACCGCTTGAAATTGCTGAGGCCAGAGACTTGGGAGTGTTAGTGGATAAGGAGTTAATGTTTAGGGGACACACATAGCAAAAGTGACTAAAGCAGCTCATCAGATTACTTGGTTACTGAGGAATACTTTGATGAGCAGAGACAAGCACATTATTGTTCCTCTTTAGTAAGCCTTGATAAGATCCCATCTTGACTACTGTCCACAGATCTGTGCCAGGATTTCTTGGTGAGGAGGAGGAGGCAGAAAGGATCTTGAGGTAAGTGACCAAGATGGTAGCAGTTTTATGGAGGGAAGTGCAATGATATAGCAAACATACCAATTACTGAGAGGTTTTTACAAGATTAATTCAGAGGATAGTTTTCAGAACTTGCTATGCAGAACTCTCCATATCAGAACTGTGATATGCAGCCTTTACAACACTTGCAATATGTTCTCTAAACTTCAGTCTACTGTGTACCATCATTCCCAAGATAGCCTGGTTGGCTGAGTGGTTAGCATATCTGCTCTGCTGTCAAGAGGCTGCAGGTTCAAATACTGCCAAGGGCCTGGGTGTTTGTGATTGTCCTACTAACGAATTACCATATGCACTACTGTGATTTGTCTCGTGGCGCATTATGACCTTTGATGTCTTTGTGTCATAAAAAAAAAAAGTCAAATCAAATCAACCACCACACCCAAATCTCGAATCTCATTCACTTCCTGCAGTACAGCACTGTCAATAGAGTACACTTCCTTATATTTCTGCACTCCAAAATGCAATATTTTGCACTTACTGATATTAAATCTATAGCCTACTCATTTGTCCAAATCAAAAGTCTATTCATATCTTCCTGAAGGGAATTAACATCAGTAGCGCTACTTATAATTTTCGCCAAATCTGCATCATCAGCAAACAACTGAAGATCCCTTGTGAGTCCACATGATATATCATTAACAAACAAGTTAAACAAGGGCCCAAGAACAGAACCCTGGGACTCACCACTAGTTCTTCTTCTTGGATACATCAATCTAAAGATTGGTGGGTCACATCATAGGAATCTATGATCTGCTCTCCTTTTCATTTGATGTTTATAAAGCTGTTTATATAGGAGATAAATAAAGCTGTTTATATAGGAGAGCACATTTATGATGTGCTCTCCTATATAAACAGCTTTATTATCATTAAGCTGTTTATATAGGAGATTCTTGGCTTCTTTCCTTCTACCTTCCCCATTATTTCTGTAACCAATTTTCCATGCCTCAGGTGGTGTCCAATTAGGATTTTTCTTCTCTTACTGATGTGGTTCAATAATAACCACTCTTCTTAAACAATGTTTAGGACCTCTTCATTAGTCTTTCTTTCTACCCAAATTTTTTGGTGTCTTCTTTTGTTCAAGTTCAAGCCTCACAACCATGTAATGCTGTGCTCCATATGTATGTTTTCATGAGTCTCTTTTTTAATTGAATGCTGAGTCCTTTATTAGTGAAAATGTTTTTTCTATTATAGAATGCCTATTTGGCCAAACTTATTTTTGCTTTGATATCAGATTGACTTCTTCTATCTTCTGTGATAAGACTCCCATGGTATTTAAAGGAAGTTACATGTTGTATTGGGTGTTATTTATTTCCAAGTTTATTTTTGTGAGATTCCCTTTATTTGTTATTAGTAGTTCAGTTTACTTGTAATTCATTTTTAGGTTGTACTGTGTGAAAATTTTTTTCATCTTTGTCAGGATGTATCTCATTTTGTCTTCATTTGTAAGTGATAACTGCTATATCATCAGCAAATCATAGCGAGTTAATTCCAATTCCATTAATTGTAATTCCTTTTTCTGTTAGTTCTGTTAATTTATTTATTTCTTCTTCAGTGTAGAGATTAAAGAGTATTGAAAAAAGAGAACACCTTTACACATCCTTGCTGTTTATGTTTCTATTTGGGCTTCTTTGCTTGTAACGATTAAATATGGGCATTCTATTCTGTCCAATCTATCTTTATTCCAGAGTCCTGTGACAGTCCTGTTATTTGTCTCTGTACTCTCTCCCTCTCGAATGTTTCCTTATTGCCAATATAGCCATGTGACCAGATCATTGCACAGAAATCCAAATGGGGCCTGATTAATGCTTTATACATTAGTGGAACTATCACTTCCTTATCCATTCATGTCATTGTTCTTTGCAGTATAGCAGGAATTTTCTTGGTAATCCTTACAATTTTTGTGATGTGTCTCCTGAACTTCCGTTCCCTATCCACGAAGACAAGTTCCTCAAGCAACCAAAGGTTATGGAGGTCTGACCAGATGAAACAGCTGCATCATATCACTGTAACCCAATTCAGATAAGTTTTTGTTTGATATTGGCAATTAATTTCATTTAGGTCTTACCTCTTTTCTTAATAATTTCTGAATTACTCAATATAATCTTGTTACCACATAAATTCCAGCCTTCTAACAACATGGCCAAATTGTTGTTTCCTTTCTTTATGCAGATAGCACTAAAAAGTGGCTCACAACTACTCCACCGTATCCATCATTATTCATAAAGTCAGACCTACTTACTCCTAAGATCCTCCATTGATGAATTGAATAATTTGAATAAAACATTGAATATTTTTTTTTTTTTTTGAAGGTGAGTTAGACAATATCATACAGAGGTAGCAGGGTTTTTTCTCCCAGAAATTCGGGTTTTACATCCAACATACAGAGACAAATCGGCCTTCAGAACACACTCAATTTACAGAAAAAAATACTACTGGTGGGCAATAGATGGCATTCGTGTAGATTATGATGAAATAATAAAATGATGATGGTAGTAGAGATTGGTGTAGTTGGTGAATTAAGTGGTGGAGAATGGAGATTTGTGGAGTTGGTGTCCTCCCTTGATGAGTCTTTGGACTCCTTGGAGGTGTGACGAAATAATAAAAAAAAAAAAAATAATAATTTACTGTTTTTAAGATTTGGAACATTTGGTTCCAGTTAAGACTATTGAAGGCTTTCTCCAGGTCAAGGAACACCATCGGAGTATTTTTATTCTTCTCAAATCTTCTTTCTGTAATTGTTCAAAGAGCTAGGATTGCATCTCTTGTCCCTTGTTGTTTCTAGAAGCCAAACTGGTCATTCCTGACATATCCTTCAGACTTATTTCTTAATGTTTTTAATTAAGAAATTGTAACTTCATTAGAGTGCAGCATGTAATGAGGAGTTAGCTGGAAAAGAGATTAATGCAGCTTGAGGGATTTTCAAAAACTATCTATTAGATGCAATGTCTAAAGGTATTCCAAGGGTGAGAAGGTTAAATAAGGTAGGTGTGGAAATGGATGAATCAAGAGATTAAGCATGCGATACAAAGAAAAAGGTCTTTATGGAGCCAGCATAACAGAAGTGGAAATAGCCAGTTCCATGAGGACTACAAAGACCAGGCAAAGCGGGTGACTTGGTTGGTGAAGGTAGCTAAAGAGAGGTATGAACAGCAGTAACGAATCCAAAAAGAATCCTAAGGAGTTCTTTCGAATGTAGCCAGCAAAAGAAAGAATGATTATGGAAGGATGGCATTGATTGGAGAAAATGGTATAAAGGCAGCTGTTGCAGAAGGTGTGGTGGAGATACTTAATGAGCAGTTCATAAAGGTCTTTCAATCTTGTGAATGTGACTTCATGGAGAAATTGAGAGCAGTTGATGATGGGGAAGAGAGACTGACTGTAAGTGAACAAGAGGTGTACGGGGGAGTTGAGCAAACTACATGTAAATAAGGCTGTGGGAACTTGATAATATATCACCACGTATTCTGAAGGAATGCGCCAGGGAGTTGAAGCCGGTCTTGACATATTTTTTTAATACAAGTCTTGTACTCGGTCAGGTTTCTAAGGAGTGGAAAGAGGGCAAAATTGTGCCACTTCATAAAGGAGGTGATAGAACACAGATAGGTCTATCTGTGTGTCAGGTGTTGTAGTTAAGTTGTTGAAAAAGCTTGTGAGAACTAGGATTCAGAATTGAGTTGACAACAATGGTATTATCTTTCATGGACATGGATTTACTAAAGGGGGGTCATGTTTTAGTAATCTACTTACTTATTACAATAAGGTTACTGTTGCCATGGACAGAGGAGAAGGATACACAATAATATACTTAGATTTTGCAAAGGCTTTTGATAGATTACCACATGATAAGTTGATAATCAAACTAGAGTGGATGGGGTTAGATATTAGATTTGCGCATTAAATTGGAGACTGGCTATCTGATAGGTATCAACAAGTTGTGTATGCAAGAGCAATATCCAGGAAAAGGAAAGTTACTAGTGGTGTGCCTCAGGGGTCTGTTTTAGGAGTACTGCTGCTTAACTTGTATGTTTGAGTGTGTTTAAACATACAAGTTTAAATACAGCATAAATGAGCTGTGTGTAGGATGAAAGGACCTCCTAGATGAGTCTTTGACTCCATGGGGTCTTGGGTAATAATAATAATAATAATAATAATAAATTTTAGTAATATTTTTGAAGCATATGATATTACACTTATTGTTCTGTGATTTTCAAACTTGTCTGTATTATTTATTTTAGAAATGGAAACTACAGAGCATTGCATAAAGTCTTTGGGAATGGTTTCATATATTTCATGTATATCCTTAATGATCTTAAATAAACATAGGTTTTATTTCTGGGAAAATTCTCATGTTACTCCTGTAAGAAAATATTAATTTTATGGCTATTTAGCCTATTTCTGTTTAGGAGTGCCCCTTTTTATAATGTCATTGGCATTTTACTCAGTTCTAGGGAATTACTGAAGTTTTACATAGATAAATATATGACGAATATAATAAGGAAAATTCGGACATACGAGGGTCGTTTGAAAAGCTTGGTAAAAAAATAAATTAAATGCATTTTTTTGGGAAAAATCCACCTTTATTTTTCAATGTTGTCCCCATCGAGGTCCAGCGAGTTTCCAGTGTTTTCATCCCATGGGAGTGCTTAAGGGTCAAAGCTGTATAACTGAGAAGAGACCTCCACATGGCCTTTAAAGGAACGCGGAGAACCAACCAGGGCTTCTGACCTAATGTCCAATCCTCACCTTCTCATGGTGCACCCTGTTGGGTATCTACTTGCATACTGAATGAATGAGGATGGGCTGGCAATTTTGGATTTAGCTGACCAAATTGTATTCTTATTGGTTAAACCAAAATAAAAAATGATGGTACAACATGACAAAATTTCATGCCGGCTGGGGCGTCGCCCGGTTAAACAAGGCCCCCGTTGTTTTTGCAAGGGAATCAGGGCCAACAGCGAAAAGTCAGCTACTGGAACAAATTTCAAAACACAACCCAACTCAACATCACCAGAGTTAAAGATTGGTACTATCAACATAAGAAACCTGAATGGCAAAGAAATGGAGCTAGCTGAGGAATTAGATAAGTACCAGATCGACATTATAGGGGTGACTGAAACAAAAAAGACCAAAACTGGTGAGATCTTTCTGAGCAATAAATACAAAATGTTATATTCAGGCACTGACAATCAAGGAAAATAAGGAGTAGCTATAGTATTCAACACAAAACATGAAGCTAATCTTCTTGAATGGCAGTCAGTCTCAAGTAGAGTAACGTGGGCAAATATGAGAATGGGGAACTGGACAATGAGACTTATTTGTGCCTATGGTCCCACAGAAGGTTCTACTAAGGTAGAAGAGGAGGAATTTTTTGAGGCTTTATAAAAAGCAACTGACACAATGAAAAAGGAAAAGTTGCTACTTGTTGGGGATCTAAATAGCACAGTAGGAAATGATTGTCAGGCATACAAAAATATTTTGGGAAAATTTGGAGAAAAGAGCAAAGCTAATAATAATGGTAAATATCTGTTGGATTTCTGCTCAGGACATGGACTGGTTATTATTACTAACACCATGTTCCAACATAAAAATGTGCACAAATTCACATGGAGAGAAGGGGCTAGGAATAAGAAAAGTCTCATTGACTATGTTATTGTTGATAGTGATGTTTTCTCCCTGGTGAAGGACACCAGAGTGTACAGAGGATTTGAAACTGGAAGTGATCACTATTTAGTCTTGAGCAGGATAAAATTGAATTTCATATTGAAAAGAATAACATGTAAGAAAGTTTTAAAGCGAATAAAAGTTGAGCAGCTCTCAGATGTAAACTGTAGACTAAAATACACGAAAATTATTGAAGAAAAAATGAAAGAGTTTGAGAACAGGAATCAAACCTTGGAGATTCGGTGGCAAGCCTTGAAGAAAGCCCTGATTGATTCAGCTAGAGAGGCATGTGGTGAAGTTGTCTGCAAGGATAGGAAAATTAGAACTCCATGGTGGACACAGAAAGTTAAAGAGGCAGTGAAGGAAAAGAAGAAAGCATATCAAAAGTTTCTGGCAAATAAGTCAGCTTGTGCTCTTAGAGAATACAGAGACAAATGCAAGAATGCTGAACACTGTGTAAAACTAGCTAAGCAAAAGTCATGGGAGGACTTTGGCAAGAATATAGAAAATAAATATCAAGAAGGTGGCAAAATATTTTGAAGGTTGTTGAAGAAGCTTAGGAATGGAAGAAAAAGTGCTGTAATTAGAGATGATAAAGGTGACATGAAAACGGGAGAAAAAGATATCCTTGCAGTATGGAGTAATTACTTCGAAAAACTGCTAAATGAAACAAACAATGATGACAGTACAGTGGTAAAAAACACTGACCAGGCATGCACTCAGGAATACATATCCATACTTGAAGTAGAAAAAAGCCATCAAAAGTTTGAAATGTGGCAAGGCAGTAGATGATATTCGACCAGAAATGCTGAAGTATGGTGGTATAAAAGTTTTACAGTGGCTGCACTGCATAGTTCAGAAAGCCTGGACAGAGAGATGAATTCCCGATGATTGGAGTAGAGCTCTAATAGTACCCATATATAAAAAAGGAAATAAAACTGAATGTAAGAATTACAGAGGTATTTCCCTACTGAGTGTTCCTGGCAAGATCTATGCAAGTATACTTGAGAAACGGCTGAGAAGAATTGTTGAAGAAAAGGTGGGTGAATAACAAGCTGGATTCAGGCCAAATAGAGGCTGTCAGGATCAGATCTTCACTTTGCGACAAATAGTCGAGAAAGCATGGGAATATAACAAAGATCTGTATTTAAGTTTTGTTGATTTGGAAAAGGCATATGACAAGGTACCAAGAAAGAAGCTATTCAATATGCTACAGTTATATGGTGTCAATGGGGCATTATATCAAGCAATACTTAGTCTTTATTTGAGTTGTAAATCAGCAGTTAGAATTGAAGGAAGTACAGGAAGATGGTTTAATGTTAAATCTGGTGTGAGACAAGGATGTACATTATCCCCTCTATTATTCATTATCTATATGGATCACATTATGAAGGAAAGTGGTATTAAACATGATGTCAAAATTGGAGATGTTAATGTCAGCTCTTTGCTTTATGCGGATGATGTTATAGTTCTAAATAAATCCACTACAAGTCTGCAAGATTCTCTGACTAAACTGAATAACTGTTGTAATAGATATGGTATGAAGGTCAGCAATAAAAAGACAAAGACAATGAAAATAGGCAGAATCATTGAAAATGTCAACTGTGTTGTGAACAGAGAACCTGTGGAACAAGTGAAACATTTCAGCTACTTAGGCCCGGTTTTTAGTGAAGATGGTAAATTAAATATAGAAATAGACAACAGAATCAGCAAAGCTGTTATGGTGGGAAGTCAATTGAATAAATTCATATGGAATAAGAGAGAAATTAGTCGAACACTAAATTAGTTGTATACAAGACGGTGTTCAAACCAGTTTTAACTTATGGATCTGAGAGCTGGGTCAGAAGTAAAACACTTGACCAAAGACTAGAGACCGCAGATATGAGAGTCCTGAGAAAGATTATAGGCATGAACAGATGGCATCAATGGCAATATCATATTAAAAACGAGGATATTAGGAAAGAACTTGACATTATCAGCATCCAGGAATGTGTTAGCAGAGCTAATCTCAGGTGGTATGGTCACTTAAACAGAATGAGCGAAGAAAGATTAGCAAAACAAGTGTTCTCTGCCAGATTGGCAGGAAAACTACCCAGAGGAAGACCAAGATATAGGTGGATTGATAAAATACAAAGTGCCTTAATTAGAAGAAACACACGTATAAACCACAGTGAAAATTATTTAATTGTTAATATTTCATCCTAAGTATCTTAGGACATCATCAGTACAGTATTTAAACAAAAATTAGGAATAACATACAGTTAGGGCGCATGATTACAATAGAATCTCATGAAAACGTGCATAAAGTGCTAAAGTAGTACAAAAAAAAAAAAAAAAAAAACGTTAATTATTTAACATAGTTTTGTATGATAATTTCCCATACTTTAGGAATAGTAAGAACGTCGTTGCGGTTTAGGTTTGGTCTGTGTAGTAGGGCTTCAGAACTTTCTTTGTAGAAACATTCATGTTTAAATAAAGATCTATGTAAAAGTTTAGCCTTTTCCCAATGGATCCTATGGTTTGGATTTTCAATTCTGTGTTGAGAGAGGCCAGATTTCTGCTGTTTTAGAAGACGAATGTGGTCTTGATGTTCCAAGATGCGTTTCTTACCTGTCTGTCCAAAGTAAGATAATTTGCATGAGCATGGAATCTCATAAACACCAGGTAACATCAAGGGTGAGAATTTGTCCTTAGGAGAAGGTAATAAGTTGTAAATTTGGTTGATAGGTTTGTAAGTAGTGGCAAAATTGTATTTCTTCATAATTTTAGAAAGACATTCTGAGATGCCTTTAACGTAAGGTATGGGAATCCTATGCACTTCTTCCTGTCTGATTTGATGTATGCAGAAGTGACTGATGATTTTTTGAGTTGTTTTGGGATTATATCCATTTAGGATGGCTGTATTTTTGATAACTTCTAATTCCTGTTTAAAGATTCTTCGGAGGAGCAGAATTTGTGTGCTCTGGATACAGCCATCCTAAATGGATTGCATAGTCACTCTCACCAACTGGGGACATGTATGACAGCTCAGTCACAATCAGGTCTTCCAACTCTATGATCAAATCCAAAATTTTTGTTTCTCGTTCTCCCTCCACCATTGCCTAAGAAACTTATCCCTCAAGAAATTCAAAAATTCAGTTCCCTTAGTACTGCATGCTGTCTCCTCTGCACAGTTTATATTGCTATAGTTGAAATCCCCCATAATTCTCACTTGCTTTACACATGTCAAGCTAATTTGCCTAGATATCTCTTGCTCATCACGATCTACGTAATCTCTCGATTAGTGTATAATTTTTTTTCGATACCCAAATTTGATTAGTGCGCCTATATACATCTTAAAAATAAATGTTACAGATTTAAAAAATTCTGTATCTATTCATTTTTATGGTAACTATTTTAAAAAATCACTCACTACAATGAAATAATTTACTTACCTATTTAAAACATTTTACAAAGTTATTTTTAATGGCCTACTACACTACGTATACTATGTTCCAAAATTTACTGCCAATATTTATGTCGTCTGCTATAGTATGCCCACAGATTCGAGACCCTTCGACACTTCTGCGCATGTCACAAAAAAGGAGAATCCATTCCGATAATAGAGTAATCAATCTGTCTTCTGGGATGAGTTGTTTATTATTACAGGTCGGAAAATTAACTTCTCTTTTATGATCATTGCAGTTTTTAAAGTGGTAACTATTTTGCTTGTACAACAGTTGGGAAATTTTATCTATAAAGCACATGATTTTGCATGTTGGCGATCAATTCATACGTCCTTCATTTCTTTCTCCCCTTCAGCATGAATCGACTATTTTTGGCACAAGACAAGCGAAGCTGTACAAAAATGTGGGTGTACTATAGTTGCATAGCGCTTTGATGGTCGTATCTTGTACCCCTTTGCAATGTTATATGAGTGTGTTTTCCTTACTTTTTTTTATTTTAAAGTATTTTCCCAAGCTTTAATCATGAGTAAAAGAATTAGTTAGCAAAAAAGTGGATGTCTGAAAAAGATTCGATGATGAAGAGAGAAGCAGTAAAATTTGCAGAAGAGTAGAAGAGGCAGTAGGGCCATACTGTCGGTTGTATGAAAAAAAAAAAAAGAAACAAAATGCCCGCCAAACTACATTAGCTCAATTCTTTGTTAAGAAGTAGAATAATAAAATTTATATTCTGAATATGTTTTATTGTCTTTCAGCTTCATGGTTTTTCTTTAACTAGGCCCTGAGACATACCTTAATTCTTTTATAAAAAAATTAAAGTTCAAAAAAGAAATTTGAAGAACGAATTATACTGTTTCCCATAGGTTATTATGTAATATATATTCGATTAATGCATTTTCGATTAATGTGCCTGTTTTAAAGAACGCATTAGGTGCACTAATCGAGGGATTGCTGTATATATTTCCTAGTCTATAGCAACATCTGACTAAATAACTTGTCTTAGAAACATCTACTTCACACCACATACTCTCAAAGCTATTAGTGTTATTTCCTCTGTGATTCTCCACCATTAGAGGGCACGATTCATCTCTTATCATTTGTTGACACTCCACCACCATGTTCACCTTCCCTATCCTGCCAAAATATACTATACTCTTCAATTTCTATCCCAGTTAGAGCACGCACCTCTTAACCAACTTTCACTGATGCTAACAATCTTTGGAAACACTGAGTCAATCAATGCCACAAAATCATTCTATTTATGTTCCTTGCATTTGCGTACAGAAAAACAGGGCATTGTTAGTCTTCATATAGCTACTCCTCACATAATCCACCTGGTACTTCAGTATAGTGAATACCTTCTCATTTCTCAAACCACTAATCATTGCTATTTTCCACACTTGCAGTTCTAGTTTTCCTGTCTCCAGCACTCATTTTCTCAGAAAATAACCATCTCCCCAAATGCCTGCTTCCTTCTGCATTCAAATGTAATCCATCTATTCCATATAGTCTGTGCTATCCTCAAATATACTCCATGCATCCACATATTCTGGATCTCTCTTTCTACACATTCTCTCTGTCATCTCATTCATTATTACTGCTCTTCTCCACTCTGCATCTTCATATCAGGGCAACCACTGTCTTCCCTCTGATGCATTTCTGCTACACTATCCCTAACATCATCTCAGATTTCTTGCTACACAATTCACACTGCCTCTCAGGTCATTCATACTATCCATTACTGTCATCTCCTCTACATTTTCATGTCTCTTCACTGCTGTTGTCACATTCTCTATCATTCCACTTGGCAAGCACTCCTCTGACACTACTCACCTCTAATCATCGAATTTCCTTATGATATTCCAAACAGGAATATTTCGTTCATTCTTCTCTCACTGACATCCCTGACTCTCTCTCTCTCTCTCTTTCTTTACTCTCCCATTTTCACTCCTTCCTCAACTTTCTCCAATATCCTCTTTTCCCCAATCACTCCTATTCTCTCACACCCTCCTCTTGCAGCTACTCATTCTCTTAGCACTAGCCAGCCTCCTAATCTCTTCATTCATCCTCCTGAACTCAGTTGTCATTCCTTCCATCTACCCTCTCAGCAGTTCTATTTGTCTTCACATATCCTGTTTTCAACTGACATTCACACACACACACACACACACACACGCAATCATGGGCATCAGATAAACCATCTCCCTCTGCCACACTGCTCAAGTGTGGCAGAGGGAGATGGTTAGGATAGGATGAATGAGAGAATGGGAGTGATGAGGGAAGAGAGGAAATTGGAGAAAGTTGAGGAAGAAGTGAAAATGGGAGAGTAAAGAAAGAAAGAAAGAGGAAATATAAAGAGTCAGGGATGTCAGTGAGAGAAGAATGAACGAAATATTCCTGTTTGGAATATCATGGACATCAGATAAACCATCTCCCTCTGCCAGACTGCTCAAGGTCAAATGGTTTCCCCAAATTAGCAGTCACCCATTTCTGAAGCACTATCTCCACTGCTGCTGAATCCCAAGATCAAAATACTTGTCTCCCAGCATTTCCAGCTGCTACATTTCATGCACGCATACACTTCACCTGCTACATTTATAAGCTACAGGATGTGTACATGCATAGCAAGCTTTGAAATCCTTAACTATGGTACAAATAATGTAGTCTATGAATGGTGGCTGACTGATAATGTGTTAGAATTGGTGACCATCATGTTAAATATGATCAGTACAATAATATACTAACAAAAAAATCACACCAGTCATGCAAAATATAGTCAATTTCAATAGCGTAAACTGAAAAACTTGCATTGGTAACAGAATAAACAAATAAAATCCTTCTTTACTACTAATACTTATCTATTTTTAACAGCTTCCATTGCCACACTATTTCAACCAAGTATTTGGAATTTGTAGTGTTAGTAGCTAGGTGGGCGAAAAATATCATCTTAAGCAGAAGAGAATATCTAGTTTTTAAATGCTGAGGAAGATGAGATGCAGGAGGTTAATGTCATTCCAAACAAATCTGATCTTGGCTGGGGTAAATGTAGGTAAGCTGATATCTCTTTTGCAAAGAAAAGACGAGAGTGCATTTTGATAGTTTCGAAGGTGACCAGATTTTCCTCTTCTCCATTGAAGAATGGTATGGAGCTCAACATTTAAGACACTGGTTAAGTTTATCGTGAAACTTGTAATGATTGGGCACTGTATGGTTTGTCAAATGAGTGGGAAGAATGGAGAGTACTATCATCAGCAGACCTGTGAATATGATTAATGGTGATTGAGAGTAAGTATAATAGAAAGATGATAGATAATAGAATAGAACCCTGAGTCACTCCTGCATTGGTGGAGAAGCCTGAAGAGAGGGGACCAATCCAGCATGACATCCAACAAATAAACAGAGAAAGCTGGCTACTCAATTACACTGGTGGTAGGTAAACCAAAGAATAGCAATTTGCTTATTGGGCCTAGATTCCAGATGTGACCAAAAGCTTTAGAAATATCAAAACAACAGGATATGTTTCTCTGAATCTTTCCATGGCACTTTTCCGATGGTGATGATGTGCACAAGGAGGCCAGCCACAGATCCTGAATGGCTGATAAAATGGTGGGTCTTTAGTTGGTGGAGAGGTTGATGATGAATCTCTCTGTTATTCTGGAGAAGGTTGATGTGATGACAATCAGTCAGTAGATTTCTATGTCCCTTTTTGAAACAAGCTGGATATATGATTGCTTCCACACACACATTGGGATAAGTACCAGCCAAGTATAGAAGATTGTAGAGACAATACATTTGTTATCTCTGAAGCACAGTAACTAAGTAAATTTGAAGAGATGCCATCTGGACTAGAAAACTTTTAGTATCTGTTTCGTTTAATATTCTTCTGTCTTTTTTGCCTAAAATATACAGGAACATCATAACGTATGTTTTTTATGTTGTTTATAGTCAGATGAAAGGATAGAGTATGGGACTTGCAGTGAGAGGAGATAGCCTTTTGGACATGGCATCCCTTTCCAAGCTCTGTATGGCAGAGTTATTCATAGTTGCTGAGAGACTCAGGCCCACGTACTATCCGATGACCTGCCTGCAGTAATACCATTATTTATCTTTGACATAGTTTTGAAGGATATCATTCACTGCATGAAAGAGAGAGGGAGGCAGAAACTAGAATCGCTTCCTGAAGACAAACATGACATATGCCACTTTAAGCCTCAACTAAACCAGTTGGTAGCATTTCACTGGATAATAAAGCTCATCTACCTCATATAGTGGATCTAGGTGGCATTTTCTCCAATTAGGAAGATATCCTTTGCAGTGAAAATGCTTGCTGGGTGTGCTTGACTGGCAGAGGTTGTATATTGTGCATCACTTGCCCATTAGTCCCAAGTTTAGACCTAAATCCCTGTTAGAAAATCATATCTGATTAAGAACAAGAGAGTGGCTTGCTTTAAGTTAAGTGTAAGCTCCAAACGATTTAATACCTTCTTTAATCCTAGCAAAAGTAGTACCCTGGATTTATGATCAGAAAATGAAATTGCTTTTTCAAGATAGAAATTTCTATGAATTGAATGAATATTGTGTGATTAGTAAGTGATAAGTAGTGATAAATAAGAAACGTTCTCGTAGACAGGCTTATACTTTGGTTATGCATTACTAAATCACTTAGGGAATTGACAACGTGGATACGAATATAAATTAAATTACACTTTAATAAATATTTCTGATATTTCGGCAATGTCACGTTGCCATCTTCAAAAGGGACCTATAAAAACAGGCACGTGCACGTAGGCACTACAATACAGTAACTGAGAATGAAGTGATGAAGCTATTGTTCTCCTAAAAGTCCTGATGGTGGTGCCCTCTAGCGGGCTAAGTAGGTGTTCTTGGCCATTGGGCTGAAGGTCTGCTGATGTAAGTCTCCCAAATTTGGGGCAGTCTCATACAACAAAATTTGTTGAGGTTTGGAGAGTTTCTTAGGGCTGAGGCTAATTTCATAAATAGTCTTTCGAATTTGTATTTGCTATGGTGTATTACTGTAGCTTTCTTCCACCGTATTCTGTGACGTGTATCCAGAGCATGGTCTGCAAGACCAGAATGGCCGTACTTGTGAAAACAGATGTAGTCCTTGTGTTCCAAAATTCTGATATTCGCTGTCCTGCCTGTTTGGCCAAAGTGAGACAGTTTACAGCTGCAAGGGACCTGGTATGCACCACGTAGGTCTAGATGAAGTGGTTGGTCTTTAGTGGAGTGGATAAAGGATGCCAATTTTTTGTATTGTCTGTAACAGGAGGTCAAGTCATGTTTTTTTACGATTTTACGTAATTTTTTCTGAAGTGCCTCAGATGTAGGGAATGGTGATGGATTTAGAGTAATCCTTGTTGTGGAGGGGGGGAGGAGGGGAGTTGTGGTTTGTCAGTTTCAATATTTTTTTGGGGGGAATAGCCATTGGCTGAGAAAGTGTTGAAGATGTGATTCAGTTCAGTGTTTAGGACCATGTCGTTTACAACAGGGCAAAACTAATCTGTTCTTAATGTTTTCACCACTCCATATTGTTGTGAGGGGGGGGGGAAATTGTTGGTGAATGTACCTGCCTGTATGGGTGGGTTTTCTATAAACTAAGAAAACCAAGGTTCCGTCAGGCTGGCAGGTGACTAGTGTGTCTAGGAAAGGGAGGCTGTTGTTTTCCTCTTTTTCCAGGATGAACTTGATTCTGGGGTGTTGGTTGTTTAAGTGTGTTAAGAAGGAGAGCAGTGTATCAGAGCCATGTGGCCAAATAGCGAACACATCATCAACGTAGCGAAGCCATATGGTTGGTTTTTGTGGAGCAGAGGCTAAGGCCTTTTCTTCAAAGGTCTCCATAAAGAAATTGGCCAAGGGTGTGGAGAGTGGTGAATCCGTGGCTGTCCCCTCTATTTGTTTGTAGAATTTTCCCTGCCAAACGAAATAGCCCGAGTTCATTATATGAAATAGGGCTGAGATATCGGAAGAAAATTTAGCTTGGATTAGCTCTAAAGTTTCCTTGAGTGGGACATTTGTGAATAAGGAGGAGACATCAAAACTGACCATTATGTCAGTTGGAGTGTAAGGTTTTCTATGCTGGCTTTGAAGTGAGCTGAGTTTTTTATGTGTGATGGTATACTGTGTTGCCAGTATAGTGTGTGAGCTCTTTGGCCAAATGTTTAGCTAATTTGTATGTGGGGGAATCAATTTCATCCACTATGGGATGTAATGGCATATTTTCTTTATGTATTTATGGAAGCCCATAAATATGGGGGGGGGTATAGAGTTAAATGGCTTTAATCTGTTGGTAACTTCTACAGGCCAAGAAGTGTCTTTCTTAAGGAGCCTGTGAAGTTTTCTGATTTGTGAGTTGGTGGGAGTGTATTCGATAGGGAGGTAAGTAGCCCGATCTAATAGAAGAGCATTAAGCTTACCTGTGTAGTCCTTTTGGTTAAGTACGAGAGTCGCATTTTCATTATCCGCTGTGGTGATAACTAATTCTTTATTATTCCTCATTTCCTGCAGAGCTTTATATTCCTTGTTGGATATGTTGGTTTTTGGTGGTCTAGCTTTGCAGAGGACACAAGCTACATCCAGTCTTACACTGTTGGCGATTTGATTTGGAAGGTGGCTGATTCCGCGTTTGATCTGGATCATAATATCCTCACTAGGTATTTTTCTGGGAGCAATGGCGAAGTTGTGGCCACGTGAAAGTGCGTTGAGTGCTTCAGGCCTCAGGGTGACTGAAGAAAGGTTGATTATGGTGTTGGTAGGAAGTTTTTGATTAACAGTCGACTTCTTTTTTAATTTTCAATCACCCTGAAGCCTGAAGCACTCAACGCACTTTCATGTGGCCACAACTTCGCCATTGCTCCCAGAAAAATGCCTAGTGAGGATATTATGATCCAGATCGAACACAAAATCCATTACATCTACATCATCATCCAGCTCAACAGCATAGTATAGCTCTATCCACAGATCTCAAATATCTGCACCATACTTTCTTGGCCAACAAGTACAATTCCTACAAAATAGATAAAATACTGCATAGCCCATTACTTCTCCCTCCTCTTAGAAACACATTACCATTCCTATTCCCTATGTCAGAGGTACATCAGAAAAGATAGCCAAAGTACTAATGAAACATGGCCTGCACACATCATTCAAACTTCATGTTAAATTAGCAACTATCTCCTAATTCACCCATTAGCATGCTGTATGATGTTCCTTGGGACTGACTGTCACTTGGTCTTCTATGGGAAAGCAGGAAGATCTGTTAACATCTGCCTGAAAGAGCATAAAAAAATACATTCACTACCTTTATTATGGCAAATCATGACTGCAGACCATGCATCGGACACCCTTCACACAGGATTAGATGAAAGAAAACTAATGTGTTATTTAGAAGTCATTAGAGATTCGAAATATTATTCTTTGAGTCAGCCATGGATATGCAGAATTCTTCTGACCTCAACAAATATGATTGCATTATTATTATTATTATTATTATTATTATTAATATCTGAGATCTCCATGGAGTAGAGACTTATCATGGGAGGTATACACTATTGCACACAATGCTCATCTAACCATGCTTCAAACTGATTGAATGTGTCTACATTCACAACACACTCAAGCAATGCATTCCACTTGCCTACCACTTTCCATGCAAAGAACCTGCTCCTCTGCTCACATCCTCCTTATACAGTTTCCAGTGATGGCTTCTGCCTCCCCCCCTGATTATCCTATATGTCTCAATCATATCTCCTCCCCTTCTTCCTGTTCACGAAGCTTTGCAACTTACATTCTCTCAATCTGCTCTCATACTCCACATTCCACAAAGACCACTGACAACCTTTATGAATCTTCTCTGGACCCTTTCCAACATATCCTCATCACCATGAAAAGCTGGCAACCAAATCTGTGCACAATAATCCATGAGGTCTGATCAAGGTCTTATACAATGGCATCATAACCTCTCTATTTCTGCATGTCAGGGTCCTCTGCATCGTCGCCATTATCCAATGATGACTTCACAACTCGTGTAATGTGGCCCCCTGAATTTCAGGTCCTTGTCCACCATCACTCCTAGATCTCTCATCTCCTCCACTTCCCTTAAAGTTTCCCCACCAAGTGCATACTTCGCATCCCATCATTTATTACCAAATCTCAAAACCTTATGCTTTGCAACAGTGAACTTGTAAGTGGAACTGATAGTTCCACTTACAAGCTCGTTCATGCTATCTATTCAAGACCTCTTGAAAGGCCGTAACATCTGCTTGACTTTGCATTGCTCTCCTCAGTTTTGCATCATCTGCAAAGAGCTGAATATCACTAATCAAACCCATCCCAATATCATTAACATACAAATTGATCAACGATGGCCCCAAAACTGCCACTGCGGTACACCACTAGTGACCTTCCTCATTCAGGATACCAAAACCTTCCATATACAACTTTCTGATACCTATCTGACAGCCACTCACTGATCCAACTCAGAAGTATGTCATCCAATCCCATCTGTTTCGATTTACCCATCAGCTGATCGTGGGGCAGTCTATCCAAAACGTTTGCAAAATCCAAGTACACCACTTTATATGCATCTCCCCTGTCCAAGTCATTTGTCACCTTGTTATAGTATATAAGTTAGTTATTATTATTATTATTATTATTTCGGGCAACTCCAAGGAGTCAACAGGCTCATCGAGGGAGGCCCTAACATCACGTCAAGAACAACTATTTGACATTCACACAGTATCTATCATACCTCGCTCATTATATATATATCTGACCTCATTCACGGTCATAGCACCCACAACACACTCTGGCAGCTTATTCCACTCATTTACCACCCTCCAAGTAAAAAACCTACCTCTAACACCCCTGTTAACCACATTCTTGCCCAGCTTCCATGTATGGCCCCTAGTCCTACCACCACCAGTGCTATTCTCAAAAATATCTTCTGGATTAAACTTATAGAAACCCTTCAATAATTTCAATGTCTCAATCATATCACCCCTTTTCTGCCTATCAATGAATTTCTGCAACCCACAAATCTTCAATCTGTTCTCATAAGTTTCATTCCACACATCTGCCACCATCTTGGTCACTCGTCTCTAGATCCTCTCCACCTCCTCCCCATCAAGAAGAAACCCTGGTGCTCATATCTACAGTAGTCCAGATGGGGTCTTTTCAGGGCTCGCTATAGAGAACAATAACTTGTTTGTCTCTGCTTGTTGAAGTATTTTTTAGTAACCAAGTGATTTGATAAGCTTATTTAGCTACTTCTGCAATGTGCTCCCTAAACTTGAACTCCTTATCCACCAACACTCCCAAATCACTGGCCTCATCAATCTCCAGGAGTACAGTTCCAACAATGGGATATACTGCTGCTAATCTTTTCACTCCAAAATGCATAACCTTACACTTATCCTGTGCACTCACAATTGCTCTACCCAACTTTACATCATCAGCAAACAAGTGAATACTTCCTCTCAGATCCTTTCCTATATCATTAATGAACAAATTGAAAAGTAGTGGTCCAAGAACAGAACCCTGCAGCACACCACTAGTCACAAGCCGTCTTTTGGACTCACTCCTGAATAAACCACTCTCTGGCATCTCTCCATCAACCACCCTCCTATCCATCTCACGAACCCTATATCCATCCCCATCTGCTCCAGTTTACTGATTAGAGTTCCATGTGGTATCCTGTCAAAGGCCTTGTCAGGGTCCAGTAGAATCACTGAAAACCCATTACCCTTATCCAGTTCAGTCATCACTGTGTTATAAAACATGAGCAAATTACTGAGGCATGATCTATCCTTCACAAAACCATGTTGTCCCCGATACAGTATCCCATTTTCATCTATCGAATCCTATTTTCTTCTCTTGACTAGTTTCTCCAAGACCTTGACAACGATTCCTAATATGCTAATCGGTCGGTAATTTGCAACAGCAGCCTTGGAACCTCCTTTATGCAGTGGAACTATTTTCTCCTCTTTCCACTCCCCCCCCCCCTTCGGAACTAACCCAGACCGAAGACTCCGATTAAACTAAATGGTCAAGGATACTGACAATTCTTTAGCTGCTTCACGTACGACACGAGCTGGTATACCATCCCATCCCACAGATGTATTGACATTGAGGTTTTGCAATAGACTACTCACCTCCACCTCATTCACCACAATTCCCATATAAACTTTTGATTCATTCATTTCTCCAATGTCACCACCTTGATGATATACTCTTGCAAAGTGCTCGCTCAGTAAAAGTTACTGTGTAAACTGATTTGGTTACCTCCCTACCATCAGCATTCTTTAAAATCATTCTGCCATGTACATTTTTTCTTTTACTTGCAACATATCGAAAAACTGTTTAGGATTGTCTTTAGCCTGCATGGCCAATGTTCTTTCGTAATCCTTTTTTGCTTTTCTTACGATACTCGTTACCCTTCTGGCGTGGGCTTTATACGGTTCATGTGCCTGCCAGTCACCTTTCTCCTGAAATTCCCTCCATAGTTGTTTCTTTTTTTGCAGCTCAAGCTTAATGATGTTATTCATCCATTTAACTCCTACTTGATTTATTATTCGGACTCTAGGTATACAGTCGGCCATTGCTTCATGCAAACACTTCTTAACCACCTCCCATGCACTGTCAATTTCTAGCCCTTGCAGTTGTACATGTCATGGCACTGAACCAATCAATCTCCTAAGCTTGTCATACTTACCAGCCCAATAATTCCACATGTACCCTGTCTTAATTGTAAATTCCACACCTTTAGCCACCTCCCAAGTCCAAGACCCTATGATCACTCTCACCAATTGGTGGCAACGTAGTCATATTCGTTATTACAGCCAAAATCTCAGATGCAATTACTAGGTCAAGCACTCTCTGACCCCTAGTATTTTTCATTACATGTTGTTGCAGATAGTTATCCCTTAATAACCGCATAAAATCCAATTCCTTCCTCCCATGTGTCCTCTCCTCCTTCCAATCAATGTTACCATAGTTGAAATCCCATAATAATTACCCTCCTTCCACTCATTTCTTCTATTTGCCTATGCATACTATCTCCACCATTTATTCCATCACCTGGTCTATAGCAGCACCCAACTGTATATTTTGTTCTGCTAGATTCAATCTCACACCAAATAGCCTCAAATGTGCTCTTTTCTCTATCCTGCAGTTCCACTTCTATTCTCCTTGGCTATCATCAATAACACCCCCCCCCCATTTTATTCTCCCTGTATCTCCTGAACACACCATACTCCTCACATTCAATCCCACTAGCTGTGTCATCTTCTATCAGCCATGTTTCACTAATGCCAATAACCTATGGTCTGGAAGTGCCAACCAAGGCCAAAAATTCTTCCTTCTTGTTCCTAATACTTCTGGCATTTGTATACATGAATTGCAGAAGCCGATTTTTCCCATCCCTATTTTGATGCCATATACTAACTATCCCATTCTGAATCGTGGTCATTCCTACTCGCTTGGACATATTACACACATTCACACACTCAATTGTTTCCATAAAATCTGCCACTACATTCGACAACACCTTTTCAAGTCTCCGCACACCAAATCCATTCAAATGTAAACCATCCATTTTATATAAATCCTTTCACCCATTATCAACCCATTTCTGTATCCTACTTCTCACCAATCTCTCCAGTAACTTAACCACAACTCCAGATTTACTGAATGGCTTATTATTTGTAGCTACAGTCTTATCACCACTTTTATACAGTGGAACAATTTTCCCCCCTTCCACTCCCTTGGAACCTGTGCTGTTTTATGAGTTTTATTAAACAGGCATGCTAATGCTACTGCCAATTCCCTTAAGATGTGTGGTGATATGTTATCAAATGCTATTTCCTTATTGACATTGATCTTATTTTTATTTCTTCAAATACCTTCTGCTCTTTCACAATTAAGCTATCCTCTCGATATCGATAGAATTGTTGTGGGTTGTCTCTAGCACACTGATCCAGTTTCTTTTCATATTCACAGACTTTGCTTTCCATACAACTGTTGTGACTATTCTAGTCTGCTGCATATAATTTTTATAAGGCACATCATCCTTATGCACAAGGTATTCGTTCCATATCATTCTTTTCATGTAAATCTTTTGCTCAATAAGATTACACATCCATTTGACTCCTACCCTATTTATTCTTATAACTCTTGACCCATTCTGAAATCGCATCATTTAAGTATTGTTTAAATGCTTTCCATGCACTGTCGACATTCCTCCCATCCAGCAACCGATCCCATTCCACTGATCTCAGTATACTCCTCAGTTGATCATAATTTCCTGCTTTGTAGTTCAGCATGTAACCTTTTCACAATGGAACATTCATAAACTTAGTCACTTTCCAAATGAGTACCGTATGATCACTGTCACCAACTGGAGGCAGAATAGTTATGTCTTTAACTGAAATGCCCTCTGACATTATAATCAAATTTAACACTCTTTGATCTCCAGTTCCTGCTGTCATACTGCTTGAGGAAGTTGTCCTGCAATAGCTCAATAAATTCATTTTTGTTATTCTTATGAGATTCTACTGCTAACATTAAAGTCTCCCATTATGATTACTCTTTTCACACTGATCTTTCCTATTTGGTGATGCATTTCTTCATCACTAGGAACCGATCCACCAGGTCTGTAATAACACCACACTATGTAATTGATCTTGTTAAATTCCATCTCACACCAGATGACTTCAAACTCACTACTGCCACATGAAATACTGTCATTAGTAGTACTACAATCATAGGTCTCAACTCTAACTGGATTCACATCATCTGATATCATTAGCAACACGCCCCTCCTCTCCTAAAAATACTGTACCCTTTACACTCGGTACCAATTAGTATGTCTGATTCTGATGGCCAAGTGTCACTAATGCCTACAATCTGAGGTCCCAACACATTGACCAAGGCAACAAACTGCACCTGTTTGTTTCGGATACTCCTATCATTCGTGTACAGACATAATAATCTACCTGCATGTTCTCTTGTATACTCTTGTCTGCAGTCTACATGACATAGTTGGACAACTTGCAGATCTCTATTCTTCCTCTAGTGCCTTATACATGTAGACATCTTTGCACATGTTTGATTGGTCCATACTGGAAGAAACAAAGTCAAAATCCTTCTCTCCTCATCAACATTTCCATGTTAAGCCCATTCCTGTCATTAACACAGTTATATAACAATATTCCTCTTACACTCACATTCTCACCATTCCTCCCTTTATAATTTAGTTTACCTGACTCTCTGTGTTAGGTCTCATACCATTTATTAGTTTTTCAAAACTCCTGATACATGCAGGTGTTATACAAATCCAATCTTCCCTCAAACTTACTCCACACATCCAAAAACTCACATCCATTCCTTCTACACAGCCTACGCATTGAATCATTTGCCATCATAGCCCTTCCTCTTAATTAATTTTTATCATATTGAGGTAATGTACCAACTGTTTTCACTCTCTCACTTTCACTCTCGCCTCTTTCAACAATCCTTTCCTCTCCTCTCTCATACTGAACTTATTGCTGGTTAAATTGTTTGTACCTACAACAATTACAATCTCGTTTACTTTTCTTTTCTGTTTTTGAATTGCTTCCTTTATATTCTTAATTTTTGCTCCAGGAAAACTCAAAGTTATTATTATTATTATTATTCAGGCCTCCATGGAGTCAAAAGACTCATCGTGGGAGTTCCTTCCTAAGAACATAAAGTCTGTCAAGACTCATCGATGGGAGGTCCCCCCTAAGAAACACAAAGTCTATCTCACATAGTTATAACTCACTCATCAATAGCATGTTTTATTATAGTCGCCATACTAAATAACATCCTTCTTTTTACAAACAATGTTACTTACCAGATTTCTGTTACTTCCTAACTTATCTGTTTCAGTGCTTTATTGTTTCTTATTTTGATGCTTAATTTTCTTTTCCTCCTTATGTTCGTTTAAACACCTCCCAACTTTTTTGTAATTCTCGCATCGTCTCTCTGATGATCTGCTTAATTTTGTTATTTTGGAGATTAATTCATTTTCAATAACCTCCTCCATATCTCCAATGACCCCATTAGTATGGCTAGTCTTCTTGTTCTCGACTGCGCTGCTCTTCTTAAAATTATGTTTCATCTTTTATAAAATAGTTCATTTGGTGTTGTTAATACTATTAAAAATAAGTCACAAATAATCTTCAACACCTAAGCTTATCTGTTATTCTTATGGTTAAGGTTTGGGAAAAGTTAATTAATGATAGAATATGGGAATATGATATACTGTTAGTCTTTCATTCATAATTGCCGGCAAAGGTTGGTCGATTGGTAGAGCCTCTGCTACTAATGGCTCAGCTAAGTAAGTTTGAGTGCGGTTAGTAGTTGGAAGGGGACCAATCGTTCGATGCTGTTGGCACACTCTCCCTCGATGAGTCTTTGGACTCCCTGGAGGTGTCTAATAATAATAATAATAATAATTTGCTTATTCCATAAGTGACATTTTGAATGGATTTAAAGAATAGCTATAATATTGTATTATTGGAATTTAAAGACATTCATAGAATACTGAATGAAAATCTAATAAGCAAACTATAAAATTGATATAAGACTTGACTGGTGACTTGGTTAAAAGGGTGGCTGATGAGACAGATATTAGAGTAATCTTCTTCTTCCTATGGCTCTGCATCCCAAATTCAGCCTCCTGGATTTGTTGCATCCAACTGTCCAGGATTTTACTTCTCCGGTTTGAACATTGCAATATGATGCTGCTGTCTTGACTAATGTTATCTATCCATCTTGTTCTTGTTTTTAATATTAGTTTTTTACCAATATTAAAAAATTTTACTGTGTATAGTCTTCTTAAGAATGTTGTCATTTTCCATATAACAACCACTTCCTACCCATTTCAACTTTTTGAACTTCATTATACTTGATAATTTAAGTTCTTTATAAAGTTGACGATATCTCTTGGTTGTATCTGATCCTCCAGATACCGTTTTAATTTACTGGGCCAAATTGCTGGCCTTCTTAGCCAAGTGGTTAGCATACCACTCTCCAACAAGGCTGCAGGTTCAAATCATGCCATGGGCATGGATGTTCGTAATTGTCTTTAGGTGGGAGATGGATTTCATTGCCTGATATGAGATTGCCACCCTACTTATTATAGGCCTGGAGTGGCTGAAAATTGTTTGGTCTCTAGATCAGGATTTCTGGACTGTGTAAAAAAAAAAAATTAAAAAATCCAAAAAATATATATGATTATTATTACGGGCGACTCCAGGGAGTTCTTAAGACTCATCGAGGGAGGCCCTAAACATCATGTCCACACAACTATACGACATTCTCACAGTATCTATCATACCTTGCCTTGAACTCGCTCACCGTCATAGCACCCACAACAGACTCTGGCAGCTTATTCCACTCATTTACCACTCTAAAAGTAAACTCTAACACCCCTGCTAACCACACTCTTGCCCACCTTCCATAGGTCTCCCCTAGTTCTCCCACCACCAGCCCTGATCTCAAAAATATCCTCTGAATTAATCCTATAGAAACCCTTTAGCAATTTGAATGCCTCAATCATATCTCCCCTTTTCCGCCTATCAACGAATTTCTACAACCCACAGACCTTCAACCTGTTCTCATATGGTTCATTCCTTAAAATCATTTTGCCGTGTAAATTTTTTTTTTTTGCTTGCAGCATATTGAAAGAACTGTTTGGGATTCTCTTTAGCTTGCATAGCTAGTTTCCTTTCATAATCAGCTTTTGCTTTTTTTACCACACTCGTTATCCTTCTGGCCTGCACTTTATACCTGTAAAATTTTGTGTTTGTGTGGTTATCTATCTGTTCCTGTCGTTACTGTGCCATTGTAAAATTTTGCTTTTTCTTATATATCTTTTGATTTTTCTGTGGCTTTTGTAATCCGGGGGTTTATTTTATAATATCGTCACTTAATCTTACACGTTCCTCTTTTCATATTCTAGAATCCTACCTTCTGTATTCTATACTTCTTCTCCCTGAGAGCAATGGAAAAATTTATTTTTCTTTTATGACTGCGCCATCCATGCCTCAATATAGTGCAAGAAGTATAGTACTTCCAGTAGGTTATCAAATCTTCCACAACAAAAATCTCTTAATCGTCCCCAAGTTAATCGGTTGCTTTGCAGTCCTGGCTCTTTTCTCACTTACTATTTATATCAATGTTTCCCCGCTTAGGTTCGTTTTTTATTTAAGATCATTGCATTGCAACTAAAATAAGATCAGGCAAAACTTTGTTAAAATACAACATGGGATTTAATGGTCATTAAACAGGCATATAATAGACATTATAAAACAGAGAGTGATCCTCTCTAATTCTAAAAACAGAGAAACTCTAAAGACAAACTTGCATATATCTCTACTTCAACTTAATACAAGGCACACATCATGTTATCTATCTAGCTCATAGAATTATCATTTTTTTTAAACTTCTTAATATCTGCATATATCTCTCTTTATTTAATACAAGGCACACATTATGTTATCTATCTAGCTTAGAGCATTATCATTTAACAAGCTTCTTAATACCTGCATATATCTCTCTTCAATTAATACAAAACACACATCATGTTATCTATCTGGCTTAAGGAATTATCACTTAACAAACTTCTTAATATCTGCATATGTCTCTCTTCATTTTATACAAAGCATACATCATGTTTATCTATCTCACTTAAAGAAGTATCATTAACAATCATCCTATTACTTGAATATACGGCGTCAAGGACTTATTGCGATTAATATAACATATCATAAACTTAAAATTTCATACAAGATTGCATTCAGGTGTTAATTAAAAATTCATAACCCAATAATTAGTTCCTAGGAAATTAGCAATACTTTTTCTTAGATGCAACCATCAAAACTATATTCATTCTTACATGCAATCTTCAAATTCTACCACCTATCTTTATAGCATCATAGAGTCTACATAAAACAATATTCTAACTCACTTGGGCTGTCTTCTGATGGGTTGCACTCTCAGATCCCGTTGGCTGCGACTTTCTATGTTTCCTTTTTCTTCGTCTCGAGTTTTCGATCTCTCCTCCTTCAGATCCTTGGGATACTGGCTGTTCGTCAGGTTGGCTTGCGGGATATGGGTTACGATTCTTCGGCGTGTTAATACACCGGCGAAAGGTCATGAATATTAGGGCCTTCACGGACTTAGATAAGCAGAATGGCTCATAAACAAGTTCGGCTGCACCTCAGCTGATTCGTCCCCTGGTCATCCATGCTTCTGGGCTGAATGACGGCTCGCGGCATGGCTTCCCCTTCTTGACACGTCAGGACATCACCCTCAGGCCTTTCTACCACATCGTCTCCTCGTATGCTCGTTTCTTCTCAGTGCCAGAAAACCCCTTCTGCAAGTCCCATCTTATATTTCATCAGTTTCGAGACCCTGGATTCAGTTTTCTAAACCCCATGCACTCCTTGCGTGGACTTACGCGAACCCCTTACGTTGTCATATGATTCCTTGTTTCTGGAACCTTCGACAAGCCCTTTCTTCTCCGTCTTCGTGTTCTAATCTCATTAAGTTAGTCAGCAGAACATCTGTTTGAATTTTGCCGCCCCCTTTTTCCATTGACCTTGAGGTCACTTAGGGTTGAACTCGTAAACAAACTTTCAAACGGCGTTCCGACTGTAGAGCGTTTCCCTTAGCCTTGAAAGTTTTTGCAACTTTTGTTCAAAAAGAAAGCTAATTCCCGTTGGGCTGTACATATGTTACATACAATACAAAAATGTTAAGAGAAAGGACTATTTACAGGTGTTCTGGGTTCTGCCTAACTGTAAAAACTCGATGCATTCATTATACAAAATTTATTCTTGTTGCATCGAATTTTTACATACTGTTCGTGTGCCTGCAGGTCACCTCTTTCTTTAAATTCCCTTCACAGTTGTTTCTTTCTTTGCAGCTCAAGCTTAATGGTGTTATTAATCCATTTAACCCCTACTTGTTTTACAATTCGGACCCTAGGTATACAATCAGCCATAACTTCCTGTAAATGCTCCTTGACCACTTCCCATGCTCTATCGACATCCAGCCCTTGCAGTTGTACATGCCATGGCACCGATCCAAGCAATCTCTTAAGCTTGTCATACTTGCCAGCACGGTAATTCCACATATACCCTGTCTTAATCGAAAATTCCACACCTTTAGCCACCTCCAGAATATACAATTGATAAAAAATAAAAAGAAAACCCCCTAGCCAATCCACGGCACAAATTGTGTTATTGGTTTGCAAATAACCTTTTGTGGAAGCGGAAAGGTAAAAAAATTAATAAATAAATAAATAAAAATTTCTAACAACTTTCCTTTCAAAAGCTGAAATCAAATTCTTGCTGTGCAAGAGTTTGATTTCAGCTTTTGAAAGGAAAAGTTAGATATGTTATAGATTTCAGGTAAAAGTTAGACATGTTATAGATTTATATATTTGTACTATACATTTATATAACAGTAATAGTGAAGCAGAATGAAAGAGAAGGTAGGTAGTGTGATGCACCACTGGACTTGGTCCACTAGTGATTAATTTATATATTAACTATGTTTTCTAAATTGGAGAAGGCAACATCTTTGAAAAGACTGATATTATAAACAAAGGATAATAGTAGTCACTTTATGTTGGATGCTTAATGGATTTTTTACAACACTCAGAAAGGATTAACTCAGAATTTAATATTTCCTATATTTCGTCCTAGTCACTAGGACATCTACAGGGATTACAGAAACAACTAATGTAACATGAACACAAATATCATACAATGCTAAGCCCAACCACATGGGTGACACTAAAGTCCCATGTAGGTGGAGTGCCCTCTAAGGGCGGTTGTAGGTGGCCTGGAATGTAAGGTGGGACCTCTGGTGATGAGTGTTTCCCAAATCTCCGGAAGCTTAATGCAACCGTATTTATTAAGATTTGGTTGATTTCTGAGAGCTGCTGCTGCTTCTAAGAATAGTCTCTCTTTCTTGAATTTGCTGTGGTGGAGCATGGTGGTCTTCTTCCATGATACCCTGTGGGTAGTGTCCAAGACATGGTCAGCCAAGCCTGAATGACCATAGTTGTGTTTACAGATGTAAGACTTGTGTTCCTCTAGGCGGATGGATGCTGATCTGCCTGTCTGTCCAAAGTACGCCAGCTTACAGGAACAGGGTACTTTGTAAACTCCAGGCAGAGAGAGAGAGAGAGGAGGGAGCTGATCTTTCATAGAATGGATAAGGGTAGCAAGTTTGCGGTGGGGCTTATTTGCTGTGTGTAGGTTGTACTTTTTTAGAATCTTGGCTATTTTTTCGGATGTGCCACAGATATAGGGTATGGTGATGGCATTTTTAAAATCTTGTTGATGAGAAGGATGGGGAATGGGGGGAGGAACTGATTATTTTTTTTGATACTGTGATCGCTGTAGCCATTGGAGAGGAAAGTGCTGTGTATGTGGTTAAGCTCAGTAATGAGGGCAGCTCCACTGGAACAAAGATTGTGGGCTCTCTTGGTAAGAGTTTTAATAATGCCATATTGTTGAGAGGGGTAGTGGTGGGAGAGTTTGTGAATGTATCTGCCTGTGTGTTTGAATTTTCTCTATACAGTGAAGGCAAGTGTATCATTAGGCATTCGTGTAACTAAAGTGTCTAGGAAGGGTAAACAATTGTCCTTTTCCTTTTCCATAGTAAACTGGATTCTTGGATGTAGGCTATTGAGATGACTGAGGAAGGAGTCTAATGTCTCTGGGTTATGCGGCCAAATAGAGAACAGGTCATCTACATATCTTAGCCAGATAGAAGGTTTGAGTGGGGCTGAGTTTATTGCTCATTTTTCGAAATCTTCTATATAGAAATTGGCAAGAGGGGGTGAGATCGGGGAACCCATGGCATTTCCCTCTATCTGCTTGTAGATTTTGTTCTTCCAAGAAAAATACCCAGAGTTAATGTCAAAGGAAAAGAGATCTAAGATGTCAGACGGAAAAACGTTTTCTAAGAGAGATAAGGTGTCAGTTAAGGGAATATTGGTAAACAAAGAGGAGATATCAAAGCTTACCTATGTCTGCGTTATTCCAGGTTAAATTTTCTATGAGGGCTTTAAAGTGCATCATGTTTTTTATATAGGATGTGGACCTTCCAGTGAGGAGGGGGTCAGAGAGTTGGCCAGCTGTTTAGACTGTCTGTAGCAAGATGCATTGGTGCCATCTGCTATAGGTCTGAGTGGGGAATTGGGTTCGTGAATTTTTGGTAAACCGTATATTCGGGGGGGGGAGCAGAAAGGTTTAAGTGTTTTCGTAATGTCAGGGGGCCAGAAAGATACTTTTTTAAGTAAGATTTTTAATTTCTTAACTTGTGTTTTTGTGGGGTCGTGTTCTAGCAGGATGTAGGTAGCATGATCGCGGAGGATAATATTCATTTTACGATTGTATTCACTGGTATTAAGAACGACTGTGGCATTACCCTTATCCGCTCTGGTGATGACGATACTTTTTTCTTTCCATAATTTCAGAAGAGCCGTGCGTTGGGCATATGATAAATTACTTTTTGGAGGCAAAGAATGAACGAGGATGTTGGCTACGTCAAGTCTGATGTTGTTGGCTATCTAACGCAGTTCAGTATCACAAGAGAGATACCGAACTGTGTTGAACTAAAGACCAATTTCCATTCCAAAAAAGCACCCCACATATATAACCATGTCAGCATGGCATTACTACGTGAGCAAATCGCCTCTACTCGTGCCACTCTCTCAGTGACGAATGCCGCCATTGGCTCCTTACATTCATAGCTCTCCACCTTTCTTAATCCTGAACTTTGGTCGAATCTCTCTGGCATTTCGGAAACTTCCGCACAGAAAGAATTTCAAAAAATAAAAAATAAACATGTCAAGAAATATAACCTGGTTAAAGACAAACCACAACCACAAATTCAGCCGCTCCAGACAGTAGTAAACCTCTCTTCCAAAAGGCTCAACGGCGATGCTGTCAGCGCTCTTTGCCTCAGCCGTAATTTTGCCGTCGCTCCGAAGGAAGTGCCGGTGCTTGACATAATGGTTAACATCGAACGTGGGATCGGTCGCTTACTGTTGGAGATAGCCAACAACATCAGACTTGATGTAGCCAACATCATATGTATATATATATACACACATGTTGATAAGTAGGAATAAGGACATTATTATTCAGAGACAGTTCACCAACTGGTGAAAGGTTTGGGGAATGCTGCCTGTATGTATATGTTTACATATTTGTGACACAAACTTGGTTGAAAGGCAGAAGAGAAGGGATAAGCTAGAAACATATAAGTTGCTAAAGGGATTTTTATGAAATAAATCCAGTAGAAATTTTTATTATATGATTGAAAGCAATACAAACCACACCTTCACTTCTGGAAGTCACCCCAGAAGTAAAAGGGTGGCTTTATGGATGAGAAAAGTGATGAATGAGTGAAATTGGGAGCCAGAAGCAGTTGTGAGTGTACTATCTGTGAATAAGTTTAAAATGAGACATGGTTGGCATTATGTAATGGTAAGCATCCTTAGGGCTCTGTGGAAATTGCATTATGGTTTATTATTATTATTATTTTCTTGACCTCCATGTATTCACAAGACTCATTGTGGAAGGTCAACACAAAGTTTATCATACCACTCCTTAAACGCATATACTGTCTCCATGTTAACCACTCTCTGCAATGCATTCCATGCTCCTACCACTCTACATGCCAAAACCTTACTTCTTACCATTTTACTCACTACTCCCCTATTTGCAGCTTCCATACTAAAAAATTTGTTCAGATAAGTTTTATTTGCTTATACTAAATTATTATTATTATTACCGCAAGACCTTATGGAGTCAAAGACTCATCTGGGAGGTCCTTTTATCACACACACACAGCTCATCATACCGTGCCTTGAACACATTCAAACTCCTTGCAGACACCACACTCTCAGGCAAGGCATTCCAATAATTTACAACTCTGCACAAAAGAAACCTGTCTCTCACTCCTAATTATACTCTCTTTGTACAGTTTCCAGGGATAACCTCTGGTTCTCCCCCGATCTCTCACTATTTTCTATAGAACTTCTCCAACATTGATTCTATAACAATCTCTCACCAACTTATAGGTCTAGCATATCTCCCCCTCTTCCTTCTGTCCCCCCCAGACTCTGCAAATTGCATCTCTTCAATCTTTCCTCATACTCGACATTCCAGAGGTCAGAAACTACCTTAGTCAGTTGCCTTTGGACCCTTTCCAACATCTCTTCAACCTTCTGAAAACCCGGTGACCATATCTGGGCACAATAGTTCATGTGTGTCCTAATCAAAGCCTTATACAACGGAACAAGAACCTCCCTACTTCTACAGATCAGTGTCCTCCGCATCATTCCCAGAAGCCTTTGTGTTGTCTTCACAATTTTGGCTATGTGTCCCCTAAATTTCAGATCCTTATCTGCTATCACCCCAGATCTCTTATTTCTTCCACCTCCAACAATATATCCTCACCAAGCATAAATTCTGCATCCCATCTTTGTTTTCCAAATTTTAAAACCTAACATTTTGCAACATTGAACTCACATCCCCATTTGCTTGCCCAATCACTCAATTTATTGAAGTCTTCTTGTAAGGCCACAACATCTTCATTGCTGTTCATGGTTCATCCCAACTTTGCATCATCTGCAAACAACTGAATATCTCCATCCAAATCTTCACCAGTATCATTAATATAAACAGTAATGGCATTAATATAAACATTAATATAAAGTTAAACAGTAATGGCCCTATAACAGACCCCTGAGGCACTGGTGACTAGTGACTGAGGACTAGTGACTGAGGACTAGTGACTTTCCTGGATATCGCTCCAATCCAATGCACTAATCTAATATCCAACCCCCATCTGCTCTAGTTTGACTATCAATTTGTCATGAGGTACTCTATCAAAAGCCTTTGCAAAATCTAAGTATATTACTGTGTATCCTTCTCCTCTGTTCAAGGAAGCAGTCACTTTATTGTAATAAGTAAGTAGATTACTAAAACATTACCTCTCTTTAGCAAATCCATGCTGTCCATGAAAGATAATACCATTGTTGTCAACCCAATTCTGGATCCTAGTTCTCACAAGCTTCTCCAACAACTTAACCACAACACCTGACACACAAATAGGCCTATAGTTTGATGCTTGAGTTCGATCACCTCCTTTATGAAGTGGTGCAGTCTTGCCCTCCTTCCACTCCTTAGGAACTTGACTGAGTGCAAGACTCGTATTAAAAAAATATGTCAAAGCAGGTGTCAACTCCCTTGCGCATTCCTTCAGAATACGTGGTGATATATTATCAAGTCCCACAGCCTTATTAACATCTAGTTTACTCAACTCCCCCATACACCACTTGCTCACTTACAGTCAGTCTCTCCTCCCCTTTATCAACTGCTCTCAATCTCTCCATTGTGTTAATATTGTGTTAGATCCAAAAAATGTTTCAAATTTATATTCTTCAGGTACAACTCCTGATCTAATAGTCTCTGCGTGGACAATAAGAAGTGAAATATTTTTCTTCAAGCAGCTTTTAAGATTTTATTAATATATCAGAATTAAAATTTAAGCAAAAGATAATTTGAAAGTTAATTGAGTTATATTGGAATTGCTCAGGTAAATATCATTTGCTATGTAGTTAATATGTAGTAAGTAACATAAAACTCTACTTAGAGATAAAGTATATTAATAATGTACTTTATTTTTTTATACTCATCCAGTATCTACCTAAAAGTCTTATGTAATTCTGATTCATAAGTTTCAATTTTAGATGGTGCAGTGTGGGAGTGACTTCACAGTAGCTGGAACTGCAGAGAATGTTATATACTTTTGGGGTACACGACATGTGAAACCAACTCCATTTACCACCATGAAGAATTCTGAATGGCTGGAACCTACGTTCTCTACTGTCAAAACAGTTAATTCTGGAAATCAAAATAAAGTGAGGAGTGAAATAGAAGAGAATGAACTTTCTTACTATAATGAAAGTTCTGCATCTGAAGTTATCAAAATAGGTAAACCATACTATAATTTTATTTATTTGTTTATTTTTATTTTTTGTGATTCCCAGAAAATATGAAAATATTATAAACATGATTTGTATTTTTTTAGTATTATAGGAGAGCCAAGGGTTAGATTATATGGGAATCCTGCTATAGAATCTAAGCACATGAAGCTTTCTCAATCTACTTTTGATCTCCAATTTTGCAGGTAGTGGTCTCATCCTTGGTGATAAAAAATCTTCTTCTGATAAAATTCACAAAGCATCCATTTCTTCAATGATTATTCAGCCAACCAAAGCAATCTACGCTTGTTTTACATGAAATTAGAATTACAAATGTTAAGCATCATGTCTAGCATGCTAAAGACACTACATATTTTCAATAATTTTTGTGTGAAAATATCATCATCACAGATCTCCACATAATTACTCATCATGAAAGGACTTCACTTTCACACACAAAGTGCTTATTGATTTTGTTCTTTAAACTAATCAGTGTTTTTTTACATTCATTCTACTCATTTGGAATGAATTCTACTCACCAGCCACCATACAAAAAAAAATGTTCTTTACTTCCATGCTCATACCCTCTTACACAGCTTCCAGGATAGGCTTGTTCTACTTCTGTCTCCAGTCTACAAAAAATTTCTACATTAATCTCATAACTACCCTTTAGCAATATATATGTCTCAATTATATCCTCCTCTTATCCACCATGCCTTTCAAATAGCATTCCCTCATTCTGTCCTCATGTCTAACCTTCCAGAGACCTGAATAACCAAATCTGCCCACAATAATCCATATATGCCCTGCCTGATCAGCACCTTATGCAATGGAACCATAACCTCTTTTCTTCAACATGTTCAGGTCCTCCTCATAGTGGCATAATCTCTTATGACAGCCTGACAACTCTAACAATTCAGCCTCTAAATTTCATGTCTCTCTCTCTCTCTCTCTCTCGCTCTCATACTACTAAATGGGTGAGAATCACATTAAAAAAAAAAAAAGAATCAGTTTGATATCAAATGAGTTCATTTTTTTAGGGAATGAACTCATTCCCTAAGCAAAAAAGACCTTCTGCAGATTCATAAATTATGTAAGATCAGAGAGAGAGAGAGAGAGAGAGAGAAGATGCAAATACTAGAACACAGGGATATAAAAGTGTGATACAAGGCATAATATTTTTTCCAACTTTCAAAATTAAAAAAAAGAAAAGAAAAAAGAAAACTTTTATAATTCAATATATAATGCAATCATAATGTGACTCTGGCACCAAGTTGAATATTACTGGTCTGTCAGTTTAATTCAACAACAAGATACAGTCTGCCATGTTTGAAATTAACTCCATTTAATGAAAGAAGTGGAACACCTTAAAAATGGCAAAAAATGTTACAATGCATCACTTTTTCTCCTGTTCCAGATACATTTAAGCAGGTTGCATTATTTAACTTATTTAGATTAAATTTGGAATAGTTGTTTCTCACATTGCTTAAGGTCAAAGAGAAATGTAACCTTAATCAGACTGAAATATAGGGGGAGAGAGAGAGAGCTAAGAGGGAACTTCCAACTCCAACACTTCAAGAAGTTGTAGCATTCACCAGTTTTGACCATATTTTGAATATACATGTAGTTGTTTCTTATATCATTGCTTTTATCAGGAATGAAAATAATGCTTCGTTTACAGACCTCTGTAATTATATTGCTCTACCCTTTTTTATACTGGATTTGGAATATAGTTGATTCTTGGGTCACTGAGATTCTCTTAGATATTCTCTAAGATAGCTTTTCTCACTCACAAGTGAGAAAAGTAAGAGTGAAACTGTAAACAAAGAACAAAATGACACACACACACACACACACACACACACACATCTGCGAAGGTTGCATTACTCAGCTGATTTCAATAGTTTATTCCATGACTGTTTTACCTACTTCATCTAAAAATAAGTGACAATGTAATTTTTAAAAAAAATTCTCATTTGTGTAAAAATGTGAGTCAATCAGTCAAGAAAGAAGAATCTTGGCTGCAGCTACTTACCTGAATTTTAGTAGTAGTAGTAGTAAGAGCAGACCTCCAAGGATTTAAAAGAGTCATTGCAGGAGTCCTTATTCTCACACAAAGTCAAACCATGCCAGATAATGTCAAACTATCTTCACATTTATGTTCTCACTACATTCTCAGGTAATGCATTCCACTCAGAAATCCCTCTAAGAACTTCTACTCTACCTCTACAAAAAATCTCCTCTGCATTGATCTATTAACAAACCCTCACCAACTTATATACTTCAATCATATCCCCTCTCCATTTGCTATTCACAAGGCTCTGCAAATGGCATTCTCTCAACTCACTTGATACCCTAGATTCCAAAGACCTGACACTGATTTTGTGAATCTCCTCTGGAAAGTCAGATATCCTCATTCCCTTGAAAACCAGGTGAGTGGATCTGCATATTAATTCAACGCTATCCCAATTTTTCAAGTTTTTGTAAACAGTAACATTTTTGTAAATGAGAGATCTCCCAGATCTCTCATTTTCTCATTAAGAACATGTACTGTAACAACTTCACATCTCTTAATCAATGGCTACTTATCAGATCCAATTAAGATTGAAAAAGCAGTTAAATAAGACTAACCTCTGAGTCTTTTACTGTTTGCACTGGCATCATAGCCATTTTTCCAAAACATGGACACTTTATACAGTAGGAGTAATAACCATCTCCCCTCTATTCTTAAAGAAAATAAGACATTGGCTTAGAGGAAAGTTACTAGAGGTTTACTGCAGGGGTCAGTTTTGGGATCATTGTTGTTCAGTTTGTATATTAATGATATTGGAATGGGTTTACCTAGTAATATACAGATGATTCAAAATTGGGGAGAGCAATGCAGAATCAAGCAGATGTTACCTTACAGAAGGACTTGAATAGATTGCATGAATGGGCAGGTAAGTTAAACCGTCGGTTCAATTTTGCAAAGTGTAAGATTTTGAAATTTGGTATGCAATGATAGCATGCATATGCACTTGGTGGGGAAACTTTAAAGGAGGTATAGGAGATGAAAGATCTGGGAGTGGTTGGTGGACAAGGACCTGAAATAATGGCAATAATGTGGAGGACCTGACATGCAGAAATAAAGAGATTATGATGACATTATATAAGGACTTGATCAGATCTCATGTGGATTATTGTGTACAAATTTGGTCACCGGGTTTTCATGGTGATGAGGATATGTTAGAAAGAGTTCACAGAAGATTCACAAACTTGGTCAGTGGTCTTTGAAATGTGGAGTATGACAGATTGAGAGAATGTAAGCTGCAAAGCCTCATCAATAGGAGAAGGAGGGGGGTGGGATATGATTGAGACATATAAGCTAGTCAGGGATTGTTATCAGGTTGGCATGAAAGAGATTTTTCATAGAATGGAAGAGAGGGGTAGAACAAGATCCATTGCTTTAAACTATAAAGAGGGTTTGAGCAGAGGAGTGAGAAGAGGGTTCTTTGCGTGGAGAGTGGTTGGTGACTGACATGCATTGCTTGAGTGTGTTGTGAATGCAGACACACTGAATATGTTTAAGGCACAGTTGGATGGGGGCATTGTATACAATATGCGCACCTCCCCATGATGAGTCTTTGACTCCATAGAGATCAGATGTTAATAATAATAATAATGTAGTGGGCACATTAATAGACACTGTTTCCATTTATATCTTTTTTCAGTATCTTGGAGCAGTTCTCTGTAGTTAGTGGACCATTAACCCAGCCAAAACTGAATTACAAATCTAGAGATTGGAACATCCAAGGAATTCCATTTGGTATCATCCAAGAAATAGGACCCTTTTGCATACTAAGAGTCTCCTTTTAGTAGAGTAATGTGGGCAAATATGAATGGGGAACTGGAAAATGAGACTTATTTGTGCATATGTCCCACAGACGGTTCTACTAAGATAGAAGTGGAGGAATATTTTGAGGCTTTAGAAAAAGCAACTAATACAATGAAGAAAGAAAAGTTGGTCCTTGTTGGGGATCTAAATAGCAAAGTAGGAAATTATGAGACATACAAAAATATTTTGGGAAAATTTGGAGAAAAGAGCAAAGCTAATAATAATGGCAAATATCTGTTGGATTTCTGCTCAGGACATGGACTGGTTATTATTACTAACACCATGTTCCAACATAAAAATGTGCACAAATTCACATGGAGAGAAGAGGCTAGGAATAAGAAAAATCTCATTGACTATGTTATTGTTGATAGTGATGTTTTCTCCCTGGTGCAGGACACCAGAGTGTACAGAGGATTTGAAATTGGAAGTGATCACTATTTAGTCTTGAGCAGGATAAAATTGAATTTCATATTGAAAACAATAACATGTAAGAAAGTTTTAAAGTGAATAAGAGTTGAGCAGCTCTCAGATGTGAACTATAGACTAAAATACACAAAGATTATTGAAGAAAAAATGAAAAAGTTTGAGAAAAGGAATCAAACCTTGGAGATTCAGTGGCAAGCCTTGAAAAAAGCCCTGATTGATACAGCTAGAGAGGCATGTGGTGAAGTTGTCTGCAAGGATAGAAAAATTAGAACTTCATGGTGGACACAGGAAGTTAAAGAGGCAGTGAAGGAAAAGAAGAAAGCATATCAAAAGTTCCTGGCAAATAAGTCAGCTTGTGCTCTTAGAGAATACAGAGACAAATGCAAGAATGCTAAACACTGTGTAAAACTAGCTAAGCAAAAGTCATGGGAGGACTTTGGCAAGAATATAGAAAATAAATATCAAGAAGTTGGCAAAATATTCTGAAGTTGTTGAAGAAGCTTAAGAATGGAGGAAAGAGTGCTGTAAAAGGAGTTAGAGATGATAAAGGTGACATGAAAACGGAAGAAAAAGATATCCTTGAAGTATGGAGTAATTACTTTGAAAAACTGCTAAATGAAACAAGCAGTGATGACAGCACAGTGGTAAAAAACACTGACCAGGCATGCAGTCAGGAATACGTATCCATACTTGAAGTAGAAAAAGCCATCAAAGGCTTGAAATGTGGAAAGGCAGCAGGAATAGATGATATTCGACCAGAAATGCTGAAGTATGGTGGTATAAGAGTCTTACAGTGGCTGCACTGCATAGTTCAGAAAGCCTGGACAGAGGGACGAATTCCTGATAATTGGAGTAGAGCTCTCATAGTACCCATATATAAAAAGGGAAATAAAACTGAGTGTGAGAATTACAGAGGTATTTCTCTACTGAGTGTTCCTGGCAAGATCTATGCGAGTATACTTGAGAAACGGTTGAGAAGAATTGTGGAAGAAAAGCTTGGTGAAGAACAAGCTGGATTCAATCCAAATAGAGGCTGTCAGGATCAGATCTTCCACTTTACGACAAATAGTCGAGAAAGCATGGGAATATAACAAAGATCTGTATTTAAGTTTTGTCGATTTGGAAAAGGCATATGACAAGGTGCCAAGAGAGAAGCTATTCAATACACTACAGTTATATGGTGTCAATGGGGCATTATATCAAGCAATACTTAGTCTTTATTTGAGTGGTAAGTCAGTAGTTAGAATTGAAGGAAGTACAGGAAGATGGTTTAATGTTAAATCTGGTGTGAGACAAGGATGTATATTATCCCCTCCATTATTCGTTATCTATATGCATCACATTATGAAGGAAAGTGGCATTAAACATGAAATCAAAATTGGAGGTGTTAATGTCAGCTCTTTGCTTTATGCGGACAATGTTATACTTCTAAATAAATCCACTACAAGTCTGCAAGATTCTCTGACTAAATTGAATAGCTGTTGTAATAGATATGGTATGAAGGTCAGCAATAAAAAGACAAAGATAATGAAAATAGGCAGAATCATTGAAATTGTCAACTATGTTGTGAATGGAGAACCTGTGGAACATGTAAAACATTTCAGCTACTTAGGCATGATTTTTAGTGAAGATGGTAAATTAAATCTAGAAATAGATAACAGAATCAGCAAAGCTGGTATGGTGGGAAGTCAATTGAATAAATTCATATGGAATAAGAAAGAGAAATTAGTTGGAACACTAAATTAGCTGTATACAAGACAGTGTTCAAACCAGTTTTAACTTATGGATCTGAGTGCTGGGTCAGAAGTAAAACACTTGATCAAAGACTAGAGACCACAGATATGAGAGTCCTGAGAAAGATTAGAGGCTTGAACAGATGGCATCAATGGCAATATCATATTAAAAATGAGGATATTAGGAAAGAACTTGACATTGTCAGCATCCAGGAATGCATTAGCAGAGCTAATCTCAGGTGGTATGGTCACTTAAACAGAATGGGCGAAGAAAGATTAGCAAAACAAGTGTTCTCTGCCAGGTTGGCTGGAAAACAACCCAGAGGAAGACCAAGATATAGGTGGATTGATATAGTACAAAATGCCTTAGACGATAGAAATATAAGATCTGATAATGTTGGAGTCTTGACAAGTAACAGACTGATTTGGAGGAAAATTGTAGATAGGAAGTTAGTAATGATGTAAATTTTTTTTCATGTAGTACTATCATATCCTGTACACCCCTTGAGGGTACATGGCAGGAATTTGATGATGATGAGTCTCCTTTTTCTGATGTTCTCTACTACAAATTCAAAAAGTAAGACAAAAGTCCCTAGAAACTTTAGAAGTCTGGAAAATTGCATCTCTCGGTTTCACTTCAAGAGCAACCATTCGTAAGACAGTTATTTTCCCTGCATTGCAGTACGCTATCAATATTTCAGATATCTCAGAAGCAGAAGAACAGCAATTATACAGTCAGCCCTTAAAATTTCTCTGGTGCAATAGATATAAAGAAGTTAGAAAAAGGAATTCCTTCAGTTGGCTGAAAAAAAAAAAAGAAGGGTATGGTTTATCAGTCCTCAAATACATGTTGATAAGTAACGCAATTTGTAGCATCAGAAAACTATTACGCTCCAACCATCGAGGTGCAGACATATCTCTATTACTTTTTAGGCTATTAACTTCAGTTATTCAAAATAGATAACTATACAAACCCTAAAGCAGAATTAATTCCTGAATAATACAGTGATACTTCTTCAGATCTATTCCAATTTCTGCATCAAGAAACAGGAATTAAGAATAAACAATGACACTTTGTTCATAAACCTAATAAAGCTCTAAAAATACCCAAGCATGAGGACTTGCCCAGAGGGTAGCTTATGGAACAGTTCTTGCAAATGGCATTAAATGGAGATACTCTGGATTTGGTAATCCTTTATATGATATATGTCAAAACCTAAACAGACTGGAACATGCCTTCTATAGCTCAGTGAAAAAACAAGAATCCCACCACTAACACCCGAGAAGGCAATATGTTTACAATTTCCTCAACCAGTCAGTAAATTTGACAAAATTCAGATGTTCATTATAAATGAACTAAAATTTCACTTTTTTCACATTCAACACGGTGGGTGAATGTGAAAAAAAGACACAGCTTCTATATAAGAAACTTTAACATAACTGTGATGTACAACATTGTCTTACACGTATTTTGTTGTTCAACATGCAGGCTTCTACATGCAGAAAGATATATGCTAGGAGAAGAAAAATTCAAACAGAATGGCAGATTCCTCCTATGTTGTGTACCATTCAGCATAAAGAGACCAAATTCTGTTTACTCTTGTTTTGACAACTTTTTTTTTTTTTTTTGAATATTTAGGATAAAGGAGATCAAGGAAAAGAAAGAGGCAAAGAAAAAATGGGACATGACTGAAACTAGAGCCAACAAGGAGGCATATAGATTAGCAAAGAGAAATGCAAAGAGAGCTGTGGCAAGGGCAGTTGATGAGGTTTATGAAGAACTGGAGAGAAACGGTGGTGAAGCTCAGGTGTTGAGAATAGCGAAAGCCAGAGATAAGGCCTCGAAGGACATAACATCAGTCAAGTAGATAAAGGATGCCTGAGGAGTAGTATTACATGACGAGGACAAAATCAGAGGAAGATGGAAAGAATATTTCCGAAAACTACTAAATGAGGAGAATCCAAGAGAGAGGTGCGAGGATGGAGAGGTAAATGAGAGACCGGTGCAAGACATAAGTAGAGAGAAAGTGGTTTGGGTACTGAGAAAAATGAAGAATGGAAAGGCTGTGGGAGCCGACCAGATACCTGGGGAAGTGTGGAAAAGTTTGGGCAGTGAGGGCGTGGATATGTTATGGGATCTGCTGTGTAAAATAGCCCAACAGGAAAAGATACCAGAGGCATGGAGGAAAAGTATTCTCGTCCCAATCTACAAAGGAAGAGGAGATGTTCAAGACTGTGGCAACTATAAAGGAATCAAGCTGATGTCACACACCTAAAAAATATGGGAAAGAGTAATTGAAGCAAGGAAACGAAAATTGGTGAGGAGCAGTTTGGATTTATGCCAGGAAGAGGGACAACGGATGCAATATTTGCACTAAGGCGATTGATGGAGAAATATAGAGAGATGCAAGTGGATCTGCACATGGTGTTTATAGACCTGGAAAAGGCATACGATAGAGTGGCCAGGCAGGAGGTATGGAGGTGTATAAGGAAGAAGGGGTGTCGGAGAAGCATGAGGTTGGTGAAGGAGATGTATGAGGGAACAGAAACTCAGGTCAGGTCTAGTGTCGGCATGACAGAAGGGTTCCCTATTGTCATAGGGCTACACCAAGGGTCAGCTCTGAGCCCCTACCTCTTTGACCTGGTCATGGATGTACTAGTGGAGGATGTCAAGAAGGAGGCACCATGGAGCATGCTGTTTGCCAATGACATTGTTCTATGCAAATCATCCCGAGAGAAGCTTGAAAATACCATGAAAGAGTGGAGAAAGGCATTGGAGGAGAGCGGCATGAGAATTAACCGGGTGAAGACTGAATATATGTCAACGGGGAGTGACGAGGATATCGTCATGCGACTCCAGGGTGAAAGGCTAATTTCAGGGAAGAAATTCAAGTACCTTGGGTTGGTTGTCGAGAGGAATGGTGACCTGGATGAGGAAATACAGCACCGAATAACATGCGGTTGGATGAATTGGAGGAAGATGAGCAGGGTCCTGTGCGACAAGAGAGTGAGTTGTAAGAGGAAAGGAAAGCTCTATAAGATGGTGGTGAGGCCGGTGATGCTCCATGGTGCGGAGACGTGGCCTATAACCAAGGCACAGGAGAGGAAGATGGAGGTAGCAGAGATACGGATGTTGAGATGAATGAGTGGTGTGACAAAGGACAGGATAAGGAATGACTACATCACAGGGACGGTTAAGGTGGGACCAATTGGCAAGAAGATACAAGAAAGTAGGCTGAGGTGGTTTGGACATGTTGAGAGGAAGGGTGAGGAGTATGTTGGTAAACGAGTGGAGTATATGGAGTTGGAGGGAAGGAGGAAAAGAGGCAGGCCCAAGCTCAGGTGGAGGGATAAGATGACAGAGGATCTTAGGGAGAAAGGATGGAGTCCGAAGGATGCTCTGGACCGGAGAACTTGGAAGAGGAAGGTTAAAGATTGGTGCGCCGACCCCGTTTAACATGGGATAAGGCAGAGTGAAAGAAGAAGAAGAAGATTTAGGATAAAGGAGGATACATTCAAGAATATGTCGATGATGAACCCAGGCAGTACAGGCCTACTTCTGGCAGTTGGTCCAGAAGGGATCAATCACCTAGGCACGAATCATCCTCGATTTCTCGAGGTAACATTTGTATTGTTTCCATTTTCAGCAAAGCACAAGTGAAGGAAATTGCATATGATTAAATGATGATTATGAATTATAAATTCTAGATCATTCTAGGAGTGTCGCATTTTACACTTTACAAGATTCAATGGTAGCACCACTCACTTGCTGACTCACATAATTTATTCAGATCCTCCTGCAAGGCTACAACATTGGCTCTACTCCTCATAGTTATTATTAAGAGGGATCTCCAGGAATTCACTCACTCATCAAGGGAGGTATCTTCAAATCCAACTCTACCTTCAAATCCAACCCTACCTCCCAGGCCATCCCAATCCTTTCTTGTCTACATACACCTTTACTTCCTCTTTTAGCATTGACCTTTCTCATGCTGTGTTCTCCTGTCTGCCCTGAGTCTTTCCATTTCCCCGTTTGTCTTGCACACTTGTTCTCTCATTCTCTACATGTTGTCCACTTTATTCCCAAGCACCACTTCAATCTCTCCTTCCTTACTCTCCTAATATTTTACCTCGCTTTTTACTTGCTCAGATTCATTCTGTGTACTCATTACTCTCCCTTTCAGCAATAGTCTCTCCAAATGGCTCACACCAAAACCATTCAAATGCAGTCCATTATTCTTTACAGTTGAATTCTTCCTTTAAACTCAGCCCACATTAACAAACTGAACTCCTTTCTCTTCACACATTTCTGATAAAACATCATTCATAATGCTTGCTGTCAACTTCATCTCCTCACTGTCATACCTAGGCAACACACTGTCTACCTTTCCTATCACACTATTATCTTTTATCCTTCTCAACAACCTCCTATTATCCAATCTTACGTTTTCCTTGTTTCTGTACTATCACTACCAACGTTTTGCTCGCTTACTTCTCCTATCTAATGCCTTTATCACCTGTTCATTTTACCTCCATGAAAATAAACCATGTGCATCTTCTCGTTTACCACACCTCTAATAATCCAATCACAAAAAATGCCACTCACAAGTCTTTCATTATTTCTTTCATACTGGCATTGTTCATTTTCATCTTCTTCACTTTTCCATGCATATCTACAATTCTCTTTATTTCACTCTGCATCTACCTCATGTTTGCCACCTCAGCTTTCAAATCTTGTGTCATGTTTCAAATCTTCTATCATTCACTCTCACTATTTTATCACCAGTCTCACACACACATTCCTCCTCCTCCATGCATTCTCTATACTGTTGCCTTCAGTTATTAATATGTTACTACCTATTGAGTCTGGAATACATACAGTACACCTCACGTTTCTTGAAATGACTGAAATCAAAATAACTCTTCTAAAGATAAAGCTGTTGCTGTCATCTTGTCTTCACCAGTTACTATACTCTCCTCTAAGTTTAACTATTTTCTAAATGAACAAGTCCACACACTACCCACACTGCAAGGATGAAACTTCTACTGCAACTCTTACACAAGAACACAGTTATTATTATTATTATTATTCAGGCCTCCATGAAGTCAAAAGATTCATCATGGGAGGGCCTTCCTAGGAAACACAGTCTATCATACCACTCTTTGAACTCATTCACCATTCTTGCTCCCACCACTCTATCAGGCAATGCATTCCATGGTTCAACCATCCTCCATACAAAGAAACCACTCATCACCCTCTTGCTCACAGCTTCCTTTCATAACTTCCAGGGATGGTACCTTGTCATCGCTCCTTCCTGCTGTTCCACCAAGCGAAAGAACTCCCCAGTGTCAACCCTGTAACTAACTTTCAACAGTTTAAAAGTTTCATTCATATCACCTATCCTTCTTCTATCTACCAAATTCTGCAGTTCAGCTGATCCTCATAACTGACATTGCACAGTCCTGAAACCTCTTTATTATTTGCCTCTGTACCCTTTCCACAGTTAATCTATCCCCTTCAAATCCTGGGGATTTGTCATTTATTTGTCAAAAAAATTAATTTGTCAGAAAAACTTATCTGAACTGGGAACCTTCTTTTCACAAACCTGCCAGAGAAACATCACCTGGCATCCTCCCAAAACTTGTAAAAAATGAATTTTTAAAACAATACAAAAAAATATAAAATTGATAAAAATAGGGGGGGGGGATTCTTCGCCCATCAACTAGACAAAATGTGCTATAGGTTTGCATTAAGGCCGATTCTTGTTGTACACTACTGGTTACCATAAATCTTGCAGACTCAAGGTGGATAAGAGGATCTGACTGATATCTGTCAGTCGGCTATATGCATCTACCTATGCTAATATTTTACAATCAAAACCCATATTCTCCAATTTATGCAGCAGTATTCTGTCAAAACCCTTAACAAAGTCCAAAAAGTAAAATCATGGTTAATCCATTCCCCTTATGTAACTCCATAGTAACGCAGAATGTGAGCAAGTTGCTTAAACATGACTTTCCCATAGAAAACCCATGCTGCTCGTTGCAAAGTATAGATTCTCTGTAAACCCATTTCTTTATGCAAGCGCTAACCAACTTTTTCAAAATCTTCACTTTCACTCCAAAAATACTGATAGGTTGATATTTGGATATATATAGGATTACCATATGGTGTGGTAATCCCATTGCGCCACCCTTGTGCAATGGGGTTCACGGACATTTCATCGCAGGAAAATTAATTGTGAGCAAAATTCATCAGAAGGAAAATTTGTTGCAGGGAAAATTCACTGCAAGGAAAAATCATTGCAGGGGAATTTCATTGTACGAACTGTGCATCACAGAAAAAATTCTCTGAAAATGTTATTTGCTAGAAAATTTAAATGATATTGCATTGATACTATATCATCATCATGCATATCAAGGATTTAGGCCTAGTGTGGCCTGTTCCAGCCTTAGAAGTAATCGTTGAATCATTTTAAGAGGACGTCTTGGTTTTCTTTTTCCTAATGGCCTGTACTTTAAGGCTTGTTTTGGTAATCTTTCTGTTTTGATTCTTTGAACATGTTCCTTCCATTTATGTTTATATTTTTTAATTTTTTCTATTACTGTTTCTTGGTTTAATTCTTTCATAATTTCTTCATTTCTTTTGTGATCAAATAGGGTATACTTTCCCCCCCCCCCCCTCAGCAAGACCCAGGAGAAACCTTAAGAGAGCAAACACTCTCATTCAATACTTATTGATAATTGAGTTTCCTAATTTCTGTTTTTTTGTACTTTTTATTCATTTTAACCTGATTCAGAAATCCTGCTCAAATTCCATGACCAAACATTGAAACCACTCAAGTTACTTCAGGCCTACAATAAGCAGTGCTGTGGTCTCACGTCAGATGAAAAAATTCATCTCTCACCTAAAAATAATTACAAACATCGGTGCCAATTGCGAGTTTCGAATCCACAGCTCATTGGAGAGCTTAAGCAATCTAATTGGTTGTAAATGACATATTTCTAATTACTGTTTATTTTTGAACATTTCACGAGAGAAGTAATTAATTACTTATTTCACTTTGGAAGAATGCATCTAACACATCACCTTCTGAATTAGTTCAGATAAAAAAATATATCACACCTGGATGGGTGTCTAAATGCACAGAACAGAAAAATAGTGAATAATTAGAAGAATAAGTATTCTTAAATATTGTGCCCTTTCTCCTTAACTATTCTTAAATATTTTATTCTCCCTAATAACTATTCTAACTATTAATGGTTAGAATATGTAAATAGTTAACTATAAATAATATTTGGATATAACTATTATCCCTAAATATTCTTAAATAGGGTATTTTTTCTCCCTAACCATCCTATCTTCAATTTGTAACTATTAATATTCCATTTACAGAGCCTGTAGTAAGAAAGAATATGAATAACTTTATATGGAATAAAAAATTTCGAAAACTAAATATAATCAAAATATTAAATAATATATAAAATATTTCATTTTTTCATATATGGAAAATTTTTTTTTTTTCATATACAATGGAACCTCAGTTGTCTAACAACTCTGATCTCGAACAAATCAGTTCACAAACATATTTTCTGAACAAAAAATGCACTGTTTCCGAACAGAATCTCAGTTATCGAACAGGTAAACCAGCAACCATGTGCTCCGTGGGCTGAGATGTAAGGTGGGAGAGCATCAGTTACGCAGCAGCCTCTGCTCGGTACAAACACCTGCTGGAATTTGCAGTGTGTTTTCTTGATTTTCTTTGTGTTTTGTTGTTTTTTCATAAATTACAACTCTCCTCCATATAGTTCAAGTGAAATTAAATTTTTGTCTATATTTTATCTATTTATTGTGTTTATTCTTTTTGTGTAAGGTTTTATGCATTTTCATTGTTTTTATACATGATTTTATGCATCAAGTATTATTATAAAGGTTTAAATAAGTAGTCATCTGGGGTTTCAGGAACGGATTAATCCATTTTACATTAATTTTTATGGGAAAACGGTTTCAGTTTTCAAACAAATTGGTTCCCGAACAGCCTTTAGGAAAGAAAGATTTTTCGTGCGATTAATTTTCCCCTGATGATTAGTCTCCATGATAAATTTTCCCCGTGATGAATTTTCCTCACAATAAATGTTCTCAGTGATGAATTGTCCAGACATGATGCAATGGGATTACCATACATTCTCTCCACTCCTGCAAAATCTTCCTGTTCTGAAACTCAAATTATATAACCTGATCAAAGGAATAGCAACACTCTTTTAGCATCCATTCTGATATCCCATCAGTACCTATTGTCAAATTCTTATTCAGTTTGTGCAGCAAATTGTACTCCACTCTGTTGAAATTTAGTTATGAACTTGTTGTGTGGCAACCTATCAAAGGTTTTGGAAAAATCCAAGTGTACTAGTATAGGATATAACCGAAGAGGATATAATAACAGGAATAGTAGTAGCAGGGTACAGCATTTTTTGGCAGGATAGGAAGGGAAAGCGTGGTGGTGGAGTACTGCTTATGATAAGTGATGACTTATGTCCTCTAAGAGTGGAGGCTTTGGAAGACAGCGACACTAATGATTTTGAAAGCATATGACGTGAGGTACAGGTGGGCAAGACATCATATTTAGTGGGGTGTTGCTACAAACCAAGAAGTACAGAGGGTGGGGAAGGAGAAGTTTAGACAGTTGAACTTGGCAAGTGCAAGAAGAATGATTATTATGGGAGATTTTAACTACAGCAGTATAAATTGGGGAGAGGAAGATGCATGTAGCAATAAGGGAATGGCATTTCTAGAATTCTTGAGGGACGGATATCTTAGGTAATAGAGGGAACAAGAGGTTCAAGAGTTTTGGATTTGGTCATAGCATCAGAAGAGATGATAATAACTGAGATGACATCTCTCCCACCAGTTGGAGAGAGAGTGACCATGTGGTTTTGACTTGGAAGATGAATAGACATGCAGGAGTATCAAAGAGATGGGAACGTAACTGGAATTATAAAGCAGGTGATTATAATATTCTTAGATATCAACTTCGAGAAGGTTCAAGGAGGGAGGAATTGGAAGGCCGAGATATCCTTAGTGCTTGGGAAATTGTGAAGGAATATTTGTTATCAGCAATAGTAAGCTGTATTCCACAAGTGAAGACGAGGACACAATTTGGTGTGAAGTGGATGACAAACAATATTAAAAGGCACTGCATGTGAAAAAGAGGCTAGGGAAGAGATATAAGGAGACAGGTGAAGAGCAGATGCATGAAGAATATAACACTCAGGCCAGCAGAGTGACTAGTATGGTAAGGAAGGCGAAACTGGAATATGAGAAGAGATTGGCCTCAAGATCCAAAGAAAATCATTGAGAATTTTTACCTATGTGGCCAGTAGGAGGAGAAATGTAAAGAATGATATTGTGTGATAAAAATGGGAATAAAGTGACTGATACAGGGGATTTAGTGGAGTTGTTCAATGAACACTTTATTGAATATTTCATCCTGGAAAAGTAAATTTTAATACTAGAGGGATAGGGCAGGTTCGAGGTTTAGAGGTGCAGGAGGAGAATGTGTTCCAAATACTGAGTACTCTGGATTTTCTTGGATTTAGTGAAGGCATTTGACAGGGTGCCACATGATAAGCTGATATTTAAGTTGCAGCTCATTGGTTTGGATGTTAAGTTGGTCATCTGGATTCAGGATTGACTGTCCAATAGGTATCAGAGAGTTGTGTATGGTAGGGCAGTTTCAAGGAGGCAGAACGTAGGAAGAAACAATATAGGTCCCAGTACTGAGCCCACAGGGCTCAGTACTTCCTATAGGACCTATAGGAAGTAGTTGATAATTGATAGAAACCTGAAATTTAGGGGACATATTGCAAAGGTGGTGAAGTTAACACAAAGGATTGCTGCAATAATGAGAAGGATGCTGACCTGCAGAGATAAAAGAGTTATCATTCTGTTGTATAAGACCCTGATCAGACCACACTTGGACTATTGTTCTCAGATTTGGTCCCCAGGATTTGAAGGGGATACATTAACTGTGGAAATGGACAGGCAGATAACAAAGATGGTTTCAGGACTGTACAGTGTTAGTTATTAGGATCGGTTGAGGGAATTTTGACTGCAGAGTTTGGTAGATAGAAGAAGGAGAAATGATATGATTGAGACTTTTGAACTGTTGAGAGGTGGTTACAGGGTTCACACTGGGGAGTTCTTTTGCTTGGTTGAACAGCGGGAAGGAGTGATGACAAGGGGCCATCCATGGAAGTTACGAAAGGAAGCTTTGAGCAAGAGGGTGAGGAGTGGTTTCTTTGCATGTTGAACCGTGGAATGCATTGCCTGATAGAGTGGTGAGAGCAAGAAGTGGTATGATAGACTTCGTGTTTCCTAGGAGGGACCTCCCTGCGATGAGTCTTGATAGACTTTTTGTTTCCTAGGAAGGCCCTCCCACGATGTGGTTTTTGACTCCATGGAGAACTGAATAATAATAATATATGCATCTCACATGTCTAATGAATTTGTCACCTTGTTGTAGTACATGAGCAGATTGCTGATCTGCTTATGTATTATATATGTAATTGCTAATCTTGCAAATGGAAGAAGATTAGACACCCCATTCACAATCGTATCATTTGCAATGATGATAGCTACGACTCATGTGCCCTGTTACATACTGTCTAATGTAGTTGTCCTTTGAGAACTCAAGATATTTTTTTTCCTTATTCTCAGATGTAATCTCTTTAATCCAACCAGTATTACCATAATTAAATACCCCATAATGATCACCCTTCTCTTGCTCACTTTGCCAATTTGACTATACATTTCTTTGTGTACATCCTACACATTCTCTGCCCCATAGATATTCAACTAATTATCTAATTCTGTCACATCATATTGCCTCTAAATCACTGCTACAATTTCCCCATGTATCTGGATCTTGTGTGAGAATAATTCAGTTGATGTCATAAATTCAACTTCCTTCGTTTGCCTTCCTATCCTCATAAAAAACATCACCTCTTTCCATTTATTTATATTTCATGAGGATAGCATTCTCATCCAATCATATGTCACTTATTCAAACAATTTTCAAGCAAATAAATCAATTAATGAAACAGTCTCGTTTCGCTTATTTCCAATACTCCTGGAATTTATAAATAAGCATAGCATTTCATTTCTTGGTCTAAACTATTCCTGGTTACTTGTTCAATAGGTCCTCCACTCAGAATGTGCAGTTGATGTTTCTCAGTGATCCTTCCCATTTTGATAGTCTTGTCTTTTTATAGCTGATATTCATACCAAATTTATTACATCAGTTATTCCATTTAATCAGGGAATCCTGCAGACTTGTACTGAATTTATTGCAAAAGTTGGCAAAATTTTTCAAATGATTATTTGGATGTTGAAAAACACACTAATATGTACAGATAAGGAGATTATCTCCCTTTCTAGGGATATGATTCAACCAAAATCTTGGTTATTATGTGTGTGTGTGTGTGTATGTAGATTAATGGCCAAGGTGGGAACAGATCCGTGAAATGATCCCTATGATGATAGATTGATGGTATATAGTTTGCAAAGGCTAGTTGAAATGCTGAAAAGACAAGGACATGATAGAAACTTATAAGTTACTAAAGGGATTCTATAGAATCTCTTTAGTCACTTATGCTCCTCTATATCAATCTTATGAGTGATAAAGTAATTTGTCTATATATGAGTAGAAACAGAACTTGAGAAATTTCCTGGATGCCATTTAAGAATGAGGTTAGTAAGAGTGTGGTGACTAGATTTTTTGCTTAGAGAGTAGTGGAGGACTGGAATGGAGTGCTACAGGTAGTTGTGAATGTTTTGATAGTGAATGGTCTCACTGTAATTTCTTGTAGTGAGACCTAAAGAGTTTCCATATTATTTATCATACAAATATTATGGAGATTCACTGTTTCATGGAGTGCAAAACAAAATTTCAGAGGAGTGCTTCCATATAGTCTTACGATGGCAATTAAGCAAGGTGAAAATAAGGATTAGATGGTAGTGACAAGGAGTATAAATGACCTGAGAGGTACTGGAAACCAGATGCCAAGAGATCTGAGGTTAATACTTCAGGGTGAGCAGCACAAGAGTGTGAGAGTAAAGTTAGTGTATTATCCAGATATGATAATGCGGAGCTGAGGAAAAGAGCACTAATAATGAATGGCATAAAACTGAGAATATGTCGAAAGAGGGACTTGGATTGTGTGGATGCCTGGAGTTCATTGAAAGAAATGGACTGTATTTGAACAAGGAAGGAAGTAGGCATCTGGAGAAAATGTTGTTCTCTGGACAAGAGTGTATTAGTGCAGAGAAATTAAAGTTGTCAGGGTGGATGAAAGCTGTAGTGTGCCCTCTTCCAAGAATAGCCACTTGGGAAATGAGGGAACATGGGATGTAAGATAGAGTCAAATGGAGTTTGAAGGGAATTCACCTTGCATAGAAATACTGAGCATGCACTGGTGTTTCTTTAGACAAAAGGCAGGAGTGTCAGGAAACTGCAGTCAGTCCAAAGATTATCAGGAATCAGTGAAACATGGTTGATGGAATATTATAAATTTAGTTTAATCCTTTATCCAAGTGTAAGCAAACAAATTTTGCACCTTTTTGTTGCCTCAGTCCTGAAGTATCTTCAGGACTAAGGCAACTTGTGGTAAAGGTGGACCAAGCTCTCATCACCACTTGTCTTAGTATCTCCGATAATGCAAAGCACATCTCCTTGTGGACATGTATAATGCTATGCATTAAGGGAAGGGTCACTACCCAGAACGGTTTCAACTTTTGTTGAATGTTCAAGTACAGGTCAAACTCCAAAAACTCAGCATTGTTCCCCTCAGTAACAGGCTCACCCTGCCACTCAGAACCGATTGGCTCTACACTGTGGCAGGCTCACACCACAGAGCAGAGCCGCTCATTTGCTCATATCTCATCTGTGAGGTAACAGCAACAGCCGTTACCTCACAGATGAGAAGGATTTATTTACCAACCCAGGACCTGGGTGACAACAACAGCCGAGCCTCAATTAAAACTTCATGGGCTACAGCATTGCCATTCATCAGCCAAGCTTCCAACCGGTTTCGACCTTTGTTGAGGTCGAAACAAAGGTCGAAACCGGTTGGAAGCTTGGCTGATGAATGGCAAGCTTCCAACCGGTTTCGACCTTTGTTTCGACCTCAACAAAGGTCGAAACCGGTTGGACCTTTGTTGAGGTCTCATCAGTGGGAGCCAGACCCAGAAAGTTACTCTAAGGTAGAATTAATGGAGTAGTCATATTTACCTATATAAGTTGCCAAAAGGTGTTTCACCTTATTATTAAATTAGTCTGGATTTAGAGAAAAATGTTGGAATATTTTTTTTCCCCACTTGGTTAGACTATAATAAATTTTGTTTAATCCTTTATCCAAGTGTAAGCAAACAAAGTTTGCGCCTGAAGTATCTTCAGGACCGACGCAACTTGTGGCAAAGGTGGACCAAGCTCTCATCACTACTTGTCTTGGTATCTCCCATAATGCAAAGCACATCGCCTTGCTGACATGTATAACGTTATGCATTAAGGGAAGAGTCACTATCCAGATCGGTTTCGACCTTTATTGAGGTCTCATCAGTGGGAGCCAGACCCAGAGGTGGTGATACTAAGGTGGAAGTCATATTTACCTATACGAGTTGCCAAAAAAAAAAAAAATTCTAACATGGTTGATGGAAGATAATATACCGATAGAAAAAGAAGTAGAAGAATGGCAGAAGTAGAAGAAATAGCATATATTACCAGGATAGGAAGTATAAATGCAGTGGTAGAATGTTATGGTAAGTGACGAGTTGTATCCTCTCAGAGTGCAGGATTTGAAGGAAAATGGCACTAATGGCTTTGAAAGCATATGGTGTGAGGTAGAGAGGGTGGAGGGCAAGATACTATATTCAGTGGGATGTTACTCTAAGACAGTGAACACAAATGATGAAGAGCAGGAGTTGTTTAAGTTTTGCAAGAGCAAAACGAATCGTCATTTTGGGAGATTTTAACTGCACAGTCTAAACTGAGAAGAGGAAACGGTATGTAGTAGTAGTAAGGGAATGGAATTTCTGGAATTCTTGCAGAACAAATGTCCCAGGCAATATGTAATAGAGGGAAAACAAGGTTCAAGAGTTTTGAATTTGATACCAGCATCAGAGAAGTTGATTGTAACTGAGATGTCATCCCTTCCCACAGTTGGAGAGAGAGAGAGAGAGAGTGACCATGTAGATTTGATTTTGGGGAAGAATAGACAGGAAGAAGTATTAAGGAAAGGAGAACGTATGTGGAATTATAAGGCATGTACTTTTAATAATTATGAACCTTACGAGAACAGGTTGAAGATTTGTAGGTTACAGAAACTAGTTGATAGGGCAGAAAATGGGTAATATGATTGAGACATACAAATTACTGAGGGGTTTTTACAAGATTAATTCAGAGGAAATTTTTCAGAACAGGTGTGTTGTGAGAAAACTAGGGCCATCCATGGAAACTAAGTAAGTGTTTAGTTAGCAAGGGTGTTAGAACTAGGTTTGTTGCTTGGGTAGTAGTGAATGAGTTTGGTCAGATAATGCCATTGCACAAGTGTGGTGATAGAATAGGTTGCCATGACTGTGAATGAGTTCAAAGCAAAGTGTGATAGATATTGAGCAAATGTTGGATAGTTCTTGACATGATGTTTAGGGCCTCCCTCGATGAGTCTAGGACTGCTTGGAGTTTTTTTTTTATTATTATTATTATTTCCCAAGACCTCATGGAGTCAAAGACTCATCTGGGAGGTCCTTTTATCACACACACACACACACACATCTCATCATACCGTGTCTTAAACACACTCAAACTCCTTGTAGACACCACACTCTCAGGCAAGGCATTCCAATCATTCACAACCCTGCATGAAAAAAACCTGCTTCTCACTCCCCTACTCACACCCTCTTTATACAGTTTCCAAGGATGACCCCTGATCTCCCACTATTCTCTGTAGAACTTCTCCACCATTGATCTTATAACAACCCCTTACCAACTTGCAGGTCTCTATCATATCTCCCATCTTCCTTCTCTCCACCAGACTCTGCAAATTACATCTTCTCAATCTTTCCTCATACTCAACATTCCAGAGGTCAGAAACTACCTTAGTCAGTCACCTTTGGACCCTTTCCAACATCTCTTCATCCTTCTGAAAACCCGGTGACCAAATCTGGGCACAATAGTCCATGTGTGGCCTAATCAAAGCCTTAAACAATGGAACAAGAATCTCCCTACTTCTACAGATCAGTGTCCTCCGCATCATTCCCAGAAGTCTTTGTGTTGTCTTCACAATTTTGGCGATGTGTCCCCTAAATTTTAGATCCTTATCCGCTATCACCTCCAGATCTCTTATTTCCTCTACCTCCAACAATATATTTTCACCAAGTATAAATTCTGCATCCCATCTTTGTTTTCCAAATTTTAAAACCTTACATTTTGCAACATTGAACTCATGTCCCCATTTCCGTGCCCAATCACTCAATTTATTCAAGTCTTCTTGCAAGGCCACACAACATCTTCACTACTCTTTAAGGTTTGTCCCAACTTTGCATCATCTGCAAACAACTGAATATCTCCATCCAAATCTTTACCAATATCATTAATATACAAGTTAAATAGTAATGGCCCTAAAACAGACCCCTGAGGTACTTCACTAGTGACTTTCCTTTTCCTGGATATCGCACCCCCATACACAACTTGTTGATACCTATCAGATAGCCAGTCTCCAATCCAATGCATTAATCTAATATCCAACCCCATCTGCTCTAGTTTGACTGTCAACTTATCATGAGGTACTCTATCAAAACCCTTTGCGAAATCCAAGTATATTACTGTGTATCCTTCTCCTCTGTCCAAGGAGGCAGTCACTTTATTGTAATAAGTAAGTAGATTACAAACATGACCTCCCTTTAGCAAATCCATGCTGTCCAGCAAAGATTATACCATTGTTGTCAACCCAACTCTGGATCCTAGTTCTCACAAACTTCTCCAACAACTTAACCCCAACACCTGACACAGAGATAGGCCTATAGTTTGATGCTTGAGTTCGATCACCTCCTTTATAAAGTGGCGCAGTCTTGCCCTCCTTCCACTCTTTAGGGACTTGACCAAGTGCAAGACTCATATTAAAAAAATATGTCAAGGCAGGTGTCAACTCTCTGGCACATTCCTTCAGAATACGTGGTGATATATTATCAAGTCCCACAGCCTTATTTACATCTAGTTTACTCAACTCCCCATACACCTCTTGTTCACTTACAGTCAGTCTCTCCTCCCCATCATCACTGCTCTCAATTTCTCCATGAAGTCACATTCATAAGATTGAAAGATCTTTATGAATTGCTCATTAAGTATCTCCATCACACATTTGCAACAGCTGTCTTTATACCATTTCCTCCAGTCAATGTCATCCTTTCATAATCATTCTTTCTTTTGCTGGCTACATATCGAAAGAACTCCCTAGGATTCTTTTTGGCTTCATTAGCTAACTGCTGTTCATACCTCTCTTTAGCTACTCTCACCAACCAAGTCACCCTCCTTGCCTGGTCTTTGTAGACCTCATGAAATTGGTTACTTCCACTTCTCTTATTCTGCCTCCACAATGCCCTTTTTCTCTGTATCGCATGCTTAATCTCTTTATTCATCCATCTCACACCTACCTTATTTAACCTTTTCACCCTTGGAATACATTTGTTGCCTGCAATAATAATAATAATAATAGAAGCCAGCTTGGTGCAGTTCTAAGTAATGGAAGAATTGATGGGCGAGATGTCACCAGTGCACAGGAACTAGTAAAGAAATATTTATTAACAGCAGTGAGTTGTGTACATTGACTGAAAAAGTGAATGCAGTTTGGCATAATATAGTTGATAACATAGAAGCGATAACTGCAGATAGAAATGTGGAAGAGAATTAAGAGAGGGATAAAGAGCAGTCGCATGAACAATATAACTTCCAATGCAAATGACTAGTACTGAAAGGAATGCAAAACTATGATAAGACACTAGCCCTGACATCCAATGAAATCGAGGAATGGTAAAGGTTCAAGATTTAGAAGTGCATGAGGAGAGTGTGTTTCAAATACTAAGTACTCTGGATGTCAATATGTCAATGGGAGTGGTGATGATGTTGCCACATGTTTTAAGAGAATCTTCTAAGGAATGAACTGCTCTGTTGATTTGGCTCTTCAATTGGAATGAGGCTAATAGAAAGCTGCCCAGAGAGTGGAAGTTTGGTAGGAAAATGCCATTGCACAAGGGTTGTGATAGAATAGAATTGTCAACTGTAGACCAGTTTCTATTTCTTCTGTTGTTGTTAAGGATTTGGAGAAATTAGGGAGAGATCACATAAACCATTGGACAGATGAGGAGTAATATTATTTATGAGGGATGGGATAATCATGCATTTGTTACATAGTGCTCTTATTGGATTGAAGATTGGTTGTTGAATAGACATCAGAGAGTTGTGTACAAGGGAGCATTATCAACAAAGCAAAAGTTTACAAATGGGAGTCCATAGGGAGCTGTATTGTTTAACCTGTATATCGATAACACTGTCAATGGACTGCAGGGGAATGTTCAGTTGTTTGCAGATAGTGTGAAGTTGGAAAGGATTATTAGTAATAGTGCGGATGTCATGTGATAGCCCCTTCAAGAGAGTTTGAATAGCCAAAAACATAGACAAATGAATGGGATGTAAGTTTGTTACAACTAAATTTAAGGTCTTGAACTTCAGAAATCATCAATGGGAGGCTACATACTCTGTTGGTTGAACTCTACTAGGTCACTCAGAAGATTTCTGCAATACTGAGACCAACACTGATCAGCAGAGATAAAAAGAGTGGTGACCAAGGGTGAATTCTCCATGCTTGCTGCGCAAGCCCATTACTTGAGAAAGAAGTAATATTTATTTGTTAATAAATGCATGCATTTATAAGCATTCCATTTAGGCTTTTATTTTTGTAGACTAAAGATGTCTTAAGCTTGCGCGGCAATAATTGAGCTTTGTGTTGTGTATCGAAGGCCGATGCTTGCTCGGTTGTGTGAGCGTCCAGTTCATCGCTGCAGCACTGTGATTTCATGTGCATGTATAGTCATTTCTGCTCTCTTCACGTCATCTTAAACACAGGCCATATGCAGTGAAAGTAGCTCTAGCCAGTGAACTTCAGCCAACCTTTATAAGTGTGCGTGTTGCTTGGGAAAATTAAGTTACAACCAACTTTTTATGACGATGTTATTGACCAGTTCATAAAGAAGAACGATAGGGTAGAATTTGTATTCAAATAGCTAAATTGAAAAAGATAGAATATCATTTGTAAAATAAATGTTGCATTTGTATGATTAAATGTACATAAATTTCTAAATATATATACTTTTAAATGGTCAGTAAATCATTATTCATTATTCTGCTAATTCTGCTAATTTTGAAAGATCTAAATTAACCTTGGAAAGGTTGCAGAGACAGATAACAAAAATAATATTAGACCTATACAGTATTAGTTATGAGGATAGGCTGAGAACATGTGGATTGCAAAGTTTAGTGGATGATAGAAAGAGAAGTGATATGATTGAGATATTTAAACTGTTGAGAGGTAGTTAATGGGTTGAAAGTGGGAAGTGCTTTATGGTAGGAGAAGGAGCAAGAGACCATCCATAGCAGTTTGTGAAATGGAAGTCATGAGCATGAGAGTGAGGAGTAGTTTTTTCGTGGAGGGTGATTCAACTGTGAAATTCCCTGCCTGATATAGTAGCGATAACATGAATGATTTTAAGGAGTGGTATGATAGAGTTTATGTTGTGTAAGATGGATCTCACATGATGAGTTTGTGACTATTGATATCCATAATAATACTAATGATTATAATTATAACAAAATATTTTGTCATATGTACCATAAGACATCATTAGTGAGGAACAATGAACAAAGGTGAAGACGGTAACCCAGAGTATTGCTGTTGTCAGCATCCTTCTCAGTACTGCAGCAATCCTCTGGGTTACATTCGCCATCTTTGTGATGTGTCCCTTGAACTTCATGTTTCTATCACTCATCACCACAAGATTTCATACCGTCCTCCACTTCCTCTAGTACAGTTTCACACCAGAGTATGCAGCCTCCCATTGATGGATCCTGAACTTCAAGACCTCACATTTATTTGCATTAAACTGATATCCCCATTCATTTTCTCATCTATCCTGCTTATTTAAATTCTCCTGAAGGACTACCATATCTGCAAACAACTGAATATTTCCTTGCAATTCATAAACAGTGTCACTAATATATATATATATATATATATATATGTCCCTTTGGTAGTATACAGAGTCCTATGGGAACCCCACCCACACCCACACACACTTGAAACCTTCTTCTATATATGCCTCACATCTAAATATGTATGATGTAATTTAAATATCAGCTTATAATGTGGCATCTTGTCCAATGCCTTTGTAACCCCCCCCCCCCCCAAAAAAAGGCAGTATGTACTTTTCTCCTCGTTGACCACATGATACTTTATTATAAAAGGCAGTTAGGTTACTTAAACAAGAATGTCCCCTAATAAAGACCCTCACAAGTAATATTACCGTCATCCACCATATTGTATATAATCTGTCATTAATTTCTCCAAAATCTTAACAACTACAGAAAATAGAAATAACAGAAAATAAATAAATAAATAGAAAATAGAAATAATAGTTTGTAAAGGCAAGTCAACAGAGCTGCTAGTTCTTTTGAACATTCTCTCAAAACAAAAATCCCATAATCTAGAGCAGGGGTCGGCAAACTTTTGAGACAAAAGAGTCAAACTGTCCGTCACAACAATTTAAAAATTACTTGAGAGCCATATATTTTTACAAATAATAAAAATTTAAAGCAATATTATAGTAAATTTATAATAATATATAACAAGTTATAATATTAATTATATTTTTATTAAATGAAGAAAAAATCACACCAAAAATTGCTCTCATTGGTTATAATCAGTGTGAGCAATGAGCTTGCATTTCCTTACAAAGTTTCTGTATGTCCGGTTTATTATTATTATTATTATTCAGGGCAACTCCAAGGAGTCAACAGACTCGTCGAGGGAGGCCCTAACATCATGTCAAGAACAACTATTCGACATTCGCACAGTATCTATCATACCTCGCCTTGAACTCATTCACGGTCATAGCACCCACAACAGACTCTGGCAGCTTATTCCACTCATTCACCTCTCTCGAAATAAAAAACCTAGCTCTAACACCCCTCCTAACCACATTCTTGCCCAGCTTCCAAGTATGGCCACTAGTCCTCCAACCATCAGCCCTATAGTCAAAATATCTTCTGGATTAATCTTATAGAAACCCTTCAGCAATTTGAATGTCTCAATCATATCACCCCTTTTCCGCCTATCAACCAATTTTTGCAACCCACAAATCTTCAACCTGTTCTCATAAGGTTCATTCCAGACCTGCTATCATCTTGGTCACTCGTCTCTGGATCCTCTCCACCTCCTCCCCATCAAGAAGAAACCCTGGCGCCCATATCTGGGCACAGTAGACTAGATGAGGTCTTATCAAGACTCAATACAGAGGAACAATAACTTGTTTGTCTCTGCTTGTTAAAGTATTTTTCAGAAGCCATGTGATTAGATGAACTGATTTAGCCACTTTTGCAATGTGCCCCCTAAACTTCAATTCCCTATCCACCAACACTCCCAAGTCCGAGGCCTCATCAATCTCCTGGAGTACAGTTCCACCAATGTGGTATACTGCTGCTAATCTTTTCACCACAAAATGCATATCCCTACACTTGGCCACATTAAATTGACATCCATTTTCCCTAGCCCAGTCCTCCAAACTATCCAAATCATCCTGCAAAATTTTGACATCTTCTGCATTCACTATCGCCCTACCCAACTTTGCATCATCAGTGAACAAATGAACTGTTTCTCTTAAATCCTTCCCTATATCGCTAATGAACAAATTAAACAGCAGTGGTCCAAGAACAGAACCCTGCAGCACACCACTAGTCACAGGCCGTCTTTTGGATTCAACTCTTGAATAAACCACTCTCTGGTATCTCCATCAACCACTCTCTTATCCATCTCACCAACCCTATGTCCATTCCCATCTCCTCCAGTTTACTGATTAGAGTTCCATGTGGTATCCTGTCGAAGGTCTTTGCAAAGTCCAGTAGAATCACTGTAAACCCATTACCCTTATCCAGTTCAGCCATCACTGTGTTATAAAATGTCAGCAAGTTACTGAGGCATGATCTAACCTTCACAAAACGATGTTGTCCCCCATAGAATATCTCATTTTCATCTATCCAATCCTGTATTCTTTTCTTGACTAATATCTCCAAGACCTTGAGAACGATTCCTGATATGCTAATCGGTCGGTAATTTACAACAGCAGTCTTGGAACCTCCTTTATGCAGTGGAACTATTTTACCCTCTTTCCACCCCTTCGGGACTAACCCAGACCTGAGACTCAAACAAAATGGTGAAGGGTACTGACAATTCTTTAGCCGCTTCACGTACGACACGAACTGGTATACCATCCACTCCCATAGATGTATTGACATTGAGGTTTTGCAATAGACTACTCACCTCCACTTCATTCACCACAATTCCCATATAATCTGTTGGTTCATTCATTTCTGCAATGTCACCACCTGGATGATATATTCTTGCAAAGTGCTCGTTCAGTAACTCAACTATATTAACTGATTCGTTACCTCTTTACCATCGGCATTCTTGAAAATCATTCTGCCATATACATTTTTTCTTTTACTTGCAACATATGGAAAAAACTGTTTAGGATTCTCTTTAGCCTGCATGGCCAATGTGCTTTCGTAATCCTTTATTGCTTTTCTTACCACACTCGTCACCCTTCTGGCCTGCGCTTTATATTGTTCATGTGCCTGCCGGTCACCTTTCTCCTTAAATTCCCTCCATAGTTGTTTCTCTTTTTGCACCTCAAGCTTAATGGTGTTATTCATCCATTTAACTCCTACTTGATTTATTATTCGGACTCTAGGTATACAGTCAGCCATTGCTTCATGCAAACACTTTTTAACCACCTCCCATGCACTATCAACTTCTAGCCCTTGCAGTTATACATGCCATGGCACTGAACCAATCAAACTCCTAAGCTTGTCATACTTACCACCCTGATAATTCCACATGTATACCCTGTCTTAATTGTAAATTCCACACCTTTAGCCACCTCCCAAGTCAAGACCTTATGATGACTCTCACCAATTGGTGGCAATGTGGTCATATTTGTTACAGCCAAATCCTCAAATGCAGTTACTAGGTCAAGCATTCTCTGACCCCTAGTATTTTCCATTACATGTTGTCGCAGATAGTTATCCCATAATAACCGCATAAAATCCAATTTCTTCCTCCCATGTGTCCTCTCCTCACTGCAATCAATGCGACTATAGTTGAAATCTCCCATAATAACTACCCTCCTTCCACTCATTTCTTCTATTTGTTTGAGCATACTCTCTCCACCATCTTTTCCATCACCTGGTCTATAGCAGCATCCAATTGTATATTTTGTTCTGCTAGCCACAATCTCACACCAAATGGCCTCAAATGTGTTCTTTTCTCTATTCTGCAATTTAACTTCTATTCTCCTTGACTGCAGCTCATCAGCTATCATATTCCTAGACCAATAACCTGTGGTCTAGGAGTATTAAGAACAAGAAGTTCTTCCTTCTTGTTCTTAATACTCCTAGCATTAGTGTACATGCATTGGAGACACCTGTTAACACCATCCCCACATTGATGCCTTATACTAACTATCCCATTCTGATTTGTTGTCCTTATTCGCTCGGGCATATTATACTCATTCATACACTCAACTGCATCCCTAAGCTCTGCACATCTACTCCCCCCCCCTTAATAAATCTAGTTTTCCTTTCTGCACATCCACTTCATTCAACAACACTTTTTCAAGTCTCCTTACACTGAATCCATTCAAATGCAAACCATCCATCTTATGTAGATCCTTTCGCCCATCAAACTCACTCCACACGTCCTTAAATTCCACACCGCTCTTCATACATAACCCACATATAAAGTCATTTGCAATTATTGCCCTCTTTCTAAACACTTCACTGTCATACTGCGGTAAAAGGCTAATCATCTAACTCTCTCACTCTTTTCTTTTGCTACCTCAAACAATTCATTCAGGTCCTCTGTCATTTCCATTTTATCTCCTTTCAAATCATTCGTACCTACCACAACTATCATTTCTTTCACCCTTTCCTTTTGCTCTCGAATAGACTTACATCCTTGATGGTCGCACCAGGTTGGTACTATTTTGTCAAATCCTCTACTAACACACCTCGTACTAATGAATCTCCATACAGCACTCACTCCTTCATTTTGTTTACGTTCACAAACATACTCTTATTTTTTCCTACCATACTCTTTATTATTGGCTGGTATACTCGGTAGACATTTGTGCATACACTCTAGCTGCTGCTTTGCCCTATGTATCGCTCCGCTCAACAACACGATCTCACTCATTGCATCTATCTCATCCTTTTTATTATCTGTTAAACCATTAGTTTGCTCTGTATTAATACCATCATTCACACTTTCTACATTCATGCCCTCACAGTTCTATGGTATACAACCTCACAATTTCTTGTCATATCGCTATTTTCTTCATTCTGAATTTGACAAAAATATCACACTCACGACCTGAAATCCACTTTAATTCCTCATTTTCCTTACATTTTCTACACACATTCACTTCATTATCATCATCTAACCGCTCTCTGCAAAGCGTACATTTCGCAGATAGTATAATCTCCTTTATATTACAGTTATTGAACAAAGATGTGCGAAAGCACGATTCCAAGTTGGCATCAGTAATTTGGCTCCTCAATTTACATTTAATGAAATTCATGTTAGAAAATGATTGCTCACATAAATTTTTAGACCTGAAGATACTGAGAACATAAATGCAAATTTTGTCAACTTGATATGAGTCCAGAAGACTATTCCAAGTATTTAAAATCATTGAGTATGCCTTCTGTATTTCTTTTATGGCAATCTGCTTGCGCTGTGAAATTAGACTGCATTTTTCTTTTTCCAGTTCTTTAATTTCAGTCCAAGACAGTTCAGTCCTTGACAAGCAATGACTTATGGAGCTCCATAAGCTTTGCTTGTCAAGTCCAGCGATTGCATTCAAAATTAGCCATGTCAATATCAAACAGAGAAAAATTTAATTCCTTCACATTGGCATTAAGAGGATTGGTAATAAAAGCTAGAGTTGCTTTATTATTTCCGAATTCCTGAAAGCTTTGAAGAAAATATTCTCTCTTGTTTAAAACTGCTGTCTTGAAATAATCTTTGTTAATGAGGGCATTGTTTTCTCGGAGATATTGAGGCAAGTTTGGGAAATGAACTAAAGTTTCCCTCTCTAAATCTTCAGTGAACAGAATCAATTTCTTTTCAAACGAAATAACTTCCTCTAGCATTGAAAAAGCAGTATTTCCCTTGCCTTGTAATTTACGATTGAGTTGATTCAGTTGTGATGTAATGTCCACCATAAAGTACAATTTTTGCAACTACTGATCTTCTGTTAATTCTGAATATTGAACATCCTTGTTGTTGAGGAATAGTTTGATTTCATTTATGCCAGATGCAAAATGCTTTAACATGTTGCCTCTGGAAAGAAGACATCGAACCCTGTTGTACTGGAGAATATCTGAATACTCGCTCTCCATTTCACTTAACAAATCTTTAAATTGTCGATGGTTAAGACCCCTTGCTATAATGGTGTTGGTAATCTTAATTACCAATTTCTTCTGTAAATGTTTGTGCACAGAGTGCTTCTTGGTGGAGTATACAATGGAAAGTAATCACTTCATGATTAATTTTTCCTTTTAAAATTGAAACAAAACCCTTTTTCGTTCCCGTCATACTTTTTGCACCATTGGTTGCAATTGACACAATTTTATTGAGTGGGATATGATTTTTTTCCATGCATTCAAGTGACAATAATCCTTGAGTGGCAATAATCCTAGAAGTTCTTCTCTCGGACCCTCAGATGATACATACCGCACAAAAAGGGAAACTTGGGCTGTGTCCTTGATGTCGCAAGACTCATCTACTACAATTGATAAACCTGAAGCTAATTTAACATCTTTGATTTGTTGGTTGGTCACATTTGAAGACATTGTAACTATCCTTTCTGTTACTGTTTTGGCAGCTAATGGTATGTTTTCAATTTTATTCAATATCTCTGCTTTGTTTTTGAAATTCCAAAAAAGTTCTCCAGGTGCATTAACAAAACAACATTTTATGTATTCACCATCTGTGAATGATTTTCCTCTCTTAGCGATCTTCTGACTCACTATGAAGCATGCAATATTAACATCATTGGCAGACTCTCTCCAATAATTAAATACAGAACTTGATTTTCAACATTTTTCTGAAGTTCTTCAAAATATCCTGTCACCGACAGGATATTTTCTGGCAAATGTGGCATGTTTTGTCATGAAGTCTCTCTCCAAATTTGACTTTTTGTTTTTGCCAGTTTTTCTTGGCAAATAAGACAGGTTAGAAGGCCATCTGAGTTCGAGATAAACGCGAAAGATTCAGTCCATTCAGTTTTAAAGTCACGATGCTCATCTGTTGTTTTTCTTAGTTTTTTCTTCGTAGCCATGTTGAAAAGCACCCTAAACAGTATATTTTATTTAACATGTTATATAAATACATTATATAAAAAGAAAATAAAAAGAACTAAGTGATTATTCAAAATAATAAATGACAATAATTCGAAAAATAATAAAAATAAATCTCACCAGTAACACGTTTTATTGTAACAGTTGCACGTGAAATAAAACACAGCACAGTAAATCGCAATCATCAACGTATCTAAATATAATAAAACCAATATTATATATATACATATACATATATATATATATATATATATATATATATATATTTAAGATAACTGCCTTTATAATAATAATAATTGCAGGTTTCATTTATCACCTTAATGCAGTTCTGGATGCACCCAGCCAAAAGAGAATACTAAGTTGCAGAAACAGCAAAGCGACACGGACTCCACTTTCACATTTTGCCATTGCCAACGTTGCCTTGCCCAGTAGAGGGCGCCCATGCGCTCACTTATTAGTCACTTTGTTGCTCTGCAAATGACCTCAGATGTCAAGGCACCCTAAAACCTAATCCTAATTAGTCACCTTGTTTGGCTGCCCTGCCTACCATGTGCTCAACCATCCCCTCCACTCACTCTGTATACCCCCTCTCCACACTCGCTTTCCCTCCCTGACATTGCTCATCGTAGTGCCACGAAGTTTTGCGAGACCTATAAAACAAATGAAATCATCTTATGTGAATAAAATCCTTTAAAAATTTTATAAATGAAACTATGATAGTTTTATTTTCATTTTCAATTTTACTTCAGAGCCACATGTACATACCCAAAGAGCCACATGCTGCTTGCGAGCCGCAGTTTGGTGACCCCTGATCTAGAGTACTGAATATTTGAAACATGCTTTTCGCGCGAACTTCTAACCCTTGAATCTTTCTCATCCTTCTAGTGATAAAACCTGCTGTTCCAGGATGAAAAAACCAATAAATTAATCATGAAACAACTCCACTATGTCTTCTGCATCAGTCACTCTACTCTGATTTCCAACTAACCTTGGATCTCAAGGATATTCCAGTTTGGTGTTCATTACATTACTTGTAACTTCTGTTGAGTCATACTCCTCATGAAACTACTCTACACCCTTATACTGATACTTTTCTCGTGTTGTTATTGTTGGTAATAATCAGTTGCATAAAGTTTATAAAAAGCTGGCCAGGAAGGTGATTCAGTTGGTATAGACTGCAAAAGCACAGTATGAGAAAAAATTAGCTAAACAAGCCAAAAAATATCCTAGCAAATTATTTCAGTATCTGGCAAGAAGAATTTAAATGACTATGAGAGGATGATGCTAGTTTAAGAAAGACTGGAAATTAGTAACTGATGCAGAGGACATAGCAGAAGCATTCATTGGGTAGTATGTCAGTGTATTTCATCCTTGTGACGGTGACATCATGAGAAGCTGGAAGGTGACATAATGAGAAGAGGGTATGGTGAAGGAGTGCTAGTGGTAAATCAATAGGAGGTATATGAGGAATTAAGTAAACTTGTAATAAGGCAGTAGGACTAATAATATATTACTGCATCTCTTGAAGGAATGCTGTAAGGAAATAACAGCATTTTTGACACACCTGTTTTAACACAAGCGTGCAACAGAGCGAGTCTCCAAAGAATGGAAGGTAGGAAAAATTGTTTTGCTTCATAAAGGAGGGATAAGATAGTTTACAAATTATAGACCAGTCTGTGTGTATTGTTAAGGTATTAGATAAGTTGGTGAGGATCTGGATTCAGAATTGGAGTGTAAACAGCAGTATTTGATGGTCAGCATGAATTTGTTAAAAACAGGTAATGCTTTAGCAATCTGCTTATATTACAACAAGGTGGCAAATTCACTGGATAAAGGAAATGCATACACAGTTGATGAGACTGGATAAAAGACTAGTGAGTTGATTATATAGCTGATTGGCTCAGATAGGTGTTAGCAGGTTGTGTATGAGGAGTGGTATCCCAAAAGAGGAAGGTCACTAGTGGAGTGCCACAAGGATGTTTTCAGACCATTATTGTTTAACTTGTGCATTGGGACTGGTTTATCTGGAGATGAGCAGCTGTTTGCTGATCAGGCAAAGTTAGGCAGAACAATCAGAAGTAGAGCAGATGTTGTGGCTTTGCAGCAGGATCTCAATAGATTATGTCAGTTTAATGTTGCAAAGTGCAAGATCTTGAAATTTGGTAGGCAAGGTTGGAATGCAAGGTATACAGTTAATAGGGAAAATTTTGAAGAATGTGGAAGAGATGAGAGATCTTGGAATGATGGTGGACAGAGACTTGAACTTTAAGGATTGTGCTGCTAAAAATTGCAAGAACATTGCAAGGGATTATGGCAATAATGAGGACATCGACATGCAAAAAGAATGAGGATTTAATTATGGACTGCTGTGCACAGATTTGGTAGCCTGGTTTTCAAAGGGATGAGGATATATTGGAGGCAGTTCACTAAGTCAGTGTCAGGACTATGAAATGTCGGATACTAGGATAGATTGAGAGAATGCAACTTGCAGAGCCTTCTGACTAGAGAAAGGATAGGATTGAGACATATAAGTTGGAGAGGGATTGTTACCAGCAGATTAATGTGGAGGAGATTTTTCATTGAATAGAGGGAAACAAGGGTAGAATGAGAAGTTATCCTTGGAAGCTGTATAAGGAGGGTGTGAGCAGGGGAGTGAGAAGAAAGTTCTTTGCATGAAGAATGATTGGTGAGTGGAAATGCATTACCTGAAAGTGTCAAAGTGCAGAAACTATGAATTGGTTTAAGGCATGATTCGACATTGTAACTGTCGAATTGTAACATTTTTTGCACATGAGAGAATATTGACCTCTGGAATCCAAGGACTCAGAGGTCAATTTGTAGGGAAATAGCACTCTTTTTGAGTGCTATTTCCCTACAAATCCTCCACTTTGAGAGGATAAAACTCATCACTTATCATAATTAACATTTTTACATGTGTTGGCCCTTCCTGCTTCGGCTTCTGTTGTGTCAGTATATCTTCTTCCATGAACCATGGTTCATTGATTCCAATAATCTTTGGACAGCTTAGGCTACTAATGCCACAATTCACTTTATTCCTGTCATTTGTATAAGGAAATTCATAATGTTGATGTTTCTACCTGTTATTATTTCCTTCAGATGCCATTGGACTCTGCATTACAATGTCCCCCACCTTCTCATAAGTGACTCTTTCCACAAGAGGTCATCTCTGCTACCATCCACACTTGACAATTCTAGTTTCCCTACTGTAATACACTATTACTTGTCCAGAGAACGAAATTATCTCCAGATGCCTATATCCATCCTAATTCAAATTCAGTCTATCTCTCACATGCAGCTTTTTTTTTTCTCTCTTACCATACATTCTCATTTGTATGTCATTCATCACTGATGCTCTTCTCCTCAACTCTGAATTATCATATCCAGGTAACATGCTTACAGTCTTTCCTCTTACACTCTTCTGCTGTATATCCTTAAGCATTAACCTCAGATCTCTAGCCACTCAATTCATACTACCTCTCAAGTCATTTGTACCCACATCAAAATTATTTCATACACACTTCCACCTTGCTTAATGGCCACAGTTGCATTGCACTCTGTATCATTCTTCCAGACAAGTGCTCTTCTGGCATTTTATATTGCACTCCACAGATCACTGAACCTCCATAACATAACACCTCTCACTGCTCCATTTCTTCCTTGCTCACATACATCTCTCTCCAAGCAACCTACTCTTGCTTGATATTTACCCACCCAGTCATCACCATCTTCCAGATCTACTACTCTCCCTAATGTTATATCTCTTTCTATATAATGCTAATCTTCCTGACCCTCAATTATTCTCTCTCTCTCTCTCTCTCTCTCTCTCTCTTCTTCAAATTTAAGATTATTTTTTTGGTAACAAAATGTATTATTTTTTAATATATCGTTTTCATATATTGTCATATGATGTTCATCTAAATTCAAAAATTTATAAGAAATTTCAGTTTTCCAAGTTTGTTAATTGATTTCTGGTGCTGTTATAGTTAAATCAAAAAAAAAACTTAATTTTTTTTATATATTAAGGTAAGTTACAATTTTTTATAACATAATTTATTTAACTAATTGAAAATATTTTCTGCCTTGACAGAAATGTTGGATAAAACAACTGAAAAGAATCCTGAAATACTGAAATTAAAATTTATTTATGTTTTTTAAGTAAAATACGGGTGCCTCGGTAGCTCAGTCGGTATAAACAAGACCCTTTGGTCAGAAAGAACTGGGTTCGATTCCTGTCCATGATGTGAAGATCCTTTAGCCGATCTTATACAGAAGTAGAGAGTTTTTTTCTCCAGGAAATTCAGGTTTTTCATCCCTCAGAACAGGCAAACTAGCCAATAGAACATGCAATTTACAGACAAGAATACTTGGAGACATAGGGATAACCTCTTTATCCTTGTATTACGGTTAAGAAATCCAAGGGTACTTGGAAGGCTATGGGTGCCTAAGTGTCTGTTAAAGCCACTGAAAAATAAATAAATAAAATACGGATGCATATGCTAAAATAAATAAAATTTGTGTTTCTTTTTTTACCAAGATTACTAATTTTTGAAGTTGTGGAGGCTATCTAATATTTTTCTACATATAGTACATACTGGATATCTTTACTTACACAACATTCTTTGGAATGTACATTCTGTGTAAAAACAGGATTGGGTGTAATATATATATTTTGATATAGCTTGTTTCTATGCTGATTTCCATAAATTAAGGAAGAAAGGGAAAAAGCACGATAACTAAAAAACTGTATGATAAATTTTTAAGCAATTCGGTGAAAAGCAGTATGATATGCTATGTGAAAAAAACACCAACGAAAAAATGTAAATAAATAGTTTAACTTAGTAACAAATGGATACATGAAAACAATGGCCAAAAACAAGAGGTCAAAATGAGACTTTCAAAGTGAGGAATGAACACATTCATCAATAAGGAATGTGTTCACCCCTCATAGCAGTGCAGCACTCACAAAAATGTTTCATCTGTTTATAATGGTGTCTAGGAGCTTCTTATTCCTGAATTGAGGAATGTCTTCACCCCTCACAATAATGTTTCATATTGTTTATAATGGTGTCCAAGAGCTCATTTAGTAATAACAACCCATTGGCCCCTTCAAGCACTGCTAAGTCTCTCAAGGTTTTTTTGGGGAGTGGGGAGCTGAGACTAGCAGCACATCTACCTAGAGCATCCCAGATCAATAGCATTAAGGTCAGGAGATCTGGCTGGCCAGTCCATATGTACAATAGCCTCTTCTTGAAAATATTTGCCTACAAGCTTTGCTCAATGAGGATGAACACTTTCTTGTAGGATAAATGTCTTATTACTGTCCCAGCATACACATCCAGGATCTTGTTTCTGTAAGTTGCAGCATTCTTGGTTCCACTGCGAAGCACAGAACCAAGAATGCTGCAACTTCAAGTTGGTTCATCCATCCAATAAAATGACTCCCCAAACTGTAAATTGGGACGTGTCCATAAACTATACCAACCCATATTGGTCTCGTGTCCAGTTCACATGGCACCTGGCCCTTTTCAAATCTTCTCTCATGTGGGTGCTTTTGTGAAGCCTTCTGTGCACAGTGGAAGTAGATATCAATGTTCCTGTAGCTGATGTGAAGTCAGCTTGTAGCTGTTTCAGGGTAGCACTCCTGTTTTGGCAAGCAGGTAATTGAAGATATCAGTCGCCAAGGTCATCGCTACTCTACCTGACTTTGACCAGCCTCCAGTCTTATGATGGATCACCATAATTCACCTGAATTCATCAGTTACGTCTTGCAGACATATCCAAAACTTTTGCTCTCACAAAATGCCTCATTCTCAATCACGAAATGACTGAGAAAAAGAATCGATATGCCTGCTTTCATGCCATGGCTTATATGCATTTACCTCTGAAAGTGTCACTTTTTACATAATGTATCTGACTTCCATTTATTTTTTCCTTTTCCCAAAGTTATCACGATTTTTCTCTTTGTTCCTTCATTTATGAAAACCAGTGTAGATGTGTGTGTGTGTGTGTGTGTGTGTGTGTGTGTGTGTGTGTGTGTGTGTGTGTGTGTGTGTGTGTGTGTGTGTGTGTGTGTGTGTGTACTCCAGATGATGACCTGAATATGTGTAGTCAAAACATCAAGTAATTAGGTCTTGTTTATGTTAAGTTATAGTTATTGTTCCAATACTGTACTAGTCTCCATAATTTTGCATAGCCAATGGTGCTCACCACGTAATAATGAAGGAAATAATTAATTACAAGATTAGTTAAACACATTTTTCAGAGTTCATACAAATTACTTAATGTATAAATGTGTTTTGGATTTCCTATTCAAAATATTCCAGGATAGGTAAAGAAATGCATAGAATTCACTAGTGCTGTTTGCAGGTGATTCACAAGAAATGTGCTTAAAGACCATTTTTCTATATTATGAAATATATATTTTATTTTTATTATATATACAGTATTTTCATATTTTTTATTTTATTTAATTTAGTTTAATTATACTCCATTTAATAGGAGAAAGCAATTCTCCTTTAATGAGAGAAATTGAGAAAATTGGTCCCGATTTGCCTATTCTTCAGGTTAAAACTCCCGAAGTTAAATTAACAGATTTACCAAGCAGCGAACATGCTTTGAAAGAATTGGGTAATATTTTATTTGTTTTCAAAGATTATGGATTATGAATGTTTAAATGAATACTTTTGTGAATTGAACATAACTGTTATATTTTACAGATACGTTAAATCTATATATGATACTGACAGAATATAATTCTGACATTTTATCACTTCCTCAGGTTTAGGCTTAATTTCGGGATATAACACGTTAGAAGCTTAATGAAGTAAACTGCACTGAGAAAGGATTAAAATCTCGACTACTGTGCCCAGATTTGGTCACCTAGGTTTCTTCTTGATGGGGAGGAGGTGGAGAGGATCCAGAAGCGAGTGACCAAGATGATAGCAGGTCTATGGAATGAACCTTATGAGAACAGGTTGAAGATTTGTGGGTTGCAGAAATTGGTTGATAGGCAGAAAAGGGGAGATATGATTGAGACATTCGAATTGCTGAAGGGTTTCTATAGGATTAATTTAGAGGATATTTTTGAGATCAGGACTGGTGGTGGGAGAACTAGGGGACATCTACGGAAGCTGGGCAAGAGTGTGGTTAGCAAGGGTGTTAGAGCTGGGGTCTTTACTTTTAGAGTGGTAAATGAGTGGAATAAGCTGCCAGAGTCTGTTGTGGGTGCTCTGACAGTGAGTGAGTTCAAGGCCAGGTATGATAGATACTGTGAAAATGTTGAATAGTTGTGTGGACATGATGTTTAGGGCCTCCCTCGATGAGTCTAAGGACTCCTTGGAGTCGCCCGTAATAATAGTAATAGTAATAAAATCAATCTTTAATTCTTCTAGTATTTCCACCTTAGTTACACAGTCGGATTCAGGGGGGGGTTACGCTTTAAATTGTAACACACATATTGTTACAATATAAATTATAACACAAAGATAACACAAAATGAAGTGAAACTTAGTTTTGTTGCCTTAAGATGTGAACACAAATAGTTCACATCTTAACTAGTCATATGGCCTCTATGGACACTAGATGGAGTCCTCAGTTGTAATATGGGATTTCCGAGAATTAATGTCTCCCATATTTTGGGTGGTTTAATCTATCCATATTTTTCAAAAGGCTCCATAGAGAACCGACTAGAGCAAGAGAGAGAGTCCGTGGTTGTTCTCTCAAGCTGTTTATATATGGTATCCTTCCAAATGAAGTAACCAGAGTAAAGTTAAGGTGTCTGAAATGGGAATGTTTTTGAATAAAGAAGTGATGTTAAAGATGCCAAGTTATTTTTAAACCTGGTTTTACTCCTTAAGTATAAAGAGCTAATAAGCTTCATTTCAGCAATGAAAACATTACTTAAATTAAGGGGATATTAAATCCCACATAGTTTTAAAACCGAATAAGAAACTCAAAGATTGGAATCAGAGAGTTTCTTGCCGAATATAGTAAACTATAAAGTATCGGCGACCACTGGCGTGAGCAAATGCAAGTGACCCTAGCACGTAGTGCAATACCGGAAGACTCGCAGCAAAGTCGGTAAATTCTGATCGCTATTCTTAGGTATTTTCCATAATGTAAAAACACATTTCCTAGGAAATGTATGCTGTTATTACATTATGGTATGGAGGTCACTACCCAGACCGGTTTCAGCCTTTTTTGAGGCTTCATCAGTGAGTAGCTAGACCTAATACCAAAGTGTATAGCGAAAAGAACTTATATAATCTGCGATACGAGTTATAGTTTACTATATTCGGCAAGAAACTCTCTGATTCCAATCTTTGAGTTTCTTATTCGGTTTTAAAACTATGTGGAATTTAATATCCCCTTAATTTAAGTAAACTGGTTTTACTCCATTTCCCAAGTAAGCAAACAGACAAATAAGTCAAGTTTGCACCTTCAATACGTGCAGGTGCAAACTTGACTTATTTGTCTGTTTGCTTACTTGGGAAATGGAGTAAAACCAGGTTTAAAATAGCTTGGCATCTTTAACATACATTATACCCAAGGTAAAAACCTTTCTAAAGAAGTGATGTCAAAACTAACCATGATATCATTACTTCTTAAAACTGAATTATTGTTACTATTCCTGTATCTGTGGCAACTCAGAAACAAGTAATTTTATAAACTTGGTTATTTTACTCCTAATCCCAAGTAAGCAAACAGTTAAGTTTGCGCCTGAAACGTAGTTCAAGTCTAAAGGTGGTGCAACACCAGGGCAACTCATCGTAAAGGTGGGTAAAGCTCTGATCACTAGTCTTAGTATTTTTCATAATGTAAAGCACATCTCACTAAGAGATGTATACTGCAATACATTATGGGTGGTGTCACTACCCAGACCCGTTTCAACCTTTTTTGAGGTCTCCTCAGTGAGAAGCTAGACCTTAAATACCAAGGTTTTAGTAATACAGAGCCTTATCAACTTTACCTATGCAAGTTGCTAAAAGGTGTTTTTATTTTGAATAATCTCTGGAGGAGATATAGATGTAAATGAGTTTTTTTACCTTGTATTGCATAATGTATTGCAGTATACATCTCTTAGTGAGATATGCTTTACATTATGGAAAATACCAAGAATAGTGATCAGAGCTTTACCCACCTTTACAATGAGTTGCCCTAGTGTTGCACCACTTTTAGACTTGAACTACATTTCAGGCACAAACTTACCTGTTTGCTTACTTGGGATTAGGAGTAAAATAACCAAGTTTATAAAATTACTTGGCAACCCTAATATACATTATTCCCAAGGTAAAAAAACTCATTTACATATATATATATATATACACACACACACCGTATTTTCTGGTGTATAAGATGCACTTTTTTACCTTAAAAATTCATCTTAAAATTGGGGTGCATCTTATATAATGAAGGTAAAGATTGTTTCCTCTTTTCAAAGTCATACACACTCCCTTTTATGTTCCAAGATCTTTGTAGGCGGTTAATGGTGCAATCAAATTGATGCGTGATCTTCACGTGACTTCTAGCGCATCATTGGCTAAGAACGGGGAGTCCCTATTCAAGTGTCATAATATCTTATCCGAGTAATCAGTTACTGATGTTTATCAGTATTGAGTTGACGTGTTGAGATATTTTGTGTTCAGTTTGATATTTCCCATAGATTTTAGTGATGGAAAAATACAGGTGACATTCATATTCTTCAAGTTACAAATTGCAGGTTGTAAAATATGAGGAAAATACAGTATATATATTATATCAGTGTGGAACACATGCCCATTTAGGTTGGGTGCACTGCCATGTGGCCTATGCAACCCGTGCTACAAAATTCGTCAATTTGATCGTATGGTTGCATTGATATATGAAAGTTATAAGAGTGCCTAGCACATCAACTCTCATCTTAAGTGGTCCAATGCAATTAATTGTAGGATAACTTTGAATACTTTAATTTATCAATTAATATAATTTTAAATATGGAAAGTATAAAGGTCAATGAACAATAGCTATGTTTCATACTCGCCGTTTATGTGAGAAGCACAAAAGGTTTATGCTCCATGGTGAGATTAGATTATCATTGGCAAGAGTGAGACACTTGTATTGCCAATAATTTTGATCCGATTTTTAAATACAGCCATATAATATGCACAGAAATCGGGAAAAAAGTAATCACTTGGGAAATTATTTTATTCCAGATTGAACCAAAGAAAAGCTGAAATAAACTCATTTTAACTTATTGATACACAAGTTCTAACTTCCTTCAACTATAATCATGCACTCTGTGAAAGTTTTGGCAGAAAACATGACATTCAGTGGATTGTCAACACTGTTTTCCATCGTAAATATGGGCAAAAAGTTATAAATTATTTATAGAAAATTATAGATTAAAAACTTGTCTATATTGATGTCCTAAACACATCAGTTCACACTTCTTCCTTTCCAGGCTTATAGGCCAAGTGGCCTGTTCCAGGCTCAATTCCATCAGTTCACACACGCAAAACCAATGAAACTCGGTAAACAAAAACAACTCATGACAAATGACAACGTTCAATTGGATTGGTTGACACAATAACCAATCACAGCCACTGATTTCAGGATACTGTTGTCTTAGTGCACATCCACTAAAGTTAAAAATCACTGGAATGCTAAGAATTTGACCCGATATTATGATATAGCAATGTCATAATATTCCATATTATGACATTGCTATATCATAATATCGATAACGTTATGGCCTATAATATATTTTTGCATTTATTCCTATTGGACTCCCCTAATCATTTCATGGCTTTGTCTGTTCAAAGATGTTCGTATTTATGACTGCACACCTGGGCTATTAACCTCTCTATCATCCGAGGTGAATGAAATAGTGAGACCAAGTTGCACTTCTTATCCATGTTATTCAATATGTGTTACAGAATCGTATCCAGATTTATCTGGACGTATATATATGTCCTGGCCAGTTGGGGGTTAATATCAATGCAATGCAATGTTTACATATCAATGTTTATGCATTAGTATATTGTGTTTAATTTTAGGAATCAGGCAAAGCCATGAAATGATTAGGGGAGTCCAATAGGAATAAATGCAAAAATATATTATAGGCCATAATGTTATCGATATTATGATATAGCAATATCATAATATGGAATAGCAATATCTTCCTAGCACACCCAGAATATATCTATCTGAGCATATTAAAAGCTGACTGTCTATTATCTATATCAAGGAACAAAAAATTTACAGCATGACAAACAGCTATCGGTTAGTGGAGATATTTAGGTCGTTGCTGTTCAGCAGGAGATTCTTTGTTGATTTTCAAGGAAAAAAAGAGAGAGATGGCATATCTAGAAAAATGGTCTACCTCAGGGAAGTGTGCTATCTCCCCTCCTCTTCAATATATGTACTAATGACCAACTTATAAACCCACAGTCAAGAACCTTCTTATATGCAAATGACCAGGCAATAGCTTATCAAGCAAAATCCTTTGATAACATTAAGAAGCAGCTCACAGAAGAACTAGAGCCCCTTACAGTATACTATAAGGAAAACCATCTGAATCCAAATTTCAGTAAAATCCAAATGTGTCTTTTCCATCTCAATAATAGGGAGGTGAGGAGAGAGTTTAATATAGAATGGAATGGTGTGAAATTGGTCAATTATCCAAATCCAACTTACCTATGTTTTACACTAGATAGGACCTTAAATTATAGATAGTTGTTGGAAGTTTTTCCACTTGGTTATACCATAAATTAAAGATACCAAGAAATTATATACTTGGTTTAAAACTTTATCCAAGTTTATGCAAATAAGGTTTGTGCCTGCATAAAGGATTAAATTAAGTATATATTTCTTGGTATCTTTAATTTAGAGTATAACTGAGTAGAAAAACTTCCAACAGCTATCTCTAATACAGAGTATTTTAATAATAAGATGTAACACCTTTTGGCTACTTGTATATGAAAATATGACTTCTGCATTACTTCAACCTTTGTATCACCAAGGTCTGGCTCCCACTGATGACACCTCAATAAAGGTCAAAACAGGTCTGGGATAAGTGACATGAAGTCATTAGCTTCTATATATATCGGTTGCCCCAGTCCTGAAAATAGTTCAGGCACAAACATTGTTTGCTTACACTTGGATAAAGGATTAAACTAAGTATATTGCCTCTGGGTCTGTCTCTCACTGATGAGACCTCAGTAAAGGTCAAAACTGGTCTGGATAGTGACCCTTCCCATAATGCATTGCATTATATATAACTGTAAAGATATGTTCTTTGCTTTATGGGATATTAAGTCAAGTGATGTGAAGTCATTGGCTTCTATATATGGGTTGCTCCACTCCTTAAAATAGTTCAGGCACAAACTTTGTTTGCTTACATTTGGATCAAGGATTCAACCAAGTGTATAATTTCTTGGTATCTTTAATTTATACCTTAAATTATCCACCCAGCCGACCAAGACATATATACATATATATATACGTCCAGGTTATTATTATTATTACCACGGGCTACTCCAGGAGTCCTTAGACTCATTGAGGGAGGCCCTAAACATCATGTTCACACAGCTGTTCAACATTCTCACAGTATCTATCATACCTTGCCTTGAACTCGCTCACTGTCATAGCACTCACAACAGACTCTGGCAGCTTATTCCACTCATTTACCACTCTAAAAGTAAAGAACCCAGCTCTAACACCCCTCCGTTACCATGGAGGTTACCATGATGCGAAGTGCATTTTAAAATTGTAAATACCATTGATATTACATTGAAATATATGATGGATACGAAGTGTAGCCGAGTGATGTATTTTATCAATATTGACGGCGACGTGGTTATAAGTGAAACATGGAGAAGACCTCAGCTAAAACTCAAACCCATAATAATATTCTGCCCCGAATAACATCATCCTGGTGGGATGCAAGTCCTCAAGTACTGTGCATCACTTTACTGCATTAAAATCATATAAGCTGGCTCAATTTATTAGTTCTCCTAAGAATTAACTCTGTCTCCTTTCTGTTCCCTTCCCTTGTTATATCTGAGAGGTCTGCTATCATCTGCCTTCAAGAATACGGGAAATATGTCTGCCCTCACAATTGTGGTCAGCCAAATCTAGTGACCATGCCTTGGACATCTTGCACAGAATCAAATGAAGAAAAACTACTATGCTTTGGTGCATCAAATACAAGATTGAAAGCCTTATCTTTAGAATAAGCAGCAGATTTATGGTTGTATCCCAAAATTTGAGAACAGTGTTTCTTAGACTTTCTGCCTAACAGTAAAGGCTTGCTGCCAGCACCCATAAAAGGATCTTAGGATTTTATCCTTGTAGTGTCTAATGTAAATACTTGTAGTGTCTAATATTTTCCACTTATTGTGGAAAATATTAGACTTTATATTGTATCTCAAATATTAGGTTGTTGCAAATGAAATGGCCGATTTTAAGGACGATTGAAAAAGAAGAAGAATACCTGTTTAATCAAAGTAATCTCCAGCAGCATCAGTGCATTGTTGCGAATGTGTGGCAAAGGTCATTTATACCACATTTGTAAAAATCAATGTCTCTGGAAGTGATGAAGTCCTCAACTGCCCGATAAATTGATGTGTCGTTGGCAAAACATTTCTTGGACAAAAAATGGCTGAAGTGCCGGAAAAAATGGTAATCTGTTGGGAAAATGTCAGGAGAGTATGGAGGATGAGGCAGAATTTTGTATCCCAAATTGTTGATTTGTCGTATGGTTGACACTGCGGTATGTGGTCGGGCATTATCCTGAAGCAATAGGACTCCATGTCTATTCACAAGTGCTGGTTGCTTAAGGCACAATTTGTCATGCATTTGCCGCATATCTGTACACTATCGAGCTGCGTTTATCATTTCACCTCGTGGAAGGAATGAGTAGTGAATAACACCAGCAGAAGACCACCATACAGTAAACATTTTTATTGGATGCAGAGGTGCCTTTGGAGTCCTTCCTGGAGCGTCTTTCACTCCCAACCACTGCAACAAATGTGTACGATTGCTGTAGAATATCCACTTCTCTTCCACAGTCACAATTCGTTGCAGGAACCTTTCTTCTTTACTTCATAAGAGAGAAGAGCACACTTCCAAATGCCATGCTTTGTTTCAGTGAGTTTGTGAGGCACCCACTTGTTGAGCTTCCTTACTTTTCCTATTATTGCCAAGTGCTGTGAAACAGTTGAGAAGTGTACATTTAGTGTCTTGGCAATCTCTCGTACAGTTTGCCATGGATCTGATTCGATTAAATCCTTTAATTCATTCGACTCAATGGAGGAAGGACGATGGCCACGGGGTTCGGTTTGTAGCCTCAAATCTCCTGAGCGAAATTTTGCAAACCAACAGCGAGTGGATCTCTCATTAGTTGTTTCTCCACTCCACCGAATGCTTTATTGATGTTTTTTACTGCAGCCACTGCAGAATTTCCCAAATTTGAACTTGTAAAGTTATAGCAACCTTAATTGGCTGTGTTCCATGATTGACTTGATGTCGGTAGTATTCAATGTTTAATGTTCGTTGAACGAAACAAATCCTACAATTCATCACCCATGTGTGACGCTGTCACATGACATAAAAAATTTGCATATACCTCAGCTTGCTTTCTTCAACAACCAATAGAAACCTGACAGTCATTCAATAGCCTAATGCCAGGAGTATTAGGAACAAGAAGGAAGAATTTTTTTGGCCTCGGTTGGCTCTTCCTTGCCACAGGTTATTGGCATTAGTGAGACATGGCTGACAGAGGATGTTATAGCTAGTGGGATAGAATGTGAAGGGTATAGTGTGTTTAGGAAGGACAGAGAGAAAAGAATGGGGGAGGAGTGTTATTGATAATAGCTGATGAACTACAGCCAATGAGTATTGAAGTTGAACTCCAGGATAGTGAAGAGAGCACATTTGAGTCTATTTGGTGTGAGATTGATACTAGTGGAATAAAATATACAGTTGGGTGCTACTATAGACCAGGTGATGGAACAGATGTAGAGATAGTATCCATAGACAAATAGATGCAATGAGGGGAAGGAGAGTAATTATTATGGGGGATTTCAACTATGGTAACATTAATTGGGAGGAGAGGACACATGGGAGGAAGGAATTGGATTTTATGCAGTTATAAAGGGATAACTACCTGAGATAGCATGTAATGGAAATACTAGGGGTTCCAGAGTGCTTGACCTAGTAATTGCATCTGAGAATTTGACTCTAACGAATATGACCATGTTGCCACCAATTGGTGAGAGTGATCATAATGTCTTGACCTGGGAGGTGGCTAAATTAAGAAAGGGTACATGTGGAATTACCAGGCTGGTAAGTATGACAAACTTAGGAGATTCCTTGGTTCAGTGCCATGGCATGTACAACTGCAAGGGCTGGAGGTTGATAGTGCATGGGAGGTGGTAAAGGAGCTTTTGAAGGAGGTAATGGCTGACTGTATACCTAGAGTCTAGATAGTAAATCAAGTAGGGGTTAAATGGATAAATAACACCATTAAGATTGAGCTGCAAAAAAATAAACAACTGTGGAAGGAATTTAAGGGAAAAGGTGACCTGCAGGCCCATGAACAGTATAAAGCACAGGCCAGAAAGGTAACAAGTGTGGTAAGAAAAGCAAAAGCGGATTATGAAAGGAAATTAGCCTTGCAAGCTAAAGAGAATCCCAAACAGTCTTTTCGATATGCTGCAAGTAAAAGAAAAAATGTATACGGCAGAATGATTTTAAGGAATGCCGATGGTAGGGAGGTAACTGAATCAGTTGATATAGTGGAATTACTGAGTAAGCACTTTGCAAGAGTATATCATCCAGGTGGTGATATTGCAGGAATGAAGGAACCAATAGCTTATATGGGAATTGAGGTGAATGAAATGGAGGTGTATTACAAAACCTTAATGTGAATACATCTGTGGGATTGGATGGTATACCACCTCGGGTCTTACGTGAAGTGGCTAAAGAATTGTCAGCGCCCTTGACCATTTTGTTTAATTTGAGTCTCGGGTCTGGGTTAGTCCCGAGGGAGTGCAAAGAGGGGAAAATAGTTCCATTGCATAAAGGAGGTTCCAAGACTGCTGTTGCAAATTACCGACCGATCAGCATATCAGGAGTCATTGTTAAGGTTTTGGAGAAAGTAGTGAAGAGAAAAATACAGGAATGGATAGATGAAAATGGAATACTGTATGGGGGACAGCATGGTTTTGTGAAGGGTAGATCATGCTGCACTAACTTGCTTACGTTTTATAACACAGTGACAGCTGAACTGGATAAAGATAATGGGTATACAGTGATACTGCTGGATGTTGCTAAGGCCTTTGACAGGATACCACATGGAATTCTAATCAGTAAATTGCAGCATATGATGATGGATATATTGGGTACAAATGATTTGAAAGGAAATAAAAAGGCTATGAGTGAGGATGTGAAGGAATTGCTTTAGGTAGCAAAAGAAAAGAGTGAGAGAGTTAGGATGCTAATGACTTTATGCGTGAATTATGTTTGATGAGTGGTGTGGAATTTGTGGATGTGTGGAATGAGTTCGATGGGCGAAAGGATTTATATTAAATGGATGGATTGCATCTGAATGGATTTGGTGTGCGGAGACTTGAAAAGGTGTTGTTGCCTGTGGTGGAAGTGAAGTTACAGAAGCAGGGAAACTTGAGTTATTAAGAGTGGGGGGGAGGAGTAGATTTGTAGATTTTAGGGAGACAGTTGAGAGTGTGAATGTGTGTAATATACCCAAGCGAGAAGGAAAGACCATGAATCAAAATAGGGATGGGACAAATCGGCTTCTTCAATTCATGTATACAAATGCCACAAGTATTAGGAACAAGAGGAAAGAATTTTTGGCCTTGGTTGGCACTTCCAGACCACAGGTTATTGGTATTAGTGAAACATGGCTGACAAAAGATGACACAGCTAGTGGGATTGAATGTGAGGGGTATAGTGTTCAGGAGTGACAGGGAGAATAAAATGGGGAGAGGAGTGTTATTGATGATAGCTGATGAGCTACAGCCAAGAAGAATAGAAGTGGAACTGCAGGATAGAGAAAAGAGCACATTTGAGGCTATTTGGTGTGAGATTGAAATTAGCAGAACTAAATATACAGTTGGGTGCTGCTATAGACCAGGTGATGGAATAGATGGTGGAGATAGTATGCATAAGCAAATAGAAGAAATGAGTGGGAGGAGGGTAATTATTATGGAAGATTTCAACTATGGTAACATTGATTGGAAGGAGGAGAGGACACATGGGAGGAAGGAATTGGATTTTATGCAGTTATTAAGTGATAACTATCTGCGACAGCATATAATGGAAAATACTACAGATCAGAGAGTGCTTGACTTGGTAATTGCATCTGAGAATTTGACTGTAACGAATACAACTATGTTGCCACCAATTGGTGATTGTGATCATAGGATCTTGACTTGGGAGGTGGCTAAAGGTGTGGATTTTACAATTAAGATGGGGTTCATGTGGAATTATCGGGCTGGTAAGTATGACAAGCTTAGGAGATTGATTGGTTCAGTACCATGGCATGCACAACTGCAAGGGCTAGAAGTTGATAGTGCATGGGAGGCGGTAAAGAAGTGTTTCCATGAAGCAATGGCTGACTGTATACCTAGAGTCAAAATATTAAATCAAGCAGGGGTTAAATAGATGAATAATACCATTAAGCTTGAGCTGCAAAAAAAGAAACAACTATGGAGGGAATTTAAGGAGAAAGGTGACCAGCAGGCACACGAACGGTATAAAACGCAGGCCAGAAGGGTAACGAGTGTGGTAAGAAAAGCAAAAAAGGATTATGAAAGAACATTGGCCATGCAGGCTAAAGAGAATCCTAAACAGTTTTTTCGATATGTTGCAAGTAAAAGAAAAAATGTATATGGCAGAATGATTTGAAAGAATGCCGATAGTAAGAAGGTAACCGAATCAGCTGATATATTTGAATTACTGAGCGAGCACTTTGCCAGAATATATCTTCCATGTGGTAACATTGCAGAAATGAATGAACCAATAGATTATACGGGAATAATGAAGAGGAGGTGAGTAGTCTATTGCAAAACCTCAATGTCAATACATGTGTGGGATTGGATGGTATACCAGCTCGTGTCATATGTGAAGCGGCTAAAGAATTGTCAGTACCCTTGACCATTTTGTTTAATTTGAGTCTCGGGTCTGGGTTAGTCCCAAGGGAGTTGAAAGAGGGGGAAATAATTCCATTGCATAAAGGAGGTTCCAAGACTGCTGTTGTAAATTTCCAACTGATTAGCATATCAAGAATCGTTGTGAAGGTCTTGGAGAAATTAGTCAAGAGAAGAATACACGATTCAATAGATGAAAATGGGATACTGTATGGAGGACAACATGGTTTTGTGAAGGGTAGATCATGCCTCAGTAACTTGCTCATGTTTTATAACACAGTGGCGGCTGAACTGGATAAGTGTAATGGGTTTACAGTGATTCTACTTGACCTTGAAAAGTCCTTTGACAGGATACCACATGTTACTCTAATCAGTAAACTGAAGCAGATGGGGATGGATATACGGTTGGTGAGATGGATAAGAGGGTGGTTGATGGAGAGATACCAGAGAGTGATTTATTCAGGAGTGGAGTCCAAAAGACGGCTTGTGACTAGTGGTGTGCTGCAGGGTACTGTTCTTGGACCACTACTTTTCAATTTGTTCATTAACAATATAGGAAAGAATCTGAGAGGAAGTGTTCACTTATTTGCTGATGATGCAAAGTTGGGTAGAGCAATTGTGAGTGCACAGGATGTCAAAATTTTGCAGGATGATTTGGATAGTTTGGAGGACTGGGCTAGGGAAAATGGATGTCAATTTAATGTGGCAAAGTGTAAGGTTATGCATTTTGGAGTGAAAAGATTAGCAGCAACATATCACATTGGTGGAACCGTACTCCAGGAGATTGATGAGGCCAGGGATTTGGGAGTGTTGGTGGATAGGGAGTTGAAGCTTAGGGGGCACATTGGAAAAGTGGCCAAAACAGCTCATCAAATCACTTGGTTGCTGAAAAATACTTTAACAAGCTGAGACAAACAGGTTATTGTTCCTCTATATCGAGCCTTGATAAGACCCTATCTAGACTACTGTGCCCAGATATGGGTGTCAGGGTTTCTTCTTGATGGGGAGGAGGTGGAGCGGATTCAGAGACAAGTAACCAAAATGATAGTAGGTCTGTGGAATGAACCTTATGAGAACAGGTTGAAGATTTGTGGGTTGCAAAAATTCATTGATAGGCAGTAAAGGGGTGATATGATTGAGACATTGAAATTACTGAAGGGTTTCTATAAGTTTAATCCAGAAGATATTTTTGAGAATAGGACTGGTGGTGGTAGGACTAGGGGCCATACATGGAAGCTGGTCAAGAGTGTGGTTAGCAGGGGTGTTAGAACTAGGTTTTTTACTTGGAGAATGGTGAATGAGTGGAATAAGTTGCCAGAGTCTGTTGTGGGTGCAATGACTGTGAATGAGTTCAAGGCAAGGTATGATAGATACTGTGTGAATGTCGAATTGTTGCTCTTGACATGATGTTAGGGACTCCCTCGATGAGTCTGTCGACTCCTTGGAGTTACCCGAGATAATAATAATAATAATATAGGGTTGGTAAGATGGATAAGAGATATCAGAGAGTAGTTTATTCAGGTTTAAGTCCAAATGATGACCTGTGACTAGTGGTGTGCTGCACGGTTCTGTTCTTGGACCACTACTATTTAATTTGTTTATTAATGATATAGAAAAGGATCTGAGAGGAACTGTTCATTTGTTTGCTTATGATGCAAAGTTCGGTAGAGCAATAGCGAATGCACATGATGTAAAAATTTTGCAGGATGATTTGGATAGATTGGAGGATTGGGCTAAGCAGAATGGATGTCAATTTAATGTGGCAAAGTGTAAGGTTATGCATTTTGGGGTGAAAAGATTAGCAGCAGTATATCACATTGGTGGAACTGTACTCCAGGAAATTCATGAGGCCAGGGACTTGGGAGTGTTGGTGGATAGGAAGTTGACGTTTAGGGGGCACATTGCAAAAGTGGCTAAATCAGCTCATCAAATCACTTGGTTGCTGAAGAATACTTTGACGAGCAAGCAGAGACAAGCAAGTTAATGTTCCTCTGTATCGAGCCTTGATAAGACCCCATCTTGACTACTGTGCCCAGATCTGGGCACAGTAGTCAAGTCTGTGGAATGAACCTTATGAGAACAGGTTGAGGATATGTGGGTTGCAGAAATTGGTTGATAGGTGGAGGAGGGTGATATGATTGAGACATTCAAATTACTGAAGGGTTTCTATAAGATTAATTCAGAGGATATTTTTCAGAATAGGACTTGTAGGAGGACTAGTGGCCATCTATTGAAACTGGGCAAGGGTGTTAGAACTAGGTTTTTTACTTGGAGAGTGTTAAATGAGTGGAATAAGTTGCCAGAGTCTGTTGTGAGTGCCATAACTGTGAATGAGTTCAATGCAAAGTATGATAGATACTGTGTAGATGTTGAGTAGTTGTTTAGGCCCTACCTCGATGAGTCTAACGACTCCTTGGAGTTGCCCGTAATAATAATAATTTCATTTGTAACAACCCAATATAAAGTCTAATATTTTCAGTATAATATATTGAAATATAATTTACAATATAAAATTTGGAATTATTGGAAATATTAAACCATTGTTTAATTACTACCTTCTTCTGCTTTCATACTAAGCCAAGATGAGCTTTTGAGTGTTTTTCTCCTTATATGAAAAGAATTAGCCACTTGAATCTTTCCTCTTGAAATACAAACCTTTTGCATCTTCTCATTTACCAAACCCTTATAATAATAATTATTATATGGTATCTCCATGGTGTCCAGAGACTAATCATGAGAGACCCACACTAATGTTTATACATGCCTATCACACCTCTCCTTACTCATTCACTGTCAGAGCACTCACAACTATTTCTGGCAATCGATTTCACTTGTTTACCACTCTCTGCACAAAACATATAGTCTGTGCACCCTTACTAACTACACTCTTACACAACTTCCATGGATGACCCCTAGTTTTTGGACTACTTTTCATATACTGAAAATACTTCCTACGCATCATTTTTATAAAACTAAAGCTGGCTCATCTTTCCAATTCACCACAGCATAATAATGTGGAAAAGGAGAAAGAGAGAGCAAGATGTCTACATTTTAGTCATCATTGCTGTTTTTATCAATTATCTCCCATGTGTTTTTTTGCACCATTTTATTTATATATAATAATTTCCTCATTACATTCTGCATATTTTAACTGGTATTGAGTGTCATGGGTACAGTATTTTTAAGAAAGATAGAATGGATAGGAGAGGAGGGGGCATGCTGCTAATGAAATTGGATGACTTAAATCCAGGTAGAGTTGAGACCTATGATTGTAGTAATACTATTAACAATATTTCATGTGGCAGTGAGTTTGAAGCCATCTGGTCTGAAGTGAAGTCTAACAAGACAAATTACATAGTGGGGTGTTGTTACAGACCTGGTGGATCAGTTGCTGGTGATGAAGAAATGCATCACCAAATACAGAAGGTGAGTGGGGAAAAGAGTAATCATAATGGGAGATTTTAATTATCCAAATATTGACTGAGTAGCAGTAGAATCTCATAATGCTTCTGTCACATGCTGCTTGAACTTCTTCAAGCAGCATGTGACAGAAGGAACTCGTGTTCAAAGAGTGCTAGATTTGATTATAGTGTCAGAGGGCATTTCAGTTAAAGACGTAACTATTCTGCCTCCAGTTGGTGACAGTGATCATGCCGTACTGACTTGGGAAGTGACTAAGTTTATGAGTGTTTATGAACGATGCGATATCTCATTCTGATATCGCATCATTTAGGTATTCCTTCCACATGTTACATGTTGAACTACAAAGCAGTAAATTAGGACCAACTGAGAAGTATACTGAGTTCAGTGGAATGGAATTGGTTACTGGATGGAAAGGATATTGACAGTGTATGGGAAGAATTTAAACAATACCTAAATGATGTGATATCAGAATGTGACCTGAGAGTTCAAAGAATAAATACAGTAGAAGTTAAATGGATGTGTAATCTTATTAAGCAAGAGATTCGTAAGAAAAGGATGATGTGGAAGGAATACCGTTTGCATTAGGATGACGTCCGTTATGAACATTACAAGCAGCAGGCTAGAATAGTTGCAACTGTTGTGCGGAAAGCAATATCTGCAAAAGTATGAAAAAGCAAAGTATGAAAAGAAACTGGCTCTGCATGCTAAAGACAACCCACAAGAATTCTATCTATATGCTGCAAGTAAAAGAAAGAATGAATATGAAAGAATATCTCTTCTAAATCCAGATGGCGTGGAGGTTACTGATGCAGAAGAGGTTGTTCAGTTAATGAGTGCCCATTTTGTTAAAAGCTATCAACCTGATGAATGCAACATTGAGCTCACCGTTACCTCTTCACTAAATGAAGAAACGCAGGTGTGTGAGGCTAAGGTATTAGAGCTGTTGCACAAACTGAATAAGAATTCAGCAATAGGGACTGATGGAATATCAGCACATGTGCTAAAAGAGTGTTCAGCTGAATTGATCATTCCTTTGACCAGGGAAGATTCCACAGGAATGGAAGGAATGTATGGTAATTCCATACATTCCTTCCATTATTGCATAAGGGTAGTGCAAAGACCGATGTATTAAACTATCGACCAATTGGTATCTCAGGTGTGGTGGTGAAGATTTTGGAAAAATTAGTTAGAGCCCACATTCAGAAATGGGTTGACAGTGAATCTCTACTGTGTAATGAACAACATGGGTTTACTAAGGGAAGGTTATGTTTTAGCAACTTGCTCACATTCTATAACAATGTTACCATTGAAATAGACAAGGGGAATAGATACATCATGATACTTTAGGATTTTGCTAAGGCTTTTGATAGAATACAACATGACAGACTGCTGCATAAATTGGAGAAAATGGGTTTGGGTTATACAATATTAGCACGGATAAGAGGATGGCTGACTGACAGATATCAAAAAGTGTTATACAGGGGATCTGAGTCTGCAAGGTTTAATAATAAAGTAAACTATTATAAAAATAACCAAGATCTAGTTAGTAAGATACGGGAGGAGCATGGGATAACTCCGAGGTTTACCAGCCCCACCATCTCTTTACATGGCATATGGAGTGCAGATAGTTATAAGGACGTAAAACAGCTTGGACTTACACAGAAGGATATAAAAGTTCTTTCCTTGTGGGCCCTACATGGCACACTGGTGGCATGCCGTTGCCACCAGAGAATGATTACATAGAACAGGCATAGGGTAAAACACGCCTATATCAAGTCTGGACATGATATAAGGGTAGTACTGCCCATTACCAGTACAAAGATTAAAAAATAAATAAAAAATAACAAATGGTGTACCACAAGGATCAGTGCTTGGTCCACTGTTATTCAATCTGTACATTAATGATATTGGAAAAGATTTGGCAAGCGACATACAGTTATTTGCTGATGATGCAAAGATAGGGAGGGTAATCAGGAATGCAGAATGATTTGAATAGGCTGGAATTGTGGGCATGGGAAAATGGGTGTCAGTTCAATGTCAGTAAATGTAAAGTCATTCACTTCAGCATGATTACATATCCAATGTCGTATTATATTGGTGGGATTAGGCTAGAAGAAACTGATGAGGCTTGGGATCTTGGAGTGTTAATAGATAGGAAGTTGAAGTTTAGGGGCCATGTGGCAAAGATTGCAAATACAACTCAAAAGATAATTGCAATGCTGAAATGAACGTTCATGTAAAGATAAGGATATTATTTTGCCTCTTTATAAGACTTTGATAAGACCTCACTTGGACTATTGTGTGTGGGTCTGGTCTCCTGGATTCTGTTGTGATTTTGATATATTGGAGAGAGTACAAAGCCGAGTGTTAAAAATGATATCAGGATTGTGGAATACTGATTATGAAGACAGATTGAGAATTTGTAGACTGCAGACACTAGCAAACAAGAGAAAGAGGGGGTGATATGATTGAGACTTGCAAACTGCTGAAAGGGTCATACAGGATTTCAATTGATAGGAATTTTCAATTTATTGATGGGTGGGGAAAGGACAAGAGGGCATCCTTGGAAGCTAAGAATGAAGGTCGCCAAGAAGGGTATAAGGGCTAGATTTTTCTCTCAGAGGATGGTGCGTGATTGGAATGGATTGCCATTGGGTGTTGTGAGTGCAAGCAGTGTGAATGAATTCAAGAATGAGTATGATAGCTGGATTGTGTAGTATGTAGCCTACCTGGAAGCCTCTCGTAATAATAATAATATTCCTCTTATCATTTCTCAACTGTTTGCAAATCTTGAATGCAATTCACATCATGCTCTCTCTCTTGCTAGGTAGCTATACATGGTCACTCCCTTTCCATCTTTCATGTTCACTTTTGTTGTGCACTCATATTCTTTCATTTATCTTTCGTGCTGATAATACTCAGGGAGTGTCAACCAGAGGCACATTCTAAATAAAGATTTATTCTTTATTTAGACTAATTATTATAATTAAACTAACTAAATAATTAAACTAATCATTCATCTAAAAAAAAGAGGCATCTTCATATCTTTCTCAATAGAGCATGCCATCTGCTCCAATTCCAGAGATCTCCAACAAGAGCAGAACATCTTGAAGATTCCCTATTCTCTTTAGCATAACCTCAACTTTCTTTTTTACAATATGTAGATGATGTGCTTCCCATCGCTAGATGCAGAAGCATCTCTATGAACTTCATTAACAAAAATCAACAACCTCCACCCACACATCAGTTTCATCATGGCAAAAGAGAAGTACAGAAAATTAGCCTTCCTGTACACCATCTGGAATACTTGCAACATCTGTTCATCATAAAGCTGCCCTCACAGGCCAATACATATAACAAGATTCAACCCATTATCCATCTCAAAAAAATAGACATCTTCATATCTTGCTCAACAGATCACTTCTTCTCTTCTTCTTCTCTCTTCCATCATCTATGTGGATGATGAGTCTGAATGAACTCATTCAACTCTGTCTGTCCCTGGGGGGATTCAAACAATTCTCTCCAGTTTGGTTTTGCTTGTTGTGATTTGGTTTTCAGGTCCTCTTTTATTTTGTCTGTCCATCTAATTCTGGGCAGTCCTTTGGATCCTTTACCTTCCATCGTTGTATACAGGGCTTTAGTTGGTAACCTTTCTGTGTCCATTCTGGTTACTTGGCCAAACCATCACAGTCTTCTTTCTTGGATTTTATCTATTATTGTTATTTCTTATTTTAGTCATTTCCTTATGTCTTCGTTTCTTAGTCTATCGAGCAGAGATACTCCGAGTAATCTTCTTAGCCAACCCATTTCAGTAGCTAATAATTTTTTCTCTTCAGCTTTTTTGAGATTCCAGCATTCACTTCATAGAGAAATATTGGGAAGGCCATTGTCTCATAGATTCTACTTTCGTCACTTGCCTTCCATATTTTATTTAGTCGTCCAAAAGTTTTGGATGGTTGACTGATTCATCTGTTTATATCTTTTTTAATTTCACCATTGTACCCAATTACTCTTCTGAGGTAGTTGAAGTTTTCTACCTGCTCTAGATTCTTACTATCGATTTCAGTTTTCAGATTGATATTTCTTTTTTCTATTTGCATAATTTTTGTTTTGTCTACATTTAGGCTTAATCCAAATTTTATGCATTCTTCCTTTATTTTATCAGAAATTTGTTGTAGATCTTCATTCGTGCTTGCAAGTAATGCAATGTTGTCTTTAAATGTGTTATATTTTAATATATATTTCGATTCCGGAGACTTCTTTGCTTAAGGCTCTGCTGGTTGCTTCTTCCAGTGTAAGATTGAACAGGTTTGGTGATGAATTGCATCCTTGACTTACTCCACTCTCTGTGTGGAACCAGTTGGTTAAGGTGTCCTCCACTCATACTTCACTTTCAGTTTCTTGTATAGATTTTTTATTATTCTTAGTTTTATTGAGAATACCAAATTTTTTCATAGTTTCTCATAGATTTCTTTTGCAGATTGAATCAAATGACTGATGAAAGTCTATTAAATTTATATAAGAACATTCGTTGTACTTTAGCATCTTTTCTTTTAGCTGTCTTAAGGTGAATAATTGATCAGTCATGCTTTGTCCTGGTCTGAAACCTTGAAATTGGAGTATATACATAAAAACCTTATTGGAATACTGATGACGCTAATGCTTCTGTAATTATTGCATTCTGCTTTATCTCTCTCTTTTTTTTTTTTTTTTTTTGTATATAGGAGTTATAACTGATTTGGTTCAATCAGTTGGTGTTGCTTCATTTTTTGTAGATCCTTAGAAATAATGTTTTTCATGCTTCCAAAAGTTGTCAGAGATCATATCATCTGCTCCGTTTCCAGGGATCTCAAACAAGATGGTAGCAGGGGTGGCCTCTTGTGGGAATGGGTGCTTGGGGGAAGGGGAATGACATCAGGTAACACTGAGTCCAGTGTAGTCTGGAGAGGATAATGATAGGTATAGAAAAAATGACATTTTTATGCTTTATTATGTTTTATACTAATGCCAGGAGTATCTAGAATAAAGGAAATGAATTAGTGGCACTGATAGCCTCAACCTGGACAAAGATTATTGGGATCTCTGAGACATGGTTGATGGAAGATGATATAATAACAGGAATAAAAGTAGCAGGATACAGCATTTTTCGGCAGGATAGGAAGGGAAAATGCTGTGGTGGAGTGATGACTTATGTCCTCTAAGAATGGAAGCTTTAGAAGGCAGTGACACTAATGGTTTTGAAAGCATGTGGTGAGGTTAGAGGTGGGCAAGACAGGATATTTAGTGGGGTATTGCTACAAGCCATGGAGGATGGGGAGCAGGAGATGTTTAGGCAGTTGAGCTTGGCAAGTGCAAGAAGAATGATTGTTATGGGAGATTTTACCTACAGCAGTATAAATTGGAAGGAGGAAAATGCATGTAGTAATAAGGGAATGGAATTTCTACAATTCTTGAGGGACAAATGTCTTAGGCAACATGTATTAAGAGGGAACAAAAGGTTCAAGAGTTTTGGATTTGGTCACAGCTAGATTATAACTGAGATGACATCTCTCCCCCAAGTTGAGAGTGACCATGTAGTTCAAAGAGATGGGAATATATGTGGAATTATAAGGCAGGTGATTGCAATAGTCTTAGACACAGTGGCAGCCCATACATAAGCATTGCGACACTGCAGCACCCCCAAGGAAATAATGAAAATTTTAAATTTTGTTTGTGTTTATAAATAATAACAATGCTTACAACATTATATAAATGCAATACAACATGTTAAAGTCTAAAGCTTATGTTTTGACATTGATTAAATAGTTAATAATTGGAAATGTTCGATTAATGCTTTAGATTATGAAACAGATGCACTGCGATCTAACGCCGATATTTGTTTGTGCTTGTCATTGCACGTTATGTCATTCAGACACTGCACAAACTGCAGTGTATTTTTAGTATCCTTATGTACATTATTTCTATGAGATATGAAACATTTATTATTGGTGCATGTGCATGGTGAACTATTTTTTGTCAATATTATTTAATTTTTAAAAATAACATATAATTATTTATTTATTATAGATACAAGGCTGAATTATGACGAGTGTCACTGTTGAAAATATGAAAAGAATTATATTTTTTCAATTATCGTTACACGAAACAAAAGCACTGCGATCTAACACTGATATTCGTTGGCACTAAGGCTATAAATAAAGGTATGCCAACTTGCTGCCATATTGGATCGAGATTAACCCACATTCGCATTCGTTCGAGCTCTTGATTTTCTTGATTTATAGCGAAATGCGGGATTGTTCTGCTCCAAATTGTACAAACAGTTATTCTGAAGGATTCAGTGTCTATCAATTTTCAAGATATCAGGGCAATATGGCTACAGAATAGTCGTCGTGCTGGATGAATAAAAGCCAACAGATTGCTCTAGACTTTGTGATGTGAGTTTTGAATTGAGCATATAACAAGAATTATAAACCTTTTGATGAAATGAAATAGTTTAATAATTATCCAATCGATTAAATACAAATTCTAAAAAAAAAAAAAATCAAGAGCTCGAACAAATGCGACTCTGGATCCAAGATAGCGCGTGTAAATATCATATCTCCATCTTCTATTTACAGCCTTCGTTGGTGCTTATCATGCACATTATGTCATTCAGACACTGCTCAAACGGCAGTGTATTTTTAGTATTTACGCATGTTATTTCTGTGAGATATTATTATTATTATTACCCAAGACCTCATGGAGTCAAAGACTCATCTGGGAGGTCCTTTTATACCGTGCTTTGAACACATTCAAACTTAGTGCAGACACCACACTCTCAGGCAAGGCTCATTCCAATCATATACAACTCTGCATGAAAAAACCTGGCTCTCACTCCCTTACTCACACCTTCTTTATACAGTTTCTATGGATGATCTCTGGTTTTCTCCCGATCTCCCACTATTTTCTATAGAAATTCTCCAGCATTGATTCTATAACAACTCCTTACCAACTTGTAGGTCTCTATCATATCTCCCCCTCTTCCTCCTGTCCCCCAGACTGTGCAAATTGCATCTCTTCAAATCTTTCCTCATACTCGACATTCCAGCAGTTAGCCTTTGGACCCTTTCCAACATCTCTTCATCCTTCTGAAAACCAGGTGACCAAATCTGGGTACAACAATCCATGTGTGGCCTAATCAAAGCCTAATACAACGGAACAAGAATCTCCCTATTTCTACACGTCAGTGTCCTCCACATCATTCCCAGAAGCCTTTGTGTTGTCCTCACAATTTTGGCTATTGTCCCCTAAATTTCAGATCCTTATCTACTATCACCCACAGATCTCTTATTTCTTTCAACTCCAACAATATATCCTCACCAAGCATAAATTCTGCATCCCATCTTTGTTTTCCAAATTTTAAAACCTAACATTTTGCAACATTGAACTCACATCCCCATTTGATTGCCCAATCACTCAATTTATTCAAGTCTTCCTGCAAGATCACAACTTCCCACTACTCTTCATGGTTCGTCCCAACTTTGCATCATCTGCAAACAACTGAATATCTCCATCCAAATCTTCACCTATATCATTAACATACAAGTTTAAACAGATCCCTGAGGCACTCTGCTAGTGACTTTCCTTTTCCTCGACATTGCTCCCCCATACACAACTTGTTGATACCTATCAGACAGCCAATCTAATATCCAACTCCATCTGCTCCAGTTTGACTATCAATTTATCATGAAGTACTTTATCAAAAGCCTTTGCAAAATCCAAGTATATCACTGTGTATCCTTCTCCTCTGTCCAAGGACGCAGTTACTTTATTGTAATAAGTAAGTAGATTACTAAAACATGACCTCCCTTTAGCAAATCCATGCTGTCCATCAGAGATTATGCCATTGTTTTCAACCTAACTCTGGATCCTAGTTCTCACAAGCTTCTCCAACAACTTAACCACAACACCTGACACACAGATAGGCCTATAATTTGATGCTTGAGTTCGATCACCTCTTTTTTGATGAAGTGGCACAATCTTGCCTTCCTTTCACTCCTTAGGAATTCGACTGAGTGCAAGTCTCGTATTAAAAAATATATCAAGGCAGGTATGAACTCCCTGGCACATTCCTTCAGAATACGTGGTGATATATTATCAAGTCCCACAACCTTATTAACATCTAGTTTACTCAACTCCCCATACACCTCTTGCTCACTTACAGTCAGTCTCTCCTCCCCATCATCTACTGCTCTCTCCATGTAGTCACATTCACAAGATTGAAAGACCTTTATGAACTGCTCATTAAGTATCTCCACCTCACATTCTGCAACAGCTGCTTTTATACCATTTTCTCCTAGCAATGTCATCCTTACATAATCATTCTTTCTTTTGCTGGCTACATTTCGAAAGAACTCCCTAGGATTCTTTTTGGCTTCATTAGCTAACTGCTGTTCATACCTCTCTCTTTAGCTACCCTCACCAACCAAGTCACCCTTCTTGCCTTGGCCTTGTAGACTTCATGGAATTGGTTATTTCCACTTCTCTTATGCTGCCTCTACAATGCCCTCTTTCTCTGTATTGCATGCTTAATCTCTTTATTCATCCATCTCACACCTGCTTTATTTAACCATCTCACCCTTGTAATATATTTAGACATTGCATCTACTAGATAGTTTTTGAAAATCCCCCATGAAACGTTTATTATTGGTGTGTGTGCGTGGTGAACTATTTTTTGTCAATATTATTTTATTTTGTTAAAATAACATATAAGTATTTATTTATTTATTATAGATACAAGGCTGAATTATGACTAGTGTCACTGTTAAAAATATGAAAATAATTATTTTTTAAATTATTGTTACACAAAACAAATGCACTGCGATCTAATGCCGATATTCGTTTGTGCTTGTCATTGCTATTGATACGAAACTTTTATTATTGTAGTTTGTCGTGGTGAGGATGAAATATTTTTAATAAAGAAATTTTTAAATGTAAATTTATTTATTATTAAATTCGTTACTGATATGATTTTTTTTTTTTTTTTTTTTTTTTTTTTTTTTTTTTTTTGTCTATGTAGCACCCCACACACTTAAAATTTTCACCGGCTTCCACTGCTTAGACATCAACTTGGGAAAGATTAATGGGGGGGAAGGAATTGGAAGGCCGGGATATCATTAGTGCTTGGGAAATTGTGAAGGAATATTTGTTAGCAGCAATAGTAAGCTGTATTCCACAAGTGAAGGAGATGACACAATTTGGTGTAAAGTGGATGACAAACAATATTAAACAGGAGCTGCATGTGAAAAAGAGGCTATGGAAGAGATATAAGGACACAGGTGAAGAGTAGATGCATGACGAATATAAGACACAGGCCAGGATCGTGACTAGTATGGTAAGGAAGGTGAAACTGGAATATGAGAAGAAATTGACCCTAAGATCCAAAGAAAATCCTAGGGAATTTTTTAGCTATGTGGCCAGTAAGAAGAGAAATGATTGTGGGATAAAAAATGGGAATAGAGTGACTGATGCAGAGGACATAGTGGAATTGTTCAATGAACACTTTATTGGAGTATTTCATCCTAGAGGAGTCAGTTTTAATGCTAGAGGGATAGGGTTGGTTCAAGGTTTAGAGGTACAGGAAGAGAGTGTGTTTCAGATACTGAGTACTCTGCATGACAGTAAAGCTGTGGGCTGGATGGTATTTCACCACAGGTTTTGAGAGAATCTGCTAAAGAACTGATAGCTCCGTTGACCTGGCTTTTCAATGAAAGTCTGGCTACAGAAAAGTTACTCAAGAAATGGAAGGAAGGTACAATAGTGCCATTGCAAAAGTGCAGTAACAGACTGGAAGTGTCTAATTATAGGTCAGTTTGTGTTTCATCAGTAGTGCTTAAGATCTTGGAGAAAGTAGTGAGGGACCGTATACAGCATTGCACAGATGTGAGTAATGTTATCTGTGAGAGTCAACATGGATTTGTTAAGGGGTGCTCTTGCTTTAGTAATATGACTGCCTTTTTTTAATAAAGTGACAAGAGCATTTGATAAGGGAAAGGCACACACTGCCATTTTTTTTATTTTTTTTATTTTGCAATGCCATTTGACAGGATGCCACATGATAAGCTGATATTTAAGTTGCAGCACATGGGTTTAGATGTCAGGTTAGTCAACGGGATTCAGGATTGGCTGTGTGAATGGTAGAGAGTTGTATATGGCAGGGCTATGTCAAGGATGCAGAAGGTTACAAGTGAGGTCCCACAGGCCTCAGTACTGGGACCTGTATTGTTTAAGCTTTATATCACTGACATTGTCAGGTGATGTGAAGCTGGAAAGGGTTATTTGCAATAGTACAGATGCTTATGCAAATCCTGCAAGAGGATTTGAATAAACTAGATAGATGGATAAATGAATGGGAGTATCAGTTTCATGCAGCAAAATGTAGTCTTGAAGTTTGGGATACATCAATGGAGGCTGCATACTCAATTGTACTGGAGGAAGTGGGAGGGAAGAGAAGAGATTTGGGGGTGATGATTGATAGAAACCTGAAATTCAGAGAACATATTACATAGGTGGTGAAGGTAACTCACAGGATTGCTGCAATATTGAACGTACTTTGAACAAGAACGTTTGGTCAAAAAACAACTACCAAAAGACCAATCTTCTAACAACAACAACAGATCTGAAAACAACAGTTTTCCTCCATGCTGAGGAAAGCCTGAAAAATCTGGCTTTCCTCAGCATGGAGGAAAACACTGATCACAATATCCTCTGGCCCATTACTTTTCATTTACATTGGTGCCAGTTTAGGTTTGAACAGTTATTTAAAGAGAGTGCTGAAGCATTTCTACACCACCCAAACTTAAATCAGAATGACTGTCTATTCATTGCCAAGATTTAGGAGAGTCTCTTAAATGGCAAGCAATTGCTCGCTTCCCTTTGTTTCCCCCCCCCCCTCCCCTTTTAATATAATGCTTTGTCATCCTACGTTTTATTTATCAAAATTTTGTGATTTTTTTTTGTATTTCAAAATAATTTTAATTCTGGTTTTAACTTTAATTTTAATCCCATTTTATTTCCTAACCACCTATATGGTGGGCAATTCTGCACATGACTGGGCTTTGTAAATAGGATTAATATTCTTTCTTCTTGCCTCACCTTGTGATTATGCTGATTCACTAATGATGGCCCATTAATTATTGGCTAAAATATTTGAAATAAAAAATTATTATTATTTAGTCTTGTGAATATGTGTGTATAATAATCATTACTACTCAATTTAAACCCATTGATAATCATCATCAAATCTTTCCGTGCTTACTGGCACATAAGGCTGCAGTGCTGGTTTTCCATCTGTCCTCGCAGCTGCCCAGCTCGCCCATCTTGCCACTTTCATTTCAGATTCCATAATTCTTCTCCCAGTTAATTTTGGGCAACCTCTAGGGTGTCTCTCTTCTGGAACCCAACTCATTACTTCTTGGGGAATTCTGTTTATCCCCATGTGAAGAATATGTCCGATCCAGTTCCATCTTCTTAGGCAAATCTCTCCATCTATTGATTTGGAGAAAGTTTTCTTGAAAAGTTTCTTATTAGTGATTGTATTTGGCCAGCTTTTTAAAATTCTTCTTAAACATTTTTTTTGGAAAGTGTCCAATTTATTACTTTATGCCTTAGTAAGTTTCCAAGTTTCAGAACCATATGTCAGTACTGCTTGCACAATAGATTTATAGATATTAATTTTCACTTTAACTGTAATATTGGATTCTTTCCGTAATTTATTTAATGATCTGAAACAATTTTGTGCTTTAGCAATTCTTTGTAAAACCTCTTCTTTGGTGCCACCTTGTTTACTTATTATTGCTCCAGGGTATATAAAAGTATCAACATCTTCAATTGTTGCATTTTTTTAACTTAATTTGTTTATTTGATTTTTCATTTATTCAAATGACTTTGGTTTTCTTCTTGTTTATATGAAGACCCACAGTTTCTGCCCAGTGAGCAAAATCATCAGTTTTTAGCTGTAACTTGAAGGACAGGAACACTATGTCATCAGCAAAATCAAGGTCTTCCAGTGTGGATGTAAAGTCTTAACATATTCCTCTCTTTTGATGATTAATTGAGTTTTCCATAATCCAATCAATTAAAATTATAAATAATAGACCAGTTAGAACACAACCCTGCCTAACTCCAGTTTCAAATAGGACAACATTATACATAATGTTCAGAAATTTATAAGGTATTCCGTATTCTTCTAATATTTTCCAAAGTTTCTCTCCATCTACTGAGTTAAATGCTTTACTAAAATCGATGAAGTTTAAGTAAAGCGAGACTTGAAATTTTATAAATTGCTCGATTATATTTCTAAGACTGAATATTTGTTGGATAGTTCTGCAACCAGTTCAGAAACCTGTCCATTCTTATCTTAAAAACTTTTGATTTCCTTTTTTAATCTATTAATTAAAATTTTTGTAAAAACTTTTGCAGGAATTGAAAGCAAACTTATTCCTCTCCAATTTTCACACTTGGTCAAATCTCCTTTTGTGAGGATTTTTATAATTGCTGCTTCTTTCCATTGTTGAAGAATTTTTTCTGTTTTCCATGTTTCATTGTATAAACTTTGTAATTTGGTAGCAGTTGTGTTAAAATCAGCTTTTAACATTTTGGCATCAATGTTATCATTTCTGTATGCTTTGTTAGATTTTAGTGCCTTCAGAGCATCTTTGACTTCACTCAACGAAATCTCATCTTTGGAAATGTTCAAAGTGGGTATTACACTGGTTGTAATATCCACTGTGCCTGTTGAGACCCTGTATCTACATTCAAAGTTTCATCAAAATATTCTCTCCATCTTGGTTCGATTTTGGAGTCAATCATCAATAACTTTCCTTGTTTGTCTCTAATAGAAGGAGGGGTTGCTTTTTTGTTCCATTGATTCATTTTATAATCTGATAAAGTTGTCTAATTTGTCCATTTACTGCAGCATGTTGCACTTCTTTTGCTAAGTCATATTTTTTCTTGTTTGGCTCTAGTAGTTCTCTTTACACTTTTATTTAGTTCATTATAACGATTGCTATATATCTTATATAATCGTTCTGAATTTGTATTGTTCATTAATGATTAAATCTTTTTTCTCTCTTCAATGATCTTCCACGTTTCTGCTGTTAACCATTCTTTATTTTCTCTTTTCTTTACATCTTCAGCAAATTCATTGTAGGTATTCCTAAAGTTTTTCCAATATTCTTCTACTTTGTCGTTTTCTACTGTTACATCTTGGTTTTCCTCTATTTCAGTATGGTATACTGATTCTGTTCTTTATCTCCAAAGCAAACTTTTTCTTGTTTCTTTCATTTTTAATTTTTCAATATCAAATTCAGTTCTTGAACTTCTTTTCTTTCTTAATACACTTGGAAGTTTTAATTTCAAGTTCGTCACACAAGAAGTGGCCAGAACCAATATCTGCGCCATGTTTGACTCTCACATCAAGCATGGATCTTACAAATTTACTATTGAAATAACATGGTCAATTTTTTTCTTGTATTGCCATTCGGAGCAATCCATGTCAATTTATTTATTTATTTATGTTTAAGTTTATTCCTCCTATGACAAAGTTGTTCATTTCACAAAAGGATACAAACATCATACCATTTTCATTTTAGTCTCCACAAGCCTTGAAACCTAAAGCGTTTTCTCCTACACATGACCTTTTACCCACTTTTGCATTAAGATTGCCAATGAGTATTATCATATCATGTTTGAAATAGACTTTATTAGCTTTTGGAGTTGTTCATAAAAGCATTCTTTGATTTCTTCATCTGCATCATTAGTAGGTGCGTGAACCTGCACAACAGGAAGTTTGATAAATTTGGAATAGAACTTGGCTTTTATAATTCTCTCATTTACTGGTTCCCATTCCATCAGGTTACTTTGGGGTTCACTATTAGCGCAACTCCTTTTTCATGCTTCTCCTCTGATCCTAAGTACAATATTGTCTTGTTGTCTTTAGTTATAAGTCTACCGAAACCAGTCCATCTGAGTTCGCTGATGCCTAAAATGTCTAGCTTGTAATTGTTCATTGCATTTGTTACCTGCCTAGTTTTTCCTGCCTGGTGCAGTGTTCTGACATTCCATGATCAGATCTTTAAAAATTTTTCTGGCTTCATAAGTGACTCTTTCAAGGAAAGAATCCTGAAAGGCTTTCAGGATTCTTTCCCCTTGGTGCATCACATATGTTATCCACATCAGACGAGATGTGGATAACATATATATGACAAACAGACTCACAGACTCAGCAAGTTTAGCATCAAATGTACTGCCCAAAATTAGGGAAACATTAATTATATGAACTGTACCTCAAAGGCTAGTGCTACCTTAATAGAGCATCTTCTAGAACATTTTCTTACTATTTGCTGCTGTTCCCATAATGTATTTCCTACTATAAAAAATTGTCATTTTATGATCTGATCTGATCTAATCTGATCATACTGTTTTGGCACTTCTAAAATATAAACAGCCCTATTGACACTATTGTAATATATGCTAAATACTAAAGGTGTAATATTATTATTATTACAACAACCTCTATAGAGTCAGCAGATTTATCATGGATGGTTCACTCATCCAATAATATAATTTTCATACTGAACTTTAAAATCAACACATCCCACATTTGATAAGGTGTTCCATTCACCTGCCTTTCTCAGTATAAAAACTCTACTCCTGGTATCCTTCCCCCACCCGGTGGGTCATCTGCTTGTGGTAGATTAGTCACCCAGTTAGCCCTAGCATTCCACTCCCGAGCACAGTCATTGCTTGCCAGTTAGTGAGCTGCCACATGTGGCTCCATGGTGATGGTGGGAGCTTTACTGCCAAACAAAAATCTTTATCCTCAAATGCGTGTGTAGAGGCTTAAGTGCTGTGAGGAAATCATGTTGGAGGCTTAATGGATTTTTTACAACACTCAAAAAGAATTAAAATAGAATTTAATACTTCCTATATTTCGTCCTAGTCACTAGGACATCTACGGGGATTACAAAAACAATTAATGTAACAAGCACACACAAATCTTACAATACTAAGCCCAACCACATGGGTGACACTAAAGTCCTATCTAGGTGGAACGTCTAAGGGCAGTAGTAGGTGGCCTGGAATGTATGGTGGGATCTCTGGTGATGAGTGTTTCCCAAATCTGCGGAAGCTTAATGCAACCGTATTTATTAAGATTTGGTGGTTTCTGAGAGCTGCTGCTGCTTCTAAGAAAAGTCTCTCTTTCTTGAATTTGCTGTGGTGGAGCATGGTGGTTTTCTTCCATGATACTCTGTGGGTGGTGTCCAAAACATGGTCAGCCAAGCCTGAATGGCCATAGTTGTGCTTACAGATGTAAGACTTGTGTTCCTCCAAGTCAAATGGATGCTGATCTGCCTGTCTGTCCAAAGTACGACAGCTTACAGGAACAGGGTACTTTGTAAACTCCAGGCAGCGAAAGAGGAGGGAGCTGATCTTTCGTAGAACGGATAAGGGTAGCAAGTTTGTGGTAGGGCTTATATGCTGTGTGTAGGTTGTACTTTTTTAGTATCTTGGCTATTTTTTCAGATGTGCCACGGATGTAGGGTATGGTGATGGCATTTTTAAAATCTTGTTGACGAGAAGGACAGGGAATGGGGAAGGAACTGATTATTTTTTTGATACTGTATTCACTGTAGCCATTGGAGAGGAAAGTGTTGTGTATGTGGTTAAGCTCAGTAGTAAGGGCAGTTCCACTGGAACAAAGATTGTGGACTCTCTTAGTAAGAGTTTTGATGATGCCATATTGTTGTGAGGGGTGGTGGTGGGAAAGTTTGTGAATGTATCTTGTGAATGTGAATGAATGCCTGTGTGTGTGTGGGTTTTCTGTATACAGTGAAGGCAAGTGTATCATCAGGCAGGCGTCAGTGTCTTCCGCATCATTCCCAGAAGTCTTTGTGTTGTCTTCACAATTTTGGCGATGTGTCCCCTAAATTTTAGATCCTTATCCACTATCACCCCCAGATCTCTTATTTTCTCTACCTCCAACAGTTTATTTTCACCAAGTATAAATTCTACATCCCATCTTTGTTTTCCAAATTTTAAAACCTTACATTTTGCAACATTGAACTCACATCCCCATTTTCTTGCCCAATCACTCAATTTATTCAAGTCTTCTTGCAAGGCCACAACATCTTCACTACTCTTTATAGTTCATCCCAACTTTGCATCATCTGCAAACAACTGAATATCTCCATCCAAATCTTTGCCAATATCATTAATATACAAGTTAAATAGTAATGGCCCTAAAACAGACCCCTGAGGCACTCCACTAGTGACTTTCCTTTTCCTGAATATCGCACTCCCATACACAACCTGTTGATACCTATCAGATAGCCAGTCTCCAATCCAATGCGCTAATCTAATATCCAACCCCATCTGCTCTAGTTTGACTGCCAACTTATCATGAGGTACTCTATCAAAAGCTTTTGCGAAATCCAAGTATATTACTGTGTATCCTTCTCCTCTGTCCAAGGAAGCAGTCCCTTTATTGTAATAAGTAGATTACTAAAACATGACCTCCCTTTAGCAAATCCATGCTGTCCATCAAAGATTATACCATTGTTGTCAATCCAACTCTGGATCCTAGTTCTCATAAGCTTCTCCAACAACTTAACCACAACACCTGACACAGAGACAGGCCTATAGTTTGATGCTTGAGTTCGATCACCTCCTTTATGAAGTGGCACAGTCTTGCCCTCCTTCCACTCCTTAGGAACTTGACCAAGTGCAAAACTCGTATTAAAAAAATATGTCAAGGCAGGTGTCAACTCTCTGGCACATTCCTTCAGAATACACGGTGATATATTATCAAGTCAAACAGCCTTGTTTACATCTAATTTACTCAACTCCCCAAACACCTCTTGTTCACTTACAGTCAGTCTCTCCTCCCCATCATCAACTGCTCTTAATCTCTCTATGAAGTCATATTCACAAGATTGAAAGATCTTTATGAACGGCTCATTAAGTATCTCCGCCACACATTCTGCAACACCTGTCTTTATACCATTTCCTCCAATCAGTGTCATCCTTCCATAATCATTCTTTCTTTTGCTGGCTACATATCGATAGAACTCCCTAGGATTCTTTTTGGCTTCATGCTAACTGCTGTTCATACCTCTCTCTTTAGCTACCCTCACCAACCAAGTCACCTTCCTTGCCTTGGCCTTGTAGACCTCATGGAATTCACCCAGGTAATCACCTCATGGTCACTTTCACCATCTGGTGGATGATTTGACACCTCATTTATAAATACATCCTCTAATGAGATGACCAAATCCAAGACCCTTAATCCTCGTGTGCCCTCTGCTTCATACTGTCTGAGGTAGTTATCCCCCAGAAACTCAAGAAACTCATTGTCTTTACTTCCAGTTGCTATCACTTCATTCCAGTCTATATTGCCATAATTAAAATCTCCCATAATGATCACCCTTTTCTTCTTTGCTTGGCTTGATTTTTTTTTTCTTATTTGCTTGGCTTCTTTATTTCACTATCACTGCCATCCACATTACCAGGTCTATAACAACATCCCACCAAATATGTGATTCTATTCACCTCTATCTTACACCATACTGCCTCAAAACCACTGGCCCTATTTCCCTCTTGCATGGACATAACTTTCTCCATCATCAATAGCACTCCCCCTCCCTTTTTACCCCTTCTATCCTTACGAAACATATCATACCCTTCCATCTCTATTCCTGTCAGGCTGTCGTCCTCATCTAAACATGTGTGCTTTGTGTCCCTAAATTTGCAAATATGAAAGTTAAGAAACTATGTTCTAGTGACTTCCTTGTGGAAACATCATGTCAGCAACATGGATGGAATACCAATCATAGTAACACCTCATAAAACTCAACTCTTGTAGAGGAGTGATATCAGAATGAGATCTCGATGTTCCTGATGAGGTGATATGTTCAGAGCTTAAAGATCAGGGAGTGGCAGATATGAGGCACATCCTGATACATTGGGATAGTCACCTGCTTCCAACCAGGAACATCATGCTTACCCCACTCGCCTGTTAAATCTGTATTTTCCTAATTTACTTCTTTAGGCTCGTTCCGTCCACTGATAGTTTTGTCTGTCCTTAGCCAATGTATCCTATCTCATGTCAAATCATTGTAGATTATCCCTCCATCATATTCTTTTCTGACATTTCCTTCTCTTGGTGTCCATTCAGTGCTTAAGTTTGTTCACCTTTTGTCTAGCAGTCTATTAATATGGCCAGCCCATCTCCCTTTACATGCTTTATAACACTTCAAATATCTGCTATTCCAGTCATATCTGTAATCCTAGTATTTCTTATTCTATGTCTTTCTATTATGTGGAGCATTGTTCCCTCCAAAGCTTTTTGGGCCACATGCAACATTTTTTTTTTTTTTTATAGTCATTTCCCATGTCTCACTTCCATAGTTAATAACTATAAATATAGTTATTCAGAACACGATTCTATACAATAGATCATATATACGCTCTTAACCACTATTAATCATAGTTAATAACTATGAATAACACAGGAATAATACATAGTAAGGAGCTTTCTTTTTAAGCATACAGGAAAATCTCCTAACAAATAATCTTTTAAGCCAAAATGCTTTGTTTCCTTATGTGATTCTTCTACTTATTCTTTTTATCTTGTTTTTTCTAAAAACTAACTAAATGAACAAGGTTCTCCACAATTTCAATATGATTATCTATTAATTTTAGTTTGATTTGATCTGAATTTGTAATCAATTTAGTTTTAGTTATATTAATCTTTAAACCATTTTTACCTGTTTCTCTGGCAAGATCATTTAGCATTTTCTGAGCTGCTTCTTTATTTTTTTGCTAAAAGAACAATGTCATCTACAAAACAGAAGTGATTAAGATTTTTTTTTTCCTATTAATACTAATTCCATAGTTTTCCCATGAGATGTTCTTAAAGACTTCTAATGTAGCAGAAAACAATTTGGGTGATAGAGGATCTCCTTGCCTTATTCCTCTCTCAATACCAAATTCCTTTCCTTGATGTTCTAGCTTTATACTGGCTGTTGAGTTTTGATATACAGTTTTTAATAATCTGATATACTTTGTTGGGATGGCTTGTTGTTTTAAATTGTTTATTATTTCTGAGTAATATAGAGAATCAAAGGCTTTTTCAAAATCTACAAACACTTGTTCTGCAGAACGATTGTATTCATATGCTTTTTCTGTTATATGGTTAATAGTGTATATATGATCTCTTCTATAGAATCTTGTTCTGAATCCTGCTTATTCATATTTTGCATTAAAAAACCTTGTGTGATTCTATTTAATATGGATATAAATATTCTGTACAACTGTGATAGCCAAGTTCTTGGCTTACAGTTATAATATCATCTCTGTTGCCCTTTTTTATGCAATAAGATCAGAAAGAATTTATGCCTATGCACTGGAATTTTTCTGTAGTTAAAATGCCATTGAACATATCCAATACGACTTTATGAAACTGTGAACTCCTCGAATTTATGTGATCTGCTAATATACCAGGACTTTTATTATTCTTTGCTTAGTTCAGGGCTTTCCATAATTTCTCCATCATTGTGGGTTATTTAGTATCAGTCCCTTCTAAATACAGTACAGTATTTGTGTCTGTTTCCTTGTGTAAAAATTCGATGTTGCCAAAATAAATTATCTAAAAGCATCGACTTTTTACAGTAGGAATTCACCTAAATTTTCTTTTAAAAATGTGTATTTTATTTATCTATGTAAAGCTATCTATATAAAGAGCAAAATAAGCCCAAAGGGAATTAACTCGCTTATTGTTTAAGGAGGGATGTAGACGTATTGAAACCAAGAGCATCGCCCGAAATTCGGCATGTCTCTTGAAGATTGTTTGCAAGACCCATCGCAGGTGACCTTCAGGGTCAATATTGAAAGGGCATGGCACGAATCAAAAAGAAAGGCCTGTAGGCAAGATTAAGGGAGGAAGTAAGACTGTCGGTGAATTTTCCAGAAACATTATACAGGGTTCTCAAACTGCTAGCAAGACTTGCACACGGGGACGCTAGGGGTCCCAAAAACTTAATCAAAGGTGCAGGGACTCTGGTGTTTAAAAGGGTTGGTTTGGAGATGTGAAGGACTTCCTTTTCTTCATCCTGAGTGATCCATCCACGAGAGATCGAGGACCGAGGTGTCGTGAATTCCAGGGGAAGACAGAGAGGCCTGTCCACTGATAGTCATTCCAGTTACAGCCGAAGATATCCAGAGGCAATAAGTTAAGGAGAAACCTCCATATTGGTCCTGATGTCGAGTAAGCACACGACTTCTTGACCTATGCAGAGATACTTTGCCAGGCAGTTCACAACGCCGGAAAAGCCTACCCTATATCCCGCCAGCTGCTGCAACTATTCATCGGTGCCCTATAACGCTTTGAGGAGAATTCCAAAACACGGAAAGGAGGACAGAAACCCCCCCCCCCCCCTCAAGTGCCGGAATAAGAGAAAAAGGATGGAAGACACATGCAAGATAGGAAGAGACCCATGTGAGTCTATTTATTCATAATTTGTTTGTGATTTAAGAAAGAATTCCCTATCAAACTGCTAAATTGTCTAGTTAAGGAGACAGTATTTAGTGTGTTAACATTTCTCATAAAAGTGTGAAATAGCTAATGAGTGAAACATGAGTGCAGTTAATTTCCCTGGGAGAAAATATTGAGCTATTGAAATTTCTTTGATTGATTATATGTGTACTCATGATTGAATTTTTATGATAGAGTATGTTCCTGATATCATACCATTGGAATGTTTGAAACTCAGTGAGGTGGATTGTACAACTATTATTGCCTAGATTATGATTAAGTACGTGAAAGGAACGAGATTCTGAGAGAGATATTTGTATACATGTATGTTGTATTTTGATAGATACTAAGTTGGGAATGTCAAGCACACCTAATGAATTCATGTTATGTGTATAACTTCCTGATAGTTGTAATATAAAGTATGCTGTTTGAAAGTCTAACTAAGTGCGATAGAATATATTAGAAACCAAGTTGAGTGATTGAGAAAGACTAAGAATTACCTTTCATAAAATGAATCTTGTGATTTCATGTGATATGTATAATTATTTAATCAGAAATTAAACTTGTTGTCATTGTTGATAAAAAAAATAGTTGTCCGATTCAATCTTTTTGCAATGCACTGATCCAAAAAACACTATTTCGGACCTGGTAATGGAACCCCAATGATTAGTAGTGATTTATGAGTAACTTTTGCCATGACTGCAAACCTTGGCTAAAATAGGATATAAGTGATTAATTGATCTACTAGGGTATAAAAACTTTCTTTTGCCTATAGGGAAATTTCAGAGGCGCAGTCTTCAATCAAATAAATATCTGGAGATCCCAGGGAAGAAAAATTATACTTAAGGTAGAACAATGAAGAAGGGAAATAATAGAAAACAAATATTAAGTTAAAGAAACATTTAAGCTAAGATAAAAGATATATAGAGAGCAATAGACCTCTCATAACATTACACATGTCAGTGTAAAACTCACTGCATATTTTCATTATTTCTTCTCTATTATATTGTACTATGAACAAACACATCTTGTGAGAATATCACCAAATCTAAAACTCTAAAACCCTGAATTGCTTCCATCATATGTTAATTAAAATAGTTATTTGTAGAAATTCATGAATTTTTTTCTATTATCAATAAATTCATTCTCTTTCTTTCAATACACTGACTCCTTCCAACGCACATTCTTATAATCTCCCATTAGGATCACCTTTTTTTTTTATATGCCCAACTCTCTATATTCCCTGGTCGATAGCATCATCCTATTAGATATACTGTTGTGTTAATTTCAACTTCATATCAAACAGGTTCAAACTCTTCACAGGTACTACCATTTTCGACTTTCAGTCAAAGTGGTTGCAGTTCTTCTACTATCATTAACAGTACTCCATCTTTTCACTTTCCTATTCTTCCAGAAAATTCTATATCCTTCCATTTCTATTCCCAACAGTACATCATCCTTGAGCAATGATTGTTTCAGTTACAACAATTATGTGTAGTATACTGACTCAATCAATGCAACAAGCTTAGCTCAATTATTTGTAATACTCCTTAGATTAGTATACAAACATAATGGCCCAATTCTTTCTGAGGCCATTCCATTAATTCCATCACTCCTTACTATAGTTGCTATCATCATCATCATCATCAGTTGTTCTAACAGGCACTTTAGCATCCACGACCTTCCAACTATTCTTGGACTTCTCAACCATACTAGTTGCTATACTATACAATAATTTACCATTTATCCAACCTTCCAAACACTGATCCTTCAATTAACCGACCCTTGCAAGCAAACCAACTTCTCTGTAGAGCACCACGTAATGATATTTCAATTATATGACACTTTTTTTTTTCTTTTTTTTTTTATGTTGAGCCCATACACGAGGTTGGTTGATCAACCTATAGTACATTAGTCGCATATATAGTAATAGGTTGGGAAAATAGGGACTTGTTTACATTTGATTTAGAAGACTGTATATTGTATTTCTTGGGAAACATGTCAGGGGGAAAACTGTCCCACAATACAGCAGTAGCAGAGATGAAGGAGGAGAAAAAGAAACTTGTTCTGTGGATTTCAAGGTGCACTGTCAAGGAATGTTAAACAGCAGCTGCATGTTCCAGTGAGTGGTGGAATTATTGATGCTGGTTAAGTGGGTTTTCACAGGGCTCAGTACTGGAAACTGTATTGTTTAACCCTTATATCAATGACATTAACAGTGGATTGTAGGAGGATATTAAGTTGTTTACAGATGATGTGAAGCTAGGAAGGGTTATTAGTAATAGTGCAGATGTGGCAGCCTGCAAGAGGATTTGAATAAACTGGACAGATGGGAAAATAAATGGAGGTATTAGTTTCATGCAGCAAAATGTAGTCTTGAAGTTTGAGATAGTCTGTGCAATTAGCCTAGTGGCTATGAGCTTCGCAATCATATGCCTGGGGAAGGAGTGTCCTAGGTTCGATTCCCATCGACAATGTGAGGAGCTTAAGGATCTTCCTCAGCAATAGCCAAGTTAGCTGGTCTTGGACGTAGACAGCAGGGTTCCCCCCCAGTTTATCGGGAAGGAAGGCAACGGGAAACCACCTTGCTCATGATCATCTCCCTAGTATGATAGCATAAGCTACCCCCCCCCCCCCCAGTCGTATCGCAGAAGTGAATAAATAGAAGTTTGGGATACATCGATGGGAGATGACATACTCTTTTGGAGGGGCTGTACTGGAGGAAGTAGAGGAGTCAAGAGATATGGGGGTGATGATTGATAGAAACCTGAAATTCAAGGAACATATTGCAAAGGTGGTGAAGGTAACCCAGAGGACTGCTGCAATACTGAGAAGGATGCTGACTTGCAGATATAAGAGTTGTCATTCCATTGTATAAAGCCCTGATCAAACCACACTTGGGCTATTGTTCTCAAATTTGGTCCCCATGATTTGAAGAGGATAAATTAGCTGTGGAAAGGGCATAGAGGTGGATAACAAAGATTGTTTCAGGACTATACAGTGTTGGTTATGAGGATTAGCTGAGGGACTGCAGAATTTAGTAGATAGAAGGAGAGATGATATAACTGTGACTTTTAAACTGTTGAGAGGTAGTTACAGGGTTTACACTCAGGTGTTCTTTCCCTTGATGGAACAGGAAGAAGGAGTGATGGCAAGGAGCCATCCCCGGAAGTTATGAAAGGAAGCGCTGAGCAAGAGGGTGAGGAGTGGTTTCTTCGCATGGAACGTCTTTGAACCATGGAATGCATTGCCTGATAGAGGTGAGAGCACAAACGGTCAATGAGTTCGAGAAATGGTATGATAGACTTTGTTTTCTAGGAAAAACTTCCCACGATAAGTCTTTTGACTCCATGGAGGCCTGAATCATAATAATAATTTCAGGTGAACATTTGCATGGAAATATTTATAGAATACACATATTGCAGAAACACCAAATGTCTATGCAAAAGTGGGAGGAGTGAGTTGGTAAGAGATAGGTCATTAATAAGTCTAATTGCTCTCTTCTGAATTGAGTCAAGCACTTTGGGGGAGCTTTTAGTGAGGCCTCACTCCAAATGTGACAATATTCAATACATGGTGGATTTGTGATTTGTATAAGATTAACAGTTGTTCAGAGGTAAAGTAACATCTTGAGTGAAAAAAAAATCCTAGAAAAGCTGAGGATGCAATGGTTGTGATGTGGTTATGCCAGGATAGGCTTGATGTCAGAGTAATTCCAAGAAGAGAAATCTCATCTTGTCTGGAAATTTGTTGTCAAAAGTAATACTTGGAGAAAATGGTTCTTTTTTGTGAAAAATAAGACAGAACTGAGTTTTATTAGCATTGAAATTGATGAGGTTATCTGAATCCCTCCTCCCATTGGAGAATGGCTTGGAGATCAGAATTGAAGACAGTGGTGGTTGATGTTCTGTAGATTGAGGTAAGTTGTTTAGAGTAAGGTTTATCAAATGAAAGAGAGGAGTGCAATCTGCTGTCATCTGCAAAACTATGTATTTGGTTGGAGGTCAACTGAAGTAGATCATTGTTATGTAGAAGGAAGAGGGTTGGTGAGATAACACAACCTTTTGGAACCACAGCATTAGTTGAATGGTAAGAGAATAAGGAACCATCTGACATCACACATAGTGTGCATCCAGAAAGAAAGCTGTCAATCCAACTACAGAAGTCCTGAGACAGACCAAACAATGGTAGAATTCTATGGAGAAGTTTGGTCTAGCCCCAAGGCTTACTAAGCAAACTAATGTCCAGAGATGGATGACATATGTGATCAGAACTCCTGTTGATCAGTAGCAACGGAATCCATACTGGTGGTCATTTATTTAATGAGTGCCTTAACTGTAGTGTAGGAGTTGGGAATTGATTATTTATTCATTACTTTAGACAGGACTGAGGTGAGTGAGATAGGACAGTTAGATGGCAGTGATTTGTCACTCTTCTTGGGAATAGGTTGAATACAGGCCAATTTCCACTGTACGATTAATGAAAGAGCATATACAAGCAACATAGGAGGAGTCAGTTCTGGTGCACAAACTTTCAGGACAATTGGAGGAATGCCATTAGGGCCAGGAGACTTTTTTTTGTTTGTTTGTTTCTAATTTGGACAGTATTTTTCTGATCTCTTTCTGGCAGTTGTGCATTGGAAGTAAAGTGTGAAACCAGAAGATTGGCTTTTTCTGTGGGTTATGATGCCATAGAGCCATCTGGGTACGATAGGAGTAGGAATAGTCAACAGAAGTTACGACCAATTGCCTTGGTGAGAGACCAAAAGGCTCGGCTGCTGTTTGGACAGGTTGCTAGTTTCCTGCTTTATGCTCTTTCGAACTCTGTTTTGAAAACATTGATAGTTTTTTTTGCATCTATTTTGGGCTTGAGTATAAGCTCTAAAGTATGGTGGAGTTTTTGATTTGAGCCAGTTATGGTATGCTTGATTTTTCATTTGTACAGCCTTGTCACATCTTTGAAGAACTAGGGTTTAGTTAGGGAACAGCAGTTCAGAGTAGTGTGGGTAATGTATGTTTCCATTCCAGTGAGGATTACTTTGATAAGTTCTGTGCATATGTTTGGATTGGAAAGCCAGAAGCAATAGGCTAACCATAGGAATGAGGCATAGAAGTTGTGGAGGCTGTCCCACATGGAACTGTTATAATGCCAAACTACTTTTCTATGGGAGTGGCTGTATGAGCGTTGTTGCATGGGGATGAGATGAGCACTAGATTGTGGTGAGAATTACCTGGGGGGGGGGCACTACATTTACTGTGGATATAGAAAGGTTGTTGGTGAGGAAGAGATCTAGGATGTTTGGGAAGTGGTTCGGGTTATCTGGTATTCTGGTTGTCATATGATCAAGTTTGTGTAGGGTCGATGATGAAAATTTTTCAGCATCTCTGCCCTACAAGATCTTTACAACTGGAAGAGGAAAGCCAGTTGGTGTCAGTTGTCCAAATTCAGCATTCTGATTATTGAAGGGTCCAGTAAACAGTCGTCATCATCATTATCAGCCATTGTCAATTTTGAAGGCCTTTCTAAGATTACTCCAAAACTGTCTGTCCATGGCTCTCTTATCCCATGTCACTCCTGCAAATCCGATGATATCATCAATCCACCATAATTTAGGACAGCATTGTGGTCGTTTTTCCTCTTATGGAATCCAATCCAGTACTTCTTTTGTCCATCGTTGATCTTGTCTTCGAGCAATATGCTCAGCCCATTGCCACTTCAGATGTTTCACTCTTCCTATGATGTCAAAGACTTTGGTTTGATTTCTTATCCATGTATTCCTTTTGTGATCCAATCTTGTGATACCAAGCATACTTCTTTCCATACTAAATTGTGTTGTTCTTAATTTTTCAATTTCCTTTGCGTTCAAGGCCCATGTTTCACAGCCATATGTCAGTATAGGAAGAATACATTGGTTAAAAACTTCAGGTATAATGGTAGTTGGCTTTTGAATATTGAATGTAATTTTCCAAATGCTTCCCACCCAAACATTGTGCGCCTTTTAATTTTGTCCATGATATTTTGTTTCATTGATATCCTTTTCCTAAGTGTATGTAATGATCTACTTGTTTAATTTCCTCATTATTGATTATTATTATTTCTAATTGGACATAGCTATTGAACATAACTTGAGTCTTCTTTAGGTTTATCTTTAGGCCAGCTGTTTTGCTAGCAATTTGGAGTTCATGAATATGAGTCTGTAATTCATGTGCAGTTGAAGTAAAGATAACTATGTTGTCTGCAAATCATAAATGGCTTAAATATCTTCCGGTTATCTTCAGACCTTTCCCTTCACAATCAAGAAGTTTGAATATTTCTTCTAGGCATGCTGTGAATAGTTTTGGTGATATTGTGTCACCCTCTCTTATACCTCTCTGTATTTTCATAGTAGAGATGTTTCCATTGAAATGAATTACTGCTGTGGCATTGATGTATGCTGATTTGATAGTCCTGATGTATGGCTCCTCCACCTGTTGGTTTTGTAATTCTTTAAATATTGCACAAATTTTAAGTGAATCAAAGGCTTTCTCATAGTCAATAAAACCAAAACATAGTGGTAATTGATATTCATTACACCATTCAATAATCTGCTGTACAACTGAATATGGTCCATTATACTAAAACCCCTTTAAAAGCCTGCCTGTTCTTTGGTTGTGCTAGGTCTAGAGTCATATAAAGCCTATGAACTAAGACTTTTGTAAACACTTGTAAACCACTGATAGGTCAGTGGTTCATCAAGTCTTCTACCTCACCTTTTTTATGTATCAGAATTAGGGTAGCCTTCTTCCATATTCTTGGTACATAATTTTTCTTCAAGTATAAAGTAAATAGTTTTGCTAAGCGTTTGTAGATTATTTCTCTACCTGTTTTTAGAAGTTCAACTATAACTCCATCCTCACCTGCAGCTTTTCCATTTTGCAAGCTTTGAATGCTCCACATAACTTCTTCTTCTGGTAGAAACTGTGGTACTTCAGCTGTACTTGTCTTCTTGTTCTTCATTATTATATTCATCCTGATATAATATTGAGTAAAATTCTTCAACTCTTTTTGCTACAGCATATCTATCTCTGGTGATGGTCCCATCTTGTAGTTTGACTACAACCATCTGTTTGTTGCTGTTCATCAATTGCTGTTTGTGTTTTTTGAGACTACGGTTGTTTTCAGTTGTTTGTTGTATGAATTTACAATTGAATTTTTTAATTTCTTTTGTGATACGTTTTCTGATCGTTTTGCATAATTCAGTGTATTAAATTTTATTCTATAGATTATTTGATTGTTTCATTTCTCTTTGTTTCTTCATTAGCTGTTTTGTTTCTTCAGAAATTTTGTCTTGTTTCTGTTCTGTGGTAGCAGCTATTTCAAGTGAGCATTGTAAAAGGTTTTGGGTAATAATGTCATTACTTTCTGATTGTCATCTATAATAAGATGTTTAAATCTATTGTTTTCGTTTGTGTTTGAATATATCTTTTGAATATATGTTGAGTTTGTGTACATCTATGTTTTGCTGTGATCTTTGAACCATTTTTGGCAGTTTATTTGGATTTTACTGCATACTATATGATGGTCATTTCCAATGTTGAAGGTGTTTATAACAATACAGTCTTGAAAGATGTTTTTCTTATTGCTGAGAATAAAGTCAATTTCATTAGCTTTTCCATTTGGACTTTTCCGTGTCAACTTTTCTATGTGTTTTTTTCTTTAAAAAGGAATTCATGATATACAGGTTTTCTTTTTCTGCAAATTTTATTAACTTTCACAAAGTGCTGCATGACACAAATTTCCCATTGTGCTTTCATCTGAATGTTGTATACCAATTCTAGCATTAAAGTTTCCCATTACAATTCTGAAATGATGTTTTTCTTTATTGTAGAGTCAGGACACATCATGATAGAAGGCTTCAATTTTTTCGTCAGTATGATGTTGTTGGTGCATAGACTTGGATGATCTTAAGAGTGTATCTTTTTGAGATTTGAACAATAATACTTCCTATTCGATCGGATATACTGTCAAATTCTATTATGTTGTTCTTCCGTTTTTTTGTTGATCAAGAATCCAACTCCACTGATTCTTTCCTTATCTTGGCCTCTGTAATATAATATGTCTCCATTTTTTAATTGAAGAATTTCTTTACCATTATGTCTAACTTCACATAGTCCAAATTTGTCCCATTTTAGTCAATTTTGTCTAGTTTCGAATGGCCACATGATCTGGTTACCTGGGGATTCTTAGCACCCTCTGCCTTCATGTTTAACTGCCTGCTGCCATAGGTGGTAACAATCCGGCCTCCAGGGAACGAGGGCATTTTATTTCTGTCAGATTCATCTTGGAAGGTTCGACCATAAATTCACCATGCTGGCGCAGTGCGGGTTGGTGAATGGCAATATTTTCACATGGGATCGCCAGTCCCAAAACCACTGGTCCACTGCTCTTTATTCAATATATTCAGAGCTGCCCTGATATCCAACAGATGATAGGCTGTTGGATATCAGTTTTCCCCCATCTGCCACCTAGGGGACATGCTTGGTAGCCTGTCGGAGCCCCAATAAACAATAGATTATTGTATATGTCTGACCACTCCTGCCTTTCTGATACTGACTCTAATTTCCATTAATGTCTCTGCTGAATATCCCCACCTTTATGCATTCCATCTGTTTGTCCTTGTATCCATCTTCCTCCTGTCCTTCTTCAACCTTCTTCACAATCTCTCTCTCTCTTCCTTAGCTACACTAACTACACCTTGATTCTTTGCTCTCTCAGCAAGAAATACTTTTTCCTACTTTCCAGCACCAAACCAATTCAAATGCAATCCATCAACCTTAAACAATTTCAACTTCACTTCAGATAACTCCATCAATTTACAAACTTGAATAACCATTGACTCAACTATCTTGTCATTCATTATATGTCTTTTCTTTCTCAATTCACTATTATCATATCTAGGCAACACACTTACCACTTTTCCGATAACACTATTTTCCATTACCATTCTTAATAATTTACTCCAATCATTATCCATATTACTTTTACCACATTCAAGTAATTTGTGTACCCAGAAGTACAACTAATTCTGATGCCATTCCTTTCCATGCAAAGCATTGATTATTTGTTACAAAGCTCTGCCTGGAAAACATGTTTCATGAAGCCTGTTATTCACAGCATCTCAAATGAGTGAATCCTCCTATAATGCTATACAATTCTTCTTTGACACTCATTTATGAATGCATATTATTTATGCAGGCCAGCATGGATTTGTTTAGGGATGTGCTTGTTTTAGTAATCCGGTTACATTTCACAGTAGAGTAACAAGAGCAGTGGATGAGGGTGAGTTATACAGTCTTTTTTTTTTTTTTTTTTTTGCAAAGATATTTCACAAAGTGCTGCATGACACATTGGCTTTTAAATTACAACATATGGGTTTGGATATCAGTAACTGGCTTTCTAGTACATATCAGAGAGTTGCATGTAGAGGAGCAGTACAAGCAGTAGTAAGATCACAAGTGGAGTTCCACAGGGTTTAGTGCTGTATCATTACTGTTCAGTTCACAAAACTACAGGAAGATATTCAGTTCTTTAGAGATTGATGCGAAGCTTGGGAGGGCTATTAGTTATAGTGCTGATGTTTTGTATCTTGAAAATAATTTGAATAAGCCAGAAAGGTGGAAAAATTAAAGGGGATTTCAGTTTAATGAAACTAAATGTAAGGTTCTGAATTTGCAATCCACAGATGCAATGCTTCATATTCACTTGGGAAGTATACTAAAAGAAGTGGAAAAAGCAAGGGATCTTACGGTAATTCTGGATAGAACTTTGAAGTTCAAAAGACATACTGCAAAAGTTGTGAAGACATCTCAAATAATCGCTGCAGTATTGAGGAGAAGGACATTGATCGTGATAGATGGAAGGGTGGTGATCCTATTGTATAAAGCTTTGATCAGACCACATCTGGCTTTCTGTGCTCAGATCTGGTCACCAGGATTGGAATGGGATGAAGGAACCTTGGAGAACATATAGAGGTGGATAACAAAAATTATATTGTGATTATTATTATTATTATTAGCATCCAATGGCCCCATGGAGTCAAAGAGTCATCTAGGAGGGAGCCCCTTTATCATTTACCTCTCAGACAATGCATTCTAATCATTCACAAGTACACATGCAAAATACCCCCTTAACAACTTGTACATCTCTATCATATCACTCCTCCTATCCACTAGACTGTAAATGCATATTCTCAGCTTTTCTTCATATTTAACATTCTAGAGATCAGAAATACCTTTGTCAGTCGGCTCTAGATCCTTTCCAACACATCTTCATCCTTTTGAAAACCAGATGACTTCTACAAGTCAGTATCCACCACATCATTCCCAGAATGCATTGTGTTGTCCTCACAAGTTTGGCAATATGTCCTCTGAATTTTAGATCCTTATCTGCCATCACCCAAAGATCCCTTATTTTCTCCAAAAATACATCCCACCAAGCATAAATTCTATATCCCATCTTTGTTTCCCAAATTTTAAAACCTTACATTTTGCAACATTGAACTGGCGCCCCCACTCCTGTACCCATTCACTCAATCTATTGAAGTCTTCTAGTAAGGCCAGAACATCTGCTCTACTCCTTATAGTTCATCTCAATTTTGCATCATCTGCAAACAACTGAATATCCCCATTCAAATCTCCCCCAATATAATTAACATACAGGTTAAACAGCAATGGCCCTAAAACAGAGCCCTGAGGCACACCACTAGTGACTTTCCTCTTCCAGGATATTGCTCTCCATACACAACTTGCTGATAATTATCAATAGGCAATGTCCAATCCAATGAACTAGTCTGATATCCAACCCCATCCACTGTAGTTTGAAATATCAACTTATCATGCAGTAATCATCAAAAGCCTTTGCAAACTCTAAGTATACTACTGTGTATTCACTCCTTTGCCCAATGAAGCTGTCACCCTATTCTAATAATTAAGTAGATTACTAAATCATGACCTCCATTTAGCAAATTCATGCTGTCCATCAAAGATAATATCACTGTTGTCAACCCAATTCTGGATCCTGGTTCCCACCAGCCTCTCCAACACTTTAACCACAACAACCGACACACAGATAGGCCCAGTGCTTTTTTTTTTTGCTGGTATGCAACGGTACACAGTAGCGGCACCTTTTTTCTTAAGTTTTTAAAAATTTGTGATTTATTGACAGCAAAATGTATTATAAATATTCCAGTAGATGGTACTGTGTTCATGAATTGAATTTTCAGTTTTGAATACTCATAAGTTGGTACCATGCTTTCCTGTTTCATAGGTTGGTACACAACCGAAAACAGGAAGTTGTGTTCACTTCCGATTACTTCCAACATCAGTTTATCGGTTCTATATTCACTCTCCAACAGGCAGGTGTTCACATGAGTTTTGAATTAATCTAAGTTAAATCAGTGCAATCATTGTTCAGAATTAATAAAATAAGTAGTTACTTTATGCCGATGAGTAAAAAAAAGAAAGGCTGAAGAAGCAGAAATTGTTGAATCTACTTGTGATCCTATAAAACAGAAAACTAGCACCGAAAATATACTTGGTGAAGAGAATCACGAAACCAAGACCGAAGATCCACATGGTCAAAAGGAAGCAGATTCTGATAATGATTGGCCGAATTGTCTGTTAGTGACATGGTGAACAATGTGGAAGGAGTGGATCGTTTTAAGAGCTTCATAGACAAATTTTATGTGACTTATCATGCTTCACCTAATAATGCTAGGGAACTACAGGAATGTGCAGCGACTCTAGAACTTCAACTTCTTAAAATTGCCAGAATTTTAAGCACTCACTGGGTTGCATCTAGCTTTCGCACTGTTTCTGCAGTGTGGCAAGACTTTGAAGCCCTCGTCCATCACTTTCTGGAGGCAAAAGAAGACAGTAGAAGAAGGGAAAAAGATTCTTTAATAGGACCTTTTAAGATAAATAACGTCATGCCAGTTCGTTCTTGATTTGGGTCTTATGTATGATGCTCTCCAAGAACTTAGTGAACTAAATCTAGATTTACAAGAGAGAAATATTGACTTGTACAAGGCAGACAGGAAGATAAAGAATACAGTTCAACTTTTTGAAGAAAGAATTGAAAATCCTGGTAAATCCTGGTCTGTATTACAGTATTTCTCTTCAAAGTCAGAAGAACATGAAGTTCAATGGGATTGAGCTCCACAAAAATGAAAGACATAGTCCTGCAATAAGTTCATCTGCTTTCTATAAAATTCTCAAAGAAGTTGTTGGAAAGTGTCTGCTTGAAGGAGATGATGCTGATTTGCCTTAATGTGCTAAGATTTTAGATTCGAAGTATTGGCCAGAAAATCCTGGAAAGCACATCTGACATTCGGTGAAGCTGAAATTAAAAAGTTAGCATGCAGATTTCACTTAAATGAAAAAGAAGCAGTTCATGGTTTCCATGAATATCTTCAAGAAAATAAAGTCACGGACATACTACTTCCTTTAAAGCACACTTCAGACACAATTGCAATATCTTCCAGTGAATGCGAAAGGGGTTTCCCTCAGATGAATCTTATAGTCACTACATCTAGGTCATCTCTGTTTGTACAGACAGCTCTGCACTGATGTTCATCAGGATAGTAGGACATCCTCTCACTCAGTTCAACCCTAGTAAATATGTAAACTCATGGCTGCTCCGAGGGCATCATTCTGCAGTTGATACCAAAAACAAGAAGCAATCTAGAGACAACGAGGGTATATTGGAGGATATGTTAAAAGTGTAGAAGTTGCTGTAATAACATCTTCATGTTAAGTACCGGCACCTTTTTTTCCAGAAAAAAAAGCACTGGATAGGCCTATAATTTGATGCTTCAGTTCTGTCTACCTTACGAAATGGCAAAATCTTGCTCTCCTTCCACTCCTTTGGAACTTCACCCAGTGCAAGACTCACATTAAACAAATATGTGAAGGCAGATGCCAGTTCCCTTGCACATTCATTCAAAATGTGAGGATATATTTTCAAGTAACACAATCTTATTAACATGAAGTTTGTTTAATTCCCAATATACCTCTTGCTCACTTACAGTTAATCTCTCTCCTCCTCATCATCAACTGCTCTCACCTCTCATGATGTCACATTCACAAGAATGAAAGACCTTTATGAAATAATCATTAAATATCTTAAATATATCCTCTGCAGCAGTTGTTCTTTCTCCAATCAATGTCATCCTTCCATAATCATCCTTTTTTTTGCTGTCATATTGAAAGAACTCCCTAGGATGTTTTTTGGCTTCATTAGCTTACTGCTCATACTTCACTTTTGCTGCCCTTACCAACTGGGTCACTCTCCTTGCTTGTTCTTTGTAATCCTCATGGAATTGATTATTGCCATTCCTCTTATGTTGTCTCCTTAATGCATTTTTCCTCTGTATCGCATGCTTAATCTCTTCATTCATCCATTTCACACCTACCTTATTTAACATTTTGACCCATGGAATACATTTAGACATTGCTCCTATGAGATAGTTCTCATTCCATGCTACACATGCAAGTTGTCTCACAAGCTTCTCGTAATCATCAGCATTGTAGTTTGACATATACTCTTTCTTCACAGAAGTTCTCCAGCTGCTGGCAACCATTCAGGTAATCACTTCATGGTCACTCTCACTAAGTGGAGGGTGATTTGACACCTCATTTATAATAACATCCTCTAACGAGATGGTCAAATCCAAGAACCTTAATCCATGTGAGCCCTCTGTTACATACTCTCTGAGGTAGTTGTCTCTCTATAGAAACTCATTTTCTTTACTCCCAGTTGCTATCTCATCATCCCAGTCCATATTGCCATAATTAAAATTGTCCATAATGATTACCCTTTTCTTATTTGCTTGGCTAATTTGATTATACATTTCATGATTATTATCATCCACATTACCAGGTCTATAACAACATCTGACTAAGTATTTCATTCTATTCACCTCTGTCTCACACCATATGCCTCAAAACCACAGCAACTATTTACCTCTTGCTTGTATTGACATAACTCTTTCTCTATCATGAATAGCACTCCCCCTACCTTTTTTTACCCTTTCTATCTTAATGAAACACATTATACCCTCTCATCTCTATTCAGGATGTCATCCTTGTCCAACCATGTATCACTTATTCCAACAATTTTTGGGTGAACACTTGCCATTCAAGATATGAGATATCAGACACACCGATATCAGAACTGTACTATATTGGTTATGAGGATAGATTGACAGACCGCAATGTTTGGTGGACAGAAGACAAAGAGGTGGATATGATTGAGATTTTTAAGCTGTTGAAGTGCTATTATCTTAACACTGGGGGAGAGTTTTCATATGTTAGAAGAAGGGGAAAGAACAAGGACTAGTGCAGCCATCCCTGGTCTTTGTTCTTCACCCTTGGGGTGAAGAACAAAGACCAGGAATGGCTGCACTAGTCCTTGAAATTCATTGCCTGAGAAGGTGGTGAAGGTGCAAATGGTGAATGAGTTTAAGGAGGGTAAAATAGACTACATTTTGGAAAATTATGGAGACAACTACCGTTTTTGAGTAAAACTTTCGTTTAATATTAACCAAAATCAACACTCAACGTTTCGATCTTTATATCACGATCATCTTCTGGAGCATATGCAGTATATACAGAAAAACAAGCTGCAGTACAATCTACATGGTTTTACTAAAGTTACTAACCAGCCGTTATAATAATTGTTGGCCTGACGCCTGGTGGAAAAAAAAAATCAACGCTAGAGTCCTATTATTATTATTATCTATTGGTTACAAAATTACATTGGACTGGAGTGCAACATGTTTATATATATATATATATATATATTCAAAACATGATTATACAGATAAATTTCAACCAGTTGGTATGGAATGGTTTCCAATACTAGCTGGAGGTTGCTTAAGGTCCTAAAGTATGCTGGGTACCAAGTATTAAGTAGGCTGAATATGTGCCATCCAGATTCTTGGAATTTTCATGCTGCCATTATTGTTGATATTAGGGTGGTTAATCAGAATTTCACAGGCTTCTTTAAATTTTCTTTCATACCAGGTTTTTGTATGGTGTAGATGGCTCACCACCGGTATTTCCACAGACAATCACAAACATCCATCCCCATGGTGGGATTCAAACCCACAGCCTTTTGGCTGGAGAGCAGATACGCTAACTACTCGGCCAACCAGGCCAACCTTACCCATACTATACACTGATCATGTCAAAATTTTGAAGTAAGACTAGTTAAATGTGAGAACTAGAGCAGCCAATGGCCAATACCCACACACTATCCATCTCCAAATGCTAACATACAGAACTAATTTTTCATCTTCCATCATTCCATCCATCTCTATTCTTTGGAACAATCTCTTCTATACTGTTTTTGCCACTGAGTACAACTTCCCACTCTTCAAAAAATATATCAATAGCCCACTTACCCACACGTCTCTGTAGTATTATATTTCTTTTGACCTTGTGTGGGATCGTCATAAAAGACAAAGAATCATTACTTTTACTTGTCCAAGAGGTAACATCATAACAAAAATTCAAAGTAAATAACTCATCTGGCTTGGTCATATCAGCAGATCTAATGGTCTCCCAATATAAGTACTTGAAGGGTTTATTCCAGGAGCAATTTGAAAACGAGGCAGACCTAGAATGAACTTAGATAGACAACATAAAAATTTAGACAAGGAGCACTTAGAGCTGAAAGCTAAGTGTCCATCAAGGACTAAGTGGAAGATTTCTGTGAAAAATATTTATAGATATCTACTTGGCATTCCTATTGTAGTCTAAGAGAAGAAGAAAAAGAACAATAAAGCCAACAGCAAGAACACAAACCAACAAAATTATGCTAACAAATACTATTGAAGAACACTTTTAATCAAGCCTAAAAATGAAGCACTGTTAAAAGAAAAGAAAAAAAAGTCACACTAAGCAATTTAAAAGTATTCTCATAGCACATATCAAAACCACTGCTATATTCACTCACTCACAAGAATACTTCTGTTATTTAATATTATTTAACCATTAATCTTGAGATTAATGTAAATACCATTTTAACATCAAGTTCATATTTGTGGTCTTTTTTATACAGTGTCTGAAGATCCAAATCAAATATATTGTTCAAGTAGGAAGAAAGATTTAATTTTGAATCCCCAAGAAATGTTAGTGTAAGTAATTTTATGATCATAATGCAATAAATTAATTTAGAGAAATAACTCTAAATTTATTTCATTTTTCTAAATATTAAAAAAAAATGCTATTTTAGATTACTTTTATGCCTTGTAAGTAAATTATTTTGATAATATATATACTGTTCCATATAAATCAAAATATGAGTCATAAGAAAACATGACTGAGATAAAGAGCCTCAGATTTTCTATTAGATTTATTATTTCATATTAGTCTCTTAGATTTTCTATCTTTCAGTTTCTTATTCGGCTAAGAAATAATGTTGGACTCAATATCCACTTAATTTGAATAAGAAAACATTATTATCTTTATCTCCACTCATTGCATATATTAAAAGAGCCTCTCTCTCTGAAACATAGTGCTCTCATTAAATTTCACCTTAAATTTGATTATTGTTTTTGGTACCCATGATATGCTCATATAGTGCATTCCACTTATCCATCACTCTCCAAGCACACATTTTCTACTCCTCACTTCCTTACTCATACCTTCCTTGTATAAATTCAGGGATGACGTATTGTTCTGTGTCTTTCATCTTCTACCCTGCAATAAATCTCCTCTGTGTTAATGTGGTACGTGCCCTCACCAACTTATATTATCATTATTATTATTAACACCAGACTTCAACGGAGTCTAAAGACTCATTGCGGGAGATAAACACTGTTACACACAAAACTCATGAAACCGTGCTTTAAACTCATTCAATATCTGCTTTCACCACAATGTTAGGCAAAACATTCCACTGACCAACCACTCTTTTCCTGCTATTCATAAGACTTTGCAAACTGCATTCCCTCCACCTATAAATAATAAATTACGTGAAAACCACAGTAATTAACTTCAATGAAATAAAAGTACAGATAGTTCGTACTGAAAATAACAGTACATCATCAGTGTAGACAACAAGCAATTCAAAGGAATGGAATATAAAGTACATAACAGTCGTCGAATTACCAATTAAAAACTGTTGCCGCTTGCTAGAAATTAATAGTAATAAAGAATATTATTAAAATTATTCTTAAAAAGTATTTTTTCGATGGCTACATAAGATAAGAATCTCCCAAACTTTTGAAACAGAGACAATTGTTTCAATTCAGATTTGGCTATGTAAAAGGACTTTGCAGCTTTCTTTGAAAAGACGTTCATATTTAAACTTGCATCTATGGAGAAGATGAGCTTTATCCCACTGGATATTGTGTTTAGTGTCAGTACTATGTTGTGCCAGACCTGACTTTTGAGGTTTCATGTATTCGATATAATATTGATGTTCATTTATTATTTTTTTCACAGAACTGCCTGTTTGTCCAAAGATTAGACTTAAAGATAAAGATTCCCTCAACCTGTCTTCATATCCTACATCCCAAAGACCAGATACAACTTTAGTCAGTCTTATCTAGACCCTTTTCAATATATCCTCATCACCATGAAAACCAGAAGACCAAATCTGTGCACAATAATCCATAGAGGCTTGATCAAGGCCTTGTACAGTGGAACCAGAACCTCTTTATTTCTACAAATTAAGATCATCTGCATCATTTCCATAATCTGATGTAATGTCTTGAGAAAACTAGCTGTTTGGCTTTTCATTTTAATTGACAACATTGAATTGACAGTTCCATACTATTGCCAACTCATACAATCTGTTCAAGTCCTCCTGTAATGCCACAATGTCTGCGTGTTTCCTCATCACTCTCCTCAGTTTTGCATCATTTGCAAACAGTTGTATATCACCAATTAAATCTATCCCAATATCATTAATATACAGATTAATAACAATGGTCCCAAATCTCACTCTTGTGGTACACTACTACTAACTTTCCTCTTTTGATATAGTGCCCCCCCCCCCCAATACACAAATTGCTGATACCTATCCAAATCACTAGGCTATCATCCAATCCCAAGTGCTTCAGTTTAGTGACCAACTCGCGGTGTGGCAATCTACCAAAAGTCTTTGCAGAATTTAAGTATGCTACTATACATATATGCATCTCCCTTGTCCAATACATTCATCACCTTGTTATACGACATAAGCAAGTTGGTAAAACATAAACCTCCCTTTAACAAACCCATAGTGACAAGCACAAAGAATACTACGGTTATCAACCCACTTTTGTATCCTATCTCTCACCGACCCCTTCCGTATCTTAACTACAGCTTCAAATATACAGATTGGCCTATAATTTGTTGCCTTAGCCTTACCACCACCTTCATGAGGTGGAACAATTTTGCCTTCCTTCCATTCCTTTGGGACTTGTGCTGTTGCAAGACTCTTAAAGAGATAAGCAAAGGCTGATGCTAATAACTCCCTGGAACATTCCCTCAAGACACATAGTGATATATCATCAAATCCTATTGCCTTATTGACATCTAGCTTACTTAACTCCTTATATACCCCTTGCTTGCTCACCAAGTCCTCTCTCATTTCATTCTCTACATTTGAACTTCTGATTTCACTCGGAAAATGAAACACCCTGATGAACTGCTTACTGAGCAGTTCATCAGGGTGTGTCCTTTGCAGCAGTCACCAATCTCACACTTTCGTAGATTAACAGCATCTTACCATAGTCATTCTTCCTTTTACTTGCTACATATCAAAAAACCTCATAAGGGTTTTTCATAGCCTGATTTGATAATTTCTGCTCATACTGCACTTTGCACATTCCCTTACCAACTGAGACACACTCTAATGGCCTGCTTTTTATACTCTTCGTGTAACTAATTATTACCATTATTCATCTTCTGCTGCCGCAAACGTGCGTTCCTCTTCCAAATTTCATGCTTAATCCTCACATTATTTCCTTACTGCTGAACTCCTCATTTCATGCTATAGCTCAAAGCTGTGTTCTAAACTTTTCATAATCACCGGATTATGAAAAGCTTTCCTCACAGAAGCCTTCATATGGCTAGCCACGACTCATGTGATCACTTCATGATCATTCTCTCCAACTGAAGAAATTGCAAAACCCACTCACAATTACATCCTGTGATGAAATTATCAGATCCAAAACTCTTATCCTCGCATGCCCTCCTTTACTACCTGATAGTTATCTCTCAAGAAATTCATTTTCCTTATTCCTAGATGCCATCTCTTCATTCCGATCTATACCACCATAATTAAAATCACCCATAATATTGTCTTTTCCTTGTTCACTAACCGAAGTTGCTTGATCATATTACCTTTCCTTCTCTTATCCACCAGTTGGCTCTGTAGTTCATTCTCTCAGTCTCTTCTTATATCCAACATTCCAGAGATGTGATACAACCTTATTTACTCTTCTCATTTTTGAAATCTCTTAATTTCCCTGCAAAGGTACTGACCAAGAGCAGTCTAATATATATATATATTTATATGTATAATATTCATCAAAGCTTGATTGGCTTCCTCAGTCTTAAGAAAAGGCTGGTTATATTCCACTAATTCGAGCCCTGCCCAAAGGCCTATGAGTTGTGGAAATACTTTCTGAAAATGAAAGCTGTGCCAAACAAAGCAGCCTTTTGCAGCTGCCCAATTTTTAATCCATCTAACTCGAGTGCTTCTAGATGTTCTTTCAATGTTTTAGGGATGGCACCTAAAGCACCTACTATTATGGGAATAACTTTCATTTTCCTTTGCTATATATATAAATGTTGTATTTTTTGAAAAAATACGTTTTGTTTCAATTATGTGTGGCAATTTTTACCTGTAATTTCCAGTCTTTTAGATACTTCAATGAGTATTACTATACTCTTCCTTTAATGAATAAAGGCTGTTATAAGCTGAAACTAATTATATTATTCTCATTAAAACTTTATAAGTTATCTCGGTTTAAGTCATTAAATCTTTTTTAAAAATGTATCAAAACAACCGAGTAGAAGTCAATAATTACATATATATATTTATTATTATTATTATTACGGGCAGCTCCAAGGAGTCTTTAGACTCATCGAGGGAGGCTCATCGAGGCCCAGAACATCATGCCAACAACTATTCAGCTTCCACACGGTATCTATCATACCTTGCCTTGAACCCACTCACAGTCATGCCGCCCACAACAGACTCTGGCTACTTATTCCACTCATTCACCACTCTCCATGCAAAAAACCTAGTTCTAACACCTTTGCTAACCACACTCTTGCCCAGTTTCCATAGATGGCCCCTAGTCTTCCCACCACCAGACCTGTTCCTAAAAATATCCTCTGAGAATTGGTCATACCTTACTTTGGCCAAACTGAGAAGTCAATCGAGTTATGCATTGAGGAGCACAAGAGAGAGACGTCACTTACAAGAGAATGCGAGCCAGTGCTTTGTCTAGTCATGTTCTGTTCTCTGCTAATTCTAAAGAAGAAAAGTCTAGCCATATAGTCCTATGGGACAACTCTAATAACATTTTCTCTTAACATGAAGAAGTAGAAAGGAAGATAATAGAATCAAAGGAAATCATTCTCAACCCCCCTACATCTCAACAACAACCTGAGTTACAATCTTTCAGACTGTCACTGTGCTGTGGTCAAATACTGACATTCACGAGATGCTATATGCATGCATACGCCCAACAATGAAGCTAACGAGGGAACAATTTTGAATGTGCAGACTTCAACATTGAAATACATATACACTAATTTTCCGTATTGTTTGCAGTTATTTCCTCTGTGTTTTTACTGGTTATTTCTTCGTTTTAAAATGCACCTGATGAAGTCTGATACAAGCTGAAACTAGTTGTGTAGTACTAATAAACTTTGTTTTTTTCATTTCTCTCGGTTCTAGTCATTCAATCTTTTTATAAAAATGTACGACAACCGAATAAATCAAGCTTCACACACACACACACACACACATATATATATATATATTTTTTTTAACAAGTTGGCAAAAATCCTGAAGAAATATATACACTGCTCAAAAAAATTAGGGGATATTTTAGTTTCTGTTGGATAATTATAAATTTCTGCAAATAATTATAACTATTGGGTACTTTATACATGAATAAATATTTCTTACTTATGGATAGGGTATAATTGATAAGATATTGTTTAAATAATCGATATTTATTACAAATTCAACAAATTATACATTTTAGTGTGAAATAATTTTAACAAGAATAGCCCAAAATGCTTTTGTTAATTTTTAATAGGGCTATGATCTCCATTAACAGCAGTACATCTTGATTGCATGGACCAGATAAGATGATGGAACACTTCTTGTAGGATATATTAAGCACCTCTGTGGCGCAATAGGAAGAATGACGGTACGTTGTGCCCTTCGATTAGAAAAGGCCTAAGTTCGATTCCCATCGTGATGGGAGGAATCTTTATATGGAATCTTTTTCAATTGAAGGTGAGTTAGCCAATCTCATACGGAATTAGCAGTGATTTTCTCCCGCATACAGACAAATTGACCCTTCAGAACACATGCAATTTACAGACAAAAAATACTTGTGGTGGGCAGTAGTGGCATTGATTGGTAGTAAAGGTTCAGTGTAGTGGTGGAGATGGAGAGTTGTACAGCAGATGTCCTCCCACGATGAGTCTTCAGACTCCTTGGAGGTATAACGAATAATAATATTTCCCCACTCTTCTGTGAGAGCAATTTTAAGCTGTTGAAGTGATCGTGGTGGCACCAGTCGAGCAGAAACACACCTACCTAAAGCATCCCTGGCATGTTCGATTGGATTACAATCTGGTGAACAGGCAGGCCATTCGTTCAATACCTTCTTCCTCCAACCATTCTTGTACCAAATTTGAACCGTGTGGACGAGCATTGTCATCCATAAAAACGAATTCTTGGCCAATTGCAGCAGCAGCATATGGATGAACTATAGATTCCAAAATCTCATCGCAGTACCTTTGGGCTGTTAAGAAACCGTTTCTGATAAAATAGAGATCAGTATGGCCATCTATACTTATTCCAGCTCATACCTTCAAACTCCCACCTTGATGTTAGGGTCTTTCATGAACAAACTGTGGATTATTTCTTGTTCCACTTTCATGCCATATCAAGATAAGTTGGTTATCTGGCTGCAGACTGAACCTGGACTCATCACTAAAAAAATACACGAACCCTGTCTTAGACTCTTATCACATCAACAGAAACCTTAGTTATAGTCTACTTGACTCACTAGTTCTGCTATTGGATACTGACGTACACGTGAACTCACACGCTTGCATATGAACAACAATAGAACTGCAGCACGGACTATAACGACAATTCAAACTTAACTTCAGTTTACAGGTCTGTTATTATAATGGCACAGTGAGTTTTTTTCATTTGCTTTAATTGTCCCACACCTGAAGAAGTCATTTTTGATGAAACATGTCATGAGTGTCATTAAATTAACTTGTCTGTTTCTCCATTTCAGTCAGTCAAAAAAACATGAACATATCTACTCACTGAGTAAATATAACTGATGATCATCATATTCCTTATGACAAGGATGCATCCCAACTTACAAAAGTTTATCAAAAAACCACCAGAAGCATTGGACTGTTCATTAATAGGCTTGTCTATTTAAAACTCTGTAAGTCCTTTTCAATTATTCCCAAATTCCTACAATTCAAGGTAATCATCATAACGGAAAGGGCGCATAGAATTTACAAAAAAAGCGAAGTTAGAACTCTTATTAAAACGAATTGGTGACATAAAACAAAATTTATCCTATCTCTCTTTAGGAAGAAACTCACTTTGGAAAACCGTTTAGCAGTATCTTTAGACCCCTTGTCATGGAACAACATAAAAGAGATAAGCATGCACCAGGCTTCAAGAACTCAGGACATCAATAAATCTAAGCCAATTAGGAAATTTAATTAACTCAGATTAACACAAGAATGATTCACACCTAATAAACATCATGAAGGCCTTAAAAAATTAGTGATAAACAAATCATCTTATATACCCTTGGTTTTGAAGAAGAGCATATTTTCTCAAAAGGTCTTACTTTTGTTCCTTCACCAAAATCCATCCCTAGAGAATTGCTTCTTATGAAGATAGAAAAAGGTAGCTCACTGCTTCCTACAGTAGACACGAATTTACTTTGTATGGAGACAATATTTGCAATTAACAACGCAAAACCTCCAATCAACAACATTTCTCCTGGTGAAAGACCATCAAAAAACTGAAAAGGAACAAAGATATTATTATCCTCCAAGCAGACAAGGGCAATGCAAAGGTCGTACTAAACTAAACAGTTTATTGCGAGAAAATCCTGGAGTTATTAGAATCATTTACCTACTCTGAACTAGATAGAAATCCAACGAGAGAGATACATAATCGAACAAACAATCTCCTTAAGATGCCAACAAAATTTCCAAGAAACAAATGTCTTTCTCTTCGGTCTTTACATCCACTTATTCCAAGATTATTTGGCCTTCCAAAGGTGCACAAAGAAAATTGTCTGCTCAAGTCAATAGTTGATAACATTGATTCACCAACATATAAATTATCAAAATATCTAGCATCCTCTTTAAAAGGTCTAGTAGGAAAATCTTCCTCTTATATTAAAAATTCAATGGACTTTGTTTCCAAAATTAAAGATATAAAGCTCAAGAATTCCAATATTATGATGAGCTTGATGTTATGGCACTTTTTACAAATGTTCCAATGCAAGATGTTCTCAGCATTTTAAAAAAAAATCTTTAAAAAGACATTTTTGCTCTTCTCTCACACTGTATTAATTTGGGGTATTTTAAGTTTGAAGAGAAAATTTATAAACAGAATAAAGGACTAGCTGTGGGCAGCCCCCTGTCTCCAATACTGGCCAACATTTTCTTCGAGGATTTCAAGGAAAAAGCCATCTCTTAAGCAACATTAAAACCTAGAACATGGCTCTGCTATGTGGACGATATACGAGATGGTATCAAAAGGTTTCGAAATTAGCTCTGTTTAAGAGAAATTACTTTATTTATCTATGTTTACGCACTATCACCTTCAAAATAGTCCCCTTGCATATCAATACAGCGCTCTCACCTTTCTTGCCACTTCTGGAATATGTCCTGGAAGTCTTCTTTTCGAACCATGTCAAGCACCTTCTGCGATTCGCACTGGATTTCTCAATGGTGTCAAAACAGTGACCTTTGAGCTGGATCTTCATCTTCGGAAAGAGGGCGAAGTCTGCAGGAGCCAAATCTGGCGAGTAGGGTGGGTGTGGAAGTGAGATCATGTTGTTTCTGGCGAGAAACTCGTGTGAGGAGAACTCGGTGACAGGGTGCATTGTCATTGTGGAGCATCCAGTTTTTCATGCACCACAGATCTGGTCGCTTTCGCCAAATGTCCTCCCTCAGATGCCTTAAAACCTGGCAGTAGAACTCGCTATTGACGGTCTGGCTCTTGAGGACAAATTCTCGATGCACAATGCTGCGAATGTCGAAAAAGACGATGAGCATGCACTTGGTCAAGCTGCGGACCTGCCTCACTTTTTTCGGTCCTGGAGATGATGGGCTCTTCCACTGCGAAGACTGTTGCTTTGTCTCAGGGTCGTACCCGTACACCCAAGTTTTGTCACCGGTAATGATCCTCGACATGAAGGATGGGTCATCCACGGCACACTGACGGAGTTCTTGACAGACTTTAATGCTGTGTTCCTTCTGCTCCTAGGTCATCAGCCTGGGGATGAACTTGACAGCAACACGGCGCATGTTCAAATCACACGTGGGGATTTCCTGGACTGTTCCATATGACACACTGACAATGGCAGCAATGTTGTGGAGTGTTCTCCGATGATCCTCATGCACAAGTTGCCGAATGGTTTCGACATTTTTGGGAGTTTAGCTCGTTGAAGGTCTTCCTGATCTCTCATTGTCTTCCAGTGATGTTCTTCCGCTCTTGAAGCACTCGTGCCACTCAAATCACCTCGAATGACTCATTGCAGCATCGCTGTAAACTTGCCAAATCATATCAAAAGTCTCTGTGGCAGATTTGCCCAGTTTCATGCAGAATTTCATGTTTGTTCTTTGTTCTTACTTGCTGTCCATGATGAAATCGCAGATGTGGTGAAGCAGGTGGTCAGAATAGCATCAGTTGCACAGCTCCCAATGTACACAGGACGAAGTCTTTTGGCACACTGACTTATGAAGGTAGGTGCTCCCTGTGACTGTGCATGCAGCCTTGTGCTGCCATCTGTTGGCATGTTACAAACCTAGTCTTGAAACTTTTTGATACCACCTCGTATTCTTTATTTGGGAGCATGGTGTTAAGAATCTTTACATCTTGCTAAATCATTTAAACAACTTCCACCAAGACATAAAATTCACCATCGAGATTGAAGAAAATGGTTCCCTTTCATTTCTAGACATGAAACTAACTAAGATGTCTGATTCTTGAAAATTCTCAACCTTCAGGAAATCAACACACACAGATAGATACCTACATGTGCATCCTCACATCACTATCCTGCACAAAAGTTAGGCATCATTTCCACATTGGCTTACTGCACGTGCTCAGTATTCTCCAATGAAGAACTAAAAAATGAACTAAAATATCTAGAAAGAACTTTCTCAAATAATGGATACTCTTCCAAAAACATCAAGAGGCAATATACCAGCACCACAGAGATTCCTAACAACCCTGGAAACGGAAGAATTTTGAAAAAAATTTAATATAAAATTGTTTTTCAATTCTTCCAAAACTAAGGTAAGTTCTAAGCCACCCAAAACAATCTCTTTAGTTCCTCAGTGTATATAAAGTAATATGTGATTGTGGGAGACCACACTATGTATGGCCAGACTGACAAGTCAATCCTCCTACGGCTAGAGGAGCACCAGAGAGACATTTCATACAATAGAATCAGAGCAAGAGCACTCTCAAGTCACATCTTATTCTCAATAAATGCAGATGATGAAGGCTGCGAACACGAAATAGATTGGAATGCAACATCAAACGTTTATATTTGTTGCGATGAAGTGGAACGTCGAATAGTTGAATCCAAAAGAAATTATCTTAGACTCTTCTCACATCAACAGCAACCTTAGTTATAGTCTACCTGAGTCGCATAGTTCTGCCATTAGATACTGGCATACATGTGAACTCACATGCTCGCATGTGAACAACAATAGAACTGCAGCACGGACTATAACAACAATTCAAACTGAACTTCAGTTTACGAGTCTGCTATTATAATGGCACAGTGTTTTTATGGGTTTTTTTAATTTGCTTTAAGTGTTCCCACACCTGAAGAAGTCATTTTTGAAGAAACATGTTGTGTGCTTCATTAAATTAACTTGTTGTCTGTTTCTCGGATTCAGTGAGTCAAAAAAAACATGAACATATCTACACACCGAGTAAATATAACTGATGATCATATATATATTATTGTACATCTTTACTCGTTAGAAATATTATAAAAATTAGTTAAATGACTATATACTGAGAATGAAAAAACAACAAGGTTTGATATTAAGATACAACTAGTTTCGTTGAATGATTCAACTTCTTCAGGTATCACAGGCAAAGAATTATACAAAAAATGACAGAGACTTGATATAAATACATCAACAGATCTAGTATAAAAGACAATAGTACATTTCAAAACAGGAATATGAGCTTGAGTTCCGATTAAAGTTGACTGTGCATGAGCTGCCACGAGTGCGCCAATACTGAACAGTGGCAATGTGTGTGCATCAGAGAGATTGAAACTATGGCTGTTGTTAATATGTGATTAATCTAGTGAATTTTTTCTGGATTCGATCAGCTTTCTTTCACGTTCATCATAACACACATGGATATTAGAAGTCTTTGGCCAGTCTATGAGGTGTTGGCAGCCTTCATCTGAGTTAATAGAGAAGAGAACGTGGCTAGAGAGAGAGCGCTGGCTCTGGTCCTATTGTGGGGATCACTAAAAAATGTCTCTCAGGTATTCTTCTATATGCAAAAGGATGGATTTAGCTGTCTGGCCACAATATGGCTTTCCACAATCGCACAAAAATCTTGTAGACTCCTGGATACTGAGTAGGGAGATGTTTCAATTTAGGTTTACTTAGTATGGAGCGAAGTTTTGGAAACGTAGTGAAGCAAGTTCTGATGTTGAATATTTTAAGACATTTTGCTAGTTTTGGGGAGAGAGAGCTGATGTATGGCAATGAAATAAAAGCTCTAGGGGAGAAGAATCTTCAGTAGCAGTAGAGCAATGGGAAGAGAAAAATTTATCAATCTTTTTAAGAGAGAAACCATTGTTGACAAGTCCTTTTAAGAAAATTGAGTTAATTTTCAATTTCTGTTTCATCTGTAAGTAAAGATCTGGCTCGATGTGCTAGGGTTGAAATAATACCAAATTTTTACAGAGGATAGTGATGGGAAGAAGCATAGAGATATCTGTCTGTATGAGTCAGTTTCCTAAAAATAGAGATTTTTATATTATCAGTGCATCTCATAAGTTTTAAATCCAGAAAGGAGAGACAGTAGTTGGATTCCAGTTCGAAGGTAAAATTGATATTTTCATGAAACTTGTTGAGGTGGTCTAGAAACAAACTGAGGTTGTTGATACCGTGTTCCCAGATGAGGAATGTATCGTCTATATAACGATACCATATTTTTGGTTTAAGAGTAGAGGAATTAATTACTTTTTCTTCAAAAGCCTTAAGAAATATATCTGCAAGAATCGGAGAGAGCAGACTGCCCATTGCTAATCCTGAGTTTTGTTTGTAGATCTTTTTTTTGAATTTGAAATATCCTGAATTTACACAGTGAGAGAGTATGGAAAAGAATTTCTTGGATAGTTTGTTCTGAAGGAGGACTTCTTGAGTAGGTACGTTCGGGAAGAGAGAAACTATATCAAAACTTGCCATTAAATCTCTCCCAAAAACTAGCAGAACTTCTTAAAAAATTCAACATCAGAACTTGCTTCACTACGTTTCCAAAACTTCGCTCCGTACTAAGTAAACCTAAAGTGAAACATCTCGCTACTCGGTATCCAGGGGTTTACAAGATTTTGTGTGATTGTGGAAAGCCATATTATGGCCAGACAGCTAAATCCATCCTTTTGTATATGGAAGAACACCTGAGTGACATTTCTTAGTGATTCCTACAATAGGACCAGAGCCAGCGCTGTCTTTAGCCATGTTCTCTTCTCTATTAACTCAGATGAAGGCCACCAACACCTTCTAGACTGGCCAAAGACTTCTAATATCACTCGAAAGAAAGATTATCGAATCCAGAGAAATTTCACTAGATTCATCACATATTAACGACAGCCATAGTTTCAATCTCTCTCTGACATGCACTGTTCAGTATTGGTGCAATCGTGGCAGCTCACGCACATAGTCAACTTTAATTGGAACTCAAGCTCGCATTCCTGTTTTTAAATGTACTATTGTCTTTTATACTAGATTTGTTGATGTAATTTTATCATGTCTCTGTCATTTTTTGTATAATTCTTTGCCAGTGATACCTGAAGAAGTTGAATCATTCAACAAAACTAGTTGTATCTTGTTGTTTTAAGGATACTTGCGACATAAGACTGAATGATATAATCACGTAATCACAAGAAAGATATTTATTTAACCAAATATTTCGGTCTGGAAATAGCAGACCATCGTCGGTGGTATTACAAGAACAGTTTAAAAAAAAATATATATATATACAAGCTAGAATACTAACAATAGATCGTTGAAATTAGAACATGCCGCGTGATGTTATATCACTAAGTATGAAACGAAATATTTTGAAGTAGAAACATGATTGAATTTGCTATAAAAAAATAAAATAAAATAAAAATAAAAAAATTAATGAGTAATCTTGATTAGGCTTTCCCAGATTTTTGATATAGATATGCAGTCATTACGATTCAGGTTGGGATGATGGAGCAAGGCCTCCACGCTTTCCTTGAACAAACGTTCGAACCTATAACGGGATCTATGTAAGAGGCGCGTTTTGGACCAAAGGATGCTGTGGTCAGTTTCAATCCCGTGTTGAGCCAAACCAGACTTTTCAGGTTTATTGTGAAGAATGGATGATTGATGTTCTTGGATTCTTTTTTCAAGAGAACGTCCAGTCTGTCCAAAGTAAGAGAGATCACAGTTGCAAGGAATTTGATAAACTCCAGGAAGAGATAAAGTTGAGCGTTTGTCTTTAGGAGAAGGAAAATGAGAAGACAATTTGTTAATAGGAGAATACGTAGCTGTTAAATCATATTTCTTCAAAATTCTTGCGATAGGTTCTGAAATACCGGAGATATAAGGAATAGGTACTCGACGTATTGAATCTTTGTTGTTTTGTGGAGGATTATAAGATGTAAGAAGACGTTGAATACTTTTTTCAGAAAAGCCATTGAGTTTCATGTGTTGCTGGATAGTAGAAAGTTCTTTCTGTAGATAATCAAAAGTAGAACAATTAGTTTTGGCTCTTTTGATGAGACATTTTATAATTCCTGTTTTTTGACATGGATGATGGGCTGATTATCTACAGAAAGAACTTTCTACTATCCAGCAACACATGAAACTCAATGGCTTTTCTGAAAAAAGTATTCAACGTGTTCTTACATCTTATAATCCTCCACAAAACAACAAAGATTCAATACGTCGAGTACCTATTCCTTATATCTCCGGTATTTCAGAACCTATCGCAAGAATTTTGAAGAAATATGATTTAACAGCTACGTATTCTCCTATTAACAAATTGTCTTCTCATTTTCCTTCTCCTAAAGACAAACGCTCAACTTTATCTCTTCCTGGAGTTTATCAAATTCCTTGCAACTGTGATCTCTCTTACTTTGGACAGACTGGACGTTCTCTTGAAAAAAGAATCCAAGAACATCAATCATCCATTCTTCACAATAAACCTGAAAAGTCTGGTTTGGCTCAACACGGGATTGAAACTGACCACAGCATCCTTTGGTCCAAAACGCGCCTCTTACATAGATCCCGTTATAGGTTCGAACGTTTGTTCAAGGAAAGCGTGGAGGCCTTGCTCCATCATCCCAACCTGAATCGTAATGACTGCATATCTATATCAAAAATCTGGGAAAGCCTAATCAAGATTACTCATTAATTTTTTTTTTTTTTTTTTTTTTTTTTTTTTTTTTTTTTTAATAGCAAATTCAATCATGTTTCTACTTCAAAATATTTCATTTCATACTTAGTGATATAACATCACGCGGCATGTTCTAATTTCAACGATCTATTGTTAGTATTCTAGCTTGTATATTTTTTTTTTTTTTTTTAAACTGTTCTGCTATTTCCAGACCGAAATATTTGGTTAAATAAATATCTTTCTTGTGATTACGTGATTATATCATTTAGTTGTATCTTAATATTAAACCTTGTTGTTTTTTCATTCTCGGTATATAGTCATTTAATTAATTTATATATATATATATATACGGGAGTGTGTGTGTAGTTCAACCACAGATGTGAAATCCATCAACACTCATGGCAGAAGAAAGAGAATCCATTCCAATAATAGGGCAATCGATCTGTCTTGTGGGATGAATTTTTTTAATATTACATGCTGGAAAATTTGTTTTTCTTTTATGAACATTCTAGTTTTTAAAGTGGTCACTATTTCACTTCTTAGTGATGAATGCATACATCGCTTTATTCCTTTCTTCCCTTCAAAATGAATTCACTTTTCTTAGCACTGTGCCAGCTACAGTTCTCTCAACTGAGGGCAGAATATATAAATATACATATATATATATATATCAGTGGATCGCATAACCAGTTAGGTTGGGCGTGCTATCGTGTGGCTTATGCAACTCAGACTACAAATTTCACGTCTGTTTGATCTTGTGATTGCATTTTTATTGATGTATGAAAGTTTTGAGGGTATATAGCATATCACTGCTCATCCTAATAGGTTCAATGCAGTTAATTGTAGGATAACTTTTACTTATGAATCATCAATTAATATAATTTTAAATATGGAAATCATAAAGGTCACATGAACAATAGTCATGCTTCATGTGTGCCATTTATATGAGAAGCAAAGGGTTTATTTAAAATAAAGAGCCAATAGGCTTCATTTTGGCAATGTAAACATTATTTATATTAAGGGATATCAAATCCCACATTGTTTTAAAATTGAATAAGAAACTCAGAGATCGGAATCAAAGAGTTTCATGCCGAATCTAGCGACTATAAAAGTATCGGCGACTATGCGTAAGCTAAACACGTAGTCCAAAGTACGTAGTACAAACTACGACAACTCGTAGCAAAGATGGAGAAAGTTCTGATCGCTATTCTTAGTATTTCCCATAATGTAAAACCCATCTCCTAGGAGATGTATGATGTTATACATTATGGTGGGAGGTTACTACCCAGACCAGTTTCGATCTTTATTGAGATCTCATCAGTGAGTAGCTAGACCAAAGTAATACTAAGGGTATAGCAAAAAGAACTTATATGCTCTGCTATACGAGTTGTCAAAAAGGTGCACCCATAAATTATTTAAAATAAAGAGCCAATAGGCTTCATTTTGGCGATGTAAACATTATTTATATTAAGTGGATATTAAATCCCACATTGTTTCAAAACCAAATAAGAAACTCAGAGATCAGAATCAAACAGTTTCATGACAAATATAGTGACTATAAAAGTATCGGCGACTACCAGCATAAGCTAAAGCATGTAGTACAAACTACGGCAACTCGTAGCAAAAGTGGGGAAAGTTATTATTATTCCTGATACCTCCAAGGAGTCCGAAGACTCATCGCGGGAGGACACCTACAACTGTCTCAACCATTACACTGAATTTCTACTACGAATCATCTCCATCAAAGCCATCTACTGCCCACCTCCACCACAACTAGTATTTTTTGTCTGTAAATTATGTGTGTTCTGAAGGGCCGATTTTTCTGTACGCAGGATGAAAATCCCGAGTTTCCAGAAGAAAAAACCCTGCTTCCTCCGTATGAGATCAGCTTGATCACTATTCTTAGTATTTCCCATAATATAAAACCCATCTCCTAGGAGATGTATGATACTATATATTATGGTGGGAGGTCACTACCCAGACCAGTTTCAATCTTTATTTTGACAAACATTTTGACACCTCATATAGCAGAGTATATAAGTTCTTTTTGCTATACCTTTAGTATTACTTTGGTCTAGCTACTCACTGATAAGATCTCAATAAAGATCGAAACCGGTCTGGGTAGTGACCTCCCACTATAATGTATAACATCATACATCTCCTAGGAGATGAGTTTTACATTATGAGAAATACTAAGAATAGCGATCAGAACTTTTCCCACCTTTGCTAGGAGTTGCCGTAGTTTGTACTACGTACTTTGGACTATGTGCTTTAACTTACACTAGTAGTCGCCGATACTTTTATAATCACTATATTCAGCATGAAACTCTTTGTTTCCGATCTCTGAGTTTCTTATTCGGTTTTAAAACAATGTGGGATTTAATATCCCCTTAATATAAATAATGTTTACATTGCCGAAATGAAGCCTATTGGCTCTTTATTTTAAATAATTTATGGGTGCACCTTTTTGACAAGTCATAGCAGAGTATATAAGTTCTTTTCGCTATACCCTTAATATTACTTTGGTCTAGCTACTCACTGATGAGATCTTGATAAAGATCAAAACCGGTCTGGGTATTGACTCCCACCATAATGTATGACATCATACATTATGACATCTATATATTATGACATGTATGACATCTCCTAGGAGATGGGTTTAACATTATGGGAAATACTGAGAATAGCGATCAGAACTTTCCCCACCTTCGCTATGAGTTGCCATAGTTTGTGGTATGTACTTTGGACTACGTGCTTTAGCTTATGCTAGTAGTCGCCGATACTTTTATAGTCACTATATTCGGCATGAAACTCTTTGATTCCGATCTCTGAGTTTCTTATTTGGTTTTAAAAGAATATGAGATTTAATATCCCCTTAATAAATAATGTTTACATTGCCAAAATGAAGCCTATTGGCTCTTTATTTTAAATAATTTATAGGTGCACCTTTTTGACAACTCATATAACACAGTATATAAGTTCTTTTCCCTATACCCTTAGTATTACTTTGGTTTAGCTACTTACTGATGAGATCTCAATAAAGATCGAAACTGGTCTAGGTAGTGACCTCCCACCATAATGTATAACATCATACATCTCCTAGGATAGTGGTGTTCAACCTTTTTTTACTACGCAAGCTACTTTTCTATAATAAGTTATTCACCGATCTACTCTCTTATTTAGATCACCTTCCCCAAACCTGATATCTGATTATGCACAAATAAACAACTAAAAAAACACAACTAAAAACTTTGTGTATTTAAAAATTTATTTATCACTTTTAATTATTTTAATAGAAATATATATTTAATGTGAAATTTGGCATTGTTTGGACCTCGCAATATTTTCATAGTCAAGTTGATATAAAGAATTGGCCAATCGCAGACAATCATCCAAATGATCGGTACACAATAATTAACGGAAAAAACTCACGTAGAAAGATTATTTATTAGTATAATATTTGCCTGTGTGTCACAGGCATCTTCAGTACATTAAGCTCAAAATTAAACACTAACTGACAATTCCTAACTTTTTATTGTATTAATTTTTTTTTTTTTTTTTAAGAAAGTTATTGACCTTTTTAGTTATCTTACACCAGCTACTTAGGTGGCGCTTTTTGGAATTGTCAGTTAGTGTTTAATTTTGAGCTTAATGTACTGAAGATGCCTGTGACACACAGGCGAAAATTATACTAATAAATAATCTTTCTACGTGAGTTTTTTCCGTTATTTATTGTGTACCGATATGTCTACTCACGGTTTACCTCTTTTAAAACTCATCCAAATGATCATTTGTAATTTGGTTTCTTAATTGATTTTTTATGACGGTCATATTTGAAAAAGCGGATTCTGACAAGTATGTCGATCCGAAACACGACAGAATTTTTCCCGCAATATCAGTTAATATTGGGAATTTTTCATGTGCATACTTCCAAATGACTTCATTGTTTGTTGATTTTAAATGTAGACTATTCTGAATGTTTATTATCTCAAGTTCTACTTCAGCTCGGTTTATATCAGACAGCCCACTAATTTTATTTGTAATTTCTGTGATGTTCAAGTTTTCTTGAAATGGATTATTGATAAAAGATACAATCATTTCAGTTTTATTAAAATCTTTAAATCTTGAATTTATTTCTTCCTCAACTAATTCTATTTCACGAATAAATTCTTTTAAATCATAGCAAAGCATTTCTTGATTTTGTTCAAAAAATTTTAAAAATATGGGAGATGTCAAAATTCGCTGTCATTTATATTTTTCTTAATAAAAGAAAGTATTGTTTGAAAGATTTATTGAACTTAACATGTCAATTAAATTTTTATCTCTACCTTGTAACTCTAAATTTAAATTGCTTAATTTCGTACAGAAATCTACTAAAAATGATAAGTGTAACAACCATATTTTATCACTCAATTGTGGATAAATATCTCCTTTTTCATCAAGAAAAATTTTTATTTCTTTTATTAATGCAAGAAATCTTTCTAAAAATTGACTTCTGCTGAGCCAGCGAACATTATTGTACAACAGAAATTCCCTATCATTATCTGATTGTAATTTAAATAACTGCCATTGCTGAGCTTTTCCTCGAATAGAATTTACAATTTTAAATGTAATATCCAAAACATCTTTTGTGTTTAATCTTTTACTACACAGTACTTGTTGGTGAATAATACAGTAGTACGTTAAAAAATATGGATATTTGTCATCGTTTTTACACAATGAAATGAAGCCTGATTTATTACCTATCATTGCAGGAGTACCATCAGTAGTAATAGACACAAGTTTAAAAAGCGGAAGTTTGTGTTGTTTCACAAATTCGTCAAATGCCGAAAAAATGTCTTCTCCCCTAGTCCTTCCCAATAATGGTATAATTTTCAAAAGCTTTACTTGAATAATCTTTAAATACCATGCGAATAAATACCATTAACTGAGCAATATCAGTGAAGTCGTTTGATTCATCAAATTGTAATGAAAATGCAACACATTGGTGAATGTCTGACATTAACCTGGCCTGGAAACTTTTCTCCGGCAATTGGAACTCTTCCTTTCGGCAACTTGAAACCTTGTCTGTGGCCTAGAAGAAGTCTCTCTCTAGCAACATCTCGAACCGAGAAGCTCCTTTCTGGAAGCGGGAAACTCCTCTCTCAAGCAATGTGGATCCTGGCAGTCTCTCTGACGGCGACTCTGGAATGGGTGACATCCTCTCTGACAGCAATTCTAGAACCGGGATCCCTTCTGCTTGCTTCAGTCCCTTTTTATTAGGCCTTCTCTGAGACCTCGCATGAAGTTTGGCAACCCCCAAAGAATCGGTATGAGTCTTTCAGCTTAAGTTTCAAGTTCGGCATGCCTTTTGTTCTCCTCCGCTTTCTTTTGATTGTAAGTGCCGGCCATCAGAAAGTTGTTTGAACTCTTTCTGACTGACTTCGGAGATGTTTACACTTAGAGACTACAAGCCTTTCTCATACACACAAGTTTCAATAAAAATCTTTCTAATACTGCAATGTACAGCTTCGCCAACAAAAACATTGCCTTCGTTTTTAACACTCTTAACAGCTTCTTCTTCTGCAGCTTCTCCTACTTAAGTGGGGTCACTGTTTATAATGAGTCTCCTCCACACCTTCCTCTCTTGGGCTGTCACCACATCCAAGTTTTTCATCCTCGAGTCCTCTTCTACCAGCTCCCTCCATCTCTTCTTTGGCTGCCCACGCTTCCGCCTTCCTTGCACATCCATCTACATGACACTTCCCACACATTCGTCCTCTCTCCTCATCACATGACCAAACCATCTCAACCTTACCTCCTGTATTTTCGCTCCTAAGTTCGTAACTTTCACTGTTCCCCTGACATAGTCATTTCTCAGACGATCCTTTCTGGTCACACCGCACATCCACCTAAGCATCCTCATCTCTGCTACTTCCATCCTGCTGATGCTATTTTTCCTCAGGGCCACAGTTTCTATAGCTTATGTCATAGCTGGCCTCACTACTGTCCTATAGATTTTGCCTTTCAGATTGATCGGCACCCTCTTATCGCATAGCACTCCAGCCATCTCCCTCCAGTTCCACCAACCCACTTGTATCCTGCATCCCACTTCCTTCTCAGCTCCTCCATCTACTTCCACTGTTAAAGTCGCTCACCTTCCTGATGACATTTCCTTCCAGCTCCAGATCTGTCTCCTGTCTGCCGCCCACTGTGCAACACATATACTCTGTCTTACTTCTGCTCAGTCTCATACCTCTCTCTTCCAGTACTTTTATCCATCCTTCAGTTTAGTTCTCGCTTCTTCTCTTGAATCTGCACACAGCAAGATGTCATCTGCATACAACATTGTCCAAGGCGTATCTTCTCTCACCTCCTCTGTTACCACCTCCATCACAATATTAAATAGAAACGGACTTAATGCTGACCCTTGATGCAAGCCAACTGTTACTTGAAACTTTCTGTCTGTCTCAGACAGGTCCGAACACTTGTCTTCACATTTCTGTACATTTCCCGCAACAACCTGACATATTTCTCCGGCACCTTCTTCTCCCTCAAACACCTCCAGACTTCTTGCCTTGGCACTCTATCGTATGCTTTCTCCAGATCAATAAATGCCAGATGTAGCTCCCTTTGTTTCTCTCGATACTTTTCCATCAGCTGCCATAACCCAAAGATAGCATCTGTTGTTGATCTACCAGGCATGAAGCCAAATTTAACACTCTAACATATTCTTATTAAAGCAGTATATACAATTAGCTTCAAAAGAGTTATTTACAAAAACATCTAATACAAACTGTATCGAGACAAATAAAGTTTATTTTTTTACAATATTCACATGGGACTTAACGTAAGTAAAAAATCGATGTAATGTGCTTTGGAATATTTAATATTTAAGCTACAATCAAGTTTTTACACTTTGCTTATAATCGTATTCACTCGGCTCGCTGTTTGACTTCCACTGATCCAAATTAATTCATTTACCTGGACTTATAAGAAAATTACTGATTTCACAATTTTAACAAAAAATAAATAAACAATAGCAATGCACTTAATGCGAATTAAAAATAATAAAAATAATATTAAATTAAATATTATGTTTTCAGTTTTAATTAAATTTGTAAGTAAGGAGGAATACACAAGAGATCGACCAGTAGATCACGATCGACGGGTTGAACACCTCTGTCCTAGGAGATGGGTTTTACATTATGGGAAATACTAAGAATAGTGATCAGAACTTTCTCCACCATTGCTACGAGTTGCCGTAATTTGTACTATGTGCTTTAGCTTACGCTAGTAGTCACCGATCTTTTATAGTCACTATATTCGGCATGAAACTCTTTGATTCCGATCTCTGAGTTTCTTATTCGGTTTTAAAACAATGTGGGCATTGCAAATACTAGAGTGAGAAGTGAGATATTTTGATAGGATTTTTAAATACAGCCATATAATACACACAGAAATTAGAAAAAGTAATCACTTGGGAAATTATTATTTTTCCGAACTGAACCAAAGAAAGACAGAAATAATTCCTAACAACTTATTTATACGCAAGTTCTAACTTCCAACTATAATCATACAATCCACAAAAGCTATGGCAGAAAACGGGACTTTCGGTAGATTATTAACACAGTTTCCCATTGTAGATATGAGCAAAAAGTTATAAATTATTTATAGAAAATTATTTGTCTAAATTGGCATCCTAATCACATCAGTTCACACTTCATGCAAGCAAAACAGATGAAACTCAGAAAACAAAAACTCATTACAATATATGTCCCTGATACACACACAGAGTAGCCCATAAGTGATGGAACATTCAGTAGAACAGGCCTGTCTTTTTGTGAAGCATTTACATGATGTGGTTTTTCATAACTAATGAAAGAAATCTAGTGATGTTAAAAAACTTATGCAGTTATTTTACAAAGACATATATCTTAGTGTCATAATTAACATAAGAATCATAAGAATTGCAATACAAAAAAAATAATAAAGTTTTAATTAATATAAAAATATACAAAAATAAGAATTAAACTTGAAACTTTATTTTGTGACACCACCAAGGAGTCTGGCGACTGATTGAGGGAGAACAACTACACTATAACTCTCCGTCTCAACCACTACACCGAACCTCTACTACCATCATCATCTACATCAACGGCATCTACTGCCCACCACCACTAGTATTTTTTGTCTGTAAATTGTGTGTGTTTTGAAGGGCTGATTTGTTTGTATGTGGGATGAACAATCCAAGCTACCGGTGGAAAAACCCTGTTACCTCAGTTTACTTAAAATGATTGCATACAAGATACCTTTCTCACTCAGACACTAATTTCTGAAATATATATACAGAGAGAGAGAGAGAGATTTTAAGCTCAAGCCTTTGCTTGTTTACTGCTCCAAAAATCCAAGATCACTTCGCCTCATTATTAAAGCAGCTCTTCCCATTATTGGGAATTCAGATTTAAGGGCCTGTGTCAGTCATACTTGCATGTTTAAAGATTGGTTCTTGAACTGTTTTATTCCTGTTGTGGAACCTGATCGTTTGGAAAAGAAAATTCCCTTTAAAATTCTGCTTGTGCTTGACATCCAACATCTTTAGATGACTTTTGCCCTAATGAAAAAATCATGTTTCTGTCACCCAATTACTACATCATTACTCCAGCCAATGGGCCAGGGAGTCATTTCTGGGGGTGTGTGTGTATGTAAAATGGAAGACATTTACGTGATGTGGTTTTTCATAACTAATAAAAAAAAATCCATCGATATTAAAAAACTTATGCAGTTACTTTACAAAGACGGGATTTTTCTATTGTATGTTCTTTGACTTATTTGACCACCCTGTATATATTAAGATTTTCTAATAAATCAAAGAACATCTTTTGCTAATCCTTTGTAGAATTAATAACTTTTCTTTTCCAATACATGCAATACAATAATTTCCAGAATGAGAGCCATCTCACTGATTCAAAGATTACATTCTTCTAAATATATGTATACCCAGGTGTTTTTGATTTCCACCCCTCCCCTCTCGGTGTTGTTTATACTGTGAAGCATTGTTATGAATTCTTCCCAAATAATTCTCTTTCTTTAAATGGAAAGAAAGAAATATTCTTGTGCCACCTCAGGACGTCAGTGTAAACATCATTTCAGAAAAATTCTCTGCTTTTTGCCTACGTGCTGATGAAATCAGATTTTATTTTTCCCTGTCTGAATACAGCTTCCTTCTTGTCTGCAGTTTTCTGTAATATACATTATCCTGTAGAACACCGTTTTTAAGAAAACATCTTTCTGTTTTGAAAAAAACATTTTTCTCTTCTGTCTTCAATCTCATGCATTACCTGGAGTATATTCAGAATGATTAAAACAGCAGTAGACCAAATTGTTAAAGGAATTTACTTTTCCAAACTGCCCTACTGTTTAACCTTTTAAAATCGTATTATTATTATTAATTTCTTGAACTCCACAGAGATGCAAGACCCATCATGAGAGGTCAACACTAATCACTACAAAGACTATTGTACCCCTCCTTAAACTCATCCACAGTTTGTCCTTTCACCACCTACTCAAGAAATGCATTCCAGGCTGCTACCACTCTCCATGGAATGTTCCCTTTTCATTGTTCTTTTTCCCTCATTCTACCATATGAAAAACCTCCTCGGCGTTAATCTGATAATAACCTTTCAATAGCTAAAATGTCTCATTCATATTCCCCTTCTCATTTATCTACCAAACTCTGTACTCTGCATGCCCTAAGTATATCCTCATAATCAACATTGTACAGTCTTCGTATAATTTTTGTTATCTATCTCTACACCCTCTCCATGGTTACTTCATCTCATTCAAATCCTGGTGACCAGATCTGAGCTCAGAAATCCAGAATTTGTCTGATCAAATCTTTATTTCATTTCATTTATGAGACCACCACACTTTTATCTCTCATGGTCAGTGTCCTCCACTTCAGTATTGCAGCACTTATCTGAGATGACCTCGCAACCTTTTCAATATATCCTCTGAACTTCATATATATTTTGGGGGAGATTGTATAGACAATCTCCCCCAAAATCCTTTACTTCTTCCACTTCTCCAAGTATAACTCTACCAAGTGAGTACAAAGAATCCCATCTGTGGATCCTAAATTTCAAAACTTTAAATTTAGTGGTGCATTAAATAATTTACCCATCTTTCCAGCTTATTCAAATCCTCCTGAAGAGCCAAAACATTAGCACTATTACTTATAAACCTCCCAAGTTCTTAGAAATCTTAACAACTAGAGAAGAAATACAAACATGTCTATAGTTTGATATATACATTCTACCACACCTTTATGCAATGGCACTGTTCCCTTTCCACAAACCTGTCACTTTGCATTACTTTCAGTAAACATCCAAAGTAATGGCATGGTCAGTTTCAGAGCACATTCCGTTAAAATTCGTGATGAAATTCCATCTAGTTCTCATGCTTTACTGATATGTAGCATGCTCAGTATTCTTTATGCATCCAATTCTGCATATGAGTTCTTATCAATTTCTAAGAAATCTTAACAACTACAGAAGAAATACAAACAGGCCTATGGTTTTATATGTACATTCTACTACAGCTATATAATGGCACTGTCTTATCTTCCAAATGAGGTCACTCCATGGCATCTCAGTCACAATCAGATCTTCTAATGTCATGACTGAATTCAAACCTCTTGGTTCTTATAGTTCCTCCTCCACTGCATGCTGCCTAAGATAGTTGTCCCTCAAGAAATCCAAAAAATTCAGTTTCCTTAGTAGTGAATGATACTTCATCCTCTACCCACTTTAATTACTATAGTTGAAGTCCCATCATAACAATTACTCACTTTGCACTTGCCAAAATAATCTGCTTAAACATTTCCTAATCACCATCTATATTTCCTGGCTTATATCAACATCTAATTAAATATCTTGTCTTATAAATGTTTATCTCATGCCATATTCTCTCAAAGCCATGAGTGTTATTTCCGCTGGGATTCTCCAACTTGAGAGGAGAATCCCAGCACAATTCATCTCTTGTCATGAGATACTTCAAACTATGGACACTTCAAGAAAACAAAGATAGCTGGAGACTGTAGAAAGCCTCAATTTCAAACACCCAAGTAGAAAATCATGAAGCCTTTTATGCAAGCTGAGTGAGACTGCAGGTGGTTTCAAGCAACAACCTGAAGTTATACCAAATACGATCACCAGTCATATCATAAATATTTAAAGGTCTCTCGCATACAAAATAGAAAGCATACAAAACTTATTAAAAGAGAACTCACCAACTTAAATCAACTTGTCCATCAGAATTTTCAAGGTCTTTCTCTGTTGAAGACATTGATTTAGCATTAGAAGATGTAAAAGCTGATAATGCTCCAGGATTTGATGGCATTCATATGGAATTCCTCCTGAACTTGGGAACAAATTTAAAAAAAAATGGCTTGCATGATTCTTTTCTGATATTCTGAAAACTCGAATCCTACCAAAACAATTTAAGAAGACAAAAATTGTTGCTCTACTAAAACCTGGTAAAACAAAGAATCATAGCATTACTTAGCTGCGCAAACTCGTAGAATGACTTTAACAACATTATTATGGATCAAATAACTGAAGAACAGTCAGGTTATAGACCAAACTGCAGCTGCTGTGATCAGGTCCTATCTTTGACATCATTTATAGAAGAAGGCTTTCAAAAATAACTAAAAACAGCTGCAGTATTCATTGATTTCACAGTTGCTTATGACACTGTTTGGAGGAAGGGTCTATTATTATTATTATTCAGGCCTCCATGGAGTCAAAAGACTCATCATGGGAGGTCCTTCCTAAGAACATAAAGTCTGTTAAGACTCATCGAGGGGAGGTCCCCCCCCCCTAAGAAACACAAAGTCTATCATACCACTCCTTAAACTCATTGACCGTTCTTGCTCTCACCACTCCATCAGGCAATGCATTCCACTGTTCAACCACCCTCCATGCAAAGAAACCACTCCTCACCCTCTTGCTCACAGTTTCCTTTCGTAACTTCCAGGGATGACCTCTTGTCTTCTTCCCGCTGTTCAACCAAGCGAAAGATTGACTCCCCCAGTGTCAACCCTGTAACCACCTCTCTACAGTTTAAAAGTCTTAATCATATCACCTCTCCTTCTTCTATCCACCAAACTCTGCAGTCCACATTCCCTCAGCCGATCCTCATAACCAAAATTGTAGTCCTGAAACCATCTTTGTCATCCATCTTTGTACCCTTTCCACAGTTAATTTATCCCCTTCAAATCCTGGGGACCAAATCTGAGAACAATAGTCTAAGTGCAGTCCGATCAGAGACTTATACAACGGAATGATAACTCTGTTATCTCTGCAGGTCAGTGTCCTTCTCATAATTGCAGCAATCCTCTGTGTTACCTTCACCACCTTTGCAATATGTCCCCTAAATTTCAGGGGACATATTGCAAAAAAAATCAACCCCAGATCTCTTGTCTCCTGTACAACTCCTCCCATAGAGTATGCAGCATCCCATCAATGTTTCCCAAACCTCAAGACCTTACATTTTGCTGCATTAAACTGATACCCCAATTCATTTCCCATCTATCTAGCTTATTCAAATCCTCTTGCAGGGCTACCACATCTGCACTATTACTAATAATCCTTCCCATCTTCGCATCATCCGCAAACAACTGAATATCCCCTTGCAATGTCATTGATATAAAGGTTAAACAATATAGGTCTTAGTACTGAGCCCTGTGGGACCCCACTTGTAACCCTCTGTCTCCTTGAAACTGCTCCACCATGCACAACTCTCTGATACCTATCAGACAGCCAATCCTGAATCCAGTTGACCAATCTGACATCCGGACTCATGTGCTGCAACTTAAATATCAGCTTCTCATGTGGCACCCTGTCAAATGCCTTTGCTAAGTCTAAGAAAATTGCAGTATATGCCTTTCCCTCATCTAATGTTCTTGTAACTTTATTATAAAAGGCTAGCATATTGCTAAAACAAGAGTGCCCTTTCACAAATCCATGTTGACTCTCACAGATAACATTACCCTCATCTGCCCAGTGCTGTATACGGTCCCTCACTACTTTCTCCAAGATCTTAACAACTACTGATGACACACAAACTGGCCTATAATTAGACGCTTCCAGTCTGTTACCGCCCTTATGCAATGGCACTATCTTACCTTCCTTCCATTCCCTGGGCACCTTTCCCGCAGCCAGACTTTCATTGAAAAGCCAGGTTAAAGGCACTGTCAGTTCGCTAGCACATGCTTTCAAAACTCGTGGTGAAATACCATCCAGTCCCAAAGCTTTACTGACATTCAGAGTACTCAGCATCTGACACACTCTCCTCCTGTACCTCTAAACCTCGAACCTGCCCTATCCCTCTAGCATTAAAACTGACTCCTCCAGGATGAAATACTCCAATAAAGTGTTCATTGAACAATTCCACTATGTCCTCTGCATCAGTCACTCTATTCCCATTTTTATCCCACAATATCATTCTTCCACAGTCATTTCTCCTCCTACTGGCTAAAAAATTCCTAATATATAAACTTATTAAAGTTATCCATTGTCTGACTACAATCCACTAGTAATCTAACCTAGTAAATACTATGCTAAGTGATAGATATTTTCAAGTAACTGGGAAAAGAAATTGTAAACAGAAAAAAATAAAAATTGTCTACTCCAGGGATCAGTGTTTAGACCTACTACTTTTAATCTGTATATTTTAGATCTCCCTGATATGCAAGCCAAAAAATTATGTTATGCAGATGACATTATTCTTGCTACAAGACACAGTTATTTAAAAATATGAAAGAAAATCTAACATCCAATCTAGGAACTCTAGGGGATTTTTAACAAATGAAAAACTATGTCCAAATGTAATAAAACTGAAGTGTCCTACTTCCATCTGAACTATAGGCTAGCTAATACAGAACTTCAGGTCACCTTAAATGGTACCGCATTGCAACAATATAACAAGTTTCCTAAGTATCCAAGTGTCACATTGCACCACATGCTGTCTTACAGGAAACACCTGGAGAAAACAGTATACTCTAGACTTCAACTCTTGATTGCTTCATCTCATATTGCATGACCTCACACTTGGTCACATTAAACTGGAATCCATTTACCTTTGTTCATTACCAGTCTATTTAAGTCCTGTAAGATCTGCACATCTTCATCTTCATTGACTATCACTTTTCCTAGCTTTGCATTATCAGCAAGCAACTCGGTATTTCTCCTGAAATCATATCCTATATCATTGATATGCAAATTAAACATCAGAGTATTAAGTATTAAGCAATATCAATTAGGGAAAAGAGGGAGTATCCATTTAACACTAAATATGAAGATAATCTCAAGTAGAGTGATGTGGGCAAATATCACAATGGGAATCTGGACAACAAGATTTATTTGTGCTTATGGTACCTCCCACAGAAGGTTCTACCAAGGAAGAAATGGCAGAATTTTTGTGGCATTAGAGGCATCAATGAAAAGGAAAACTTGGTTCTTTGTTTTAGATCTAAACTGCAGAGCAGAGTAGGAAATGATTACCAGACATATAGAAAAATTGGAAAAAAAAAGCAAAGCCCATAATAATGGTCAACGCCTGCTAGATTCAGGATAAGGATTAGTTATTACTAAAACCATCTTCCAACATATAAATGTACACAAATTCACACAAAAAGAAGATGCAAGAAATAACAAAAGTCTCACTGACTATGTTATAATTGAAAGCGATATTTTCCTAATGGTTTATGACACAAGAGTATAAGAGGGTTGGAAATAGGAAGTAATCACTATTTAGTGTTGAGCAGAATAAAATTGAATTTCATATTGAAAACAAGAGTGTGTAAGAAAGTTTTAAAATGAATCAAAGTTGAGCAGCTTAAAAGGCTAACTGTAGACTGAAGTACATAAACATGATGCAGAAATCGCAAGTAAAAAAAAATCAAAAGAATGAATGATGGCGAAAGTTGGACACATGTTAGTCCGAAAGTACGGAAACAAAGAAAGAAAGATATGTGAGAGTGAAAGTGAGAAGAATGATAGTGAAAGTTGGACATACGAGTTTTGCACTTGGTCAAGTTCCTAAGGAGTGGAAGGAGGGCAAGACTGTGCCACTTCATAAAGGAGGTGATCGAACTCAAGCATCAAACTATAGGCCTGTCTCTGTGTCAGGTGTTGTGGTTAAGTTGTTGGAGAAGCTTATGAGAACTAGGATCCAGAGTTGGATTGACAACAATGGTATAATCTTTGATGGACAGCATGGATTTGCTAAAGGGAGGTCATGTTTTAGTAATCTACTTACTTATTACAATAAAGTAGCTGCTTCCTTGGACAGAGGAGAAGGATACACAGTAATATACTTGGATTTCGCAAAAGCTTTTGATAGAGTACCTCATGATAAGTTGACAGTCAAACTAGAGCAGATTTGGTTGGATATTAGATTAGTGCATTGGATTGGAGACTGGCTATCTGATAGGTATCAACAAGTTGTGTATGGGGGTGCAATATCCAGGAAAAGGAAAGTCACTAGTGGAGTGCCTCAGGGGTCTGTTTTAGGGCCATTATTATTTAACTTGTATATTAATTAACTTGTATAATATTGGCAAAGATTTGGATGGAGATATTCAGTTGTTTGCAGATGATACAAAGTTGGGACGAACCATAAAGAGTAGTGAAGATGTTGTGGCCTTGCAAGAAGACTTGAATAAATTGAGTGATTGGGCAAGCAAATGGGGATGTGGGTTCAATGTTGCAAAATATAAGGTTTTAAAATTTGGAAAACAAAGATGGGATGCAGAATTTATGCTTGGTGAGAATATATTGTTGGAAGTAGAGGAAATAAGAGATCTGGGGGTGATAATGGATAAGGATCTAAAATTTAGGGGACACATTGCCAAAATTGTGAAGACAACACAAAGACTTCTGGGAATGATGCGGAGGACACTGACATGTAGAAGTAGGGAGATTCTTGTTCCATTGTATAAGGCTTTGATTAGGCCACACATGGACTATTGTGCCCAGATTTGGTCACCTGGTTTTCAGAAGGATGAAGAGATGTTGGAAAGGGTCCAGAGGCGACTGACTAAGGTAGTTTCTGACCTCTGGAATGTCGAGTATGAGGAAAGATTGAAAAGATGTAATTTGGAGAGAAGGAAGAGGGGAGATATGATAGAGACCTACAAGTTGGTAAAGGGTTGTTATAGGATCAATGGCGGAAAAGTTCTACAGAGAGTAGTGGGAGATCAGGGGAGAACCAGAGGTCATCCCTGGAAACTGTATAAAGAGGGTGTGAGTAGGGGAGTGAGAAGCAGGTTTTTTTCGTGCAGAATTGTGAGTGATTGGAATGCCTTGTCTGAGAGTGTGGTGTCTGCAAGGAGTTTGAATGTGTTTAAGACACGGTATGATGAGATGTGTGTGAGATAAAATTACCTCCTAGATGAGTCTTTAACTCCATGAGGTCTTGTTTAATAATAATAATAACATCATTGAAGAAAAAATGTACGAATTTGAAAACAAGGACCAAACCAAACTTGTAGTAGATTTTTAACAAATGTTAAAAATCCTACAAGTGGTGAGGTTGTCTGTAAGGATAAAATAATTAGAACTCCATGGAGAACTGAGAAAGTTAAAGAAGCAGTGAAGGAAAAGAAAGCACGTGGAAAGTTCCTGGCAAGTAAGTCAGCTTTTGCTCTTAGAGAATACAGAAAAAAATGTAAGAAAGCAAAGCACTCTTTAAAACTAGCTAAAGAAAAGTCATGAGAAGATTTTCGTAAAAACAGAAAATAGATATCAGGAAGGTGACAAAATATTCTGGAGGGTATTGAAAAAGCTTATAAATGGGGGAAAGGTACTGTAAAAGGAATTAGAGATGATAAAGGTGACATGAAAATTGAAGACAAAGATATTCTAGATGTCTTTGAGTAATTACTTTGAAAGACCACTAAATGAAACAAGCAGTGCCAACAGGAATGCAGTCAGGAATACATATCCATAGTTGAAATAGAAAAAGTCATCAAAAACCTGAAATGTGGAAAGGAAGCTAGAGTAGATGATATTCAACCAGAAATGCTAAAATATGGAGGTATAAAAGTTTTACAGTAGCTGCATTGCATAATTCAGAAGGCCTGGTTAAAGGGTAAAATTCCAGATGATTGGAGTAGATCTCTCATAGTACCCATCTATAAAAAGGGAAATAAAACAATGCAAGAATTACAGAGATATTTCCCTACTTAGTGTTCCTGAAATGATTTATGCAAGTATACGAGAAACTTGAGAAACAGCTAAGAAAAACTGTGGAATGGAAGTTTGGTGAAGAACAAGCTGGATTCAGGCAAATAGAGGTTGACAGGATCAGATTTTCACTTTAAGACAAATAATTGAGAAATCTTGGGAATATAACAAGGATTTGTATTTAAATTTTGTTGATCTGGAAAAGGCATATGATAAGATGCCAAGAGGAATGCTATTCAAAACACTACAGTTATATGGTATAAATGGAACATTATATCAAGCAATACATAGTCTCTATTTAAGCAGACTCTATTTATGTCTGCAGTTAGACTTGAAGGAAGTACAGGAAGATGGTTTGAGGTAAAATCAGGTGTGTGACAAGAGTGTACATTATCTCCATTCTTAGTCATTATCTATATGGATCACATTATGAAGGAAAGTGGTATTAAATCTGATATCAAAATTGATGATGTTAATTTTAGTTCTTTATTTATGCAGATAATGTTATACTTCTGAATAAAATCACTACTAGTCTACAAGATTCTCTCACTGGATTGAATAACTATTGTTATTAAATTTGGTATGAACATCAGCATTAAAAAGATGATGACAGTGAAAATAGGCAGAAACCCTGAAAACAGCAACTGTATTCTGAGTGGTGAACCTATAGAACAATAAAAACATTTCAGCTAAAATTTAGGCACAATTTTTAGTGAAGATGGTAAATGAAATATGGAAATAGATAACAGAATTAGTAAAGCTGGTATGGTAATAAGTCAGCTGAATAAATTTATATGGAATAAGAAAGAAATTAGTCAAAACACTAAATTAGCTGGTGTTTAAACAATGTTTAACCCAATTTTAACTTAGAGCTGGAATAAAAATAAAACACTTGATCAAAGACTGGAACCCTCTGATGTGAGAGTTCTGAGAAAAATTAGTGGAGCGAACAGACATCATATTAAATATGAGGATATTGGGTAAAAACTTGCCATGGTTAGTATTCAGGAATCTGAATGCTCAGTTCCTTGCCGTGGGTAGGAGGCACCCTTGTTCTAAACTTTTTTCAGCGCCCCCATAAAATAAGTTTCCATGAAAAATTTTTGCGAAAAATTTTACTTTGTTAAAAATACAAAACAGTTTATACGCATACATAAAAATGAATTTTATTTAAGAGTAGTAGAACATTTTAATCACTGAAATTCATTAATAAGGAATTTTGAATAATAAACATTTTAAAAAATGTTTATTCCTTAATATATAAATACAACAGAATATATATATATATATATAAACAAAATTACTTTAATTTTAATATAAAAAGAAATATTACATAACAAAGGTAATTTGGAGATATGCTTTTAACTATATAACAATTAGTATAAATGTAGATTTATTTTATATATTTATCCATCTTGCTTTAGCCACCACAGAATTTTTAATAATATCTTTAATGTCTAATGAATCCATAATATTATTTTCAATTGATATAATTGGTAAATCCATTAGATGCTGTCCAGACATTGTTGACCACAAATAAATTTTTATTAGTTTCAGTTTTGAAAAACTTCTTCCCCCCCCCCCCTGATGCTACGGATATTGGTAATGTTAAATAAATGCGCATCACAATTGCAGTATTCGGAAACGTGTTGTTTAATTTATTTTCGTATATATAATTTAAAACATCCTGAGGAACCGACTCTTTTTTTAACATGTTTGCTGCCAACCTCCTCGGGCATAGTTTGTTCCCGCACGCCAAGCGCTTTCGTGTCTTCAAGGTCAATACAAGTAATCTCATAGCCGGCTTATCAGACAGAATTTTGTTTCCTGCACCAAGTACAAGTAATCTCGTATCACCCGTGTCTTTAAGGTCACTACGGGTAATCTCGTAGCCGGCTTAACAGACAGAACTTTTTTCGTACGCCAACTGCGAGTAATCTCGTATCACCCCCACCTATATATTACATGCGTTAATGACTGTGTTTATTGCATCTAGTCTCTAAAATCCTTCAGTTTCTCAATTGCCAGTAAAAGAAAACTTACTGATAAAGAATTAGAAGCTTATGCTAATATGAGTGATGATGAATTTAATGAATTCATTATCGCAAAAGGAAGGATAAGAGGGAAGTTCTTTCCATTTCAAATAGGCACAAATTTGAAATGGTTTTAGCGAAAAATCGGAAATGGTAAAATTCAATTAAAACCAAATATAGTTAGGGACTATAATTTGGGGTATGTCAGGTCGATCTTTCTGATCAAATGCTTTCTTACTATTCTGCCTTACGAAAGACAATTAGATGGCCAAAGAAATTGGCAATACGCATTTTTGATATATACATTCAAAATGCGCATAAATTTTATAATATAATTACTGGAAACGCAATGACTGCGTTAATATTTAGAGATCAATTTATCTTAGTTTTTGTTGGAATGGATGAGCTTACAGGATTCGGGATCTTCATTATTTGGAAATTTTACCACCTACAGAAAAAAAGAATTGCCTGACAAAGCCATGCCGAGTATGTACATGAAACAAACAATGACACGAAACACATTATTATTGTCCTGTTTTCCAGGAAAAACCACCATTGTGCATGGAAAATTGTTTTAAAGTGTATAATTCGTAATTTGAATAAATTGGTTTTTATTTTATTGATTTCAATTTATTATTTTTATTGATTTTGTTAGTTTTAATTTGATTTACAAATTACGGGCTAACTCGTGCTTGGCATAGGAGGTCGGTAATCAACATATGAGTATATTCGTAGTTGGCTTTTGAGGCACATATATATAATATACTATATTTTAGCTGAAATTATTTCCCTTCTACCAAGCCCCCAGATGTGCTGTCTGCTTTATTCACAAGCAATGGGTTCAAATTAAAGTACTTATACTAAGTGTTAACTCCTGCTTGATTAGGAGGTCGGTAATCGACTTACAAGTATATTCGTAGTTGGCTTGTGAGGCTCATATGCCAACTACGAGTATACTCGTAGTTGGCAGCGAACGTGTTAATAAAACATTGCAAGGTTTTTAATTCCTCAAATAAAGTCATACCATCAATATCGCGATTGTCAGAATCTTGATTTTCGCTCAGTTTTAAGTGCAAATCTTTACAGTGTTTCATTAAATCTTCATCGCTCCAATCTTTTAATTTGCTAATGTCTCATAACTTTAAAGTCCTCGCTATGTTGTTTTAAGAGTATGAATCTTTACGTGACTGAAGTTATTGTCGTGTCTAAAATCACAAAGAAAAAATTTATTTTAAAATTTTGTTTAGGATCATGCATTGTCTCACTGATGCTTCGTAACCAAACGTTTTTTTTGTTTTTGTTCTTTTGCGAATGCCTGGAAAAACAGGATCAATATTAAGATCGCTTGCCACTTCTTTTCCAGTTCTAATAATATTTTAGAAATATTTCTGTTCGGTGAGTATTTAATTCTTGTATAACATAATCAAGATTTTCTGTAATTTTTCCTATATAAAATATCGGATTCTGCATTATTTTGCTTGCAACCTTTACGAGACTTAAGATTTCATACTGTTATGTCATCCTATCTTGCTACTGATCTAAATATGATGGTTAGTTGAACTTATCCTTCTTTAAATTCCGATGTTGATTGATACTGATCCGAATATAAAAAATTTATATTATCCTTCACCACCTTATATTCAGATTAGTCTATATAGAGAAATCAATCATCAACTAACGTTTGCAATCTCACTTTTCTACAGGCCGAGGTTAATATTATCTTTTAAGTCTTCCACAAGGTCCAATACATTTTTTGGGAGCAGTGCAATGAAAGAAAATTAGACAAACTTCAAATTGAATTCAATAAAACAAAACATTTAATGCAGGGTTATATAACATGTACATCTAAGTATAACTTTCTAAACAAGATAATGTAATTGAACGAATCTAAAATATCTCTGAGATACAGGTAGCTATTTAGTTAGGTTTTAAGATTAAAGCCAAATGAGACAATTCATATCATCTACACATCGATTTAGTTCTAGTGCTCAGAATAGATATAATACACTCAGTGCCTGCACCTTGGGTAGGAGGCGCCCCCATAAAATAAGTTTCCATGAAAAATTTTTTCGAAAAATTTTATTTTGTCAAAAGTACAAAACAGTTTATATGCATACATAAAAATAAACTTTAACAGTAGTAGAACATTGTAATAACTAAAATTCATTAATAAGGAATTTTTAATAATAAACATTTTCAAAAATGTTTATTCCTTAATATATAAATACAACAGAATATATATATATATATATATATATATATAAACAAAAATTACTTTTATTTTAATATAAAAAGAAATATTACATAACAAAGATAATTTGGAGATATGCTTTTAACTATTTAACAATTAGTGTAAATGTAGATTTATTTTACATATTTATCCGTCCGGCTTTAGCCAGCACAAAATTTTTAATAATATCTTTAATGTCTGATAACTCCGTTACACGCTCTCCAGACATTGTTGACCCCAAATAATTTTTTATTAGTTTCAGTTTTGAAAAACTTCTTCCCCCCCTAATGCTACGGATATTGGTAATGTTAAAGAAATAAACATCACAATCGCAGTATTCGGAAACGTGTCAGTTAATTTATTTTCATATATATAATTTAAAACATACTGAGGAGCTGAATCTTTTATAATAAAACATTGCAAAGTTTTTAATTCCTCAAATAAAGGTCATACTATCAATATCGCGATGTCGGAACCTTCATTGGTGCTCAGTTTTAAGTGCAAATCCTTACAATGTTTCATTAAATCTTCATTGCTCCAATCTTTTAATTTTCTAATGTATCTTATAACTTTAAAGTCCTCGCTATGTTGTTTTAAGAGTATGAATCTTTCCGTGACTTAAGTTACTGTCATGTCTAAAATCGCGAAGAAAAAATTTATTTTAAAATTTTGTTTAGGATCATGCGTTGTCTCATCTGATGCTTCGTAACCAAACATTTTTGTTTTTCTTTTGCGAAAGTCTGGAAAATTAGGATCAATATTAAGATTGCTTGTTACTTCTTTTACAGTTGTCATGATATTTTCAAACTATTGGTCTGTTCAGCAAGTATTTAATTCTTGTATAACATAATCAAGATTTTCTGTATTTACTATACCAAATATGGGATTCTGCATTATTTTGCTTGCAATATTTACGAGACAAGATTTCATTACAAACATGAACAGAACAAATAAATTTAAACAAATAAATCTTTGAAATTAAGTTGTCTGCCTAAACTCTAGAATCGATATCTTTAGTTTCATCTTCCATAATATCAAAAAGAACCTGGTAAATTTCCTTGATATTATTTTTAAGTGGGTTTATTGCTTCTACTCTACTTTCCCACCTAGTAGCAGAAAGTGGTTTCAAATTTAAAACACGAATATGTTTTTTTAATGTAACCCAACTCTTCATAGATATTGAAAAATAATTATATAATTCCTGTATTATCCCAAAAAAATTTAGTTTCACAGGATATCTTAGCTGCATTATTAACTACCAAATTTAATGAATGAGCAGCACACGGAATAAAAAAAAAAGCCCTGGAATTTATTTCAAGGATTTTTTCTGCAGGCAATTATGTTTGACTCACATATTTGAACCATTATCATAAGTTTGGCCGCATAAATCCGAAATATTCACATTCAGTAATTTTTTATAAATTGAAATAGTCCTTGCCCAATGGTGTCTTCTACAGATTGAAAACCCAAAAAATGTTCATGAATTTCTGCAATATTTTTATCTTTATTTTGATTAACAAATGTAATAACAATAGATAATTGTTCTGTGTGGCTCATATCTGGAGTAGTGTCAAGAATTAATGAATAATATTTCGCTTCTTTAACCATTTCAAAAATTTTTTGTTTTATAGCTTCAGAAATTATACGGATGATTTCATTTTGTATTTTATCACCTAAATAATGAGCAGTGTACCTTTTTTCTGATGTTTGAATGCGATGCAAGTGTTCTGCCATTATGGAATCAAATTTAGCGACAGTTTCTACTAACGTTAAAAAAATTGCCGTTATCATTTTCAAAACGTTTTTGTGAACCTCTAAAAGCTATTAATTGTCTTGATAAATATTGTATTATGTAGATTAACCGTTCTATAACAGATTGCCAATATTTTTTCTCAGTTTTGTATAATCTTTGTTGTATGCAATCAATAGTGCATTTCTTAATCAACGACATTTTAAGTTCGCTGTATTTTGAACAGTTTTTAATATGCACGAAACTTGTCTAATTTATTTTTAGTATATGACTCAAATGTTGCCAATCGTTACATCCATATTCATCAGTTAGTTGAGAATTTTGACTGCCAAATGTTTTGCAATAATAGCAGAAAACTGAATTTAATGATTCTGAATAAACTAAATAACTTCGTAAGTTTTTCTCCATTTGCTAAAGTTCGATAATAGTATGAATCGGAAAACTTGCGGCCAGATTCATCTTTGGGAAATTCTTTATTAACTACTTGATGCTGGCAATGCTCATCTAAACAATGTCTAACTTTGGTAGTTATATGATTCACTCAAGTACCTAAATCGTTAACATTAAAATTTAAAGTTTCGTGTTTCGCTGAATCAGAATCCAATATTTCTTCTGCTACAACTTCTGTAGACAGTCCAGTCAGACCAGTTTCATTTTCGCATGTAACATTTGTTTCTTCATAGTTATCTTGTGACCTCTCTTTTTCTGTAGTAGAGCTACACGGAGTGCTTGCTTCGTCAGAACATTCTGTTCTTCGTTTTTTATGTGGTCCTGAAGTTAATCATTTATTCAGTGATCCAGCCAGTTTATGTTCCAGTTATAGTCGCTGCAATTGTCTTTTTCTGTTTTGTGCACCAGATAACTTCTTTGGCTTTTTTTCCGTCTTCTAGGGGTTAACACACTTCGTTAGAGTTTAAAATAAGGTCGTTAAAAGTTATCCACCAAAATAAATAGTCATTTCTGAAATTTTCCCTTAAACTTATTTTTTAATCCCTTAACCGACTATTATTTTTAAGGTGAATTGCCCAAGACTGACTATTTTTTTTTATTACAGAATTTTCAGATGTTTTGAATAATAAATATGCATACATTTTAGGTATTTTTTTGAAAATTAACATGTAGAGATATTAGCCACTGATTAATTTCTCAGTGATATTTAATTAATATTTTTTACATTCTGGTAAATGTTTAATAATTAAGAAATTTCTAGAATATTAAAATTATTTATTAAAGAAATTAGTAAAAGGACCCCAACCCCAATGTCTTTCAACCAGAACAAGAACAAATATATAAATAAATCTCTTATCGAAAATAATTTATTTTCTAGATGTCTACCCAACATAAGATAAAAATCTTTTGTTTTCAAAATAAGATAATTAATTAAAATGAAACAATTTTAACCGATTTTAAAACTTAGCAAAAATATAATAGACGTACTTACTTTATGTGAAAAATAATCCAAATTCACAAAATATTTATTAACAACAATAAATATATTTTATGAAACAAAAGGTAACTGCACAAAATGTAATGCTATTAACACACCAAAAAAGTATCAAGAAAGGGCCAATTGCACTATGTGTAAACAAACTTAGATTATTGTTATTATTCAGGCCTCCATGGAGCCAAAAGACTCATCATGGGAGGTCCTTCCTAAGAACATAAAGTCTGTCAAGACTCATCGAGGGGTGGTCCCGCCTAAGAAACACAGTCTATCATACGACTCCTTAAACTCATTGATTCTCGCTCTCACCACTCCATCAGGCAATGCATTCCACGGTTCAACCACCCTCCAATCAAAGAAACCACTACTCACCCTCTTGCTCACAGTTTCCTTTCGTAACTTCCAGGGATGGCCTCTTGTCATCACTCCTCGCTGTTCAACGAAGCGAAAGAACTTCCCAGTGTCAACCCTGTAACCACCTCTCAACAGTTTAAAAGTCTCAATCATATCACCTCTCCTCCTTCTATCCACCAAACTCTGCAGTCCACATTCCCTCAGCCGATCCTCATAACCAAAATTGTACAGTCCTGAAACCATCTTTCTACTCTTTCCACAGTTAATTTATCCCCTTCAATTCCTGGGTACCAAATCTGAGAACAGTAGTCTAAGTGTGGTCTGATCATAGTCTTATACAATGGAATGATAACTCTTTTATCTCTGCAGGTCAGTGTCCTTCTCTTAATTGCAGCAATCCTCTGTGTTACCTTCACCTCCTTTGCAATATGTTCCCTAAATTTCAGGTTTCTATCAATCATCAACCCCAGATCTCTTGATTCCCCTATTTCCTCCAGTATTACTCCTCCCATAGAGTATGCAGCATCCCATCAATGTTTCCCAAACCTCAAGACCCTACATTTTGCTCCATTAAACTGACAACCCCATTCATTTTTCCCATCTATCTAGCTTATTCAAATCCTCTTGCAGGGCTACCACATCTGCACTATTACTAATAATCCTTCCCAGCTTCGCATCAACCACAAATAACTGAATATCCCCTTGCAATCCACTGACAATGTCATTGATATAAAGGTTAAACAATATAGGTCCTAGTACTGAGCCCTGTGGGACCCCACTTGTAACACTCCACCTCCTTGAAACTGCTCCACCATACACAACTCTCTGATACCTATCAGACAGCCAATCCTGAATCCATTTGACCAATCTGACATCCAGACATGTGCTGCAACATAAATATCAACTTATCATGTGGCACCCTGTCAAATGCCTTCACTAAGTCTAAGAAAATTGCAGTATATGCATTTCCCTCATCTGATGGTCTTGTAGCTTTATTATAAAAGGTGTGGACAGACTTATGTGTTGGTCAAACATGTTGTTTATTTTTTTACGGTATATATTAGAACACAGAAACTAAGTAAATAATTAATTTATTAACTTAGTTAATAAACCAAAATAAATTAATAAACCATTATCTTCAGAGCACAAAACACAGTTTGTTACAATACGCGAGACTATGTCAACATGGTTTAATTAGCAGACTGATTAAACAAAATTGTAACAGCAACACAAAGACTAGAGTCTTGATTTTTTGGCGCCCTCTATCTGAAAAAAAAAAAAATACTATCACATAAGTCTAGAGTCCTTAAAAAAAAAAAAAAAAAGCATATAAGAGTTTCTGTGTAGTACTTTTGTGTTTTTCCAGTTGATCCTGTGTGCAGGGGTATCCAGAGCATGGTCTGCTAGGCCCGACTTCCCATAATGATAATTCCAGCCATATCTTTTGTGTTCGTTGATGCGGATGTTCACAGTTCTTCCTGTTTGACCATAGTAGGCTTGATTACATGAGCAGGGTACTTGGTAGACTCTCGGATGAGATAAAGGGGGAATGCTGTCCTTGGGTGAGCGGATAAAGGTAGCTAATTTGCTACATGGGCTGAATGTAGTGCGTAGTTTATGTTTATTGAGAATTCTTGAAATCTTTTTGGATGTGCCTTTGATGTATGGGATGGTGATTGTTTTTTTGTCGTTCTCTGTGGTGGATGGTGGGAGGGGTTTCTTAAGAGCGGTTAGTATTTTGTTTATCTTGTGTTGATTATAGCCATTGGCCAAGAAGGTGTGGCGTAAGTGTGCCAGTTCAGCAGCAAAAGCATTGTCATTGGAACAGATTGCTCTCGCTCTATGGGTGAGTGTTTTTAAAATGCCATATTGTTGAGAAGGATGATGGTGTGATTGTTTGTGTAAGTATCTCCCTGTATGTGTGGGTTTTCTAAAAACTGAAATTGATAAGGAACCATCTGGAAGACGTGTGATAAGTGTATCCAGGATGGGCAGACAGTTATTAGCTTCCAGTTCCATAGTAAAGTGGATTTTTGGATGTTGGCTATTTAAATGCACTAAAAATGTTTCCAATGTCTCTAAGCAATGTGGCCAAATAGCCATTACATCGTCAACATAGCGTAGCCAAAGTGTTGGTTTGAGAGTGGCTGTATTGATTGCTAGTTTTTCCAGGTGTTCTATGTAGAAATTGGCTGAGGGGGGAGCCCATGGCTGTCCCATCTATTTGTTTGTATATTTCCCTTTCCATGTGAAATATCCTGCATGTATTGTGAATTTGAATAGTTCAAATATATCAGGGGGGGAAGTGGGACTTCAGTAGATTGAGGGTTTCGGTAAGTGGTACATTTGTGTATAGTGAGGTGATATCAAATCTTACTATTAAGTCTGAGCTTTTTAGGGTCAGGTGTTGTAAGATGCTTTTTAGGTGGGCCGAATTTTTGGCAAAGGAGGGAGAATTGTTTGTGAGAGTGGCTAGTAGCTTCGCTAAATGTCTAGCCAATTTGTATGTGGGACTATTTATACTGTCCACAATTGGGCGTAAGGGTGTGTCTTGTTTGTGAATTTTTAGTGCTCCATAGATCCTAGGTGTTTGAACATGGAAGGGCTTGAGTTTGTTTACTGTGTCTTTGGGCCAGGAGGTGACTTTTTTCAATAATTTTTGTGCCTTATTCTTTTGTGTGTTGGTGGGATTGCGATCTATAATTTTGTATGTTGACTGATCTTGTAATAGTGTGTGCATTTTGTTATCATATTCTGTTGTGTCCATCACTACGGTTGCATTTCCTTTGTCTGCTTTTGTTATGATGATCTGGTTGTTGTTCTGTAGCTCTTTTATAGCAATGAATTCTTTATGTGGGATGTTATTTTTGGGAGGCTTGGACTTGAATAAGATGTTGGCCACATCTAAACGTATGTTGTTAGCTATTGTTGGAGGCAGGTTGTATATTCCTCGTTCGATGGACGCCATTATTTCGGCTTTTGAAACTTGTTTGGGAGTCACGGCAAAATTGTGCCCTCGACTTAAAGCACTAGTGGCTTCTTTGCTTAAAGTGAGCGACGATAGATTCACAACGATGAGGTCTTGTTGTAATTGCAGTCGTTGTCTGGTGTTCCGTTGTTGGAGATTTTCAAACTTATTTTGGTGCCGGTTTTTGACTCTGTCGAATTCTTTTTTTAACCATTGCGTCGGTGATGTTATCTAGGATCGCCCAAAGTTCTGTATTTAGAATATTATAAAGTGATTCACGTAGCGTGTTGATGGTTGCATTTGATTTTGCTAGTTCCAGATGAGTGGCGTTAATCTGTTCACTTAATTGCGCTACACTTGCTCGTTTATAGATATGTTGGGCTTTGGCCGAGTGGAACTTGTTTTTGATTTTAAAACAGTTCGGTATTAAATTGGTGTCTCGGCACCTCTTTAAGAAGGCTAACCTGTTCAGTTGCCGCGCCAATTTTAACTTCCACTTACCATATTGTCGTGTCTTACTTACGATATCATCTCCATGAAGAATCCTTAAACATGTGGACAGACTTATGTGTTCGTTGAACATGTTGTTTATTTTTTTACGGTATGTATTAGAACACAGAAACTGTAAATAATTAATTTATTAACTTATCGCTGATATTTCGCTGGTGTTATAACCAGCATCTTCAGAGCACAAAACACAGTTTGTTACAATATGCGAGACTATGACAACATGGTGTAATTAGCAGACTGGTTAAACAAAAGTGTAGCAGCAACACAAAGACTAGAGTCTTGATTTTTTGGCGCCCACTATCTGAAAAAAAAAAAAAAAACACTATCACATAAGTCTAGAGTCCTACAAAAAAAAAAAAAAAAAAAAAAGCATACTAGTTTTTTCTTACGATGACTGTCTCCCAGATCTTAGGCAAGTTAATACAGCCATATTTGTTGAGATTTGGAGTGTGTTTCAGGGTTTCTGTCGCCTCTAAGAACAATCTCTCCTGCAGTACTTTTGTGTTTTTCCAGTTGATCCTGTGTGCAGGGGTATCCAGAGCATGGTCTGCTAGGCCCAACTTGCCATAACGATAATTCCGGACGTATCTTTTGTGTTCGTCGATGCGGATGTTCACAGTTATAACACCAGAGAAATATCAGCAATAAGTTAATAAATTAATTATTTACTTAGTTTCTTTATTATAAAAGGCTAGCATATTGCTAAAACAAGTGCACCCCTTCACAAATCCATGTTGACTCTCACAGATAACATTACCTTCATCTGCCCAGTGCTGTATACGGTCCCTCACTACTTTCTCCAAGATCTTAACAACTACTGATGACACAAAGACTGGTCTATAATTAGACACTTCCAGTCTGCTACCGCCCTTATGCAATGGCACTATCTTACCTTCCTTCCATTCCATTCCATGGGCACCTTTCCAGTACCAGACTTTCATTGAATAGCCAGGTCAAAGGCACTGTCATTTCCCTAGCACATTCTCTCAAAACTCGTGGTGAAATACCATCAAGTCCCACAGCTTTACTGACATCCAGAGTACTCAGTATTTGAAACACACTCTCCTCCTGTACCTCTAAACCTTGAACCTGCCCTATCCTGCTAGCATTAAAACTGACTCCTCCAGGATGAAATACTCCAATAAAGTGGTCATTGAACAATTCTACTATGTCCTCTGCATCAGTCACTCTATTCCCATTTTTATCCCACAATATCATTCTTCCACAGTCATTTCTGTTCCTACTGGCTACATGTCTAAAAAATTCCCTAGGATTTTCTTTGGATCTTAGGGCAAATCTCCTCTCATATTCCAGTTTCGTCTTCCTTACCATACTAGTCACTCTTCTGGCCTGTGTCTTATACTCTTCATGCATCTTCTCTTCACTTGTCTCCTTAAATCTCTTCCACAGTCTCTTTTTCACATGCAATTCCTGTTCAATATTGTTTGTCATCCATTTTACTCCAAATTATGTCCTCGTCTTCACTCGTGGTTTACAATTTACCATTGCTGCTAACAAATATTCTTTCACAATTTCCCATGCACTAATGATAACCCGGCCTTCCAATTCCTCCCTCCATGAAACTTCCCGAAGTTGACGTCTAAGACTATTATAATCACCTGCTTTATAAATCCACATAAGTTCCTGTATCTTTGATACTCCTGCATGTCTATTCATTTTCCAAGTCAAAACCATATGTCACTCTCTCCAACTGATGGGAGAGATGTCAACTCAGTTATTATCAACTCTTCTGATGCTATAACCAAATCCAACACTTTTGAACCTCTTGTTCCCTCTGTTACATGTTGCCTAAGACATTTGTCCCTCGAGAATTCTAGAAATTCCATTCCCCTATTGCTACATGCATCTTCCTCTCTCCAATTTATACTACCGTAGTTAAAATTTCCCATAACAATCATTCTTCTTGCATTTGCCAAACTCAACTGTGTAAATATCTCCTGGGCCCCATCCTCTGTGCTCCTGTGTCTGTAGCAACCCCACTAAATATCCTGCCTTGCCCACCTCAACCTCACACCATATGCTCCCAAAATCATTTGTCTCACTGCCTTCCAAAGCCTCCACTCTTAGAGAACATAGGTCGTCACTTATCATAAGCAGTACCCCACCACCACGCTTTCCCCTCCTATCCTGAAGAAAAATGCTGTACCCAGCGACTTCTATTCCTGTTATTATATCCTCTTCTGTCAACCATGTCTCGTGGATCTCAATAATTTTTGGCCAGGCTGATGCTATCTGTGCCACCAATTCCTCTCCATTATTCTGGATACTCCTGGCATTGGTATAAAGTATATAAATCTTTAGATCTTCTAAAGAGTTTTATAGCTCATAAATAACCTATGTTTATTAATTTAATTCGATCCGCGCAGATAGTCTACCCAGCATATAAAAGGGAATTTTTACATATTTTATTTGTCTATCAAAAATCCAAAAATAAGTACACAATTAAAATCGAAGTCAAAAATTGTCCAAAGTCGCTTAAACACAGAATACACAATACACGCAATGTTTCACATTCAAAATTGAAATGACGCTGAAAAAAATGTAGGAAGTGCATATTTGGATTGACGCTATTTTTGTCTATCCAATTCGAAGTGGAATTTAAGAAATCGAACAGCGTAATATACACCTATGTTTCAGACTAAATATTTTTGGATAGATCAGTGTTTCTGAAATGTCAGATATCCTTATATCCCTTCTTTAATTTTCAATATTACCACCTAGTACCTTTTCAAAATACCCTTATCAAAATAATAATAATAATTAATAAAAACATATTTCATTGTAAATGTCTGTTTTATTTGAATTTAGATGTACATTTAAACAAAAAAAAAAAGATTTAATTTTAATAGAAAAAAATTTATAAAGATGCTATACATTTTTACTTAATAACGTATAATCATCATCAATTAGAGGAGTGAAATTGCTTATTTCTATATCTGCTTTATTGCTCTCTTTCGTGCGTTTTATAAATCCAGTCTTTAATCAATGTCCCATACTTCAATATTTGAAAGCTAAAAAAATTACCCAATTTACTCGACTATAACTCGCACTTTTTTCCCAAAAGTAAAGCTAAAAAATCGTGCTGCAAGATATATGCGGTGATTTTCGGAAACTAAAGTTTTCAGAAAAAGAAACTGAAAATGGGTATGACTTACCAAGAAGCTTCTATTCTCCATCACTTTTTCTGTCCTCCAGAGCAGTTTCCTTGTGTACAATCAAAGTTATCTACCCAAATAGAGTTATCTTCTTTCCCATTATATCAAGCAAAAATTACCAGTAATTTAAGACTTATGATATGTAATGAACAATCCTTGTCAAATTGTAAATGAGAAGTGAAAGATGTGCGTGATTATAGGCCAGTAGAGAAAAAGCAATTATTAAGAATTGCATATGATTAGTTCGGTATTAACAAAAGATCGCGTGGCCCAAACAAAACAAGCTGACAATTGAATTCAAATGCTAATTCTCTTAAACCAATTTCCATAATATCTGAAATGCATCCACTATATATTTCTTAGTTTTAACACGTTCATGGTGGGGTAGTTTCAAGCAAAACCATATGTTGCGCCTACAACATGTGGTTTGCTTGAGTGTATATAGCAGTTTCTTTTGGAGGGAAGATGTGTTCATTAGTTAGTGTTTATATTCCGAATTGTGTGTAATTACACTATTTGTTGAGAAATATATTACAAAGTCTGTAAATGTCTGTGAACCTTATCTAGTGACATGATAAAACTAATTGGTTTTCATGTTTCTGCAGTATAATGGTTGTAGGGGATGGCATATTGTTTACTGCAGGGAGCGAGTTATCTCTCAAATGTGAAATTTGTGGCGATAGAGACTCGCAATTTGAGTTGGAGAATTCATGCATATATATATATATAGACTATAAAAGTTTATGAAATTCACATTGTATGATTGATAATTTATCGGTTGTTTCCTTACGGTATCTTTTAGTGGGTTTTAAAATGTTTCGTTTTAGTATGAATGACTATAATTTTTTTATTAATAAAATATAATAAGCACATAATTCACTGTCAATGGGAAATTGCGCCTTTTTTATTTGCTAACTAAACACTGTATTTTTGTAAAATATCTTGTTGCCGTAATACGGCTGAATGAGTGCCCTTATTAAGCAGCGCTGTGAGGCAGGCTGCCTCTATGCTACATCCTATCGACGGTACTGGGAAAAGCACAGTGTAAGAATGAGTTCACAGTCTGTCTTAACAATGCTACCGGCCAGGACGTATATATACGTCCACATTACTATGGATGCGAAGTGCATATTAAAATTGTAATACATTGATATTAAGAACTCGGACTAAGATCTATGAGTTTCATACCGAAAAACTATCGGCAAATCCAAGTGTAAGTAACCACTTGGAGGTGCAACACCAAGGCAACTTGAATCAAAGGTGGAGCAAGCTCGCTCACTATCCTTGATATTTTCTCATAATGTAAAAACACAGCCCCTAGGGGATGTAATACTGTAATTACATTATGAGGAGAGGTCACTACCCAGACCAGTTGCAACCTTTTTTGAGGTCTCATCAGTGAGTTGGTATACCTGGAAGTTAACAAGGTTTAAGTGAAAAAGAACTTACATACCTTCATTATACGAATACCATAAAGGTGTGCCTGTATATTATAACATAGATTGAAAGCCAAATGGCTATTTTTCTGGAAACCTTAATAATAATGGAGATATAAATCTTTTGATGTTTAAATACCAGTAAGCAAAACTCTAAGAACTTGGACTAAGATCTATGGGTTTCATACCGAAAAACTATTGGCAAATCCAAGTGTAAGTAACCACTTGGTAGTGCAACACCAAGGCAACTCGAATCAAAGGTGGAGCAAGCTCCCTCACTATCCTTGATATTTTCTCATAATGTAAAAACACAGCCCCTAGGGGATGTATTACATCCCCTAGGGGCTGTGTTTTTACATGATGAGGAGAGGTCACTATGACCTCTCCTCATCATGTTGAAACCGGTCTGGGTAGTGACCTCTCCTCATTACATGATGAGGAGAGGTCACTACCCAGACTGGTTTCAACCTTTTTTGAGGTCTCATCAGTGAGTAGGTATACCTGGAAGATATTACATTGAAATTGATGATGGATACGAAGCTTTTGAGGATGCGTATTTTATCATTAATGGCCGGTTTAAACTAACAATTTCCACTAAAAATATAATAAACAATCGAGAATATTTATAAAATTTTCGCTGAGTCATGCTTACTCTGTGAAATAAAATCTGGTAATATTGATAATTTCACTTTAAACAAATTATAATAAAACTAGTGATGTATTAAGTTAAAAATGTTATTAGATTATTAAGAATTCATAATAATTTGACTGATTTAAAATTTCATTTTTATTGCATTAACTGTAGTTTGTAATTGTGTAATTTATATAGTATGATATAATTCAAGAATAACAAAATTTATATATTTTTTTTATTATTTCCTGTGGTGAAATGGCGCCCCTATCTTCAAGCACCCTTGTGCGGAGCACAACCGCACAGCGCTGCCCTGAATACACTAGGTATCAAACATTCAACTCTCAGTTCTCTATATTCTGTCGATTTATATCTCACAGTTCAAAGTTCCAGAATTCACAATAAATATTCTTATAGTTGGCTTCTCTAATTCACTTCTTGTCTATAAATACTTAATTGAATTACAAGGCAGTTATCGAATAAAAGGGGGGACACTAGTGCTTTATTCCTTGACTATTTATAGTTAAATACCACCGCTAAGGTTAAGATAATTTAGGTGGAACTAACTTTCATTTGCTTCAAACTGTATGTAAAAAGGATATGTCTTACCTGGTTTTAACTTCAGCACATTGAATTTACTTAGGCACATGTTCAAAATTCCTGTTAACTTTGTTATCGTGAGGAAACACAATTCAAAGAAATCTTCACTATGTTAACTGAAATATTAAACACAGAGCTACATAAGTCTTGACACATTGGATTTACATCATGTACTAATTCCTTATTTTCCACTGTGTATTGACTTAATCCCCCCCCCCCTCACAACAATATGGGGTGATAAAAACACTATATAACAGGGCAAAATTAATCTGCTCAGATGACAAGGCCCTGACTATGGAACTAAACCACATCCTCAACACTTTCTTAGCCAATGGCTACAACCCCAAAAAAATCCAAAAAATACTAAAACCTGTAAATCACAACCCCCCTCCCCCCCTCCACAATAAAGACTACACCAAGTCTATCACTATCCCCTACATCCAGGGCACCTCTGAAAAAATAACTAATATCCTCAAAAAATATGACCTTACTTCCTGTTACAGACCATATAAAAAGTTGGCATCCCTTATCCGCTCTACCAAAGACCAACCACTTCCCCTAGACCTACCTGGTGTATACCAGGTCCCTTGCAGCTGCAAATTGTCCTACTTTGGCCAAACAGGCAGAACAACAAATATCAGGATTTCAGAACACCAAGACTACATCCGGTTTCACCAGTACAGCTGCTCTGGGCTGGCAGACCATGCCTTAGATACCCACCATAAAATTCGTTGGAAGAAGACAAAAATAATCCATCGCAGCAAGTTTAAATACGAAAGACTATTCAAAGAATCTTCAGCAGCTCTAAAAAACGTTCCTAACCTCAACAAATTTGGGTGCATGAAACTGCCCCAAATTTGGGAGACTTTCATTTTGAGAACTTCAGCCCAACTGCCAAGACTACCAAATTAGCCCGCAAGAGGGCACCATTAGGACTTTAGGAACAAAATTAGTTCTTATTTTCTTCCTCATTTGCTTTGTTAGTTCCTTAGTGCACATACCATATCTTTATGTTCCCAAAGATGGCAATGTGACATTGCCGAAATATAGAAGTGATTCATTAAAGTTATCTTTAATTAATTTACTTTATATGCGTTGTCAATTCCGTGAATTAATTACCAGTCTAATCATTAGGAATCTATCGTAATATTAGAATTCCATAGAGGTAGTTTTTAATGCCTTTTTATTCCAAGTCCTTGTCGACTTTTTTTGCATATCTCCACCCGCCTCTATACACACAACCAGCCTCTTCGTTCTCCCTCAGCTTTACCCCACAGTTTACTTTCATTTTTCCGTTTAACTCCGTTTATTCTTCCCGCCAAAATCCGGTTCTAGCCAGTTCAGCTTACATCTACAGGTTTCTCTCCATATCATAGCCGATCATGTTCTAAGCATGCGCTAACTAAAAACAACTCTGTTTCTCCTTTACTAGCCAATTAAATTCATTTAGAAGAATTACATAAAATCATATCAGCAGAATTCCACTTATATACATTCTCTTTCAGAAATAACAAATAAGGAAATAATCCATAGTTCACATAAATACATTTAAATATGATAAATACAAATTCTTACTATTGATTTGTATTGATAAATACAAATAAATACTAATACATATGCACAGCTTCTTATAATATTTATACAGGAACAAATAAAATAAATTGAATGACACTTTAATACTGAGTCTTTTCAGTACTAATATAAATCCCAAAATTATATAAATAAACAATAATAAACAAACTCAAAGTATCTATATGAATAATAATTTATAAGCAAGTGATTAACATCAAATAATATTTACAAGTGTTGCTTAAGTCATGGCAAATTATGTTACATGTGAATGAAGTATTATAATTCTCAAATATCTTCATTCACAATTTAACAGTACCAAACATGAACAGAGCAAATAAATTTAAATGAATAAATCTTTGAAATTAAGTTGTCTGCCTGAACTCTAGAATCGATATCTTTAGTTGCATCTTTCGTAATATTAAAAAGATTCTGGTAAATTTCCTTGATATTATTTTTAAGTGGTTTTATTGCTTCTACTCTACTTTCCCACATAGTAGCAGCAAGTGGTTTCAAATTTAAAACACGAATATGTTTTTTCATATAGCCCAATGCTTCACAGATATTGAAAAATAATTATATAATTCCTGTATTACCTCAAAAATATTTACACTTTCACAGGATATCTATCTTAGCTGCATCATTAGCTACCAAATTTAATGAATGAGCAGCACATGGAATAAAATAAAGCTCTTGAATTTATTTCAAGGATTTTTTTCTGCAGTCCATTTTTGCCTCGAATATTTGAACCATTATCATAAGCTTGGTCGCATAAATCCGAAATGTTAATATTAAATAATTGTATATTTTTTTTTTATAAATTGAAATAGTCCTTGTCCAGTGGTATCTTCTACAGATCGAAAACCCAAAAAATGTTCATGAATTTCTGCTATATTTGTATATTTATTTTGATTAACAAATCTAGTAACAATAGATAATTGTTCAGTGTGGCTCATATCCGGAGTAGTGTCAAGAATTAATGAATAATATTTCGCCTCTTTAACCATTTCTAAAATTTTTTGTTTTATAGCTTCAGAAATTATCTGGATGATTTCATTTTGTATTTTATCACCTGAATAAATAACAGTGTTCCTTTTTTGCGATGTTTGGATGCGATGCAAGTGTTCTGCCATTATCAGATCAAATTTAGCGACAGTTTCTACTAACTTTAAAAAATTGCCATTATCATTTTCAAAACGTTTTTGTGAAGAATCTCTAAAAGCTATACACTGTCTTGAGAAATATTGCATTATGTAGATTAATTGTTCTATAACAGATATTGCCAATATTTTTTCTCAGTTTTGTATAATCTTTGTTGTGTGCAATGAATAATGCATTTTGTGTCCCTAAATTTATAAATGTGAATGCTGATCACCGTGTAACCTTAAAAGAAAGCATCAATAATGCATTTCTTAATCAACGACATTTTAAGTTTGCTGTATTTTGAACAGTTTTTAATGTGCACGGAACTTGTCTAATTTATTTTTAGTATATGACTTAAATGTTGCCAGTCGTTACAACCATATTCGTTAGTAAGTTGGGAATTTTGACTACCAAATATTTTGAAATAATAACATAAAACCGAATTTCGCGATTCTGAATAAACTAAATAACTTCGTAAAAGTTTTTCTCCATTTGCTAAAGTTCAATAATAGTATGAATCGGAAAACTTGCGGCCAGATTCATCTTTGGGAAATTCTTTATTAACTACTTGATGCTGGCAATGCTCATCTAAACAATGTCTAACTTTGGTAGTTATATGATTCACTCAAGTACCTAAATCATTAACATTAAAATTTAAAGTTTCGTGTTTCGCTGAATCGGAATCCAATATTTCTTCTGCTACAACTTCTGTAGACAGTCCAATCAGGCCAGTTTCATTTTAGCATGTAACATTTGTTTCTTCATATTTATCTTGTGTCCTCTCTTTTTCTGTAGTAGAGCTACACGGAGGACTTGCTTTGTCAGAACTTTCTGTTCTTCATTTTTTATGTGGTCCTGGAGTTAAAAATTTATTTAGCGATCCAGCCAGTTTATGTTCGAGTTGTAACTCATTGCAATTGTCTTTTCCTGTTTTGTGCCCTGATAACTTCTTTGGCTTTTTATCCGACATCTAGGGGGTTAACACACTTGGTTAGACTGCATTAAAGAAGAAGAGCATAAGAAGAGCATTAAAAGTTGTCCACCAAAATAAATAATTTCTGAAATTTTCCCTTAAACTTATTTTTTAATCCCTTAACCGCTATTATTTTTAAGGTGAATGGCCCAAGACTGACTATTTTTTTTTATTACAGAATTTGATTTTTCAGATGTTTTGAATAATAAATATGCTTACATTTTGGGTATTTTTTAAAAATTAACATGTAGAGATATTAGCCACTGATTGATTTCTCAGTGATATTTAATTAATATTCATCTCCCAGATGAGTCTTTGACTCCATGAGGTCTTGGGGTAATAATAATAATAATATTTTTTACATTCTGGTAATTGTTTAATAATTAAGAAATTTCCCGAATATTAAAATTATTTATTAAAGTAATTAGTAAAAGTACCCCAACCCCAATGTCTTCCAACCAGAACAAGAACAAATATATAAATATATCTATTATTGAAAATTATTTATTTTCTAGACGTCTATCCAAAATAGCAAAAATCTTTTGTTTTCAAAATAAGATAATTAACTAAAATGAAACAATTTAACTGATTTTGAAACTTAGCAAAAATATGATTCATGTACTTACGTTTCGTGAATAATAATCCAAATTCACAATAAATTTACTGAACAATAAATTTATTTTATAAAACAAAAGGCAACTGCACAGTAACACTGTTACTCTAATGCACAAAATGAAATGATGCAAAAATACACCGAAAAAGTATCAAGAAAGGGCCAGTTGCAGTATGTGTAAACAAACTTAGATCATCTAAAGTGTTTTATAGCACATAAATAACCTATGTTTATTAATTTAATTCGAGCCACGTCTTCCTGACGTGCCGATATTTTGGGTATTTTGGGTCTACCCGCATATATATGGGATTTTTAGCTATGGTCCCTCAGCTGATTAATATGTTTATAATTTATAAACTATTATCTTTAAAATTTTATGTCTATCAAAAATCCAAAAATAAGTACACAATTAAAATCAAAGTCACTTAAACATAGAATACACAATACCCTCAATATGTTTCACATTCAAAATTGAAATGACGCTGAAAAAAATGTAAGTGCATATTTGGATAGACGAAATAGCGTCTATCCAAATTCAAAGTGGAATTTAAGAAAACGAACATCGTAATATACACCTATGTTTCAGACTAAATATTTTTGGATATATCAGTGTTTCTGAAACTTCATATATCCATGTACCCATTCTTTAATTTTCATTATTACCAAGTACCTTTTCAAAATACCCTTATCAAAATAATAATAATAAATAAAAATATATTTCATTGTAAATGTCTGTTTTATTTGAATTTAGATGTACATTTAAACAAAAAAATAATGCTTAAATATAAAGAGCCAATAGGCTTCATTTCGGCGATATAAACATTATTTAAATTAAGGGGATATTAAATCCCACATTGTTTTAAAACCAAATAAGAAACTCAAAGATTGGAATCTTTGAGTTTCTTATTCGGTTTTAAAACAATGTGGGATTTAATATCCCCATCTTTGAGTTTCTTATTCGGTTTTAAAACAATGTGGGGTTTAATATTCCCTTAATTTAAATAATGTTTATATCGCCGAAATGAAGCCTATTGGCTCTTTATATTTAAGTAATTTAATGGTTGCACCTTTTTGACAACTCATATAGCAGAGTATATAAATTCTTTTCGCTATAGCTACTCACTGATGAAGCCTCAAAAAAGGCTGAAACCGGTCTGGGTAGTGACCTCCCACCATAATGTAATAACAGCATACATTTCCTAGGAAATATGTGTTTACATTATGGAAAATACTAAGAATAGCGATCAGAACTTTACCACCTTTGCTGCGAGTTGCCCGAGATTGTACTACGTACTAGGACTACTTCCATTAGCTCACGCTAGTAATCACCGATACTTTTATAGTTTACTATATTCGGCATGAAACTCTGATTCCAATCTTTGAGTTTCTTATTTGGTTTTAAAACAATGTGGGATTTAATATCCCCTTAATTTAAATTTAAAAAATAATGATTTATTTTTAATAGAACAAAATTTATAAAGATACTATACATTTTTACTTAACATAAATAATTTATCATCAATGAGAGGAGTGAAATTGCTTATTTCTATATCTGCTATGTTGCTTTCTTTTGTGTGTTTTATAAATCCAGTCTTTAACCAATGATCCATACTTAACAATTTGAAAGCTAAAAAAATTACCGTATTTACTCAACTATAACTCGCACTTTTATCCCAAAATTAAAGCTAAAAAATCGTGCTGCAAGATATATGCAGGGATTTTGGGAAACTAAAGTTCTCAGAAAAAAAAAATGAAAATTGGTATGACTTACCAAGAAGCTTCTATTTTCCATCACTTCTTCTGTCCTCAAAAGTGGTTTCCTTGTGTGCAATCAAAGTTATCTACCCAAATAGAGTCATCTTCTTTCCCATTATATCAAGCAAAAATTACCAGTAATTTAAGCTTGAGATACGTAATGAACAATCCTTGACAAATGATTAATGAGAAGTGAAAGATGTGCATGATTGTAGGGCAGTAGAGAAAAAGCAACTATTAAGAAGTGCATGTGGTATTAACAAAAGATCGTGCAATCCAAACAAAACAAGCTGACAATTGAATTGAATTGAAATGCTAATTCTCTTAAACTGATTTCCATAATATCTGAAATGCATTCACTATATATTTCTTAGTTTTAACACGTTCATGACGGGGGTAGTGTCAAGCAAAACCATATGTTGCACCTGCAACATGTGGTTTGCTTGAGTGTATATAGCAGTTTCTGTTGGAGGGAAGAGGTAATTCATTAGTTAGTTTATATTCCGAGTTGTCTGTAATTGCACTATTTGTTGAGAAATAGATTACACAGTGCAAATGTCTGCGAACCTTATTCAGTGAAATGATAAAATTAATTGGTTTTCCTTTTTTTCTGCAGTATAATGGGTGTTGGGGATGGCATATTGTTTACTGCAGGGAGCGAGTTATCGCTCCAATGTGAAATTCGGCGCGATAGAGACTCGCAATTTGAGTAGGAGAATTCATGCATAATATAATTTAATATATATATATATATATATATATATATATATAGACTATTAATTAATTGAATTTTATAAACTATATAAAAGTTTATAAAATTCACATCCTATGATACTTTATGGGTTGTTTCCTTAAGTATTTAATAAGTGAGTTCTAAAATGTTTAGTTTTAGTGTGTATGATTTTTTATTTTATTAATAATTTTGTTTTAATAAAATATAATAAACACATATTTCACTGTCATTGTTGTGTACCCATTTTTCTCTATGTATGTATCTTGTATCTCTCTCATTGATATATCGGGACAGCTTATTTAACTTTATCCTTTCTTATTACAGTTTCAAGTTCTATCGCTTGTGTCTCTATGTTAAGTAGGTTGCGTCATTGTCATGCGATCCACATAAATAATAAACTTAGCCTTATGTTTAATTGCGAGTCTCTTTTCTCTTATGCTCCTTCTTATGTAGCTTAATCTTTAAGGGCCACCAGAAATTTACCCGTTCCCTGAATTCTATAAATTATCCTGGTCACTGAAGCAAATTTATTTTTTTACTGAGCCTTAAAGTTAGAGAATAGACTCTGCCTTTAGGTTAATTATAGAACATCAGGTGCTACTAACAATATAAATTAAACTCCCAGAAACCTGGGTTCTCTGGCTTAATTTTATTCTTATTTTTTTTTGTTGGCAGTCGTGCCCATACTTTCAATTGGGGTATTCCCGCACACAAACACACACACACACACACGTTCTTAGGTTCGATGTTTTATGAAGGGTCAGAGTCAGTCATCATGATCAGAAACACATATAAGTAAAGAATCAAAACATTTATTAAATTCAAATAGTAATGCCATACAAGTTAAATTGATCATCAAATCTAATGTTAAACCTCTACCATTCATTCACTCTCAGTCTTAAATCATTTTAGTATTTTACTTCAAAATATCAGTGAATTCAATAACTCAATATATATTACATTTATCATTACAACTCATTTTTTGACATTAAGGTACTTTAACACATTTTATAACCTCTCGAAATAAACATGACAAAATCTCTGTCTGGTTGAAAGTCCTTAAAGTTTGCTTCAAGAAAACATAGTCATTTACACAGATCTTAATTCTTCACTCTTTCCTTTAATACAAATTTTAGATTGCGTTCTCTTAAATAGTCAATTCTCAAAAGGGACTAGAATAAGTGAGAGTACTTATCTATTCTTTTTCTTCGGTTTTTTGCCATCCTTCGTTCTTTGTTTCGAATCTGGTTGTCTCGATCTTATCGCCACGTGGGTTACACGTGCTCGCCTGGGCTGGAAGCTATCCTTCTGCTTAGGTTTTTATGTCGATGATCTTCTCACCACGGCCTGTGGTTAGTCTTGCCGAAACTCTAATGGGGTGTCATATCGGATCCTATCGTAAGTCAGCTCTCAAAATTGAGAGCTGAACTGCGAAGAACTCTCGTAGCACACGGAGAGAAACTCAGGAACAAGAAAAAATGTGGTCATTTACTTCCGTGTCGTGGGTTTTATTTGCTCTCCTAGAGTGCCACCTTTCTGAGTTTGAATTATCTTATCGTCTCACCCATTGGTCTCCGTTTGAGTGACTTCACCGATTAACATACGGGACTTCTTGCTTCGGGGAACGTATGCGTCATGATGCCTTCTAAGATGTGATGCCGGTGGGTGCTTACCCTGGTTTTACAGTATTTAGGGTGATCTTTGCTCTATGTTGTTGAATAGTACACATTCTTTCATTTACAATTTTTCATTAATAATTCCTCTCTTATTTTGCCCATTTTTCTGACTTACATTTATGCTAGACACTTAGATATAAAACTTTAAAATTCACAACATTCACAGTTTATCATATAGGAAGTTGTTACAAAGAAAAACATATTTATACTGCGCTAAAAGATAAGTATGCATGTATGTTTTTTTTGTTAATTATTAGATTCTGGAATGGTGATGTCAAGTAAAGTTTGAAGTCGCCTATTTCAGATCTAACAATGGGTTGTTTCCTTAAGTATCTAATAAGTAGGTTCTAAAATGTTTAGTTTTAGTGTGTATGATTTTTTATTTTATTAATAATTTTTTTTAATGAAATATAATAAGCACATATTTCACTATCAATGGGAAATTGCACCTTTTTTATTTGCTAACTAAACGCTGTATTTTTGTAAAATATCTTGTTGCCGTAATACGGCTGAACGAGTGCCCTTATTAAGCAGCGTTGTGAGGCAGGCTGCCTCTATGCTACATCCTGTCGATGGTACTGGGCAAAGCACAGCCTAATAATAAATTCACGGTCTGTCTTAAACTAACAATTTTCACTATAAATATAATAAACAATCGAGAATATTTCTAAAATTTTCACTGAGTCGATGCTTACTCTGCGACATAAAAGCTATGGTAATACTGATAATGTTTCACTTCAAACAAATTATAATAAAACTGGTGATGTATTAAGTTAAAAATGTTGTTATATTATTAAGAATTCATAATAATTCGACTGATTTTAAATTTCATTTTATTGCATTAACTATAATTTATAATTGCGTGATTTATATAGTACGATATAATTCAAGAATAAGAAAATTTATATATATTTTTTTATTATTTCCTGTGGTGAAATGGCTCCCCTGTCTTTAAGCGCCTTTGTGTGGCACACAATCTGCACAACTACACGGCACGGCCCTGTGAATGCTAACAATGACCATACCACCAGAAATTAGTAGAGCTAATCTCTGGTGGTATGGTCACTTTAAAAGAATGGTAGAAGAAAGATTAGCAAAATAAGTGTTCTTTAATAGGTTGGCAGAAAAAAAGATCTAGAGGAAAACCAAGATATACAGGGTGTTCGGGATAAATTTGACAGTTTCGTAAGGAAAAAGAAAATCTTCTTTGTATCTATTAAATTTAATGAATTGACAAAAAAACATTACAGGCAGAGTTAATTACAATACTATCAACAAGATTTACTCAAAATAACCACCATTAGCATCGATCACAGCTTCAATTCTGCTTCGGAACCTCGAACAAGCTGATGCTACAGTCTCCCTGGGAAGGGCCGCAAAAACTGTTTTAATTTTATCCATTAACTGGGCTTTTGTATTACTGGAAGTGCGATTGGTGTCTTTTTCAACTGTGCCCCATACAAAATAATCCATGGGGTTAAGGTCTGGGGAGTTTGGAGGCCAAACATTTGGACTGGTGAAGTCGTAGAAATTTTCAGACAACCATTTTTGACTTTTCCCAGAGGTGTGGCAAGGGGCCGAATCCTGCTGCCATACATACGGCCTACCATTGGCTACCCTTGTTATCCAGGGCTTGACTACAGTTAGCAACTCCACGAACAAAGCCCGAATTCCAATGCCAGGGTTCTTCAACACCTGTTCCTGCAGATTTGCGAGGAATTCTGCTGTACGAACACAATCAGATCGTCTGCTAGGGATCTTTCTTCTTGCTACATCCTCGTAGTCACCATTGCAAGTCTCTAGTTCATGCCTGATTGTTTTTACTGTATTCAGGGAGCATTGGGCAGCAGTCGTAATATCCTTATTTTGATGGCGGGCACGAATCATCATGATACAAGTTATTCTCTTCCATGATTCAGGTGGGTTCCAGCTATCCATCCTTTCTGACATCTTGTATATGAATGAAGAAGGGTCCAAACTTTTAAATGAAGAGAAGTGTGTGTCAATACATGTAACTTACGGAAAAATATAATTAATTATAAATATGTCAAATTTATCCCGAACACCCTGTAGATGGATTGATACAGTAAAAAATGCCTTAAAAGAGAGAAATATAAGATCTGATAATATTGTAATCTTGACAGATAACAGATTAATTTGGAGGAAAATTGTTGATCAGAAGTTAGTAATGGCATTAAATTTTCATGTAGTACTATCATAATTATCCTGTATCATATTTATGAGGGCACATATCAGGAATATGATGATGAGTATTAAGTACTGAGCTCTACAGTATTTAATACAGAATGGTTACAACCACTGTGTATCCATTTCCCTTATCTGACTCCCTTGTCACTTTATTATAAAAAAGTAGAGAACTGTTGAGGTTGGGAAGTGTTTGTTTGTTTTTTTAACTTTTCTTTCTTGTGCATGTAATCCTGTGAATTGCACCATTATTAAATTACTCCTTCCATTCTGTGTTGTTTTAACTCTTAACTTCAAAATAAAAAAGAAATCATTTGAAACTGAACTCCAAATCAAACTTGCACACAATTTTGTATCCCATGATATCGCATATACATCTTATCTTCTAAATTAACCCATTAACCTTTTAATTCATTTAGAGATTGCATCATCAGTCACCCTTTATAACCAAAGGAAAAAATATCTTTAATTTACAAAGAGAACACAAATATATGCAAATATATTTGTGGAAGGATTATTAGTAAGAGTGCAGATTTGGTAACACTGCAAGAGGATTTGAATAAGAGCTAGATAGATCGGCAAATGAATGGGGATGTCAGTTTAATGCAGCAAAATGTAAGGTCTTGAGGTTTGGGAACCATCGATGGGATGCTGCATACTGTATGGGAGGAGTTATACTGGAGGAAGTAGGGGAGACAAGAGATCTGGGGTTGATGATTGATAGAAACCCGAAATTTAGGGGACATGTTGCAAAGGTGGTGAAGGTAACACAGAGGATTGCTTCAATTATGAGAAGGACACTGATCTGCAGAGATAAAAGTGTTATCATTCCATTGTATAAGTCTATGATCAGACCATACTTAGACTATTGTTCTCAGATTTGGTCCCCAGAATTTGAAGGGGATAAATTAACTGTGGAAAGAGTACAAAGACGGATGACAAAGATGGTTTCTGGACTGTACAATTTTGGTTATGAGGATCGGCTGAGGGAATGTGGACTGCAGAGTTTGGTGGATAGAAGAAGGATAGGTGATATGATTGAGACTTTTAAACTGTTGAGAGGTGGTTACAGGGTTGACACTGGGGAGTTCTTTCGCTTGGTCGAACAGCGGGAAGGAGTGATGACAAGAGGCCATCCCTGGAAGTTACGAAAAGAAACTGTGAGCAAGAGGGTGAGTAGTGGTTTCTTTGATTGGAGGGTGGTTGGAATGCATTGCCTGATGGAGTGGTGAGAGCGAGAACAGTCAATGAGTTTAAGGAGTGGTATGATAGACTTTGTGTTTCTTAGGGGGGGGGAGACCTCCCCTCAATGAGTCTTGACAGAGTTTATGTTCTTAGGAAGGACCTCCCACGATGAGTCTTTTGACTCCAGGGAGGCCTGAATAATAATAATAATAATAATATGTAAAAAAAGTTATATTGATTTTATAATCAATACAGCTCATATGCACAGCTTCCCTTTAATAATATACACTGGAATGTCCTTTGTTAACAAAACTTCAGAAATTTAATCTCTAACTTCCTACACAAGTTTCATTCTCTTGAATTCATGAAAGAGAAAATTGCTAATGTATAAACTACTGTAATTCCTGATATGTTAGTCAAAATTCTTCTGCATTTTAAATCATAGAAGACTGAAAAAACAAATCTTGTCTTTATTATTAGTATTATTATTATTGTTATTACGTGACACCTCCAAAGACTCATCAAGGGAGGGTGGCTATTCTACAACTCTTTGTCTCCACCACTCAATTCACCAACTGCAGCGAACCACGTTACCTACACCAACACCATTTACTGTCCACCTCTTCATTCAAAAAATTTTTTAAATTGATTCACTTTGTATATGAAAGTAACATCTAACTTTAATAAATGAATTACTATAATCACATCATCATTTTCATCACTTTAGAATGAATTCACTTTCTGTATGACCATATCAGCAAACTTCATTGGAATTAACGAAAACCATATAAATAGCTTCAAATTCCCGCTTTGTGGATGGAATCATTTATAAAACAAACGTTACTGGGCCATTTCTTTATGAACAGGAGAGGAATAAAATTTCTTTCAGTTTTCACTGAATAAATACTATATGGTTTACAACAAGGGGGCCCATCCCTGGAAGCTATATAAAGAGAGTGTGAACAAAGGTGTAAGAAGCAGGTTCTTTGCACGAGAATGGTCAGTGATTGGAATGCATTGCCTGATAATGTGGATACATTGAATGAGTTTAAAGCACAGTTTGATGAGCTTTGTGTGTAACAGTGTGTATCTACCTCATGAGTGTTTTGACTCCATGGAGGTTGGGTGTTAATTCTTCTTCTGCAGCTTTTCCCGCTAAGTAGGGTTGCTGTTTGTTGTGAGTCTCCTCCACAACCTTTTGTCTTGGGCTGTTGCCACATCCAAGTTCTTCATTCTGAAGTCCCCCTCCACCATCTCCCTCCATCTCTTCTTTGGCTGTCAGCACTTCCTCCTCCTCTGCACATCCATCTGCATGAGCTTCCTTCCCACATACCCTTCCTCCCTCCTCATCACATGACCAAACCATCTCAACCTTGCTTCCTGTATCTTTGCTCCTAAGTTTGTAACTTGCACCATTTCCCTTACATAGTCATTTCTCAGACGATCCTTTCTGGTCACACCGCACATCCACCTAAGCATTCTCATCTCCGCTACCTCCATCCTGCTGATGTTATTTTTCCTCAGTTTCCATAGCATACGGCATAGCTAGTCTCACTACTGTCCTGTAGATTTTGCCTTTATGATTGATTGGCACCCTCTTATCGCATAGCACTCCAGCCATCTCTCTCCAGTTCCTCCATCCTGCTTGTATCCTGCATCCCACTTCCTTCTCAGCCTCACCATCCTCTTTAATAATAATAATGACTACAGAAAACTTCACACATCTCTTTTTACAGGATTTCCTCTCTCAGCCTTTCATTTCTAACTGCTCCCCTAATTTCTGCTGAGTGTTCATATATTGATGACAGAATCTCCATAATTCTTCCCTTGTTGTGCTCTCTTTTTTCCTTCCAAACAGCTACATACTTAGCGATGCCAGTAACATTCTTTTCACTTCTGTACATCCTCAGAAATGCAGTAGAGCAATTCTCATTGTGCATCACCATTGCTAGTTTACAGCAGTTTGTTTGAAAAGCTGACAAAGTTCTTTTCATAGTAAGTTTTAATTTTTGTAGTAAAGTAGCGATTTGGATTTGTGTTTTGGTGTAGTTTTGTTTATTTTTCATATCTTGGTCATTGTGGTCAACTGAGTCATTGTGAAGATTTGTTTGTATGACAATTCTCCACAATAACTATATACCGAATGAGATTAGCACATCACGCAGCATGAAAATCAAATGTAATTAACTGTGTGGACTTTTCAAGCATGGTTCATTGTCATGAATGCAACATGTATACCTGGCAGAATGTGGGGAGTATGTTATTGGAGAAACTGAACCGGAGATTAGAGAGGATATGGATATATCGAAAGTGTAATATTCTGTTGGACTATGAATTATCAATAAATCCAAAACTGATGAGTGGAATGAATGAGTGAGTGCATAATTTCAGGAGCAAACGACTGTATGAATCAAAGAACAAAGGCAATTGCAGGGGCAAATGATTGTATAAATCATGGAATGGAAGCAAAAGAAAATATAGCTGAAAAAAACAAAAGAAATTAATGATAAACTAACAGTGTAATTGCCAGGATGCAAAACTTTCAGAATGAGAAGGGAAATGAAAAATATGCATAGTGAGATGAGAAGTGTCGTAGATAAGAATGGACAAACACAAAAAAGGTTAGGATGAAGGAAAACAGAGAAAATGATATGATGAATGATGCAAGAATAGTGATGTATGGAGATTCCATTATTAGGGATGCAGTAAATGAGAGATTCCATAAGATGTGTTTTCCAGGAGGGAGAATTAAAGAAGCAAGCAAGCTAGTGTTGGTTGTTGGAACCAAAGATTTATTTGAACATGAATAGCATGTAAGAATGGATATCAGGAGATTGTTGAGGAGAGTGAAAGATAACAGTGTTGTTGGAAGAGTCATTGGTGTGTTGCCTAGATATGATAATGATGTTTTGAGATGAAGAGCAGAGATCATGAATAGTATGTTATCAGGACTGTGTAAGGAGAAGAGTGTTGAGTTAGTCAATGTGTGGAATGCATTTGAAGGAAAGATGGAAATGTACAAAAGTAATGGATTACATTTGAATGTATTTGGTGTGAGTCAGTTAGAGAGAGAGGCTATTGCTGCAAGGAGGAACAAATGATGTGAATATGGGAGCAGAGGAAGTAACAGATGAAGCAAAATATCAGGAGAGAGGAAATGGTGAGATTGGAGTGATTATAAATGAAAATAGTAGTAGTACTGAGTAGTATATAGTAGTATAACAAGAATGCATGATGGGCAGGAAAACTGGAGGTCAGAGTTTAGAGAGAAACACAGCATAATGAGAGTGGATGTTGGAAGTAGTAGTGAATGTGTGTATGAGGATGGGCAGTATGAGAATGGATGTAGTTGAGTTCGAAAAATAGGTTACATGGTGTAAAGGTAGTTTGGAATGATTAGGTGTGGGAAAATCACAGCTTACAAATGTCATGGGAAGGACTGGTTATAGACCTAAAAGTGAATGGCTGTGTTTTTCACAAATGATAGGAACATCAGAAATAAGGAAGATGAAATGAGTCTGCTGATTGAGTTTATTCTCCAAAAAATTGTTAGAATGAGTGAAACATGGTTAGATAAAGATAATATCCTGACTGGAATAGAAATGGTAGGGTATTGTGTTTTCCATGAGGATAGAAAAGACAAGAAGAGAGGGGTATAGCAGTTGAATTATGTCCATTCGAAATGGTAATGTAAGATGAAAGTGGCTATATAAATAGTGGCAATGGTTTTGAGAGTCAGCGAGGTGGAGGTTGACAGGAAGAGTTATTTAGTTGGATGTTATAATATGCCAAGGAATGTGGAGGGAGGTAATAAGGAAATGTATAAATAACTTGGGTCAGTCAACAGAGGAAAGGTGATTATTATGGATGATTTTAATTATTGGAGTAGACTGGAATGAAGAAATAACATTTGGGAATAAGGTAAACGAATTTCTTGGGTTCTTTAGGGACAACTGTTTCCCATAGCATGCAAAGAAGAGCACACAAGAATCAAGAGTTTTATATCTGATAATTTCATCAGAGGATGTGATTGTGAGTGGAGTTTTGTACTGCTCTTCAGGTGGTGAAAGTGATCATGAAGTGATCACCTGGGTTGCTGCCAACCATATGAAGATTTCTGTGAGAAAAGGATATATGTGGAATTACAAGGCTGGTGATTATGGCAAGCTTAGGAGACAGCTTGGAGCTACAGCATGTAATGAAGTGTTAAGCAGGAGGGAGATATATGCTGCATGGGAACTGATCAAAAGATAATTAACATCCTGGAAGAGGATATTGTGGAGGCACTACATTAGGCCAAGAAAAATCCTCAAGAGTTTTTCAGATATGCGACAAGTAGAAGGAAGAATGAGTATGGTAAGATGATGTTAATGGGTGAAAATGGTTCAATGGTAACTGCTGCAGAAGATATCATTGGGGTATTCAGTGAACATGGTTTTTCATCATCATCAGTGTAGAGGAGAGGATGGCTTTATTTTGAGTGAGCAAGAAGTGTATGAGGAAATAAATAAGCTTGATATCTTATTGATATCAGGCATATTTATTTAGCATAGGATTTCATTACATATTGTTATTTATCTTAAGGGAATGTTCCAGGTAATTGGCATGCCTGTTTAATAAGAGTCTTATAACAACACTAGTTTCAAGAAAGAAGGTAAAATTATTCCACCGCATAAAGGTGCTAATAAGGAGTTGGCCACAAATTATAAGCCAATCTTTATATCTTGAGTTGTGGTTAAGGTACAACACAGATTGTTGAGAACTAGGATATAGAAATGGATTGATAACAGCAGTATTCTCGTGGATGTCAGCATTGGTTTGTTATTCGTGTACTTATGTATCGTAAATAAGTACATTAATATGTACTTATTTACGTATCGTAAGGTGACAAATGTGTGTGTGACAAAGGAGACGTATATACAGTGATATTGTATTTTTCAATATTCACAGCCTTTGATACACTGTCACTTTACAAGTTATTACATAAACTGAAATGCATGGGATTGGATAACAAACTAGTGAGATGAATCGGTTACTGACTGTCAGGTTGGTATTGGAAACTATAGAAAAAAACGTATACCACAGTAAATAACTTTATTATTTTGTAAATATTTCATCTTATGTATCATCGGTACAATTATTGAATAACAATAGCAATTGAATTAAAAATAACATTAGCACACATGCTTAAATTGGAATCCCTCTATGTATAGTCACGTGTTCAGGATTAAACCTAATGGGCTGAAATTAAAACTAATTCAATTAAATTAAATTAAAATATAACAGATAAATTTATTTGATACAATTTAGGATAACAATTTCCCAAACTTTTGCAATAGTAAGACAGTCACTCCGATTAAGATTAGGTCCATGAAGTAAGGATGCAGCACTTTCTTTATATAAACGTTCATGTTTATATTGGATTTTTTTTTTTTCACTACTTGGTTAGACTATAATAAATTTATGTTGTTGTTTTTTTGACAGTATATATCAGAACACAAAATTATAAATAAATAATAATTTATTGACTTAATGCTGATATTTTACTGGTGTTATAACCAGCATCTTCAGAGCACAAAAACACAATTTGTCACAATACACGAGACTACAACAACATGGTGTAATCAATGGACTAGTTTAACAAAATTGTAGCAGCAACACAAAGACTAAAGTCCTAATTAAGCGCCCTCTATCTGAAAAAAAAAATTGCAGTTAATACACAAAGACTAAAGTCCTAAAAAAACAGAGAGAAAAAGCCTGTACTAGTTATGTCTTAAGATGACTGTCTCCCAGATCTTAGGCAAATTTATACAGATACAGCCATATTTGTTGAGATTTGGAGTATGTTTCAAAGCTTCTGTTGCTTCTAAGAACAATCTCTCCGACTTGTAAGAGTTTATGCAGTACTTTTGTTTTCTTCCAGTTGATTCTGTGTGCAGGGGTATCCAAAGCATGGTCTGCTAGGCCTGACTTGCCATAGTGATAGTGCCGGATGCGGACCCGGATGGTGGCATGTGCAATATACACAGGCACTGCAGAAGAAAAGGCGCCTAAAAGATGTCAAAAAATATGAGATAAGCGTTTAAACGAACAACGAATGGTACAGAGTAGTAGATATAATTATGAATGTAAGTTGTCTTCCATTCAGGCCCCTTCAGATCTTCCTGGAAATGAACAAATAAATTCTAAAATTGTATCCTGAAATTGGACCCGATTATATCACTGTAATTTTTGATTAAAATTTACGAAAATATACCTAAAATAGTTTTTTATTTTTTGATGCATCATAAATCAACTTATGATTAATTGTTGAGTTCCGTGTAAGGGTCGTATCCTAATTTTAATTGGATCGGACGCATGTGGTGTGGCCCTAAAAGTCAGCTTATTACTGATAACTCATTCTTCTCGACATTTGAGCCTGTTATATTAGCAGGCTGTTAGGGTGGCGTCAGCGACACAAAACAAAAAAAAAAAGAGAGATAAAATTCTCTTATCTATTTTCGTTGAATCTTCAAAATTAATTTATTTATTAATGCAAAATTAATGTAAAGAATATTTGAATAAATCTCTTAACTTTATATTACTATTTTATATATTTTGAAAATTTATATAACTTGAAAAAATTTGTATAAGCAGTACTAATCCATAGGTAACATTATACTGTAAAGCAGTTTTCATTTGTTTTTCATTTCCTGTTCGTTTTATTCACACTTCACGTTTTATTCAGACTTTCCAAAAAAGTTTCAAAAAAAACTGTTTTGGAAAGGTGCCGAACATTAATCGCACACACAAGAAAAATACTATGTGCTGGTCCTGGCCAGATGTATCTTTTATGTTCACTGATGCAGATGTTCACAGTTCTTCCTGTTTGATCGTAGTAAGCTTGATCACACGAGCAGGGTACTTCATTGACTCCTGGTTGTGATAAAGGAGGGATGCTATCCTTGGTTGAACAGATAAGAGTTGCTAATTTGACACACGGTCTGAATACTGTGCGTAGTTCATGTTTATTAACAATTCTAGATATCTTTTCTGATGTGCCTTTAATGCATGGGATGGTGACTGTTTTGTTGTAGTTCACTGTGGTGGATAGAGGGAGGGGGTTTCTTAGGAGCATTTAGTATTTTGTTTATCTTATGGGGATTATAGCCATTGGCCAAGAAGGTGTGGCATAAGTGAGCCCAAAGAAACAGTAAACAAACTCCAGCCCTTTTGTGTTAAAACACCTAGAATATATGGAGTTCCAAAAATGCACAAACAAGGTACACCCTTACACCCTATTGTGGATAGTATAAATAGTCCCACATACAAACTGGCTGCACATTTAGACAAGCTACTAGCCACTCTTACAAACAATTCTCCCTCCTTTATCAAAAATTCTGCCCACCTAAAAGCATTTTAGAACGCCATACTTTAAAAAGCTCAGACTTAATGGTGAGCTTTGATATCTCCTCACTATTCACAAATATACCATTAACTGAAACCCTTAATCTATTAAAGTCACACTTTCCCCCTGATATATTTGAATTATTTAAATTCACAATACATGCAGAATATTTCACATGGAAAGGAAAAATATGCAAACAATTAGATGGGACAGCTATGGACTCCACCCCCCTTAGACAACTTCTACATAGAACACCTGGAAAAACTAGCTATCAATACAGCCACTCTCAAACCAACACTTTGGCTATGTTATGTTGACGATGTGCTTGCTATTTGGCCACATGACCCAGGGACATTGGAAACATTCTTAGCACATTTAAATAGCCAGCATCATAAATTCCACTTTACAGTGGAACTGGAAGCCAATAACTGTCTGCCCTTCCTGGATACACTATCACACATTTAGTCTTTGTGTTGCTGCTATAACTTTGTTAAACTAGTCTATTCATTACACCATGATGTTGTAGTCTTGCATATTGTGACAAACTGTGTTTTTGTGATCTGAAGATGCTGGTTATAACACCAGCGAAATATCAGCAATAAGTCAATAAATTATTATTTACTTATAATTTTGTGTTCTGATATATACCTACGTCGAACACATAAGCCTTTCTACACGTATAATAAATTTGGTTTAATCCTTTATCCACGTGTAAGCAAACAAAGTTTGTGCCTGAAGTATCTTCAGGACTGAGGCAACTCGTGGTAAAGGTGGACCAAGCTGTCATCACTACTTTATTATTATTATTATTATTATTATTCAGGCCTCCAAGGAGTCAAAAGACTCATCGAGGGAGGTCCTTCCTAAGACATAAAGTCTATCAAGACTCATCGAGGGGAGGTCCCCCCCTGAGAAACACAAAGTCTATCATACCACTCTTTAAACTCATTGACCGTTCTCGCTCCCACCACTCCATCAGGCAATGCATTCCACGGCTCAACCACCCTCCACACAAAGAAACCACTCCTTACCCTCTTGCTCACAGTTTCCTTTCGTAACTTCCAGGGATGGCCTCTTGTCATCACTCCTTCCCGCTGTTCAACCAAGCAAAAGAACTCCCCAGTGTCAACCCTGTAACCACCTCTCAACAGTTTAAAAGTCTCAATCATATCACCTCTCCTTCTTCTATCCACCAAACTCTGCAGTCCACATTCTCTCAGCCGATCCTCATAACTATCCTTGTACAGTCCTGAAACCATCTTTGTCATCCGTCTTTGTATCCTTTCCACAGTTAATTTATCCCCTTCAAATCCTGGGGACCAAATCTGAGAATAATAGTCCAAGTGTGGTCTGATCAGAGACTTATACAACGGAATGATAACCCTCTTATCTCTGCAGGTCAGTGTCCTTCTCATAATAGCACCAATCCTCTGTGTTACCTTCACCTCCTTTGCAATATGTCCTCTAAACTTCAGGTTTCTATCAATCATTAACCCCAGATCTCTTGTCTCCCCAACTTCCTCCAGTATAACTCCTCCCATAGAGTATGCAACATCCCATCGATCTTTCCCAAACCTCAAGACCTTACATTTTGCTGCATTAAACTGACATCCCCCTTCATTTGCCCATCTATCTAGCTCTTATTCAAATCCTCTTGCAGGGCTACCACATCTGCACTATTACTAATAATCCTTCCCAGCTTCGCATCAACCACAAACAACTGAATATCCCCTTGCAATCCACTGGCAATGTCATTGATATAAAGGTTAAACAATATAGGTCCTAGTACTGAGCCCTGTGGGACCCCACTTGTAACACTCCACCTCCTTGAAACTGCTCCACCATACACAACTCTCTGATACCTATCAGACAGCCAATCCTGAATCCAGTTGACCAATCTGACATCCAGACCCATGTGTTGCAACTTAAATATCAGCTTATCATGTGGCACCCTGTCAAATGCCTTTGCTAAGTCTAAGAAAATTGCAGTATATGCCTTTCCCTCATCTAATGTTCTTGTAACTTTATTATAAAAGGCTAGCATATTGCTAAAACAAGAGCGCCCTTTCACAAATCCATGTTGACTCTCACAGATAACATTACCTTCATCTGCACAGTGCTGTATACGGTCCCTCACTACTTTCTCCAAGATCTTAACAACTACTGATGACACACAGACTGGTCTATAATTAGACACTTCCAGTCTGTTACCACCCTTATGCAATGGCACTATCTTACCTTCCTTCCATTCCCTGGGCACCTTTGCCAAAGCCAGACTTTCATTGGAAAGCCATGTTAAAGGCACTGTCAATTCCCTAGCACATTCTCTCAAAACTCGTGGTGAAATACCATCCAGTCCCACAGCTTTACTGACATCCAGAGTACTCAGTATCTGAAACACACTCTCCTCCTGTACCTCCAGACCTCGAACCAGTCCTATCCCTCTAGCATTAAAACTGACTCCTCTAGGATGAAATACTCCAATAAAGTGTTCATTGAACAATTCCACTATGTCCTCTGCATCAGTCACTCTATTCCCATTTTTATCCCACAATATCATTCTTCCACAGTCATTTCTCCTCCTACTGGCCACATAGCTAAAAACCTCCCTAGGATTTTCTTTGGATCTTAGGGCCAATCTCCTCTCATATTCCAGTTTTGCTTTCCTTACCATACTAGTCACTCTTCTGGCCTGTGTCTTATATTCCTCATGTATCTCTTCACCTGTCTCCTTATATCTCTTCCATAGCCTCTTTTTCGCATGCAATTCCTGTTTAATATTGTTTGTCATCCACTTTACTCCAAATTGCGTCCTTTTCTTCACTCGTGGTATACAACTTACCATTGCTGATAACAAATATTCTTTCACACTTTCCCACGCACTTGTGATATCCCGGCCTTCCAATTCCTGCCTCCATGAAACTTCCCGAAGTTGACGTCTAAGACTATTATAATCACCTGCCTTATAATTCCACATAAGTTCCCGTCTCTTTGATACTACTGCATGTCTATTCATTTTCCAAGTCAACACCATATGGTCACTCTCTGCAACTGGTGGGAGAGACATCAACTCAGTTATTATCAACTTTTCTGATGCTATAACCAAATCCAAAACTTTTGAACCTCTTGTTCCCTCTGTTACATATTGCGTAAGACATTTGTCCCTCAACAATTCTAGAAATTCCATTCCCCTATTGCTACATGCATCTTCCTCTCTCCAATTTATACTACTGAAGTTAAAATCTCCCATAATAATCATTCTTCTTGCACTTGCCAAACTTAGCTGTCTAAACATCTCCTGGTCCCCATTCTCTGTGCTCCTGGGTCTGTAGCAACACCCTACTAAATATCCTGTCTTGCCTACCTCTACCTCACACCATACGCTCTCAAAATCATTTGTCTCACTTCCTTCCAAATTCTCCACTCTTAGAGGACATAGGTCATCACTTATCATAAGCAGTACCCCACCACCACGCTTTCCCCTCCTATCCTGACGAAAAATGCTATACCCAGCGACTTCTATTCCTGTTGTTATATCCCCTTCTGTCAACCACGTCTCAGTGATCGCAATAATTTTTGGCCAGACTGATGCTATCTGCGCCACCAATTCCTCTCCCTTATTCCGGATACTCCTGGCATTCGTATAAAGCATATAATTGCCATTGTTTCTATACCCAGCATTATTCCGTCTAGACTCCACTGGGCTCAGTGTTACCTGACATTGTCTCCCTTCTCCCAAGTATCCATTTCCACAAGATCCCACCCCTGCTATCATCCTCCTTGGGACACACTGACTCGTTCAGAACAGCAATCTCTCCAGATGCCTACGTCCTTCTTCATTGAAATGTAAACGGTCTCTCGCATACAATTCCTCTCTTTCCTCAAACGCACTCCAAGCATCCACATATACCAGTCCTCTCTTGTCACACATTCTCGTTATTATGCCATTCAATATCACCACTCTTCTGCTCAGCTCATCATTATCATACCTAGGCAACACGCACACTATTTTTCCTCTCTCTGTCTTCTTCCATACAGTCTCAAGCAAAAATCTCATATCTCTCGCTGCCCGACTTACATTACCACTCAAGTCATTCGTTCCTACCATCACAATCATCTCATCCACCCTTTCACCTCTCTTAATTGCCATAGCCACCCTTTCTATTGTTCCTCCTGGCAAACACTCCTCACGCATCCTATCTTGAACCCCATGGATCATTGAGTAGCCATACATTATACCTCTTACCATTCCCTCGCTCCTATTGTTTCCATTCTCTCCTCTTCTTTCATTTCCATACCTCTCTCTTCTACTGTTTCCATTTTCTCCACTTCTAGCACTTCCATATCCCTCTCTCATTCTGTCTCTCCTACTACTGTTTCCATCCTCTCGTCTTCTAGCATTCCCATACCTCTCTCTCATTCCATCTCTCCTACCATTTCCATTCTCTCCTCTTCTAGCACTTCCATATCTCTCTCTCATTCCGTCTCTCCTACTGTTTCCATCCTTTCGTCTGCTAGCATTCCCATACCTCTCTCTCATTCCATATCTCCTACCATTTCCATTCTCTCCTCTTCTAGCACTTCCATATCTCTCTCTCATTCCGTCTCTCCTACTGTTTCCATCCTTTCGTCTGCTAGCATTCCCATACCTCTCTCTCATTCCCTCTCTTCTACTGTTTCCATTCTCTCCTCTTCTAGCACCCCCATACTTCTCACTCATACTCTCTAAATTCTCTCTCTCTCCTACTCTGATTCACCTTGCATTTATCTCTTCCATTCTTCTAATGTTATCTTTCATACTTCTGCTCTCATTCACAAGACATTCCACCTCCTCTTTCAACCTCCTCTTTACTTGTCCTAGTATCTCCCGTAATGCAAAGCACATCTCCTTGCAGACATGTATAATGCTATGAATTAAGGGAAAGGCCACTACCCAGACTGGTTTCGACCTTTATTGAGGTCTCGTCAGTAGGAGCTAGACCCAGAGGAGGTAATACCAAGGTGGAAGCAATGGAGAAGTCATATTTACCTATATTGATGTTTATAGGTAAATATAACTTCTCCATTGCTTCCACCTTGGTATCATCTCCTCTGGGTCTGGCTCCCACTGACGAGACCACAATAAAGGTCGAATCCGGTCTGGGTAGTGGCCCTTCCCATAATGCATAGCATTATGTCTGCAAGTAGATGTGCTTTGCATTATGGGAGACACTAAGACAAGTAATGATGAGAGATTGGTCCACTTTTACCACGAGTTGCCTCAGTCCTGAAGATACTTCAGGCACAAACTTTGTTTGCTTACACTTGGATAAAGGATTAAACTAAATTTATTATAGTCTAACCAAGTGGGAAAAAAAAATTCCAACATCTTTCTCTAAATCCAGGGTAATTTAGTAATAAGGTGAAACACCTTTTGGCAACTCATATAGATAAATATGACTTCTCCATTACTTCCACCTTAGAGTAACTTTCTGGGTCTGACTCCCACTGACGAGACCTCAACAAAGGTCGAAACCAGTTGGAAGCATGGGTGATGAATGGCAATGCTGTAGCCCATGAAGTTAACTGAAGCACAGCTGTTGCTGTTACCTCTCAGATGAGATATGAGCAAATGAGTGTCTCTGCTCGGTGAGGTGAAATTTGAAATTTTTTGAAATATTAATAACCATCTTTAGCAAGTCTTGATTTAATGTATTTGACAGAACAGATTCCCATTCTATTGTTTTATGATATTTAATATCAGTTCCTTTTTTAAAAATGTTATTTACTGTGGCATACATCTTTTTATATAGTTATGGATACTCCACAGGTTTTACTATTATTATTTTATTATTATTATTATTATTATTATTATTATTATTACGGGCAACTCCAAAGAGTCCTTAGACTCATCGAGGGAAGCCCTAAACATCATGCCAACAACTATTCAGAATTCGCATGGTATCTATCATACTGTGCTTTGAACTTATTCACAGTCATTGAACCCACAGCAGACTCTGGCTGCTTATTCCACTCATTCACCACTCTCCAAGTAAAAAAAAAAAAAAAATCTAGTTCTAACACCCTTGCTAACTGCACTCTTCCTCAGTTTCCATGAATGGCCCCTAGTTCTCTCATCACCAGACCTGTTCTGAAAAATTTCCTCTCAATTAATCTTGTAAAAACCCCTCAGTAATTTGAATGTCTCAATCATATCATCCCTTTTCCACCAATCAACCAATTTCTGTAACCCACAGATCTTCAACCTGTTCTGGTAAGGTTCATTCCATCTTGGTCACTCACCTATGGATCCTCTCTACCTCCTCCACATCAAGAAGAAACCTGTGGGCCCAGATCTGGGCACAGTAGTCAAGATGGGGTCTTACCAAGTCTCGATAAAGAGGAACAATAACTTGCTTATCTCTACTCGTCAAAGTATTCTTCAGTAACCAAGTGATCTGATGAGCTGATTTAACCACTTTTGCAATGTTCCCCCTAAACTTCAACTCACTATCCACCAACACTCCCAAATTCCTGGCTTCTTCAACCTCCTGGAGTACAGATCCCCCAACATGATATACTTCTGCTAATTTTTTCACCCCAAAATGCATACCTTTACACTTTGCTACATTAAACTGACATCCATTCTCGACCAGACTGCCAATCTATCCAAATCATCCTGCAAAGTTATCACATCATGTGTATTCACTATTGCTTTACCCAACTTTGCGTCATCAGCAAATAAATGAACAGTTCCTCTCAGATCCTTTCCTATATCATTAATGAACAAATTAAATATCAGTGGTCCAAGAACAGAACCCTGCTGGACTAATAACAGGCTTTCTTTTGGACTCCACTTCTGAATAAACTACTCTCTGATATCTCTCCATCAAACACCCTCCTATCCATCTCACCAACCTTATATCCATCCCCATGTGCTGCATGTGGTATCCTGTCAAAGGCCTTAGCAAAGTCCAGCAGTATCACTGTATACCCATTACCTTTATCCAGTTCAGCCGTCACTGTGTTATAAAACGTAAGCAAGTTAGTAAAGCATGATCTACCCTTCACAAAACTATGCTATCCCCCATACAATATCCCATTTTCATCTATCTGTTCCTGTATTTTTCTCTTGACTACTTTCTCCAAAACCTCAACAATGACTCCTGATATGCTGATCGGTCGGTAATTTGCAACAGCAGTCTTGGAACTTCCTTTATGCAATGGAACTATTTTCTCCTCTTTCCACCCCCTCGGGACTACCCCAGACCCGAGACTCAAATTAAACAAAATGGTCAAGGGCACTAACAATTCTTTAGCCGCTTCACGTAAGCCTCGAGCTGGTATACCACCTAATCTCACAGATGTATTTACATCAAGGTTCTGTAATATACTATTCACCTCCATTGCAATCACTTCAATTCCTATATCAGCCATTCATTCTCTCATACCTGCAACATCACAGCCTGGAACAATTCATCAACTTCTGATCCAGTCAATCATTGTGCATTGACATTACTGGTTTCAATAATGTTTTGTCATCTGAATTTCACAGATATCCTCCTTTTACAGATATGTACTCCCAGTCCTAATTTCTGTCTTCTATCACCAATCCAATACCTACTTCTGAGATAATGATTAAGTTAACCTATAATTTCTTCTTCCATCTTGAAACCTCCTTTATTATTATTATTACACAAGACCCCATGAAGTGCCTCATCTAGGAAGTCCTTTTATAAAACAAACAGCTCATCATACCATGCTTTAAATACACTCAGATTCTCTGCAGACACCACACTCTCAGGCAAGGCATTCCAATCATTCACAACTCTTCATGAAAAAAACCTGCCTCTCACTCCCCAACTCACACCCTACTTATACAGCTTCCAGGGATGACCTCTGGTTCTCCCCTGATCTCCCAGTATCTTCTGTAGAACCTCTGCAACACTATAACAATCCCTTAATGACTTATAGGTCTCTATCATATCTCCCCTCCTCCTCCTATCCACCAGACTCTACAAGTTGCATCTTTGTTTTCTCAATGTTTTCTCATACTCGACATTTCAGATGTTAGACACTACCTTAGTCAGTCGCCCATGGACCCTTTCCAAAATCTCTTCATCCTTCTGAAAACCAGGTGACCAAATCTGGGCACAATAGTCCATGTGTGGCGTAATCAGAGCCTTAAGCAATGGAACAAGAATCTTCCTACAAGTCAGTGTCCTGTGCATTCCCAGAAGCCTTTGTGTTGTCTTCACAATTTTCGCTAAATGTCCCCTAAATTTCAGATCCTCATCCACCATCACCCCCAGATCTCTTATTTCTTCCACCTCCGACAATATATCTTCACCAAGCATAAATTCTGCATCCCATCCATTTCCAAATTTAAAACCTTACATTTTGCAACATTGAACTCACATCCCCATTCCTTTGCCCAATTACTCAATTTATTCAAATCTTCTTATAAGGCAACAACATCGTCTTCTCTACTCTTCATGGTTCATCCCAACTTTCTATCATCTGCAAACAACTGAATATCTCCATTCAAATCTTCACCAATATCATTAATATACAAGTTAAACAGCAATGACCCTAATACAGACCCTTGAGGCACACCACTGGTAACTTTTCTTTTCCTAGATATTGCTCTGCCATACACAACTTGTTGATACCTATCAGATTGCAAGTCTCCAATCCAATGCACCAATCTAATATCCAACCCCATCCACTCCAGTTTGACTATCAACTTATCATGCAGAAATCTATCAAAAGCATTTGAAAAAATCTAAGTATATTGCTGTGTATCCTTCTTCTCTGTCCATGAAACAGTCATCTTATTGTAATAAGTAAGTAGATTACTAAAACATGACCTCCCTTTAGGAAATCCATACTGTTCATCAAATATAATACCATTGTTGTCGACCCAATTCTGGATACTAGTTCTCACATTCTTCTCCAACAACTTAACTACAACACCTGACACACACAGATAGGCCGATAGTTTGATGCTTGAGTTCCATCACCTCCTTTATGAAGTGGCACAATCTTGCCCTCCTTCCACTCCTTAGGAACTTGACCAAGTGCAAGACTCGTATTAAAAAAAATATGTAGGCCAGTGTCAACTCCCTATGTTCTTTCAGACTATGTGGTGATATATTATCAAGTCCCACAGCCTTATTTACATTTAGTTTGCCAACTCCCCATATACTTCTTGCTCACTTACAGTCAATCTCTCTTCCCCATCATCAACTGCTCTCAATCTCTCCATGAAGTCACATTCACAAGATTGAAAGACCTTTATGAACTGCTCATTAAGTATCTCCACCACACCTTCTGCAACAGCTGTCTTTATACCATTTTCTCCAATCAATGTCATTCTTCCATAATCATTCTTTCTTTTGCTGGCTACATATCGAAAGAACTCCTTAGGATTCTTTTTTGGCTTCATTAGCTAACTGCTGTTCATACCTCTTTTTAGCTACCTTCACCAACCAATTCACTCTCCTTGCCTGGTCTCTGTAGTCCTCATGGAACTAGTTATTTCCACTTCGCTTATGCTGCCTCCATAATGTCCTTTTTCTCTGTATCGCATGCTTAATCTCTTTATTCATCCATTTCACACCTACCTTATTTAACCTTCTCACCCTTGGAATGCATTTATACATTGCATCTACTAGAATGTTTTTGAAAATCCACCAAGCTACATTGATCTCTTTTCCAGCTAACTCTTCATTCCATGTTACACTTGCAGGCTGTCTCCTGAGCTCTTTATAATCACCGCCCTCCCCCCCACCCTTCATAGTTCCACATATACCCTTTTCTTACAGAGGTAGTCACACTGCTGGCTCCCACCCAGGTAATCACCTCATGTTCACTCTCACCAATTGGTGGGTGATTTGACACTTAATTTATAATTATATCCTCTGATGAGATGACCAAATCCAAGACCCTCAATCCTCATGTGCCCTCTGTCACATACTGTCTGAGGTAGTTAACCCTCAAAAACTCAAGAAACTGATTTTCTTTACTTCCAGTTGTTATCTCACCATTCCAGTCTATATTGCCATAATTAAAATCGCCCATAATGATGACTATTTTTTTATTTGCTTGGCTAATTTGATTATACATTTCATAGTCACTACCATCCACATTTCCTGGTCAATAACAACATCCAACCACGTATTTCATTCCATTCACCTCTATCTCACACCCTACTGCCTCAAAACCACTGGCACTATTTCCCTCTTGCATCTCTAGTTTGTATGGACATAACTCTTTCTCTATCATCAATAGCACTCCCCCTCCCTTTTTATCCCTTCTATCCTCACAGAACATATCATATCCTTCCATCTCTATTCCTGTCAGGATGTCGTCCACATCTAACCATGTCTCACTTATTCCAACAATTTTTGGGTGAACAGACTCAATTAGTGCAACCATTTCATCTGCCTTGTTTCTTACACTTCTAGCATTTGTATATAAACTCAACAGCTCATTCCTGGATCTACAGCTAGTTCCACTGATAACACTCATTCGATGTGATCTCTCCATGCTCTTCTGGGGCCGTTTCCCTTTCTGCTTATTCATTTTAGAATTGTCTTCAATTCCAACTGTTTCCTCTTGATCCCAGATCATCCCATTCCTTTCCTGTCTACAAATGCTCTCACATCCTCTTGGAGCATCCACCTTTCTCACACTGTGTACTACTGTCCACCCTCATCTTCCCCATTTTCCTGTTCATCCTACACACCCATTCTCTCATTTTCCATACTCATGTCACTTACTTCTTCATTTATAACTACCTTTTCAGTTCTCTCCTGCTGTACTCTCCTGCTCTTCCACATCACTTCCCACTTGATCTGATTCATTCTCTATACTCACTTCTCTACCTTCCAGCAACAGTCTCTCCAAATCACTCGCACCATAACCACTCAAATGCAATCCATCGCTCCAATGTGGAATGAGTTTGAAACACTTCATCCTTCAAACTCATTCCACACATTAGCAAATTGTACTCCTCACTCCTCACACATTTCAGCCAACATACCATTCATAAACCTTGCTCTCTGCCCCATCTCACCACAGTTATACCTAGGCAACATGCTTACTACCTTTCCTGTTACACAATTCTCTTTTATCTATCTAAGCAGCCTCCTGATATCCATTCTGACATCCTCTTTGTCCTCTGTCAAGTCAACCGTACCTATTAAAACCATCAACTCCTTCACTCGCTCCCTACTCATATCCAATGCCTCAATCACTACTCATTTTACCACCTGGAAAACATACCTTGTGCATCCTCTCATCCAGCACCCCTTTAATAATGGAGTCGCCATACAACGCCACTCACTCGTCTTTCGTTAACTCTTTTGTACCTACTTGATTTGTTTTAATCATTTTCACCTGAATTTTCTTAATTTCGCTCCACATCCATTTCATCTCTTGCCTCATCCAACCCAATTCAACTTTCAAATCTCACGTCATATTCTCTCTGTCATTCAGTCTTACTAATTTTCGAACTCTCGACTCCCACTTCACAATTTCACTCTTGTTCATCCTTTTGAGTTTCTGTACTTGTGTTCCATGCATCCAACGTTCGCTTTCATTCATTGTTTCCATTTTTCCCACTTTCTTCACGCTATTTCCAGTTTCTTCCGTTCTCTCAATTTTGTTTCCTTCTGCAACATTCGCCTTGCTTTCGTTCTTTTTACCGTCCATTATGATTTTCAAATCACTCGTTTTCGTTTTCAATGCTTTCTTAACAATTTTTTGCTTTTCTTTCACACCATGCTTCTCTTTTGAACGAGCACTCATTCTTCCCACGACATTCTCGCTACTAACACTTTCTGTCATCAAATTCATCAAATCCTCATTTAGCTCACACTTCACACATACCCTCCTTCCATCAGCCCTAAATGTCCACAAACCATGTATTTAATCAAAAGAATTCATGTAGCACACCTCGCACTTCACGAAACGACTGAAGTCTAAGTTAAAATCATGCACTGACAAAGCCGCCGCCATCTTTCATCTGCTGGTTACTACTCTAAAGGCCAAAAACAACGAATTTATAATCAAGTTTAAGCAAAATATCCCACACACTAATAATACTAGCAGCGCACAACTTTTATAGCAGTTCTTACTCAAACAATCACTCATATACAATTCATTATTTCAAGAATAACTTATCTGAATCCAGAGCACTTCTTACACACTGCCGCTACTGTTGCCTCATTTTTTTCATTATTGCCTAGATATCTTCTCTGAACTGAGGCTTAAATTAAACACCTTGCAGAGGATGTGCAATTCTCTTAACATTCTCATAATGCATGGGCTGATGTGAGTGATTCAATGACCATGTTCACATGGTCATATGGTTTGGAAATATAAGTGCCTCCAATTCATCTATCTGTATTTTCACATATATTTGAATACTTTAAGGCTTGTCATGTAATAGGATGAGTGGCATGCGCTTTCATATAAAGGTGGGTAAAATGATTGAACCCCCTAGAGACAAACTTCCCATTGACAGGAAAGTCTGAGGAGAGAACAGCATCCCCATTAGGTATGGAGATTGATTTAAAAGTAAACTGCCAGTCGATTTAAACAAGGATAAAGGTGTCCGTGTGTAGAGGCATAAGTGCTGTGAGGACATCATGTTGGAGGCTTAATGGATTTTTTACAACACTCAGAAAGGATTAAAACAGAATTTAATACTTCCTGTATTTCGTCCTAGTCACTAGGAGATCTACGGGAATTACAAAACAACTAATGTAACATGAACACAAATATCATACAATACTAAGCCCAACTACGTGGGTGACACTAAAGTCCTATGTAGGTGGAGCGCCCTCTAAGGGCAGTTGTAGGTGGCCTGGAATGTAAGGTGGGACCTCTGGTGATGAGTGTTTCCCAAATCTTCGGAAGCTTAATGCAACCGTATTTATTAAGATTTGGTTGATTTCTGAGAGCTACTGCTGCTTCTAAGAATAGTCTCCCTTTCTTGAATTTGCTGTGTGGAGCATGGTGGTCTTCTTCCATGATACCCTGTGGGTAGTGTCCAAGACATGGTCAGCCAAGCCTGAATGACCATAGTTGCGTTTACAGATGTAAGACTTGTGTTTCTCCAGGCAGATGGATGCTGATCTGCCTGTCTGTCCAAAGTATGCCAGCTTACAGGAACAGGGTACTTTGTAAACTCCAGGCAGAGAGAGAGAGGAGGGAGCTGATCTTTTGTAGAACGGATAAGGGTAGCAAGTTTGCAGTGGGGATTATATGCTGTATGTATGTTGTAATTTTTTAGAATCTTGGCTGTTTTTTCGGATGTGCCACGGATGTAGGGTATGGTAATGGCATTTTTAAAATCTTGTTGATGAGAAGGACGGGGAATGGGGTAACGTCAAGTCTGAGTAGCCAACATCATCATCGCTCATTCTTCGCCTCCAAAAAGTAATTTATCGTATGCCCAACGCACCACTCTCCTGAAATTACGAAAAGAAAAAAGTATCGTCATCACCAGAGCGGATAAGGGTAATGTCACAGTCATTCTTAATACCAGTGAACAGAATCATAAAATGAATATTATCCTCTGCTATCGCGCTACCTACATTCCTCTCGAATACGACCCCACAAAAACACGTTAAGAAATTAAAAATCTTACTTAAAAAAGTATCTTCCTGGCTCCCTGACATCATGAAAAAACTTAAACCTTTCCACTCCCCCACCCCCGAATATACGGTTTACCAAAAATCCACAAACCCGATTCCCCACTCAGACCTATAGTAAATGCCACCAATGCACCTCGCTACAGACTGTCTAAACAGCTGGCCAACTCCCTGATCCCCCCCCCCCCTCACTGGAAGGTTCACTTCCTATATAAAAAACTTGACCCACTTTAAAGTCCTCATAGAAAATTTAACCTTGAGTAACGTAGACCTATTGGTAAGCTTTGATATCTCCTCTTTGTTTACCAATATTCCCTTAACTGACACCTTATATCTCTTAGAAAACGTTTTTCCGTCTGACTTCTTAGCTCTCTTTCCCTTTGCCATTAACTCTGGGTATTTTTCTTGGAAGAACAAAATCTACAAGCAGATAGAGGGAACCGCCATGGATTCCCCCCTCTTGCCAATTTCTATATGGAAGATTTCTAAAAGCGTGCCATAGACTCAGCCCCACTCAAACCTTCTATCTGGCTATGTGTTCTCTATTGGCCTCATGGCCCAGACACGTTAGACTCCTTCCTCAGTCATCTGAATAGCCTACATCCAAGAATCCAGTTTACTATGGAAAAGGAAAAGAACAATTGTTTACCCTTCCTAGACACCTTAGTTACATGCGTGCCTAATGATACACTTGCCTTCACTGTATACAGAAAACCCACACACACAGGCAGATACATTCACGAACTCTCCCACCACCCCTCTCAACAATATAGCATTATTAAAACTCTTGCCAAGAGAGCCCACAATCTTTGTTCCAGTGGAACCGCCCTCACTACTGAGCTTAACCACATACACAGCACTTTCCTCTCCAATGGCTATAGAGATCACAGTTTCAAAAAAATAATCAGTTCCTCCCCATTCCCCATCCTTCTTGTCAACAAGATTTTAAAAATGACATCCGAAAAAATAGCCAAGATTCTAAAAAAGTACAACCTACACACAGCATATGAGCCCCACTGCAAACTTGCTACCCTTATCCGTTCTACGAAAGATCAGCTCCCTCCTCTCTCTCTGCCTGGAGTTTACAAAGTACCCTGTTCCTGTAAGCTGGCATACATTGGACAGACAGGCAGATCAGCATCCATCCTACTGGAGGAACACAAGTCTTACATCTGTAAACACAACTATGGTCATTCAGGCTTGGCTGACCATGTCTTGGACACCACCCACAGGGTATCTTGGAAGAAAACCACCATGCTCCACCACAGCAAATTCAAGAAAGAGAGACTATTCTTAGAAGCAGCAGTAGCTCTCAGAAATCAACCAAATCTTAATAAATACGGTTGCATTAAGCTTCCGAAGATTTGGGAAACACTCATCACCAGAGGCCCCACCTTACATTCCAGGCCACCTACAACCACCCTTAGAGGGCACTCCACCTACATAGGACTTTAATGTCACCCACGGGTTGGGCTTAGTATTGTATGATATTTGTGTTCATGTTACATTAGTTGTTTTGTAATTCCCGTAGATCTCCTAGTGACTAGGACGAAATACAGGAAGTATTAAATTCTGTTTTAATCCTTTCTGAGTGTTGTAAAAAATCCACTAAGCCTCCAACATGAAGGATAAAGGTGATTCAAATGATGATAAGTTGTTGAGAAGCCCTCAATGTCAGATCCTATCAAAAGCCTTGGTGATGTCAAGAGCAATGGCACAGGTTTCTCTAAACCTTCCCATGTGTGTGTGTATACCTCCCCCAGGAATCTTTTGACACCATAGTGGTTTGGCATCAGTAATAATAATTAGAACGAAAACAGAAAGATTACCAAAACAAGCCTTAAAGTACAAGCCATTAGGAAAAAGAAAGCCTGGACATCCTCTTAAAAGATTCAATGATGACTTCTAAGGCCAGAACAGGCCATGCTAGGCCTACCTTGATATGCATGATGATGATGATGATGAATAATAATTAGTTGTAGTAGCAGCTTAAATGGGCATTTTTTATAATATGAGTTTTTATAGAATAAGACAAGATCTTGAAATCTCAGTCAGTGAAGATAAAATGTTTCCATTTCACAGAGTTATATGCTTATGTTTTCTTTCCTCATTCAGGTTGTATGCTTCTCCTTCTCAAATTGATAAAAGAGAATTAGTAAGCTTAGCCAATTTATACTGCCATGGTAATCATCTATATTTAGTAGTGGATACAACAGCATCATTACCTCAACTGAAGGGAAAGAGCTTCAATAAATCTTCTAAAATTTTAACTTGTAAAAGTGACAAACTAAATGACTGTCAGTTAAACAAAACATCGATGACTACTAAGGTGCCATCTGTTGCATTAGAGAGTTCAGAAGAAGATAGCTTCGGTCTAGTAAGTAATTTTCATTTACATGTTATTGCACTTTTATTAAAAATCATTGATTTTATGTTAAGGTTATTTTGAGAAATCAGTTTGTTTAATTATTATTATTATTATACAGGCACCTCCATGGAGTCCGAAGACTCATCGCAGGAAACCCACTCTATCCGCACAATCTATCATACCTCTCCTTGAACCCATTAACAGACAAAGCACTCACAACTGACTCTGGCAACCCATTCAACTCATTCACCACTCTCCAGGCAAAAAATCTAGTCCACACTCCTACTGATCACACCTTTATTCAACTTCCAAGGAATGATCCCATGTTCTGGTCCCTCTACCTAAGTGTTGAAACATTTCCCCTGCATCAATTCTATAAATACTTTAGGCAACTTAAATGTTTCTATCATATCCCATCTTTTTCTCCTATCAATCAACATATCCTCATAAGGAACATTCCACAGGCCACTCACCATCTTGTTCACTCTCTTCTGAATGCTCTCCACCACTTTCTCATCCCCAAAGACCCAGAGGACCAGACTTGAGCACAGTAATCGAGATGTCAGCATATCAAGGCCTTATACAGAAGAATATCAAGTTTCTTATTTCTACATGTTAATGTGTTTTCTTCAATAGAAAAGTAATCTTATTGTCTACATTAGCAACCTTAGCAATATGTCCTCTAAACTTCAACTCTCTGTCTCTACCACCAATCCTATATCTCTAGCTTCATCTATGTCCTGGAGTATAGTGCTAACAATGTGATACATAGCTTGTAATCTATTTATCGCAAAATGCACAACTGTACATTTCTCCACATTAAGCTGAAAGCTATTAACTTTTACCCATGCTGACAGCTTATTTAAATCATCCTATGAGCTCTCCACATCACTTGATTAATTATTACTCTACTAAATTTCACATCATCAGCAAACAACTGAATATTTCCTTTCAGGTTATTTCCTATATCATTTACGTATAAACTAAACAGCAATAGTCTCATCACTGGATGATGAGGTACATACTGGTTACTGGTTACCTGTTTTCACCTTGATTCTGCCCTTACATATACTGCCTTTTTGATATCTGTCTAGCAGCCACCCTCTTATCCAGTTAACCAGTGTCATATCCATCCCCATTTGTTCTAATTTGTGTAACAGAGTTCCATGTGGTATTCTATCAGATGCATTTGTAAAATCCAGCAGAATTATTGTGTAACCATTTCCTTTATCGAATTCAACTGTTACTCTGTTATAAAAAGTTACTAAATTACTAAGGCATGACCTACCCTTCACAAAGTCATGTTACCCCCTCATACAGTATCGTATTTTTATCTACCCATTCTTGAATTCTCTTTTTGACCAATTTTTCCAGTACTTTTACACCACACCTGAGATACCAATTGGTCTATAATTTGCTAATGCAGTCTTGGAACCTCCCATATGGAAGGGAATTATTTTGCCCTAATTCTACTCCCTTGGATCTCTACCAGAGCTGACACTTAAATTAAAGAGCTAAGTCAGAGGCATTGCCAGTTCCCTTGCACATTCTCGCAAAACCGAAGCTGATATCCCATCTAATCCCACAGCTGTATTTGTATTGAGATTCTGCAATACCTAAGAATCTCCAATTCATACACCTTTATTCCCATATTAGTCTGTCACATATGTTAAAGCAGTAATCTCACTAGGATGATATACCCTTGCAAAGTGGTCACTAAGTAACTGAACTGTTTTATGTGCTACTATCAATTTGTGACCATCATCACTCATTAAGGCTAATCTTCCATAGTCATTTTTCCTGTTACTTGCCACATAATGAAAGAACTCTTTGGGATTTCCTTTGGCCTGTTTGGCTAGATTCTTCTTATAATCTGACTTTACCTTCCTTGCCTGAGCCTTATACTGTTCATGAGCTTATTGTTCTCCTTTCTCTTTATATACCCTCCATAGCATTTTCTTCTTTTGCAGCTTGTGCTTAATGATGTTAGTCATCCATCTAACTCCTACCTGATTAATATCTTCCTCTAGATCAGAATTTCTAAATCTTTCTAATCCCAAGGCCCATTAAAATACCTAAAACAGTTCTATGGACCACTAAGTTGTGTAATTTTTTAAAAAAGTATGTGGGGATTACCAACATTCAGGAAGAACTGTGCCATTTATAACATAATAAATCTAAAAGCATGTTTTGAATACATATAGAAACATAATTAATTAAATTGGAAGTAAACGATCAAAAGTGTATCATCGTTGAACAAAGTTTTAATTTGTATTAAACAAATAAATGATATGATATAATTATGGTACTACTTTTAATGAGATGGTCGAGCTTCTCAACCCTTGCAGAGTTGCTGGATATCTGGCTCAATATTGGTCAACTTCAGTCGAAGATCTACACACCCACTAAGACGATTTCTGTATTTGTTTTTATTTGAAGGAGTGGTGAAAATCCTTTCTCACAGAGATAGGTTGTAGAACATTGCATCCTGATTTTCAATGCTTCTTCAGATAATTGAAAGGGAGATGGTAAATCCCGTTTTATTTTATAGCTGGGTATGAAACTCGGATCGAAATCCATCGAAGTCCTAGAGTTTCATGCCGAAAAAACTGTCGGCGAGACCAAGAGTAAGTAATCCCTTGGGTAGTACAACACCAGAGCAACTCCATGCAAAGGTGGAGCAAGCTCCATCACTAACCTTAATATTCTCTCATAATGTAAAACACAGCTCCTAAGATATGTATACTGTTTTACATTATGAGAATAGGTCACTACCCAGACCGGTTTCAACCTTTTTTGAGGTCTCATCAGTGAGTAGGTAGACCTGGAATATAAAGGTTATAAGTGAACCGAACTGACATACCTCTACTATCGAATTGCCAAAATGGTGTACTTATATATTGTTATTACCAAAATGTTATTACTATATTTTACTGACTACATAAGTTAATTGAAAGGGAAATCCCATTTTATTTTATAGCCGGGTATGAAACTCAGATCGAAATCCATCGACGTCCTAGAGTTTCATGCCGAAAAAACTATTGGCGAGACCAAGAGTACTACCCAAGGGATTACTTACTCTTGGTCTCGCCGATAGTTTTTTTGGCATGAAACTCTAGCACTTTGATGGATTTCAATCTGGGTTTCGTACCCGGCTATAAAATAAACCGGATTTACCATCTCCCTTTCAATTAACTTATGTAGCCGGTAAAACATAGTAATAGCTTCTTCAGATAATTTGAGAAATTCACTTCTCACTGAAGGCGAGATCTAAAATCGAGCCAAACCAAGATCACGGAATTGCATTTTAAGCCCACTGTCACTTGAAAGCTCAATTAACTTTTTTTTTCGATAATGACAGGTTGTTGTCGTCACTGTAAGCTTGAAATGGATCGTGAACCTACAGAAATTTGTTATAAAAGTTATTCAGAAAATATGTTTCAAAATTCTGTTTCAGAGTTTTGAGGTGGTCACAAACCCTTTCCAAAAACTCAGAATCAACAAAAATATAATTTTCCACTAAAAAGGATTCCAGTGTTGGAAAAGGTACAAGTTGTCTGCAATTTACATAGCTAATTCATAACACCATTTTTTTTCTCGAATGCCTTTATTTTGTTGTGGCATCAAGAACTGTTAAAGAATTTCCCTGAAGGGAGAAATTTAGTTCATTTAATTTCGAAAAAATGTCTGAAAGATAGGGTAGTGTTGATAACCATGCTTCGTCAACAAGGAGCGATGCAAAATCAGAATTACGTTCATTTACAAATAATATTTGTAAATGAACCTTAATTCGTACCTTAACTGAAATAACCTTGTTAGTACTTTGCCCCTGGAAAGCCAATGAATTTCAGAATGAAGCGGAGGGTGTATATATTCACTGCCCATTTCATCACAAAGTACTGAAAATAACCTGTTATTTAACAGCCTTAATAAAATTAACTTAATAAAAGAAACAATCCTGCTATTCCTGCCTGTAAGGGTACAAGCTCCATCTGAACAAGAAGTCCATATATTTTTCCCACTGGATAGATATCTTTGTGTATTGTGTAATTATTGAGAGTGTGAAATATTTCTTCTCCAATTGTTCGGGATGACAATCTTCCCATTTGTCATCCCATTCGGGAATACAAAACAGAATATCGTCATGAATATTGTTATCATGTGCATATCTTATGTAACATATTGACTGTGCATCATTTGTAACGTCAGTAGTCTTCTTAACTCTTTCAATTAACTGAGATTCTACGTCACCTGCCATGTCATTAATTCTGTGACCAACACTGTCAGTTGAAAGAGGAATCAAATCAACATCTTTTAGTGACTTGCTGGCAAACAGAGTTTTGACTACATCTTTTATAGCTAGAAGTAGTAAATTTTCTCCGATAGAATGAGATTCCCCTGTTTTCTCTATGCACAAACTTTAAGAGATAGGATGCTTCCAGTGCCTTGTTATTAATCAAACCTATGGCCAAAACTATATCTTTCCTATGATTGAATGTCCCTAAGCATCTCTGAAAAAATTCAATTGGCTTATTTTTCACATCAAAATGTTTAGTTTCTAAATGTCGTCAGTGTTTCGCAGGTTTCATGCACTCGTTCGATAACACAAAACACGTTGAATTTTCTGTTCACTTTCATCTCCATACCAAGTAAACCCAAATTCCAAATATGAACTGTTATTTAAATTAAGGGGATATTAAATCCCACATTGTTTTAAAACCGAATAAGAAACTCAAAGATTGGAATCAGAGAGTTTCTTGCCGAATATAGTATAGTAAACTATAAAGTATCGGCGATCACTAAGCGTCCGCTAAATGCAAGTGGCCCAGCACGTAGTGCAATACCGGAAATCTCGCAGCAAAGTCGGTAAAGTTCTGATCACTATTCTTAGGTATTTACCATAATATAAAAACACATTTCCTAGGAAATGTATGCTGTTATTACATTATGGTGGTGAGGTCACTACCCAGACCGGTTTCAGCCTTTTTTGAGGCTTCATCAGTGAGTAGCTAGACCGAGTTAATACCAAAGTGTATATAGCGAAAAGAACTTTATACTCTGCTATACGAGTTTCCGAACAGGTGCAACCATTAAGTTACTTAAATATAAAGAGCTAATAAGCTTCATTTCGGCAACAAAAACATTATTTAAATTAAGGGGATATTAAATCCCACATTGTTTTAAATCCCACATTGTTTTAAAACCGAATAAGAAACTCAAAGATTGGAATCAGAGAGTTTCTTGCCGAATATAGTATAGTAAACTATAAAGTATCGGCGATCACTAAGCGTCCGCTAAATGCAAGTGGCCCAGCACGTAGTGCAATACCGGAAATCTCGCAGCAAAGTCGGTAAAGTTCTCATCACTATTCTTAGGTATTTACCATAATGTAAAAACACATTTCCTAGGAAATGTATGCTGTTATTACATTATGGTGGTGAGGTCACTACCCAGACCGGTTTCAGCCTTTTTTGAGGCTTCATCAGTGAGTAGCTAGACCGAGTTAATACCAAGTGTATATAGTGAAAAGAACTTTATACTCTGCTATACGAGTTTCCGAACAGGTGCAACCATTAAGTTACTTAAATATAAAGAGCTAATAAGCTTCATTTCGGCAACAAAAACATTATTTAAATTAAGGGGATATTAAATCCCACATTGTTTTAAAACCGAATAAGAAACTCAAAGATTGGAATCAGAGAGTTTCTTGCCGAATATAGTATAGTAAACTATAAAGTATCGGCGATCACTAAGCGTCCGCTAAATGCAAGTGGCCCAGCACGTAGTGCAATACCGGAAATCTCGCAGCAAAGTCGGTAAAGTTCTGATCACTATTCTTAGGTATTTACCATAATGTAAAAACACATTTCCTAGGAAATGTATGCTGTTATTACATTATGGTGGTGAGGTCACTACCCAGACCGGTTTCAGCCTTTTTTGAGGCTTCATCAGTGAGTAGCTAGACCGAGTTAATACCAAAGTGTATATAGCGAAAAGAACTTTATACTCTGCTATACGAGTTTCCGAACAGGTGCAACCATTAAGTTACTTAAATATAAAGAGCTAATAAGCTTCATTTCGGCAACAAAAACATTATTTAAATTAAGGGGATATTAAATCCCACATTGTTTTAAATCCCACATTGTTTTAAAACCGAATAAGAAACTCAAAGATTGGAATCAGAGAGTTTCTTGCCGAATATAGTATAGTAAACTATAAAGTATCGGCGATCACTAAGCGTCCGCTAAATGCAAGTGGCCCAGCACGTAGTGCAATACCGGAAATCTCGCAGCAAAGTCGGTAAAGTTCTGATCACTATTCTTAGGTATTTACCATAATGTAAAAACACATTTCCTAGGAAATGTATGCTGTTATTACATTATGGTGGTGAGGTCACTACCCAGACCGGTTTCAGCCTTTTTTGAGGCTTCATCAGTGAGTAGCTAGACCGAGTTAATACCAAAATGTATATAGCGAAAAGAACTTTATACTCTGCTATACGAGTTTCCGAACAGGTGCAACCATTAAGTTACTTAAATATAAAGAGCTAATAAGCTTCATTTCGGCAACAAAAACATTATTTAAATTAAGGGGATATTAAATCCCACATTGTTTTAAATCCCACATTGTCTTTAAAACCGAATAAGAAACTCAAAGATTGGAATCAGAGAGTTTCTTGCCGAATATAGTATAGTAAACTATAAAGTATCGGCGATCACTAAGCGTCCGCTAAATGCAAGTGGCCCAGCACGTAGTGCAATACCGGAAATCTCGCAGCAAAGTCGGTAAAGCGGACGTTTAGCGGACGCTTAGTGATCGCCGATACTTTATAGTTTACTATACTATATTCGGCAAGAAACTCTCTGATTCCAATCTTTGAGTTTCTTATTCGGTTTTAAAACAATGTGGGATTTAATATCCCCTTAATTTAAATAATGTTTTTGTTGCCGAAATGAAGCTTATTAGCTCTTTATATTTAAGTAACTTAATGGTTGCACCTGTTCGGAAACTCGTATAGCAGAGTATAAAGTTCTTTTCGCTATATACACTTTGGTATTAACTCGGTCTAGCTACTCACTGATGAAGCCTCAAAAAAGGCTGAAACCGGTCTGGGTAGTGACCTCACCACCATAATGTAATAACAGCATACATTTCCTAGGAAATGTGTTTTTACATTATGGTAAATACCTAAGAATAGTGATCAGAACTTTACCGACTTTGCTGCGAGATTTCCGGTATTGCACTACGTGCTGGGCCACTTGCATTTAGCGGACGCTTAGTGATCGCCGATACTTTATAGTTTACTATACTATATTCGGCAAGAAACTCTCTGATTCCAATCTTTGAGTTTCTTATTCGGTTTTAAAACAATGTGGGATTTAATATCCCCTTAATTTAAATAATGTTTTTGTTGCCGAAATGAAGCTTATTAGCTCTTTATATTTAAGTAAATGAACTGTTATATTTTCTACTGTATTTTTTCTTTGAACTGCTTGTTTCTTCAACTTTAATAGTATCATATTTACTCGCCCTTACAACACATCTATCACAATTAGGGTTAGCATCACCTGTTTCATTTGCTTTTCTTTTAAAAGTCCTAGTTTTAAGCCACTTTTCCATTATTAAAAACATTTCCGAAAAATATATAAATACTTACATGACACGTTTTCCAAGTATCACTTAGCACTTCTGAAGATATACTGAGCCTTGGTTGAAGGAGGAAAATCTTCAATAATAAAAATCAACAAACAAGAAGCAATTGGTTGAAATGTGGATAATATGTTTACTACAAATCTAACAAAACAGCAAGGAAAGGCAGAAACAATAAAACCATATTGTTGTTCAGTTCACCCCTCTTTTATTACTCACCATTCTGCTGATATTTGTTGGTTTTTTTAAATATCCATTTTATTTCATTAATTTTTACTTACTTATTCAATTTTATTAGCCTAGTGGCTTTGTGCTTCGTAACCACATGCCTGGGGAAGGAGTGTCCTAGGTTCGATTCCCGTCCACGACGTGAGGAGCTTAAGGATCTTCCTCAGCCATAGCCAAGTTAGCCGGTCTTGGGCGTGGGCAGCAGGGTTTTTTCCGCCAGTTTATCTGGGGTTTTTCATCCCGCAAGCAGGCAAACCGGCCCCATGAACACACAGGTTACAGTCATAAATACTTACGGCAAGGAAGGCAACGGAAAACCACCTTGCTCATAATCATCTTTCCCTAGAATGGTAGCATATAGCTATCCTCCCACAGCCATATGGCAGATGGGAACCAGAAGATTCAATTTTAATGTGTTTTGTTTGGTTCGTGCAAGCTCCTGATAAGATAAGTATTATTCTCAGTTATCGTTGATAAAATTAGTTAATATTGCGTAGTTTTGTTTACCTTGCGTATTTTAGTGCGTCTGTTTGTGTGTTTTTGATGTGTATAATTTATTATTTGATAAAACACGTTGCAATAATTATGGCACCTGTACGAAGGAAAATGGCGGCCAGTAATGATGGTTCGGCATCGTTATCAAAGAAGTAGTATAAAAGAAATGAGTCAGTGTGCTAGCTGTGAAATGTACGCTTTGCGGAGTGCAGATAGATGATAATAAAGGATTGAATGTGTGTAGAAAATGTAGGGAGAATGAGGAATTGAAGTGTATTTCGGATCGTGAGTGTGATATTTTTGTCAAACTTCAGAATGAAGAAAATAGCGATATGACAAGAAACGGCAAGGTTGTATATGAGAATTATGAGAGTATGAATGATAGTATTAATGGTTTCTCAGAGAATAAAAAAAGATGAGATAGATGCATTGAGTGAGATCGCGTTGTTGAATAGTGCAATAGAAAGGGCAAAACAGCAGCTAGAGTGCATGAACAAAAGTCGACTGAATGAACCAACCAATAATAAAAGGTATTACAGGAAAAATAGGCGTATGAATGTGAACATGAACAAAATGAAGGATAGAGTGCTGTATGGAGACTCGTTAGTACGAGGTGTGTTAGTAGAGGATTTGACAAAATCGTACCAACCTGGTGCGACCATAAAGGATGTAACTGAGTCTATTAGAGAGCAAAAGGAAAAGGTGAAAGAAATGATTGTTGTGGCAGGTACGAATGATTTGAAAGGAGATAAAATGGAAATGATAGCAGACCTGAATGAATTGTTTGAGGTAGCAAAAGAAAAGAGTGAGAGAGTTAGAATGATTAGTCTTTTGCCACGGTATGACAGTGAAATGTTTAAAAGGAGGGCCATAATTGCGAATGACTTTATGCGTGGGTTATGTATGACAAGTGGTGTGGAATTTGTGGACGTGTGGAGTGAGTTTAATGGGCGAAAGGATCTATATAAGATGGATGGCTTGCATTTGAATGGTTATGGTGTAAGAAGACTTGAGAAAGTGTTGCTGAATGTAGTGGATGTGCAAATTCAGGGAAACTAGATTTGTTAAGGGGGGGGGGGATATACAGTCCTTAGGGAGGCAGTTGAATGTAAGAATGAATATAATATGCTAGAGCAAATAAGGACAACAAACCAGAGTGGGATAGTTAATATAAGGCATCAAGGTAGGGTTGGGGCTAATGAGGGTCTTAAATTCATGTACACTAATACTAGGAGTATTAGGAACAAGAAGAAAAAGTTTTTGGCTATGGTTGGCACTTCCAGACCACAGGTTATTGGCATTAGTGAAACATGGCTGACTGTAGATGACATAGCTAGTGGGATTGAATGTGATGGGTATAGTGTGTTCAGGAATGACAGAGAGAATAAAATGGGGGTAGGAGTATTGTTGATGATGGCTGATGAGCTACAGCCAAGGAGAATAAAAGTTGAATTGCAAGATAGAGAAAAGAGCACATTTGAGGCCATTTGGTGTGAGATTGTGGCTAGCAGAACTAAATATACAATTGGGTGCTGCTATAGATCAGGTGATGGAAAAGATGGTGGTGACAATATGCACAAGCAAATAGAAGAAATGAGTGGAAGGAGGGTGATTATTATGGGAGATTTCAACTATGGTCGCATTGATTGGAGTGACGAGAGGACACACCGGAGGAAGGAATTGGATTTTATGCGGTTATTAAGAGATAACTATCTGCGACAGCATGTAATGGAAAATACTAGGGGTCAGAGAGTGCTTGACCTAGTAATTACATCTGAGGATTTGGCTATAACAAATATGACCACATTGCCACCAATCGGTGAGAGTGATCATAGGGTCTTGACTTGGGAGGTGGCTAAAGGTGTAGAATTTTCAATTAAGACAGGGTACATGTAGAATTATCGGGCTGGAAAGTGTGACAAGCTTAGGAGTTTGATTGGCTCAGTGCCATGGCATGCACAACTGCAAGGACTAGAAGTTGATAGTGCATGGGAGGTAGTTAAGAAGTGCTTGCATGAAGCAGTGGCTGACTGTATACCTAGAGTCCGAATAATAAATCAAGTAGGGGTTAAATGGATGAATAACACCATTAAGCTTGAGCTGCAAAAAAAGAAACAACTATGGAGGGAATTTAAGGAGAAAGGTGACCAGCAGGCACATGAACGGTATAAAGCGCAGGCCAGAAGGGTGACGAATAAACTAGTAGATTATACCGGAATTGTGGTGAATGAAGTGGAGGTGAGTAGTCTATTGCATAACCTCAATGTCAATACATCTGTGGGATTGGATGGTATACCAGCTCGTGTAGTACGAGAAACAGCTAAAGAATTGTCAGTACCCTTGCCCATTTTGTTTGAGTCTCAGGTCTGGGTTAGTCCCGAGCGGGTGGAAGGAAGGGAAAATAGTTCCACTGCATAAAGGTGGTTCCAAGACTGCTGTTGTAAATTACCGACCGATTAGCATATCAGGAATCATTGTCAAGGTCTTAGAGAAATTAGTCAAGAAAAGAATACAGGATTGGATAGATGAAAATGGGATATTGTATGGGGGACAACATGGTTTTGTGAAGGGTAGATCATGCCTCAGTAACTTGCTCACGTTTTATAACACAGTGACGGCTGAACTGGATAGGGGTAATGGGTTTACAGTGATACTACTGGACCTTGCCAAGGCCTTTGACAGGATACCACATGGAACTCTAATCAGTAAACTGGAGCAGATGGGGATAGATATAGGGTTGGTAAGATGGATAGGAGGGTGGTTGAAGGAGAGATACCAGAGAGTGGTTTATTCAGGAGTGGAGTCAAAAAGACGTCTTGTGACTAGTGGAGTGCCGCAGGGCTCTGTTCTTGGACCACTGCTTTTCAATTTGTTCATCAATGATATTGGAAAGGATTTGAGAGGAAGTGTTCACTTGTTTGCTGATGATGCAAAGTTGGGTAGAGCAATTGTGAGTGCACAGGATGTCAAAATTTTACAGGATGATTTGGATAGTTTGGAGGACTGGGCTAGGAAAAATGGATGTCAGTTTAATGTGGCAAAGTGTAAGGTTATGCACTTTGGGGTGAAAAGAATAGCAGCAGTATATCGCATAGGTGGAACCGTACTCCAGGAGATTGATGAGGCCAGGGATTTGGGAGTGCTGGTGGATAGGGAGTTGAAGTTTAGGGCGCACATTGCAAAAGTAACTAAAACAGCTCACCAAATCACTTGGCTTATGGAAAATACTTTAACATGCCGAGAGAAACAAGTTGTTGTTTCTCTGTATCGAGCCTTGATAAGACCCCATCTGGACTTCTGTGCCCAGTTATGGGCACCAGGGTTTCTTCGTGATGGGGAGGAAGCGGAGAGGGTCCAGAGACGAGTGACCACGATGATAGCAGGTCTGTGGAATGAACCTTATGAGAATAGGTTGAGGATTTGTGGGTTGCAGAAATTGGACGATAGGCGAAGGAGGGGTGATATGATTGAGACATTCAAATTATTGAAGGGTTTTTATAAGATTGATCCAGAAGATATTTTTGAAAATATGACTGGTGGTGGGAGGACTAGGGTCCATGCATGGAAGCTGGGCAAGAGCGTGGTTGACAAGGGTGTTAGAGCTAGGTTTTTTACTTGGAGAGTGGTGAATGAGTGGAATAAGCTTCCAGAGTCTGTTGTGGGTGCTACGACCGTGAATGAGTTCAAGGCAAGATATGATAGATACTGTGTGAATGTTGAATAGTTGTTCCAGACATGATGTTAGGGCCTCCCTCGATGAGTCTGTCGACTCCTTGGAGTTTCCCGGAACAACAATAATAATAATAATTAAAATATACATATTTATTTAAGTCTGCCTGTGGACCACCCTTAACTATATGATTCTTAACTATATCCCATGCACTATTAACATCCTTACCGTGCAGTGTTTTATGCAACGGAACAGTTCCAGTATTCTCCTACCCCTTGTCCCCTCCATCAAGAGGAATAAAAACTTCCTTAGCTCTTTCTTGATGTGTTCTTCAATAGCCAAGTAATCTTATGGGTTACCTTAGCAATATATCCTTTAAACTTTAACTTTCTGTCTACCACCACCCCTAAATTTGTAGCTTCATCTATTACACACTTATGATTTTTATGTGTTTTATAGTATATCAAGGATGATTTTTCATGTTTTTATTGTATTTGGTGCATTTTATCACTTTTTTTTTTTTTTTTAGATATTGCATATTGCAATATTAGTAGCACAGTGAAATGGCAATGAAAACACACACTAGAGCAGCAGCAGCAACATGTAATACTATCATGTGTAAAGAAGTTCACTTTGATGCAAAGGCTGTGTTCAAGGAAATATATGCAAGGTTTTGGATATGTAGACTGAGTTTGAGGAACAGACTGATTTATATAAGAACGGCTTGAGCTTGAATGCATTTGCATCTAGAGAAATTGTTTATTGGTAGGAAATCTAATGTGGAGAGTCTGGGAGGATAGATCATGATGGGATGAATGGTAAGTACCTATGCTAACTAATAAGGGCAACCAAGTTCTGTTAGTGATACAAATGTGTACTATAATTCAGATGATTATGAATTATGAGGAAGGAAGAATTGTGTGCTCATGTGGTTTGGACATCTGGTTGTTAAATACATACAAAGATGTCTGCATAATTGACAGATTAGATACTAACAGAGATCTGAAAGTTGCCCAACTGGTTATGCAGATTACAGAGGAGAATATTAAAAAAGATGGAGGTATCTTATTGTGTCTGAACATGAAGGCTAGGAGTTTCAGGAATAGAGTGTGTTGCCTTGGTGAATACATTGGGACCTATTATTGTAGGCATTAGAAGACATGGCTCTCGGAGACATATTTTTAGAAAGGATACACAGAATAGGAGTGGTGGAGGGATGCTACTAATAATATTAGATGATGTAAGTCCATTAACGGTAGAAAGCTGTATTAACCTCCCAACCAGCTGGTATGTATGAAATAGTCAGCTCTCCCTAGCTTTTTTCATGGATCAAAACTTCGTCGTCATTCTGCCTTTTATCATGCCATTACCTTCCTCTGCTGTTAATCTCGTTACAGCTATTCTATAGCCATTAGTGGATTAACTGTTGCTGAGTGACCTTTGTCTCCCTCTGTCTTTACATCTATTGTGTTGCTTAGAAGTTCATTTACTGTCCTAAGCTATTTGACCTATTTTGCCTCTAAAACGATTTATTGTGTCTCTTTCCAAAAATAGAAATGAATTTCACATATGCGAAAAAAAATCAATCCTGAAATGACCACCGATCAGCCTTTGCAATGAATCTATTTACTGATAGTAAATTTGGTGTATTTTATTCTACAAATCAGTGCACCGGAAGAGTTGCACTGATTGTTCTTTCACTTTACTTATAATGTAGAAACAATTTTTTTCGAATTTCAGAATTTTCAAATGTTTGCTTTGAAAATATTATGTCAAATATTTATATTTTTAAATAATATTTATTGAAATAAATGTCCTTTTGCTTTCGTTTCTAGCCAAATAGCATTATATGGATCATCACATTTCAGTTTTAGAAACGATTTTTTTTATTCATAAAGACAAAATAAAAAAAAAATGTTAAAATGCTAAATTGCATTACTCGGTTTCCGATTGTGAGCCTTTTTGGTATCAAAATTTTATATCCAATGATATTTTAGCGCAGTTATTCTTCGCCTTCGTCTTTTATTTATTTATTTATTTATTTGTATTATGCATATTACGATAATATCCAGTGCATATCCTCGTGGATATGTTGAAAATATAATGTGAAAAATATCATATACGGAATGATTCGAAATTTTTGCTCATTTTGAAGATTTTCTAATACGTTCCCCCCCCCCCCCCCACCTCCTTATCCTCTCCTGGAACTCAATTACATAACTACTCTAAACTTCTACAGGTTTGAAAGCTTTTCTAGACAGTATTCAAAATCTATTACTTCATTTTACCATTTTGACAAAAGATATACGGCAATCAGATTGTACCGTGAAGCTTCTAATTCTGTACTATTTATTTGCAATCTAAAATCAGCTGTTCTACTGTCTGCTGAAATTATGTGAAATTTTAGAAATAATATACTATATTTTCACCATGCAATATTGTTTATATGCATACCACACAAAAGAAAGTTCAGTAGTATTATTTTTGTTTGTTTTTCTTTAAAAAAATCTAAATATTACTTCTTCTGCTGCTGGAAGCTATTTCTGAAATAATCTACATCTTATAAATACTTGGTAATATCCTCTTAGCTGGAGGAAAAGCTGAAGGCTTCTTACTCTCAGTGCTATTGAGAAAGAAAGGGGAGAACACTAAAGTGCCTCAGGCTGTAGTGCAGAATACATCAAGAATGTCTTGTTTCCTTTTTGACTGTTGATTACCGATATCTTAACAGAAATACTGACATTTCGTTTACATGCTTATACATTATTTATGCCAAAATATTTCTTAATTTATCATGATCAGTTTCACTTTTATTATCGAAAAATTAGAAATTATTTCATACAATTATCTTGAAAAAAGAGGATTTGAATTATTTTCAAAGAAAAGGTGCATATGCATTTCATAATCTTTTTTTGGAGGGGGGGGGGGGGGGGGATATAGACGGCGGATATTTCAGAGAATTTATTTCATAAATCATTCGCAAAACAACTGTTACAAACGTAAATCATTTGGGGAACATACCCGTTCATTTTAGTGTAAAATAGTAGCAAAGGTTCAGTTACTTCATATATCTAATCTAGAAGAAAATGTTATGTCTGCTGAGATTATAATCTTATGTGAATAATTTTTCTGATATGATTTCTCTATTCGTTATAATGTAACCAATTTCCAGATTTTTTCCCTCATGCAGACTCCAAGTTATATGCAGCGATTTCTTTGTTGTAGTACAAGAAAAAAAAATCAGATAACAGAAGAAAAATATGTAGTATTTTCTTTTCCACTGGCTGAATTTACAATGTTCTTTCTTTGTGTTCTGAAGAGAAAGTGCAAATGACTTTTTTCTTACTATTTTTGCTATTATAACATCTGATATCATTTTACCGTTTTTCTCAAATACAAGAAACAGAAATAAGGTAGTAATAATATTGTTGATTCTGTCAAACTTCATTGTAGCAGAAATTTTTATTACAAAACTTTGTAATATATATATACAGGGTGTTCGGGATAAATTTGACATATTTATAATTAATTATATTTTTCCGTAAGTTACATGTATTAACACACACTTCTCTTCATTTAAAAGTTTGGACCCTTCTTCGTTCATATACAAGATGTCAGAAAGGATGGATAGCTGGAACCCACCTGAATCATGGATGAGAATAACTTGTATCATGATGATTCGTGCCCGCCATCAAAATAAGGATATTACGACTGCTGCCCAATGCTCCCTGAATACAGTAAAAACAATCAGGCATGAACTAGAGACTTGCAATGGTGACTACGAGGATGTAGCAAGAAGAAAGATCCCTAGCAGACGATCTGATTGCGTTCGTACTGCAGAATTCCTCGCAAATCTGCAGGAACAGGTGTTGAAGAACCCTGGCATTGGAATTCGGGCTTTGTTCGTGGAGTTGCTAACTGTAGTCAAGCCCTGGATAACAAGGGTAGCCAATGGTAGGCCGTATGTATGGCAGCAGGATTCGGCCCCTTGCCACACCTCTGGGAAAAGTCAAAAATGGTTGTCTGAAAATTTCTACGACTTCACCAGTCCAAATGTTTGGCCTCCAAACTCCCCAGACCTTAACCCCATGGATTATTTTGTATGGGGCGCAGTTGAAAAAGACACCAATCGCACTTCCAGTAATACAAAAGCCCAGTTAATGGATAAAATTAAAACAGTTTTTGCGGCCCTTCCCAGGGAGACTGTAGCATCAGCTTGTTCGAGGTTCCGAAGCAGAATTGAAGCTGTGATCGATGCTGATGGTGGTTATTTTGAGTAAATCTTGTTGATAGTATTGTAATTAACTCTGCCTGTAATGTTTTTTTGTCAATTCATTAAATTTAATAGATACAAAGAAGATTTTCTTTTTCCTTACGAAACTGTCAAATTTATCCCGAACACCCTGTATATATATATATCTCTGAAACAAGAAACTTGGAACCCATATCACATCAATGTTGAGTGTTGGCAAGGTGAAAAATGTTCGCGTTATTATTTATATATTTCATTTATTAACTGGGGGGCTATGCCCCCCCCCCCCCCCCCCCGTGTTCTGGACTGGTAGGCTGGTTCTTGAATTCTGATGACTCGAACTTCCCCCCGGCACCTACGCCGCCCAACCACCTGAGTTCGGACTGGTAGGCCGGTTCTTGTTGAATTCTGATGACTCGAATTTTGAAGACTCAAAAGGGGGTCCACCAGGGGCCACTCCCCTGGCACCTACGGTGCCCAAGTTCTGGACTGCTAGGCCGGTTCTCCTTCAATTCTGATAACTCGAATTTTGAAGACTCGAAAGGGGCTTCCAACCCCTTGTGCTTACGGTAGCCCCTGAGTGTCAAGTCTTCAAAAAGGGGACTCCTCCCCACCTGGCGCCTATGGCACCCAACCCCCGAGTTCCAGACTGGTAGGCCGGTTCCCCTTCAATTCTGATGACTCGAATTTTGAAGACTCGACACTCAGGGTTGCCCCCGAGTTTCAAAACGTGACATAAAAAGGCTTATCATTTTATATATATATATAGGGTGGATTTTATTTTATTATTTTTTATTGTTTTGGTGAAATATGTTACCTGGAATACTCTTTCCAGTTCAAGAGGAACTGGAAAGAGTATTCCAGTTCCTCTTATATTTTATTCCTTCAAAAATATCACTTTGTGTTATAAAAGAACTTAAAAATTAGCCTTCAAGATGAAAAGGAAACAGTACATTCAGGTATCCTCTATCAATATTTGTAGTCCTGAAAAGGACTGTTTGATGACCCTGAAAAGAAACTTTTATGTCATACTGTTCAAAATTTAAAATTCTTGAACAGTTTGGAACACCCTAAAGCAAGGGTAAACACACAAAGCAGTTTTACACTCAGGGCACCAGATTTTTGTTTCCTTTCTGATATTTTTTATTACACACATAACATTTGCGTGCAGGTTTTTTTTTTTTTAGCCATTGGTGGTAGATTTTCAGGATAATGGTTGGAGTTAGCAGCGTTCAACCTCAGATGTCTGGTAGAACTGCCTGTTTTTCTGCTTGCTGAAGAAGGCACATGTGCATTCATGTACAATGCTTTCGCAATTTCTATTCTGTATTCTAGATATGTTATGGTAGACAAACGTTTTTTCTTGTGCAGAAGGAAACTGTTCCAAATAACAAAATCCAATATATGTCCAAACACTATTTTGTAATATTTTTTATGATGTTTCCTCATTACAGAGTAGAATGATAGCTGCTGATTGCACCTGTCGACTCCACCCATAGTGTCATTTTATGCACACACAGCAATGGTTTTTTCTTTCTTCAAACCATGCTTCTCCACGGATTCCGTTGATGGATTGTGCACGGAAGACAGCAGAAAGACATCTTTTTTGTCTTTCCATCGTAGTGCAAAGACTTTCCCTTGCTGATAAGCTCAGATTTCCCCCTTCGATAGCTTTCCTGGAGCCAGATCTGGAGGAAATTTCGCCTTTTTGCATTTACAGTACCATAACTATCTGTATGATGCAGTAAAAGCAAATCAGCGAGTTCAGGACACATATAGTAATTATCCATTGTAATGCAGTAACCTTTCCCCAGTAAAGGGTTTAGTAACTACACTATTGCATGCTTCGACAAGGGACGATCCAAATATTTATCATGCTCGATTACAGTTTGCTTTCCCGTATAAGGTTTGAAATCCCAAAGATATCCACTTTCTGATTCGCAAAGCATGAAAAATTTTACTCCATACTTCACTTTCTTTTTGGCAATATACTGCTTACATTTCAGTCTACCTTTGAATGGCATAAGGCTTTCATCGATACTCAAGTCTCTCTCAGGAATGTAGAGCGACCTACATTTCTGATGGATTTTCATCAGAAAATCATAAATTTTGTTGAGGACTGGGCAAGGATGTGTTGCCTGATCGTATTCCTCATTATTCTAAAAATGCAAATACTTCATGACAAGACTGAATTGTTTTTCAATCATAACATCATGAAACCATGGCGTGTTCAGAATCCAGTCTGTAGACCAATACATTTCGAGAGCGGGCTTTTTCACGATACCTTGCACAATGAAGAGTGCTATAAATGTAAGGAGCATGTTGATATCTATTGGGCTCCAAAGTTTACTGCGAGAATTGCTGCTTGCCATCTCGTAAATGAATTGTGTCTTGGATATACTTACTAATTATTCCTTTCTGCCCAGCTCTAAGCTAGCGGAGATTTACTAACCCCCACTGAGAAACAGAACAATAGAACATGCAGCACACTAATGAGCCTCAAGCAATATCTGAATATTTTACAGGCAGAAATTTCTTGTTTGGTTTTCCACTTTCTTTATTCTGATATTGCATTTGAAGGATGACAGTGATTTTTAATATTAATTTCGCCTATTGCCAAATATCACATAATTTCCTGATTTATAATAATCAGGAAATAATATGTATATTTTGTGATTTATAATTTGCTAATTTATAATAATCACCAGATAGTTTCAGTATCGAAAAATTAAAGTTATGTGGAACAATTACTAGAGAAAAATAACGAATTAAATAAAAACTGTACCTATGTTTCATAACAGATTTTGGGTCTGTGATAGTGACGCAATTGGGGGGTTAAACTATCAGAGGCGAAATAAAGTTCAATTCTGTTGTGAAAGAAAATGAAATTCACATTTGATGCAAATGTATAAATAAGCAAATGCTTACTTTAAAAATTGGAGAATAAAATATCTGAATTATGCAGAAAATATTTAAATATAAATTTAAATCATAACTGTTAATTTCATTTTGTAATGACCAATTACAAAATGAAATTAACAGTGAAATTAGTAAAAGGAAACCAAGAAAATGAAAGTACAAAGAACAGTAGATTACTATACAATATGAAGAAAACATTTATTGATATGATTAAAGAATTTCATGTTATTCTCTATAAAACAAAGTTGCTCAAGCGTGTCCTAAAGGAAATCTGTGAAGTATTATTCGATTTCGATGGTTTTGTACAAAAATAAAAATAATATAATCTGGAACGTTGGCAGCCAGTTTTCTTTTCTTTTTTTAAAAGAATATTTCAGATAATTATCGTGAATTAATTTCTTTGAGAACAAAGAAAAATATTTTGTCTAGTAAGCAATTAGAAAAAAATTAGCGCAAAAAAATTAAAAATTAAATTGGTTCTCCAAGGTAAGGCAATATTTAAGTGAAGAAATTATGCAAGATCTTTATTTTGTCTAGACATTAAAATTGTATTCTACAATAAAAAGAGAAAACAAAAATATATATAATTTCTCTATTTTTAGTCTATCCTATATAACAAATCTAGTTACCCAACATAGAACAAGGAAGTGCGTTTCTTGTTATATGGCAACTGAGAGACAGCTACGAATGTGAGATAATCCGATTAGCCGTTCTCTTCAGTGTGAGGGTTTATCACACTTCTAATGGACATGACAATCAAATTGCACTTCTTATCCAGGTTCTTTCAACAGGTAGGCTGAATCATATCCAGATTTTGCTGGACGTCTAAAGACGTCCTGGCCGTTTGGGAGGTTAATAAATATTGTTATTCAGTACTAATAACAATTTTACATGCAGCAGTGAGTCCGAAGCTATATCGTATGAGGTGGATTCTACAAGACTGAATACATAATGGAGTATTGTTACGCACCTAGTGGATTGATTGCTGGTGATCACAGAATTCATCACCAAATCAACTAGATAGGTACTAAACAAGTAATCATCATGGATGACTAATTATCTGAATATTGATTGTGTAGTGGTGAAATCTCATGAGAAGAATGAAACTGAATTTACTGAGCTGTTGCAAGACAACTTCCTCAAGTAGCAGTCGTGACAGAAGGTACTCGAGGTCAGATAGTGCTAGATCACAGTATAGAAGCTTTGTAGTTAAGGTTATTTGGTTAGCTATAAAGCAGAAAATTTGAAGTTTTCCACTTGGTTATACTATAAATTAAAGATGCCAAGAAATCATATTCATGGTTTAATCTTTTATCCAAGTGTAAACAAACAAAGTTTGCACCTGAAGTAATTTCAGGACTGGGCAACTTGTATATAGAAGCTAATTACTTCACATCACTTGCTTTAACTTCTGGGTCTGGTTCCCACTGATAAGACCTCAATAAAGATCAAAACCAGTATGGGTAGTAACCCTTCCCATAATGCATAACATTATATATCCGTAAAGATATGTGGTTTGCATAATGGGATACTAAGGCATTTCTTAGCATCTTTAATTTAAAGTAGAAAAGTATGGCCAACTCAGGTGAATACTAGGTTTGGGTCCATAGTATCAGCTGCTGGATAGGAAGGATATCAGCAGTGCTACAGATAGATACATTTAAAAAAATTGCAGTGATTCATTATTGAAATATGTTCCAAGAGTTTCATGAATAAATAGGATAGGAGTTAAATGGATGTCCAGTTTATTAAACAGGAGATTCTTAAGGTAAAAATATGATATAGAAGCAATACATCTGCATAGGGATGATATCAGTTATGAAAAATATAAAGTTCAGGCCTGAAGAGATACATGTATTGTACAAAAAGTTAACTTTCACTATGAAAAGAGACCAGCTCATAAGCTAAAGACAACCCAAAAGAATTCTATTAATATCCTGCAAGTAAAAGAAAGAACGAATGAATGTGAAAGAACAATCCAACTGAATGCTAATAGCATGCACCGAGTCACGATATGTGGCGGGTGAGAGAAGGGGGGAGTGCGAATATGAGCAAAATGCAGACAGTAGGAGGAAATTAATGAATTGGATATATCAATAACCAACCTAGTTGCTTCAGGAATGGGAAATGAATATCGGGAGATGAGTAGTGTGATAGGAGAGAATGACGAGCGAAGTATGAATCAGAAAATAAGGAAACTGATTATTTTTTTGATACTGTGTTCACTGTACCCATTGGAGAGGAAAGTGTTGTGTATGTGGTTAAGCTCAGTAGTAAGGGCGGTTCCACTGGAACAAAGATTGTGGACTCTCTTAGTAAGAGTTTTGATGATGCCATATTGTTGTGAGGGGTGGTGGTGGGAGAGTTTGTGAATGTATCTGCCTGTGTGTGTGTGTGTGTGGGTTTTCTGTATACAGTGAAGGCAAGTGTATCATCAGGCAGGCGTCAGTGTCTTCCGCATCATTCCCAGAAGGCTTTGTGTTGTCTTCACAATTTTGGCGATGTGTCCCCTAAATTTTAGATCCTTATACACTCTCACCCCCAGATCTCTTATTTCTTCTACCTCCAACAATATATTCTCACCAAGCATAAATTCTGCATCCCATCTTTTCCAAATTTTAAAACCTTACATTTTGCAACATTGAACTCACATCCCCATTTCCGTGCCCAATCACTCAATCTATTCAAGTCTTCCTGTAAGGTCAAAACATCTTCACTACACTTCATGGTTCGTCCCAACTTTGCATCATCTGCGAACAACTGAATATCTCCATCCAAATCTTCACCTATATCATTAATATACAAGTTAAACAGCAGTGGACCTAAAACAGACCCCCTGAGGCACTCCACTAGTGACTTTTCTTTTCCTGGATCAGAAAGATGACACTGTAGAACATCTAATCAGTGCCTGCAGCAAAATAGCTCAAACTGACTATAAATACCGCCATGATCAAGTGGCCCAAATAGTTCATTGGCACATATGCAAAAAATATGGCTTTCCTACTTCTGATAACTGGCGGCAGCATAAATTAGAGACTGTATTGGAAAATGAAACAGCAAAAATTCTTTGGGACTTTAGAATACAAACTAGTCGGCATTTGGAACACAATAGACCTGACATCACAATTATCGAACATCGACAGGTTTGGATTATCGATATTGCAGTACCCAGTGATAACAACATTAACAACAAAGAACTGGAAAAAATTACTAAATATCGAGATCTGGCAATTGAAGTTGGCCGACTGTGGCTTAAACACACCAAAGTTATTCTAATAGTTATCGGTACACTTGGTGCAACCTCAAATAAGCGGTCCAACTATTTACAGCAATTCAAAATCAATGAAGTGACTCCATATGACCTACAAAAAAAAGCATTATTTGGAACAGTCCATATTTTACGACACTACATGACGAACTATTCTTAGATTCTTGGGTATAATCTGAATTGCTCTGATTCACCAGTGAAATTTTTATTTATATGATATCTTATTTTGACTGTGTATCAATTATGTGAATAAAATAATAATAATTATTATTATTATTATTACGGGCAACTTCAAGGAGTCGATAGACTCATCGAGGGAGGCCCTAACATCATGTCAAGAATAACTATTCGACATTCACACAGTATCTATCATACCTCGCCTTGAACTCATTCAGAGCCATGGCACCCACAACAAACTCTGGCAGCCTATTCCACTCATTCACCACTCTCCAAGTAAAAAAACCTAGGTCTAACACCCTTGCTAACCACACTCTTGCCCAGCTTCCATATATGGCCCCTAGTCCTCCCACCCTAATTAATCTTATAGAAACCCTTCAGTAATTTGAATGTCTCAATCATATCACCCCTTTTCTGCCTATCAACCAATTTCTGCAACCCACAGATCTTCAACCTGTTCTCATAAGGTTCATTCCATAGATAATAAGAATTATCTTTGTCCGATTTTATTATGATTATATCTTGATTAGCTTTTACTGACTTGATTGCTGCTATTTATGTTTTTGTAAGATTGCTATGTATGGTTTTCTTTTTATTCAAAACACTGATGGTTTCTAAACAAATTTTATCAGCTATGTTATTTGGAAAAGATTTAATGTCTCTTTTTATGTGGTATATAACATCCAGTTTATTAACAGTTCTAGGTGCTGCTGCGAAATTTAGGCCCTTATGAAGTAATACAAGTGGACCGTTATTTAAGGTGTGGCTACATAGGTTGATCACATTAACCTTGTTTGCATGTGGTTGGTCGGTCCTTGTTTTTCACTGTTGGAATTATTTGCTGGGGAAGAGATATCCTCATTGGCCAGATTCGTATGATTGGCATTTAAATTTCACCACTGTTTTAAAACATGAAATTTGGCTTTATGTTTTTCTTTATTACTTTCCAGAATATGTTTAGCTGAATTATCTGTGGTACTTTCAAAATATCTTTATTCATATAACTAGAGAGTTCAGATTGTAAATTGGAACTCGATTTTGGGTCATTTCTAGATTTTTGGGGCCTGTTGGAATTTGTTCTCTAAATATTGCTTTCTGTGTACGCACATAAATATAAAGTGCTTTAGCTGAAGTAAATTTGTTTTTCAGATGCAGTTAGGAATAAGACTGCGGACACTGCATCTCTTCAAAAAAGCCAGCTGATTGATCAAAAGTGAAACACGTATCTTTAGCTTACCGTAATGACTGCAATGCTTGTGAGTAACATCTCCATGGATTATGAGAATCCTTTCCTTCATGCTTACACGGTGATCAGAAAACATTAAGAACATTATGGAACAAACTATCGCGTTAGAGTATAACTTTAGTTTAATATAAACCAAAATAAACACTCGATGTTTCGACCTTCATATTAAGGTCATCATCTGGAGTATACACATATACATTTTATTCTGGTATTTTGAAGGGTGATGATAAGAGTTAGCATGTATATATTGGCTGGTATGTGTAGGCTTGTGGTAGACAGTGAAAGGCAGACTGCATGAGGGAAGACATGTGATCAGTGTATCCTGGAAAGGAAATGAGCTTTCATTTTCAATTTCAGTAGTAAATTGTATGTGCTCATGTTGTTTGTTCAGGTGGCTGAGGAAGTGTTTAAAGTTTGGCAGCCACATGCCCAGATAACCAAAAGACTGCCAATATATTTAAGCCAGATTGTAGGTTTTAAAGTAAAGGAATCTAGAGCATATTGCTCAAAAGCTTCCATATAAAGTTTGCAATTATGGGGGGGGGGGGGGGATAGTGGTAAGGCATTGGCTGTACTGTATTTTTATAGGTAAAAATGATTTTGCTACATGAAGTAACCATAATGTAGTACATGGGCAAAAAAGAACCATAATATCGGTTAGAAATTTGTTCTGTAAGAGAAGAATTGTGTCACTGATTTGAATATTTGTGAAAAGGGCAGAAATGTCAAAAATGACTAATAAATCATCTTTGCTGAGCATTGTGTTTTCAATTTTGTTTATGAAGAGTTGTGTGTTTTTCATATACGAGGGGAAATGACCTACCAACTCCTTGAGTGTTAATGCTAATTTCTTGGCTAGGTAATAATTTGGGCCGTCTATGCCTTCAACTATCTGTCAAGGCAGAGCATGATGTTTGTGTACTTTGGGAACACGATATATTCTGGGAGAGCATGCGCAATGGGATAAAAGTTTTTTTTAACAGTGTCCGATGGCCAAGAAGTGACAGACTTAAGTAATTTAACAGTTTTCTTCTTAATTCTGTTAGTTGAATAAGGCTGTGGGAGTTGATGATATATCAATTCCTACAACGAATTCTGGGAATGATGCAGAAGACACTGACTTGTAGAAGTAAGAAGATTCTTGTTCATTGTATAAAGCTTTGATTAGGTAACCTTTGGACTTCTTTGTATAGATTTGGTCACCTGGTTTTCAGAAGGAAAAAAGAGATAATTGTAAGTGTCCATAAGCAACTGAAGGTTCTCTGGAATGTATTTTGAAGGGATGTGCCAGGAGTTGACATCTACCTTGACATATTAGTTTAACGTGTCAAGTATTACGTTGTGCCACCTAGGGAGGTGAGAGAACTCAAGCATCAAATTACAGGCCAATTTGTGTGTCAGGTGTTGGGGTTAATTAAAGTGTTGAACAGGCTGGTGAGAACCAGGATCCAGAAAATGGGTTCACAACAGTGATATTATCTTTGATGAACAGCATGGATTTGCTAAAGGGGAGTCATTTTAGTACTATATTGTACTTACTTAGTACAATAAGGTGACAGCTTCATTGGACAAAGGAGATATATACACAGTAGTATACTTAGATTTTGCAAAATCTTTTGATAGATTACTGCATGATAAGTTGATAGTCAAACTAGAGCAGATGGGGTCGGATATTAGACTAGTGCATTGGACAGGAGATTGGCTATCGATTGCTATCAGCCAGTTGTCGGTGGGGAAGCAATATCCTGGAAGAGGAAAGTCAGTAGTGGTGTGCCTGAAGTGTCTATTTTAGGGAAATTTCTGTTTAGCCTGTGTGTTAATGAGATTAGGGAAGATTTGAATGGGGATATTGAGTAATTTGCAGATGATACAAAGTTGGAAAGAAACATGTATTGTTTTAAAATTTATAAAATAAATATGGTATGTAGAGTTTAGACCTGGTGGGTATATATTGTAATGGTAGAGGAAATAAGAAAACTTGCAGTGATAGTAGATAAGAATCTAAAATTTACAGGACACATTGCCAAAATTGTGAGGACAGGAAAATGAATTCTGGGAATGATGCGGAGGACACTGACCTGTAGAAGTAAGGAGATTCTTTTTCATTGTACAGTGGAACCTTGGTTGTCGAACTTGTTAGGGGGGCAGGAACTTCACTGTGATAAAATCAGACCCCTCCACAAACTCATTCTCCAAGCCTGTAGGGTGAGCAGGAGCATTGTCCATCACAAGAAAGAATTTGCATATTTTTTTTCTTGAAGGTATTTTCTTACACTTGGGGTACAAACTTCAGGATCCACTCAATAAACAATACCTTGGTTACCCAAGCCCCACTATTAGCTCTCCACATAACAGGCAATTTACTTTTCATCATGTTATTTTTCTTAAACACCCTCAGATTCTCAGAGTGGTACAAAAGCAATGGCTTGACCTTGAAGTCCCCACTTGATTTTTTCACATGCTTTTGCTGAAAAATCAAGTGGGGACTTCAAGGTCAATATATTGGTCAATGGTCCTGGCAATGCTTTTTCCTCCTGAATGATGTAGGTCCTCTTTGGTAATTTTTTCCAAAATAGGCCGGTTTCATCGCAGTTGAACACTTGTTGAGTAAGAAAACCCTCAGCCTTTACAGAGTCACTAAATTCTTGCACATAATTCTCAGCAGCGTCTCGGTTCGAACTCGCAGCCTCCCCATGGGTATGGTGTGTTCAGGAGAGACAGGGAGAATAAAATGGGGGGGGGAGGTGTTATTGATGATAGCTGATGAGCTACAGCCAAGGAGAATGGAAGTGGAACTGCAGGACAGAGAAAAGAGCACATTTGAGGCCATTTGGTGTGAGATTGAATCTAGAAAAAAAAAATATACAGTTGGGTACTGATATAGACCATGTGATGGAGATAGTATGCATAAGCAAATAGAAGAAATGAGTGGAAGGAGGGTAATTATTATGGGAGATTTCAACTATGGTAACATTGGTTGGAAGGAGGAGAGGACACATGGGAGGAAGGAATTGGATTTTATGCGGTTATTAAGTGATAACTATCTGCGACAGCATGTAATGGAAAATACTAGGAGTGCTTGAATTGGTAAGTGCATCTGAAAATTTGACTGTAACGAATACAACTATGTTGCCACCAATTGGTGATTGTGATCATAGGATCTTGACTTGGGAGGTGGCTAAAGGTGTGAATTTTACAATTAAGACGGGGTTCATGTGGATTATTGGGATGGTAAGTATGACAAGCTTAGAAGATTGATTGGTTCAGTACAATGGCATGTACAACTGCAAGGGCTAGAAGTTGACAGTGCATGGGAGGCGGTTAAGAAGTGTTTGCAAGCAATGGCTGACTGTATACCTTGTCCGAATAATAAATCAAGTAGGAGTTAAATGGATGAATAACACCATTAAGCTTGAGCTGCAAAAAAAGAAACAACTATGGAGGGAATTTAAGGAGAAAGGTGACCGGCAGGCACATGAACAGTATAAACCGCAGGACATTGGATGTGCAAGCTAAAGACAATCCTAAACAGCTTTTTTCGATATGTTGCAAGTAAAAGAAAAAAGGTATATGGTAGAATGATTTTAAAGAATGCCGATGGTAGGGAGGTAACCAAATCAGTTGATATAGTTGAATTACTGAGCGAGCACTTTGCAAAAGTATATCATCCAGGTGGTGACATTGCAGAAATGAATGAACCAAAAGTTTATATGGGAATTGTGGTGAATGAGGTGGAGGTGAGTAGTCTATTGCAAAACCTCAATGTCAATACATCTGTGGGATTGGATGGTACACCAGCTCGTCTCGTAGCTGAAGCGGCTAAATAATTGTCAGTACCTTTGACCATTTTGTTTAATCTGAGTCTCGGGTCTGGGTTAGTCCTGAGGGGGTGGAAACAGGGGAAAATAGTTCCACTGCATAAAGGAGGTTCCAAGACTGCTGTTGTAAATTACAGTCCGATTAGCATATCAGGAATCGTTGTCAAGATCTTGGAGAAAATAGTCAAGAGAAGAATACAGGACTGGATAGATGAAAATGGGATACTGTATTAGGGACAACATGGTTTTGTGAAGGGTAGATCATGCCTTAGTAATTTGCTCACGTTTTATAACACAGTGACGACAAAACTGGATAAGGGTAATGGGTTTTCAGTGATTCTACTGGACCTTGCGAAGGACTTTGACAGGATATCACATGGAACTCTAATCAGTAAACTGGAGCAGATGAGGATGGATGTAGGGTTGGCGAGATGGATAAGAGGGTGGTTGATGGAGAGATATCAAAGAGTGTGGTTGATGGAGAGATATCAAAGAGTGGTTTATTCAGGACTGGAGTCCAAAAGATGACTTGTGACTAGTGGTGTGCCGCAGGGTTCTGTTCTTGGACCACTGCTGTTTAATTTGTTCATTAACAATATAGAGAAGGATATAAGAGGAACGGTTCATTTGTTCGCTGATGATGCAAAGTTGGGTAGAGCAACAGTGAATGCAGAAGATGTCAAAATCTTGCAGGATGATTTGGATAGATTGGAGGTCTGAGCTAGGGAAAGTGGATGTCAATTTAATGTGGCAAAGTGTAAGGTTATGAATTTTGGAGTGAAAAGATTAGCAGCAGTATATCACGTTGGTGGAACTGTACTCCAGGAGATTGACGAGGCTAGGGATTTGGGGGTGTTGGTGGATAGGAAGTTCAAGTTTAGGGGACACATTGCAAAAGTGGCTAAATCAGCTCATCAAATCACTTGGTTACTGAAAAATACTTTAACAAGCAGAGACAAACAAGTTATTGTTCCTCTATATCGAGTCCTGATAAGACTCCATCTGACTACTGTGCCCAAATATGGGCACCAGGGTTTCTTCTTGATGTGGAGGAGGTGGAGAGGATCCAGAGACAAGTGACCAAGATGGTGGCAGGTCTGTGGAATGAACCTTATGAGAACAGATTGAAGATTTGTGGGTTGCAAAAATTGGTTGATAGGCGGAAAAGGGGTGATATGATTGAGACATTCAAATTACTGAAGGGTTTCTATAAGATTAAACCAGAAGATATTTTTGAGAATAGGACTGGTGGTGGGACTACTAGTGGCCATACATGGAAGCTGGGTAAGAATGTGGTTAAAAGGAGTATTAGAGCTACGGTTTTTACTTGGAGAGTGGTAAATGAGTGGGAAAAAGCTGCCAGAGTCTGTTGTGGGTGCTATGACCATGAATGAGTTCAAGGCAAGGTATGATAGATACTGTGTGAATGTCGAATAGTTGTTCTTGATATGATGTTAGGGCCTCCCTCGATGAGTCTGTCGACTCCTTGGAGATGCCGAAATAATAATAATAATGCCTAACCACACCATGTATGCCATTTCTCCTCTTAAATTTCTCCAAACACTCTCTACTTGCTTTGAACACATCAGTATCGGCACTGGTACCGGGGTTTTTCTTTAACAGGTCATCATGTAATTGCCTCGCTTTTTCACAAATTATAGCCTCAGAAACACTATTACCAGCTAACTGTTTCTCGTTTATCCAAATCAGCAATGATTTTTCCACTTCTTGAATCGTCTGCGATCTTTGTTTAGTAAGAACTTTCACTCCTCTTGCAACATCAGTTCCCTTGATCGCCTCTTTATTTTTGAGTATTGTACATGTGATTGATTTTGCCATACCAATCTAACAGATAAGATTAGGTGTTGATGGTTATTCATGACTTATTTTTCACGGTATTAACAACACCACAAACACTTTTATCAACAAAGATGTTTTATTAACGCTAATATTTCGCTGATTTTCAACTCAGCATCATCAGAGCACAACACACATGTAAACGCGACAGTGAGTGAAACAATATAAGTGCAAAAGACAAAAGATCTAAAGTCCTATTTTTGGCGACCTCTAATGAAAAAAAAAAAAAAAAAAAAACAGTTATCCAGGAGTTTTTCTTAGGATAACCGTCTCCCAAATTTTTGGCAAATTAATGCAACCATATTTGTTAAGGTTGGGAGAATTCTTCAAAGCCATTGCTGACTCAAAAAATAATCTTTCAGATCTATAACGACTGCTAAATAGCACATTCGTTTTCCTCCATCTAATCCTGTGTGAAGGAGTGTCCAAAGTGTGGTCTGCCAGTCCCGACTTGCCATAGTAATAGTAGCGAATGTATATTTCATGTTCTTCCAGGCAGATGTTCACTGATCTTCCTGTTTGCCCATAATAGGCCAAGTCACAGTCACATGGAACTTCATACACTCCTGGGTGTGCTAAAGGGTGAAGTTTATCCTTTGGGGAGCGGATCAGAGTTGCCAGCTTGACATGAGGTTTGAAGGTGGTGTGAAGACCATGTTTCAACAATACTTTGGCTATCTTTTCCGATGTACCTCTGATATAGGGAATAGAAATGGTCATGTGGTATTCTTGTGTATTAGGGGAGGGCAGAGTAATGGGCCTATGTAGTATTTTATCTATTTTGTAGGGATTGTAGCCGTTGGCTAAGAACGTATGACGCAGATACTGGAGTTCAGTGGTCAGAGCTGTATCATTAGAACAAATGGCTCTGGCTCTGTGTGTAAGTGTTTTTAAAATGCTGTACTGTTGGACTGGATGATGATGTGATTGTTTATGTAGGTATCTTCCTGTGTGTGTAGGCTTTCTGTAAATAGAAAAAGATAGTGATCCATCTGAAAGGCGGGTGACTAATGTGTCAAGAAATGGTAAACAGTTATTTGATTCTTTTTCTACTGTGAAGTGAATTTTGCGGTGTTGGCTGTTTAGGTAGGTGACAAAAGCATCCAAAGTGTCTTGTCCATGGGGCCAGATGGCAAACACATCATCTACAAGCGCAACTCCCAACCTTATCAAATATGGTTGCATTAATTTGCCAAAAAATTTGGGAGATGGTTATCCTAAGAAACACTCCTGGTTAACTGCTGTGTTTTTTTTTTTTTTTTCGTTAGAGGGCGCCAAAAATAGGACTTTAGATCTTTTGTCTTTTGCAGTTATATTGTTTCACTCACTCACTGTCGTGTTTACATGTGTGTTGTGCTCTGATGATGCTGAGTTGAAAATCAGCGAAATATTAGCGTTAATAAAACATCTTTGTTGATAAAAGTGTTTGTGGTGTTGTTAATACCGTGAAAAATAAGTCATGAATTTGCCATACTGAACTACACAGCAAGATTCGAGACACTAACTCCATCTTCATGTTTCGATACAATTTCTTTTTTCATGTCTATCGTGGTTCTAACAACTTTTCTTTTCGCTTTGCTGCTATCGCTATTCTTATGTGGCCACATGGTGGCTTAATTAATAATAATTTATGAAAACAAAACACAAAGAAAATCAAGAAAACTCCCTGCAAATTCGAGCAGGTGTCTGCACTGAAAGAAGGCTGCTGCATAACTCACGCTTTTCCGCCTTACAGCTTAGCATGTGGTTGCCGTTTGCCTGTTCGGGAACCGAAATTCTGAACGGAAACTGGGGGCGTTTTTTGTTTGGAAAATATGTTCGGGAACTGAATTTTTCGAGAACAGAGATGTTCGACAATGAAGTTCCACTGTATATAGCTTTAATTTGGTAACCTGACTTATTTGCACAGATTTGGTCACCTGGTTTTCAATAGGAAGAAGAGATATTGGTAAGTGTCCATAGGCAATTGACTAAGGTAATTCTGGTCTCTGGAATGTTGAGTATTTAGAAAGTTTGAGAAAATGCAATTTGCAGAGTCTAGTGGATAGAAATCTGATGGTCATATGACAGAGGCATGGTTGTTATAGGATTAACTTTGAAGAGGTTTTGCATAAAATGGTGAGAGACAGGGGAAGAACATGAGGTCATCCTTGGAAGCTGTATAAAGAGGGTATACACAAGGGAATGAGGTTTTTTTTTTTTGCATGGAGTTTTGTGAATGATTGGAATGCACTGTCTGAGAATGTGGTGTGTGCAGAGAATTTGAATGTATTTAAGGCATATGATGAACTGTGTGTAGGGCAGAAGGACCCTCCGTGAGTCTTTGACTCCATGGGATCTTGAGATAATAATAATAATAATAATGCATTCTTTCCAATCCTCTGGAAACTTCTCTGTTCTGAGACTCAAATTATACAGTCTTGTCAAATGTTTAGGCAGGTTGACTGAACATTTTTAGCATTTGTACTAATATCCAGGGCCGGATTTACACTTGCTGAGGCCCTAAGCTAAACAAAACCCAGAGGCCCCCTACTGTTTTAAATTACATCAGCTGGTCTCAGAAAAATGTAAAATATATGTCTTTTTAATAAAGTGGTATCTCGCTAATCCAATCTAATAAAAACCATGCTCGTTCTGATTAGCGAATTTCCCCCAAGAGGCAACAATAACTAGTGTTTAAGACAAAAATAATCAGATTCTAATGATACGTCAATTTAATTCTGTAAATAAATGAGGTAACTAATAGAAAAAATGCTACTGTACTGTAACGTAAAAATTAAACGTGGCTGTACCAGCCTTGATGATCCACGTGCAGGACGCCCAAAAAGTGTATGTAGTGTATTGTTGAGGATTCTGATTTAATAAAATTGCATAGTGCAGTACATAATTTAAGTTGCGTAAAAAATATCACTTTCTTGTACAGAACACAAAAAAAGGTTCACAAAATAATACAAAAAGTTTTTTTATTTCTTTGTAAAAAAGTCACTGATTTTCTTTTGCTTCTTGGAAGCTAAACTTTTTTCGAATGCTTCTTCTTGGAGCTGCATTAGCAACAAAATTTTGTGGAATGGCGTATCATTCTGCTTAGTCCATTCTATACACATATTGAAACTGTTAACTGCCTCTCCATGTTTTACTTTTTTTTCTTCGAGTTCTTCATCGTCATCATCGGCTTCTAATTCATTCTGCATCATCATATTTATACTTTCAGCATCTGATTTGATTTCAAATTCACTTTCGGTTCTACCTGTAACCCATTCCGTAACATCTGTTTGTGAAATTTCAACATCTGGATTTATATATTTAACCAAATCATGCACGTTTTGAATTTCCTCTTTTTGTGTATCACCATAGTTATCTTCGTAAATTCTAGAAGGTCACAGTTTTTTTTCCATGAAGCTCGAATTGCTTCAGGTTCGACGGCTTCCCAAGCACCAGCAACTGAGAATGCTACATCCTTCAAATTTATATTTTTTATTGATGTGGTAATGTCATAATTTTGGAAAATTACATTTAAAAGCAGGTATTTACGATATATTAATTTAATGGATTGAATTATGTTCTGATCCATTGATTGCAACAATGGAATACAGATTGGAGGCCAAAACATAACCATCAAATTTCCATCCTTACTAATCAATTCATCTGCCAGAGGATCTCCAGGACAGTTATCCAATAATAAAAGTGCTTTCTGTTCCAAATTCTGGGATTTGAAATAAGTTTTAACAGACGGTGCGAAATCATTGTGAAACCAGTTTGAAAAAAGTTCGATATTCATCCATCCTTTACTTCGGTACAAAACCAGAAGGAAGCAATTCTTAAATGGTCTTGGGTTTCTTGATTTTCCAATCATAAATAACTTTGTTTTCCGGAGGCGTTTGCACAAGGCATTATCGTGACATGCTCTTTGGACATTTTTTGACCGGTGCTGAGGCTTCATTTCTGTGAACTAGAGTTTTCTCTGGTAACGACCTCCAACAAAGACCACTTTCGTCCGCATTATAAATTTGATCATCGGTTAAATTTAATTCAAGAATTTTTTCTAAAAAAGCTTTTCGAATGGTTCTACGGCAGAAAAGTCATTAGACAGTTTTTCCCCTGATATTAATAGATACCGAATACCGTGACATGTCTTAAATTTTTCTAGCCAACCATCACTTGCTTTGAATTTCTGATCCGGGTAAATTTGTGAATGGAAATGCTTAGCTTTCTGCTTTAAAATGTCTCTGGAGATGGGAGTATGACGACTTCTTTCTTGAAGAAACCACATGTAAACAGCAGAATCGAGTAAAGAAAAATCACTTGTTTTCAGAGTTTGTCTCTTGCTTGGTCCTTCTTCTGTGGTTGAAACAAGTTAAAATCCTATCTTTGTTTTTTTTTTATGTCACTGATTGTAGATTTGCCGACATTGTATTTAGTAGCAAGTTGTACGGCTGCTTCACTCTTTTCCAGACACTGAATTATTTTATGCTTATCCGACAATGATAATGTTACGTGTTTTCTTTTGTTAGGCTTCAACCCAAAAGCCATTTTAACGAAATAAATTTTAGTGTTAAAAACAGTAAAATAAAAAATGAAGTTAATAAACAATAAAACTGTCACTTTTAAAATTTATCTGAAAAATAAAATCACTTACTAAAACAACTGATAATCATTCACTGAAAACTTACGAAAACACAAAACAATAAACGACAATTCAGACAACGTTTCATTTCAATAACCAAAGAAGAACTGAGCATCATATACAACCAGACTTTAGGCTAAATCGTTGTTGTTGAAGGAACGTAAAGATAAACAATCACTGCAATATTGGTGACTGATCAGTTCATTAAGGACAGCGGTGATACATGCCGACAATACGGTACGTACTGTACAGTATAAAAAAGCAAACTTGAACACACAATAAATCAAAATAGGTCTACAGTATAACCGTACAATCGACAGTATGAAAAAAATATACTGTACTGTACTGTAATAATAACAAAATAAATAATAATTATTAAATAAAAATAATAGTACATAAAATATAATACGTAATAAATAAAATTCTTTTTCTTTCAAACCACAGTTCGGATTACTGGAGGGTTTGGACTAAAGAGGTTCGGATTAGCGAGATACCATTGTATATGAAAATATATTGTCTTTTAATTTTTATTAAAAAAATAATAAAGTAAGCATTTACAAAATCACAGAAATAATTATATAATTAAAGGGTTTTAAAAACGACAAAAAAGGCTCATAGAACAGAAAGTTTTAAATTAAAATAGGAAAATAAAAAGTAAAAATTAAATTAATATAACAACATAATTGGCAGTATATAAAAAATTAATCTTTTATTCAGGTGAAAATTTGACAGTAGACATCACATAAAATTGGGTACCCAAAATTCCAAATAATACAGTATATATATAATAAATTAATATTGAAAATATGGAGTGGATAAATTGTTATAATACAACAATATTTAATAGAAATAATTATATTACATAATCCTCTAAAAGGCTCTAAGATATAACTTAATACTTTTCTTTCTTGCTTTCTCAACAGCAAATTAATGAATTATGTCATCAAAAGATATGCCACGTAACTTATCGCTTTCATATCGCGACTTACGTAACTTATCACGACATTTTAAATGCTTTTGAAAAAAAAAGAAGACAAAATATCTCAATCACTTTTAGAATGCACCAAAATTATTTTAATGTTATATTTTGTATATTTAAAATTATTTAGAAATTATCATCGTGATATGTCTGACTTCATTTGAGTGATATTTCTACGAATATTTTTTTATCAATTTTTATATTTTTTTGTTTTTTTATTTGAGGACCCGGCAGATTGCGAGGCCCTAAGCTGTAGCTTTCTTAGTTTATACGTAAATCCAGCGCTGCTAATATCCCATCAGTCACTATTGCTGATTTGTTATGCAGCTTATGGAACAGATCTAGTACCTCCTCCTCCAAACACGAGAGTTTCTTCATCTAGTGTAGCACGGAAATCAATTCGACACACCCAGTTCACAGCTCTTAGAAAAACGGGCACTAATTAGTTGAAGAATACCTTATACATTTATCACCTGCATTATTATTATTATTATTATTTAGGCCTCCAAGGAGTCAAAAGACTCATCATGGGAGGTTTTTCCTAGGAAACACAAGTCTATGAAGACTCAACATGGGAGGTCCCCTCCTAGGAAACACAAAGTCTATCAAGACTCAACATGGGAGGTCCCATCCTAGGAAACACAAAGTCTATCATACCAGTCCTTAAATTCATTGACCGATCTCGCTCTCACCACTCCATCAGGCAATACATTCCACGGTTCAACCATCCTCCATGCAAAGAAACCACTCCTCACCCTCTTGCTCACAGTTTCCTTTCATCACTTCCAGGGATGGCCCTTGTCATCACTCCTTCCCGCTGTTCAACCAAGCGTAAGAACTCCCCAGTGTCAAACCTGTAACCACTTCTAAACAGTTTAAAAGTCTCAATCATATCACCTCTCCTTCTATCCACCAAACTCTGCAGTCCACATTCCCTCAGCCGATCCTAATAACTAACATTGTAGAGTCATGAAACTGTCTTTATTATCTGTCTCTGTACCCTGTCCACAGTTAATTTATCCCCTTCAAATGCTGGGGACCAAATCTAAGAACAATAGTCTAATTTTGGTCTGATAGTCTTATACAACGGAATGATAACTCTTTTATCTCTGCAGGGCGGCATCCTTCTCATTATTGCAGCAATCCTTTGTGTTACCTTCACCACCTTTGCAATATGTCCCCTGAATTTCAGCTTTCTATCAATTATCAACCCCAGATCTCTTGTCTCCCCTACTTCCTCCAGTATATCTACTCCAATACAGTATGCAGTGTCCCATCGATTTGTCCCGAACCTCAAGACCTTACATTTTGCTGCATTAAATCGACACCCCCATTCATTTGCCCATCTGTCTAGCTTATTCAAATCCTCTTACATGACTACAACATCTGCACTATTACTAATAACCCTGCCCAGTTTCACATCATCTGCAAACAACTGAACATCCCCCTGCAATCCACAGACAATGTCACTGATATAAAGGTTAAACAATATAGGTCCCAGTACTGAGTCCTGTGGTACCCCACTTGTAACCCTCTACCTCCTTGAAACTGCTCCACCATACACAACTCTCTGATGCCTATCGGACAGCGAATCCTGAAACCAGTTGACCAACCTGACATGCAAACCTATGTGCTGCAAGTTAAACATCAGCTTATCATGTGGCACCCTGTTAAATGCCTTCACTAAATTCAAGAAAATGGCAAATGATGTATACGCTTTTCCCTAAACCACTGCTCTTGTAACTTTATTATAAATGGTTAGCATATTACTAAACCAACAGTGCCCCCCCCCTCACAAATCCATGTTGACTCTCACAAATAACATTAGCCTCATCTGCCCAATGTTGTATACTGTCCCTAACTAATTTCTTCAAGATCTTAACAACTACTGATGACACACAAACTGACCTATAATTAGACACTTCCAGTCTGCTACCTTATGCAATGGCACTATCTTACCTTCCTTCCATTCCCTGTAGCCAGACTTTCATTGAAAAAACAGGTCAAAGGAGTTGTCAGTTCCTTAGCACATTCTCTCAAAACTCGTGGTGCAATACCATCCAGTCCCACAGCTTTACTGACATCCAGAGTACTCATTATTTGGAACACACTCCTCCTGCACTTCTAAACCTCGATATTGCCGTATCCCTCTAGTATTAAAATTTACTCCTCCAGGATGAAATGCACCAATCATTACATCCACTTCGTGGATGTAATGTATGATGCATAGTTATTAGTTTTCTAGTTTTGCGACCTAGTTTGTCCAGGTCTTCTTTTGTCCAATTTATTATGCCAGCTATGTATCGGATCACTGGTATTATAGCCCCAAGAATTCATTGCTCTAATTGGTCTGGCTGGCCGAATGGTTAGCATATCTGCCCTCCAGCCAAAAGGCTGCTGGTTCGAATCCTGCTGTGTGTGTGAATTAATACACACTTTTTCTGTTGATGATTGGGTAGAGCTGTGCAATTACTTTGAATGTCTTTGAACTTATGTGTTTTATATGGCTGGTGAATTGTAGTTTTTATATGCCTCCGTAGCACAATTGGAAGAACGACGGTACATTGCGCCCTTCGATCGGAATAGGCCTAAGTTCGATTCTCGTCGTGATGGGAGGAATCTTTATCTGGACGATTTTAATCGAAGGTGAGTTAGCCGATCTCATACGGAGGTAGCAGGGTTTTTTCTCCCGGAAACTCGGGTTTTTCATCCTGCATACAAACAAATCGGCCCTTCAGAACACACGCAATTTACAGACATAAAATACCAGTTGTGGTGGTGGAAATGGGCGGTAGATGGCATTGATGGAGACGATTCGTTGTAGAGGTTCGGTGTGTGGTTGAGACAGTTGTAGGTGTCCTCCCGCGATGAGTCTTCGGACTCCTTGGAGGTTTCAGGAATAATAATAATAATAATAATAATTTAGTTTTGTTTTCAGAATATTTCTAACTCTTTTAATGTATTCTGATGCTGCCTGTTGTTTAACTCTCGAGTGGAGAATATCATTGGCTTCTAATATTCCTAGGTATTTATAGTGTTTGTCAGCTGAAATTGCTTTTATATATTTCTCTTGATCAAAATTAAAATCGCTAGTGTCATTAATTTTTCCTCGTTTAATAGATAAAATTAGGCATTTATCTAAACCAAATTCCATTTTGATGTCCTCACTGAAAATACGAACTGTGTTCAATAAAGAATCTATTTGCTGGACCGATTTTCCATATAGCTCCAAGTCATCCATATACAACAGATGGGAAATTTTAATATTACATTTAGGAATTTCATATCCAAGTTTGGTTTTCTTCAGAATCACAGACAAAGGTATCAAAGAAATGTTGAAGAGCAATGGTGACAAAGAAACACCTTGGAAAATTCCACGTTTAGTGCTGATATCTCCAAATCGTTAATTATTCACTATTAATGTTGTTTTCCATGATTTCATAGCAGTAGCCAGAAATGAACATATGTTTTTTCTAATTCCAAATATTCTTAGTGATTTTAAGATCCTGGAGTGTGGGAGGCAATCGAATGCTTTCTTGTAATTCATCTATCCATGCCATGCTTAAATTAGTTTTTCGTTTTTTTGAGTTTCTGAGAATCATTTTATTAATAAGGATCTGGTCTTTTGTTCCTCTAGATTTTTGAAAATTGCCTTTTTGTTCAATCGGATAAATCTGATTATCTGATAAGTAGTGGTATATGGAATTTGCTATGATTGCAGTGAACAGCATAAGCATAGTTGGTAGACATGTTATTGGACGATAGTTACTTGGGTTTGCACCCTTATCTTTCATGAAGAGAAAAGTGCACCCAGATATCATCCACTCTTCCACTGTGCCTGACTGCAACAAATAATTAAATTGTTCTGCCATTCGATCATGTAGACTGGTTAGATGTTTTAACCAAAATCCATGTAGTTTGTCTTTGCCAGGTGCACTCCAGTTTTTTAATTTTCTAGCTTGAGCACTGACCATTTCTTTAGTGATAATGACATTTTGCATTTGTTTTTGCTTCATTTCTGATTCTATTTCATTAATCCATGAAGCATCTTTATTGTGTTCAATAGGATTACCCCAGATTGACTTCCAAAATTTGAGTGTTTCTTCTTTTCCGGGTGAATGATGGTTTGTATTTGTATTTCTCTGGAGAGTCTGAAAGAACTGACATTGGTTCTGTCGAAATTGCATATTTTGTACATGTTGGTTTATTCTTGCTTCATATCTTTTAATTTTCTGTGCAGTCGCTGTAATTCTTTGTTTTAGCTCTTCGGTAACTTCAGCAATTGTTTTGTTAGCCAAGTTATATGTGTTAATCAGTTTGTTTTTGATGTTATTATTTTTCAACCGTCCTTCTTTAAAACTCTTTAAGTTGCTTAGATCAGCTCGAAAACTGTTGACGTTTCATTCTGACCGGATTTTCCATGGTACAGTTTGTTTCATCCTTGGCTTTTGCTCTTTCGGTTTGCAACCAAGCTTCACTGAAATGATATAGGCTGTGCTATATAGGAGCTGATTTATTTCCTTTATACTGTTGGTTGTCATGGTTTTAATTACAGCATTTGCATCTAAGAGGAGCTGTTTTAGCTTAGATTGTTGTAAAGCTTTTAATGGTGGTAGTCTTATAAGATCATTTATGGAGTTCATATGTTCCAATATCCCTGATTTCATTTTACACTGCCCTTCTGTCAAAACATTCTGAGGTATGTCGTCAGCTTGATGTTTACTGAGTTGAATTCCAAAGTTTGATATAGCTACCGCCTGATGATTTTCTGTTACTGCAGTTGTTGGTTTATTACGTAACTCTTGCAGCTGAAGTTGAGTAAATATTTTGTTACAGAAAATGAGATTCTTTTGGTCCATAAGTCTTTGTTCTGTTATTGCAGATTCTGGGAATTTTTGTTTCCAAATTAAATGCATACGCTTTCTGAAACCTCATTTTTCTGGTGTTGATCTGTAAAAATATTTCATAATTTCTCTGTTTTCTTCTACAGTCCATTTTTTACGTTTGGTTTCTTCCAGTCGCTTTTCAGCTTCCTACCCTGATTGCCTAGCAAGGACAGCTGGGTCCTGTAGCCCACTTGTCGCCTGATGCCCAGAATCCCCAACATCTGACGCAGTCCTTGATGACCCAGGCATCAACTGATCCGGTATGGATCTCTTCTTCCTTTTCACCATTAAGGATGGGCCTTAGGTGATAATAATAGTAATAATAATAATTATTATTATTATTATTATCATCACCCAAGATCCCATGGAGTCAAAGACTCACCTGGGAGATCCTTTTATCATACACACAGCTCATCATACTGTGCTTTAAAAACGCTCAAATTTTCTGCAGACACCACACTCTCAGGCAAGGCATTCCAATCATTCACAACTCTGCATGAAAAAAACCTGCTTCTCACTCCCCTACTCACACCCTCTTTATACAGATTCCAGGGATGACCTCTGATTCTCCCCTGATCTCCCACTATTTTCTGTAGAACCTCTCCAGCATTGATCCTATAACAACCCCTTACTAACTTGTAGGTCTCTATCATATCTCCCCTCTTCCTCCTGTCCACCAGACCCTGCAAGTTGCATCTTCTCAATCTTTCCTCATACTCGACATTCCAGATGTTAGAAACTACCTTAGTCAGTTGCCTTTGGACCCTTTCTAACATCTCTTCGTCCTTCTGAAAACCAGGTGACCAAATCTGGGCAGAATAGTCCATGTTTGGCCTAATCAAAGCCTTATATAATGGAACAAGAAACTCCCTACTTCTACAAGTCAGTGTCCTGCACATCATTCCCAGAGGCTTTTGTGTTGTTTTCACAATTTTGGCTATGTGTCCCCTAAATTTCAGATCCTTGTCCACTATCACTCCCAGATCTCTTATTTCTTCCACCTCCAACAATATATCCTCACCAAGCATAAATTCTGCATCCCATCTTTGTTTTCCAAATTTTAAAACCTTACATTTTGCAACATTGAACTCACATCCCCATTCCCATGCTCAATCACTCAATTTATTCAAGTCTTCTTATAAGGCAACAACATCTTCTCTACTCTTCATGGTTCATCTCAGCTTTTCATCATTTGCAAACAACTGAATATCTCCATACAAATCTTCACCAATATCATTAATGTACAAGTTAAACAGTAATGACCCTAAAACAGACCCCCTGAGGCACACCACTAGTGACTTTCCTTTTCCTGGATATTGCTTCCCCCATACACAACTTGTTGATACTTATCAGGTAGCCAGTCTCCAATCCAATGCACCAATCTAATATCAAATGGCTATAGTGACCATTATGTGTCCCTATGTGCTCTAAGTCATATTATGATTTAAGTGCCTCCGTAGCGCAATTGGAAGAACGATGGTATGTTGCACCCTTCAATTGGAAAAGGCCTAAGTTCGATTCTCATCATGACGGGAGGAATCTTTACACGGATGTTTTTCAATCGAAGGTGAGTTAGCCAATCTCATACGGAGGTAGCAGGGTTTTTTTTCTCCCGGAAACTCGGGTTTTTCATCCTGCATACAGACAAATCGGCCCATCAGAACACACACAATTTACAGACAAAAAAAATGCTAGCTGTGGTAGTGGCCACTGGATGGCGCTGATGTTGATGATTGGTAGTAGAGGTTCGGTGTAGTGGTGGAGACGGAGAGTCGTACAATAGGTGTCCTCCCGCGATGAGTCTTTGGACTCCTTGGAGGTGTCACGAATAATAATAATAATAATAATAATAATCTAACCCTATCCGCTCTAGTTTGACTATCAACTTATTATGCAGTAATCTATCAAAAGCCTTTGCGAAATCCAAGTATATTACTGTGTCCTTCTCCTCTGTCCAAGGAAGGAGTCACCTTATATAAGCAAGTAGATTACTAAAACATTACCTCCCTTTACCAAATCCATACTGTCCATCAAAGATAATATCATTGTTTTCAACCCAATTCTGGATCCTAGTTCCCACAAGCTTCTCCAACAACTTGACTACAACACTTGACACACAGATAGGCCTATAGTTTGATGCTTGAGTTCTATCACCTCCTTTATGAAGTGGCACAATCTTGCCCTCCTTCTACTCCTTAGGAACTTCACCACTGCAAGACTCGTATTAAAAAAAAAATGTCAAGGCCGGAGTCAACTCCATGGCACATTCCTTCAGAATACGTGGTGATATATTATCAAGTCCCACAGCCTTATTTACATCTAGTTTGCTCAACTCCATATACACCTCTTGCTCACTTACAGTCAGTCTCTCCTCCCCATCATCAATTGCTCTCAATCTTTCCATGAAGTCACAGTCGCCCTTGCCAGATCAACTTACATTCATCAGATTAATCAACTAGTCTCTGATAACAACACCTATCAACTTGTAAACTATAATCCGACTAACAGTATAAAGAAAAAAACTGTGAAATTATTTAAGTCTCTCACTTCTTGGCCATCAGACAATGTTAAAAACTAACACCCCATTATGCCCATTCTCCCAGAATATATGGTGTTCCAGGTAAACAAACATAATGTTCTACTTCCGTCGATAGTTGAGGGAATAGACAGCCCTAATTATTAACTAGCCAAGAAATTAGTGTCAGCAATCAGGGAGTTGGAAGGTCATTCCCCCTTCTATATAAAGTACACACAACACTTCATAAACAAAATTAATTAATAAAATTGATTTATTTTTATTAATTAATTTTGTTTATGAAGTGTTGTGTGTACTTTATATAGAAGGGGGAATGACCTTCCAACTCCCTGATTGCTGACACTAATTTCTTGGCTAGTTAATTTTGACTAGCCAAGTCAAAATTAATTAGTCAGTTTTGACGTTTCTACCCTTTTCACAAATGTCCCAATCAATAACACAATTCTTCTTCTACAGGACATATTTTCGCCTGACATTACGGCTCTCCGAAATCAAAACATAAAGATTTCCAATGGAATATATAGATAACAGTAATGAAATTCTTATATATTTATAATAAATTTAGTTTAATCCTTTATCCAAGTGTAAGCAAACAAAGTTTGCACTTGAAGTATCTTCAGGACTGAGGGAACTTGTTGTAAAGGTGGACCAAGCTCTCGTCATTGCTTGTCTTAGTATCTCCCCATAATGCAAAGCACATCTCCTTGTGGATATGCATTAAAGGAAGGGCCACTCCCCAGAACAGTTTTGACCTTTATCGAGGTTTCGTCAGTGGGAGCCAGACCTAGAGGTGCTGATACTAAAGTGGAAGCAATGGAAAAGTCATATTTACCTATATGAGTTGCCAAAAGGTTGCTCACCTTATTATTAAATTACTCTGGATTTAGAGAAAGATGTTGGAAGTTTTTTTTTCTGCTTGGTTAAATTATAATAAATTTAGTTTAATCCTTTATCCAAGTAAGCAAACAAAGTTTGCACCTGAAGTATCTTCAGCCATAGCATTATACATGCCTGCAAGAAGATGCGCTTTGCATTATTGGAGATACTAAGACAAGTAGTGATGAGAGCTTGGTCTACCTTTACCATGAGTTGCCTCAGTCCTGAAGATACTTCAGGTGCAAACTTTGTTTGCTTACACTTGGATAAAGGATTAAATTAAATTTATTATAGTCTAACCAAATGGGAAAAAAAAAAAACTTCCAACATCCTATATATCTATATAACACGTACTACATTCCAGTTACTTTATGTGGCAAAATAATTTTACCTACAAAAAGAAGGTATGGCCATGGGCTCACAACTATCCTCCCCCTCCAATTTCTAACTTTTATATGGACGCTTTTGAGCAACGTGCTCTGGATTCATTTACTTTAAAACCTATAGTTTGACTTAGATATGTTGATAGTGTTTTCGTAATCTGGCCACAGGCCACCATACTTCAAACACATTCCTTAGCCACCTGAACAAATAACACGAGCACACACACAATTTATTATTGAAAATTAGAACTCTCTTCCTTTCATGGATACACAGATCGCACATCTTCCCTCAGGCAGTCTATCCTTCACTGTTTACTGCAAGCCTACACATACTGGCTAATATATACATGCTAACTCATATCACCACCCGTTGCACAAACCTGGAGTCATTAACATCCTCAAAAAAACAGAGCTATAACAATTTGCTCTAATGAACAAGTTCTTAAACAAGAATTAAAAATTATTAGCAATACATTTATAAATAATGGCTATAGCAAAAATACTATTAATAAAGTTCTTCATAAAACTTCATCAAAGAATAATATAGATTATAGTAATACCATAGCTATTCCATTTATTAAATGGTTATCTGAAAAAATTAGTAGAATTCTACTCCATTATAATCTTAATGCCACTTTTAAACCACCTTTAAAATTAAAAAACATATTCAACTCCTCTAAGAATCCTCTCCTCCCATTCGCACACCCTGGAGTTTATTGCATGTATTGCACCTGTAACGTATCTTATATTGGAGAAACTGGACATACAATTCCTACCCATAAAAAAAGAACACAAGTGGCACATTAAATTTAACAATTTTGATGAAGAAAGCTTCTCACATCATGTTCTTAACACCCTACACCAAATTGATTGGAAAAATACTTGTTCTTTACATCATACAAAAACCTGGTATGAATGGAAATTTAAAGAAGCATATGAAATTCCAATTGACCACCCTAACCTTAACAATAATGGTAGCATAAAATTCCCAAAAATTTGGATGGCACACATTCAGCCCATTTTGTTTTCCAGAAAACCCTGACTTTAGGACTCTAAGCAATTTTCAGTTTTTATTGGCCGCTATCCATACTGTTTTGTTTTAATTTATATGTATACTTATATAAGTAATTTTTTTAGTGTAAACATGTTGCTCTCCAGCTTAATTTAATTTTAACCTAATAATAACTAAGCTTTGATGTAGTAAGATTTTTTTTTTCTTTTACACCAGATGTCAGGCCAATAGTTATAACAGTTGATCGGTAACTTTATCATATCATGTAGATTGTTGTGCAGCTTGTTTCTTTGTATAAGTGTGTGTATACTCCAGATGATGACCTTAATTGAAGGTCTAAACGTTGAGTGTTTATTTTAGTTTATATTAAACTAAAGTTTTACTCTAACGTGGTAGTTTCTGCCATAATTTTGTTAATGTGTTTACATTTTGCAACATTAAATTGATGATCATTATTCTTCTCTCACGATGCCAATTTATTTAAATCAGTCTGCAGTGTATCTACATCACCTTTATCAACTATTGTCCTTACTTTTCCATGTTGGGGATATTCAGTTGTTTGCAACATCAGCATACAACTGAATATTCCCCCCCCCAAATCTTTGCCAATATCATTAATATACAAATTAAGAAGCAGTGGTCTTGGTTCAGAATCCTTAAGCACTACACTGGTCAACCTCATTCTCCTATATTCCACTCCTCTATATACTTTCTGGTGTCTTTTTGTCATCCACCCTCCACATCTGCGCTACTAGCTTTACATCCTGTGGAAAGTTTTTCCATTGGTTATACTATAAATTAAAAATGCCAAGAAATTATATTCTTGAATAAAGGATTAAACAAAGAATATAACTTCTTCACATCTTTAATTTATAGTATAACCAAGTGCAAACACTTTCAACATCTACCTCTAATCCAGAGTGCCCCTCCGTGTGGAGCACCTGTTTGTGGTGGAGGGGACCTCCCAGTGATGGTACTGGCCCTTTTCATTCTTCGTCTTTTTCTTTGCTCTACTTTTCCTGAGTCCATATATGGCTCCTTGGTGGGTAGGGAACTCTGGCGCCAAACTAAAAACTCCTTAAATATGAATCCTTCACCTTCAAACTTTTCAGGGAACCTAACAAAGTCCCAGCCAAGTACTGATACTATAGATACAGCATATGGAAACAGAAGCAAGAAACAAAAGATATCAGATACTAACATAAATGTACCAACCATTTAATCATTCATGCAACAGGTGAAAAACCAATTGGGAAAATGTCTCCCTTCTTTATCCAAAAAAGTTTAGAAGGACTGGCAGGACCTCCCAAAACTGTCAAGAAATTGCATTCTGGTGATATCCTCATGGAAACAATGTGTAAACAACATTCCGAGAAACTTTTGAGAGCAACGACAATGGGTGCAGTAACACCTCACAGAATACTCAATTCCAGTAGAGGAGTGATATCAGAATGGGATCTCCTTGATGTTCCTGATGAGAAGATATGTTCAGAGCTTAAAAATCAAGGAGTGATGGGTGTGAGGCATCCTGATGCATAGGGATGGTTCACCTGGTCTCAACCAAGAACATCATCCATACTTTTGATACACCTAGGCCTCCGACATCTGTAAAAGCAGGGTATCTCAGCTGTCCTGTTAAAATGTACATCCGTAACCTGCTGAGATGTTTTAAATGTCAAAGATATGGATATGCCCAAACTGCCTGTCGTGGTTCTACTGTGCCTGTGGCCGATGTGGTAGTAAAGAACATGATAATAAATCTTGCTTTGAAAAAAAAGCTAAATGTGTCAACTTTCAGGGAGATCATCCAGCTTACTCTCGTGCATGTCAGAAATGGAAAGATGAAAAAGAGACACAAAAAATTAAAACAGAACAAAACATAACGTATCAGGATGCAAAATGAAAGCTGGCCACCATTACAGCTGTTCTACGATCCTCTTATCCTGAAAAAGTAACAATTAAAAAAGTGCCACCAACAACTCAAACATGTATGTCTATTCCACCATCTGATAATTTCATCATACCTGAATCGCAAGTGCTTCTCTGCTGAGCACATTAATAACAAGACCTATGGCCTTACTCCAGAGACAACTTCAAAAATCGTCCCATTCGATGAAAACTCACCTGTTAAAAATTATAGCAGAGACATCACTCAATGATAAACCACCAAACACTCACACAGAAAAAATGGATACTTCGATACCCACTGAAAGCAAACTAAACATACGAACTGACCCTAACACATTTGATGTTTTGAACACTCTACCCAAGGAAGAGATTGACACTGGCCAACCATACTTCCCTTAAACAGTGGATAAATATAAATCTGACAAAGGTAAGCCCTCAACCTCTCGAAAGCCAGACAAGTCAATAAAATCAACACAATAGGAAAATTTTTACAATGGAACTGTCATTGGATCTGCCAGAATATTGACGATATCAAGATGTTACAGAAACACAAACCTTTCTGTTTCTGTCTACAGGAAACATACTTAAGACCCAATGAGGACCATACCTTTAGGAATTTCACTGTTGTATGTAGGGACAGAACTTGAGGTGGGCCTGCTCATGGAGGAGTAGCTATCCTAGTGGGCAGTCATACTCCTTTCCATCAGGTCCAACTTAATACTTCTCTGGAAGCAGCAACGATTCGCTTCTCTATGGGATTTCTTATTATAGTTTGTTCAATTTATTTACCACCAAATGCTGAGTTAAATGAAATAGATCTTGATAACCTTATCTTGCAACTACCTGAACCCATACTTTTGATGGGTGACTTTAATGGTCACAATACTCTATGGGGTAGTGCCAACACTAATAGATGAGGTCGAATCATTGAAAGAATTCTTGATAATAATAACCTCTCCCTTTTAAATAATAAACTCAATACTTTCTTCCATATGCCCACCTGTTCATATTCTGCAATTGATCTTACAATCTGCTCCCCTTCCATTCTTCCACTACTCACATGGGACGTTGAAGAGAACATATATGGAAGTGATCACTTTCCTGTTCTCTGCACGTCGTCTTCACAGGAACCATGTTCACCCACATGGATACCTTTATGGAAAATTGACCAGGCTCACTGGAACACTTTCTCTCATCTTGCAAAATTTAATGCTGATGCCATCAGTCAAACCTATCAATGAAGCGGTGCAATATATAACAGAATGCATTGTCCAGGCAGCAACAGCCTCCATCCCCAAAAACATCATCTCGGTTTCCAGTCTATCCAAAGCCTTAGTGGAACCCAGAATGTCAGACAGCCAAAAAAGATCAACACAGAGCATGGGGCATATTTCGTAGATACCCCACCATATCAGACTTAATAGCTTTCAAGTGTACTCAAGCCAAAGCATGTTATGTGAGACGTCAGAGTCAAAATCAATCATGGATCCAATTTACTACATCAATTAATCAAATGACCAGTCCAAAAATTGTATGGGATAAAATCCGGAAAATGAAAGCCAGATATAGAACACATTGTTTGTCTATCTTAGACCATAATGGAAGTGTTATTATTGCTGATCCCGAAGCTATTGCAGATTCTTTGGGAGAAACGTTTGCTACATTCTTCAGCCATATAATCAGCCATTTGTTAAAGAAGAACTAAAAACAGCTCTCCTATTGCACTAAGGTGAGATTGACATCTATTATGAAATGATAAAACATCTACCACCATCCTCTATGGATCTTCTTTTCTTGTTATACAATAGAATATTTGCAGAGGAAGAGTTTCAAAATTCTTTGCATAAGTCAATTATCATTGCTATCCCAAAACCAGGAAAGGATTCAACACAAGCAAATAATTATCGACCCATTGCTCTGACCAGCTGAATTTGTAAGATACTAGAGAAAATGGTTAATGCCAGACTTCTCTGGTATTTAGAAAGCAACCATCTTCTCTCCAGTACACAGTGTGGTTTCCGCAGACATCGATCAACTTTAGACCATTTGGTTCATTTAGAAACTTGTATAAGAGATGCATTTCTGAAGCAAGAACATCTTTTATCAGGTTTTTTTTGCATGAAAAAAAAAGCTTATGACACAGCCTGGAGATATGGCATATTAAAAGACCTCTATAACCTAGATCTCAAAGGACACCTCCCTATATTTATTAAAAACTTTCTGTCCAGGCAAACTTTCCAAATCAGAGTGGGAAATATGCTATCTCGACCATATCATCAAGGCTCTGTCTTAAGTGTAACCCTTTTTGCTATTAAAATTAACTCAATCATTGAACAGCTTCCCCCACTGTAAACAATGCCCTATATGTTGATGACTTCACAATTTACTGCCACTCACGTAACATGAGGGTAATTAAAAGACAACTTCATGAGCAAAGAAGTGAGAAGTAGATTCTTTCCATAGAGAGTAATTGATGAGTGGAACGCATTGCCTGAAAGTGTGGTGAGTGTAGAAACTATGAATAGGTTTTAAGGCATGGTTCGATGATCATTCTTCATGAGATAGTGTGGATCTCCTCCAATGAGTCCTTGAATCAATATTAAAGATATGCATGTTTCATCACAAGCCATCAATCTCTACTCGACTCTTATTCAACTCTTCTACTTGCATTCTGTGTATATCTTTCTTCCTCATACATCAAAATACTCTCTACTATCATTTAGTGTATCATCTTCTTGATTTCCTGCCAAATTAGTGGACTCCATTGTATACGATTGCTTAATAGCATTACAGGCTTCGTTGACATGATCATCTACATCTTTCTCACATTTCCAACTTATGAATAATAGATCCTAAGTATCTGAAATGATCCACTGCCTTGACTTTATCAACTAAATTTCTGCCTTCTCCATCAACCACCAAATATTTTGTCTTGGTAAAATTTAAGGACATTCCATGCTGTAAATTTCAATCGATTTCCTCGTTATAAAGTCATTGTTATCCTGATCTTAAGCAGTTATCACTTGATCGCTTACCTTTAGTAGACTTTGCAACCGTGTTAGAAATAATTATTCTAATTTCCCAACATTTAGACCTTCATATTAAGATCATCATCTGGAGTATACACATGTATATACGAGGCAAGCTGTATTACATTTCACATAGTATTATTATTATTATTACAGGCAATTCCAAGGAGTCCTTAGACTCATCGAGAGAGGCCCTAAACATCATGTCAAGAACAACTATTCAACAACAGACTCTGGCAAATTATTCCACTCATTCACCACACTCCAAATAAAAAACCTAGTTCTAACGCCCTTGCTAACCCATGGATGGCCCCTAGTCCTCTGACCACCATTCCTGTTCTGAAAAATATCCTCTGAATTAATCTTATAGAAACCCTTCAGTAATTTGAATGTCTCAATCATATCACCCCTTTTCTGCCTATCAACTAAAATCTACAACCCACAAATCTTCAACTTGTTCTCATAAGGTTCATTCCATAGACCTGCTATCATCTTGGTCACTCGCTTTTGGATCCTCTCCACCTCCTCCCCATCAAGAAGAAACCCTGGCACCCAGATCTGGGCACAGTAGTCAAGATGGGATATAATCAAGGCTCGATACAGAGGCACAATAGCCTGTTTGTCTCTGCTTGTTAAAGTATTCTTCAGTAACCAAGTGATTTGATGAGCTGATTTAGCCACTTTTGCAATGTGCCCCCTAAACTTCAACTCCCTATCCACCAACACTCCCAAATTCCTGGCCTCGTCAATCTCCTGGAGTACAGTTCCACCAATGTGGTATACTGCTGCTAATCGTTTCACCCCAAAATGCATAACCTTGCACTTTGCGACATTAAATTTACATCCATTCTCCTTAGCCCAGTCCTCCAATCTATCCAAATCATCCTACAAAATTTTTATATCATGTTCATTCACTATTGCACTACCCAACTTTGCATCATTAGCAAACAAATGAACAGTTCCTCTCAGAAAATTATTGAGATCACTGAGACGTGGTTGACAGAAGAGGATATAATAATAGAAATAGAAATCACTGGGTACAGCATTTTTCGGCAGGATAGGAAGGGAAAGCGTAGTGGTGGAGTACTGCTTATGATAAGTAACGACCTGTGTCCTCTAAGAGTGGATACTTTGGAAGGCACTGACACTAATGGTTTTGAAAGCACAATGTGTGAGGTAGAGGTGGGCAAGACAGGATATTTAGTGGGGTGCTGCCACAGACCCAGGAGTACAGAGGGTGTGGACCAGGAAATGTTTAGACAGTTGAGTTTGGCAAGTGCAAGAAGAATGATTGTTATGGGAGATTTTGACTACGGTTGTATAAACTGGGGAGAGGAAGATTCGTGTAGCAAAACGGGAATGGAATTTCTAGAATTCTTGAAGGACAAATGTCTTAGGCAACATGTAATAGAGGGAACAAGAGGTTCAAGAGTTTTGGATTTGGTTATAGCATCAGAGGAGTTGATAATAAGTGAGATGACATCTCTCCCACCAGTTGGAGAGAGTGACCATATGGTTTTGACTTGGAAAATGAATAGACATGCAGGAGTATCAAAAAGATGGGAACGTATGTGGAATTATAAGGCAGGTGATTATAATAGTCTAAGATGCCAACTTGGGAAAGTTTCATGGAGGGAGGAATTGGAAGTACAGGATATCATTAGTGCGTGGGAAATTATGAAAGAATATTTGTTAGCAACAATGGTAAGTTGTATACCACAAGTGAAGAAGAGGACACAATTTGGAGTAAAGTGAATGACAAACAATATTAAACAGGAATTGCATGCAAAAAAGAGACTGTGGAAGAGATATAAGAGACAGGTGAAGAGAAGATGCATGAAGAGTATAAGACACAGGCCAAAAGAGTGATTAGTATAGTAAGGAAGACGAAACTGGAATATGAGAGGAGATTTGCCCTAAGATCCAAAGAAAATCCTAGGGAATTTTTTAGATATGTTGCCAGTAGGAGCAGAAATGACTGTAGAAGAATGATATTGTGGGATAAAAATGGGAATAGAGTGACTGATGCAGAGGACATAGTATAATTGTTCAATGAACACTTTATTGGAGTGTTTAATCCTGGAGGAGTCAGTTTTAATGCTAGAGGGGATAGGGCAAGTTTGACGTTTAGAGGTACAGAAGGAGAGTGTGTTTCAAATACTGAGTACTGGATGGTAGTAAAGCTGTGGGACCGGATGGTATTTCACCACGAGTTTTGAGAGAGTGTGCTAGGGAACTGACAGTGCCTTTGACCTAGCTTTTCGATGAAAGTCTGTCTGCGGGAAAGGTGCCCATGGAATGGAAAGAAGGTAAGATAGTGCCATTGCATAATGGCGGTAGCAGACTAGAAGATTATAGACCAGTTTGTGTGTCATCAGTAGAAAGGCTAATTTCCTTTCATAATCCACTTTTGCTTTTTTTTTACCACACTCGTTACCCTTCTGGCCTGTGCTTTATACTGTTCATGGACCTGCAGGTCACTTTTCTCCTTAAATTCCCTCCACATTTGTTTTTTTTGTTTTGTTTTTTTTTGCAGCTCAAACTTAATGGTGTTATTCATCCATTCAACCCCTACTTGATTTACTATCCGGACTCTAGGTATACAGTCAGCCATTACCTCCTTCAAACGCTCCTTTTCCACTTCCCATGCACTATCAACCTCCAGCCCTTGTAGTTTTACATGCCAATGCACTAAACCAAGAAATCTCCTACGCTTGTCATATTTACCGGCCCGGTAATTCCACATGTACCCTTTCTTAATTGAAAATTCCACACATTTAGCCACCTCCCAGCCCAAGACATTATGATCACTCTTACCAATTGGTGGCAACATGGTCATATCCATCAAATTCTCAGATGTAATTACTAGGTCAGCACTCTCGAACCCCTTAGTATATTCCATTACATGCTGTCTTAATTAGTTATCCCTTAATAACTGCATAGAATCCAATGACTGCATAAAGACAATGATTTGATCAACGGTTATTCTGTTGGACTGACCTCTAGTAAAAAAATAAAATAAAATAAATAAAATCACTACATCAAAGCGATATTCTATTTTTGACAACATCAGAGAACAATTTCATATTATTATTATTATTACGGGCAACTCCAGGGAGTCATTAGACTCATCGAGGGAGGCCCCAAATCATTTTCATCACAACTATTCGACATTCATACAGTATCTATCATACCTCGCCTTAAACTCATTCACTGTCACAGCATCCACCACAGACTCAGGGAGCGCATTCCACTCATTCACTACTCTAAAAGTAAAGAACCCAGCTCTAACACCTTTACTAACCACACTTTTGCCCAGTTTCCATGGATGTCCCCTAGTCCTCCCACAACCAGCCCTGTTCTCAAAAATATCTTCTGAATTAATTTTATAGAAACCCTTCAGTAATTTGAATGTCTCAGTCATATCTCCCCTCCTCCGCCTATCAACCAATTTTTGCAACCCACAAATCCTCAACCTGTTCTCATACGGTTCATTCCACAGACCTGCTATCATCTTGGTCACTCGCCTCTGGATCCTCTCCACCTCCTCCCCATCAAGAAGAAACCTAGGTGACCAAATCTGAGCACAGTAGTCGAGATGAGGTCTTATCAAGGCTCGATACAGAGGAACAATAACCTGCTTGTCTCTGCTTGTCAACGTATTCTTCAGCAACCAAGTGATTTGATGAGCTGATTTGGCCACGTTTGCAATGTGTCCCCTAAATTTCAATTCCTTATCCACCAACACTCCTAAATCTCGTGCCTTATCAATTTCCTGGAGCACGGTTCCACCAATGCAGTAAACTGCCTCCCATCTTTTCACCCCAAAATGCATAACCTTACATTTTGCCACATTAAATTGACATCCATTCTCCCTAGCCCAGACCTCCAATCTATCCAAATCATCCTGCAAAATTTTGACGTCATCTGCATTCACTATTGCCCTACCCAACTTCGCATCATCCGCAAACAAATGAACTGTTCCTCTCAGATCCTTTCCTATATCATTTATGAACAAATTAAACAGCAGTGGTCCAAGAACAGATCCTTGTGGTACACCACGTCACAGGCCGTCTAGTGGACTCTACTCCTGAGTAAACCACTCTCTGATATCTCTCCGTCAACCACCCTCCTATCCATCTCACCAACCCTATGTCCATTCCCATATGCTGCAATTTACTGATTAGAATTCCATGTGGTATCCTGTCAAAGGCCTTAGCAAGGTCCAGCAGAATCACTGTAAACCCATTACCCTTATCCAGTTCAGCCGTCACTGTGTTATAATACGTGAGCAAGTTACTGAGGCATGACCTACCCTTCACAAAACCATGCTGTCCCCGATACAGTATCCCATTTTCTTCTATCCAATCTTGTATTTTCCTCTTGACTATTTTCTCTAAGACCTTGATAATGATTCCTGTTATGCTGATTGGCCGGTAATTTTCAACAGCAGCCTTGGAACCACCTTTGTGCAGTGGAACTATTTTCCCCTCTTTCCACCCCCTTGGGACTGACCCAGTCCTGAGGCTCAAATTAAACATAATGGTCAAGGGCACTGACAATTCTTTGGCCGCTTCACGTACGACACGAGCTGGTATACCATCCAATCCCACAGATGTATTGACATTGAGGTTCTGTAATAGACTAGTTACCTCTACCTCATTCATCACAATTCCAGTATAAGCTGTTGGTTCCTCCATTTCCGCAAAGCCACCACCTGGATGATATACTCTTGCAAAGTGCTCGCTCAGTAATTCCACAACATCGACTGATTCAGTTACCTCCCTACCCTCAGCATTTTTTAAGATCATTCTACCATGAGCATTTTTCCTTTTACTTGCAACATATTGAAAAAACTGTTTGGGATTCTCTTTAGCCTGCATGGCCAATTTCCTTTCGTAATCTGCTTTTGCTTTTCTTACCACCCTTGTTACCATCCTGGCCTGAGCTTTATACTGTTCATGCACCTGATGGTCACCCTTCTCCTTAAATTCCCTCCACAATTGTTTCTTTTTTTGCAGCTCAAGCTTAATAGTGTTATTCATCCATTTAACCCCTACCTGATTTATTATTCGGAGTCTTGGTATACAGTCAACCATTGCCTCCTGCAAACAGTTCTTAACCACCTCCCATGCACCATCAACATCCAGCCCTTGCAGTTTTACATGCCATGGCATTGAGCCAAGCACACACCTAAGCTTGTCATACTTACCAGCCCGGTAATTCCACATATACCCTGTCTTAATTGTAAATTCGACTCCTTTAGCCACCTCCCAAGTCATGACCTTATGGTCACTCTCACCAATTGGTGGCAACATGGTCATGTTCGTTACAGCTACATTCTCAGTTGCAATTACTAGGTCCAGCACTCTCTGCCCCCTGGTATTTTCCAATACATGTTGCCGTAGATAGTTGTCCCTTAATAACTGCATAAAATCCAATTCCTTCCTCCCATGTGCCCTCTCCTCTTTCCAGTCAATGTTACCATAATTGAAATCACCCATAATAATTACCCTCCTTCCATTCATTTCTTCTATTTGCTTATGCATACTATTCCCACCATCCACTCCATCACCCGGTCTATAGCAGCACCCAATTGTATATTTTGTTCTGCTAGATTGTATCTCACACCAAACAGCCTCAAATCTGCTTTTTTCCCCATCCTGCAGTTCAACTTCTATACTCCTTGGCTGAAGCTCATCAGCTATCATCAATAACACTCCTCCCCCCTTTTTATTCACCCTGTCACTCCTGAACACGCTATACCCATCGCATTCAATCCCACTAGCTTTATCATCTTCTGTCAGCCATGTTTCACTAATACCGACAACCTGTGGCCTGGAAGTGCCAACCATGGCCAAAAACTCTTCCTTCTTGTTCCTAATACTCCTGGCATTAGTGTACATGAATCGCAGAAGCCCATTTGTCCCATCCCTACTTTGATTCCTTATACTAATTATCCCATTCTGATTTGTTGTCCGTCGTACTCGCCCGGGCGTAATATACTCATTCATACACTTAACTGCCCCCCCTAAAGTCTGCATATCTACTCCCCCCCCTCTTAATAAATCTAGTTTCCCTGAGTCTGTACATCCACTTCCACATCATTCATCAACACTCTTTCAAGTCTCCGTACACCAACTCCATTCAAATGTAACCCATCCATCTTATATAAGTCCTTTCGCCCATCGAACTCATTCCACACATCCACAAATTCCACACCACTCTCCATGCATAACCCACGCATAAAGTCATTGGCAATTATGGCCCTCCTTCTAAACACTTCGCTGTCATACCGCGGTAAGATACTCACCATCCTAACTCTCTCACTCTTCTCTTTTGCTACCTCAAACAACTCCCTCACATCCTCTATCATTTCCATTTTGTCCTCTTTCAAATCATTCGTTCCTGCCACTATTATCATCTCTTTCACCCTCTGTTTTTGCAGTCGAATAGATTCGCTGACGTCCTTTATGTTCGCACCCGGCTGGTACGACTTCGTTAAACTCTCAATTATTACGCCTCTTAATAGCGAATCCCCATACAGCACTCGCTCCTTCATTTTATTGACGTTTACGTACATTCTATTTTTTGCCGTCACAGACTTCCGCCGGTTATTTGTCGGTACGTTCAACACACATTTTTGCATACGCTCCAGTTGTCGTTTGGCTCTGTGTATCGCGCCATGTAAACGGGCAATTTCGCTACTCGCATTTATCTCACCATTTTCATTATCGATCAAATCATCCATTCCTTCGGTGTTTCTACCTTCATTTACACTTTCAGCGACGCTCTCACACATATCTGGCACTACCACGCAATTCTCTAGTACACCGCCATTTTCTACATTCTGACTACCGTTAACGATATCAGTCTCGATACACGAAACACGCTTGAAGTCCTCATTCTCTTTACACTTTCTACACATATTAACTCCACTATCACTTTCTAACCAGACTCCTACCGCTCTTCGCAAGGCATACATCTCACAGACAGCACATTGCATAAATTCTTTTACATCAAAACTCTTAGAGAGTTTTATTTCAGCAAAAATGATGTCCTAATTTAACATGGAATTGTTATATTAGATTTAAGATCCTGGATTATCTATACCTATTTATAATTAACTCTTACTGAGAAACGTTATGTTGGTAGAATATATGCCTTCCATATTTTTGGCATTTTTAGACCATCATTATTGTTTAGATTAGGATAGTTGATAAGAATTTCACAGGTCGCCTTAAATTTACGTTCGTACCATGTTTTGGTGTGATGTAAACAGTATGTGCTTTTCCAGTCAATTCTATGTAATGTGTTCAGGGCATGATCACAAAGGCCAACTTTACCATAGTTATTAAATTTAATGTGTCATTTATATTCTTTTTTTCTGAAAGGAATTGTGCATCCTGTTTCTCCTATATATATGGCAAATTACAGTTGCAATGAATATAGTATTATTATTATTATTATTATTAGACACCTCCAGGGAGTCCAAGGACTCATTGAGGGAGGGCACCTGCTCAACAACTCTGTCTCCGCTGCTCAATCCACGAGCTCGTATATCTACGATATACGAGCTCAATATACGAGGATGGTCTGAAAGGTCTCGGCCCAACAATGAAAAAAAGAATTCATAATTTCAAAATTCTTTTTATTTTTCAACATAATCTCCCTTACGACTAAATTCTATATATTCCAGCGATACTCCAGCGCCATTATCACATCCCTGTAGTGGTTCTCAGTAAGATCTGCAAAATACCCCCTCTACAGCTGCAATTACTTTTTGATTCGAAGAAAAACACTGACAGCGAGGAAGAGTTTTAGTTTTGGGAAGAGATAGAATTCAGAGGGAGCCAAATCTGGGGAGTAGGGTGGATGTTCCAACAATTCATAGTGCAGATCCCTTAATTTTCACATTGCCAAAACACCTTTGTGGGCAGGTGCATTGTCCTGATGAAAGATGATTTTTTTCCTCTGCAAACTTTTCGCACGAATTTTTTCATCTAGTCTGGTTAAAAGATCGGAATAATATTCCCCAGTTATTGTTTACCCTATTCAAGATAATTAATAAACAAAATGCCTTTAGCATCCCAAAACACATGCCATGACCTTTCCTGCTAATGGAACCAACTTTGTCTTCTTTGGTGCTGAACAACCAGCTTCTGTTCACTGTTTGGATTTTGCTGTGTAATGGTGAATCCAAGTCTCATCCATAGTAATAAATCGACACACAAAATCAGTTTTATTCTTGTTAAAACGTTCCAAGCACTGTTCAGAGATTTTCATGCGAGTGCATTTTTGATCTGCTCTGAGCAAACGTGGTACCCATCTTGCACAAATCTTTTTCATTTGCAATTTTCATGCAAAATATATCATATATCATACACGTTCTTTTGAAATGTCTATAGTCTCAGCAATTTCACTCACTTTGACTCGCTGGTTATCCAATACCATATCGTGCACTTGATCAATGATTACACTTTTTGGACGTCCTTATCATGGATCATCTTCGAGGCTGATATGGCCATGTTTAAACTTGGCAGCCCATTTCTTCATTGTTGAAAATGAAGGAGAAGAGTGCCCATAAACTTTTATGAACTTCAAATGAATTTCTTTTGTCATTAAACCTTCTTTTACAAAGAATTTTATAACTGCACAATACTCAATTTTATTCATTTCAAAGGATACAGACAACACTTTTTCTTCAGACAGCAGTATTAAACAAACTATTTGATAGAATGACTTGCAATTTCACATGGATACTTATGACATGTACCAACTTAGAAAAAATAATCTTGCTTATACTGTTGCCATCTATGGTCAAGGCCAAGAACTTTTCAGACCACCCTTGTACTCTAGGGTTAGGGCAGCAGAGGAAGTGGATCCTTGGATGAGTTGAGCAAGTTCTTTTATTTTACAGGAGGTTTAAAGGTGGCTTTAAAGTTGTATGTCTGTAGTATTCTGTTTATTTTATCAGATATCTCTTTAACATATGGAATGGTTATGGTTTTATTGTAGTCTGGTTTATTTTTGTTTTTAAGTAAAGAATTTTGTTGATAGTATTTTGGACGTCCTTATCGTGGATCATCTTGGCTGTAGCCACTTTTTAGGAAGGTATTGATGATAACTTTTAATTCACCTTTAAGTGCTTGTTCATTAAAGAAAATCTTCAAAGCCTTGGTTTTTAGTGTGTTAATGACACCTATTTTTGTGTTGGGTGGTGGTAGGAGTTTATGTATATATATTGGCCAGTATGTGTAGGTTTCCAGACAGTGAAGACTGTCTGAAGGAAGACGTGTGACAAGTGTATCTAGAAACAGAACTGTGGTCTGCTTTTCAATCTTAATTGTGAATTGTATGCATTTGTATTGTTTGTTTAGGTGGCTGAGGAAAATGTCCAGTGTCTGGTAGCCGTGGTGCCAGATAGCAAGAACATCATCGACGTAGATACAATTACAGTTAAAATATTACATCTGTACTATGCTCATTTCCTGAGAATTTACAGTTTACCAAAGGTTCACAAACAAAGTGTACCGCTCCAGCCCCAGTTATCACCTAGCCAAGAAATCAGCATCAACACTCAAGGAGTTGTTGATTAACATCAACAACCCCCTCCTATATTAAAAACACACACTACTTTGTAAAGAAAATCAAAGACATCACATGGGAAAATAATTATTTATTAGTCAGTTTTGACGTCTCTGCCCTCTTCACAAATGTACCAATCAATGACACAATCCTTCTATTACAGGACAAATTTCTCCTGTTATCACAGCATTCTTTGCACATGTATTACATTCTGGCTGTGTTGTGTGGCAAAAACTTTCTACCTACAAAAAGAAGGCACAATCAATCATGGGCTCACAATTATCCCCCCACCACCACCCCAATTGCAAACTTTCATATGGAATATTTTGAGCAATGTGCTCTAGATTCCTCTCCTTTAAAACTCAAAGTCTGGCTTAGAAATGTTGACAATGTTTTTGCTATCTGGCCCCATGGCTGCCAGACATTAGACACTTTCTTCAGCCACCTAAACAAACAACACAAATGCATGCAATTCACAATTGAGATTGAAAAGCAGAACACACTTCCGTTTCTAGATATGTTATCACGTTTTCCTTCCGGCAGTCTTTCCTTCACTGTTTACCAGAAACCTACACATACTGGCCAATATATACACACATAAACTCCTACCACCACCCAACACAAAAACTAGGTGTCATTAACACACTAAAAAACAGGGCTTTGAAGATTCACTCCAAAACAAGCACTTAGAGATGAATTAAAAGTTATCAGCAATACCTTACTGACAAAATACTATCAACAAAAATCTTCACAAGACTTTACTTAAAAACAAAAATAAACTAGACTACAATAAAATTATAACCATTCCATACATTAAAGGAATATCTGATAATATAAACAGAATACTACAGAAATACAACCTTAAAGCCACCTTTAAACCTCCTGCAAAATTAAAGAATTTACTCAACTCATCCAAGGATCAACCTCCTCTGCTGGCCTAACCCTAGAGTATACCATATTCATTGAACCTGTAATTTGCCCTATATAGGGGAAACAGGATGCACCATTCCTATCAGAAAAGAGGAACTTAATTGACACATTAAATTTAATAACTATGATAAAGCTGGCCTTCCTGATCATGTCCTGAACACCTTACATCGACTGGAAAAGCACATGCTGTTTACATCACACCAAAACGTGGTATGAATGTAAATTTAAGGAGGCTTGTGAAATTCTTATCAACCATCCTAAACTTAACAATAATGATGGTCTAAAAATCCCAAGAATATGGAAGGCACATATTCTACCCATAATCTTTCTCCCTAAGAGTTAATTATAAATACGACTATAGGTAAGCCAGGATCTTAAATCTAATATAACAATTCTCATGTTAAATTACGACATCATTTTTACTGAAATAAAACTCTCTATATGGAATTGTTCTCTGATAGATCCAATAAATAAAATGCAATTATTTTATTTATTTATTTATTTATTTAATTTTTTTTTTCACTGGATGTCAATCCAGTGGAATAACAGTTGATCAAATCACTGTCTCTTTGACATACTGTGTGAAATGTAACATTGCTTGTCTCTATACATACATGTCGATACTCCAGATGATGTCCTTAATATGAAGGTCGAAACGTCAGGAAATTAAAATAAATATTTCTAACACAGTTGTAGAGTCCATAATTTGTCTAAAATGAACCTGATCACTTGATTGCAAACAATTGTGAACCAATTACACTGTTTCCATTCTCAATTCCCAAGGATCCAGCTCTACATTCCAACATACTACTATTGCATTAAAGTACATCTTAAACAGGGTTTGGTGACATCTCACATCTTTGTATCATACCTTTAGATGTTACAAACTCAGCTGATACAAGTCCTTACACTTAACATTTGACACATAATCATAACACTTAATCAAACCGATGATTTACTGGCACTCATCAATTTCATCAAATCCCAGAGTCTGCTAATAGGAACTGAATCATATGCCTTTACAAGGTACATAATAATTATGTATATTTCCTTCCCTTTGACCATAATCTTTTCTATGATCTCTCTTATGATGAAAATATTATTAATACAGGATTTTCTGACAGAAAAGCTAGCTTGCTGATCTGATCCACAAAAGGTAATACAGCAATACCTCGCATAGTCCGGATAATCAGTTCTACCCATATCCCAGATTGTTTGAAACTGGACTAATCGAGAAACTAAATACATACAAAAAATTATAATTGGTTCCAAAAAGAAATATTCTCCCTGTTTTTCAATAAATAAACTGAGATTAATAAATTCAACTGTCTTTATCAAAAATAATTAAACAAAATATACATGTTTTTCATAATTCATTTTTTATCATTATCATCATCAAATTCCTGCCATGTACCCTCAAGGGGTGTACAGGATATGACAGTACTACATGAAAAAATTACATCATCACTAACTTCCTATCTACAATTTTCCTCCAAATCAGTCTGTTACTTGTCAAGACTCCAACATTATCAGATCTTATATTTCTATCGTCTCAGGCACTTTGTACCGTATCAATCCACCTATATCTTGGTCTTCCTCTGGGTCGTTTTCCTGGCAACCTGGCAGAGAACACTTGTTTTGCTAATCTTTCCTCTCCCATTCTATTTAAGTGACCATACCACCTGAGATTAGCTCTGCTAATGCATTCCTGGATGCTGACAATGTCAAGTTCTTTCCTAATATCCTCATTTTTAATATGATATTGCCATTGATGCCATCTGTTCACGCCTCTAATCTTTCTCAGGACTCTCATATCTGCGGTCACTAGTCTTTGGTCAAGTGTTTTACTTCTGACCCAGCTCTCAGATCCATAAGTTAAAACTGGTTTGAACACTGTCTTGTATACAGCTAATTTAGTGTTCCGACTAATTTCTCTCTTATTCCATATGAATTTATTCAATTGACTTTCCACCATACCAGCTTTGCTGATTCTGTTGTCTATTTCTATATTTAATTTACCATCTTCAGTAAAAATTGTGCCTAAGTAGCTGAAATGTTTTACTTGTTCCACAGGTTCTCCATTCACAACACAGTTGACATTTTCAATGATTCTGCTTATTTTCATTGTCTTTGTCTTTTTATTGCTGACCTTCATACCATATCTATTACAACAGCAATTGAATTTAGTCAGAGAATCTTGCAGACTTGTAGCGGATTTATTTAGAAGTATAACATCATCCGCATAAAGCAAAGAGCTGACATTAACATCTCCAATTTTGATATCAGGTTTAATACCACTTTCCTTCATAATGTGATCCATATAGATAATGAATAACAGAGGGGATAATGTACATCCTTGTCTCACACCAGATTTGACATTAAACCATCTTCCTGTACTTCCTTCAATTCTAACTGCTGACTTACAACTCAAATAAAGACTAAGTATTGCTTGATATAATGCCCCATTGACACCATATAACTGCAGCGTATTGAATAGCTTCTCTCTTGGCACCTTGTCATATGCCTTTTCCAAATCGACAAAACTTAAATACAGAACTTTGTTTATATTCCCATGCTTTCTCGACTATTTGTCGTAAAGTGAAGATCTGATCCTGACAGCCTCTATTTGGCCTGAATCCAGCTTGTTCTTCACCAAGCTTTTCTTCCATAATTCTTCTCAACCGTTTCTCAAGTATACTGGCATAGATCTTGCCAGGAACACTCAGTAGGGAAATACCTCTGTAATTCTCACATTCAGTTTTATTTCCCTTTTTATATATGGGTACTATGAGAGCTCTACTCCAATCATCGGGAATTCGTCCCTCTGTCCAGGCTTTCTGAACTATGCAGTGCAGCCACTGTAAGACTTTTATACCACCATACTTCAGATATTTGACCACATTTCTGGTCAAATATCATCTACTCCTGCTGCCTTTCCACATTTCAAGCCTTTGATGGCTTTTTCTACTTCAAGTATGGATATGTAATTTTGACTGCATGCCTGGTCAGTGTTTATTATCACTGTGCTGTCATCACTGCTTGTTTCATTTAGCAGTTTTTCAAAGTAATTACTCCATACTTCAAGGATATCTTTTTCTTCCGTTTTCATGTCACCTTTATCATCTCTAACTCCTTTTACATCACTCTTTCCTCCATTCCTTAGCTTCTTCAATAACCTCCAGAATATTTTGCCACCTTCTTGATATTTATTTTCTATATACTTGCCAAAGTCCTCCCATGACTTTTGTTTAGCTAGTTTTACACACTGTTTAGCTTTCTTACATTTGTCTCTGTATTCTGTAAGAGTAAAAGCTGACTTATTTGCCAGGAACTTTTGATATGCTTTCTTCATTTTCTTCACTGCCTCTTTAACTTCCTGTGTCCACCAGGGAGTTCTGATTTTTTCATCCTTGTACACAACCTCACCACATGCCTCTCTGGCTGAATCAATCAATGTTTTCTTCAGAGTTTGCCACTGAATCTCCAAGGTTTGATTCCTGTTCTCAAACTCTTTCATTTTCTTTTCAATAATCTTTCTGTATTTTAGTCTACAGTTCACATCTGAGAGCTGCTCAACTTTTATTCGCTTTAAAATTTCTTACATGTTATTCTTTTCAATATGAAATTCAATTTTATCCTGCTCAAGACTAAATAGTGATCACTTCCAATTTCAAATCCTCTGTACACTCTGGTGTCCTGCACCAGGGAGAAAACATCACTATCAACAATAACATAGTCAATGAGACTTTTCTTATTCCTAGCCTCTTCTCTCCATGTGAATTTGTGCACATTTTTATGTTGGAACATGGTGTTAGTAATAACCAGTCCATGTCCTGAGCAGAAATCCAACAGATATTTGCAATTATTATTAGCTTTGTTCTTTTCTCCAAATTTTCCCAAAATATTTTTGTATGTCTCACAATCATTTCCTACTCTGCTATTTAGATCCCCAACAAGGACCAACTTTTTCTTTTTCATTGTGCCAGTTCCTTTTTCTAAAGCGTCAAAAAATTCCTCCACTTCCACCTTAATAGAACCTTCTGTAGGACCATAGGCACAAATAAGTCTCATTGTCCAGTTCCCCATTCTCATATTTGCCCACATTACTCTACTTGAGACTGACTGCCATTCAAGAAGATTAGCCTCGTATTTTGTGTTGAATAGTATGGCTACACCTTCTTTTCCTTGATTGTCATTGCCTGAATATAACATTTTGTATTTATTGCTCAGAAAGATCTCACCAATTTTGGTCTTTTTTGTTTCAGTCACTCCTATTATGTCGTTCTGGTACTTATCTGATTCCTCAGCTAGCTCCATTTCTTTGCCATTCAGGTTTCTTACGTTGATAGTACTGATCTTTAACTCTAGTGATGTCGAGTTGGGGTTTGTTTTCAGATTTGTTCCATTAGCTGACTTTTCGCTGTTCGCCCTGGTTCCCTGGCGAAAACAACGGGGGCCTTGTTTAACTGGGCGATGCCCTAACCGGCATGAAATTTTGTCATGTTGTACCATCATTTTTTATTTTGGTTTAACCAATAAGAATACAATTTGATCCGCTAAATCCCAAATTGCCAGCCCATCCTCGTTCGTTCAGTATCAAAGTAGATATCCAACACGGTGCACTACGAGATGGTGAGGATTGGACATTAGGTCAGAAGCCCTGGTCGGTTCTCCGCATTCCTTGAAAGGCTATGTGGAGGTCTCCTCTCAGTTATACAGCTTTGACCCTTAAGCACCCCATTCATTTTTTATTCTCTAAAAATTACAGTATCGATGTCTGCACATTTTTCTTCTTTGGTTTTTTTCTTATCATACATTTCTTTGTAGCAACGAATTGCATTGTTTATTTTTCGGCAAAATGCAAGGCTGTGTTCAATATTGGGATCAACTTCCATAATATGCCCTGACAAGGTTTCAACCATTCCAATAATTTTTGATAGTTGTTCAGCTGTTAATTCTCGTGCTGGCACTTCAACACAGTTGTCCTCCCACTCTTCATAAACCCGTTGTTCATCCATGTTAATAAGTGTTTCATTATCCAGATCATTATGTTCGATTTAATGCACTCAATTACGTTGACGGAATCTAACTCTTTGAAACCAAGGTACTGTCCAATTTCCACTATGTTATTAGTGACTTCAGCAAAATGAGTTTCAAAACCAATGAAAACATTTTACACAATGTGGTATGATATGTTTCCATACTGCTCTCATATTGCTTGCCATTAATTCATGCCATGCTTCAGCTATATTTTCGATAACGTTTCTGATGTTGTAGCTATTCCAAAATTCCGTTAAAGTAGGTGCATTTTCTCCTGTTGTAGCTTTTATGGCTTGCAAAAAAGTGCGTCAAAAATAATATTCCTTAAATGTCGCAATGACACTGTGATCCATTGGTTGGATCACCGAAGTCGTATTTGGTGCAAGAAAAGTTATTTGTACATTTTCATTTAAATCGCAAAGACCAGTCAGATGACCAGGGGTATTATCTAGATCAATAAAATCTTAAAATCTTATCCTTTTACTCTGCAATAACGTTCTGTTGTAGGGCAAAAATAGTTGGTGAACCATGTTCAAACAAAACTCTTGTGACCCATTCTTTCTTATTTGAATGCCACAACACTTAAGAGCTCTAGGATTTAATATGAAATCCCCTGCTGAATTTCCACCTAATAACAGTGTGAGATGGCCTTTTGAAATTTTATAAAAGTCATTAAAAGATCAAGTCATTCTAAAGACTTAATCCTTTGACTTGAATTTCCATCTGACTAAGCAGAACTCGCTTTTCAGTTGTCTTCGATCCATATGGATAATATCCCCTCCATATTTACCATTCGAGTGCTTCTGGTTTTAGTCACTATTTTTGATAAATAAGAAGCCGTAGCTATCCCTTGTGATTTGTATATCTTTTTTTTTGATAAGTTTTCGCACTGATGACTCGTCCATTCCTTTTTCATGGCCTATTTTAGCAAAGGATGTACCTTCTTCATGAAGCTTGATTATATCGAGCTTTTGTTCTAAAGTGAGCCATTTACATTTCTAGGTGAAGAATCACTTTCGTGTTTTCTTTTTGCACTCGTTATGTAGTTTTTTTTTAAATGGGATTAAAATTAATTATCACAAATCAACTTTACTGTACATTTGCACATCGAAAACTGATAGACATAGCAGTTAATTCAACATTAAAGTTCACATATGTCCACTACTTACTTGTACTATACATAGCTTATGCATTAAGACGTTGAACATAATGCCGCGTTTACATTCTCGCCAAGTCTAGGTACATCCATATACAATGGGGCATACCCGAAAAAATTGAAATATCGTATCGCATAACTTTAAAACCGCATAAAAATAAACCACACAAAAAGAGACTTGACTGTATAAAGGGAAAAAACTGAACATTTATATATGAAAAAATAATTTTGTGTACTAATTTTTTAGGATTTAAAACCGGACTATGCAAGGTATTACTGTACTCTTCTTTAACCTTGTAGTTATAATTTCACTTAACAATCTACTCACGGGGCGATCACACTAATGCCTCTGTAATTTGAAGGATCATTCTAAACAAACACACGTAATAGTCATAAGTTTTAATAAGTAAATATTTCATCCTAAGTATCTTAGGACATCATCAGTACAGTTAATTCAAACAATGCTAGGAATAACATACAGTTAGGGCGCATAATTACAATGGAATACCAATATCCATGCAATTACATCTTATATCATCATCATCAAATTCCTGCCATGTACCCTCAAGGGGTGTACAGGATATGACAGTACTACATGAAAAAATTACATCATTACTAACTTCCTATCTACAATTTTCCTCCAAATCAGTCTGTTACTCATTCAAAAGTTTTCTAAATGATCATACAGATCCTGATATGCCATGGCCTTCGCCTGTCCCACAACTCTCTTGGCTTCTCGCTTTTTCTCTCTGTTCTCTTCCACTCTTGACTCATCCCACTTCTGTTTTGCCTTTGCCTTCCTCTTAGCTTCCTCTTAACGTTATTTTAATAGTGTTTCAAAACATATTTCAGTTGTAATATGCTATTTTGTAATTCTCATTGTTTCTTAACTAGATACCCGAATGGATAAAAGAAGAATTAAAATATGCTGTGCAAGCAGATATGTTACTTTCTACTAATCAAAGTAAGAGAAAAAATAAAATTTCACACAACAAAATATTATTGAAATGTTCATGATAATTTAATGTGCTGCAAATCAAATTTTTGCATATATAATTTGTAGAGGTTTTTATATCATATTCTTTCATTTTTGCTTACAATTTTGATTTAACTTTTTTTTTATATTGATTCATATCAAATCTGCTTTTTATGTTTTAATTTTAATTCTGACTACAAATCCCAAAAATTCAGTCCACAACCTTGTTCTTATCGCTTTTCCCATCAAGCAACACTCACTCAGCTATTCTCAGCCAAGAGTCGTCTGGCATTATAAGAACAGCAAGTAGGATGTCCTCTGAGATTTCTATGCCTCATTCACATGATTGAGGCCTTCCAACCCAAGTATATGCACTGAATGCATCACTGAAGTAAGTAATCTTCTCTGGAATGGAAGCACATATTTCCCATTCCATTCTAATTTCCCATACCTTAAATAATCTCTGGCTAACCAAAAGATGTGCCAATGCTGTAGAAATGAAGAACCAAGTATATCTCAACTGGGTATCATCAAGAACTCTGAATTCTCTCACCACTTAACCAAAGCCCAAAATAGCTACAAGAAAATTATCAATGCATCAAAAACCAGTTTCAAAAGAGCCAAAACAGGAAACTTGCATTATGCCCAAATGGCAGCCATGCATTTTGGTCTCTGGCCAAAGCAGTTGTCAGTAACTTTTACCCAACACTACTACTGAACCCAGATGGGTCTATTGCATCATCATCATCACCCACAGAGAACATATGATGCACCATCAAGACTTTAGGAAAAACAGTAGTTTCCTTGCTTCGACCTCATTTGCTGTTTTTAGTGACTGCGTGCACATGTCTTAATCTTATGTTTCCATGAAGATGACAACGTGACGTTGTCGAAATATAGGAAGTGTATATTAAAGTTTATTTTAATTTATATTCCAGTATACATTGTGAATTCCTTAATTTATTTAGTAATCATGTGCAACCAATGTATAAGCCTTTCTACAAGAATAACACTATACTTAATATTGCCTTCCATTCAAGAAGATTATCCTTGTGCTTAATGCTGAATTCTATAGCTAATCTTTACTTTCCTGATCATTATTGCCTGAATATAACATCTCTATCATTAAATTGGTTTTATATATGTGAAATGTGAGATATGATTACAGATTGAGGGAATGCAACTTGTAGAGCTTTGTGAATCTAAGAATGAGAGGGGATAAGATTGAGATATATAAGTTGGAGAGGGATTGTTACCACATTAATACAGAGATTTTTCATAGAGTAGAGGGAGACAAGGGGAACAAGAAGCCATCCTTTTGTTCTATCCTTTGTAAGAGCATGGTGAGTGTAGATACTGAACATAGGTTTAAGGCATGGTTTGGTTTTTTTTTTATGACAAAGTATGGACCTACCACAATGAATCTTTTGACTCTATGGAGGACTTTTGTTAATAATCTTGTGTTTGTCCTCTTTGTTTGGTAACAGGAATTATATCGAATTTGTACTTCTCCAATTTTTCTGCTGGTTCCTCATCTTTTCTGTTCATGCTTCTTATGATAATGATGCCAGTCTTAAATTCTACTGATGCTGATTTTCAGTTGATTCCAGGTTGGTTTCTGAAATAAAATAAAAATTAGGGAGCCTTTTAATCCTAGTCAGCATAAAATTGTATTATTATTTAGTAATCATGTGCAACCAATGTATAAGCCTTTCTACAAGAATAACACTATACTTAATATTGCCTGCCATTCAAGAAGATTATCCTTGTGCTTAATGCTGAATTCTATAGCTAATCTTTACTTTTCTGATCAAAATAGAGATAGCCACTAGAGGGCTATATGGTATGTAGTGTCTGTGGATAGCTCCTGAACAGATAAGTGATATTTTAAGTAAAAATTGATGAATGTGCATAGTAATTACATAGTATTGTTTACCTTTAGTATTTTAACGTGTCTGGGTGATTTTTGTGTTTTTTGAGTATTTTAATAGTAAATCGATAGATACGATTATCAGTGCACATGGCTTCCATAAACAGGAATACAAAGATGTCGTCCAGGTCACCATATTTGTCTAAAAATCTTAACTTAAAGGATTTGATTCAGTGTACCGTTTGCGAAATATATGCATTGAGGAGAGCATTTGGAATCTGGTTAAACGATAGTGGAGTGAATATGTGCAAAAAAGTGTAAAGAATGTGAGGATTTAAAGAGTGTTTCAGGTCGTATATCATTGTTGAAAGTGAGAATCTAGATAAACATACAGAACAATTGAATGAATCATCGGAGAATAAAAATGATGACACTGATGCAATGAGTGAGATCGCTCTATTACGCGGAGCGATACATAGAGCAAATCGGAAGCTGGAACATTGGCAAAAATGTTTATTTACCAAGCGTACCAACTAATAATCGGCAAAAGTATGATAGAAAAAATAAAGGTATGATAGTGAGTGTAAACAAAATGAAAGAGCATGTGTTGTATGGAGATTCCTTAGTAAGAGGTGTGTTAGTTGAGAGTTTAACAAAATTGTACCAACCCGGTGCGAACATTAAGAATGTAAGCGAGTCGATTAGAATGCAAGAACCGCGGGTGAAAGAATTGACAGTGGTTGCAGGTACAAATGATTTGAAAGGAAACAAAATAGCTATGAGTGAGGATGTGAAGGAATTGCTTGAGGTAGCAAAAGAGAATAGTGAGAGAGTTAAGATGGTGAGTCTATTGCCACGGTATGACAGTAAAGAGCATAGAAGGAGGACCATAATTGCTAATGACTTTATGCATGAATTATGTTTGATGAGTGGTGTGGAATTTGTGGATGTGCAGAATGAGTTCGATGGGTGAAAGGATTTATATAAAATGTATGGTTTACATTTGAATGGATTTGGTGTACGGAGACTTGAAAAGGTGTTGTCGAATGCAGTGGAAGTGAATGTGCAGAATCAGGGAAACTAGAGTTATTCAGGGGGGGGGGGAGTAGATATGCAGATTTTAGGGAGACAGTTGAGTGTGTAATATGCCCAAGAGAGAAGGAAAGACCATAAATCAGAATGGGATAGTTCGTATATGGCATCAAAATAGGGATGGGACAAATCGGCTTCTGCAATTCATGTATACAAATGCCAGAAGTATTAGGAACAAGAAGGAAGAATTTTTGGCCTTGGTTGGCACTTCCAGACCACAGGTTATTGGCATTAGTGAAACATGGCTGACAGAAGAGGACACAGCTAGTGGGATTGAATGTGAGAGAAATGTGTTCACGAGTGACAGGGAGAATAAAATGGGAGGAGCTGTGTTATTGATGATAGCTGATGAGCTACAGCCAAGGAGAATAGAAGTGGAACTACACGATAGAGAAAAGAGCACATTTGAGGCTATTTGGTGTGAGATTGAAACTAGCAGAACAAAATATACAGTTGGATGCTGCTATAGACCAGGTGACGGAATAGATGGTGGAGATAGTATGCATAAGCAAATAGAAGAAATGAGTGGAAGGAGGGTAATTATTATGGAGATTTCAACTATAGTAACATTGATTGGAAGGAGGACAGGACACGTGGAAGAAAGGAATTGGATTTTATGCAATTATTAAGGGATAACTATCTGCGACAGCATGTAATGGAAAATACTAGGGGTCAGAGAGTGCTTGACCTAGTAATTGCATCTCAGAATTTGGCTGTAACGAATATGACTACGTTGCCACCAATTGGTGAGAGTGATCATAGGGTCTTGACTTGGGAAGTGGCTAAAGGTGTGGAATTTACAATTTAAGAAAGGGTACATGTGGAATTATCGGGATGGTAAGTATGACTACTTACCAAAGGAGATTGATTGGTTCAGTGCCATGGCATGTACAACTGCAAAGGCTAGAAGTTGATAGTGCATGGGAGGCACTTAAGAAGTGTTTGCATGAAGCAATGGCTGACTATATACCTATAGTCAGAATAATAAATCAAGTAGGGGTTAAATGGATGAATAACACCATTAATCTTGAGCTGCAAAAAAAAAAGAAACAACTATGGAGGGGAATTTAAGGAGAAATGTGACCGTCAGGCACATGAAAGGTATAAAGCGCAGGCCAGAAGGGTAACGAGTGTGGTAAGAAATGCAAAAAAAAGATTCCGAAACAACATTGGCCATGCAGGCTAAAGAAAATCCTAAACAGTTTTTTTCGATATGTTGCAAGTAAAAGAAAAAATGTATATGGCAGAATGATTTTAAAGAATGCCGATGGTAGGGAGGTAACCGAATCAGTTAACATAGCTGAATTACTGAGCAAGCACTTTGCAAGAGTATATCATCCAGGTAGTGACATTGCAGAAATGAATGAACCAATAGATTATATGGGAATTGTGGTGAATGAGGTTGGAGGTGAGTAGTCTATTGCAAAACCTCAATGTCAATACATCTGTGGGATTGGATGGTATACCAGCTCGTGTCGTACGTGAAGCGGCTAAAGAATTGCAGTACCCTTGACCATTTTGTTTAATTTGGATCTCGGGTCTGGGTTAGTCCCGAGTGGGTGGAAAGAGGGGAAAATAGTTCCACTGCATAAAGGAGGTTCCAAGACTGCTGTTGTAAATTACCGACCAATTAGCATATCAGGAATCGTTGTCAAGGTCTTGGAGAAATTAGTCAAGAGAAGAATACAGGATTGGATAGATGAAAATGGGATACTGTATTTGGGACGACATGGTTTTGTGAAGGGTATATCATGCCTCAGTAACTTGCTCACATTTTATAACACAGTAATGGCTGAACTGGATAAGGATAATGGGTTTACAGTGATTCTACTGGACCTTCCCAAGGCCTTTAACGGGATACCACATGGAACTCTAATCAGTAAACTGGAGCAGATGGGGATGGATATAGGGTTGGTGAGATGGATAGGAGGGTGGTTGATGGAGAGATACCAAAGAGTGATTTATTCAGGAGTGGAGTCGAAAAGACGGCTTGTGACTAGTGGTGTGCCGCAAGGTTCTGTTCTTGGAACACTACTTTTCAATTTGTTCAGTTCATCAATGATATAGGAAAGGATCTGAGAGGAAATGTTCACTTGTTTGCTGATGGTGCAAAGTTGGGTAGAGCAATTGTGAGTGCACAGGATGTCAAAATTTTGCAGGATGATTTGGATAATTTGGAGGACTGGGCAACGGTAAATGGATGTCAATTTAATATGGCAAAGTGTAAGGTTATGCATTTTGGAGTGAAAAGATTAGTAGCAGTATATCACATTGGTGGAACCGTGCTTCAAGAGATTGATGAGGCCAGGGATTTGGGAGTAATGGTGGATAGGGAGTTGAAGTTTAGAGGGCACATTGCAAAAGTGACTAAATCAGCTCATCAAATCACTTGTTTACTGAAAAATACTTTAACAAGCAGAGACAAGCAAGTTATTGTTCCTCTATATCGAGCTTTGATAAGGCCCCATCTAGACTATTGTGCCCAGATATGGGCACCAGGGTTTCTTCTTGATGGGGAAGAGGTGGAGAGGATCCAGAGACGAGTGACCAAGATGATAGCAGGTCTGTGGAATGAACCTTATGAGAACAAGTTGAAGATTTGATAGGCAGAAAAGGGGTAATATGATTGAGACATTCAAATTACTGAAGGGTTTCTATAAGATTAATCCAGAAGATATTTTTGAGAATAGGACTGGTGGTGGACTAGGGGCCATACATGGAAGCTGGGTGAGAATGTGGTTAACAGGTTGAGAATGGGTGTTAGAGCTAGGTTTTTTGCTTGGAGAGTGGTGAATGAGTGGAATAAGCTGCCAGAGTCTGTTGTAGGTGCTATGACCGTGGATGAGTTCAAGGCGAGGTATGATAGTTACTGTGTGAATGTCGAATAGTTGTTCTTGACATGATGTTAGCGCCTCCCTCGATGAGTCGGTCGACTCCTTGGAGTTACCCGAAATAATAATAATTATTATTATTGGCTTGAACCAAACAAAGTGATAATACAATATGATAGAATCCAGATTGCCATCTCATCATCATTTATTCAATATTCAGGTAGATATCTGCTAATACGATACACTCTGATAAGTTGTGGATTGAGCATTATGTAAGAAGCTTCAGTCAGTTCTTCATGTTCCTTAAGAGGATAATACAATATGATAGAATCCAAATTGCCATCTCATTATCATTTATTCAATATTCAGGTAGATATCTGCTAATAGGATACACTCTGATAAGTTGTGGATTGAGCATTATGTAAGAAGCTTCAGTCAGTTCTTCATGTTCCTTAAGAGGCTATGGAAAGATTTTTATTATTTTATTATTTGTGACGCCTCCAAGGTGTCCGAATACTCATCGCAGGAGGACACCTGCTATACAACTGTCTCACCACTACACCGAACCTCTACCAATCATCAACACTATCTACCGTCCACCGCACCTAGTATTTTTTGTCTGTAAATTGCGTGTGTTCTGAAGGGCTGATTTGTCTGTATGCGGGATGAAAAACTCGAGTTTCCGGGAGAAAAAACACTGCTAACTCCGTATGAGATTGACTAACTCACCTTCAATTGAAAAAAGGCCACATAAAGATTCATCCTGTCATGATGAGAATCAAACTTAGGCCTATTCCAATCGAAGAGTGCAATGTGCAGTCGTTCTTCCAATTGCGATACGGAAGCACTTAAATTTCCTCCCTGTTATCTAGCTTTGACATGAAAGCAAAATGAAATTTTGATTATAATAATAACAATAATATCTATCTACCTATATATATATATATATATATATATATCAAATTTATAATATGAATTATATGATTTAAAAATTTTGTCATTTATTTTAGGATAATTATTTTATAGTAAGGTAAAAAAAATATATTTCATCCAAAAAAAATATGAAAAAATCAAATGTAAACAGCTTTACAGTGTAACAGAATTTCATTTATTTTAATTTTTCTATTAATATATAGCAAAAAATGAGAAGATTAAAGAAAATCCTTTATCACATCCATTTACAAACAGTACTGATTTTCCAAGAAGTTGCAATCAGTAAGCTTTAAAAAATTTTAAGGTCTTCAAAATTTATTCCATATACTTTTAATTGCATCATACTGTTCCTAAGCCTTCACTTGTTCATTCATTTAATAAAGCAAGAGTGCAACATTGTCATCTTTAATGCTCTTTTTTAATATTATATAATACATGCATTTATTTTCATCATTACAGACAGAATGCAGTAACTCCTGGACATATGGAGATGATATGTAACAATATTAATATTGTTAATTATTATACCATGACAACTACACTAAATAGTGCTATATAATTTGATTTTCAATACTATGCAATCCACTGTCTACACTACATCACTTATCATCTGGTAAGATGGCAAAGTGCTGTTAAATGCATGCATTCTGTGGTATGTTACCTCATGACAAAAGTTGAGCCTAGATCTTTTCCACTCAAACAATACATGTCTCATGATTCTTCCAATTGTTCCATAGAGACACTCTTATTTCTTCAGTTTTATACTCTAATGTAAAAAAAAAAAAAAGTTATCATTAAACCTCCATTGGAGTCAAAAGACTCAACATGGTAAGTCCTTCTCTCTCTCTCTCTCTCACACACACACACACACACACACACACACACACACACACACACACACACACACACAACTCATCATACCATGCCTTAAATGCATTCACCATCCCTGCACTTGACACACTCCAAGGTAATGTGTCACACACTTCCTTGACACACTCATCGCACCCTGTGCAAAAAATTACAAACCTACTCTAATTTTCTGCTGGCACTCCTTATATACAGCTTTCAAGGATGGCATCCCCTCACCCACCATGCTGTGAAAAACCACTTCTACATTAATCTCTTGAACCCATTACTAACTTTACTCATTCATATCTGCCTCCTCCTCCTTCTGTCCACTAAATCAGGGGTTGGCAAACTATTTTTAAGAAGGGCAAGATAGTAAATATTTTATTCTTTGTGCGCTAAGAAGTAAATTCAAAACATGTACTTATATATAATTACGATAAAAAAAAACAAAATTTACCCAATTTTTTATTAGTAAAATACAGAATATAATTGTGTACAAACAGATTTCTGAGAAATTCATGAGGAATATGCAAGCATTTTAATAACACATAATTATGTTTAATGGGTTTTAGAGTTAGTGTTGCCCATCATCAATTTCAAATGTTCATCAGATGAGGCTGATGGATTGTACTTAGAGGACAAGTTGAAGTTGGAAGCAGCAATGAGGTGGTAGAGGAAAAATATAAGTTTCAGTAGAAATTATTAGTGTATTTGTTTTAAATTTCCAAAGCAATTTGTCTATGTAGAATATTTTTTCAGTTGGTTAGAAAGAAAATTATACTTGCCAAGAAATTATATTCTTTAATTTTATATCCAAGAGTAAGCAAGCAAGCAAAGTTTGAGCATGAAGTAGCTTCACAGATAGGCTATTTGTATATAGAGGCTGAGGACTTCACATCAATTGCCTTGGTATCCCTTAATGTAGAGCACACTTCCTTTTGGAGTGCATAATGCTGTGCATTAATGGAGGGTCACTGCCCAGATTGGTTTCAACCTTTATTGAAGTCTCATCGGTGGGAGTCAGACTGACAAAGATAAGTGTTAACTGTTCCAGCAGGATAGATTGATTGGACCTATGGTCCTTTATCCCTTTGTCAGATTTGCAACAAAATTTCTGGGATAAGGAATAATATTATTCAGCACTTGGCTCACCCATTATGGACTGTTGACTACCAGTGAGGTTCTCCCCACTAATTTTCCCTTAAAACTTCTTGTTCGGTATACTTTTTGGGATGCTTATTCTCAGATATTTGTTGTAGTCTACCAATAGGTGATAGACCATAATGGACTACAGAGGATTGCTGCAATTATGAGAAGGACACTGACCTGCAGAGATAAAAGGGTTATCATTCCGTTGTATAAGTCTCTGATCAGGCCACACTTAGACTATTGTTCTCAGATTTGGTCCCCAGGATTTGAAGGGGGTAAATTAACTGTGGAAAGGGTACAAAGAAGGATGACAAAGATTGTTTCAGGACTGTACAATTTTGGTTATGATGATCGGCTGAGGGAATGTGGACTGCAGAGTTTGGTGGATAGAAGAAGGAGAGGTGATATGATTGAGACTTTTAAACTGTTGAGAGGTGGTTACAGGGTTGAAGCTGGGGAGTTCTTTCGCTTGGTTGAACAGCAGGAAGGAGTGATGACATCCCTGGAAGTTACGAAAGGAAACTGTGAGCAAGAGGGGTGAGGAGTGGTTTCTTTGCATGGAGGGTAGTTGAACCATGGAATGCATTGCCTGATGAAATGGTGAGAGTGAGAACGGTCAATGAGTTTAAGGAGTGGTATGATATACTTTGTGTTTCTTAGGGGGACCTCCCCCTCGACGAGTCTTGACAGACTTTATGTTCTTAGGAAGGACCTCCCACGATGAGTCGTTTGACTCCATGGAGGCCTGAATAATAATAATATTATTATTGAGCCTTTGCCTTGCCCATTTTGGGCTTCTGGCAGTGAATTTTAAAAAACATACCTGTTCAGTATGGTTTTGGGATATTTTTGTTTTACAGGATCATGCTCGCTGTAGTCTACAACTTGGTAGATTAGTAGGTTAGGGTGGATAGCAGCATTTGCAAAGAATTTTGCAGCCTTTTTGCATAGGAAAGTTTTGATTTCAGGGATATCAGCTTCTTGGCAAAGTTATATGTTTCTTATGAACCAGGGTGCTTTAAATACTATTTGTAAATGTTTATTTGGGATTTTCTGTAGTTTACTAATATTTGAATCTGCTGTGTAGCTCCACACAGGTGAGTGATACATCAGGACTGGCCTGATCAGCATCTTTTATAGCAGCAGTTTGAGTTCTGTGCTTAGCCTGCTATAGCGATTCAGTAATCGGTATAGGTGCCTCATTGTCCTATTTGCTTTTGCATGAGGAGAGTGTGTTTCAGATACTGAGTACTCTGGATGTCAGTAAAGCTGTGGGACTGGATGGTATTTCACCTCGAGTTTTGAGAGAATGTGCTAGGGAACTGACAGTGCCTTTAACCTGGCTTTTCATTGAAAGTCTGGCTTTGGCAAAGGTGCCCAGGGAATGGAAGGAAGGTAAGATAGTGCCATTGCATAAGGGTGGTAACAGAGTGGAAATGTCTAATTATAGGCCAGTCTGTGTGTCATCAGCAGTTGTTAAGATCTTGGAGAAAGTAGTGAGGGCCCGTATACAGCATTGGGCAGATGAGGGTAATGTTATCTGTGAGAGTCAACATGGATTTGTGAAAGGGTGCTCGTGTTTTAGCAATAAGCTAGCCTTTTATAATAAAGTTACAAGAACATTAGATGAGGGAAAGGCATATACTGCAATTTTCTTAGACTTAGTGAAGACATTTGACAGGGTGCCACATGATAAGCTGATATTTAAGTTGCAGCACATGGGTCTGGATGGCAGATTGATCAACTGGATTCAGGATTGGCTGTCTGATAGGTATCAGAGAGTTGTGTATGGTGGAGCAGTTTCAAGGAGGCAGAGGGTTACAAGTGGGGTCTCACAGGGCTCAGTACTAGGACCTATATTGTTTAACCTTTATATCAATGACATTGCCAGGGGATATTCAGTTGTTTGTGGATGATGCGAAGCTGGGAAGGATTATTAGTAACAGTGCAGATATGGTAGCTCTGAAGAGGATTTAAATAAATAAGATTTAAATAGATGGGCAAAAGAATGGGGATATCAGTTTAATGCAGCAAAATGTAAGGTCTTGAGGTTTGGGAAACATCAATGGGATGCTGCATACTCTATGGGAGGAGTTATACTGGAGGAAGTTGGGGAGACAAGAGATCTGGGGTTGATGATTGATAGAAACCTGAAGTTTAGGGGACATATTGCAAAGGTGGTAAAGGTAACACAGAGGATTGCTGCAATTATGAGAAGGACATTGGCCTGCAGAGATAAGAGGGTTATCATTCCGTTGTATAAGTCTCTGATCAGACACACTTGGACTATTGTTCTCAGATTTGGTCCCCAGGATTTGAAGGGGATAAATTAACTGTGGAAAGGATACAAAGACGGATGACAAAGATGGTTTCAGAACTGTACAAGGATAGTTATGAGGATCGGCTGAGAGAATGTGGACTGCCGAGTTTGGTGGATAGAAAAGGAGAGGTGATATGATTGAGACTTTTAAACTGTTGAGAGGTGGTTACAGGGTTGACACTGGGGAGTTCTTTCGCTTGGTTGAACAGCAGGAAGGAGTGATGACAAGAGGCCATCCCTGGAAGTTACGAAAGGAAACTGTGAGCAAGAGGGTAAGAAGTGGTTTCTTTGTGTGGAGGGTGGTTGAGCCGTGGAATGCATTGCCTGATGGAGTGGTGGGAGCAAGAACGGTCAATGAGTTTTTAAAGAGTGGTATGATAGACTTTGTGTTTCTTAGGGCGGAGACCTCCCCTCAATGAGTCTTGACAGACTTTATGTTCTTAGGAAGGACCTCCCATGATGAGTCTTTATTATTATTATTATCCAGGGAGGCCTGGAGAATAATAATAAAAATAATAATGATCAATATGAGATATTGATCATGTCTTTATCTAGTTGTACCCCTAGCTATTTGGCTACTGGTTAACACATAAAATTGGGGTGTTAAACATGACAACTTTGCCCTCTGGAGACACTCGTCTTCTTGTGAATAGTATTACAGTGCTTTTGTCTGCATTAACATCAATTCACCATTTTTGAACCATTGTTCTAGTACTGAAACTGCATTTTACATATTTTGTTGGTTGCCAATCTAGGTTGCAAGAAGCAGACATTATTGCAGTGTCATCTGCATATAGGGCCAATTATGGTAGCAACGTCCATGCGGTTAGCCTAGTGGCTATGCGCTTCACAACCATATGCCTGGGGAAGAAGTGTCCTAAGTTCGATTCCCATCAACGACGTGAGGAGCTTAATTATCTTCCTCAACCATAGCTAAGTTAGCCAGTCTTGGGCATGAACAGAGGGGTTTTTCATCCTGCAAGCAGGCAAACCGTTCGAGTGAACACGCATGGATTACAGTCAGGAATACTGACCCAGCGATAGGTCTGATTCTTCAGCTATGTCGGTTCTGGAGCAGGGATAAAATTTGGGGGGACTGAGATGGTGCCGTACCTCCCCGTAAAGGGGACTCACAGCCGTGTATCATCATATTATTATTATTATTATTATGGTAGCAACATTGCATGGGATGTCGGCCACATAGATAGCAAAGAACGGAGATGATAGCAGGGAGCCCTGGGGAATGCCTGCAGTGATGTTGCATTCAGACAATTTAATTCCCTGTAGTTTCACTTAGAGTTTGTAATTGCTGAGGTATGATTTGGTAAGTCTCATTAGTCCTAGTGAAATGGACCTGAAGGAGTTTGAAAAGAAGCCCATTGTGCCATATGTTGTCAAATTATTGAGCCTTTGGCTCACCCACTTTGGGCTTCTTTCAGTGGGTTTTACAAAAGTTACCTGTTCAGTATGGTTTGGGGACATTTGTGTTTTGCAGGATAATGCTCACTGTAGTCTGCCGCTTGGTATATTGGTAGGTTAGGGTGAATAGCAACATTGCAAAGAATTTTGCAGCCTTTTCATGTAGGAAAGTTTTGATATTGGCAATGTCCAGGAAGAACGTCTCTGTGTGTGCTGCTTCCAGTTGAACCCTGCACGGATGTCTTCCGCAACTCAGAACTTGTTTTGTGGAGTGGTTCTCAAGGAATTCAAATTGTTCATCAGGGATGAGATTAAATTCTTTAGTGAATTTCTGAAGTCTTCTTAGTATTACCCTCTCAGGTATTTTCCCAGCCACGAAAGTAAGTTGATTGGGTGATAGTTCTGGAGAAGGTCTGCTGCTTTTCCTGGTTTAGGGACTAAGATTACATCTGGTACTTTTCATCTTGCAGGAAAGTAGTGATATCATAATATTGCATTAATAATAGCAACAACATGCATTATGTGCAGGTATTTGATGATTTCATTATAATCCCACCTGGGCCTTGTGCTTTCCTATTTTTAAGTTTGGTGATGATTTCACATACTTCAGCAGGTGATGTCATTTGGATGGGGTTTATGTACTCTGTGCATTTTGATATACAGCATGCCCAGGTGTATACTTTACTGATAAAGTCAGATTCGCACGAGTGTCATTTGGACTACACTGCTTCTGTAGGTAGGCTGTTGGCAAAGGCTTTAACTTTGCCTTTGTCACCATAATCATCATGGATTGGTGGGAGAGATTTACAGTCTGTATGTAGAGCTTTGGTCATTTTCCAGAGTGTCTAGTCCTCTTTGTTTAAAGATTGCACTTTTGTCTCCCACTGTTTATTTTGATAGTTTTTAAGCATATATTGGACTTCCTGTATAGCCCTATTAAGTGCTTGTCAGTTCTTGGGGCAGTGTTCTATGGTATTGGCACCTGTCTCTGTTCTTTTCATGGATCAGGTTTTTAATCTCAACATGTAGTTGGTAAGAGTTTGTGTGTGTGGCACATCTGTAATGGCATCTATTAATGCAGTTGTTATCTGATTTTCGAAGCTCAAAATCAGTCATCAATTTTTTCATCTGAGTCGATGCCAGGAACTAGGCCAATAGATTCATGTAGAGCAGTGATTAGTTGTGTCCAGTTGACACTTGGTGACATGATTTGGGATATTTTCATGTTGTAAGTCCAGTTGGAGTAAAATTGGGTTGTGGTCAAAGCTGAGGTCATCCATCACACTTATTTGGTATTGATGTGTGATATTTTGTAGTATTACTGTATGAAGGCCATCAGGAAATCCTGCCACAAAAGATAAACGTTGATTATTGCACATATCATGTATTTCACATATACAAGAACTAAAAAGTTATAAATACTCTAGATCAGGGGGTCTCTGAACTACGGCCTGCGGGTCAGATGTGGCCTGTGATATGATTTTATCCGGCCTGCCAATTGGACTAATTTTTCAATAAGAATCCACAAAAAAAAACACGGGGTGTTGATAGATTTCAAATGCATTAATTAAAATTGTGTTCAAAATATATTCCCGAATAGCAAAAAGCAACCTTAATCCAAGTTACAGTCTTTCTGACGGTAAAAGGTCGGTTAAAATGGACTAACGAAGAAAAAAAATTTGAATTTTACAAAATTTTACAAGCAAATTTGAAGAAATTTGCTTGTAAACTTATCTATTTTTGGGACAACGTATCTTTGCGAACAAACTTTTTCCCGAATGAAATATATCAAGTCAAAATACAGGCCAAATTTATCTGATGAACATTTGAAATCGCTACTTGTAATTAGCACTTCAAAATTTGAACCTGAGGGACTAAGATTACACATTTTAAATACAAGATTTTTAAAACATAAACACAGTTACATCATTCACATTAATGGTTTTATTATAATTTGTGATAAAAATATGAGAATTTAATCTCACATACTCTGTAATCAGTTTTTATCTGCTTTCAATAAAACTCATATATCTAGTTCTAGAGTTTTTTTTTTTTACTACAGCCCTCTGAACAGTGCTGAAGTACCCAATGTGGCCCTCACGGCAAAAAATTTGGAGACCACTGCTCTAAATCAGAGAGAGACATAGAAAGTTTTTTAACTTCAGTAGAAAATAATTTATACTTGACAAGAAATTATATTGTTTAATCATATATCCAAGTAAGCAAAATGTTTGCACATAAAGCATCTTCATGCCATACATGAGAAATATGACTTTGCATTAATTCAGCCATGGTATCTTCCTGGGTCTGGTTCCCAGTGATGAGACCTTGTCTGCTGCTTGTTACTACCTTGTGTACTGTTGTAATGTTTGCTTTTGCACAGTATGACTTTTGCTGTTCCTGTTGCTTAGCCCCTTTAAATGTCATAAATCAATCATCACATTTGTGATTAAGGATATTCATAACGTTAACAAGTTGAATAACTTACTCTTATGTATAGTTTCCCTAACTCTCCATATTAATATCTCATATCAATCAATTTCTCCAGAAATTTCTGCTGTACATTCAAGTGTAAATTGTTACATTAGTTATCTAAATATTAAATCACTGTGTAACTATTTCTGAGCAGCAAACTGCAATCATAACACTCAGTTATCCTAAACAACTGGCACTTCCCTACCATCCCAAAATTGAAGGAACTGTATATGATATAACTAACTGTAATATCAAAAATCAGAATTTTAGATGATGCATTCTCTCTCTCTCTCTCTCCCCATTCTTCCTCATTCAGTCATGTTTGTAGCACAGTGAATCTAATCTAGAACACTAAAAACATTTATGTATCTTTCCAGCTGAATTATTATTGTTATTATTGCCTGACCTGGAGTCAGACACTCATCATGGGAGGTTAACACTATCGCATACAATGCTTATCCAACTGTGCCTTAAACTGATTCACCGTGTCTACATTCACAACACACTTAGGCAATGCATTCCACTCACCAACCACTCCCCATGTAAAGAACCTGCTCCACACTCCTCTGCTAACACCCTACTTATACAGCTTCTGGCAATGGCTTCTTGTTCTACTCTCCCCTTCTATTCTATGAAAAATGTCTTCCATATCAACCTGATAACTTCTGACTAAATTAATCATATCCCTCTCTCCTCCTATTCATAAGATTTTGCAATTTACATTCTCTCAATCTGTCCCTCCTACTCTACATTCCAAAGACTACTGTTCACCTTTGCAAATCTTCTGTGGACCCTTTCTAACATATCCTTGTCACCATGAAAACTCAATGACCAAATCTGTGACAATAATCCATATGAGGCCTCATCAAGGTGTTTATACAATGTCACCTTGTACTTCTACATATATCCTTTCCTCACAAAAGTCTGATGGCCACAACCTATGTGATCATTTCATATCACTCTCACAAACTGGAGGAAAGTGCAAAATTTTTTTTCGCAATTACTTCCTCTGATGAAATGATCAGATCTAAAACTCTCAATCCTTATGTGCCCTCCTTTACATGCTGCCTGAGATAGTTATCTCTCAAGAATATTCATTTTCCTTATTCCCAAATACTATCCCTTCATTCCAATCTATACTGTCATAATAATAATCACCCTTTCCTTGTTCAATAACCAAAGTTGCTTATACATTTCTTCATCACCACCTTCCACATTCCCTGCCAATCCCTACTTCAAACCACACTGCTTCATAATCATTGCCATTATTTACCACTTTCATGTCTACCTTATGTGGACATAATTCTACTGCTATCATCAGCAGCACCACCCCCCCCTCCCTTCTTGTCCTTTCTGTCCTCATGAAAGATACTGTATCCTTCCATTTCTATTCCTGTTAGGATATCATCTTCATTCAACCATGTTTCATTTATTCAACCATCTTGAGATGAATAAACTCAATCAGGGAACCATTTCCTGTCCCTTATTTCTGATACTTACTTCTGTCATTTGTAAATAAACATAGTATCAGTAACCAAAAAAGTCCTTGCAGGTTTTTTAAAATAAAAATTAAACAACTGCAGAAATTTTCATAAAATGTTTTATGCATTAAAATAAGCACCTTCATAATCTACAACTGTTTACCAACAAGCATCCTCCACTTCAATTTCTATTTTATTGCGGAACTGTCTATTTCATGTGATTGTCTAGTACAAAAAAATGTGATAATCACTTGGAGAAATGTCAGGAGGATGAGGGAGTATCTCCTATCCTAAAGCACAAATCTTCTCACAAGTAAGTTTTGCAATATGAGGTTTTGCATTGTCCTGTAAGAATAGCACTTTTTTCTGATTATCTAGTTCACTGTTTCTGAAGTAATGCATCTTGCACACACTCGAGTTACATTGAGTAGATCTCAACCATAATTGTTTGGCCTTCAGTTAGAAACTCATAGTGGATAATACCGATTCCAGTCCACCACACACAAAGCATAGTCTTCTGGGGATGAAGAAGTGCTTTTGAAGTGTGTGATACTGGATCGTTTGGTAACATCCAATGATGAGTTCGCTTCCTATTCGAGTATAAAATCCATTTTCTCATCATAAGTAAGTAATTCAAAAATGGCTTGTTTTTATAATATCAAAGAAGTGAAGAACAAATTGATAGCCTTTGAAGTTTATTCATCTGATAATGTATGTGGGATCCATTTGCTTAGCTTCCATGATTTTCCCAGTTGATGTAAGTGTAAAGAATTGTTTCACCACTCACATTAAACATTTGTGAAAGTTCTTGACATGTTAATGTAGAATTATTTTCAACAGTGACATATAATTCTTCATTGTCAATAATGGAGGGTCTTCCTGAATGTGGTGTATCTTCAAGTGATTCATCACCAGAAACAAATTTTTTAAATCATTTCTGCGTAGTATTCTGCTACTGCATCTTTTCCAAATATCACACATATCTTACAGGACATTTCTGAAGCCTTCGAATCGAGTTTAAATTCATAAAGTAAACAAGCCAAAGTTATGCTAGATTCAACTTACATTTTTTTAAAATGTCAGTGTGACATTTTTTTAAAATGTCACAGAATATTTTTTTTAAATATTCTGTGACTTTGAACCCTAAAAGGGTTCAAAGTCACAGAATAAGAGCACACCAATTGACTGATGCATATCTGTGCCTTATGACACACACAAAAAATTACACTCTGCAAAACACTACAAAGTAAAACATGTCATTGCAGCGATCTCTACTGAAAACCACAAGAACTTTTTTGATTACATGATAGTTCTTTTATAGTTCCATAACAGGTCCTATCCAGGTCACTTGTTGGTTGCGATTTCCCCACCAAACCTGAAATGTTTATGGAAATTTATGGAAACAAAATTCATGTTTAGAATTTGCTAGTGTCATATATAGATGATTATGTTTACTCCCATAAACTGGTTTTTCACATATGGTGAAAAGCCAGTTCCCATAGAAAATATATAGACTAACCACAGAATAAAGAACTGATAGATATCATATATTTGTCTTAGTGTAATATTTAACGAGTTTCTTTAAAATCTATGTGTATGTGAGGGGGATTGGGTGCAGGGTGTTTCAAAATAAACTAATCTCTTTCTTGAGATTTGTATTCCACTGTAAGCATAAATGTTTGTGATTGATTGCCTTTAGGTTGAAGATGAATTTCATTGCCTGGTGTGAAACCACCACCCAGCTTATTTTGGGCCTGAAGCAGCTTGAAAAAGTTCCATGTTTGGTCTCTAGAGCAGAGTTTTGTATTATATATTTAAAATATGAATAACAATACAAGTCTGCGCAGTTAGCCTAGTGGCTGTACCCTTCGCAACCATATGCCTGGGAAAGGAGTGTCCTAGATTTGATTCCCATCGGTGACGTGAGGAGCTGAAGGATCTTCCTCAGCCATAGCCAAGTTAGCTGGTCTTGGGCGTGGACAGTAGGGTTTTGTCCCCCAGTTTATCCTGGGATTTTTCATCCCGCAAAGCAGGCAAACCAGCTTTGAGAACTCAACGCTACAGGACATAGAATACACCAGGGCATAGGGCTGACCATCTTATCCTGTGAACGGCTTGAGGTTCGATGATTAATAAACCCCCAACACCGCAAGGTAAAAAGAGGGTAAAAGGAAGATAAGATGAGATAAAAATACAATTATATTATATTCAATTATATATATATAAATGTAATAAATTTTTTAACTTGGGGTAAAAAATTAAAAAAGTTAAAAAATTTATTACATCTATATCTCATCCAGAGATTTTTATTAAAAATAAAAACACCTTGTTGCAACTTCTATAGGTGAAGTTGATAAGGCTCTGTATTACTATAACCTTGGTATTAAGGGTCTAGCTACTCACTGAGGAGACCTCAAAAAAGGTTGAAACTGGTCTGGGTAGTGACCCTACCCATAATGCATTGCAGTATACATCTTCTAGTGAGCTGTGCTTTACATTATGGGAAAATACTAAGAATAGTGATCAGAGCTTTACCCACCTTTACAATGAGTTGCCCTGGTGTTGTACCATCTTTAGACTTGAACTTTGTTTCAGGCACAAACTTAATTGTTTGCATATTTGGGATTAGGAGTTAAAATAACCAAGTTTATAAAATAACTTGTTTATCCTAATATATATATAATAAAATAGAAAAAATCCTTAGTTCACTCACTATACAAATGTACTGTCTTCTTCTCAGGAGCATCAGTCCAAAGATTGGCTATTGGTAGCAGTACATCATAATATCATATGCCTTCCTTTTTATTTCTTCATGGCTCTTAGCTGCAGTTAATAATTTTAAGTTGTTTATATAGGAAATTCTTGATCTGCTCTAGGCTTCTTTCCTTTTACAGTCCCCACCATTCTGTATGCAGCCCTCCATGCCTCAGGTGGTGTTCTGTTGGGCTGTTTCTTCTCGTGTTGATATAGTTCATTAATGAGTGCTTTTCTTGAACCATGTTTAGAACTTCGTTAGTCTTTCTTATCCAACTAATTCTCATCATCAACCTTCTTCAGTACAAAATTTGAATACCTCCAACTTTTTGGTGGTATGTTTTTTAAAATCACAGCCATGTAATGCTGTGCTTCATATATAAGAGGATGTGCTGAAAAGTTGATAATCACCATGAAGGAATTGAAGTACATCATTAAATGTCTCCTAATATATCCTAAAAGAGAAAGAACAAATTATTACAATTTAATGAAACATAGGGGTTAAAGGGTTTTAAGATATGTTCTTTCTTATGATTATATCAGTTGCATTAACATCATTTTTGTTCTAAGTGTTTATCAGAACTCTTCAGCTCCCTTCCCCCTCATATATATGTGTCACCAGTTTCTTTTTTAATATGCTAAGTCCTTTACTAATAAAATTGTTTTTTCTATTGCAGAAGGCCTTTTTCGCCAAGCATATTTTTGCAGTTTATCCTATTTTGGACAAACAGGCCGTTCTGTGGAAAAAAGAATGAAGGAATAACAATATTATATCAAATACATGAAACCTCATAAGTCTGGTCTAGCACAACATAGCACAACATAAATATGAACGCTTTTTAAAGAAAGTTGCAAAGCCCTCTTACATCGGCCGAATTAAAATCAAAATGACTGTCTCTCTCTCACTCCCAAAAGTTTGGGAGACTCTTATTTTATGTAACCATCAATGAAATAATTATCTTTAAAGAATTATTTAATAATATTTTAGTAATTAATCTTCTGGCACGCGGCAACAATTTAATTGGTGATCCACCGACTGTTCTTTACTTTGTATTCCATTCCTTTAACTGTTTATTCTACATTGAGGATGTACTGTTACTTTCCGTACGAAATATTTGTACCTTTATTTAATTAAAGTTATTACTGTGGTCTATACGTGTTCCATTATTAAGCATATTTTTGCTTTTTATATCTGATCTTCCATCTTCCCTGATGAAACTTACAGTATTTAAATGATGTTACATGTTGCATCAAGTTGCTCTTTATTTCTAAGTTTATTTTCATGGTATTTGCTTTACTTGTGATCAGTAGTTTAGTTTTTTTATGATTAATTTTTAGGCCATACTTTGTGAAAATTACTTCCATCTTTATCAAATGGATTTCAGTTTGACCTTATTATCAGCAATAACTGCTATATCATCAGCAAATCATAGCCTGTTAATTTATTTATCGCTTCTTTAGTGAATAGACACCTACCTACCAGTGGCGGCCCATGAAGTTTCAAGTGGGGGTGCTGCCTATACAAAATAATTTTTAAAAAATTCTTTTTTTCCTAATCAGTAACCAATTTATTAATAAATAAATCTACAGATATATTTACTAATAAACTGGTTACTAATTAGAAAAAAAGAATTTTTTTATAGGCAGCACCCCCATTTAAAATTTCATCGGCCGCCACTGCTACCTACACTAGTTTTGCTGTTAGTTGTTTCTATTTGGACTTCTTGGTGCTTATAGAAATGAACTAGCCTTCTATCTTTCCAACTTTATTGACTTGAAGATTTGAAACATCTGGTTCCAGTCACGACTATCAAAGGCATTCTTCGGGTCAAGAAAAACTCGAGGTATTTTTAATCTTCTCTGATCTTCTTTCAGTGATTGTTCTTAGAGCTAGTGTGATTACATCTCTTCTCCTATGTTTTCTGAACACAAATTGGTCATTGCTAATATAGTCTTCAATTTTATTTATTAATCATTTTTGTATAATTTTTAGTAATATTTTAAAATCATGTGAAATTAAACTTATTGTTTGATGATTTTCACAGTTGTCTGCATTATTTATTTCAGTAATGGGAATGACAGAGCATTGTGTAAAGTTATTGGGAATGATTATATAAATAGATATGACTTAGTTATAATTCCTGAATATTTTATTAATTCTGAGGGAATGTTATCAACACCTGATGCTTTGTTTGCAGACAAGGCAAACAAGGCCCAAGGATCGTATTAACCCTTTAATATGATTGTGCCAATTTCTTCCACATCAAATCTTGTTTTATCTTCTATTGCAGGCCCGCACAACATACGGCCTGCAGTGCTATTTATTTTGGCCGTCTGCCTGATTAAAATTATTTAATCATATGGGGGAATATGAAATTAGACGATTTTTTCCTAGCATTGAATTAAATTTTTACTAAGACTCTGCATGTTTACGTTCATGCGATTAATATCACAATCACGTTTCTTACAACTCGACAATAAATTACATTCGGAGTTATTCCCACTGTCGTATTTAATAACAAATTATTACAATCACTTTGAAGTTTTGTTAGTGCTAATATCGCTGTGAGGAAATTCAAAGTTACATCTCCGTGATAACGACTTGATGTCTACGAACGAGAACGAATCGTATTACACAAAGAATCTATCGCTGTGCCAAAAGAGTACAATCTGAGATGTCATTTTGAGTCAAAACATCCTAACCTTGGCAAGTTGGATGCAAGTGAAAAGCAAATAAAAGCAGCGATGTTATTGAAAGTCCTTAGCAGTGAGCAGCAAGCCTTTAAAAAAAAAAATTACATCTGCAAATGAAGTTGTCACAAAGGTAAGCTTAAAAATATCACAAGAAATAGTTTGTGCTGGCAAATCATTTACTGAGGGAGAGTTGATAAAAAAAAGCGTGTGATGATTACCGTTTTCAAATTGTGTTTATTGAATATTGAATTTTTTCCTGATAAGAAAAATAATTTTGAAAATATCAGTTGTCCCGTATGCCTGTTCAGCACAGGGTGGCTGATATTGCCGAGGATCTTAAAGATAACCTGCAAAAATTGGCTAGTAAATTTGTCTATTATTCGCTTGCTATGGATGAAAGTACTGACATGAAAGATACTGCACAGCTTTTAATATATGTAAGAGGCGTTAATAAGAATTTTGAGGTGACAGAGGAGCTTGCTGGTTTATGTTCAATGAAAGGAAGAACAACAGGAAAGGAGATTGCAGAAAATGTAAAGATGTGTGTAACCGAAAAACTATCCTTAAATTTCAAGAATTTAGTAGCAGTTTGCGATGGTGTCCCATCTATGTGTGGAAAAAAAGTTGGTGCTATAACATTTATTGAACGGTATGCAGGTAAACCATTGACAAAATTTCACAGCCTAATTCATCAGCAGGTGTTATGTTCAAAGGTTTTGCAGTTTGATCATGTGATTAAAGTAGTATTTGCTCTAGTCAACTATATTCGAGATCGGGGTTTGAAACAGAATATTTCAGGCGTTTCTAGAAGAAAACGATGCCAAGTACAGGGATCTACCATACCACACTGATGTACGTTGGTTGAGCCATGGTAAAGTTTTGTCGCACTTTGTCACTCTAAAAAATGAACTAGTTGAATTTTTGGAATCTCAAGAAGATATGGAAAAATTCCAGAAATAATGGATGAAGAATGGAATCAAGATTTATTTCTCTTGTGTGACATTTTGAGTCACTTGAATGACCTTAACTTGCAGCTTCAAGGAAAAAATAAGTTTGTTTTTCAGTTAATGTCTTATAAAGGCAATCAAATGAAATTAAGTTTGTTTGAAAATCAATTTGCTAAGGGGGATATATCACATTTCTTAACTTGTCGACAGACTATTCCATCAGAATATCATTCAGTGGTGTGTGTAAAATATAAGAATCACATATCACTTCTAAGTGAGGAGTTTCAGAAAAGAATGCCATTGAGTAATGAAGACGAAGTCCGCCTAAAAGTGATTGAGGATCGATTTTCTGTCGAAGCAGGAAATCTACATGTCAAACTCCAGATGGAAGTTATTGATCTCCAGTGTTCTGAGAACTATGGGATCAAGCATAGGGAGAGTGCTTTACAAGAGTTTTATTCTATTCTGGATCAGGATAAATTTAAACATTTGTTGGATACTGCCTACCAGGTATTTTGTATGTTTGGGAGCACATATACTTGTGAACAAACATTTTTGGTCATGAACTTGAACAAAACCAAACAGCATTCATCTTTAAGTGATATCAATTTAGAATCTATATTAAGAACGGCCACTTCAAATATGACACCAAACTTTGATGAAATAGTGGCAACAAAGAAAGGCAATGTGTCACATTGTGGCATTCAGAATGTCACATTGTGACATTCAGTCATTGATATTTCACTGAGAATGAGTGTGATATTCTCAGTGAAAAACCACTTAAACATGAACTTTGTGTTCATGTTTAAGTGGTTTTTATTGAGAAATTTTGCAGCTTATCTGTTCATAAATAATTTTGATTATAATTTTAATTGTAACTCTCTAGAAAATTTAAATATGCATATTAATTAGTATTTACTGTAGCCCTACTAACAAATTTACTTAAGTTTAGCTGCAGTGGACTAGTCTAAAATTCAAGGTCTGAAGTAATCTAGCCCTTGGTCAGGTGGTCCAAGTTGGGTTTGGCCCTCAAAGACAATCAAGTTGTGCAGGCCTGTTCTATAGTCTTGCCATTGATCTTCTCCATTATAGAGTTCTAAGCACTCTTTCCCTCTTTCAGAAATTTCTTTCTTTCTTATGTATATGAATGCTCCCATGTTTATTTTTGATAATTGTGCTTCTCTTTGTTTTGTTTTATGACACATTCCTTTTTTAACGTTATATGTTTTATCGATTCTCCTGGTCTTTGTTAAAACTTCTGTTTCTTTGCATTTCTCTATATGCCATTGTTCATTTACTTCTTCACATTTTCTGTTTATTATATTTTTTAGATTTTTCCTTATTTGGAGAGGTTTTTTTTTTCTTCTTTCATAACTTCTAAAGAGGTTAGGTGTGCTAGCTGTTTCTCATTCTTCATAATTCTCCACCCACCACAATATCCTTCACGCCATTGTCATCTATGAGTGATCTTCCACTGATGATAATGAAGTTGTTGCTCGACAAACATCCAGCTGGCTGTAACTTATTTAATGATGGTTATATCTCACCTTGTCACATTCCCATCATTGAAAATATGTAGCTTTTTATATAGATAACCATCCCATTGTCCATGACTGCACATTTACAGGTTTTCCTGTTTATTTACAGTTAACCTCTGTATCTAGTGGCTCTTCCCCTATCCACAACCTGAGGGCACACACTAGGCATCATGGGACTCATGCCTCAAGACAAATATAGTACAAATGTACTATAGGTTTATAAAATATTTCATGGGTGGAAGTCATGAAACTTTTTGCTCATGCACAGTAACTAGGTTTCACATGAACACGTAATCGAAACCTATCAAAATTATTTATAATCTTACAAATATTCAATACACTACATGTTCTATGAAAAACCCATTTTGAAATATTTTGAAAATATTTGAAATATTCATTCCATATTTTTAAATATTTGAAAATATTTATTTCATTTTGAAGCACATCCTGTGTGTGTGTGTGTGTGTGTGTGTGTGTGTGTGTGTGTACACACGTACCACTTGAAAGAAGTCAATGGACACCATAGTATGAGGAACAAACAGCCATATAGGACTTTCACTAAGGATTGCAGTAATCTCCCAATGAAATGGAGCATACTTTCCACAAGCATACACTAGTGATCAATGGGAATTTTAGACCATTCTTCCTATAGGCATGTAATGAAGTTCTGGACTGTTATGGGGTAGTTGACCCTTGATGTCACCCAACATTCCAATTCATCCCACAGATGTTCAATAGGTTGAGATCAGGCCTCTGTTGAGTCTAGTCAAGTGTAGATATTCATGTCCACAAATCATCATGCAGTTACAGCAGCAGCCTTATGACACAGGGACATTGTCTTACTGCTAGAGACAATGGTCAGTTCCATAGAAATGCCACCAAGTAGGAAAAATTGCATGTCTAGAATGTTCAGATATCTCTCATAGTTCAGTGTTTGTGGCACCACAAGCAGAGATCCAAGGCCAAACCAGGAAAAACAGGACATACCTTCACCTCAAAATTTCATAGTTGAGGGTTATGTGTTCTGGTAAGATTCTGGCAGATGACCAGAGTGCATAAGCACACTGGTCATCTGCCACACCCATACACATCCATCTGCTCAGGAGAGGGTGTAACATGATCTGTCGCTCCATAACACATCTCTCCAAGCTTCCATGTCCCACTGTATATGCTCTTTGCACCACTGAAGATAACTGCATGTTGGTTTGGGTATTGTGGAGCTTGCATATTGCAGCCCTACCATGGAAACCTATATTGTGAGCCTAGGCTCTGAATGTTTTTCTGCAGATTAATATTCCAGTCTATTACCAGATTTCTGCATTCAAAATGTTGACAATATCCTCCTATGTCTCGAGAAATCAAAGGGACATTGCTTACAACAGAACCAGAGCAAGCACCCTCTCAAGCCATGTCCTGTTCTTGGTGAACACAAATAGCGAAGGCCGCCAACATGAAATAAACTGAACAACAACTTCAAACCTTCATATATGCCACGACGAGGTAGAACGTTGCATAGTCAAGTCTAAGGAAATTGTCCTAGACTCTCATCACATAAACAGTAACTTTAGTTACAATTTACCGGACTCATTTAGCTCTGCTATCAGATACTGGCGCACTCGTGAAATCACAGATTTCACGAGCGCGCCAGTATCTGATATTGTTAGGCATCTGCGAGAATCACTCGCAGATGCCTAACAATAGAACTTTAGCCCGCAGTGTAGCTACAGTTCAAACTTAACAGAAGTTTATAGTCAATTTTGTAGTGGTACAATGTTTCTTTGTAGTGTTTTTTATTTTGCTTTCAGTGTTCTCACGCCTGAAGAAGTCTGCTTTCCGACAAAACATGTTGTGTGTTAAATAAATTAATCGTTTGTCTAATTCTCGGATTTCAATCAGTATAAAAAAATATGAACTTCATACCCAGTAACTACAACAGATTTTCATATATATATATATATGATGTAACTGATTTTCTCAGCTGAGAAACATATTTTTTAACAAATAGATTGAATGACTATAAGTCAAGAGATAAAAATAGAAACATTATTTTAAATTTTAATTAAGTAAACTGCACAACATCGTCTTCTTGGAAGACTTCTTTGGGTGCATAACAATAGGGAACTATCAATAAACATTTCAAATGACAAAAAATCTATACATTCAAGCATTAACGTTTGAAGCTGTTCTTTGTATCTCTTCATTGTTTGGCATGTGCATGCATTCAATGTCTTGTGAATGCCAAAGGTGGATAGCAGCACAATGTCTGTCTGAGAGATTATTGCTGTGGCTTCTTTCCAGTTCATCATGGCATCAAAAGATATTTTCTGATTTGTCCAATAAGACTGGATGAATGATAGAGTTTTTCATCGTTAGCATCATTAGAATTCAGGACATAATTCAACAGAGCACTTGTTTTGGTTCTGCCATTGTGGCCAAAATAGGCATGTTGCAGTTGCACAAATATGGTAAATGCCGGGATATTTCGGATTGTTATGTATTTGCTTGGGTGTGCTGAGCAAGGAACGGAGTTGAAGTAGAGAAGTGAAAGAAGTCTGGATGTTATATTTTTTAAGAACTTTGGCTAATTTTGGTGAAAAGGAACTGATATATGGTAGGGATATGTAGTCTTTTCACTAATGCATCTTCAATATGCCAAAGAGGTGGATTAAATAGATTAACTGTTTGTTTTGAATAACCATTTTGCTGAAAGATTGTAAGAAGAAATTGAAGTTAATATTTTCTTCTTCACAGAGTATGGAACGTGCACGTTTGCCTAGTGTAGAAATAATGCCAAGTTTTTGAGGTGGATAGTGATGGGACTGTGCATGGAGATATCTATTGGTGTAAGTTGGTTTCCTGTAAATAGAGATTTTTAATTTTTTAGATACATGAGTGAGTTTGACATCTAGGAATGGAAGAGAGCTATCAATCTCTAATTCTGCAGTAAATTGGATTTTGGGGTGTTGACTGTTGAGGTAGTCTAGGAAATTTTTTAAAGACTCAGTTCTGTAACTCCATATTAGGAAGATATCATCGATATATCTTGGTTTCAATGGGAATGAAGAGCTATCTCTTCATTCCCATTGAAAGCTCCTTCAAAAGATTCCAAATATAAATTCACCAGTATGGGCAATAAAGGATTGCCCATGGCTAAATCAAATTTTTATTTGTACATAGTGTCTTTAAATTGGAAATAACCAGAATTAATGCAATGGGTTAATAAAGACATTACTTTTTTTGATAATTTATCTTTTAACAGAGTAAGAACTTCTTCTGTAGTCACATTTGTGAAGAGGGAAATGACATCAAAACTAGCCATAATTTCATCTTTTTAAAGATGCATGTTTTTTGATACTCGAAAGAAAATCAACAGAATTTTTTGATGAAAAAAGACGTTGAGCCAAATAAGCATTTTAGAGATTTCGCTAAATACTTTGAAAGTTTATAAGTAGGTAAATCAATACCTTCCACAATTGGTTGAGTATTTTCTTTATGAATTTTTGGGGATCTGTATAATCAAGGATGAAGTGAATGAAAAGACAATCAAATATTTCTAGGAAACTCTATAGTTGTTCTTAGAAGGTTATTTGTATGGTTATGGAGTTCATGAGTTGGATCAAGAATCGAGTAAGTATCTGTTTGTAATAATTGGAACATTTTGTTATTATATTCTTCAGTATTCAGCATGACAGTGGAGTTAACTTTATCTGCAAGAAGAATGATTATATCTTTTTTTTGTAGTTTTTTTATTGCTTGACATTCTGCTGGAGAGATATTATCTGTAGGGGGTTTTGCATGGATGATAATAAAAATGGATTCCACACAAAGTAAATCGGCTTCTTGACTAGGAAGGAAAGAGTTAGCCTTTTCAATTTTAGTAACAGCTCTTTTGGAAAGGATTCTGGTGATATCATGAAATTAAAGCTCTTACTAAGAATATTCTTTTCAACACTGGAAAGGTTGTGACTGGATTTGTTTACAATAATTTTGTCAGGACAGAGTTGAAACTCTGATTTAAATGATTTCTCTTATTTTTGCTTTAGAGCTTCAACTTTTCTAATTAATCTTTTTTTGAGTCTTGGAAGCTTGTAATTCATTCATCTCTTTAATAAGTTTCTATGTGTCGCTGTCTAAAGTATGTTCAATAGTAACAGATAAAGAAACTTTCTGGATAAATAAATGTGCCAAGATATGTTTGTATCATAAATTCTTTCATTCAGAAGTTCATTTTTAGTTCTATAGTATATTATGACAAATCGTAAAATATCTTTTGGCACTTTGATGAACTGGAAAGAATTGTAGAATCTAAAGAAATCATCCTCAGTTCAGTACATCTCAACACCTCAGCTATAATCTCACAGACTGACATTGCACTACTATCCAACTTTGGCATTCACAAGACTTTTTGGCAAAAAGGAACTGATATATGGTAGGGATATGTAGTCTTTTCACTATGGCATCTTCAATATGCCAAAGAGGTGGATTAAATAGATTAACTGTTTGTTTTGAATAACTATTTTGCTGAAAGATTGTAAGAAGGTTGAAAAATAGGCATGCATGCACATTCCCAACAATGAAGAGATATGCAGAACTGCTTCAAACTTTAATACATTAACACTTGAATGTATATTTTTTTTGTCTTTCACAATGTTTGTTGGTAGTTTCCTTCTTGTTATGCACCCGAAGAAGTCTTCTAAGAAGACAAAACTGGTTGTTCAGTTTACTTAATTGAAATGGTGTTTCTGTTTTTATCACTCAGCTTATAGTCATTTAATCTATTTGAAAATATATATATATATATATATAATGATGATGATGAACAGCCTATTTTTCAACCCACTGCATGGTGAAGGCCTCTCCCATTGAGGGAGGTTTGGATCCACTACTCCCATAGTGACCCAGTCCATATTGGGAGAGTGTATCTATACTTGGGTGAATGAATGTATGAAGGTGGAAGACAATCACAAATATCCATGCCTTATGTGGGATTTGAACCTGCAGCCTCTTGGCTGGAGAGCAGATATGCTAACCACTCGCCAACCAGGCTGGCTTATATATGTATAGAGAGAGAATATAAGAAAATAGATATATAAGAGAATTGGATTAATATTCATGAACCTAGATGCAGAGATCGGACTCTCTGGGGCTAAGTGCAGTAATGCAACCTAACTAAGAGAAGTCATTAGTAGAGTGTGTCTTTTCTTTGTAAGGATTTGGCTGAATTGGTTCATCCAGAGATAGAGATGCTTTCTTGTGTAAAGCACTGTGCTTCCTGCACTATCCACAGCACTCCTGTCATTCCTTGAAAATCCGAGGAGAGAGAGAGAGAGAGTGTGTGTGAGAAATTGTTTGTGCCAGACAGTACCCATATTCGCAGCATGTATCCAAGTTGAACAGCTCCTAGTCAATAGAATAATGAAGGTAAGGGAATCAGCAAGACGGATTCGTAACTTTGGGACAATAATTGGCTCTGAGGACTGGACCAGTTGGGCTAGGGTCCAAAGTGGATATGACACTGCACTGGGACTAGTGAAACTGTCCATTGATGGAATGGTTGACCCTGGCCTAGAATAACAGTCTGGCAGTAATCTAGAGCAATATGTCTGTATTCTTACAAATAATTATAGTGGCAAGTATGGGTGATCTTCCCTAGGTCATACTGTGGTAACTGCATGAGCTGAACATCTTTAGATTGATGTACCACTAATGCATTGAGGACTGAATGATTTTAGGTTCTTAATATGGAATTATGACTCAAAGCCTCTAACTCAGAATTCCATCTAGCCACTTCAACTATACCATTCATGCCCTGTGGACAGAACTCTTGGCAATTGTGAGTCTTTGTGAAGGGTGGTGTTGTCAAGGGCTTTATCTTCAGGACTGTATGCACACTTCTTATAACATAATGAAACCAAATGGAGAGACAAGGGATCCTTTATTCTTTCAAGAAGTGTTCCATGAAGTAATTTGATAGAAGTGGCAACTGGGAGTGGAGGGGGGGAGGCAAGTGCAACTTTTACCTTCTTGTATACATTCCCTTTACCAGGAAAAGTACCCAAAGTGTATAGCAAAATCAAATAATTTCAGAATGTTAGCTGGAAAGTATAAAATTGACATCATGGGAATTTCAGAGACCAGATGGAATGGAGAAGGTCACTTCAAAACACAGGAAAGTAAGCTAGTTGTTTTTCAGGAGGTGACTCAAAACATCATGGGATAGCTATGATACTGGAGACAGTTCAGGCAAGAACCCTTCTTGATTATAATTCATTTAATGACAGGACAGTTTGTGTTAGATTTAAGGCTCACTCATCCTACCCAGTGTCAGTTGTGATAGTTTATGCACCCTAAACAGATAGGCCTGAAAAAGAGAGTGAAGAATTCTATGTAAACTTGCAGATTGTTTTAGACTGACTACCAAGGAGAGATGTACTGTAGATCTTAGGGGACTTGAATGCAAAAATGGGAAAAAATATGAAAGTTAGACTTGAGTGTGACATGTTTAGTGTGGTTGTACATAACATCCATATCGAAAAACTGTTGGAATTTGTCCATGCTAATAGATTAGTTATTACCAATGCCTGCTTCCAGAAACACCTACAAATGACTTATACGAGGGGGGTCTAAAAAGTTTTCAGCTTAACGATAAAAAACAAATTTATAATTTCGAAATTATTTTTATATTTCAACATAATCTCCCTTAACACTAATATATTTATTCCAGCGCTATTATTCCGTCCCTGTAGTAAGATCTGCAAAATACCCCTCTACAGCTGCAATCACCTTGTTTCAAAGAAAAATGCTGACCAGCGAGGAAGAGTTTTTAGTTTTGGGAAGAGAGAGAAGTGAGAGGGAGCCAAATCTGGGGAATAGGGTGGATGTTCCAACAATTCATAGTGCAGATCCCTTAATTTTCCCATTGCCAAAACACCTTTGTGGGCAGGTTCATTGTCCTGATGAAAGATGATTTTTTTTCTTCTGCAAACTTTTCTCACGAATTTTTTCATCTAGTCTGGTTAAAAGATCAGAATAATATACCCCGGTTATTGTTTTACCCTTTTCAAGATAATTAATAAACAAAATGCCTTTAGCATCCCAAAATACCGATACCATGACTTTTCCTGCTAATGGAACCAACTTTGTCTTCTTTGATGCTGAACAACCGGCTTTTGTCCACTATTTTGACTGCTGTTTGGACCCAAGTCTCATCCATAGTAATAAATCGACACACAAAATCAGTTTTATTCTTGTTAAAACACTGCAAGCACTGTTCAGAGATTTATATGCAAGTGCAGTTTTGATCTCCTGAGCAAGCTAGACACCTATCTTGCACAAAGCGTTTTCATTTGCAATTCTTTGTGCAAAATATATTCCACATGTTCTTTTGAAATGCCTATAGTCTCAGCAATTTCACGCAATTTGACTCACCGGTCATTCAATACCATATCGTGCACTTGATCAGTGATTTCTGGTGTTGTTACACATTTTGGACGTCCTTCATGTGGATCATCTTCAAGGCTGGTGCGGCCATGTTTAAACTCGGCAGCCCATTTCTTAATTGTCGAAAATGAAGGAGAAGAGTGCCCATAAACATTTATGAACTCCGAATGAATTTCTTTTGGTGTTAAATGTGTGGTTATAAAATTGTTTGCAAAAGAATTTTATACCCTCGACTTACGTCTGAGTTCTTTTCCATCCAGCAGGAAGTGAGTCGATACATTAAATCAATAGAATTATAGGGGTTAGGGACGTAACTCTAATAAGTATACTGCCATTTTAATTTTCAAACCTTATTATAAAACTATACTGTGTGTTACTGCCACTATAAAACAGGAGAATAATCATCCAAATCTTCCTCCACAATCACATCTTCATTACCTTCCATGTGTGAAGGACCAGGCTGTTGCTCTTCTGGTGTAGTCTTTGCTTTTGTGATGAAAATGTCCAATGTGCTTTGCTTATTCCTCTTCTTCATAGCAAGCAAACGCATTATGTACTTTCGTTTCTATTATTATCTTCATATCGCTATCTGCAAAGAACATTTCTACAGGACCCTTCACTGTACATTGTTTAACTACCTCTTCCTGTTTCTCTTTTCCCTCTTCCTTTTCTTGTTTTTCCTCTTCTGCAACAGTAGTTCCTCCAGTTCGACCAATCCTTCGTTGGTCAACTCTTGCGGGGGGGGGAAGACTTTCTATGAGTTGAATTATGTCGTCATCATTCACTTCAAGATTCAGATTATTGCTAGGCTCACTATTACAAACTTCCAAAATCATGCACAAACCTTTTTAATGTCTTTTCATGTGCCGCTCATACACTGAGAGGTCACTTCGTCCCAAGGCACAGCAATATTTTTAATAGCATGATAAATATTGAATGCTTTCCAGAATTACATGAGAGTCTGGTCATTTCCTTCAGTAGCAGAAATGGCTGGTAAAAAAGTTCTCTGTAGCCTTAAACACTGCAAGAACTTCCTGATCCAGCGGGTGGATCAATGAAGTAGTATTTGGAGAGAGAAATATGGCCTTGAAGTTGGTGAAGATCACCGCTTTAAGAAGGACGGATGACCTGGAGCATTATCTAGAATTAATAAAATTTTAAATTCTACATTTTCTTTCACGCAATAACTTTCCATTTCAGTCGCATTTGATTAAGGCATCCTGAAACAATGTTTGTCATCCATGACTTCGTATTGCTCTGATAATGTACTTGGAGTATGCTTCCTAATGTTTTTGACGATTCGCAGATTCTCACTGTGCCATATCACAAATGGTTTCAGTTTATATCCAGCCACATTACCCATAACAGAATCGTAATACGGGCATTAAGAGTTTTAAAATTTGGTATAGATTGTAGATTTTTGTGGATGAATGTCCACTCGGGCATTTTTTTCCAAAACAAGGACATCTCATCCATATTAAATATTTGCTGGGACAAATGATTTTCCTCCATGATACTTTTATTCAATTTCTCCACAAACTCCTTGCCAGCCTTTTAAGCACTTGCAGATTCCCATACATTTTCACATTATGAGCGAAAAATATTGCTTGAATCTCATGAACCAACCAATCATAATCGGGCCCTGCTTTCTCCTTCAACATGTTGAAGAGATTAAGTGCCTTAGCGGTTATGATCACAGTGCTAAGGGGCAATCGCTTTTGGTTCAGGTCCTCTATGCATGATGCAAGTAGCTTTTCCATATCACTGATAGAACCTTGTCTTTGCTTTGTCACTCTCATCGAAGTCTTGTCAATGTGCGATCACATTGACAAGCTTACCAGCTTCATGTTGATTTATAACTTGAAACTTCATTTCGAGATCAAAATATTCCAAAATATTTAATGATAAATACACACAAATAACCCATTTCTCAAACACAAAATCAACAAAGGAACGGTTGAAGTTACGTGCCGACTGCCGAGGGAGGTTACCGCTGAAAACGCTGTTGCCATTGCACATGTTTTACCTTGCGCTTGCTTGCATCTTGTTCGAAAGTATAGCTGAAAATGTTATTTATTCCCTTATGGGATCACGGACGTAACTTGAAGGATGACTGTATTCGGTTTTATCCATTTCAAAGGATACAGACAGCTGTATAAAACAAACTACTTGTTAGAATGACTTGAAATTTCACATGGATGCTTATGACAGATATACCAACTTGGAAAAAAAAAAAAAATTCTGCCGATAGTGTTGCCATCTGTGGTCGAGTCTGAGAACCCTTCAGACCACCCACGTAATTCATTTTTCATTTGGTTTTATTTCTTGTACTATTTGTTATAGGTCTTCATAGAAAGCTTCTTTTTTTTTTTTTTCTTTCTTCTTTTGGAGCATGTACTATAATTATATTTATTTGACCTTTATCTGTTTTTATATCTTCCTGTGACATATCTTCTTATAAGAAGATATGTCAGGTTTTTGTGACATATATCCTGAAAGGAAAAAAACAAATTATTACAATTTGATGAAAGATGGGGTTTAAAGGGTTTTAAGGTATGTTCTTTCTTGTGGATATATCAGTTACTTTAATATGATTTTTTTTCTAGGTATTTATCAGAATTTTTCAGCCCCACCTCCCTCGAGTTGTGAATTGTTTGGATTCATTGCCTGAAAGCATTTGAATGTGTTTAAGGCACAGTATGATGAGATGTGTGTGTGATAGAATGGACCTCATAGGTTAGGGGGGGGAGTGCATAATGCTTAAATTGTAGGCAATGGGAGGAATACAGTGAGTTAGATGTTACGATAGCTGACCTCATTGCGTTAGATGCAGGAGATTTTCGAGAGATGAGCAGTGTGAAAGGTGAGAATAACGACCACCGAAATATGAATGAAAAAATAAGAGCGGGGAATGTGGAAGGCTTAAACAATTGTGAAGTGTTTGTAGATGGTGGGAGTATATTGTGGCAATGATGCAGAGAACACTGACTTGTAGCATTAAGGAGATTCTGGTTTCATTGTATAAGGCTCTTTCATTATATTTGGCCACATATGGGCTATTGTGCACAGATTTGGTCACCTGGTTTTCAAAGGATGAAAAGATGTTAGAGTGGTTCCAGAAGCAATTGACCAAAATAGTTTCTGATCTCTGGAATGTTGAATATGAACAAAGGTTGAGACAGTATCACACTCAGGATTTAATTTTGGTGGTGGTAGTGGGGGAGCAGTTGAGTAGATGATTTGAGAATACACACTACACATTGCATACGACCCATGACTGAGCATCTGCAGTGATCGCCAATACCTGATACCTGTGACCTCCTCTGGCCTGGCTCAGGCAAACGAAGTAGCGCTTGGTCCACCCGAGCACTACTTCATTCGCCTTGCGTTCACAGTGGTCATGATTTTGCTGAGAGCTATAGAGTATTCCTACCTTAAGTGACTGCTAATTCATAAGTAGTATAGAAATAGAAGACATGACACAACATAAATAAATAAAATGAATTTTAATCAGGAAACGATTTTTGAAAATTTTTCTAGTGTTTTTTTCCTTTTTCTTTTTTTTGGGGAGAACCAGGGTCTCCCCCCCCCCCCAGGTGCACCACTGGGTTGAGATGATGCTATTTGCAAAATCTAGTAGATAGGAGGAAGAGGGGTAATATAACAAAGATGTAGAAATCACGTACAAATTGGAGTGGTGCTAGAATTGCTGAAGAATGTGCGTCAGATTTGAGCTGTGGTAAAAAAAAAAGTGTTTTTAAAGGTGTATAGTGTGACTTTTGTCGCAAATTGTGCTGCATTTCACTCAGTAATACGGGTGTTCTTTAGTGGTGCTGCTTTTGAAATCTCCTTGTTGTTTATATTGTGTTATGTTTTTGGTATACCCAGAAGGCGAGGTCATAGTCGGACATGTGCGGTGGAAGAAAAGATAAGTTTTTGTTATTCGCTAATTAGTATAGTTAAATATAGTTTATACTTATAGTGTTGAATAAGTAAATTTGGTTACGGTAGAGCATATAACATAGTGTTTAACATTTAGTTTTAGCGTTTAGGTTTAGTTCAAGTAGTATTTAGCATTTAGTTGTAGTAGTTGTTCCTCGGCACAATTTGAACGATGTGGCTGCCAATGCTCCAATTACAAATGGCATGTCATCAAGTCCTCCCCTATTCAAGGACTCTATTTTGCATAACATAATAAAGGATTTTGTGGCATGTATGCATCCCAGCAGTTGGATATATGGTGAGTCAGAGAAGGGGAGTGCGTAATGCTTAAATTGTAGCAGTGGGAGGAATACAGTGAGTTAGATGTTACGATAGCTGACCTCATTGCGTTAGATGTGGGAGATTTTCGAGAGATGAGTAGTGTGAAAGGTGAGAATAACGAACACCGAAATATGAATGAAAAAATAAGAGTGGGGAGTGTGAAGGCTTGAACAATTGTGAAGTGTTTGTAGATGGTTATGACTGGGAGGATGAATGTCGAGTAAGAGTGGCTAACTTGCAGAAAGAGATAGATGAGCTGAAAGAGATGGTGGAATGTCTCGGGAATGAGATGAGAAGTCTCAAAGATGACATTAGGAGAATGGAAGAGATAAATGCAAAGCAAATCAGAGTAGGAGTGAGAGAGAGTTATGGAAATGATAGAAGAGGAGAGAATATGAGCAGTAGAAGAAAGGGAATGAGAGAGCTATGGGAATGATAGAACACGAGAGAATAGAAACAGTGGAAGAGAGGGAATGAGAGAGAGGTATGGGTATGATAGAAGAGGAGAGAACAGAAACAGTGGAAGAGAGGGAATGAGAGAGAATTATGGGAAGGATAGAAGAGGAGAGAATGGAAACAGTCAGAGAGAGAGGGAGAATGAGAAGGATGCGAGGGAGTGGAAACACTCCTCTGGCATGCAAGATAGTATGCCAGAGGAGTGTTTGCCTGGAGGAATGATAGAGTGTGTGGCTGTGGCAATTAAGCAGGGTGGATGAGATGAGATGATTGTAATGGTGGGTGCAAATGACTTGAGAGGCAAGAGGTTGCGAGAGATCTTAGATTCTTGCTTGAGATTGTACAAAAGAAAATGCAGAGAGGAAAGATTGTGTGTTTGTTGCCCAGGTATGATAGTGATGAGCTGAGCAGAAGAGCAGTAATTGTGAATAGCATAATAGCCAAAATGTGTCAGAATAGAGGATTGGATTATGTGAATGCTTTGAGGGCATTTGAGGACAGAAAGGAATTGTATGTGAGAGACCGCTTGCATTTGAATGAGGAAAGACACAAGCTTCTGGAGAGATTGATGTTTTCTGAATGAGTTCTTGTGTCAATACAGGGAAACTAGAATTCCCAGGGTGGATGGTAGCAGGGGGTGGCCTCTTGTGGGAATGGATGCTTTGGGGAAGGGAGACGACATCAGGTAATACTGAGTCCAGTGGGGTCTGGAGGGGATAATGATAGGTATAGAAGCAGTGACATTTTAATGCTTTATACTAATGCCAGGAGTATCCGGAATAAAGGCGGAATAATTGCCAAAGATTATTGGGATCTCTGAGACGTGGTTGACTGAAAATGATATAATAACAGGAATAGAAGTACTCTACTGAAGATAGTGTGTGTGCATCGTTCAGATTTTTATTCTTTATACTAATGCCAGGAGTATCCGGAATAAAGGAGATGAATTGGTGGCTCTGATAGTGTCAGCATTGCCAAAGATTATTGGGATCTCTGAGACGTGGTTGACCGAAAATGATATAATAACAGGAATAGAAGTAGCAGGGTACCACATTTTTTGGTAGGATAGGAAGGAAAAATGCTGTGGTGGAGTACTGCTTATGATAAGTGATGACTTATGTCCTCTAAGAGTGGAGGCTTTGGTAGGCACTGACACTAATGGTTTTGAAAGCACAATGTGTGAGGTAGAGGTGGCCAAGACAAGATATTTAGTGGGGATGCTGCTACAAGCCACGGAGCTCTGTTGGAGATGTTATGAAGGGGGGTGCTACAAGCCAAGGAGCATCCGTCCGTGGTGTGCAAGATAGCATGCCAGAGGAGGGAGGAAAATGCATGTAGTAATAAGGGAATGGAATTTCTAGAATTCTTGAGGGACAAATGTCTTAGGTAACATGTAATAGAGGTGAAAAGAGGTTCAAGAGCTTTGGATTTGGTCATAGCATCAGAAGAGCTGATAATTACTGAGATGACATTCCCCCCCCCAGTTGGAGAGAGTGACCATGTGGTTTTGACTTGGAAGATGAATAGACATGCAAGAGTATCAAAGAGACGGGAACGTCTCTTTGATACTTTGCATAATTTGAACGTATCTTTGCATGGAGGGAGGTTGAACCATGGAATGCATTGCCTGATAGAGTGGTGAGAGCAAGAACAGTCAATGAGTTCAAGGAGTGGTATGATAGACTTTGTGTTTCTAGGAAGTTCCTCGCACAATGAGTCTCTTGACTCCATGGAGGCCTAAATAATAAAAAATTGGTAACGAGTTGTTATAGGATTAACATCGAAGAGGTTTTTCATAAAATGGTGGGAGATTGGGGGAGAACAACAGGTCATCCCTTTAAGTTGTATACAGAGATTTTGGGCAAGGAAGTCAAAAACAAGATTTTTTACATAGAGAGTTGTGAATTGTTTGGATGCATTGCCTGAGAGTATAGTGTCTGCAGAAATTTGGAATGTGTTAAGACACATTATGATGAGATGTGTGTTTGACAAAACGAACTTCCTAGAAGAATCTGTGACTCCATAGGATCTTAAAATAATAATAATAAATCTTAGCCTTAATAATAATAAATCTTATTCTCTGCACTGGGTTACACCCAAGGGGGTGATGAAAAGAGGGGTAAATAGTTCCATTGCCTAAAAGACCCTCCAAGACTGCAGTTGCAAATTACCGACCAATCAGCATATCAGTAGTTGTGAAGGTTTTGGAAAAATTAATCAAGAGCAAAATACAGAAATGGATAGATGGAAATGGGATTCTGTATGGGGAGGGGGCATGGTCATGCCTCAGTAACTTTTATCCCAAGGCCTTTGACAGGATACCACATGGAATTCTAACCAGTAAACTGTAGCACGTGGGGATGGATATAGGATTGGTGAGATGAATAGGTGGGTGGTTGATGGAAAGGTATCAGAGAGTAGTTTATTCAGGAGTAGAATCCAAAAGAAGGCCTGTGACTAGTGGTGTGCCGCAGGGTTCTGTTCTTGGACCATTGCTATTTAATTTGTTCACTAATGATATAGGAAAGGATCTGAGAGGAACTGTTCATTTATTTGCCGATGATGCAAAGTTGGGTAGACTAATATTCCATACACATGATGTGAAAACCTTGCAGGATGATTTGGATAGATTGGCAGTCTGGGTTAAGGAGAATGGATGTCAGTTTAATGTGGCAAAGTGTAAGGTTATGCATTTTTGGGCAAAACGATTAGCAGCAATATACCACATTGGCAGAACTGTACTCCAGGAAATTGATGAAGCCGGAGATTTGGGAGTGTTGGTGGATTGGGAGTTGAAGTTTAGGGAGCACATAGCAAAAGTGGATAAATCAGCTCATCAGATCACTTGGTTACTGAAGAATACTTTGATGAGTAGAGATAAGCAGGTTATTGTTTCTCTTTATTGAGCCTTGATAAGACCCCATCTTGACTACTGTGCCAAAATCTGGGCACCAGGGTTTCTTCTTGATGGGGAGGAGGTAGAGAGGATCCAGAGGCGAATGACCAAAATGATAGCTGGTCTATGGAATGAACCTTACGAGAACAGGTTGAAGATCTTTGGGTTACAGAAATGGGTTGATAGGTGGAAAAGGGATGATAGATTGAGACATTCAAATTACTGAGGGGTTTTTACAAGATTAATTCAGAGGAAATTTTTCAGAACAGATCTGGTGGTGGGAGAACTAGGGACTATCCATGGAAACTGAGCAATAGTGTAATTAGCAAGCATGTTAAAACAAGGTTTTTTTACTTGGAGAGTGGTGAATGACTGGAAAAAGCTGCCAGAGTCTGTTGTGGGTGCCATAACTGTGAATGAGTTCACAGTTATGTGAAGTAATGAGTTCATGATACTGTGCAAATGCTGAATAGTTCTTGACATGATGTTTAGCACCTTCCTCGATGAGTCTAAGGACTCTTTACAGTTTCCCATAATAATAATAATAAAATTTCCCATGTTCCACTGAACTCTCTTCTAATTCTTTCATCCATTGTGCTGCTACAGGAATAAAGGAAAGAAACCAGCTTGTTACTGCTGCAAAATGGTTTGTAAGTCTTTGATAGTATAGTGTTATAATTCCACATCAATTCCTTCTGCCTTGATTCATCTACATGCTTTTTTCATCCTCTAGATAAGGACTAAATGGTCACTCTCTGGAGGCAAGTATGAAACCTCAGTCACAATTGACCCTCTATTGCTGTGACCAAATTCAGAACTGTTGATCCTCATCTTTCTTTTACTATCTGCTGTCTATGACAGTTTCTCCTCAAGGAATTTAAAAATTCAGTTCCCGCAGTACTGTATGCCGTCTTCTCTTCCCAGTTTATTCTGTTATAGTCGAAGTTCCCCCCCCCCCATAATGATTACTCCCTTTACACCTGCCAAACTAAATTGCCTACACATTTCCTGCTCATCAATATCTATATTCCCTGGTCTATAGCAACATCCCATTAAATATCTTGTCTTAAAAACATCCATCTCACATCATATACTCTCAAAGCCATTAGGGTTATTTCTACTGTGATTCTACAAACTCAGAGGACATAATTTATCTCTTATGTAACACTCCATCACCATTTTTACCTTCCCAACCTGCTGAAATATGCTATTCACTTTGATTTATATCCCCATAAGAACATCCTCCTCGGTTAACCAAGTTTCACTGTTAACAGCAATCTTTGAAGATACTGAGTCAATCTATGCCACAAATCCACTCACTTTATTCCTAAAGCTTCTGGCATTTGTATACACAAAAATCAGTGCATTACCAGCATTCACATAGTTATTATTACCCTCCACATACTCCACTTAGCTCTGCAGTATAGTCTACACGCTCTCATTTCTAAAGCCATTATTTCCATATGAAGCCATCCTTACAGATCTAGTTTTCTTACCTACTACAAACTTTCCCAGAAAAACAGTCTCTTTAAATGCCCGTGTCATTTGGTGGTCATATGTAATTCATCTCTTGCATACAGATCTTCTATCCTTATTCTCACTTTCATCTTATTTGTCATCACTACTCTTCTCCTCCACACATTTTTTTTGGAAAAATCCACCTTTTTTTCTCAACATAGTACTCCATTTAGGTCTATGCATTTGGTTCAGCGAGTTGTTTCGACTGTTGCTTGGACTCAAGTGTGTAGTAGTAGTGGATCTACAGTCATGAATTGATGCAAAAAATCCTGCGAATTGCAGCTGACAATCGCGGTATGCATTGCGCACATGCTTTTTCATGTGCAATTTTTCTTGCAGGATATTATACGTCCATTCAGTTGAGATGCCTACAATCTCAGCAATCTCAGTCACTTTCACTCGGCAGTCTTCCATAACAGTACCATGGATTTTGTCAATTTTTCTTTCTAGTGACCTCAGTCTGGCATCCAGAGCAAGCTTCATCTTCAATGGACTTACGACCATGTTTAAACTCATTTATCCAAAAATAAAGTCTTTAATGCTAGTGCAGAGTCCCCGTGAACTGCATCTAACTTTGCTTTGATCTGTGCATTCCACTTCTTCAAATAAAAGTGTTATTTTAATGCACGCAACTTGTTTTTCTCCATTTTTATGAAAAATGTGAACACAGTTATTTTAAATATTTGTCAAACGAGAACTACACGTAGCACATAGCAAAAATTTTGCCAGGGGTCATGAAAAAGATGATATGTGCTGACACTGGTATGAATGAACGAATTGTGTTGTTGTCTATTGGAAATTTATCAAACTTTTCAAACAACTCTCATAAAGAATTAAACAAGTATATAATTTCTTGGCAAATCCAAAATTGTGAAAGTTTGCTTCACCACATGAGTCTGAAATTTGCTTCATAACATGAATCTATTCCTCTCCATGCATTCTGTGGTCAGTAGTTTCTTGTTTATTTGGTTTTTTTTTTTTTTCAATTAACACTTTTTTCTCTTATTTGAATTTATACAGTTAGGACCTTAATGTATTTGGTTTGCCATGCCACTCTATATCATGTATAAGTAGGTCACATGTTTTCATTGTTGAGTCTTCCACTTTTCTCTTCTACTTTTTTAAATTGAAAGTCATATTGAAGATTTGCTGATGATGCTAGGGTGAAAATTTTATGCTAAATGAAGTCTGACAGTAATAAATCTATATTTAGTTATTTATTTCAATATATTTCAAAGAATGGGATAACAGTACATGACAATGCATCATTATCACATTAGTTGCACATGACAATCCCAGATGAGTCTTTGACTCCATGAGGTCTTGTTTAATAATAATTATCACAGGAAGTCGGATTTAAATTGGTGAATAGAGGATTGTATTTTTCCTCATATGGCCACTTGGTGGTGTCACAATGTATTATCAATTGAATGACAATGAAAAATCTGGAAATAGGATCAGATGTAGAGACTTAAGTGTGATGCAATTTCTGCATGTTAGGAATATATTGCACCTGCAGAAATTGATCTACCCATTGATAGAACGGGCAGAACAAAAGTAATGTCGTGACAAAAAAGTTTGGGCTTAGTGTGATGATTTCTGAATCTCAGAACTTCAAAACTAGTACATATAAAAAAAAGTGACCAAAAAAATAAATAAATAAGCATTAATCGATATGTGCACATTGAAATAATGCTAATGAGAACAAAGAAAGTGGTAGCAACAATCAGCATTGTTCTAGTGTGTACATATTAATTAATACATTGCTTATTTTTTTCTCTAGTCACTTTGTTTATATGTACTTCGTGTATATTTCTAGTCTAGTTTTCTAGTTCTAATTTTTTCTAGTCTTTTTTTAATACAAGTTTTGTACCTCTACTGATGTAAGTCATCAGACTTACATCAGTAGGGGGTATAAAACTTGTAAGGTTATCTTGTTTATTTTAATAAACCTGTTGTATGTTTAGAAACATGTGGTCTTGTTACCAGAAATTAAATGAAGACTTGCTGAACTGCGGAAATATTTGTGTTCATCAATACATGCCTGTTTAACACAATTTCTCAGTCTGTTTAGAATGTATATTTGAGTTTTGTGAAAGGCCCTCTCACAGGATGCCTGATTTTTGAAAGACACATAAATAGATATTTATAGGCTAAAGGTGAGTGCTTCCGCATACCAATGTGTGCAAACTGAACTTAGTTAAAACCTAATAACAACATCACATGTATTTTATGCAGGATTTACACTTTTCAATTTCAGTAACAGTTTCACTAGTCATCATCATTGTTAGTGTTATTATTTATATTTACATTAAGTAATTCAGTACTTAACATGTACGTGCAGTACAGGAGTTACTAATATACATTTCTTTTAACGTCATCAAATTTTCTTCAGTTTAGTTTGAGAAGCAATTTTGTTTACGATCATATTTTCTTAATAAAAATGATGCTTTGATGACTTTAAAAGAAAACAATGGCAGATATATTGAACCACCTGTACAACAGCCCACTGGGAAATTCCCAGTAGCCAACACAGCCATTCTGCCTCTGGTGCACAGTTAATTTCATCACCTTCATTGCCAAATACATACACACAGTTTATCATACAGTGCCTTAAATACATTCCAATTCTCTGCAGATAACACACTCTTGGACAGTGCATTTCAATCATTCACAACTCTCCATTCAAAAAAACCTCATTTCACTCCATTGCCCACACTCTCCTCAGCTTCAGGGATGACCTCTTGTTTTTCCCCTACACCCCTTGTTTTTCCACCGTTTTATGAAAATCTTCTCCAAGTTTAATCTTATACCAACACTTTACCATACATCTCTACGATATCACCCTCTTCCTTCTACCCACTAGACTCTGCAAATTGCATCATTTCAATCTTTCTTCATATTCAAAATTCTAGAGATCAGAAACTATATTAGTTAATCACCTCTAAATCCTTTCCAACACCTCTTCAAAACTAGTTAACCAAATCTGTGCACAGTAGTCCATATGTGGCCTAATCAAGGCATTATACAATGCCTTGTCAATATTCAATTCCTTGTCAATTCCTTCTACAAGTCAGTGCCCTCTGCATCATTGCCAGAATTCATTTGGTTGTCTTCACAATTTTAGCAATGTCCTAAAAAATTTAGATCCTTATCCATCATCATCCCAAGATTTCTTATTTCCTCCACCTCAAACAATATATCCCCATCAAGAGTAAATTTGTTTTCCAAATTTTAAAACCTTACATTTTGCAACACTGACCTAGCATCCCTACTCCCATTCCCTCAGCCTATTCAAATCTTCTTGTAAGGTTGCAACATCTGCTCCATTCCTCATAGTTCTTCCCAACATTGCATTGTCTGCAAGCAATTGAATATCCCCATTCATATCTAACCCAATATCATTATGATACAAGTTAAATAGCAATGGCCCTAAAACAAATCCCTGAGGCGCACTACTAAAAACTTTCTCTACAGAGATTTTTATTCATTTGTATAATGATATAACAGCTGTGAGGCCCCTTTTACGGGAAAGTATGGCACCATCTCAATCCCCCCTCCCCAATTTTATCCGAGCTCGGGACTGGCATAGCTGACAAATCAGCCCTATGGCTGGGTCTTAAGTATTCCTAGTTGTAATCCGTGTGTATTCACAGGGCCAGTTTGCCTGCTTTTGTAAGGAAAAAACCCCAGATAAACTGGGGAGAAAAACCCTGCTGTCGTGACCCAAGACTGGCTAACTTGGCAATGTCTGAGAAAGATCCTTAAACTCCTCACATCAGTGATGAGAATCATACTCGGGACACTTCTTTCCCAGGTATATGGTTGTGAAGTGCATAGCCAACTGGCTAACCGCACGGAGTTTACAGACATGTTGCTCACCCATACACAACTTGCAAATACCTATCAGATATCCAATCTCTAATGCAGTGCACTAGTATAATGTCCAACTCCAACTGGTCTATTTTGACAGTGACTTTATGACATGATAAGTATATGGATTAGTTATTTTGGCAGGCACAAATGATTTGAAAGGTGAGAAATATATAATGAGAGAAGATATGAAAGTGTAGTTAGAAGAAGCAAAAATCAAGAGTAAGAAAGTAGAAATTATGAGTCTGTTGATTCATTATGATAGGATAGAATTGAGAAGAAAGTCCATGATTGCCAACGAGTCATTAAAAGATTGTACAGGAGGAATGGTGTGTGGTTTATAGATGTGTGGAGTGAATTTGATCGATATAAGAACCTGTATGTAACTCATGGACTAGACCAATATGGTTTTGGAGTTAGGTGCTTGGAGAAAGTGTTGTTCAGTAAGAGTTTGGAAGTGAAAGCCAGGTAGATTAGAGATATTGGAGAGATAGAAGCAATCAAGATTATGTCTAGCTGCCCCTGGGATATATTAGTGCAGGAATGATTATGAAGAGCTCGTTGCAGGTTCCCAGATTTTGAATCTGAATGAGCAAATAATGGCATTATGTAAGAGTAACTGTGGGCCCAAGGTGATGTTGAAATGCATGTACACAAATGCTCAAAGTATCAGAAACAAAGGAGGAGTTTTAGCATTCATCAGCTGAACTTGGCCAAAAATTATTGACATCAGCAAAACATGGTTGTCAGATGATGTAGTTACAATGATAGAATGTAACGGATGTCGTATTTCTAGAGAAGATAAAGGAAAGAGGGCAGGAAGAAGATATTATTAATGATAAATGAAAAACTTTAACAAAAAAAAATAGAAGTTAAGGATTATTATATAAATCAAGTGGATATTAAATCCAGCATTATTTCAAAGCCAAATACAGAAACTATAAAGTTTCATACTAAATTTGACCACAGAGCTTATGGGAATACACTCACCGGCATTTATGAGTTGCCTATCTGAACCTTATAGGAGACATGATCGCTTTGCCCAAGCATGCTTAATTCACCTCCTATTGGTTCATTTTGATAAGGTTTCACTGGCCTGACAGCTGTTTCAAACTGATTGATTCTTCTCAGAAACCAGGCAGAAACCTTAAGAGAGCAGAAACTCTCATTCGGTACTAAGGAACTCGAAGTGTCGGAGAGGTGTATTTTTCATAAGCAAACTCTTGGTCAGTGTATAAAGTATTTACTCAAATAAAGAGCCAAAAGAATACAAAATTCTGTATTCGGCTTTGAAATAATGCTGGATTTAATATCCGCTTGATTTATATAATTTTGCATCACCAAAATGAAGCCTTTTGGCTCTTTATTTTAGTAAATACTTTACGCACTGACTGAGAATTCACTTACAAAAAATACACCTCTCCAACACTTCGAGTTCCTTAGTACTTTGCTCTCATAAGGTTTCTGCCTGGTCTCTGAGGAGAGCCAATCAGTTCAAAACAGCTATCAGGCCAGTGAAACCTTATCAAAATGGATTAGTAGGAGGCGAATATATGGATGCTTGGGCAAAGCAATCACGTCTCCTATAAGGTCCCGGCTAGAGCAACTCGTAAATGATGGCGAGCGTATTCTCATAAGCTCTCTGGGTCAAATTTTGTATGAAACTTTTATAGTGTCTGTATTCAGCTTTGAAATAATGCTGGTTTTAATATCCACTTGATTTATATAATTTTGCATTGCCGAAACGAAGCCTTTTGGCTCTCTATTTTAGTAAATACTTTATGCACCGACCGAGGGTTTGCTTGCAAAAATTGCACCTCTCTGACACTTCAAGTTGCTTAGTACTGAACAAGAGTTTTTGCTCTCTTAAGGTTTCTTCTGAGTCTAGCTCACAGTGAGGGGTACTTAAGATTTTGTGGGGAGGGGTGCCTTGAGAGAGCAACTTGAGTCTCTGGGGAAAATATTTTCCGGCATGGCCCATGTGGGGCTTTCTCAGTGGATGCTTTTCCCTTGAATATGAGCAGTTCTGCTCAGTGGTAGGATGAGCCTGTCACTGAGTTGGACGACCTGGTCTCTGAGGAGAACTAATCAGTTTGAAACAGCTGTTAGGCCAGTGAAACCTTATCAAAATGGACCAATAGGAGGTGAATATATGAGCACTTCGGCAAAGCAATCATGTCTCCTATGAGATGCCGGCAAGTGTGTTCCAGTAAGCTCTCTGGTCTAATTTCGTACAAAACTTTTACAGTTTCTGTATTCGGCTTTGAAATAATGTTGGATTTAATATCCACTTGATTTATATAATTTTGCATCGCCAAAATTATTATTATTATTAATGAAGCCTTTTGGCTCTTTATTTTAGTAAGAAGTTAAGGTTGATTATAGATCTGATGGAAATGGTTCATTTGAGGCTGTCTGGTGTCAGATAGATGCCAATAGGACAAAATATATTTTTGGGTGTATAAATATATAGATTACTGCTATAGACCTGGGTGTCCAGAAGAAAATGTGTATGACATGCATTAGCAGATGACCACAATACTTGCAGACTGAGCAATTATCATGCGAGACTTTAACTATGGTGATATAGATTAGAAGGTAGAAAGGTCACATGGCAAAATGGAAATGGAATTTATACAGTTACTAAAGAATAATTACCTGAAACACCATGTGATGGAAGGGACCAGGGGTTTAAGAGTGTCAGATCTGGTAATAGCATCTCTGAAGATGTTATCTATAACTGCAGTAGCTACATTACCTCTGATCGGGGAAAGTTACTATATAGTCTTGTCCTTAGAGGTTGCTCAGCATACAGAAATTTCAGTCAAGAAAGGGTTTATGCAGAATTACGAAGCTGCTGATTATGACATGCTTAGAAGGCAACTTGGAGCATAAGAAATTACATGGGATGATTGTCATTAGTGCATGGTCAAGGATTGTTTGAGCAAGGCAGTATCAGAGAGCATATCCAGGGTTAGGAGGATAAATGGAGTAGGGATTAAGTGAATGATTGGCAATATAAAACAGCAACTGCAAAAAAAGAAAGCATTGTTGAAGGAATATAAACAATAAGGTGATCAGCATGCTAATGAGCTGTATAAAGAAAGCTGCACAAGGAAGAAGGGTAATAACTAGTATGGTAAGGAAGGCTGAATGAGGTGTCATGAGAAAATTAGCTAAGCAGGCCAAAGTAAATCCAAAAGAGATTTTTTTTCGCTATGTAGCACGTAAGAGAAAGAATGATTATGGAAAGATAACTTTACTCAGGTAGGCAAGGGACAGAAGTAGTAGAAACAGTTCAGCTCCCGAGTGATCACTTTGCAAGAGTATAATATCCACGTAGTGGGTGGGTGACTCTGCAGTTACTGAGGTGACAGACTGATGGGGGAAATCAGGTAGATGAACTGAAGTACTCAGTATATTGAAAAATATCAATGTGAAAACAGCAGTGGACCTGGATGGTACGTCTGCTTGTGTACTACAAAAATGTGCAAGTGAACAGAGAGTGCCTCTGATGAAGTTGTTTAATCTAAATCTCAGCTCTGGCAAGATTCCAAGGGAGTGGAAAGAGGGTAAGCTAGTTCCATTACAAAAAGTGTAAAAGACAGAAGTAGCAAATTACAGACCAATTAGTATCTCTGGAGTGGTGGTTAAAGTATTGGAAAAGTGGGTTAAAAGCAAATAATAAGGTAACAGCAGAATTGAATAAAGGAAATGGCAACACCGTGATACTGCTGAACTTTGCAAAGACATTTGACAGAATACCACATTGAAAACCGTTACATAAGTTTGAGCAAATGGGAACTGATATGAGGCAGCTGGCATGGATGGGAGGGGGGGGTGGCTGATAGACAGACATCAGAGGGGAGTGTATGGAGCAGTGGAATCAAGGCAAATGAGGGTGACCACTACTCTATAATTTGTATATCAATGATATAGCAGAAGATTTGAAGGGGAAATATTCAATTGTTTGCCGATGATGCTAAACTAGAGAGAGCAGTAGTTGATAAAAAGTGATGTAGATATCTTACAAGATGATTTAAATAAATTGGCAGTGTGGGTAAAGGCATTGGTTGTGATTTCAATGTTGTAAAATGTAAGATAATGCACTTTGGGATGAAAAACTTACACACTTTGTACCATACTGATGGTACTAGTTTACAGGAAATTGATGAGGCTAGGGATCTGGGAGTGATGGTGGATTGTGATTTGAAATTCAGAGGACATATTGCAAGACTTGACAAAATATCTCAGATGATGACTTTGATGCTGAAGAGTGCACTGAGATGTAGAGATAGGGAAGTTATTATCCCTCTTTATACCATATGTTGACTACTGTGCACAGTTTTGGTTATCTGCATTTCTTGGGGATCAGAAGGTGGTGGAGAAGATTCAGAGATGAGTAATCAAATATCAGCATTAGATTGCAGTGTATTTGTTTTGTAACAATAATTGAAAAAATATAATTCTTTTCATATTTTCAACAGTGACACTCGTCATAATTCAGCCTTGTATCTATAATAAATAAATAATTATATGTTATTTTAACAAAATAAAATAAGATTTACAAAAAATAGTTCACCACCAACATGCACCAATAATAAACGTTTCATATCTCACAGAAATAACACAGGGAAGCATATGATACACTGCCCAAACGGCACTGTCAGAATGATGTAACGTGCAATGACAAGCGCAAACGAATATCAGCATTAGATCGCAGTGCATTTGTTTTGTAATCTAAAGCATTAATCGAACAATTCCAATTATTAACTATTCAATCAATGTCAAAACACAAGCTGTAACCTTTAACATGTTGTATTGCATTTATATAATGTTGTAAGCATTGTTATTATTTATAAACACAGACAAAATTTAATTTTTTCATTTTTTCCTTGGAGGTGCTGCAGTGTCACAGTGCTTATGTACAAGCCACTGCCACATGTCCTGACTATCAAAGATAATACCACTGTTGTTAATTCAATTCTGGATCCTGATTCACACTTGCCTCTGTAACACTTTACCACAATAATTGTCACACAGATTGACCTACAGATTCGTTCTTGAGAATGGAATTTTTATTTTCTTTCATTCATATATTTCATTCATTTGTTTGCTGATGATGCAAAGTTGGGTAGAGCAATAGTGAATGCACATGATGTCAAAATTTTGCAAGATGATTTGGATAGATTGGGGGGACTGGGCTAAGGAGAATGGTTGTCAATTTAATGTGGCAAAGAGTAAGGTAATGTATTTTGGGGTGAAAAGATTAGCAGCAGTATATCACATGGGTGGAACCGTACTCCAGGAGATTGACGAGGCCAGGGATTTGGGAGTGTTGGTGGATAGGGAGTTGAAGTTTAGGCGGGTCATTGCAAAAGTGGCTAAATCAGCTCATCAAATCACTTGGTTACTAAAGAATACTTTGACGAACAGAGACAAGCAAGTTATTGTTCCTCTGTATCGATCCTTGATAAGATCCCATCTTGGTTACTGTGCCCAGCTCTGGGCACCAGGGTTTCTTCTTGATGGGGAGGAGGTAGAGAGGATCCAGAGGCGAGTGACCAAGATGATAGCAGTCTATGGAATGAACCTTATGAGAGCAGGGTGAAGATTTGTGGGTTACAGACATTGGTTGATAGGCAGAAGAGGAGTGATATGATTGAGACATTCAAATTACTGAAGGGTTTCTATAAGATTAATTCAGAGGATATTTTTCAGAACAGGTCTGGTGGTGGGACGACCAGGGGCCACCCATGGAAACTAGGCAAGAGTGTGGTTAACAAAGGTGTTAAAACTAGGTTTTTTACATGGAGAGTGGTGAATGAGTGGAATAAGTTGCCAGAGTCTGTTGTGGGTGCCATGACTGTAAGTGGGTTCTAGGCAAGATATGATAGATACTGTGTGGAAACTAAACGTTTAGGGCCTCCCTCGATGAGTCTAACGACTCCTTGGAGTTGCCCATAACAATAATAATTATGAAGCAGTACAGTCTTGCCTTCCTGCCACTCCCGTGGAACTTGATCCAGTGTAAGACTCATATTAAACAAATATGCAAGGCAGATGTCAACCTTGGGGTATTCCTCCAAAATACAAGTTATGCATCATCATGTTTCACATCCTTATTAAATTCTAGTTTACTCACTTCCACATGTATGTCTTGCTCACTTACAGTCAGTGTCTTCTTCACCATTCTGAAACTCTCCATGATGTCACATTCATAAGAAAGAAAGACCTTTATGAACTGCTCATTAATTATCTCAACAATATTTTTATGGTTACATATCGAAAGAACTCCCTAGTGTTTGGGGGAGGGGGCTTTATTAGCTAGCCTACTGCTCATACTGCACTTATGTTTCCCTTACCACCTGAGTAATCTTCCTTGCCATTTCTTTATACTTCTCCTGGAATTGGAATTGGTTATTACCACTGGTCTTATGTTATCTCCATAATGCCTTCTTTTTTTGTATTGCATGCACTTTCTCTTCATTCATTCATTTCACATGTACCTTGTTTAATCTTCTGTTCCTTGAGATATACTTAGACATTGCTTCTACTAGATAATTCTTAAATAGCACTCAAGCAACACTGATCTCCTTTCAATCCATACTAGAGGCGCAAGCTGTTTACTGAACTTCTGATAATCAACACCCTTGTAGTTTCACATATACTATTTCCTCACAGAATTGTTCACATGGCTAGCAACCAACCAGGTAATTCCTTCATGGTCATTCTCACCTACTGGAGGGAGATGTCATACCTCATTTATAATGATATCCTCTGATGTGGTGATCAAATCCAACACCTCTCAGTTCTCATGTGCCCCTCTGTTAAATATTGCATGAGGTTGTTGTCCCTCAAAAACTCAAGAAAATAATTTTCTTTATTTCCAGATTAGGATAAATCTATATTGCCATAATTAAAGTCACCCATAATGATCGCCCTTTTCCTATTTGCTCCAGTAATTATCCACTTTGCGAGAAATCCCCCTTTTCCCTCATATACACTTTCTAATGAATCTCCCAAACACACCAGCTTGTCTGATCTACATTTGTACAACTTTAACTTGTTCGAGTGCACAACCATAGCCTTTCCTCGACGTGCCCTCTCTTTTATCTTGAAGGTCACTGGAGACGACTTTTCTAGGATCTCAAATGGTCCCGCAGCACCCTTCCAAATTTTCCCCCCTTCTTGTTGCTGGAGTTTTGTTCCAGGAGGACCAGGTTCCCTGGTTTCAGGTTCCTTATATCTTCTTAGCTTATTTACATATGATCTTGTACATTGTGAATAAGTATTACTGGACTCAGCTACCAATTCATATGCCACCTTGTTCTCCCTGATTAAGTTGTTTAGATTGTCATCTATGTCAGGGAAACCTGTACTGACTCGGGAACTTCTGAAATCATTTGGGAACAGGGACTCGAAACCATAAAGTATGACTGCAGGGGCCTCCTTAATGGAAGCATGAAGAGCAGTCCTGCATGCAAACAAGGTGTGTGCTAAATGAGTGTCCCAGTCCAATATTTGACTATCCGCCAGTTTGGAAAGAGTGTGTATCAATGTTCTGTTTATTCTCTTGCACATTCCATTTCCCTGTGGGTGATAGGGAGTGGTGAACAATTTTTTATCTTTAACAGTTTACAAAGCTGTAACATGACCTCAGCTGTGAAGTGAGAGCCTTGATCTGATAGGAGAGTCTGAGGCATTCCATATCTGGAAAAAATTAGTTTAAACAGCTTACCTGTCACAGTCTTTGCTGTTTGATTCTTCGTGTCTGTGGCTTCTGGAAACCTCGAGAACATATCTGTTATTACAAGTATGCACTTGTTGCCCTTCGAGGTGGTGGGCAGTGGGCCCACGATATCCATGGCCACAGCCTGAAAGGGATGCAAGGGGGATTGGGAAGGGCTGGAGAGGAGCATTTCCTATGATGTTTGATTTCTGCTGGCATAAGTGGCATGAGGATACATAAGATTCAACATCCCCTCTCATTCCTTTCCATACATACCTGTCCATTACTCTTTCCCATGTTCTGTAAAACCCTTGGTGACCTGCCAGATCCGAGTCATGAAACATGTAGAGCACCCAAAGAACCAGGATTTTGTCCTTCCATCTCCCCATAACATCTTGTTTCAACAACAAAAGACCATCCTTATCTATGTACAAGGTATCATAGAACAAATGTTTGTGCGAGAGCTTCTCACCATTCGATAATTTCTAGTATACCCCCTCGCACATTGGATCCATTTTCTGAGCCTCAATTATAACGGGTTTCTCCCAGATTTGAAGTTGGGAAGGTGTAAGTTCTCTCTCCCTCTTCTCGTCAGCCTTAAGTATGGAGCTGATAATTTCCTTATCTGGGTAGGTATTCTCCACTGGTTCAGAATTTAGAGACCTTGACGGGTAGTCTGCCACAACATTTACCTTCGCAGGGATGTAATTTACCTCTATATCGAATTCCTGCATTTCGAGAGACCAACGTATAATCCTCTGATTTTTATCCTTCATGGATGAGATGAAGGACAGAGGCTTGTGGCCTGATCTCAGGATGACATGTTGTCCCAATAATATATACCTGAACTTCCTGAGGGCATAGATAATGGCCAGAGCCCCTTTTTCTATCATGGAGTACTTCCTTTCGGAAGAGAGAGCTTTCTGCTAATGAAAGCAATGGATTTGAAATCCTCTCCTTCCTTTTGTTCCACTACCGAAGCAATTGTATCATTGGAAGCATCGGCTGAAATAAAAAATTTTATCCAAGCCTAGGATAAGTGAGAACAGGTGACTTAGTCAAAGCTAAGTTTAGGGATTGGTAGGTATGCTGTTGTTCCTCCCCCCACATGAATTTCACCCCCTTCTTTGTCAGTCTCACTATAGGCTCCATTAGCTTAGAACCCTCGGGAATGAATTTATGATAGAAGTGGACCATACCTAGGTATCTTCGAACCTGCCTCACGATGGTGGGGATTCTGGCTTTCAATATGGCTGTTACATTACTTTTAGTGGGAATTATCCCCGCCTTATTCACCATGTGTCCTAGATACTCTACTTCCCTTAGGAAGAATTGACACTTTGAACATTTCAGCAATAAATGGGCTTCGCTTAATCTATCCAGGACCCCCACCAGGATTTCCCTGTGTTCCCTTAAGTTAGACGAGTAGACTAGCAAATCGTCCTGAAAGCATATGACTCCCTTCCCCAACATATCAGAAAGAATACAGTTCATTAGACACTGAAAACTCATAGCTGAGTTTCTGGCTCCCTGAGGAAGTTGGCAAAGTTGATACTGTTGCCATCTGGTGGTGAATGCAAAGTATTTCCTATCCTCCTTCCTAAGGGGAATCTGAAAATAGCCAGAGTTCAGTTCTAATTTTGAAAAATAATTTGCTCCTTCCAGGCCCATCAACAAGTCTTCGATCTTAAGCACAGAGCTTGGTAACTTTGTTAACCTCCTGTAAGTCTAAAACAAACCTCAGGCTACCATTCGGCTTCTCTACGAGGATAAAAGAACTGTTCCACCGAGAGTCAGATCTCTCGATAATCCCCGCCCTTTCATATTCCTGCAACAACTTTTCTAGTTTGCCTAGGTGTTTGAGGGGGTTTGATATTGCTTGACATATGGGGGATTCCGATGTGATCTGCACAGCATGCTCAACCTTATCAGTGCAGGATAGGGATCCAGTCTCTTCTGTAAATACATTGGGATATTGATGGAACACAGACTGAAAAAATTTCTTGACCTCCGTTCTTTCATGCTCTGAGCTAGATAAACTTACAGCATCATGCACCAACTTTCCTTTCCATTCAATTGAATCTTGCTCTAAGTTATTTAATTCAATCTTCATAACTTTGTGTGCTCCCCATTCATTTCCTGTCTTAAACTTTGGTCAGAATTTCTTCTCACAAAGGGATAATGTTTCACTAGTAAAGTCACATATGAAGTGATGTTTTTCTAAGAAGTCAAGGCCTAATATGACCTGATTGCTTGTAACTGCGAGCTCAGTGAGGATTAGCACTTCATCTGTGAGACTCACTGGGAAAGACAGTATGAAAAGTCTTATAACAACCTTGGTTGTTGAGAGGAATTCAAACTTGGCAATCCCCATGATTCTAACTGGCTTCTGTAATTCAACGAGGCTATCAAGAGCCAAAGCATTGAATTTCTTAACCAATGACATGGGAATCACAGATACATGAGCCCCATGTATCGAACAGGAAACTACATGGAATCTCCTCAATAAACCCTTCCACTAGGGACAGTGGTATCCTTCCTTGTACCTCTGCTAATGCTACACTCTGCATTCTGCAGGTGTTGAATTCACTCGAATCGCCCTTGCCAACTGACTCACTATGGTGTGTACTGAGGTTCCCTCTTTTCCTACCCACATCTCGTTTCTCCGTACTTTCCTTGTACTGTTGTTCTAGAAACTTCAGATGATCTGAGCCCTTATCAGAATCAGACTTGCTTTTGTATTTTAAGTGGAGAGGGATCTCAGCACCTGGCTCTTCCAATAGTAATGCTCTCATGGAAGAGGCATGGGCCATCTCCTCCAAGACTCCTTCTCTCTCTCTCTCTCTCTCTCTGGCTATTTATAACATCCATCAAGACTATTCACATTTTTTTTTTTTTGTAAATAACCTCTCGTAGCTCGCTACATAGACCCGACCTAAATTGTTAAAAGGCCATTTACTCGAGGTGGGTTCTTTCCTCTGCCAATGCTCTCATGGATTGGGTGATAGACAATAATCTGTTTAAATAACTGGATACCCTTTCCCCTTTTTTCTGTATGCACCCGTACAGTTCCTCGAGGGTTTGGACAAGCTCTTACTGGAAAACTCAGAAATTAGCACTTCTTTAAATTTGGTATACTCTACGGCCTCTCAGGATTGGTGGTGATGAGTTGAGGAAGCATTTCGCTTTCCCTACCAGCTTACAGCACAGCAGTATAAGAAGCTGAAAATCAGTCCATCGGCCAACTTTTCTCAATTCTTCGACGTAGCAAAAGAATGCAATGACGTCATCTGTCTCTTCCCCTGAGAATTGTGGGAACACTTGTTGTGGGTTTATGGTTCTGAAGAACTCTGAGTCATTCATCTCAGAACTTGTGGGTAGAGACATACTTGCACTTAAGTTCACAATGAAATTCTTTGAAAATCACAAATTTTTCTATTAAACTCTATTGCACCTTGACTGCCTGACTTGAATCCAAAACCTACTCACTGCAACCAGTCAATTAATTTTATTGAAACGATCAAATCACATCCTGTCAGCTGCACCATTTGTTATATCTTGTGCTTTTTATGTTATTTTTGGTATCTTTTCTTATTTTATTTTATTGTTCTTAATATATAAGGTGTTGCTTTTACCTATATGTCTTGTTCACTCTAAAATGCGAGACTAACTTAAGATCGTTCTTCGCTACTTGTGGTAGAAGAGCTAGCTACACATTTTGACCGACCCTGTCATTGATCACGTGTATTAATTAATTAAACAAAGGGTTTGTCTCAGGTTAGAGCCAAATCCTTTGTAACGACTATCTGGAGTTACTCCTCAATTAGGTACTGGCAAATTTATTTGTTTTAGCTGTGCCAGCCAATACCTGTAGGTTAGAAGAACTCTTAACCAAGCAACAACTCCCAGAAAATATACAAGACTGATCAATCTATCAATTACACTTAATATCAAATTACCCAAATCACTTATGCTAATTTATGTTTCCAGTCGTGGTCTCAATTAAGCAAATCTGTTCCGCTCAGGTTCAGATTAAAATGAGAGGTGCAATGGATTGCACTCAGCTAAATTAATGGCATTCTAGGTTATAAAGCTAATTATGGCAACCTCAATCAATATAACTGAATCTTATCATGAATTATTACTACTAGATTATTTCTTAGCTCTCATCAATACACCGATCTATAATTTCCTCCAAAACAGTTATTCTATTAACTTTGTTAACTATTTCACATAACATGAATAACATAACTTATCTATTACAATCACTCATTAATATGTTCATGGAGCTATGCCCCTGCTACTAAATAATCACTAAGAGTTCTGTATTAGAATGTTCCTGCTTACTAATTCACAACATTTCTTCCCTTTCTCAACAAAAGAAACACTAAAGGTTGTACATTACCAACTCTCAGCAAATTCAACAGGTCCGTCACTTATTCTTCAACTAATCTTACGAAATGCTTGTTCTTTGTCTGGATGATTGTCTCACATGGCTTGACTTGGAACTCATTATTAGGTGTCTTCCTCCCAAGTGGACTACAAACAGCTCAGCTTAATTTTGATACACGTGGTCATTCATGGCGATCATCAGGTACAGATCTCTACGGAAGGCCGACCATGTGTCCACGCTTGGCCCGCTCCTTCGCCGCTTGTCTCCATCTGACATGCCGTTTCCGATGGTCATATTCAGTTACTCCTCTCCGAAGATGTTTCGAGCCAGGACCCTGGAACCACAGGTGTCAATGCTGAGCAGCAGAGGACTATCTGGAACCCAAGAAGAGGCGAGAAGAAAAAAAGTCCTGAGAAAGGGGTGCAGATTTCTTTTATGTTACTTCTTTTCCCCCTTCTCACTGCATCACGTTTTCTCACTGATACCAATCTTTTTGCACACGAGACGATCTTCTTTGCAACGTCTTCCAGGAAATTACGAGCGTGCGTTGCTCCTCGTGCATACTCGATTGCCGCAGGTCAAACATTTATCCAAAAGTTTCACCAGTAAACTTTGAACTCTTATTCTTACATCGTAATAAACAATTTTCATAGAATATTTCTTTCATTGTTAAACTTTACAAAACAGATTGCATTTAATTTTTCTATAGAGTAATTCTACATTAAAAGTATTCATTTATAAATCCTTGAACAATTTGCATCTTTACTTATGTACAAGTATATCTTTGTTGATTTGTTAATCTTGTTAAATCCTGAAGGAAGTTTAAAAAAAATTCTTCATTCAAGATCTAATAAAGGTTAAGAAATTAAAATATGCAAACTAGTCATCCACAACAAAGTAATAGAACAAGTGAACAAATTTAAATATCTAGTATATTACATAAGCCCCAGTGGAGAAATCAGCATTGCATATAAAAAGCAAAAATTCCTAGGAGTCATTGGAACTTTGAATAGACTCTTGAGTAAATAGATGTCTAGAACAACCCAAATAAAATTATATAAAATAATAGCTAAACCAATTCTGAAATATGGCAGTTAAACATGGACCTAATTAGGTAGAACAAGATAAAGGACAAGTGGAAGCTGCAGAAATGAAGTTCCTGAGACTGCTTGTAGGCTATAAAAGAATAGACAAGATAAAAAATGAAGAAATAAGAAAACAGTTATCCATAATTAACATAACAGAAGACATCACAAACCATAGAAAGAACTGGAAAACCACATTAAAAAAATGAATGAGGACAGATTGCCATATATTGCTTGGAAATATAAACCAAAGGACACTGATCAAGAGGAAGACCCAGGAGGAGATGGGCAGAAGACTTTTTAAACCCTTGGAAACATTACAGGCCAACATTGCCTAATATAGGAAACCAAGAACAAGAAAAAGAAGGAGAATTCATAAATAATATACTTGGCAAAAATATCTGAGAACCAACACTTCCAAGACTTAGTAATAATAACAGCAATCATATAGATTTAAACAGTGAAAAAATGTTTAAGTGAAAATTTTAATAATTATTTCATAGCTGCCAATAAAAAACTTGTAAATATGCCTAATACAATACTCCCTCAGTAAATTGCGCTCTTACAAGAAATGAGAGTTCAATGTACTTTTTTTCTTACTTTTGAGAATGAAATATCAAAAATATTATAATGAGACTCAAAACCTCTTCTGAGATGATATTAATGTCAGCATTGTGCAGGATTGTCTGAAATATCTGATCGATCCTTTGGTGACTATCTTCAGTTTATTACTTATAACTGTCATGTTTTCAACAGAATTTATGAAAGCTGTGCTAATGCTAATTGAAAAAAAAAAAAAAAGGATGCAGAAAATTATCTTAAAAATTATAGGCAATCTGTCTGCTTCCAGTTTTCTCTAAAAATATTAGAGAAATTATTAAAGAATAGATTAGTAAATTTTTAGTAAAAACTACTTCTCTAAGAATTAGTGTGGATTTAGACAGAAACTAAGTACTGAGCATGTGCCGGGGAACTTCACAAAATTTATTTACTCATCACAAGACCAACACAAATTAACTTTAGTAGTTTTTCTAGACCTTCGGAAAGCTTTTCACACAGTATCCCATGTGATTTTATTAAAAATAACTGGAGACTATGGGAATTATAGGCTGTTCTCATGCCTGGTTTGAAAGTTTAATGCCTAGATCACAAGCAATAAAAATTAATAAAAGCTATAGCAATTACATAAAGAAATAGAAATTGTTGCAAGTTATGATTTACTTGGGTCCAGAATCAGAAGTGATGGTAATGCGAAGATGAAATTAAAATTATAGTCATGAGAGAAAAAAGCAATGTCATACCTGACAAAAATTATGAAAGATAGAGTGCGAGTAAGGCCACAAAAGTTTGAATTATCAAGCCAATGCATTTCCAGTAGTGATGTATAGATGTGAAAGCTGGATTATTAAGAAGAAGATAGAAAGTGAATTGATTCATTTGAATTATGGGTGTGGAGGAAACTATTAAGAATCCCATGGACTGCAAGAATGATAAAGATTAGAGAATATAAAGATAAAATGCTCCTTGGAAGCAATGATCGCTAAACAGAAGTCGATGTACTTTGGACATATGTGAGCTGATGAATCAGAAAAGGCAGTTATGTTGGAGAAAAATGAGGGAATGAGAAGAAGAGAAAGACAAAAGAGTTGGATGAAAGACATAAAAGACATTACCAACTTGAACTTACAATTATTGAAAGAAAAGACAGGAGACTAAGTGGGATGGAAAGCCAGGATCACCAAGAGTTGAAAACAACTGGATGGCACATAACATCAACAACAAATTGCTGTGTTCCCTAAAGTTCTGTGCTTGGACCAGTATTATTTATAATTTACATCAGTGACTTCTGTGACCTACAGTTATCAAGTAAGGTAAATGCAGATGATGCCCCATTGATATTCACTGTAAATTCCATAAGTGAAATGCAAAACATGGCCAAGATAGATCTGAAAACAGTGACAAACTAGTTTTGTGTGACTAAACTTACTCTCAATGCTGAACAAACAAAATTTATAATTGTTAAACTCAGAAATACACCTGTTAGCAAAACCAATTTTTTCATCCATATATTCCTACATAACTGGAATTGTAAAAGTAATCTAAATTGTAGATAGAAAACGTGAATACCATAACCTATTTGGGATTAAAAATTGACAGCAACTTAAGCTGAAAAAAACATATTACAGAAAAGTAACATTTATGTTATCTTGTGTCTTCTTTTTAAAAAGACTCTTAACTGTGACAATGTTAAGGACATTAGATTTTGCCTGGATACAGACTCCCTCGATGAGTACTTTGACTCCCTGGAGGTGTCAAATAATAGGAATATAATATGAATATTATTATTATTATTATGTGACACCTCCATGGAATCCAAGGACTCATCATGGGAGGGGCACACTACTCTACTTTGCTAAATACATCTTATCCTCTCCACTACTACTTAATGGTATTTACTTAATGGACACGGTATGATGACTCCATGAGGTCTTGTTTATTAATAATAATAATAATAATAACAATTCTCCAAATACGACACTACTACCATCATCACCAACAACAGTATTTTTTGTCTATAAATTGTGTGTGTTCTGAAGGCCGATTTGTCTATATGCAAGATGAAACACCCGAGTTTCCAGCTAACCCACCTTCAACTGAAAAAGCCCATATAAGGATTTCCCTCGTAACGATGAGAATCAAACCCAGGTCTTTTCAAATCGAAGGATTTGTATTAAGTATTGTATTGTATTAAATAAATTTTGTTCCTTCAATTATTACTATTATCATTTAGACATTTTTTAGGTTTTATGCCCTCACCACTTCCATATTAACCATTGTTCACAGAGTGCCCATTGTTCCTCTCCATAAACACATTCCACTAGTTAAGCACTTTTTTTAGTTTTCACATCCTTCCTAAACCACTCTCCAGTTTGTCCTTATAATGAGCATTACAGCAATCTGCTGCCATCTTGGTTATCTGCTTTCTGAATCCTCTTATTATTATTATTATTATTACCCCAAGACCTCATGGAGTCAAAGACTCATCTGGGAGGTCCTTTTATCACACACACATCTCATCATACTGTATCTTAAACACACTCAAACTCCTTGCAGACACCACACTCTCAGGCAAGGCATTCCGATCATTCACAACTCTGCACGAAAAAAAGCTGCCTCTCACACCCTCTTTATACAGTTTCCAGGGATGACTTCTGGTTCTCCCCTGATCTCCCACTATTCTCTGTAGAACTTCCTCACCATTGATCTTATAACAACCCCTTACCAGCTTGTAGGTCTCTATCATATCTCCCCTCTTCCTTCTCTCTACCAGCCTCTGCAAATTACATCTTCTCAATCTTTCCTCATACTCAACATTCCAGAGTTCAGAAACTACCTTAGTCAGTCGCCTTTGGACCCTTTCCAACATCTTTTCATCCTTCTAAAAACCCGGTGACCAAATCTGGGCACAATAGTCCACGTGTGGCCTAATCAAAGCCTTATACAATGGAACAAGAATCTCCCTACTTTTACACGTCAGTGTCCTCCGCATCATTCCCAGAAGTCTTTGTGTTGTCTTCACAATTTTGGCAATGTGTCCACTAAATTTTAGATCCTTATCCACTATCACCCCTAGATCTCTTATTTCCTCTACCTCTTCACTGCTTCCTCATTCTCATTTAGCTCAAAGACCAAACTGTGCACAGTAGTCCAGATGTGTAACTGTATCAAAAAAAAGAAAGAAAGATATAACTTCTTATCCCTAAGTTTTTTAAGCATCCAGGTGATTCTTTATGTGGTTTTGTCCACTTCTTCTACATCCCCCTCTGAAGATTTCCTTCAGAGGGCATGTTCCTCTCTCAAATTCTAGCTCTTTGATTTCTTGCAATACAGTCACATTATTGTAATACAAAAGCGGTAATATTTTAAATCCAAAAATATAACCGTCCATTTTGCACATTGAACTGGCAACCTTCATTACTCTTGCCAATCATATGCAAGAGACAACTAGATATTCCTCCACAGATATCTAAATATTGTTAGTATACAAATTAAACAGTATTATCAAAGAGCAAATCGTTGTCTCTGCCTTAATTTAGGCACACCCTGTACACATCCTTGATGTCTATCAACCAACCATTCTCTTATGCATGTCACAAGCTTCATATTCTTTCTTTCGACAAAAACAGGCAAACTGGCCTGCTTTGATTGTAATTCGAAACAGTGTATGTGAGGAGAAGGGAGTGCACTTTGTAGAAGAGAAGAATGGATTGTACAAAAGCAACAGATTGCATTTGAATGGCTTTAGTGTGAGTCAGTTGGAAAGACTGTTTGCTAGAAGAAAGAGCTAGAGATCAAAGGATTAAGAGGTGAAGTAAAAGATTAAGAAATTGGAATGGATGAGACTGAAATGCTTTTTAATGGAAATAGTAGTAGTGTGAGAGATGGGGGTAGAGACAGGAATGCCAAATGGATAGTGAAAACAGTTCTTGAGGGAGAGTCAGGGCAGGGAAAGAGACATGGCATAAAGAGTGGATGGTGAAAGTATTAGTGAATGTGTATAGGGATGATCTGCATAAGAATGGCCCCAGATATATGTGCAGGGACGGTACTTGAGTCTCAGGAGATATATAGGATAAGTGGTGATAAAGGTGATTGGCATGACTGTTTATAGACCTAAAAGCGAAGTGCTGTGTTTATTTAAAAGAGCTAGAAGTGTAAGAAATAAGGGAGATGAAAGCATTTCACTAATTGAGTTTAATCACCCCAAAATTGTTGGAATAAGTGAAACATGGTTGGATGAGGATGATATCCTGAGAGGAATAGAAAGAGAAAAATAAGATGTTTTTCACAAAATAGAGAAAGAGAGTACTGTTATAATAGCAGGGAATTATGTTCACATAAGGGAGAGACTCAAAAGGAAAATATTGGTAATGCTTTGAGACAATATAGCGTGAAGTGGAGGTTGACAAGAAGAGATATTTAGTTGGATGTAGAGAATGATGAAGATACGTATAAGTAACTTAGATTAGTGAACAAGGGAAGGATGACTGATAATTATGGGTGATTTTAATTATAGTAATCAAGAGATGGCATTTGAGAATGAGGAAAGAAATAAAAATGATGAATAATTGAGCAACAACTATCTTAGGTGGTGTGTAAAGGAGACAGGCAAAGTTTGAGAGTTTTAAATCTAATCATTTCATCAATGGATGTGATTGTGAGTGGGGTACTATACTTCCCTCCAATTTGGGAGAGTGATTGTGAAGTAATCATCCGTGTTGCAGTAAGCCATATGAAGACTTTTGTTAGAAATGGATATATGTTGTGCTACAGGGCTGGTGATTATGAAAAGCTTAGAAGAAAGCATAGAGTTATAGCATGGAATGAAGAGTTATTCAGGAAGATCAATACTGCTTAAACACTAAAAAAATAGGTATTTAACAGCATTAATGTGTGAATGTATTCTGAATGTCAAAAGACTGAATATGGTAGGTATCAAATGGATAAATGAAGGGATTAAGCATGAACTATTATTATTATTATCTGAGACCTCCAGGGATTCAAGGACTCATCGAGGGAAACTAAAAACACCGAAAACTAGCTATTATACTTTCCCTTAAATTCATTCACACTAATGCACTTACTACCCATAAGGGCAAATTATTCCACTCACTCACTGCTCTCTGGGAGAAAAACCTGGCTCTTACCTCTTTCTTGACTGTGAACAAACTTAACTTCCATGGATGCCCCCATGTTATCTCTCCACCCTCCATATAACGAAAAATTTCATCATTTGAAATCTTATAACATCCATCCATTCATAGCACTGAGTTTATAGACCTCTATCATATTACCCCCTCTTTCTCCTGTTAACTAGAGTCTGCAGTCCACATACTCGCAATCTGTCCTCATAATCTAAATCCCATAATCTGGATATAATCTTAGTAACTCTTCTTTGCACCGTTTCCAAAGCTTCTTTATCTCCTTGGAACCTGGGAAACCAAATCTGCACACAATAATTCAGGTGTGGTCTTATGAAAGCCTTATAAAGAGGCAAAATGTCTTCCTTATCCTTACATGTCAAGATTTGCTTCAACATTGCAATTATCCTCTGAGTTGTATTTGCAACTTTTTCTATATCATCTTTGAACTTTAAATTCTTATCCATCAATACACCAAGATCCCTTGCCTCTTCAGTTTCTTGTAGCATAACCCCAAATTCGTTTGCACAAATTTCCAGTCTATTCAAATCATTTTGTAATTGCTGAATATCAGTAGCATCCCTGATTGCCCTGCCTATCTTTGCATCATCGGCAAACAATAACACACCTGATGATAGACCCTGCCTGATGTCATTAATGTATAGATTGAACAGTAATTGCCCAAGTACTGAACCCTGAGGTACACCACTGGTTACCTTAAATTTGGCTGATTCACACCCACTGTATACCACTCTTTTTGATATCTGTCTTTCAACCATCCCCTGATCCAAATCAAGAGATTGTATTCCAATCCCATATTTTTTTTCGCCCACTAGAGGGCTAGACGGTCGGTTGTGTTTTCAGAGAGCTCCTGAAAGTTAAGTATAATTTTGAGTGAAATATTGTCTAATTTTGTAGCTTGTTGTGGCTGTGTGATTTTGGTGTGAATTCCGTTATTTAATTTAGAATTTAACGATACGTTTCATAGATTTGAATATGGCACCAATGCGACATAAGATAATGGCTTTCAAAAACTATAATGTGAGAGAGTTTGTCCAATGTGATGTGTGTGGGATATGTGCATTCCCGAATGAGGCTGGAGTTTGGATTGAAAGTGATAGTGGTGGGAGAATCTGCAGAAAGTGTAAGCAAAGTGAGGAGTTGTATGTGGCAGGTTGTGAGACAGTTATGGTTGAAGAAAGCCAGAATGTGAGTGAAAATAGTGGCTTGATAGGGAATTGCGATGTACAAGATGGCAATGAGAGCAGTGATCAAAGAAAGAGTGAAAGCAACTATACAGAGAGAGAAAATGGTTTGCATGATAAAAAAAATGAGGAATTATTTGTAGCAAGTGAGATCGCTAGGTTGCGCACAGTGATACAAAATGCGCAGCAGCAATTAGAGCACCTGCAAAACTCTTTCCAGAGTGATTTGGCTAACATAAATAAACAGCGTAAGAGTGGGAGAGTTTCTGAAATGAAGGAAAGAGTGTTGTATGGTGACCCGTTATTAAGAGGAGTGATAGATGGGAGTTTAACTAAATCGTACTTACCGGGTGCGAAATTTAAGGATGTAAGTGAAGAGTATTAGATCGCAAAAACAGAAGGTGAAAGAATTGATAGTTGTGGCAGGTACAAATGAATTGAAAATAGATAAATTTTTTATGAGAGAGGACTTGAAAGTATTGTTAAAGGTAGCGAAAGAAAAGAGTGACAAAGTTAGAATGGTGAGTCTGTTGCCGCGCTATGACAGAGAGGAGTTTAGAAGGAGGGCCATAATCGCAAATGACATTATGCACAGGTTATGCAGACGGTATGGTGCGGAATGAGTTTGATGGGCGAAAGGATTTATACAATATGGATGGCCTACATTTGAATGGACTTGGTGTGCAGAGACTGGAAAAAGTGTTGCTGAATTAAGTGAAAATGGATGTGCAGACCCAGAGAAACTAGAACTACCAAGAAGGGGGTGAGAGTGGATATGCGGACATCAGTGAGACAGTTGAGTGTAAGAATGTATATAACGTACCCGAGCCAGCATTAAATACAAAAAATGGGAATGGGACATTTAGAATAACGCATCATACTTACCAGGTGCAGCAGAAATGAAGTTCCTCAGAAAAACAGCTGGATATACCAAGTGGGAAAAACAAATGAAGAAATCTTACAATCCCTGAAAATAAAACCAATTGATTACTACATAAGACAGTATAAACAAAAATGGCTAGAAAATTTAAATCGAATGGACAACAGCAGATTACCAAAAATATTACGCAGATACAAAATAAGTGGATAAAGAAGAATCGGAAGACCAAGAAAGAGATGGCATGAGACTGGAACAGGCCACATGACCTAAATTTCATGTTAGGAAGAAGAAGAAGAGAAGACAATAATGCATCAAGATAGGGGTGGGATAAAGGGATCACTGCATTTCATGTATACTAATGCCAGGAGTATTAGGAACGAGAAGAAAGAATTTTGGCCTTGATTGGCTCTTCCTAGCCACAAGTTATTGGCATTAATGAAACATGGCTGACTGAAGATGATATAGTTAGTGGGATAGAATGTGTAGGTCATAGTGTGTTTAGAAGAGACAGAGAGAATGAAATGGGGAGAGGGGTGTTATTAATGATAGCTGATGAACTGCAGCCAAGGAGAATTGAAGTTGTATCGCAGGATAGTGAAAGGAGCTCATTTGAGGCTATTTGGTGTGAGATTGAGACTGATAGAAAAAAATAAACAGTTGGGTGCTGCTATTGACCAAGTGATGGAAGAGATGGTGGAGATGGTATGCATAAACAAATTGATGAAATGAGTGGAAGGAGGGTAATTATTATGGGGGATTTCAACTATGGTAACATTGATTGGAAGGAGGAGAGGACACATGTGAGGAAGGAAATGGATTTTATTAAATTATTAAGGGATAACTATCTGAGACAGCATGTAATTGAAAATACTAGATGTGTGAGAGTGCTTGACCTGGTAATAGCATCACAGAATTTGACTGTAACGAATATGACCATATTGCCACCAATTGGTGAGAGTGATCATAAGGTGGCTAAAGGTGTGGAATTTTCGATTAAGACGGTATATATGTGGAATTACCGTGCTGGCAAGTATGACTAGCTTAAGGTGTTGTTCCACCTTACCCCAGTCCTGAAGATACTTTCAGGCGCAAATTTTGTGTGCTCACACTTGGATAAAGGATTAAACTAAATTTATTATACTCTAACCAAGTGAAAAATAAACTTTCAACAAGCTTAGGAGATTACTTGGATCAGTGCCATGGCATGTACAACTGCAAGGGCTGGAAGTCTGTAGAGCATGGGAAGTGATCAAGGATCATTTACAGGAGGTTATGGCTGATTGTATACCTATTGTCCGAATAGTAAAACAAGTAGGGGTTAAATGGATGAATAACACCATTAAGCTTGAGCTGCAAAAAAAGAAACAACTGTGGAGGGAATTTAAAGAAAGGGGTGACCTGCAGGCACACGAACGTTATAAAGTGCAGGCCAGAAGTGTAACAAAGAGTGTGGTAAAAAAAGCAAAAGCGGATTATGAAAGGAAACTAGCTATGCAAGCTAAAGAGAATCCCAAACAGTTCTTTCAGTATGCTGCAAGCAAGAAAAAAACTGTACATGGCAAAATGATCTTAAGGAATAACGATGGTAAGTAGGTCACTGAATCAGTCGATATAGTGGAGTTACTGAGCGTGCACTTTGCAAAAGTATATCATACAGGTGGTGACATTGAAAAAATGAAGGAACCATTAGTTTATATGGGAATTATGATGAATGAAGTGGAGGCGAATAGTCTATTACAGAACCTTAATATGAATACATCTGTGGGATTCGATAGTATACTGGCATGGGTCTTGCATGAAGCGGCTAAGGAATTATCAGTGCCCTTGACCATGTTGTTTAATCTGAGTCTCGGGTCTGGTTTAGTCCCGAAGGCGTGGAAAGATGGGAAAATAGTTTCACTGCATAAAGGAGGATCCAAGATTACGGTTGCAAATTACCAACCAATCAGCATATCAGGAGTCGTTGTCAAGGTCTTGGAGAAAGTAGTCAAGGGAACTATACAGGAATGGATTGATGAAAATGAGATAGTGTACAGGGGGACAACGTGGCTTTGTGAAGGGTAGATCATGCCTCAGTAACTTGCTCAAGTTTTATAACAAGGTGACGGCTGAACTGGATAAGGGTAGTGGATTTACAGTGATACTGCTGGACCTGGCAAAGGCCTTTAACAGGATACCACATGGAATTCTAATCTGTAAACTACAACATATGGGAATGGATATAGGGTTGGTGGGATGGATAGGTATGTGGTTGATGGAGAGATATCAAAGAGTAGTTTATTCAGGAGTAGAGTCCAAAAGATGACCTGTGACTAGTGGTATGCCACAGGGTTCTGTTCTTGGACCACTGCTGTTTAATTTGTTCATTAACGATATAGGGAAGGATTTAAGAGGAACAGTTCATTTGTTCACTGATGATGCAAAGTTGGGTAGGGCGATAGTGATTGCAGAAGATGTCAAAATCTTGCAGGACGACTTGGATAGATTGGAGTTCTGGGCTAAGGAAAATGGATGTCAATTTAATGTGACAAAATGTAAGGTTATGCATTTTGGGGTGAAAAGATTAGCAGCAGTATAACACATTGGTGGAACTGTACTCCAGGAGATTGATGAGGCCTCGGACTTGGGAGTGTTGGTGGATAGAGAGATGAAGTTTAGGGGGCACATTGCAAAAGTAGCTAAATCAGCTCATCAACTCACATGGCTTCTGAAAATTACCTTGACGAGCAGAGACAAGCAAGTTATTGTACCTCTGTACCGAGCCTTGATAAGACCTCATCTCGACTACTGTGCCCAGATTTGGTCGCCTCGGTTTCTTCTTGATGCGGAGGAGGTGGAGAGGATCCAGAGGTGAGTGACTAAGATGATAGCAGGTCTATGGAATGAACCATATGAGAACAGGTTGAAGATTTGTGGGTTGCAGAAACTAGTTGATAGGTGGAAAAGGGGAAATATGATTGAGACATTCAAATTGCTAAAGGGATTCTATAGGATTAATTCAGAGTATGTTTTTGAGATCAGGACTAGTGGTGGGAGAACTAGGGGACACCTATGGAAGCTGGGTAAGAGTGTGGTTAGCAGGGGTGTTAGAGCTGGGGTCTTTACTTTTAGAGTGGTAAATGAGTGGAATAAGCTGCCAGAGTCTGTTGGGGGTGCTATGACAGTGAGCGAGTTCAGGGCAAGGTATGATAGGTACTGTGAGAATGTCGTATAGTTGTGTGGACATGATGTTTATGGCCTCCCTCAATGAGTCTAAGGACTCCTTGGAGTTGCCCGAAATAATAATAATAATATTCTCCAGTTTTTGCAACAGCTTTTCATGTGGTATCCTATCACTTGCCTTAGAAAAATCCAGCATTATCATATCCATTTCCTTTATCGAACTTGGCCATAACATTATTATAAAATATGAGCAAATTGCTAAAACATGACCTTCCTTTAGTAAATTCATTCTGTTCCTTGGAGTATAGAATGTTTGTCTACCCAATTCTGTATGCTAGTTCGTACCAACTTCTCTAAAATCTTCACTACCACACCAGAGATACTTATAGGTCGGTAGTTAGACACATCAGTTTTTGGACCACCCTTGTACAATGGAACTATCATACATTCCTTCCATTCCTGTTGAATCATTCCTGAGCTGAGACTCAAGTTATACAAATGTGTGAAAGGCCTAGCCAATTCGGCTGAACATTCCTTTAGCAAACGGGCAGATATTCCATCTGTCCCTATCAACAAATACTTATCCAGGTTATGCAACAACTCTTCAACCTCATTTTTATGAACCTCTTACTCTTCATCCAACGTAGCAATAGCACTGTGCACCATATTACATACACCTGGTTGATATATCTTAGCAAAGTGAGTACTCATTAACTGAACTATCTCCTTAGCTTCCAACACTCGAGTACCATCTGCATTCAATAAAGTTTTTCTTTCACGTTCATTCTTTCTTTTGCTTGAGGCATACCGATAAAATTCTTTTGAATTGCCTTTAGCTTGCATGGCCAATTTCTTTTCATACTCCGTTTTAGCTTTCCTCGCAATACTCATTACTTTTCTGGCGTGAGCTTTATATGTTTCATAACTCCTCTCACTCTTATTCTCACAATATTCTTTCCACGTCATCTTCTTCTTGTGGATCTCTTGCTTAATAAGGTTGCACATCCATTTCAATCCCAACCTATTTATTCTTCGAACACTACGGATACATTGAGATGCGACCTCATTCAAGCACTTTTTCAAAGATTTCCATGCATTGCTGACATTTTTTCCCATTTAGTAACCGATACCATCGGACTAAAGATAGTATTCTCCTAAGGTGATCATGATTTCAGCTTTGTAGTTCAGCGTGTAACTTGTTTTAATCGGAGCTTCAATACAAGTAGATAGTTCCTAAGAACGTACAGCATGATCACTGTCACCAATTGTTGTAAATAGCTATATTCTTGACAGAGACCCCTTCTGACGCTATGAGCAAATCCAACACTCTTTGACCTTGAGTTCCTTCTTTCTCATGCTACTTGAGAAAGTTGTCTTGCAACAATTCAATAAATTCCTCTTTTTTCTTATCATGAGAATTTTAATTTACCCAATCAATGTTTGGAAAATTAAAGTCGCCCATAATGATCATTCGCTTGGTACCCATAAGGCTAAATTGGCGATGGATTTCTTCGTCACCTGCAACTGACCCGCGAAGTCTTGTAGCAGCACCCCACTATACATTTCATCCTGTTAACCTCCACTTCACACCAGATAGACTCAAACTCACTGCTACATGGGACATTGTTACCATCCTTGTTTTCTTGTGTTTCTACCCCTAACTGCACTTAAGTCATCTGATATCATTAGTAGCACTCCTCTCCTATCCCTTTTGTCATTCCTAAAAATAGTATACCCATTACACTCAATCCCACTTACCATATCTGATTCTTATAGCCAGGTTTCACTAATGCCAACAATCTTAGGCCACATCGTATTCAATAGAACAATGGACTCAACCCCTTTGTTTCTAATGCTTCTGGCATTTATGTATAGCCATAATAAATTACCACCTAGCAGTGTTTCCCAACTTTTTTTGGATCATGCCCCACTTCAATGCCTCAAAGATTTTGATGCTCCCTCTCTAGCATAATAGTCAGCCAAGTAATGAAAAAGTATAATATAAATATGTACAGGTAACCCTCGTATAACATGGTACTTATACAATGCGGTCTACAAATTGTAGTATCCTTTGTTGAACTTAGTACTTATACGTGGTTTCAATATAAGACGGTCAACAAACTGTAGTAACCCTTTATCTTTTCATATATTTTTCAATGCACGACTTAAAAATCAAATTTTATCTTCATCAAATTGGAAAGCGCATTAAAAATCATAAGTGTGTTAATCTCCAGCTGAGCACTTTATTTTTTGGTGGGTTGCATACAATATGAAATGCTTTTTTTTTATCTAAAAAATTTATTTTTATAGTAATGGCCACTTAGAGCACTTTTGCAATATGGTTGAAAACGAAATTAGTGAATTAATTGATGGGGAAATAGATTTAAATGAGGAGGAACTGGTACAATTAATAGACGACGTTGAACCAAACGTGTAAGTTCTGTTAAAGAATTCAGTTTAAAGAAATTAGAAGGATTGAACTTGACAAGAAAGTTATTTTATGGATAATGATCTCTCAATAGAGAACTCCAGAAAATTCACGAGACAATTGGATATTTGTTTAGCTCCGTATTATGAACTTAATAAAAAATTTCAGCATAGTGGTAAGCAAGGTCTTATTATTGACTTCTTAATAACTAAATCAGCTTAAGTATGCAATTAGAATTATACAAATGATATCCAAGCGATTTCAAGTGATGACGATGTCTGGCCACTCGTAAATAAAGAACATCTACGAAATGTTAGTTTTGAAGAGAGTGATGACGATTAAAATATACACTTTATTTTATTTTGCCTGAAACATTTATTCATTATATGCAATGAAGTTTACATACAATTTATAATTTTTTATAATTTTATACTATGTAAATTGTTTCATGGTTTATATGTTTTCTTAACTTACATGAATTACCTGAATTAAATAAAAAATATATTTTCGTTGGATATGTCATTGTTTATATAATCTTTAAAAAAAACTATTTCTGAACCTAACCATACTTTTTCTATGTGATCTAAATCTCTCATTTATATAATGCGGCATTTCTATGAAACGTAACATCCACGTTATATGAGGGTTACCTGTACTTTAAATAAAAAAAGGAACATAGGTAAAACTGTTGTTAATTTGACTTTCTTCAATGAATATAAATTTTATATTACACCTTGTATATTTAAAACATAAATCGAAGTGAACTCTGGAAAATAAAATTGAAGTTAATGCGATCCTTGAGCTTGATGTCTGCTGCAAAGAGTTTTTATTTGAGGTTCTAATTTAGTCATTTTCAATCTCAAATCCCCATGGTTTGTTATATCCAGATGATTTCTTTTTTTCAGTAGCAAGTCATTTACAATATGACTCAATATTTACAATTCAACTAAATATGATGACAGAAAGGGCAACAGTATTTTTTTTGCAAAACTAGTCGAATTTCAGTATTTCATTTCTGTCTCATCAGAAAGCCATGTCATTGTTCCTTTTATGTTGAATAAAGTTCTAATAGACTCGTTTGGCTTTTCTGAGAGTTCTTCTCGATACTGTATTTATGTTGGCTGCTGTACTAGTGATATCAGCTTTTTTTCTCTGAAAGTCAGAGTTGCAACATCGGCAATTTATAGTCGACAATGTTGAGTTTTATGAGTATATCGGTGATGAGGTGATGAATGCAACATCATTTTCTAACTGCCCCACAAAATATTCAAATTGTCCCCTGTGGGGCGTATGCCCCACGTTGGGAAACACTGACCTAGCCTATTATGGATTAAGAAGAAAGCACATGTAGCAACAAAACATGAATGTTTGTAATAATCAGTTTCATGAAGAGTATAAAAAGAAAGGCAGGACAATGATTGTTGGTAAGGACAACAAAAAGTGCATTATGAGCAGAAATTATGCATATGTGACAAGTAGAAAGAAGAATGAATATGACAAAATGATATTAATGGATGAAAATGGTAGATTGGTAACTACTGCAGAGGACATCATCAAGGTACTGTTGTGTCCCTATCTCTAATATAATTACTCTTTAGTCTTTTATTCAAATTCTCATTCAACACTTTCTCAGGTATCACATGGTACCCCTGTATATCAATGGAATTGCCCCAGGGTCAAGCCAATACCAGAGTATCTGAGATCAACCTCTCATAAAACACTAAGAAATTTATTTTTTCGCTGTGCCACTTAGCGCTTTTAGATTAAATAATAATATCAATCAACAGGCGATCCTAGATAGTATTTAAGTGATACCTTGACCTTTTGCAGACATAGCCAAAATCTCTTCCTTCTAATTTCCCACCTAGGTTCATGTTAATTCTTATAAGTGGTGCATCGGATTCCAAAATCACAGATGACTTAATTGTATTCAAAAGCAAGGTTTATTAGATACTATAATTATATGCATACAGTACATGTAAACTTAAATCTCAATCTAAGAAAGTTCCTGCCATTCAGGTTAACATTAAAACATTCCAATTTCACAAGGATATTCAGACTGACTATTGTTAAATTTTCACAGTATAAATCTTGTCAACATTAAGACACCTAAATTATGCATAATAATCTCAATAATTCTTTTCTAATCCAGTTTCAATCAAACCACTCAAAATAGCATCTATATCTTTTACAATCTTGTCATTAATAGCAATTCTTTACTTTGAACTTTATCATAACCTCTTTAAACATATAATAGCATCTATATCTTTTACAATCTTGTCATTAATTGCAATTCTTTACTCTGAACTTTATCATAACCTCTTTAAACATATAACATAATTTGATCACAGTAGGAGACAGTAAATATACGGAAATTTTCTCAGGATCACTACAGTTCAATTCTATATAGTATTACTAATGTTCCTTCCTTAGATTCACAGCGCGGTACAATTCCTTTCATTCATAGTTAACAAATACTATAAAGTCTACTTATCTATCTTGAACTGCATCACATTAAGAGGTCCACAAGAATCTGTCTCTCGTTAATCGAAATATCCATGGGTTCCTATCTGGCTTTCTGTGGGTGGGGGCTTACTCTTTCCACAGAGATACGCCCTTCTAGTTCCGGTGATGCCTCTATCAAAACCCTCCGGAGTGGAGGCACTGCCGCCCTTCACCTGCTCATGACACCGCGAGACCAACACCAGGAGATCGGGAACAGAAAAAAATCTTGTGGGGGGGGGGGTGCTTGACCCTTATATTTTCGCCTTGGTGGACATCGCAGAGTGCAATTCTTGCACTCTGCGATGTCACCTAGCGCTTTTGCATAGGTCGATGTCACCTAGCGCTTTCACATAGGTCGACGTCACAGCGTCCAGCTTTCTCCACTACGTTTTTTTCGTGCGCTGTCGGCACGTGAATGCCCGGGGCAAACCGCTCCCCTCGCGTTACTGCTTCCTGACCTTTGGACCCTTTACAATTTGTGCAAATCATTCTATAACTTCTACTACTTATTGCTCTAACAAACTGTTAAATGTTTACACTTCTACTATTATTTATACTAACTAGTGAGTGGTCCTTTGTAAATATTATATAAATAACTATTTGTTTTCTTTTAGTTTGAAATATTTGATATATCTACAAAGCAGTATTTTGATACCTAGAGACAAGCATGCTATAATGTTTCTTATTGTGTGTTCGCTCTGTTATACAATGATAAGATGAAATATCTCATGTTCCAACTTATCAGGGTATAATAGTACTCAAAGAGCAGTTTATCAGGGTGTTCATGTTCTTCATTGTGAAATAATGAGTACCTCAGGTGTAGAGGAAACAGGAGAAGATTTCCATGTAAGTGATCAAGAGATATATGAGGAATTAATTAAACTTGTCTTAAGGGAATATTCCAAGTACTTATTATTAATATTATTATTATTCAGGCCTCCATAGAGTCAAAAGACTCATCGTGGGGGGTCCTTCTTAGAAAACACAAAGTCTATCATACCACCCCTTGAACTCATTGACCATTCTTGCTCTGTAGTACTGAGCCCTGTGGAACACCGCTTGTAACCTTCTGCTTCCTTGGTATTGCCCCACCATACACAACTCTCTGATACCTATCAGACAGCCAATCCTGATTCCAGTTGACTAACCGGACATTTAAACCCATGTGCTGCAACTTAAATATCAGCTTATCATGTGGCACCCTGTCAAACGCCCTTGCAAAATAAAAATGAAAAAATGGCAGTATATGCCTTTCCCTCATCAACTGCTCTTGTCACTTTATTATAAAAGGCAGTCATGTTACTATAGAAAGAGCACCCCTTAACAAATCCATATTCATTCTTACAGATAACATTACCCTCATCTGTCCAATGCAGTATATAGTCCCTCATTAATTTCTGATGACACACAAAAACTGGCCTTTAATTAGACACTTCCAGTTTGCTACCGCCCTTGTGCAGCATCACTATCTTACCTTCCTTCCATTCCTTGGATACCTTTCCCGCAGCCAGACTTTTATTGAAGAGCCAGGTCAACAGAGCTGTCAGTTCTTTAGCACATTCTCTCAAAATTCATGGTGAAATACCATCCAGTTCCACAGCTTTACAGATATCCAGACTCAGTATTTGGAACACACTCTCCTCTTGCACCTCTAAACCCTGAAACCTGCCCTATCCCTCTAGTATTAAAACCTTCTTTTCAAGGATGAAATACTCCACTATGTCCTCTGCATCAGTCACTCTATTCCCATTTTTATCCCACTAAGACTGACTTAGTGTCAGTCTCTTCTCATATTCCAGTTTTGCCTTCCTCACCATACTTTTTTTCTTTTTTTTTTTTTATGTTAGGTCCATATACTGGAGGTTGGTTGGTCAACCTATAGTACATTAGTACCGTATATGGGTGATAGGTTGTGAAAGGAGAAACTTGTTAACATTTGATTTGAATGCCTGTATATTGTATTCCTTGGGAAATACGTCAGGGGGAAGCCTGTTCCACAGTACTGCAGTAGCTGGGATGAATGAGGAGGAGAAGAAACTTGTTCTGTGGGTTTCGAGATGTACTGTAAAAGGATGTTGGGCGGCAGCTGTACGTGTTCCAATGGGCTTGGTACAGGGTGGGGGAATTATTGATGCTGTTTCAAATGAACCTTTCCCGTGAAAGTATTTATAGAATATACAGATTGCAGAGACCAAGCATCTATGTGACAATGGGGGGAGCGATTTAGTGAGGGATGGGTCATTTATTAGTCTAATTGCTCTCCTCTGTATTGAATCAAGCATTTTGAGGTAGCTTCTTGGAGCCCCACTCCAGATGTGAGAGCAGTATTCGAGAGCTGGGCAGATTTGTGACTTGTATAGTGTTGACAGCTGTATAGAGGTGAAGTAGCGTCTTGAGCAAAAGAGAAAACCTAGTTTTTTGGAAGCTGAGATGCAGTGGTTGTGATGTGTTATGCTAGGAGAGGGTTGATGTCAAGGTAATTCCGAGAAGAGAAATTTTGTCTTGTCTGTGAATTTGAGTGTTATCGAAAACAATGCTGGGGGAAAATGGTTATTTTTGTGAGAAATAAGACAGAACTGGGTTTTACTAGCGTTGAAGTTGACAAGGTTGTCTAAGCCCCATAGGAGGATGGCTTGGAGTATAATAAAATTAGTTTAATCCTTTATCCAAGTGTGAGCAAACAAAGTTTGTGCCTGAAAGTATCTTCAGGACTGGGGTAAGGTGGTACAACACCAGGGCAACTCGTTGCAAAAGGTGGAGCAAGCTACCGACAGTCCTATCTCAGTATCTCCAATAATAATGCAAAACACATCTCCTTATGGATATGTCTAATGTTATGCATTAAGGGAAGGGCCACTACCCAGACTAGTTTCGACCTTTATTGAGGTCTCTTCAGTGGGAGCCAGGCCTAAAAAATAAACTTTCAACGATGGCTTGGAGGTCGGAATTAAGGGCAGTGGTGGTTGATGTTCTGTGTGGGTTGAAGTGAGTTGTGTAGGGTAGGGTTTGTCGAATGAAAGGGAGGAATGTAGTGTGCTGTCATCTGCAAAACTGTGTATTGGGTTATAGGTCAACTGAAGTAGGTTGTTGATATATAGAAGGAAGAGGGTCAGTGAGAGAACTGAGCCTTGAGGGACCCCGGCATTAGTTGGATGGTGAGAGGATAGGGAGCCGCGTCTACCATCACACATAGTGTGCATCCAGACAGGAAGCTGGCAATTCATCTGCAGAAGTCCTGAGGCAGTCCAAATGATGGGAGTTTGCTTAGTAAGCCTTTGTGCTAGACTCGGTCAAAGGCTTTGGAGATATCAAGTGCAACTACTTGGGATTCGCTGAATTTCTCCATAGCGCTTGTCCAGTGATGGGTGATGTATGAGAGTAGATCTCCTGTTGAACGGCTTTGGCGGAATCCATACTGGTGGTCGCTTAATAGCTGGGTACCTTCAAGGTAGATTAGGATTTAAGAGTTGATGATTTTCTCCATTACTTTAGATAGGACTGAGGTAAGTGAAATAGGGCGGTAGTTAGATGGCAGTGATTTGTCACCCTTTTTAGGTATGAGTTGAATATAGGCCAGTTTCCAGGTTTTGGGATATATACCAGTGGAAGAGAGTGTGTACAGGTGACATAGGATAGGAGTTAGTTCAGAGACACAGACGTTCAGAATAATTAGAGGAATTCCGTCTAGGCCAGGAGACTTTTCTAATTTAGACAGCAGGTTTGTGATGTCTTTTTGGCAAAAGGATATAGGGGCATTGCATGTTGGGCAGTTGGATTGACTGGAGGGCATTTGCCATTGTCAGTTATGTCTGCATTGGAGGCAAAGTGTGATGCCAGGAGATTAGCTTTTTCTATGGGTGATGTTGTAAATCAGCCATCTGGGTATGATAGAGGTGGGAATAGTGTAGGGCAAAAGTTATGGCCAATTGCATTGGCAAGGAACCAAAAGGCACGGCTTCTGTTTGGACAGGCTGCAAGCCTCCTGCTTTTTGCCCGTTCAGAATCTGTTTTGGAAGTATTGATAGTTTTCTTGCATTTGTTTCAGGCTTCAGTGTAGGCATTGAATGAGGATGGGGTTATTGATTTGAGCCAGTTGTGGTATGCCTGATTTTTCATTTGTGCTTGGCACATTTTTTGGAGAACCAGGGTTTAGTTAGGGGATGGTGGGTCTGAGTAGTGTGGGGAATATAAGCTTTCATGCCAGCGAGGATCACTTTGGTAATGCGATCGGTGCATATGTCTGGACTGGAAGACCGGAAACAATAGTCTAACCATGAGAATGAAGCATGATAGTCTCAGAGACTGTCCCATTTGGCACTATTATAATGCCAAACTACTCTTAAGTTTTAAAAAAGGTATACCGTGAGTAGACATATCGATATAAAATTAATAACGGAAAAAACTCACCTACAAAGATAATTTAATAGTATAATTTTCGCCTGTGTGTCACAGGCATCTTCAGTACATTAAGCTCAAATTAAACAATAACTGACAATTCCAAAAAGCGCCACCTAAGTAGCTGGTGTAAGATAACTAAAAAGGTCAATAACTTTCCTAAAAATAAAAAAAATAAATAAAAATAAAAAATAAATAATAAAAAAAAATTAATACAATAAAAAGTTAGGAAAGATTAGCTGATTTGTAAAGTACTATCTTCAATAAAGAGGATAGACGTAAGCTGTCGGATCTGTTTAAGTTAGGAGAATGAAGTAGAGTTTCACATGTTTCTTTATAAAGGCGTTCCATGAGAAACTAACTTTTGTGAAGAACTCTTGTCTTTCTTCAATGAACTCTGTGTCTAGTGAAGATGGCATGTTCTGCAAGTCCAGACTTTTCAGGTTTAAAGTATTCAATACTGTAATATTATGTACTGAAGATGCCTGTGACACACAGGCGAAAATTATACTATTAAATTATCTTTGTACGTGAGTTTTTTTCGTTATTAATTTTGTATCAAACTACTCTTGTGTGGGAGTAACTGTGTAGGCGTTGTTGCATGGGGGAGGAGATAAGCACTAAGTTGCGGTCAGAATTACCCAGGGGGACCTACTACATTCACTGCATATTTGGAGAGGTCATTAGTAAGGAAGAGATCTAGGGTATTTGGGGAGTGGTTTGGGTTATCTGGTATTCTGGTCGGTTTTTGAACAATTTGCATGAGGTCATTAGTGACTGCAAATGTTTCAGCATCTCTGCCTGCAGGATCTGTATGACTGGAAGAGGAAAGCCAGTTGGTGTTATGGACATTGAAATCACCCAGGAGGACGATTTTGTTGTTTGGGGAGTAGGACTGGCGACAATCAACTTTTAAGGAGAGGAAATGAAAGATCTCTGAGTGATTGGTGGTGTTAGGAGAGCGATAGAGAAAGCAGATGAATTTGACTGAGTGGAGGAGGGATATCTTCAGCCAAAGAAGGTCGAAGTCGGGCGATTCCAAGCTAGTTGTTCTTTGGCAGGGTATGTCAGAGCGGATATACGCAGACCCCCACTCTTCGGTCGAAAGGAGTTAAATAGTGTATAGTTAGGAAGGTTGAAATGAATAGTGCTGGGGGGAGGTGACATTTGTGTTTCGGTTAAAAAGAGTAGATGGGGGTTTGATGGACTGCAGGTGGTAGTGGATGCTGTTGAGGTTAGAGTTGATGAAGTGGATATGCAAGGTTCTGTAAGGCATGGATTTGACCCCAAGGGTTCTGCATGTTTCCTATGCAGTGCCTGCATGCTGGTGTTCTTGGTGGCTACTGGCGTCACTGGGTTTTTGTACTAGTTTGGATAGTTGGTAGTCTATTACCCAACTGTTGTCTCCATTTTGGTGTTTTTCTTCTAGTTGTTTTCAGAGTTGGTGTCTTTGTTCTCTCTGGGCAAAGGTTAAATCAGGTCAAGCACGTATGAGTGACTGGAGCAAGTGTCCTTTAGCTTGTTGTTTATCGTGGTTATAAGTTTGGTTGTGTTTATTGGTGAGTCACAGGTCACTTTCACGAGACGTGAATAGTTTGTTCCGTCCTTCAGAGATTTACCGTTTTCTGTCAGAAAGTTAAGGATAAGTTAAGTTAAGGATGACTATTCTTGTTGAGAGGCTTATACGCTGGTTAAACATGATAACTAATATTTAAGGGATTGACAGCGTATTTGGGAACTTACTACTAAGACACGTGCACACAAGTACTAATAACAGCAAATGAGACTGAAGCTAGTGTTTTCCTAAAGTCCTGATGATGCCCCCTGGCGGGCTATATTGGTAGTTCTTGGCCTTTGGGCTGAAGTTCTTCTGATAAACGTTTCCCAAATTTGGAGCAGTCTCATGCATCCAAATTTGTTGAGGTTTGGCATGTTCCTAAGGGCCGAGGCTGATTCCATGAATAGTCTTTCATACTTGAACTTGCTGCGGTATATTACTGTGGCTTTCTTCCATCTTATTCTGTGGCGAGTATCCAGAGCGTGGTCTGCAAGCCCAAAGTGGCTGTACTGGTGAAATCGGATGTAATCCTTGTGTTCTGAGATTCTGATATTTGCTGTCCTGCCTGTTTGGCCAAAGTAGGACAGTTTACAGCTGCAAGGGACCTGGTATACACCAGGTAGGTCTAGGGGGAGTGGTTGGTCTTTGGTGGAGCGGATAAGGGATGCCAGTTTTCTATGTGGTCTGTAACAAGTGGTCAAGTCATGTTTTTTTAGGATTTTATTGATTTTTTCCGAGGTGCCTCGGATGTAGGGAATGGTGATGGATTTAGAGTAATCTTTATTGTGAAGGGGAGGGGGTGGTGGGTTGTGGATAACTGGGTTAAGTATTTTTTGGAGGGAGTAGCCGTTGGCTGAGAAAGTGTCACGGATGTGATTTAGTTCAGTGGTTAGGGCTTGATCATTAGAACAGATTATTTTTGCCCTGTTGAATAATGTTTTAATAACTCCATATTGTTGTGAGGGGGGGGGGGATTGTTGGTGAATGTATCTGCCTGTATGGGTGGGTTTTCTATAAACTGAGAAAACCAAGGTTCCATCAGGTTGGCGGGTGACTAGTGTGTCTAGGAAGGGGAGGTTATTGTTTTCCTCTTTTTCCAGGGTGAATTTGATTCTAGGGTGTTGGTTGTTTAAGTGTGTTAAGGAGAGGAGTGAATCCGGGCCATGTGGCCAAATAGCAAAGACATCATCAATGTAGCGAAGTAGGTTTTTGTGGGGCTGAGTTTAAGGCTTTCTCTTCAAACGTCTCCATGAAGAAGTTGGCCAAGGGTGGGGAAAGTGGTGAACCCATGGCTGTCCCCTCTATCTGTTTGTAGAATTTTTCCTGCCAAACGAAATAGCCTGAGTTCATTGTAAACTGAAATAGGGCTGAGATATCGGGAGGAAATTTAGTTTGGATTAGCTCTAAGGTTTCTTTTAATGGGACATTCGTGAATAGGGAGGAGACATCAAAACTGACCATTATGTCATTATGTTGGAGTGTAAGGTTTTCTATACTGGCTTTGAAGTGGGCTGAGTTTTTTATGTGTGATGGTGTATTGCCAGTATAGTGTGAGAGTGCTTTGGCTAAATGCTTGGCTAGTTTGTAAGTGGGGGAATCAATGCCATCCACTATGGGACGTAATGGCACATTTTCTTTGTGTATTTTTGGGAGCCCATATATGCGGGGGGGGTCTAGAGTTATAGGGTTTCAGTCTGTTGGTAATCTCCACAGGCCAAGAAGTAACCTTCTTAAGGAGCCTATGGAGTTTTCTAATTTGAGAGTTGGTGGGATTGTAATCAATGGGGAGGTAAGTGGAACGATCTAATAATAAAGCCTTGATCTTACCTGTGTAGTCTTTAAGATTGAGTACCACAGTGGCGTTCCCCTTATCCGCTTTGGTGATCACTATTTTTTTGTTTCTCTTCAATTCTTGTAGTGCCTTGTATTCACTAATGGATATGTTGGATTTTGGAGGTTTTGCTTTATTCAGAACATAGGCTACATCCAATCTAATATCGTTGGCGAATCCCGCGTTCAATTTGGATCATTAATTCCTCGGCCGGTAATTTCTTAGGAGCAATGGCGAAGTTGTGACCACGTGACAGAGCGTGGAGTGCTTCTGGCTTTAAGGTAGCTGATGAAAGGTTAACAACAGTGTTGGTTTGTAGTTTAGGTTTGGACGCCGAGTTTTTTATTAATTTATCAAACTTGTTGATATGTCGGCTCCGTACTCGTTCAAATTCTTTTTTAGCTGCCGTACACGAGACGTCATGTAGGATCGACCAAAGCTCGTGATTCAGCGTAAGTGAAAGCTCATTTTCTAGCGTTGAAATAGCTCTGTTTATGTCGGCTAGGGAACCACGTGTAGCGGTAATTTGCTACACGGTGGTGGGTTGTGGTTATCCACAACCCACCACCCCCTCCCCTTCACAATAAAGATTACTCTAAATCCATCACCATTCCCTACATCCGAGGCACCTTGGAAAAAATCAATAAAATCCTAAAAAAACATGACTTGACCACTTGTTACAGACCACATAGAAAACTGGCATCCCTTATCCGCTCCACCAAAGACCAACCACTCCCCCCTAGACCTACCTGGTGTATACCAGGTCCCTTGCAGCTGTAAACTGTCCTACTTTGGCCAAACAGGCAGGACAGCAAATATCAGAATCTCAGAACACAAGGATTACATCCGATTTCACCAGTACAGCCATTCTGGGCTTGCAGACCACGCTCTGGATACTCGCCACAGAATAAGATGGAAGAAAGCCACAGTAATACACCGCAGCAAGTTCAAGTATGAAAGACTATTCATGGAATCAGCCTCGGCCCTTAGGAACATGCCAAACCTCAACAAATTTGGATGCATGAGACTGCCCCAAATTTGGGAAACGTTTATCAGAAGAACTTCAGCCCAAAGGCCAAGAACTACCAATATAGCCCGCCAGGGGGCACCATCAGGACTTTAGGAAAACGCTAGCTTCCTAGCTTTAGTCTCATTTGCTGTTATTAGTACTTGTGTGCACGTGTCTTAGTAGTAAGTTCCCAAGAAGATGGCAATGTGACGTTCGCCGAAATATCGGAAAGTATAAATTAAAGTTTATTTAATCTATATTTCTAGTATACGCTGTCAATCCCTTAAATATTAGTTATTAAGGATGACTAGTTTCCTATTTTCGGCCTCGAGTGACTCATGTACCGATGATGTGATTAGTTCACGAAGTTCGTTAGCAGGCACAGGCGCACTTGCGGTCAGGCGCTGACGTTGAGCGTCTCGAGCTTAGTTTCCAACTTTCCAATTTTTGAAAGAGAAGGTATCGATCACGATATTAAGCTTCTGCTCGAGGTTTGTGACTCTTTTGCCTAGGTTTAGTATCTGTTTTATGGAAGGGAGGCACGTTGTACAGAAGTGAAGCTGGTTTAGATCGGTGAAAAGCTTGTGTGCCGATTCATTTATTTTCGTGCAAGAAATATGTATCCAGTTGCAGCAGAAATCGCACAATATACCTATTTTCCCTTCTTTGACTTCTGTTTCACAGCTGCGTCACTTCTTAATGTCATTTGGTTTGTTGTTGATCGGCGATGCTATGCTGACAGGACTCGAGGTGGTCTTCCGTTGTTGGCTTTTGTTGCTGCCATCTTTATTTCAGACGGTAGGCATAGCGCTTTCATGTGGCAGTTTTTTAGTTGTAAAACATAGCAGATTTAATGGACTATGGGTACTTATGAGTTGTACTGTAGTAGTCAGCTGCTTAGTACCTTCTGTTACTTTACCGTTTGTTGCTTATTTTGTACAAAAAACACTTGCAGTTACGATAAAATGCGGGAACACAATTTTAACGTTGATTATTCGCTGGCGCCACGAATGTGCCTTGACTAGTCACTCTCCTGGTATGCATCTTATATTCTTCGTGTATCTGCCCTCCATCCCTCTCCTTATATCTCTACCATAATTCTATTTCTACTGCAGTTCCTGTTTTATATTGTTTGTCATCCACTTTATTTCACCAAATTGTGTCTGCTTCTTCACTCATGGAATACAGCTTACTATTGCTGCTAACAAATAGTCCTTCACAATTTCCCAAGCACTAATGATATCCTGGCCTTCCCATTCTGCCCTCCATGAAACTTCCCGAAGTTGATATCTAAGACTATTAAAATCGCCTGCCTTTTAATTCCACATACGTTCCTGTCTCTTTGATACTTGTGCATGTCTATTCATCTTCCAAGTCAAAACCACATGGTCACTCTCTCCAGCTGAGGGGAGAGATGTCATCTCACTTATTATCAGCTCTTCTGAATGAATCTTTGACCAAATCCAAAACTATCAAACCTCTTGTTCCCTCTATTACATGTTGCCTAAGACATTTGTCCCTCAAGAATTCGAAAAATTCTATCTCCTTATTACTACATGCATTTTCCCAGCTTATACTGCTGTAGTTAAAATCTCCCATAACAATCATTCTTCCTTCACTTGCCAAACTCAACTGCCTAAATATCTCCTGCTCCCCACCCTCTGTGCTCCTTTGTTTGTAGCATCACCCCATTAAACCTGTCTTGCCCACTTCTACCTCACACCATATGCTTTCAAAACCATTAGTGTCACTGCCTTCCAAAGCCTCCACTCTTAGAGGACATAAGTCATCACTATAAGCAGCACTCCACCACCACATTTTCCTTTTCTATCCTGCCGATAAATGCTCTACCCTGCTACTTCAATTTCTGTTATTATATGATCTTCCATCAACCACATCTCAGAGATCCCAATAATCTTTGGCCAGGCTGATGCTGTCAGCATCACCAATTCATCTCCTTTATTTAGGATACTCCATGCATTAGTATGAAGCATAAAATTGTCACTGCTTCTATACCTATCATTATCCCCTCTCATCCCCACTGGACTCAGTGTTACCTGATGTCATCTCCCCAGGTGCCCATTCCCACAAGAGGCTTCCCCTGCTACCATCCACCCTGGGAATTCTAGTTTCCCTGCATTGACACTCTGACTCATTCAGAAAACAGCAATCTCCTCCAGATGCCTTTGTCCTTCCTCATTCAAATGCAAGCAGTCTCTAGCATACAGGTCTCTTCTGTCCTCAAATGCTCTCGAAGTATCCACATATTCCAATCCTCTCTTTTGATACATTCTGGCTCTTATGCTATTCATTATTACTGCTCTTCTGTTTAGCTTGTCACTATCATACTTGGGCAACAGACACATAATCTTTCCTCTCTGCATTTTCCTTTGCACAACCTCAAGCAAGAATCTCAGATCTCTCGCTGCCCAATTTACATTGCCTCTCAAGTCATTTTATCCATCCTTTTACTCTTCTTAATTGCCATAGCCACATTTTCTATCGTCCCTCCAGGAAAATACACCTCTGGCATCCTATCTTGCACACCAGAGATCATCGAGTCTCCATACATCACACCTCTTACCACTCTGTTCCTTGATTGCTCACCTGCATCCCCCTCTCTCTCTCTCTCTTTCCCCTCTAACCCTTTCTCTCTGTGTTCCCCTACTTACCTGCTGTCCTGGCATCACTCTTTCCCTGGTTCCTGCACTCCCTTACATTCTTCTCATTTTCTCTCTCTGCCTGTTTCCATTCTCCCCTCTTCTATCATTCCCATAACTCTCTCTCCTACTGTTTCTGTTCTCTCCTCTTCTATCATTCTCAAAACTCTCTCTCACTCCTACTCTGCATTCATCTCTTCCATTCTCCTAATCTCATCTTTCATACTGCTCATCTCATTCACAAGACATTTCACCTCCTCTTTCAGCTCATCTATCACTCTCTGCAAGTTAGTCACTCTTACTCGCCATTCATTCTCCCAATCGAGACCATCTCCCAAAACTTCACAGTCATTCAAGTCTTCCACACTCCTTACTCTTATTTTCTCATTCATATTTCGCTCATTATTCTCTCCTATCACGCTGCTCGTCTGACGACATTCATTTCCTGTCCCTGATGTAACTAGGTCGGTTATCAAAATATCTAATTCACTTAATTCCTCCCATTGCCTACATTTTGTGCATATACACACTCCCCTTCTCTTACCTGTCACATATCCAACTCCCAGGATGTATGTATCTTGCAAGCACTGCATGCAAGATACACACAAAGTCCTTTATTATGTTATGTGTAATAGAGTCCTTAAATGGCAGAGGACTTTGTGACATGTCATTTGTAATTGCAGCTGCAGCCACCATCATTCCTTACTGCCGAGGAACAACTAAACTAAATGCTAAATATATATAAACACTGTATGTTATATATATATACAGTGCCGCATCCAGGTAGGTGGCCAAGGGGCCCTGGCCCCCAAAAGAAAAAGGAAATAAACACTAGAAAATGTTCCAAAAATCTATTTCTATACTACTTATGAATTAACGGCCGTATAAGGTGGGAATACCCTATACCTCTGGAATCCTGGCTGCTGTGAACGCAAGGCGAACGAAGTAGTGCTCTTGCAGACCGAGCACTACTTCGTTTGCCTGAGCCTGGCCAGAGGAGATTACGGGTATCATGTATTGGCATTCACTGCAGATGCTCAGTTATAGGTCGTATACAATATGGTGTGCATTCTCAAATCATCTACTCAACTCGGCTCCTGAAGATTAAATCATGAGTGCTCATCCCCCTCCAAGATTAAATCTTGAGTGCTCGGCCCTCTATATATTTATATATATATATATAGATATATCTGAAGTTAGATAATCTTTGAAAAGTTTGTTTTAAAAAATATTAGCATTTTTGTGATATCAAAAGATATTATGATACACACAGCTTTAAGTAAATTATATGGTAAATTATTTTTCAGTTCAATGCAAAGTGATAAATCATATAAAAGCAAGGAATGTGATTTCAATAGAGAAATGGAAATTATGACCAATAAACAAGCTGAAACTGAAATGAAACGAAATCTCTTGGAGAAAGCAGTTAAACAAAAAAATATGCATATTCAGGAACATGCTATACAGCAGGTAAAGATAAATTTAGAACGTACATTATTGGTATTGATTAAATATCAATCTCCAAGTAAGTTAATTCTCATTTATCAACTGTGTTTGTAAAGGAATGTAATAATCCATTTCTTCTGCTGTAGAAGAAATGAATTATTTTATTTCTAATTAGACTAATTAGAAATAAATAATGAAGATAACACAATAACCACAATAATAAACTTTAATGAAAAACACAAATATTTCATACTGAAAGTAACAGTGCATCAACAGTGTGAGTAAACAACAAGAAAATTCATAAAACAGAAATACAAGGTAAATACAACAATCAGTTTACCAATTTAAAACAGTTCTGCATGCTAGAGAAATAATATTAAAAAACATTTTTGATGTTTATGTAAAATGAAAATCTCTCAAACTTTTGGGAGAGAGAGAGAGAATCATTCTAATTCAGGATAGGCCTATGTACAAGGACTTCGCAACCTTCTTTGAAGAGGCATATTTAAAAGACTTCTATAGAGAAGACGAACTTCATTCCACAGGATAATGTGTTTAGTATCAATACTAATTTAAAAGTAGGTTTCAAGTATTCAGTGTAGTAATAATGTTCATTAATTTTTTTGCCACAGAATGGCCTGTCTGTGCAAACTATGTCAAAGTACATTCACAAGGGATCTGTTAAATACCAACTAAAGAGAGAGGTGACAGTTTGCCTTATTGGATGATAACAGATGAGAAATTTCATTGATACGAAAATATGTGGGTTTAAAGTGAAACATCTTCAAAATTCTACCAATATGTTCCGAGATGCCAGAAATATAAGGGATTGGAATGCTGCAGTCTAGCAAAGAATCCTTAGGCAGAATGTAGGAGTCAATTAGCTGTTAGATTTCATGAGTTGTTAACTATGTAATCATTTAATTCCATGAAAGTTGTTATAGTGAGAAGTTCTTGTTGTAAGACTGAGGGAGAAGAACAGACATTACGTGCTCTAATAATTAATGTCTTAGCAACATGAATTTGCTGGGGGGGCATGATGAGCAGACTTTTGATATACACATAGGCTGTTCAATAAGTAATAAGACTAATTTTACTGTGGCGAAACCACTCATCACAATATTAATTTCTGTGGAATAAAGAAATGTTGCTGTCTGTATTAACAAAATGGGCTGATGTGCCAGAGTGTCACATGACTAAACGCAAGTGCTCATCGGCGCGCCTATGAGGCGCGACCAGTCTTTGAAATGGAAGCGTCCTTGGAACAGCGTTATGTGATTAAATTTTGTGTGTGTTTGCAAAATTCGGCATCGGACACTTTTAACATGATACGTGAAGCTTTCCACTATGAAGCAATGTCGAGGGCAAGTGTTTTTCGCTGGCATAAAACTTTTAAGGAAGGAAGGCAAAACGTGGAAGCTCTTGAATGTGAGGGAAGACCTTCAACGTCCATCACAGAGACAATGATCAACACAGCAGCGATTATCATCAAGCACGTCAAAAGGAAGCGTCCATTGCTGGAGAATGGCTTCTTATTGCACCACGATAATGCAAGGCCACATATTGCTGGCTGTGTAGTGGACATTTTGCAGATGAACAACACAGATATCCTACCACACCCTCCATACAGTCCTGATCTTGCATCGTGCAATTTCTGGCTGTTTCCTCAGCTCAAGAAACCATTAAGAGGCCGCCATTTCAAAAGCAACAAAGCATGTGTAAAAGCTGCAGAGGCGGTTTTGAAAGAACTCTCAAAAAACAGACTCTCACATGTGTTTAAGAAGTGAATGCAACGTTGGGACAAATGCATCATGTCTCACAGTAGTTACTTCAAAAAAGACCATGTAAATGATGACGATTAAAGGTAATCTGTTTTCTGTGTAAATATAGTCTTATTACTTATTGAACAGCCTACATATATATCTGCCAATAAAGGCAGGTTTTTGATAAACACCTATTTAACAAAGTACTGGAGGCTGTATGAGTAAGAAAGATATTCAAGAATAGTAAACTACCAGAATTTTCTTTTTCCATGATGAAAACACATGATCTGATGAAAAAACTATTGATCTGATGTATTCAGTGGTGAAGATATTTTCAGGTGCAAACTTGGGTTGCTCCCACTTGGATAAAGGATTAAACTAAATTTATTAAAGTATCATCCAAATGGTTTAAGAAAATACTTCACCCAAGGGATAGACATGGCTATCTCCTCAATCTGTTTGCAGATCTTGTTTTTCTAGCTGAAACAACCTGATTGTATCCTATAACAAATTCAAAAATATTTACACTAGGAGGGAAATCATCATGTAGGAAACTAATGGCATCAGATAATGGAATGTTGGTAACGTTTTCATCTAGCACTGTCATAATTATTGCTGAACTGGTTGACCGAGTGGTTAGCATATCTGCTCTCCAGCCAAAAAGGCTGTGTATTCCAATCCTGCCATGGGCAAGGATGTTTGTGATTGTGAAAATGGTGGTGGTGGTGGACAGTAGATGTCGTTAGTGTATTATGATGCTTTTGCTGTAGTTGGTGGGTTGAGACGGTGAGTTGTAGAGTAGATGCCCTCCCTCCATGAGTCTTTGGACTCCTTGGAGATGTCACGTAATAGTAATAATAATTATTATTATCCTGTTTGATAGTGATAATGGTATCAGACAATGGAATATTGGTAATAAATTTGATATGAAAATCAGCAATAAAAAGACAAAGACAATGAAAATAGACAGAAATATTGAAAACTATCAACTGTATCCTGAATGGTGAACTTATAGAACAAGTAAAACATTTCAGCTATTTAGGCATAATTTTTAGTTAAAATGGCAAATTAAATTTCACTTGCATGAATAAATTTATACGAATAAGAAAGAAATTAGTCAAAACACTAAATTAGCTATATTATTATTATTATTATTATTAGTTTACACCATCTCCATGGAGTCTGGAGACTCATTGTGGGAGACCAAAATCAACCATCATACACACAAATCCTATCTTATCTCTTCTTGAATCATTCACCATCAGGAAACACAACCAATTCTGGCTATCCATTCCACTTACTCACCACTTTTTGCATCTGTTCCACATATCCCAACTAATCATACTCTTACACAACTTCCACAGATAGCCCCTAGATCTCTGACCTATTTGTCATATATTGAAAATTTTCACTTGCATCAATTTTATAAAACCCTTTGATATATTAAAGATTTCTACCATGTCCCCTCTCCACCTATCAACCAAACTTTGTAACCCATAAACCTTTAACCTATCCTCATAGGGAGCATTCCAGACTGAATAAAATGTCACCATCTCAGTCACTCATCTCTGAATCTACTCAACTCCTCCTGGTCTCCCTCATGAAACCCAGGTGACCGATTCTGTACACAGTAGACAAGATATGGCTGAATTCATGACCTTATAAAGAGGGATAATAACTTCCATATATTTACTTGTTAACATGTTTGTCAACATCCAAGTTATTCATTGAGCTATTTTACCAACTTTTGCAATATGCCCTCTGAACTCCAGCCCTTTGTCTGCTATTATCCCCACGTCCTGAGCCTTATCAATTTCCTGCAATAGAATACTATCAATAGATACACCACATGCACCCTTTTCAACCAGAAGTGCATAATCTTACGTGTTGCAACATTAAATTGACAATCCATTCTTTGCCCGCAATGCCTATTTATTTATATCATTCTACAAGATATCTGAATCACCTTTATCAACTATTGCTCTCCCCATTTTTGCATCATCGGCAGACAACTGAATATCCCCTCTTAAATTATTCCCTATGTCATTGATATACAAATTAAAGATTATCCCTAGTACCAAACCCTGAAGTACTCCACTAGTCATCATTCTCCTAGATTCCACTCCACCATATACCATTTTTTGTTGTCTGTCCATCAGCCATCCCTCCTATCCATGCTACCTGTCTCATATCCATTCCCATTTGCTCCAGTTTTTGTAATAGTTTTCCATGCAGTATGTATTTCGTCAAATGCCTTGGCAAGGTTGAGCAGTAGTGTAGCCATTACCTTTATCCAGTTCTGCTGTCACCTTATTATAAAATGTAACTAAGTTACTAAGAAGACAGGTCTTCTCCTTTACAAAGCCATGCTTCCCACTTAGAGTATCATATCCCTATCCACCCACTGTTGTATTCCACTCCTGATATATTAATTGGCCTGTAATTTGATATCTCTGTCTTGGAGCCACCTTTATGCAATGATACTTATGTAATTTTAACCTCTTTCCTCTCCCTTGAACCCTACCAGAGCTGAGACTTAGATTGAATAACTTCGTCAGGGGCAATGCCAATTCACTTACACATTCATACAGTACATGGGCTGATATGCCATCCAGTCCCACTGCTGTATTCACATTCATATTTTTAAATATGCTTAATACCTCTCCTGTTCATCTACTACAATGTTGATATGCATCTCTAACATCAGCAAATGTAAAATCACCACCTGGATGATACACCTGTACAAAAATCACTTGGCAACTAAACTTTTCCTTTTGTTCAGTCACCTTCCTACCGTGAACACTTTAAATTAATTTACCATAGCTTTTTTTCCTCTTACTTGCTACATAACAAAAAAACTCTTTTGGATTTACTTTGACCTGTTTGGCTAATTCTTACCACCCTTTTTGCTTGCACTTTGTATTTACAGCTCATAAGTATGCTCATCACTTTTTCTTTTATATTTCCTCCAGAATGTTTTCTTTTTTTGAGGCTCCTGTTTTATATCTCCAACCAGTATCAGACTTGGGTATGCAGTCTGATACTGCTACTCTCAAGCAATCTCTGACCATTTACCATGCACTACTGACATGCCTTCCTTGTAGCTTCTCAAGCCATGGCACTGTTCCAAGATTACTCCTGAGTCTCTCATAATCACCAGCCTTATATATAGCTGAACATAAATCCCCCCTTCTTGACAGAAAAACCCTACATGTTTGGCAACTTCCCACAGCAAGACTGCATGGTCACTCTCCCAAACTGGAGGCAGAGTGTCTTCTGCCTTGGTTATGAATAGATCTTCTGATGCTGTTATCAGATCCAACACTCTCAAACCCCTTGTCTCCCCCCATAACATGTTTCATGTAATTATCCCTTAGCAACTGTATAAATCGTACTTCCATCTTGCCATGCACCCTTTCCTCCCTCCAATTGTTGTCTCCATGGTTAAACTCTTTCATAATAATTGTTTGCCCTACACTCATTGTATAAGCCAATAATCTGCCAATACATGGCATCTGTGTCTTCCTGTGGACCCACTGGTCTATAGCAGCACCCATCAACATAATTTATCCTATTTGCCCTATCTCACACCAGACAGCCTCAAAGGAACCATCTCTCAAACCTAAAATCCTCTTTAACTTCTAATTTTGTTGGTTGTAATTCTGCAGCTATACCCCACCTGTCCTGTTCCTTGAATCCTCCCTGAAAATACAATATCCTTTACACTCTATCCCTGTAATAACTATATTGCTTCAGTCAACCATGTCTCACTGATGCCTATAATTTTTGGCTAAGTCGAGCTTACCACTGTCAAAAACTCCTCACCCTTATTCCTGCTACTTGCATTTGTGTACATACATTTCAACATCCCTTTGTACTTATAGTTATTATTATTATTATTATTATTCAGGCCTCCAAGGAGTCAAAAGACTCATCGAGGGAGGTCCTTCCTAAGACATAAAGTCTCTCAAGACTCATCGAGGGGAGGTCCCCCCCTGAGAAACACAAAGTCTATCATACCACTCTTTAAACTCACTGACCGTTCTCGCTCCCACCACTCCATCAGGCAATGCATTCCACGGCTCAACCACCCATGTGTAATGTCATGACCAACCCATTCAAATCAGAGACCTATGAAATCCTATTTGGCATTGCATAATCATTATTATACACATGCTCATTTATCACGGGGGTGGATAGACACATGCTTGATTTCATTCTCCATAATATCTCTAATTTTCCTTGTTTTGCACTACCACACTCTCACTAAACAACCCTTTCTCCAGACATCTAACTCCATAACCATTTAAATGTAGTCCGTTGGGTATATATAAGTCCTTTCATCCATGAAATTCACTCCGTACATCACTAAACTGCACGCCTTTCCTCCTGCACAATCTTCTGTTGTTGAGCTCATTGAAAAGCTGCTTGATATGACCATGGAACTTTGGCAATCTGTTGAACTTTGATGGAGTAGAGCTTTTATCAAGGTTATTGTCAATTTTTTGCAGAGCAGCAATAGACTCATTGAGCGAGGACACCTGCTCTACAACTCTGTCTCCGCCAACCAACTGACCGCAACTACACTAACGCCATCTACCGCCCACGACCACCACTAGTGTTTCCAACACAATCACATGCTTCATAGCTCCTACTACTATCTGGTTGAATCATGCCTTTAAAATGTTCCGTCCTTAGTCTGGTGATCATTGTCGTTTACTCTACCTTTACTACGAGTTTCCCCTCTCATAGTAAAGGTTTGCTTACTCTTGGATCCGCTGAAACTTTTATAGTTTCTATATATATATATTCAGTATGAAACTATTGTAGTTTCTCTATTCGTCTTTGAAATAATGTTGGATTCAATATCCACTTAATTTGAATAATTTTGCATCACCGAAGTGAAGCCTTTTGGCTCTCTTTTTTTCAGTAATTCTTGGTGCCTTTTGTGATGTGACACCTTTTTTGGCAACTCATATGGTAAAGTATAAGTTCTGCATCACTTCAACCTGAGTATTTACATCTGGGTCTGGCTCCCACTGACGAGATCTCAACAAAGGGTGCAACCAGTCTGGGTAGTGACCCCCCCCCCCCCCCCCCATAATGTATAACATCATACATGTCCACTGGGAGATGTGTTTTACATTATGGGAAATACTAAGGATAGTGATCAGAGCTTACCTCACCTTTACTACGAGTTGCCCTTGTTATGAAAGGTTTGCTTACGCTTGGATCCGCCAAAACTTTTATAGTTTCTATATATATATTTGGCACAAAATTTGTAGTTTCTCTATTCGGCTTTGAAATAATGTTGGATTCAATATCCACTTAATTTGAATGAGTGTGGTTATTTCTCTATTTTCATTCATTTCGCTGATTTCATTCTTCTTCTTGAGTGTTTGTTTTACCAATCTTATTTTGGCAACAGAATCAGCATCAGTTAGTGATAGTGGGTCTAATTTTTGAGGTAAATGTCTTGCTTCTTTGGCTAGACTGTCTGCTCTTTTATTGCCTTCAATATTTACATGGACTGGTATCCATTGCAGTATACACTTCTTATTTTTGAAATTTAACGTTGTTAGTTGTTCATGAATTTCCTGTGTGAGTTTTGTTTTTCCATTTTTTAATGTTTCAAGTGCAGATTTAGAGTCACTGTAGATGGTTATTCCTTCTGTAATGTTTATTACTGGATTAGAGAGATAGAACTTGAGAGCTGTGTATGGCTGTTAATTCACAAGTGAAGTTTGAAGCTATTTTGCCAGTTGTGGTTTTGATTTGCACTTCCTCTCCTCCAGGTAGAGTTAGAAAAACCCCTGAACCTCCTTGGTTGAGTGCTTCATAAGGTTCTAGGAGATTTAAGTTTATCATTATGTTTTTGGTAAAATAATGGAAAGGAATGGCTCTTTGCTTATTTCAATGGACAGGTGTTCTAAGTCAATCTGTTTTCTAATTTCATGATCGTATTGTAAAGTGGATGATCTCTTTAGTCTAGATTTTCTTGTCCATGCATCGAAAGTCCTGAAGGAGATGTGAGCCTTTTGATGATATTAAGTTTTTTAAGAGCTTTATTAGATATATTTGTAATATGAGTTGTAAATCTCAGTTCAGTATCTAGGGTTAGGCCTAAGTATTTTGGAGACTGTTTTTTTCTATTTTGGTATTATATATTTTGATTCGAGGGTTGAAATTGTCTTATTTTTTCTATCAGTGGAGAAGATGCTCAGTTTTGTTTGTTCTGGATTTATCTGTGATTTAAGTTCCTTTGCCCATCTTTCTAAGCCTTTTATTGAATTATTTAGGACTTTTCCAGATTGTTGAGAATTACTGTTTGTGTGCCAGATTGCTATATCATCTGCATAGCATGCCATTTTTGTGTCATTTGTTGTGTGAGGATGAATATTGTTCATATAGATAAGAAATAGGAGTGGACTTAAGACAGAACCTTGTGGGACTCCAGCCCAAGTTCAATGCATGTTGGAATAAATTCCATTAACTTTCATTTTTCTTCCTTTCATGAAATCTGAAATCCAAATTAATATATTCCCCCTTATACCAGTATTGTATGCAATTTTCATTAATTTTTGTCTCCACATGTGATCGAAGGCAGCTGTGAGATCCAAGAATATTGCTGTTGTCTTCTTTGGTGGTTTTTCTTGAAAGCCATCTATGACTGATTGGCAAAGATAAAATAATTGATCTTCTGTACTGTGTTGAGACCTGTATACAGTTTGGTAAAAGTTGATCTTGTTATTTTCTAAGAGCCAGTTCATAAGTCTAGTATGTATTATTCCTTCAATTTAGTTTGCAGAGAGTGCTAGCCAAAGCTATTGGTTTGTAGCTTTTACAGTCACTAGGATTTTTGTTAGGTTTTAGTAAGGGTATAATGACTGATTTTCCAGATTGATTTTTGTTAGTTTACCTGTATTCCAGGAAGTGTTAAATATCTTCAGAAGACATTTTTTGGCTATTTTTCCCATGTTTTTAATCATGTGTCCAAAGATAAGATTAATTATGGGTGATTTGTCAGGGTCAATTTGACTAATTGATGTTTCTAGTTCTGTCATTGTGAGGTCTTGAGTAAAGATGTTTTCAGAAGGATAGGTTCTGGATTGTATTAGCAGATGTTTTGCAATTTTCCTGCATAATTTTTTACTTTTTGTCTTCTTTGTTGTATTGCAGTTTGCTTACTTTAGAATAATGCTTGGCTAGTCCATTTGTTTGTTTATTGCTGCTGTATTAGTTCCTGAGGAGATTGTGTTCAAAGAGTGATCAGTATCTGGAAGTGTCGTGTTGTGAAAGGGTCCAAAGGAGACTGACTGAGGTAGTTTTTGACCTCTGGAATGTCGAGTATGAGAAATATGAGAAAAGATTGAGAAGATGTAATTTGCAGAGTCTGGTGGACAGGAGGAAGAGGGGAGATATGATAGAGACCTACAAGTTGGTAAGGGGTTGTTATAGGATCGATGTTGGAGAAGTTTTACAGAGAATAGTGGGAGATCAGGGGAGAACCAGAGGTCATCCCTGGAAACTGTATAAAGAGGGTGTGAGTAGGGGAGTGAGAGGCAGGTTTTTTCGTGCAGAGTTGTGAATGATTGGAATGCCTTGCCTGAGAACGTGGTGTCTGCAAAGAGTTTGAATGTGTTTAAAACACGGTATGATGAGCTGTGTGTGTGTGTGTGTGATAAAATTACCTCCCAGATGAGTCTTTGCCTCCATGAGATCTTGGGGTGGTAATAATAATAATAATATTCAATAATCTGATGATATTCCAGTGTTGTGAGTCTTTTCTTGTATCTAGTCTATTGCAGAATTCTTCCCACTTTTTTTGTTTGCAGTTAGAAATTTCATCTTCTATGATTTGAGTTAATTCTGTTAACTTCCTTCTGTTGTCTTCTGTATTGTTTTGTTTTAACTGTTCGTTGCCGGCCTGGCTGGTCGAGTGGTTAGCATATCTGCTCTCCAGCCAAAAGGCTGTGGGTTCGACTCCCTATGTTGGCATGGATGTTTGTCTATGAAAATACTAGTGGTGGTCAGTGGTAAATGGCATTGGTGTAGATGATGAAGGTAGTTGTGGTTGATGGATTGATGGAGAATTGTAGAGTAGGTACCCTCCCTGGAGGTGTTATATGATAATAATAATATTATTATTATCTCTTTCAGTGATCATAGCATTGATATTATGATCATTCCAAAATGGAACCTAATTGTTTTTCTTGAGTCATCTAGAAATTGAATTTTTTGCAGCTCTCTGTATGTCGTGAGTTAATTCTAGTAGTTACTGATCAAGATCTTCACTAGTAGGTGGACCAGTGCAATATGTTTCTAGTACTTGTGTGTATTTAGTCCAATTGGCTTTTCTTAAGTTCCAAAATCTCTCTTTGTATGTGGTTTTTGGTCTAACAAATAATGGTAGTAATAATAGGTCTATGATCACTGATGGCATTCTTTAGTATTTTCCACTGGGTAAGACTTGCAGTTTCATAATGTACTGCTGTGATGTCTAATGCTGATTCTGTGCCTGTTGTTTTGACAGGTTTGTATTTTGCTTGTTGTTTATGATCTCAAGGTTTAGATCATCAATTATGTCTTCTATTTGTGCTCCTTTCCAATCTAGTTGTGGGGAGCCCCAAGTTGGGCTTTGGCATTTAGATCTCCTAAAAGGATCTTTGTATCTGAATTGTTTGACTTAGTTGCTTAATTAGTTCTGTATTGATATCTGTGTTATCTGGATTTTATTATTATTGTTATTATATGACACCTCCAGGGAATCCAAAGACTCATCGAGGGAGAGTGTGCCAACAGCATCGAACCAAAAATTCCCCTTCCAACTACTAACTGCACTCAAACTTGCTTAACGTTTTGCGTGAGCTGTTAGTTCTACCAATCGACCAACTTTGCATTGACTATTGTAATAAGGCATTTTGGTAGAAATATCTTGACTGCTTGACCTCTGTGTTACTATTTATATTGCTGTTTATAGTTGATACGATTTCTTTATATTTAATGTGTTTGGTCCGTAAGAGTATAGCTAGCCCTCCACCAGGTCGATCCAGTCTGTCTTTCCTTAATGTTGAATAGCATTTGATTTGAAGCTTCAGATTTTGATTTAGTTTAATTTCTTGCAATGTGAATGTTATTTTTTGTATAAAATGTTATTAAGCTCTTCCATCTTTTTTGAGTGCCGTTGATGTTTAGCTGAAGTATGTTGAGAGCCCTCATAGCATATTTCTCATCGAGATTCTTGACTGCAACTCTCAATGCATCGGCTGCCACGAACGCAGTAGCATGTGTCCTCATAGTATATTTCTCATTGAGATTCCAGACTGCAGTTCTCAACGTGTCGGCTACCCTGGACACAGTAGTATGTTTCTGATCAGAACAGACGCTCTTCATGGAATTGGGTGTACCAGAGCTCCGTTAGCCAGCAGTTTTCAGAGGTTCTCTGCAGGGTTCAATGTAACAATCCAAGTGAAAAAAAAAAAAAAGGTGGTAGCAGGATTACACAAAAGAAAACTTGGGTAAGATACCAGACCTGAAAGTGAAAAAAACAAAAAATCTTCTCATCAGCATTCAGGGTCCTTCTTCTCAGTTCTGTCTTATCATACAAAGGCAGCAGATTCACAATCCTTCCTTTCTTACTCTTCGTTTTTGCTTCAACTAACAACTCTTTCATATCTTCTCTCATTGCATATTTCTCACCTTTCAAATCATTTGTGCCAGCCAAAACAATTAACTCATTCGCTTCATTCTTCTGCATACTTACAGCATCACTAAATCCTTTATCTCTGCACCTGGAAAACATGCTTTTGTCACTTTCTCATTAAGTATACCCCTTATCATTGAGTCCTCATACAATTCTATCCCCTTTCTCCCAGTTTCTTGCACTTTTATGCTTTTCCTATTCACTCTTTCTTTCATTCTCTGTTCTTCTGTACCACACGTCGATACAAGACAGTTCAAACCAATTTTTAACTGATTGATTAGGATATTGGGAAAGATCTTGCCATTGTTAACATTCAGGAATGTGCTAGTAAAGCTAATCTCAGGTGGTATAGTCATAGAGGAAAGATTAGCAAAAACAAGTGTTCTTTGCCAGGTTGGCAAGAAAATGACCCGAAAGAAGACGAAAATGTAGATGAATTGATACAGCAAAGAGTGACTTAAAAGAAGAAATATGGCATCTGATAATGTTGGAGGCTTGACAGATAACAGATTCATTTGGAGGAAAATTGTTGATCAGAAATTAGTAATGGTGTAAATTTTTCATGCAGTATTATCATAATTATCCTGTACACTCCCTGAGGGTACAAGGTACATATCAAGAATTTGATGACGATGATATCAGACAATAGAATGTTGGTAAAACAGAAAAACATTGTCAAAACTGACTAAAATATCTCACTTTTGTCTTTCAATATCCTGTCTGTCTTTCTCTCATAGCTGGCCTTATCCATTACAACTATAGCCTTTCCTTTGCTTGAGAAATAGATACGAGGGTGGTCTGAAATGTTCTTGGCCTCAATCATAAATGGCAACACTATCGGCAAGATTTTTTTTTTTCTAAGTTGGTACATCTGTCATAAGCATCCATGTGAAATTGCAAGTCATTCTATCAAGTAGTTTGTTTTATACAGCTGTCTGAAGCAAAAGTGTTGTCTGTATCCTTTGAAATGGATAAAATTAAGTATCGTGCAGTTATAAAATACTTTCTAAAAGATGATTCAAAGCCAAAAAGAAATTCAATCGAAGTTCATAAAAGTTTATGGGCACTCTTCTCCTTCATTTTCGACAAATAAGAAATGCCTGCCATACCAGCCTTGAAGATGATCTATGTGAAGGACATCCAAAAAGTGTAACAACACCAGAAATCATTGATCGAGTGCATGATATAGTATTGGATGACCAGCGAGTGAAAGTGTGTGAAATTGCTGAGACTATAGGCATTTCAAAAGAACGTGTAGGATATATTTTGCATGAAGAATTGCAAGATGGGTGCCCCACTTGCTCACATCAGATCAAAAACGCACTCGCATGAAAATCCTTGAACACTGCTTAGAATTTTAACAAGAATAAAACTGATTTTGTGCATTGATTTATTACTATGGACCATTAAACACCAGAAGCCAAACAGCAGTCAAAACAGTGGACAGAAGCCGGTTGTTCAGTGCCAAAGACAAAGTCAGTTCCATCAGCAGCAAAGGTGTTTTAGGATGCTAAAGGCATTTTGTTTATTAATTATCTTGAAAAGGATGAAACAGTAACTAGAGTATTAGAATATTACTACTATCTTTTAACCAGACTAGACAAAAAAATTTGTGAGAAAAGACCCGGTTTGCAGAATAAAAAAATCATCTTTCATCAGTACAATGCACCTGCCCACAAAGGGGTTTTGGCAATGGGAAAATTAAGTGATCTGAACTATGAACTGTTGGAACATCCACCCTATTTCTCAGATTTGTCTCCCTCTGACTTATATCTCATCCCAAAACTAAAACTCTTCCTGGCTGGGCAGCGTTTTTCTTCGAATCAAGAAGTTATTGCAGCTGTAGAGGGGTATTTTGCAGATCTTACTGAGAACCACTACAGGGATGGGATAATGGTGCTGGAGCATCACTGGAATAAATGTATTAGTCTTGAGGATGATTATGTTCTTCTTCTTCTTCTTCCCTTCACGTATTAGGCCTAGTGGCATGTTATGGAGCTATCCTTAGCCCTTCTAAGCTGTACCCGTCCCGAGGATTAAGGTGGCTAGTACTATGCCTCCCGGTGTGTCCTATGTCTGTAGATGCGTGTGTTCACGGGGCCAGTTTGTCTGCTTGTGGGAGGAAAAACTGCAGATAAACTGGGGAGAAAAACCCTGCAGTCCACGCCCAAGACCGGCTAACTTGGCTATGTCTAAGAAAGATCTTTAAGCTCCTCACGTCAGCAAATCGAACCCAGGACACTTCTTTCCCAGGCATATGGTTGTGAAGCACATAGCCACTTGGCTAAACTCATAGATGGAGATTATGTTGAAAAATAAAAATAATTTTGAAATTATAAATTCGTTTTCTCATTGTTCAGCCGAAAACTTTTCAGACCACCCTCGTATATGGGTCTTTGTTTTAATAAAAGCAGTGCATAGAATTCAGTAGTAGATAAATTACATGGAAATGTTTGCTTCTAAAAATTTTCAGCAATTTCAAACCATATTTGTTAGCATCTTCACGTGAAAGATCAGAAATGTTGTGTTTGTTATTATGTAACACTGATACTGAGACTAGTGTGCTAGCTATAGGCGATGATTTTTCTGTTGTACTTAAATCCATTCCCTATCGTTAATTTTTTGATAAGATGATTGGGTGCGAGCAGGTGTGGTAGAGGAAATCAGAGCCAATAGACGGGATAAGTAGTACTGGTTATAGACCTAAAAGTTTACTGTTGTTTTTATTTAAGAAAGTTATGAGTATCAAAAATAAAAGGAAGATGAAGCTGTTTCACTGATTGAGTTTATCCACTCAAAAATGGTTGGAATTAGTCAAACATAGTTAAATGAGCATGATATCCTGATTGAAATAGAAAAAGAAGGATAATATGTTTTTCACAAGGATTAGAAAGGACAAGAAGAAAAGAATTGTGCTATAATTATAGCAAGGGAATTATATCCATAATTCTTTCAGTCACTGCTTCCCTCTTGAGTCTCTTCCTTATGTCCACAGCATTATTCAGAGAATAACAACAGTATTCTCTGTGATTGTCAGCATGTATTTATTAAAGGGAGTTTGTATTTACAGACTACATCAACATTTACAGATTTACATCAACTTAATTATGTATCATAATTTTTCTTTTTTACTTTTTTCAGGCTTTTCACTTGTCAGCCAATGCCTATTCTCAGAGTTCACTCTGCACAATTCCTCCAGTCCTCATCCCATATGCCTCTTTTTTCCATTTCCATAGCCTTTGGTGTCTTCCTCTTGTTCTCCTTCCAAGGTGGTGACCAGTTCATAATTCTCAGCAGCTATCTTCCTTCATTCTCTGGGCACGTTCATACCATTTCAAATCACATGCTTCTGTCCTCTCCATAACAGGCTGTTCAACTGTGCACCTCTGTTCAAATATGTGCATTATTTAGATGATCCATATGTGTGACTGTCATGCTTTGTCCAAAGTAGTCCATTTCCACAACTTCTACTTGATTCCTTTGGCTGTTAATAAGGATCCAATACTTGTATCCATAAGTCATTATACCGGCATCTTCTTAAATTTCCTCAAGACCTGATGATTCCATAAAACACCATTCATGGTTCTAATAGTTGCTTGTGCCTGTCCTATTCAAAATACTATGTCCACTTCACAATGTCTGGAGTTATCCATCATAGAGGCAGGATACTTCAACTCATCCACTGATTTTATGGTTCCTGCCTCTAACTCAAGATCTGTTGAACTGTCACTCAAGCTTTTCACAAGTAACCCAGCCATGAAGTGATTTCACGCACAAACTTTGTTTGCTTATACTTAATTTTTAACACATTGACTTTCAATTCCCAATGTTTACAAGATCAAATAGTTTTCTCATCTGGTATTTCACATTCTCATTGTACTGTGAGAGGATCTCCTGATCTTCAGCAAAAAGAAGAGAATGCCAGACCTGGTCTCCTATAGGTACACCCATTCTACCACCGCATCCAAGTATATCTGGACAAGGAGATGTATATCCAGTAGTATACTTAGATTTTGTAAAGGCACTTTTTTAGATTGCCACATATCAAGTTGGTAACTAAATCGGTGCAGGTGGGATGGGATGCTAGATTAGTGAGTTGGATAGGTGACTGGCTATTAGATAGGTATCAGCAAGTTGTGTAAGGGGGGGGGGGGGGAGGACACTGTTGTTTAATTTGTATGTTAATGATAATATTGGGATGGGTTTAACAGACAACTGTTTCCAGATAATAATAATCTTATGTAATCTATCATGAAAGCAGTTTATTATATGTATGTTCAGTAATCTTTCTTTTATTTTAACAATTTGACTGCTATAATTACTGAATTTTTAGCAAAGAGAAATGAAGTTAGAAAAAGAAATTGTACAGCTTAAAGCAGATCTGGCAAAGCAGAAACTATTGATTCATAATTATCACTCACAGATGACTACAGTTCAGGTATGCAAAACATTAACTAGTGAAGACTGTTTGTGAGTACAGTATATATATATATATATATATGAACAATAGAACTTCAACACGGACTGTAGCTACAGTTCAAAGCTAACTGATTTTATAATAGTCGTTTTATAGTGATATGATGTTTCTTATAGTGTTTACTTGCTTTCTATGTTCCCACACCTGAAGAAGTCGGACAATCCGATGAAACATGTTGCATTTTGAATAAATTTAATTGTTATTCTAGTCTCGGTTATAGTCAGTATATATAAATATGAACATATCCCAGTACTGAGTTAATACTACAAATTGCTATATATATATATACACACACATTTATATTTTGGTGATATATTTTAAGCTTGGAACTGATCCTTAGTCATCTTATTGCTTTAATGGAAGAAAATTGAAGTCTAAAAATAATTAAAATCAATTTAAGTTTCTATAAATATTTCCCCTGTGTTGCATAGGCATTATTATAGTGAAAAAGCTAACAGCATTATGAAAATAAAAGTAACAAAAAAAAAGTCTCCTACAGTTTTAAATTTTAATCACATGTGACCACTGAAGTCATCAATTTTCTAATATGTAACCTCAAAGGGTGCAGGCTATTATGACAGTACTACATGATTAAGTTTACATTATTACTAATATCCTCTCAACAGTTTTCCTCCAAATTATTCTGTTGCTTGTTAGCACTCCAGTGTTCATATATTTAACATTTCAGTCTTTCGAAGCACTTGACTAAATCAGTCTACACGATCTTAGTCTTTTTTCTGAGTCTTTTCTCTACCATCTTGGCATCAAACACATGTTTTGTTAATCTTTCTTCTCACATTATTCTTGAATGCTGATGATGTCAAGTTCTTTACTAACATCTTTATTTTTAATATGATTCAGCCATTGATTCAATCTGTTCAGGTTACTAATTTCTCTCAGAACTCTCATGTCTGATAGGTATAGAAACAGTGACATTTTTATTCTTTATACTAATGCCAGGAATATCCAGAATCTCTAATCTTTGATCAAATGCTGTATTTCTATCCAAACTCTCAGATCCATAACATAAAACTAGTTTGAACACTATTGCCAGTTTGGTGGTTTTGCTGATTTCTCACTTATTCCATATAAATTTATTCATTCAGCTGCCCACCATACCATTACTATGCGAGCTTTGCTTATTCTGTTATTTGTTTCCAAATTTAATTTACCATCTTTACAAAAAAACAGTACCTAAATAGGTGAAATGTTTTACTTGATCTAAAGGTAGGCATTCTCCATTGAGAATACAACTGAAGTTTTCTATTTTGTTGCCTATTTTTCATAATTTTGATCTTTTTATTGCTGATTTGTTATTGTTATTATTAGTAGTAGAGAAGAAGAAGAAGAAGATGGGGAGAGTGAAGATAGTGTGTATGTGTGTTGTTCAGGTATGATTTTGCAGAACTGTTGAGAAGAGTATTAATAACGAATAGTATAATAGTCAGAATGTTTCAAAAGAGAGGCTTGGAATATTGTGGATGCTTGGAGGGCATTTGAGAACAAAAAAGGAAGTATATGCAAGAGACAGCTTGCATTTGAATGAGGAAGGATATAGGCATCTGGAGAGAATGCTGTTCTCTGACGAGTCAGTGTATCAATGCAGGGAAACTAGAATTATCAGGGTGGATAGTAACAGAGGTGGCTTCTTGTGGGAATAAGTGCTTGAGAGAAGGGAGAATACATGGGATAATGATGATTCCATTGGAGTCTGAAAGGGTATAGAAGCAGTGACATTTTATTCTTTATATTAATGCTAGGAGTATCCGGAATAAAGGAGATGAATTGGTAGTGCTGATAGTATCAGCATTGCCAAAGATTATTGAGATCTCTGAGACATGGTTGACCGAAAAGGAATAGAAGTAGAAGGGTACCACATTTTTCGGCAGGATAGGAAGGGAAAACACGGTGGTGGAGTACTGCTTATGATAAGTGATGACTTATGTCCTCTCAGAGGGGAGGATTTGGGAGGCAGTGCCATTAATGGTTTTGAAAGCATATAGTGTGAGGTAGTAGTGGGCAGGACAGAATATTTAGTGGGGTGTTGCTACATGCCAGGGAGCATAGAGGGTGATAAGAGCAGGTGATCTTTAAGCAGTTGGGCTTGCCAAGTGCAAAAAGAATGATTACTATGGCAAATTTCAACAAATTTCCCATAGTAATCATAGAATGATTACTATGGGAAATTTCAACAGTATAAATTGGGAAGAGGAAACTGCATCTAGTAATAAGGGAATAGAATTTCTAGAATTCTTGAGGGACAAATGTATTAGGCAACATGTAGTAGAAGGAACACGAGGTTCAGAAGTTTTGGATTTGGTCATAGTATCTGATGAGCTGATTATAACTGAGATGGCATCTTTGTTCCCAGTTGGAGAGAGTGACCATGTTGTTTTGACTTGGAAGATGAATTGACAAGCAAAAGTATCGAAGAGATAGGAATGTATGTGGAATTATAAGACAGGTGATTGTAATAGTCTTAGATATGAACTTGGAACAGTTCCATGGAGGGAGGAATTGGAAGTGCAAGAAAGCATTGGTGTTTGGGAACTTGTGAAGGAATATTTATTAGCAGCAATGGCAAGCTCTATACCATGAGTGAAGAAGAAAACACAATTTGGTGTAAAGTGGATGACAAACAATATCAAACAGCAACAACAGTTAAAAAAAGAGATTTTGGAATAGATGAGATGCATGAAGAATATAAGACTCAGGTCAGGAGAGTGACTATTATGGTAAGGAAGGCGAAACTGGAATATAAGAAGAGATTGGCCCTGAGATCCAATGAAAATCCTAAGGAACTTTTTAGCTATGTGGCCAGTAGGAGAAGAAATGATTGTGGAAGAATGACATTGTTGGATAAAAATGGGAATAGAGTGATTCATGCAAAAGGACATAGTGGAGCTGTTCAGTGAACACTTTAATGGGGTATTTTATCCGTGAGAAGTAGACTTTAATACTAGATGGATAGGGCAGATTCAAGAAACAGAAATGTAATAGGAAACTGTGTTTCAAATACTGAGTACTCTGGATGTCAATAAAGCAGTGGGACTGAATGGAATTTTGCAAAAGGTTTTGACACAATGTGCTAAAGAACTGACAGCTCCCTTGGCCTTGGTTTTCAATGAAAGTCTGGCCAAGGGTAAGGTACCGAAGGAGTGGAAGGACTTAAAGGACTGGAAGTGTAAAACTATAGACCAGTTTGCGTTTTATCGGTAGTTTTTAAGATCTTGGAGAGAGAGAGAATACTGAGGGATCATATAGCGCATTGGACAGATGAGGGGGTGCTCTTGTTTTAGTAATATGATTGCTTTTTATAATAAAGTGACAAGAGTGGTTGATGAGGGAAGGTGTATTCTTCATTTTTTTGGATTTTACAAGGGAATTTGACAGGCTACCACATGATAAGCTGATATTTAAGTTACAACATGTAAGTTTCTATCATGTGAGTGAATTGGATTCAGGATTGGCTATCAGAAAGGTATTAGAGTTGTGTATGGGGGGGGGCGAATAATATCAATGAGGCAGAAGGTTACAAGTGGGGTCCCACAGGGCTCAATACTGGGACCTGTATTTTTTAACCTTTACATCAATGACATTGTCAATGGATTACAGGGGGGGGGGGGATGTTTGCAGATTATGTGAAGCTGGAAAAGGTTATTAGTAATAGTGCAGATGTGGTAGCCCTGCAAGAGGATTTGAATAAACTGGACAGAAAATGAATGGGGATATACGTTTAATGCAGCTAAATGTAAAGTCTTGAAGTTTGGGATATATCCATGGGAGGCTGCATATTGTGTTGGATGAACTGTACCAGAGGAAGTAGGTGAGGCAAGGAATCTGGGAGTAATGATTGCTAGGAACTGAAATTGAGGGAACATATTGCAAAGGTGGTGAAAGTAACCCAGAGGACTGCTGCAATACTGAAAAGGATGCTGACCTGAAGACAAAAGAGAATTGTCGTTTCATTGTATCAAACCCTGATCAGACCACACTTGGGCTATTGTTTGCAAATTTGGTCCCCATTATTTGAAAGGGATAAATTAACTTTGAAAAGGGTGCAGAGGCAGATAACCAAGATTTTATTTGCTTACAGTTGGATAAAAGATGAAAACAAGACTATAATTTCTTGGCATATTTAATTTATAGTATAACTAACTGAAAAAACTTTCCACATCTATCTCTAATCTAGAGTATTTTAGTAATAAGGTGTGACACCATTTATATATAGAGATATGACTTCATCTAAGCATATTTGCATTGCATAATGGGATACTAAGGAAGTTAATGTGAAGTGATTTCATGCACAAACTTAGTTTGCTTATACTTGAACGAAGGATGAAACTGGGAATATCATTTCTTGACATCTTTAATTTCAAAATGGTATCGGGACTGTACATTGCTAGTTATGAAGACAGGCTGAAGGAATGTGGACTGCAGAGTTTGGAAGATAGAAGGAGAGGTGATATGATTGAGACTTTTAAACTGTTGAGAGGTAGTTACAGGATTGACACTGGGGAAATCTTTCATTTAATGGAACAGGGGGGAAGAAGTGAGGACAGTGGGCTATCCATGGAATTTATGGAAGGAAACTGTGAGCAAGAGGGTGAGGAGTGGTTTCTTTATATGGAGGGTGGTTGAAACATGGAGTAAATTGCCTGATAGAGTGGTGAGAGCACAAATAGTGAATGAATTCAAGGAGTGGTATGATAGACTTGATGTTTTCTAAGATGGGGCCTCCCACAATGAGTCTTTTGATTCCATGCAGGCCTGAATAATAGTAATAGTAGTAAGAGAGAGATCTCCAGGAGTGAGGAGGTAGGCCAGATACTAACCACACCTGCTGCCATACCTGTTCTCGAATTTGTTTACATTACTTGTACACACAACAGTCAATGACAATCCATTCAAAACTTTGCATCATCACCAAGAGAGAATAATCTAGCTCTAACCCCCTTCTTGATAGCATTCATTGTAAGCTTCTGTGGAAAGTCTCTCATCCTTTTCTCACCCTCCATATAATTAAAAAATTCCATCTATGGGTATCCTGTATAACCTTTTCAGTAGTTAGTAAGTCTCAATCATATCACCCCCTCTTTCTCCTGTTTGTAGTGTCTACATTCTACACATTCTCAATCTGTCTCTTCATAATCAGTATTCCACAATCCTGATATCATATTTAACACTTTCCTTTGCAATCTCCACTGTATCAGAATCGCAATGGAGACCAGACCTGAGCGCAATACACGTTCAGACAAAAAACACTAGTTGTGGTGGATGTCATTGATTTAGATCAGGGCTGTCCAACCTTAGGTAATTCAAGGGCCACATTAAAAAAAAAGATTTATCCGAGGGCTGCATCACAATGCGTATCTAGTAATTTGGTGAGCAGCAGCGACACAACCTGAAAAGCTAAAGAAATGAACAACACTAATGGCCCACTCACGTTCCCCGTGAGCAACCGGAGCATGCGCTTCGGAACAAAACAGTGTAACAACGCTTCTTTGACACACCTAATATTTGATAAACACAGGGATATATAGTGATATAAAAACATCAAATATAATTACCAACATCGAGATTATATATTAGTGATAGAATTAAAATATCTAATACGCATTCAATTCAGATTGGTATTTTATTTTTTCATTCATGAAAATCAAAACCCACAGGCGGGCCACACAAAATCGCACCACGGGCCTTATGTGACATGCTGGCAGTGTTTTGGACAGCCTGATTTAGATGATTGGTAGTAGAGGTTCAGTGTAGTGGTGGAGAAAGAGAATTGTACTGTGGGTGTCCTCCTGCGATGAGTCTTCAGGCTCTTTGGAGGTGTCACGAAATAAAATAATAATAATCATCATCATCATCATCATCATCATCAAATTCCTGCCATGTACCCTCAAGGGGTGTACAGGATATGACAGTACTACATGAAAAAATTACATCATTACTAACTTCCTATCTACAATTTTCCTCCAAATCAGTCTGTTACTTGTCAAGACTCCAACATTATCAGATCTTATATTTCTATCGTCTAAGGCACTTTGTACCGTATCAATCCACCTATATCTTGGTCTTCCTCTGGGTCGTTTTCCTGCCAACCTGGCAGAGAACACTTGTTTTGCTAATCTTTCCTCTCCCATTCTATTCAAGTGACCATACCATCTGAGATTAGTTCTGCTAACGCATTCCTGGATGCTGACAATGTCAAGTTCTTTCCTAATATCCTCATTTTTAATATGATATTGCCATTGATGCCATCTGTTCATGCCTCTAATCTTTCTCAGGACTCTCATATCTGCGGTCTCTAGTCTTTGGTCAAGTGTTTTACTTCTGACCCAGCTCTCAGATCCAAAAGTTAAAATTGGTTTGAACACTGTCTTGTATACAGTTAATTTAGTGTTTCGACTAATTTCTTTCTTATTCCATATGAATTTATTCAATTGACTTCCCACCATACCAGCTTTGCTGATTCTGTTGTCTATTTCTATATTTAATTTACCATCTTCAGTAAAAATTGTGCCTAAGTAGCTGAAATGTTTTACTTGTTCCACAGGTTCTCCATTCACAACACAGTTGACATTTTCAATGATTCTGCCTATTTTCATTGTCTTTGTCTTTTTATTGCTGACCTTCATACCATATCTATTACAACAGCTATTCAATTTAGTCAGAGAATCTTGCAGACTTGTAGCGGATTTATTTAGAAGTATAACATCATCCGCATAAAGCAAAGAGCTGACATTAACATCTCCAATTTTGATATCAGGTTTAATACCACATTCCTTCATAATGTGATCCATATAGATAATGAATAACAGAGGGGATAATGTACATCCTTGTCTCACACCAGATTTAACATTAAACCATCTTCCTGTACTTCCTTCAATTCTTACTGCTGACTCACAACTCAAATAAAGTCTAAGTATTGCTTGATATAATGCCCCATTGACACCATATAACTGCAGCGTATTGAATAGCTTCTCTCTTGGCACCTTGTCATATGCCTTTTCCAAATCGACAAAACTTAAATACAGATCTTTGTTATATTCCCATGCTTTCTCGACTATTTGTCGTAAAGTGAAGATCTGATCCTGACAGCCTCTATTTGGCCTGAATCCAGCTTGTTCTTCACCAAGCTTTTCTTCCACAATTCTTCTCAACCGTTTCTCAAGTATACTTGCATAGATCTTGCCAGGAACACTCAATAGGGAAATACCTCTGTAATTCTCACATTCAATTTTATTTCCCTTTTTATATATGGGTACTATGAGAGCTCTACTCCAATCATCGGGAATTAGTCCCTCTGTCCAGGCGTTCTGAACTATGCAGTGCAGCCACTGTAAGACTCTTATACCACCATACTTCAGCATTTCTGGTCGAATATCATCTACTCCTGCTGACTTTCCACATTTCAAGCCTTTGGTGGCTTTTTCTACTTCAAGTATGGATATGTATTCCTGACTGCATGCCTGGTCAGTGTTTTTTATCACTGTGCTGTCATCACTGCTTGTTTCATTTAGCAGTTTTTCAAAGTAATTACTCCATACTTCAAGGATATCTTTTTCTCCTGTTTTCATTTCACCTTTATCATCTCTAATTCCTTTTACAGCACTCTTTCCTCCATTCCTAAGCTTCTTCAACAACCTCCAGAATATTTTGCCACCTTCTTGTTATTTATTTTCTATATTCTTGCCAAAGTCCTCCCATGACTTTTGTTTAGCTAGTTTTACACACTGTTTAGCTTTCTTACATTTGTCTCTGTATTCTGTAAGAGTAAAAGCTGACTTATTTGCCAGGAACTTTTGATATGCTTTCTTCTTTTCCTTCACTGCCTCGTTAACTTCCTGTGTCCACCAGGGAGTTCTGATTTTTTTATCCTTGCACACAACCTCACCACATGCCTCTCTGGCAGAATCAATCAATGTTTCCTTCAGAGTTTGCCACTGAATCTCCAAGGTTTGATTCCTGTTCTCAAACTCTTTCATTTTCTTTTCAATAATATTTCTGTATTTTAGTCTACAGTTCACATCTGAGAGCTGCTCAACTTTTATTCGCTTTAAAACTTTCTTACATGTTATTCTTTTCAATATGAAATTCAATTTTATCCTGCTCAAGACTAAATAGTGATCACTTCCAATTTCAAATCCTCTGTACACTCTGGTGTCCTGCACCAGGGAGAAAACATTACTATCAACAATAACATAGTCAATGAGACTTTTCTTATTCCTAGCCTCTTCTCTCCATGTGAATTTGTGCACATTTTTATGTTGGAACATGGTGTTAGTAATAACCAGTCCATGTCCTGAGCAGAAATCTAACAGATATTTGCCATTATTATTAGCTTTGCTCTTTTCTCCAAATTTTCCCAAAATAGTTTTGTATGTCTCACAATCATTTCCTACTCTACTATTTAGATCCCCAACAAGGAACAACTTTTCCTTTTTCATTGTGTCAGTTGCTTTTTCTAAAGCCTCAAAAAATTCCTCCACTTCTACCTTAGTAGAACCTTCTGTGGGACCATAGGCACAAATAAGTCTCATTGTCCAGTTCCCCATTCTCATATTTGCCCACATTACTCTACTTGAGACTGACTGCCATTCAAGAAGATTAGCCTCGTATTTTGTGTTGAATACTATGGCTACTCCTTCTTTTCCTTGATTGGCATTGCCTGAATATAACATTTTGTATTTATTGCTCAGAAAGATCTCACCAGTTTTGGTCTTTTTTGTTTCAGTCACCCCTATTATGTCGATCTGGTACTTATCTAATTCCTCAGCTAGCTCCATTTCTTTGCCATTCAGGCTTCTTACGTTGATAGTACCGATCTTTAACTCTGGTGATGTTGAGTTGGGGTTTGTTTTCAGATTTGTTCCAGTAGCTGACTTTTCGCTGTTCGCCCTGGTTCCCTGGCGAAAACAACGGGGGCCTTGTTTAACCGGGCGACGCCCCAGCCGGCATGAAATTTTGTCATGTTGTACCATTATTTTTTTATTTTGGTTTAACCAATAAGAATACAATTTGGTCGGCTAAATCCCAAATTGCCAGCCCATCCTCGTTCGTTCAGTATCAAAGTAGATACCCAACAGGGTGCACCACGAGAAGGTGAGGATTGGACATTAGGTCAGAAGCCCTGGTCGGTTCTCCGCATTCCTTTAAAGGCTATGTGGAGGTCTCCTCTCAGTTATACAGCTTTGACCCTTAAGCACCCCAAAATAAAATAATAATAGTCCAAATGATGGACAGGAAAGAGCAGTGCACAACTGCTCAGATTAGCACAAGACCGCAGTTTGTTCGCCAAGATGGTCGCTGACCTTCGATAGAAGATAGCACAATAAGAAGAAGAAGTCCAAATGAAGTCTTATCAAGGCCTGGTATGATGACCTGGTTGGCTGAGTTGTTAGTATACGAACAGATCACAGGTTCAAATCTTGATGTGGGCATGGATGTTTGTGATTGTCTTTAGGTGGGAAATGAATTTCAACCCCAAGTGTGAGACCACTGCCTCACTTATTGTAGGCCTGAAGTGACTTGAAAAAGTTCCATATTTGGTCTCTAGATGAGGATTTCCTCTGTAAAAATAAAGTTTAAAAAAATAATTACAAAAATATATATAAAATTGATAAAAATTAAAAAAAAAATCCTTAGCTCACCCATGGCACAAAATTATAGGTTTACTAATAACCTTTTATGGATAAGAACCACACATAAAAAAAAAAAAAAAAAGACTTACCTTTTCATGTGAAGGTTCAGCATTGCAATTATCCTCTGAGTTATATTTGCAACCTTTGATATATGGCCCTTGAACCCAGTCTACTCCAAGATCCCTAACTTCATCAGTTTCTTCTGACATAATCCCACCAATATAATGGATGTTTGTGATATAATTGGACATCTAATCACACCAAAGTGCATGACTTTACATTTATTAACACTGAACTGAAGCCATTTTCACTCTATGAACTGAAGCTCATAATTTCAGCCTATTCAAATCATTCTGTAAACACTGCACATCAACCATATTCCTAATTACCCTACCCACCTTTGCATCATCAGCAAATAGATGTCTCCTGTCAAATCCTTCCCAATGTCATTAACATATAGATTGAATAATGATGGATGGACCAAGGACTGAACCACTGGTTACCCTAAATCTTTCAGATTCACATCCCTCATATACCACTTTTTTTTTATATCTATCAGTTGGCCATCCTCTCATCATGAGTGTTTTCTAATCCAATCTGCATATTCTCCCTTTATGCAGCAGTCTTCCATGTTGCATTTTGTAAAAATCCTTAGCAAAATTCAAAAGTACCATGGTGTATTCATTTCTCTTGTCTAACTCAACAGTAGCATTATTCTAGAATGTGAGCAAGTTGTTCAAACGTGACTTTCCCTTAGTAAACCCATGCTGTTCATTGCAAAGGATATGTTCTCTTTTAACCCATTTCTGTATTTGAGTCCTAACAAACTTTTCAAAAATCTTCACCATCATTCCTCAGATACTGATAGGTCAGTAGTTGCATACATCAGTCTCTGCACCACCATTGTGCAATGAGATTACCATTCATTCTTTCTCCTCTTGGATTCTTCACTATTCTCAGACAAATTATATAGCCTGGTAAAAGGAATACTAGTTCATCTGAAGACTCTTTTAGCATCAGTGTTAAAAGTTGACAAGACATAATTCTTCTTTTACTAGGATGAGATTAAACTTTATCAATGGGCCAGGAACACCATATACCTGTGTGCTGTTGATGACGTATCTCATCCCCACCTTCAGTCTGTCATTCAGACTGAAGGTGGGATCATTCAGGATCTTGTAATCCATGTTTGACAGACTGATGTGTCTCCAATTTTTGATGTGAGCTGGATCTCTGTTGGGGGATGAAGATGGTATGGCATCCCACAAAATCTCATGGCACGTTTCTGGTGTCAAGGAAGATGTGAAAGAGTGCTATGAGAATGGGTAAGATGAAATCCCAGGCCTCACGATAAAGTTCTGTCCCTAGTCTGTCTGGTCCAGGCACTTTCTTGGTTTGACATTGCTTGAAGGTTGAATGTGTGCAGAGAAAGAGAAAATGTTCCAACAGGAGTAATCCTGGGGGGGGGATCTTGGTACCCCCCCAGAAAGCTTTCAGGATGTCAAGTGTTGCGGTGTTTATACACTCACCATTAGTGATGGTTGTGATGATTTGCTCCTGTCAGATTGCCTATCTTCTGAGCACAAATGGAGCCTAATCTTGAGGTTCTTTTTCTCCACCTGTTTCTGTTCCATGTCGATGTCATGATGGATGATGTTTTTAAAGGGAAAGCCTTGCCATTGGCTGGCCATGAACCAGCTTCTTTCCTTGTAAAGCTCATGGAGTCGAGATCTTCAAAGAAAGGCACATTCTTGGGCCCATTAATTCATGTTTTCTTTGATGGTGATTTTTGGTTGTGCCCACCTTTCCCAGTCTCAGCCAGCATTGCTCCAGGTAGAGCACAGTTCGTGAAGCTTGTCCAAGAATGGAGACAGGAAGTTTGGTGGTAATTTCCAGGGGCCTGGACAAACTTCAACTATTTCTAAATGCTGGTAGGTGAGTACAACCATTTTGTGGTCTGAGATGGTAGTACTAATGTTGATGTGCTTTACAGTCTCGACTCTGGAGACAGGGGATGGTGATAGATAAAAACGGTCAAGCCTTGTGCCAATTTCTTTGCCTCTCCACATATAATCTTGACAGTAGGGGTTGTGAGCTCTCCAGACATCTGTAAGCTGGGCATTCCTTAAGTGAATTTCTAGATGCCTGTAGCCAGCAGTATATGTGGGTTTCCTCCTACTTTATCCCAGGCTAGGTCCACTACACAATTAAAGTCCCCCATCAGGATGATATGATGGGCACCACAGATGTAGACATCAAGCAACTGGAAGAATCTTGATTTTACTGTTGCTTCTATCGGGGTGTAGATGTTGATGGACCTGGTGGTTCAGCCCCAGTACTTCCAGTTGATGGTGAGAATTCTCTTCTGCATCCCTCTAGATGTTGCAGAAGGCTCCGAGGAGGAGGTGGGGGGGGGGATAGCATAAGTATCTGACTCCAGCACCATTTCTTTTTAAACAGCGCTGGAGTCAGACAAAGCTCCAAAACATGACAGAATACTTTTGGTGTTTTGGGGCTCGGTTCCTGCATATCCCTGTAGTGGAAGAATTGTGTTTCTTGCAGGAACTAGAGCCGAAAAAATGGAGCCCTCTGATGTTAAGGGATACATTACAGAAGAGGGTGGTAGCATTATGATGTTCTTGGATGTTACACCTGACCTAGGTCTTTAATTCTCAGTTTTTTGACATAATTAATTAAAAAATCTATCTAAACAGGTGGGGGGAGACAGAATACCCAGCACTCTGCAAACTGGCTTCCAGCTTTAAACACGAGCTGTAGAGGATCTCGACTTTTTGATTTTAAAACAAATGATTTTATTATCTGATGTTTTGTAGTCATAACAGTTAAACTGGGAGCAAGTATATTTTCTTATCTTGGAGTTGACACTTTCATGTCTTTGAGGAGAGGTTTCTACTTCCATTTCAGATTCCTCTCCTCAAAGACATGAAAGGGGAGACACTAGCTACTATAGGGAGGGGGCCTTTTTTTTTTTTTTTTTTTTTTTTTTTTTTTGATGGAATGCTGGCTTTGTTGTCTTCATCTGTTACAACAGCTGTTTGTTCCTCTTCTGTAGCTGATAGTAAGGTAATAGTGGCTAGAGAGGAAGCTGTTGTCTCGATGGATGTTTTTGGTAAAGAGAGCTTTTTAATTTTGCCTAAGACTGTTTGTGCAAAATTTTTCTCCCCATTAATTTTTTTAGAAAGTTCCGGAAATTCATTAGCACCTCTGACAGGCTGCAGGTTAAGTGGTACAATGCCGTACCATGCCAGGTCTTCCTCGGAGATGCTCTTTTTGATATTACTCACTTTATCTCATTTACTAAATGTTTGTGTAAGTACATCGTCTCCAGAATCCAGATATTCCATGGGGAAGCGCTCAATTTTTAGTTGTCTTACTTGGGAGCCTACTGTTGGTGTTATATGCTTCCCCTGGATGGGGAAACCCTCTAGAAGATCTCTCAAAACTACAGTTAAAAATCTAATTCCACCATTGGGGTGAAGGAGTAGATGTTTTCTGCTCCTATCAGCTCCTTAAGAGTCTTTGTGAAGACTCTGGGCTCCTCACATCCCAGTATCTCTCTTCCTAGGGTCCTAGTCCTTGGTGGGATGGGGATCATCCTAGTCGTGATTTCTGTATCTCTGCATCTGAAAAGGAAAAAAAAAAAAGAAAGAAAGAAATTAAGAGGCGTGCAGCCTTGTTAAATTCTGTAGCACATCACATGCTATCAGCAATGTTAGTGGTTAAAGAGTATATAAATTAGAAAAATGAACACAGTATTTTTAAGCAAATATAACACTAAAGACAAAACAAAGTGCTATAGCAAGAATTGGCAGCAAGTGAAACTTTCCCTTCGTTCCCAACAATCCTTTGTGACCACTACATGACGACTCCTTGTCTTAGAAAGCGACAGCGTTTACACAAAAAAGTCATTCTTTGTTTGCATGCTCATTTCCCAAGATTAACAGCACAGAGTCATGTTATACACATATTATGGTGATATCACAGCTCTAACATCATAAGTTTGAATAACACACAATTTGCATTATGAATACAATTTACATATCTGAAACGTATTTTTCGCTGATACTGATTTTTCTTCACAAGTAAAACTTGTTAAAGTGAGCATGATACATAAAACGTCATATGAGATTTTACAATATCACCATGTCTTTAAAGGAATTGGCCAGTGAGTTGACATCTGCCTTGACATACTTGTTTAATATGAGTCTTATACTGAACCAAGTTCCAAAGGAAGCAAGGAAGGCAAGATTGTAGCACTTCATAAAGCAGATGACAAGCATCAAATTATAGACCAATTTGTGTCAGGTGTTGCATTTAAAATGTTGGCAAGATTAGTGAGGACCAAGATGGCCACCCTGGTTGGCCGAGTGGTTATCATATCCGCTCTCCAGCCAAAAGACTGTGGGTTTGAATCCCGCCGTGGGCATGGATGTTTGTAATTGTCTGTTAAAATACTAGTGGTGATGGTTGGCAGTTGATCGCATTGGTTTAGATGATGACAGTAGTTGCAGTTGGTTGTAGTTGGTGAAGATAAAGAGTTGGAGTAAGTGCACTCCCTCGATGAGTCTTTGGCCTCTCTGGAGGTGTGAGGTAATAATAATAATAAAAGAACTAAAATTGTTGTTAACATTGGCATTCTATTTTATCGTACAGCATGGGTTTTTAAAATACAATCATGTTTCAGGAATCTGCTTATATATTACAATAAGGAGGCAGTGCATTGGACAAGGCAGATGCATGCACAGTGGTATACTTAGATTTTGCATTGATTTTAACAGATTGCATAAGTTTTGATAAATTGCCACATGATATTTTGATAGTTAAACAAGAATTGATAGTATTGGATATTAGATTGGTGCAATGAATTGGAGATTGGCTGTCTGTTAGCAAGTTGTAGATGGGGTAGCAATATCCCAAAACAGGAAAGTCCCTAGTGGTGTTCCTCAAGGGTCTGTTGTAGGGCCATTGCTGTTTAGCCTCTATATTAATGATATTGTGGAATGGGGATATTCAGTTGTTTGTAGATAATGCAAATTTGAGAAGCACTATGAGGATTACAGCTGATGTTATGGAAGGACTTGAATAGACTGAGTGAATGGACATGAGAGTGGGGGTTGCAGTCAAATGTTGCTAAGTGTAAGATTTTAAAATTAGAAAAAGATGTGATGCAGAATATGCAACTGTTTGGGACATATTGGAGAAGGTGGATGAAATAAGAGATCTGGGAATGATGGTGGATAGGGACCTAAAGTTTAGCAGACACATTGCTAAAATTGTAAGATTATGGTTCCTTTATATAAGGTCTTAGTTAGTCTATATATGAAGTAATATGCACATATTTGGTCTAATGGTATTCAAAAGGATGAAGATATGTATGGAAGCATCAACAGGCAATTGCCTAAGATCTCTGAAATTTTCAGTGTGAAGAATGGTTGAGAAAATGCAATGATAGGGGCCATTGGGGGGGGGGGGGATATGATAGAGGCATATACATTGGTAAAGGATTTTTCAGATTAAAGTGGAAGAGATTTATCATGGAACGAGGGTGATAGGGGGAAAACAAGTAGTCATTCCTGGAAGCTGTATTAGGAGGATGTGAGCAGATTGTTTTTCATGGAGAGTAGAGAATGACTGAAATTGATTGCCTGAGCATGTGGTGTCTGCAGAGAATATGAGTGTATTTAAGGCACAAAAAATGAGATGTGTGCATATCCCAGGGATTCTCCTGCAATTTGACTCCATGAGGTCTGATGATATAAAACCTGTGTTTATTTATTTATTGAATTGTGCTGTTTTGTTTTCATTCCATTAAACCTGATATTGAACCCCCTTTTTTCTTGAGTTCTTCTGCTATAATTAGCAAAATCCTTCATTCTTGTTTTCTCTGTCCTCTATAAAAATACTGTACCTCTGACATTCTATCCCTATTGTTGGATTGGTACTTTGTGATGTTAATATTACTTAATTCTGAATGTGTCTTATCTCTACTTTCTTTGTGGGTAGGGACTGTAAGATTTTCCCTGCGTAACAAACCCTAACAAATTTATATTTATACTGCGCCAGTTAGAGTTATTATATCTCAGAAATATTCGGGCCCTCTCCCAAAGTGTTGCAGGGCCCCTGCAACACTTTCATATTGTAATATCTTTCTTTCCCCTTTGTCACGATTCGTATTTTAGTGAATGGCAAATGTCAGTCTCAAACACAAATTCAATACCAGGATTCCAAATGATAAAACATAAAGTTTTATTTTACACTAATAGAATACATTAAACATGAAATAATCATTCATCAGTTATGTTAATTAGATCAAACCACTTTTAAATAATATTACACAAAAATCTCATAAATTGACACATTTATCATCCCCTAAGAAAAGCATGCACTTAGGTAATACAATTTTATCTAGACAAGAATCTCTGGGGAAACAGCTAAGGTAACATTGACACACTAGATTTAGCAAGAATCACTTTACATGGCTCTTCGGACTACCAGTCCAATGTCCAATGTTTTAAATTTACTCCAACAAATAAATTAGTTTCAGTTTTCTTTTCTGCAACACTGCTTAATGTGTTTTTCTTTCACCGCTCTCACCTAACTTTAGAAAGGACAAAATTGCCTTACCATTTCTTGCCACTCACAGTTTCACTGAATTGCCACGTGTGCGTCACGTGTGCATCCTGGTTAGATCCTTGTTCACACTGCAGATTTTGCCTTCCCATCTCATGGATTTACGTGCACTGAAATTTTGCCGTTGTTGGAAACATCAGAGGTGCTTGTCTGGGATTTCTGGATCCTTCAAGGGGGAAACATCGCGGTTTGGGTTTCACTTACACTCAAGCTTTCCCCCTTCTGGTCGGAGATCATCCTCACATCCTGCCTCCTTTCTTTTCACCCACTTACTCACTCCCTGTCTCTCACTCTCGGTCCCCACTTTTTTTCTTGTGTCTTGTTTCGATCATCCACTAACTTTTCCTTTCAAGGAGCTTACATTCACAGTCGCATCAAATTCCTTCATTGCGAACCCATGAGAGAGCTCCTCTCAGAGAATTAGCTAAACCATACTTACAAGGTTCCAATATGGGCCTATCAAGGTCACCTTAAGGCTCTTAGTCATTACGTTTTTCTTTGTTTCTGTTTCAATTTATATATATTATTTTCCCTCATTAAATTACACACACAAAATAATTCACAATAAGCATTTCACAATATTTCCCCTGCAATGGGCATTCACCCATTGCAGGGGAAATATATAGAATGCCCATTGCAGTGGAAAAATACACTTAATAAATAGATATGCACTCAATATACAATTATATGATAAACTTTACTTTACCCCCCCCCTTTCCTTATTTCTTTCCAATACAATTTTGACCAGCAGTACAGGTATTTTTTCTGGTTCAAGGCTCCGTTCATTGTTAGATCACAGATGAGCGTCTGTCTAGTAAAGGCAGGCTGCATTCATGATCTAACAAAGGCTCCCCCTTTATCTTAAAATTTTTTTTTCATTAAAAAAATTTTGTTTTTGGAGTTGTTACCCCCATTTTTTTCTCCCCTCCCCTCCTCCCCTTCCCTCCCCCTTCTTAGCAACCTCTCCTTTCTCTGAGAAATGTTCTCCTGTCTTGCCTGGGTCTCAGCATGTACCTCGACACGGGGTTTTGTGATACCCCCCCCCCCTCTCCTTCTGACCTCGTAGGCGTGCTTCGATCCCCTCCCCCATGGGTTCCATATTCGTGGGTCATCTCTGGGGTCTCTCTCTGTGTCTCATGAGGCAGGGGAAATATTCATCTGGAAGATGCTCTTCTTCTCCCAGCGATTGCAGATTGTCATGGGGCGAGTTCTCTCTGTTCTTGTATTCGTTCCTACATCTCTGTCTCCTCTTTGTCCCCCCAGACATTTTCCAATGAGTCACCGAAACAGACTAACCTCTCAGATCTTTTTTTTGTAGAGCCTCAGGCAGTCAGAATGGACAGTGATGACTTTTCCTTGACAGTTGGTTTCCTTAATTTTAAACGTCACAAGTGTTACTTTCTCTATTATCTCAAAAGGCCCGGCTGCACCCCTACCAAATTTCCCCCCTTTTCCTTTTCCTTTGAAGCTCTGCTCCATCGGAACTATGTTTCCCTCCCTCAGGTCCTTGGTTTTTCCTTAGCCTGTTTGCATATTGTCTGGCATGCTGGGAAACCCTGTCACTAGATTCAGCCACCAAGTCATAGGCTAGCTTGTTGTCTCTAATAAGGTTGTTGAGGTATTCATCAATGTCGGAAAAACCGGTCTCTACCTTGGAACCTCTGAAATCATTTGGAAACAGGGGTTCGAAGCTATAGAGTATTACTGCGAGGGCCTCCCTGGTGGCTGCGTGTAGCGCTCTCCTACAGGCGAAGAGGGTGTGAGGAAGATGAGTATCCCACTCTGAGATCTGCCCTTCTGCCAGTTTTGCTAGTGTGAGCTTCAGAGTGCGGTTCATCCTCTCGCACATCCCATTCGCCTGAGGGTGATGAAAAGTTTCTTTATCCCCAATGATTTGCATAACTATAGGATTACCTCGGCAGTGAAGTTCATGCCTCGATCTGACAACAGGGGTTTCTGGTGTTCCATACCTTGAAAATATCATTTTCAAGAGCTTACTAGCCACTGTCTTGGTCGTCTGGTCCTTCATGGCCGCAGCCTCGGGGAACCTAGAGAACATATCTATTATGACTAGAATGTACTTGTTTCCCCTTGAGGTGGTGGGGAGCAGTCCCACAATGTCCATGGCCACAGGCTGAAAGGGACGCGAAGGGAGAGGGAACGGTTGGATAGGAACTTTACCTGTGATGGGAGACTTCCTTTGACATAAATGACATGAGGACATATGCCTCCACATCATGTCTCATTCCCTTCCAAAGGTACCTATCCATCACCCTCTTCCATGTCCTGTGAAATCCCTGGTGTCCTGCCAGATCAGTAGCATGGAAGGTGTACAACACCCAAGGAACGATAGCTTCTGGAACAATAATCTTCTCCCTCCACCTCCCTGTGATCCTTGCTTGGACAGCAGAAGGCCATCACTGTCCATGTATAAGTCATCATAAGGCTCTATTCCGTGCAATGTGGTTCCTTCATTTGATATTCTTTTGTAAATCTCCCCCACATTTGGTCGGTCCTCTGGGCCTCAATAATGTCCTTCTTCTCCCAGGGCTGGGGTCGGGTGATGCCCCCTTCACGGTCCCTTGAACGACTGAGATTTGTTCGGTAGTTCCTTCGTTGCGGCTGGGTTTCTCCTCAGCTTGGGATGACAGTGACCGGGACAGGTAATCCGCGACAACGTTAGATTTTCCCGGTATATAACTAACTTTCATGTTGAACTCCTGCAGCTCCAAAGACCAGCGCACAATCTTTTGGTTCTTATCCTTCATAGATGATATGAAGGATAAGGGCTTGTGATCTGATCTGAGGATGATGTTTTGTCCCAGCAGTATGCGACGGAGCTTTCTGAGGCTATACACAATTGCCATTGCCTCCCTTTCTATCACGGAGTAATTCCTCTCCGAAAGAGATAATCTCCTGCTGATGAATGCAATTGGTTTGAAAGATTCCCCTTCCACTTGCTCTAGCACTGCAACGATGGTGTCCTTGGATGCGTCAGCAGCAAGGTAGAAGGTTTCCCCTAGTCTAGGATAGGTAAGAACGGGAGCTGTGGTTATTGCCTGGTTCAATGCTTGAAACGCTTCTTGCTGTTCCTCCTTCCAATCAAACTTTGTTCCTTTCTTGGTTAAGTTTACTACTATGGGTTTCATTATCTCAGAGCATTAGGGGGTAAACTTGCGGTAAAAATTCACCATACCCAGATATTGTCTAACCTGCCTGATTGTGGAAGGGGATTTCACGTTTAGTATGGCGTTCACATTGCTCTGGTAAGGTCTTATTCCCAGCCCCCCCTTTGGCCTTATTTAGTCTATGTAATACCTTTAGCAGGGTGGCAGTGTCTTCCTTTATGTTGGTGGAGTATATCAGTAGGCCGTCCTGGAAGCACAAGATGCCTCTGCCTAACAAACCATCCAGCATGTTATTCATGAGGCACTGGAAACTCATGACTGAGTTCCTGGTCCCCCCTGTAGAAGTCGGCACAGTTGGTATTTCTGCCACCGTGTGGTAAATGCGAAATACTGCCTGTCCTCATTCCTTAGGGGAATCTGGAAATAGCCAGAGTTTAGGTCAAGCTTCGAGAAAATTCTCCCTCCTTCCTGTCCGATCAACAGCTCCTCAATTGTATACGGGGAAATCAATAGGCTTGGTGACCTTGTTCACCTCCCTTAGATCCAAGACGAATCTCAGATCACCACTCGCCTTTTCAACCAGTATGAACAGGCTGTTCCAAAGGGATTCTGATATTTCAATTATTCCTGCTCTCTCGTAATCCTCCATGAGTTTCTCTAGTTTCTCCATATGTTTTAGTGGTTTTGGGTATTGTCTTACGTGTATGGGCGACTCCGAGGTCATTTGTACCGTGTGTTCCACCACGTTTGTGCAGATAAGGATGAATACCTCAGGGTGCTGTCTGCATACCAAGTCGAAGAACGTCCTTATTTCTTGTCTGGTGTGATCAGAGTTATGCTTGTTTATGGTGCTATTTACCAGTCTTTCCTTCCATATGTCTTGGTACCCTTTTGGCTCATCTGCAGAAATCAGCTTGGCTTCAATGGTCTCACTCCCTTGGATGTCATTGTAAGGGCTGGGATTGGGGTGTAAGTCTTCCCGCAGAGCGATATTGACTGGTTTTCAAAGTCGCATACAAATCGGTTTGTTTTCAGGAAATCTTGCCCTAAAACAACTTGGTTGTTTGTGTCACCAGGAAGCTCAGGGAGGACTATCAACTCGTGCGTAAGGTTGACGAGGAAACAGGGTATTGATATTTGCACTCTCACTGTTGTAGAGGATAGCAGCTCTATTCTGGCTATTCCCATTATTTTGTGGGGTTGTTGGAGTGGGACTAGCATGTTATCACGTGACATGTCGAGCTTCTTGAAAAGTGCATTAGGGATGACCGATATGTGGGCCTCAGTGTCTAGCAGGAATTCACACGGCATCTCCTCTATGAGTCCCTTAACGAGGGTAAGGTTCTCGTTAGAGTCTGCCCCTGTTATGTTAGTGTTTTGCATCCTGTAATGTATGCCCTCATTGTCTTTGGGAGAGGCGATGTGGTCCTTAAGAAAATTTTCTTTTGTCTCCTCCCTTTTTTCTTCTGTTAGTATCATTTCTCTGCATTCAGAGGCTTCAGTCACATGTGCTATTAATTTTTCTCTCTCTCTCTCTCTCTCTCTGGCCGCTATGTAGCATTCATCCAGGCTGTTTATGCACTTCCTTGTAGCTCAGAGGAGAGGCCTACCCAAAACTGTTGCGGAGTCAGCCATTCAATGTGTTCCTCATCGTGTGTTGATGTTTTTATGTCGCAAGCAAGGGTTGACAGCCTGTTAAGATAATTTGTCGCCCTCTCCCCTTTCTTTTGTAAACAGCTGTAGAAATTTTTTAATGTTTGGCTGATTTGGCTCCTTTTTTGCAATTCAGAGGTCAATGTCCTGTTGAAGTCCTCATTCTTCAGAGTTTGTCTCAAGGTGGGGTGGGAGCGGAACGTGTTTTTTGCTTTCCCTACAAGCCCACTACGTATCAAGGACAGGAGTTGAGGTTCACTCCATTTGGTAGCCTTTCTTAGCTCCTCTACATACCAAAAGAAGGATCCCACATCATCATTCCCTTCCCCTGAAAATTTTGGACATATCTGTTTGGAGATAGTGTTTTGGAAGAAGTCGGGGTTACTCAGCTCTGAACTCGATTGTGTCGCCATACCTGTACTCTTGGTTTTATTTTATCTTGTTTTTTTTTTTTTTTTCCACCGCCTGGTCTTTGTGTTTGAGGTCAAGACCTACTCACTGTGATAGATCAAAATTATTACTTTTCTAAAGTCCTAGTCACATCCTACCGGCTGCGCTACTGTTAGATTGGTACTTTGTGACATTAATATTACTTAATTCTGAACATGTCTTATCTCTACTTTCCTTGTGATCAGGGACTGTAAGATTTTCCCTGCGTAACAAACCCTAACAAATTTATATTTATACTGTGCCAGTTAGAGTTATTATATCTCAGAAATATTCGGGCCGTCTACCAAAGTGTTGCAGTCGTGGCCCCTTCTCTTTCTTATTGTAATATCTTTCTTTCACCTTTGTCACGGTTCATAGTTTAGTGAATGGCAAATGTCAGTCTCAAACACAAATTCAATACCAGGATTCCAAATGATAAAACATAAAGTTTTATTTTACACTAATAGAATACATTAAACATGAAATAATCATTCATCAGTTATCTTAATTAGATCAAACCACTTTTAAATAATATTACATGAAAATCTCATTAATGACACATTTATCATCCCCTAAGAAAAGCATACACTTAGGTAATTAATACAATTTTATCTAGACAAGAATTTCTGGGGAAACAGCTAAGGTAACATTGACACACTAGATTTAGCAAGAATCACTTTACATGGCTCTTCGGACTACCAGTTCAATGTCCTTGAAGTGACTCCAACAAATAAATTAGTTTGTTTTCTTTTCTGCAACACTGCTTAATGTGTTTTTCTTTCAGCGCTCTCACCTAACTTTAGAAAGGATAAAATTGCCTTACCATTTCTTGCTGCTCACATTTTCACTGAATCACCACATGTGAGTCACGTGTGCATCCTGATTAGATCCTTGTTCACACTGCAGATTTTGCCTTCCCATCTCATGGATTTACGTGCACTGAAATTTTGCTGTCGTTGGGAACATCTGAGGTGCTTGTCTGGGATTTCTGGATCCTTCAAGGGGGAAACATCACGGTTCGGGTTTCACTTAGACCCGAGCTTTCCCCTTCTGATCAAAGACCATCCTCACATCCTGCCTCCTTTCTTTTCACCCACTTGCTCACTTCCTGTCTCTCACTCTCAGTCCCCACTTTTTTTCTTGTGTCTTGTTTCGATCATCCACTCCCTTTTTCTTCCAAAGAGCTTACATTCACGGTCACATCAGAATCCTCCATTGTGAACCCATGAGAGAGAGCTCCTCTCAGAGAATTAGCTAAACCATGCTTACAAGGTTCCAATATGGACCTTAAGGCTCTTAGTCGTTACGTTTTTCTTTGTTTCTATTTTAATTTACACATATTATTTTCCCTCATTAAAATACACATATAAAATATTTCACAATAAACATTTCACAATATTTCCTTTGCAATGGATGAATGGATATGCACTCAATATACAATTATATGATAAACTTTACTTTACTCCCCCCTTTCCTTATTTCTTTCCAATACAATTTTGACCAGCAGTACAGGTATTTTTTCTGGTTCAAGGCTCTGTTCATTGTTAGATCACGGATGAGCGTCTGTCTAGTAAAGGCAGGCCTCATTCACGATCTAACACTATGATATCATTCCTCACTCATTAAGTTCTGACTAATGTCTATAACATTTGGCCAAATTAAACTAACCAATGCCACAGACTTCTCTTCTTTATTCCAAATGCTTCTCGCATTAGTGTATATAAACTGCAAACTCCTTATCTTTATCTCACCACCTTACACTTTTTTTTATTATTATTATTATTATTATTATTATTATTTATGCCTCCAAGCAGTCAAAAGACTCATTTCAGGAGGTGGAAAACAAAGTCTATCAAGACTCATCGTAGGAGGGCCCCGCCTAGGGAACATGGGGGGGGGGGGGGTTGAAAATGTGGAGATAGAGAAAGATGTGAGAGAATTGCGAGTGAGGCAAAAGGTATGTGAATTTTAAAACTCTGGTTTTAAGGGTGGGCTGAGAATTCTTGTGTTGATTATTCCCCTAAACTTAAGACCTGGGGACACTACACTCAGTATCACATGATCACTCTCCTACTTTCTCAACTCTTAAATGGTTGTGTCCACACTCACCTGTACTCCCTCCCAAACACTCAAGTTTCCCTAACTTTGCAAACTCTCACTGAAAAATTCTATCGTTAAGTTTCGCGTGATAGACACGTAACTCTACATCCATTAAAGTACAAACTATCTATATTTTGTCCATCAAATATCAAAATAATAATCTATTTCACTTTCTTTCTTTCTCTCCATCCTTAATCTCTATACCAGGGAAACATGATTTTATCACACTTTCCTTAAGCTCTCCTGTTATCATGAAGTCCCCATGCAAAATTCTCTCCTTAACCTCACTTTTCATGATCTGCTCTTTCTCTTCCCCTGCATCTGTCCCCTTTCTAACTGTTCTCCAACATTCCATTTCATGTTATCTCGTGTGATGGTCTCTCTCTCATTACCATCTGTCAATTCTCTTCATTTTCTGACATTTCATTCTCCCTGTCACTCGCACCACTACATCCCCACTGACTTTCACCACTGTACTTACAGCTGGCACTGACAACTACCTTTGGCAATCTATTCCAGTAATTTGCCAACTCTCCAAGCAGAAAAATCTACTCCACACCCTTTTACTAACCACACTCCTTCACAACTTCCAGCGTAACCCCTAGTTCCTTCTCTCTCTCTCATGTCAGTCTTATAGAATCCCACACACACTTAATCTGTCCTCACAGGGAGCATTCTGCCACAGACCTCTAACCAGCTCAATCACTCATTTTTGGATCTTCTCCATTGCTTCCTCTTCTCCAAGAAACCCAGGTGACCAAATTTCTGCACAGTAGTCAAGATGCATCTGTATCTTAGCCTTACAAACCTGCCTATCTCTAGTTATCAATGTGTTCTTCAGCATCAAAGTAATCCTTTGAGCTACTGTGCCAACTTTTGCAATATGCCTTCTGAACTTCAACTCTCTATCCACCATCAGTCCCAGATCCCTAGCCTTGTCAAGTTCCTGCAATCTGGTACCATTGACGCAATATACTGTATGTAATCTTTTTCATCCCAAAGTGCATAAGCTAACATCTTTCAACATTAAATCGACATTTGACAAATGATTACAGAAGGAAAGTGAAGGGTAGATTTTATACATAGAGTGGCAAGTTAGTGGAATGCATTGCTGGAATGGAATGTGTTGTGTGCTGGGAATGCGAATGTGTTTAAGGTTCAACATGGCAGATATGTTACTCGCTGAATGAGACGTTTCATGTAATGATTCCATAGTGGTTTCTTATAATAATAATTTCAGTAATATTTTAACCATTCCCATTGATTTTTGTTATTTTTATATTCTGTTCTTTTTGTAGATAATGTGTAGCCATACAATGCCTTTTTTTTTTGTTAATATTGTATAATTTTTATAACAGAATCAACTGTCTGGAGTTCAAGATGATAAATTACCTCAGTCAAAAAAGGAAGCATTTTTGAAGCCCAGTCACATTAAGAAATCTAAACACAGTAAAATCTGTTGTATACAATAACTGTTTTTACATCTTCTTAGTCAATCATCTGTATGGAACATCATCAAATATTTGTGTTTAAAATCAAATCAAACCAAAGCATATGCAGATACGTAAAGAAGTGTATTTTTTTCTTTTTTATGGTATCTAAAACCAAACCAAAGCATATGTACATAGACACTAAACAAATGTATTTTTTTTTTCTTTTTGTGGCTTTGAAGTATATCATAAAGTTTAATAAACTTGGATGTAAAATGAATGAAGATAAGAGAAGAAATGTGTGTTTTCCTTCATTGTTACATGGTATTTAGCATTGATTACAGAAGAAAGTGTAGAAACTAAACTGCTACTGTGGTGGAGTAATAATTTTAAATTAAACTAAACTGGATTTGCTTGAATCAGCTATTTTCACATTAAGGTTGAGCATTTATTCCGGATTATACATCTAGAATATCTATCTATATTTATACAAAGGAACACAAGCTAATTCTTCACACAGTTCACTGCAACATTAGTCATTTGGCCAACTGTTGACCTAACCTCTGCTAAAGAACAGTTATGAAAAATTTTTCTGCTTGGTTACAATATATATTATACTTGACATTATATTCTTGTTTTAATCCTGTTTTGCATAAGTGAAGTAACTTCATGACTAGTCTACCTGTATATAGAAGCTGTTGACAGTCAAAAGCTCATCAATTACCTTAGCATCTCACACTGCAAGAACGTTATGAGAATGGTCACTACCCATGCTTATGCCTGGGTACAAAATTAAAACAAGAATATAATATCTTGTGAAGTATAATATATATTGTAGCCCACTGAAAAACTTTCCACAATTGACTCTCATCCAGAGTATTTAATAATAATGTTATACACCTTTTTTCATACTTATATGTGGAGGATATATGACTTCTGCTTTTATTTAGCCTTGGTATTAGTGAGATCTGATTAGTGTTGTTGTGAACGGACGTATTCCTTTAGACTCTGTCTAGTTGAATTTTATATAAGGTTTTTCGGGAAGCTCGCATTGCACTGGAACTAACACAGTTCGAGACTTACTATCTCCCCCTCTGTATGAAATATGCAGAGGTTTAATGGCCGGCAGGCCCCACCCGCAATGAGGACCATTGGTGGATGAATGGTATTTTAGGGAGGTAGGTCTCTGCACTGTGTCCAAGTAAGTTCCCAAAACTCCTTTCCTCCTTGTTTAGGATAGTCACCTATAATAAACTAACTTTTTGCTGGTAGACGCTTACTCTAAGCTGTCGACAGCATTAGCTAGTGGACTCTCAAAGTCTACAGGATCACTTACAAACTACTCGGGAAACCCGAGCAACTGCTGTTTTCTCTTGGGCCAAGTTATGGACTCTCCATATGATGAGCTCGACTTCAAGCAGCTATTGGCAATCTTCAAAAATTTAGGAGGCCTGCTGCAAAGGAAATGGCCAGGAAAGGTAGCAATCCACCAAATAGAAGAGGTTGAAACAGAGGACTGTGAATCCCCCTGACCCTCTTCCCAGCACTTCTCAAGATAACACCAGAGAGATTATGTCGCCAGTTAACGACCAGCCCCTAGTGGACTCAGATAACTCTACAGACTATCAGGTTGGCAGCAGAAAGAAGTGCAAGAAGGGGTGGCCAGCTGCAGATCCTGAAATAATACCTCAAGCCTTGGAAAGAACAACTACAATGGACTTAACAGCACAACCTGATGAAAAAATAGAGACCGACTCCAGGGCACAACCCAAAGAGAGGATTCCATCAGTAATTTTAAGAACAAAAGAAAAATGGTCTTTAATTACAGAGACAATGAAGAACGCAAATGTCAAATTTACATCAGCCAAGAGTACAGATCAAGGAATCCAGATTCGACCAGAAGGAACTTCGGACTACCGCCAGCTCACCAGACTTATGGATGAACTGAAAGTCCCATATCACACATTTCAGCTTAAAAGTGAAAAAAATCTAAAGGTGGTCATCAGAGGTCTGGCTGAGACCATACCAGCTGAAGAAATAGCTACTGACCTCAGATCACAAGGCCTGGAGCCGATTAAGATATCACACATGTACCGAACAGACAGGTGCCCCATGCCTCTGGTCTTAATTGAGATCAGTAAAGACCATAGAGAAATTTATGACCTTAAAATAGTCTGCAGCTTAGTCATCATGACCGAACCTCTCAGAAGAAAGGCTTGAGCTGGTCAATGCCATCGCTGCCAAAAGCATGGGCATGCACAAAAACTACGTAAAGCGGATTACAAGTGCGGTGACAACCATCCCTTGCACACTTGCATCAAACCGCGAACCACGCCTGCTAAGTGTGCAAACTGTGGTGGCCCACACCCAGCCAACTACAAGGGATGATCACTCCACCCATCCAACTTGCAGAAGACTAGAAAGGCACTACCCCCAACCATTCAGAAACGAACTACACCAGAAATCAGAACGCGGACTGTTACTCCCGAAAAATCATACGCATCTGCAGTCTCTACTAGTAACAAACCAGCATCTTGCAACCAAACTTCTGCAGCAATCCTAGCTGCTACTCTAGGAGAGATGTTAATGGCCTTTAGCAAAACAAACAAATCCCAATCAGGCCAACACCAATACATTCCTCAAAAACACACAAGTCATCTTCTCCATGATTAATGGATAACATGGTCACCATGACTAACTCAATACAGATTGCTTATTGGAATGCTAACAGGCTAAACAACAACCTCCTAGAACTAAAAGAATTTGCTGAAAGATATAAGATAGACATCCTTTTAGTCAATGAGATGCATCTTCGGCCTTGCGACAATCCCAAAATAAGGTACTACACACTACGTAGGATAGAATAGACTCAATGCCAGAGGGGGCGGAATGGCTATATTTGTTAAAGAAAGTATAAGATACAACGAGATCAAGAAAACAACAACTACAAACCTGGAAGAAACTGGAATTGAAATACATACCAACAACACAGGTAGTCTAAAACTATATTCAGTCTACAACCCTCCAGGCAAACCACTCCTAGCCTCAGACCTCTCCCAGCTTCTTGACACAAACGAAGCAACAGTAGTGGCGGGAGACCTAAATGCAAAACATCCTGCGTGGAACAGTAGAAACACCAATAATAATGGGAAGAACCTACACAAATTCGCTATGACAAGAAACATCACCATAGCAGGTCCTGTTGAATCAACACACTACAAACCACTGGGCAAACCTGACATGCTGGATATAGCCATCTTCACTAACACCCCACACCAATTCCAGTTACAGGTTATTAATGATCTTAGCTCCGACCACAATCCAGTTCTGCTTAGCCTAGGTGGAGAAGCAGAAACCATCTCCAGACAATCCTACACAAATCTCAAGAAGCTCAACGCAACTCTCTGCAACATTACAGGCCCTGTCCCAACCATCTCCTCACCCAAAGAAGTAGACACAGCAATCAATAAACTGAAAAACACAATCCAAACTGGCCTTGCAACAGCCTCCACCGTTACCACTCCAGCTCAAACTAACCTGCTCCCAGAAGAGATTCTAAAGCTTATCTGCAACAAAAACAGGATTAGACGTCGATACCATGCAACACTATCATCCCAGGATAAATAAGAGCTTAACAGGGCAACAAACCTAGGCCGATATGCAATCAAAGACCACAAGAATCAAATATGGGAGAGGAAACTAAGCTCCTTAAACACTGTAGATAACTCATTATGGAAAATGACTAAAGCTTTTCGCAGCAATCACCCAACATACAACCAATCCATGGAGATAGAGGTATAGTCTACCAGGATGATGAAAAAGCAGAAGTTTTGCAGACACCCTGGAGCTGCAATTTCAACCAAACTACACTCATGCGGACTTGTGCTTCATTGAAAAAATCCACAGGCAAGTAGGCTATGCACTTCATCATACCACCAACTGTGACAACACAAGCTATACTACACCAAATGAAATATACCAAATCATCAAGAACCTCAATAACAGAAAAGCACCAGGTCCTGATCAGATTTCAAACAAAATTATAAAAGCACTCCCTCACAAAACAATAATGCATCTAGTGGCTCTCATCAATGTGATGCTGGAAGCAGGCAGATATAATCCTCATCCACAAACCGGGGAAAGCACCTCAGTTCCCCCAGAATCACAGACCTATCAGCCTCTTGTCAGGCCTTGGGAAAATAGCTGAAAAAGTAATACTAAAACGCCTACAAAACAAAACGGACAATCTAGACCTAACCCCGAAAGAACAATTTGGTTTTCGAACTGGTCACTGCACAACTCAACAAATCCACAGACTTATAGAATATATAACTATCAGATTTGGAAACAACATACAGGTGCAATCTTCCTGGATGTGGCAAAAGCCTTCGATAAAGTGTGGCACAAAGGCCTCATCTACAAACTAATAACTGCAAAATTCTCACTAAGCCTCATCCAAATCATAGACTCTTACCTGAAAGACCGAAAATTTCAAGTGAAACTCCGTGGGCTCAGACCCACTACAAGAAATATCACAGCAGGTATCCTGCAAGGCTCCCTATTATCGTCGCTACTCTTCAACATTTTTATCTCAGACGTCCCAAGCACAGCATCAACCACCATGGCTTTCTATGCAGATGACATGGCAATACTGACCAGATCGCTCAGACCATACCTAGCCACACACAATGACTACAAAACGCAGCAACGAATCTTGAAAAATGGTTTCAGAAATGGAGAATTGATGTCAATACAGACAAAAGCACAGCCATACTATTTACAAGGAAGAAAGCAGACCATCATGGAGTAGTCACGATGTTCAATACTGATATCCCATGGCAAAAAGAAGTAAAATACCTGGGAATCAAACTAGATAACCATCTCAGCTTCAACTCCCACATCTCTCGTGCCTGCAACAAAGCAAACTCAGCAATAGCTCAACTGTACCCTCTACTGAACCGTAGAAGCAAAGTCAGTCCAGAAAACAAATTAAGAATATACAAAGCAATCATCAGACCTATATTAACTTATGGTTCACCAGCATGGAGCCACACCTCCCCTAGCAACAACACAAGATTACAAATAATCCAAACCAAATGCCTCCGAATGATCTTCGATGTCCCGCGGTTTGTAAGGAACACTATCTTCCACCAAGACGGAAACCTGCCAGACATACCTACATTTCTCCTCCAGATAGCAACCAAGTACTTTGCTCAGGCATCACTCCATCCCAACCTACTGATTCGTGTCATGAGATTACAATGAAAAAGACAGATGGAAACATAAATGCCCAAAGGCGGCCCTGATCACAGATTGAAATATTTCTACACAGCCCTAATTAGGGTGAGCAGATTTTTCAGTGGCAGATTTTTGTCTGCCACTGAAAAATTACTATAGGACAGAAAACCACCACTGAGTTTTCTGTCCTATAGTAATTCAGATCAGGAGTGATAAGTTTAGTAGTGACACTTTAGGATCACTCAGGGATTTTGGAGAGAGAGGTACCCCCTGCACTTTAACAGTACCTCAATAGAGGTCAAGAGTGATTGGCAGTAACATTTCCCATAATATTCTTGTATTATGGGAAATTAAAGCACTTGATGTGAAGTCAGTGGTTTCTGTATACAAGTAGATTAGCTGTGAAGTTACCTCACACTTATCCTTTGAGTAGGATTAAAACAGGAATATAATTTCATTGTCAAGTATAATATACTCTGCTGAAGAAAAAAAATATGCTTTGAAGTAGGTGAAACAGAAGCACAATAGCATCGTGTTGAAAGTTTTTTCACTTGGTTAGACTATAAATTATATATTTAGTTTAATCCTTTATCCAAGTGTAAGCAAACAAAGTTTGTGTCTGAAGTATCTTCAGGACTCGGGGCAACTCGTGGCTAGGGCGGATCGACTTCACATCACTTGCCTTGGTATCCCATAATGCAAAGCACATCTCCTTGCAGACATGTATAATGCTATGCATTATGGGAAGGGTCATGACCCAGACCGGTTTCGACATTTACTGAGGTGAAAAAGTAAAGAGTTAATCATCATGGGCCTAGAGTAGTTAGTGTAGGGTGCAAGAGAGCCTGATAGTATTAGGAGAAAAAAAGACAGATGAGAGAGAGAGAGAGAAGCGGCATCAGCTCTTTTATATCATCATATACCCAAAGGGCTATCAGTTTTCCTTTTTCACCAATCTCATATAGATGAACAACCAAAAGAATATTTGAAACTAAAGTGTAAAGATGACTGATACCCAGATGGTTAGCCACGACTGGGTTAACCGCCTTGATTTGGCCTTCTCTCCCTGCAATTGACTGTAAGACTACATTGAATTAAGAGGATGGAACTATTAAAAAAACCTTACATAACAAGAATAGACAGAATTTTATTTCCCCCCCGGTGAATATTGCATAATGCAGCTGGTCTACACCATCTAGTGATAAATCTATTTCCTGGAATGCTTCTCTTTCTAAATACAAAAAACGGCTGACTCAGCAATAAAATTTCCACAGTAAGATATTATAAATCATTTGGATGTCATATTGCTGGTTTTCAAATCCATGTTTTTTCTAACCTTGCATAAATGGTATTTTAATTCATTAATTATAAAAATAAAAAATCTCTTCCTGCTGCTGATAGGTGGTGGGTATTATAAAAACTAACCTGTTTTGTTGTAAATAGTGGCATGCCCTTCCAAGTACGCAGAGTAATAGGGCAGCTGTAGAATGCATGTTCTACTGTTTCCAATTGGTAACAGATGTCACAGATTGGATCTCCAATGTTAAAGTACTTGCATTTGATGGCATTGACTGGAAGGCAGTCATATGCAATTCTCCAAGCAAGATCCCTCCTGTTAGGGCACCCTTGGAACTTGAAGTTATGAAACAAAATATTGTTGTCAGTACCCTACTGTGAAACTTCACAGCGAAAGAGATTAAAGATTTCTTTATATCAAATTTTACTTTTTTTAATGGAAAGAATGTCAATTCCAGAGTGTTTTAGCAGTCTTAGAGTTAAGCACAGGAACAAATCTCAGCTTTTGGACCTGTTTAATCATTAACTCCAAACAGGAGAACATGAAAACCCAAGTAGTATTGGAGAAGGTTTGCACATGTGTGATTAGTCTGTAATATTTTATGGATTTTAGAAGCTGTATTGCTTAAATAGCAGAATTTTAAGACTGGAAGTCCAAATCCTCCATGCTTCATTGATAGTTGAAGAAATTCCTTTTTAACTTCTTGGTATCGGCTGGACAAAAAAATTTCAGCGGTTTACTATAAAATTGCTTTTCTTCAGCTTCTGTGATGTCTGTAATATTTATTATGTACAACTGAGCAGGAAAGATTATGGTTTTGAGTACTATGGCTTTAGAAGAAATGGAGAGTGGCCCTATTTTCCAGTCTAACATTTTCAAGTTCTTGTATATAAGTTCTTGGACTGGTAATATTGGGTAAGTGGAGAAGGGAATTCCAAGTATAATCAGGGGTTCTCTCTCTCTCTCTCTTAGGGGTTAGTCCAAAAGGAATGCCTCCAAGATCCCACTTTCCATAAACTTTTCATTTTGTTTTGTCTGCATTAATAATTAATCTGCTGCTTTTGCTGAATTTCTCCAAAATACCAAAAAATATATATATGGAATCATTATCCTTCAAAGTTCCAACTACACTTGGTCATCGACTTAGGAATGACTTCCATTTGGCTGACCGGTCATAAGTCGATATGGTCGTATGTCGGCCATATATTTATTAACAGTATTCTTTAACCTTTCTAATCTTTTTATCATCTTTATAATTTATTTTTATAATCTTTTAAATTTATAATTATGTATATTATACATAATGTGAAAAATAATACTGTACTGTAAACACAAAAATACAATCTGAAATTAATCTAAAAATTAATACAAATGAAATTTACGAAATCAATTTTTAATCTTTGCTTGTGCTGGGTTGTGGATCATCAGTGTCATGTTCTGGGTTGAGATAGGAGATGTTCTCTTGATGAGGAACATGCTGAGCTTTGTTTGAACAGTTTGTTTCTTTTTTTCTTCATATATCTCATGATAACAATGCACAGCATCTTGAATGATATGTTCAACCTTTGTGAATTGTTCGACATTAGGGTCCATTGCTTCAAAACTGGTGAGAGCTTTATTCAGTTGCGAAAAAGAATCTGATAAACTCTTTGCAGTGAATTTCTTTTCTGGCTCCTCTTCTTCTTTCTCTTCTTCCTCTCTCGCTTTTTCTTCTGACACTCTCTGTGCTTCCAATTCAATCAACTCATCATCCGAAAGTTCTTTTATTTCACAACCTAGCAACTCCTCTACATCTTCTATTTCACATTCTAATTTAAGATTTTTTGCAAGTTTAACTATTTTTTCTGTAATCACTTCCAGTTCCTCTCATTTTTTAAATCCTTCAAATGTATTCACATAACATTTTAGACACTTTTTCCAAATTCCCGACATACAATTCTTTGTTACACATTCCCATGTGGTCAAAATATTCTTGATACACTAAAGAATGTTGTTCTGAGGTAGTGAGCCTTGAATGCTGAAATAGCACCCTGATCCATGGGTTGAATGAGAGCGGATGTGTTAGGTGGCATAAAAACCACTCTAACATCATGTTGAAGGTTGTCCAGATGAGGAGGGTGGCCAGGGGCATTATCCATAATCAATAAAATCTTGAAAGGGATACCTCTCTCCACACAATATTCATGAGCTCGGGGAATAAAGCAGTTCATGAACCAGTCTTCGAACAGTGCTTGAGTCATCTAAGCTTTAGGGTTTGAACAGTAGTAAATGGGCAGTGTGTGTGCTTGTTGATGTGCTTAAATGCACGAGAGTTTTCTGAACGATAAATGAGAAAAGGCTTCAGCTTAAAACCCGCTGCATTCCCACCAAGCAGCAAAGTCAACCGATCCTTAAAAGCTTTGAATCCTGGCATCCTTTTTGCTTCTTTGTGTATGTATGTATGTACAATTAGGCATGCATTTCCATTGCAAGCCGGTTTCATCTACGTTAAATATTTGTTCCGGTAGATAACCTTTGATTAAAGAGTCGAAACTATCAACAAATTTTTGTGCTTCATCTGCACTTCCTGCTTCTCCTGTGACATGTACATTATGCAAAGCAAATCTTTTTTAAAACGCTTAAACCATCCAGTGCTAGCCTGAAAATCTTGTGCGTAATTGTCTCCAGCACGTGATTTTAAATTCTGAAACAGACGTCTAGCCTTCGCTTGCACTGTGCAAAGGCTCATGGGTGAATTTTTCCCTATTAAATCTTCCATCCACATAAACAACAATTTCTCCATTTCATGGATGGATACCTGTCGTTGTTTGGTTAAAATTGTAGACTTCATAGGTGTGGAATATGATAACTTCAAATCACGTGCTATCATATTCACTTTCTTTCCGCCTTCATACTTCTGGATAACTTTCATTTTACACTCTAAATTAGGGATGCAAAGACCACGGGTCGCATGCGGACCTCTGTTGATTTGCTGGCAGCCCGCCCCACCGTGTATTATTTTAACTTTAACAAGTTACACGATATGTAATATTTAAAAATCGTACATGCACAAAGCAAAGTAGCTGTGACGTCACGATTGCCTGTCTACTTACGATAATCGGTTAGTAATAATGTTAACAAATTTTATAATTCGTCTATTTGTCATATGAGTATTTTGTTTTCGTAGGTGCAGTTGCTACAATTAATTATCACCCCTAGGAAACGGTAAAAAATAAATTCTACAATGGATAAAGCAGGGCCAAGTAGGAAACGCAAACTACAGGATGAAAAACGGCAGTTTCAGGATAGTTGGACCGAAAAATATGGTTTTGCGCAGTCGTTTAATAATATCACGTGCTTGATTTGCAAAGATGCTGTTGCCACACCAAAAGAATACAATATAAGGAGACACTATGAAAGTCTGCATTCTACATTTTCAAATCTACCCGAAGAACTACATAAACAAAAGGTTTCATTTTTGAAACGAGAATTGACAGGTCAGCAAGTGATGTTTACAAAACCTATTCAAGATTCGGAAATCGCAACAGAAATAAATTTTGAAATATCTCGCCTTATAGCAAAAAGGTGCAGACCATTTACCGATGGAGATTTCATTAAAGATTGCCTTTGGATAGCTGCTAAAAAAATTTGTCCTGAATCAGTCAAAAATGTTGAGAAAATTCAGTTAAACAGGATGACTGTGCAAAGAAGAATTACTGCAATGTCGGAAAATGTAAACGACCAATTAACATCTTATTCAAAGAAATTTGCCTATTTTTCATTAGCTATTGATGAATCAACTGACGTTACTTCCACAGCCCAGTTGTTAATATTTGTACATGGAATAACGCAAGAGTTTGAGTTAAGTGAGGAGCTGACTGGAATGAGTTCATTGTCAGATCAAACAAAAGGTAATGATATGTTCACTGGGCTTTTCGAAAAGTGTTCCAAAATTGATTTAGATCTGACAAAATTATCAGGTATTGCGACTGACGGAGCTCCTTCCATGATAGGAGCTAATTCTGGATTGGTAACATTATTGAAACAGCATTTGGGACGACGATGAGTTGATACAATTCCACTGTATAATCCACCAGGAGAGCTTGTGCCCTAAGAAACTTGGATTTGAACATGCCATGAAAGTTGTGGTTTCAACGATTAATTTTATAAAATGCTGTGGCCTTAATCACCGACAATTTTAAAAGTTTCTTGAAGACATTGAAAGTGAATATGGTGACTTAATTTTTTACACAGAAGTGAGGTGGCTAAGTCGTGGACAAACATTCGAGCGGTTCCTAAATGACTGAAAAAAACAAAAACGTCCCTGACATAAAAAAATCCGGATTGGTTATGTGACTTAGCCTTTCTGGTTGACATTACTAATAATTTAAATACGTTAAATACGCGACTTCAGGGCAAAGATCAATTCATTACTCAACTTTATGGCCACATTTTGTCTTTTCAGTGCAAGTTAAATCTATTTCAAATCCAACTGAAGTCAGGGAATTACATCCATTTTCCTAAGTATAAGAAAGTTTCTGAAAAGTTCAATGTCAACTTCAAAACTGTGTATGTTGAAAAGATTGATAACTTGATATCAGCCATCAAGTATCGGTTTTCTGATTTAAAAAAAAAAAAAAAGTGAAACTGTTGTTAGATTTATTTAGCAACGCTTTTGCCATATTGCCCAAAAATGCACCCGAATCAGTACAGCTTGAACTCATCGACATTCAAAACGCTGAGAGCCTCCGAAATAAATTTAACAAAGGCAATTTATTAAACTTCTATCGTTGTGTCGATAAAAACAATTATAAATGGTTGCTAGATAATGCATTAAAATTTGCAAGCCTCTTTGGCTCAACATATATTTGTGAACAAACTTTTTCAGTCACGAATATTAAGAAATCGAAAAATAGGAACCGCTTGACTGATGAAAATTTAGAATTAATTTTGCGTGGTTGGCTACTACAAAACTCGAACTAAATATCAAAACAATTGTCAAATCAATGCAATGTCATGCACCGAATTAAATTCACTTACTTTTTATTACCTTTTTTGTAACAATTGTGATAGGCATAAATAAAATAAACAATATATGGTATATAACTTTCAAGTTTTTTTTTGGTGGCCCTCCCATAAGTAACAGTGGAACTATGTGGCACTCGGCCTTAACAAGTTTGTGCATCCCTGCTCTAAATCAATAGTTTTCCTTGACTTCTTAGCTGGCGTATCTGTAGATGAAGGCATTTTCCTTTTACTAGACATTTTATGGGTAGTATTTCAGTAGAATTTTAATTAATACACAGCGATGCTTCAAAGCGACTGAGTGTATGTGAGAGATAGTTATCGTACAATAACTATCGTATCCCATAGTTTACGTATGCACAGCTGCCTGATTTATTATTAATTTATTTTTATTTTTTTTATTTTTTTTTGCGGTTGCAAGTGCAGACGGTCGTAAGTCAATGACCAGGTATACATCATCGGCATATACTAATACCTTATTTTCCTTTTTAGTTGAAGCAACTGTTATTCCTCGCACAGCATATGTATTGTTGACTTGTTGTCAGAAAGGTTCAAGAATCAATGCAAAGAGCAGTGGACTGAGAGGGCAACCTTGCTTGACTCTTTTTGGAATTTTTACTGGGTCTGACAGAACCCATTAACTAGGAGGCAGATGGTTGAATTGGCATAGGCTCCTTTGATCATGAATAGCAGATTTTTTACCTACACCAATTTGCTGGAGGATGTGTAATAGAAAGGGATGCCAGACATTATCGAATGCTTGAGTGAGGTCTACTGATATCGACTGCTTTTTCATGTTAACTAAGCGGATTAGATCATATAGCAGAAATAGATTAAATTCTACTGCTCCACCTGGTACTCCATACACCTGTGTGCTTTTAATTATATATTTCATTCCCACTTTGAGCCTGTTATTGATAATGCAGAAAAATATGTTGTAGTCAGTGTTAGATAGAAAAATAGGTCTCCAGCTGCTGATTAAGGTGTGATCTCTATTGAGTTTAGGAATGAGGACAGTATGGCTTGCTACAAATTCACTTGGTATGTATCCTGATGATAGAAAGGAATTAAATAGTGTAACTAGAACGGGTAGAATAAAATCCCAGGCCTCACAATAAAGTTCTATCCCTAGACCATCAGGTCCTGGGGAGTTTCTTGTATGGCATTCTTTATAAGCTGTGGTAACTTCAGATGCTGTAATGGGGCTGTCAAGCCCATCTTGGCTTTGAACAGGAAAGCCATTAATGTTCCAAGTTATAATTTCCAACAGTACTATTGTCTTCAAACAGATTTTGTAATGTTTTTGAAGGGAATCAAGGATGTCTTTAGTGGTGGACATGGCTTCTCCATCAACACAGATTTGAGTGATAGTCCTTTCTTTGCGAAATTTTGTAAACTGTCTATTGAAGAATGCAGCCGAAGAGCTGTCTGCTAAGCTTTAAGATATTTTTATCTTAAAATATCTTTCTTCTACTTGTTTCTGCCTTTCCAGTTATAATTATTTTTCTAATGATGTTGTTTCTAATGATTTTCCTACATTCTATACCATTGCGTTGGTTTCTTACAAACCAGCTTCTCTCTGTATACAGATATTTCAACTGTTTCCTTTTGAGGAAAACCTGTTCCTTTCCTCATTCCATCATATTGTGCTTTACTGCTTGTTTGAATTTATCACATATCCCAATTCCAGGTAACATTATTCCAATTCAAACAAAGGTTTGAATTGGATTTTTGAAAAGTTTTTTTGGAGAGGTAACTCTGCATCTTAAACAGGGAAATCGGTCTGGGTAGTGACTCCTCCCATAATGCATGGCATTATACATGTCCGCAAGGAAATGTGCTTTGCATTATGGGATACTGAGGCAAGTAATGTGAAGTCAGTTGCCCCTATTCCGAAGATACTTCAACTGCAAACTTTGTTTGCTTACACTTGGATAAAGGATTAAATTAAATATATAATTTACAATACCATTATGAAAAATAATTCAAAGAGCACAATTTTTAAGTACAATGTGCTGTTTACATAATACTTATAGAAAATTAAGCTTTCTGATCATGCTCTTGATACCTTCTGCCTAATCAAATGAGCAACTCCCTTACCAAAATTGGGAAATGAATGAAAATTAAGGTAGGCTATGAGATACTAATCAGCAACCAACATTACTAGAAATGACAGCCTAAAGATCTCCAGAAAATCAACAGGCTGATATCTCTATTCAGTCCATCTAATGCCAACTAGTACAGTTTATTCCAAGAGTGTAACTTACAAATATCAATCAGCCATGTTGAAGATGCCAAATATAGATTATTTTCAATTGAAAGTGAGTTAGCCTACCTCATACGGAAGTAGCAGTGTTTTTTCTCCAAGAAACTCGATTTTTTTATTCTGTGTACAGGTAAATCAGCCATGAAAATACACGTAATTTACAGAAAAAAAAATGCTATTGTTGTTGTTGTGTGTAGTTGGAGAATTAAATAGCAATGTGAGATGTTGGTAATGGAGAAGATAGAAACCTCCCATGAGGAATCCTTATTATTACTATTATTGTGGACAATTCCAAAGTGTCCTTAGACTCATCGAGGGAGGCCCTAAACATCATGTCAAGAACAACTATTAACATCCATGCAGTATCTATCTTACTTTGCATTGAACTCATTCACAGTCATGGCACCCACAACAGACTCTGGCAGCTTATTCCACTAATTCACCATTCTCCAAGTAAAAAACCTAGTTCTAACACCCCTTCCTAACCACACTATTGCCCAGTTTACATGGATGGCCCCTAGTGCTCCCACCATCAGTCCTGTTCTGAAAAATATCCCCTGAATTAATTTTATAGAAACTCTTCAGTAATTTTAATGTTTCAATCATACACCCATTTTCTGCCCATCAACCAATTTCTGCAACCCATAAATCTTCAAACTGTTCTCATAAGTTTCATTCCATAGACCTGCTATCATCTTGGTCACTTGTCTCTGGATCCTCTCCAACTACTCCCTATCAAGAAGAAACCCTGGCGCCCAGATCTGGGTGCAATAGTCAAGATGGGTTCTAATCAAGGCTCGATACAGAGGCACAATAACTTGATTGTCTCTGCTCGTCAAAGTATTCTTCAGTAACCAAGTGATTTGATGAGCTGATTTAGCCACTTTTGCAATGTGCCCCCTAAATTTCAACTCCCTATCCACCAACACTCCCAAATCCCTGGCCTCGTCCATCTTCTGGAGTACAGTTCCACCAATGTGGTATACTGCTGTTAATCTTTTCACCCCAAATTGTATAACCTTACACTTTGCAACATTAAATTTTCATCCATTCTCCTTATCCCAGTCCTCCAATCTATCAAAATCATCATGAAATTTTGACATCATGTGCATTCGCTATTGCTCTACCCAACTTTGCATCATCAGCAAACAAATGAAGTTCCTCTCATTTCCTATATCGTTAATGAACAAATTAAATTGTAGTGCTCCCGGAACAGAACCCTGTATCACACCACTAGTCACAGATCGTCTTTTGGACTCTACCCCCTGAATAAACTACTCTCTAATATCTATCCATCAACCTCCCTCCTATCCATCTCACCAACCATATATCTATCCCCCATATGCTACAGTTTACTGATTAGAATTCCGTGTGGTATCCTGTCGAAGGCCTTAGCAAGGTCCAGCAGTATCACTGTATACCCATTACCCAGTTCAGCCGTCACTGTGTTATAAAATGTGAACAAGTTAGTGAGGCATGAGCTACCCTTCACAAAACCATGCTGTCTCCCATACAGTATCCCATTTTCATCTATCCATTGCTGTATTTTTCTCTTGATTCCTTTCTCCAAAACCTTGACAACGACTACTGATATGCTGATCAGTCAGTAATTTGCAACAGCAGTCTTGGAATCTCCTTTATGCAGTGGAACTAGTATCCCCTCTATATTGTTCATGGGCCTGCAGGTCACCTTTCTCCTTAAATTCCCTCCACAGTTGTTTCTTTTTTTGCAGCTCAAGCTTAATGGTGTTATTCATTCATTTAATCCCTTCTTGATTTCCTTTCCGGAACTCTAGATGTAGAGCCAGCCATTACTCCTTCAAATGCTCCTTTACTGCTTCCCATGCACTATTAACCTCCAGTTCTTGCAGTTTTACATGCCTTGGCACTGAACTAAGCAATCTCCTAAGCTTGTCATGCTTACCAGCCTGGTAATTCCACATGTACCCTTTCTTAATTGAAAATTCGACACATTTAGCTGCCTCCCAGGTCAAGACCTTATGATCACTCTCACCAATTGGTGGCAATGTGGTAATATTCATTACAGTCAAATTCTCAGATGTAATTATAGGTCAAGCACACTCGAACCCCTAGTATATTCCATTACATGCTGTCTCAGGTAGTTATCCCTTATAACTGCATAAAATCCAATTCCTTCCTCCCATATGTCCTCTCCTCCTTCCAATCAATGTTACCATAGTTGAAATCCCCCATAATAATTACCCTCCTTCTACTCATTGTATCTATTTGTCTATGCATACTATCTCCACCATCTATTCCATCACCTGGTCTATAGCAGCACCCAACTGTATATTTTGTTTCACTAGTCTCAATCTCACACCAAATAGCCTCGAATGTGCTTTCTTTACCCTGAAGTTCAACTTCAATTCTCCTTAGCTGCAGTTCATCATCTATCATCAATAACACTCCTCCCCCATTCTCTTCTCTGTAATAATCATAACGGTTCTAAGTCCACAATCAATAGGACTTTTCTCAGTCAACCAGCAGTCTCCAACTGCAGGTCTGCACACACCAAATGGAATAGTTCTTAAACCCATTTGGTGAGTATAGATACCAAAATTAGAATGACACTATATGTCACTATAATGAAGGAATATCATTATAATTAAATCAGTACCCTCAAATCTAGAACAGGCCGATAAATAAAATTCGAGTATTTTGTGTTTGTAGTAATCAGTTTCATTGTAATTGACAGCTTGTATGATTAGTGGGTTTGAATGTAAACTTGACTTCACGAAGAATTTTTCTGCAAGATTACGAAGAAAGGAAGTGTATGGAATGCCGGTTTCTCGGTGAATCTGTGAATTTCTGATGAACCATGGTGCATCTAGAATCATCCTAAGGCATTTGTTTTGGATTCTCTGCAATTTCGAAATGTTTGATCTTGAAGTGTGACTCCATGCTGGTTAGGCATAGAACGACTGGACGTATTACCATCTGGTAAAGAAGCAATTTATTATGTAGGTTCAATTTGCTCTTGTGGTTGATCAATGGGTAGAGCTGTGCTATTACTTTGGAAGATTTGGAGCCAATGAGATTGATGTGCTTGTTAAAAAGGAGTTTCTTATCCATTAATACCCCAAGATATTTGGTCTCTGATTGTCATGGGATCTTATGACCAGAGAGCAGGATGTCTTCTTTAATGCAGACCTTTCTTCTTGAAAACAACATGGCTGAGCTTTTGAGGGGGTTCACTTGAATCCTCCAGTTGGTGAACCAGTTTGCTAGCTCATCGATACTTCCTTGGAGTCTAGTGATTGCTAGGCGAGAGCTGAGCGATCTAGCTAGAATAGCAGTGTCATCGGCATAAAGGGCCGTATTAGTTGTTCTTGAATTGAGAGGAATATCTGGCATGTAAGTTGTGAAAAGTATTGGAACCAGAAGAGAACCTTGAGGTACTTCCGCCAGAATTTTGCGCCTTGATGACACAATTCCGTTGAGTTTCACTTGCATGTATCTTTCATTAATATTTGAATAAATGAGTTTCACTAGTTTAATTGGGATATTGTTTTCAATTAGTATGAAGATAAGGTCTTGATGCCAGACCTTATCAAAGGCCTTGGCAACATCCAAAAATACAGCAGCAGTGTGAAGGTGCCAGTTAAAACCATGAGTGATATGTTCTGTTAGTCGGTGAATTTGTTGCACCGTGTTATGAGCTTTGCGAAACCAAAATTGCTCATTTGGGATTAATTATTTTCTGTTTGTCCACTGCTGATTGTAGTCTTGATAGGATGACCTTTTCTATTACTTTGCCAAGACAGGAAAGAAGAGTGATGGGCCTGTAGCTTTGGGGAAGTTGTGGGTTATTACCGGGCTTTTTCAGAGGTATAATATCCGCAATTTTCCAATCCGTGGGAAAGTACTGGAATCTTAAAATGGAATTGGTAATATTAACTAGGTGAATTATGGTTTTACGTGGGAGTAGCTTTATTATTCTATTGGTAATGCCGTCAGGGCCGGGGGCCTTTTTATTCTTCAAATGGGAAATAATATTTATTATTTCTGTTGGAGATGTGGGGGTGATGGTTTCTGAATCATCCTTAGGCTGTCTTAGTGCATTTCTAACTTTATTATGAACTTTGTAAATAAGATTGATATTTAAGTTTACGTGAGATGGGCTGCATTGATTTTCTAGATTGTTAATTAAGGCTTCTACTTTTTCTTCATCTCAGTGTGCAATTCTAAGATTGGTCTTCAAAGTGGAAGTGGTTGTCTTTTGGTACGAAGAGATTTTATAAACTTCCACATGGAGTTATCTTCTGGGTTGATTTCCCTGAGTTTGGATTCCCGTTTGGAATTCCTGTGCATCTGGAGGGCTTCTCAAACCTGTCTGTTCAGGTTGTTTTGTCCTGCAGTCCTCTGGTGTTGATATCGCTTTCTGGCCCTAATCGGGTCCATTATTTCTTCTGGGATCCAGTTGGGAGCGTGGAAGACAGTGGTTTGAGTGACTGATGCTATTGCTGTGTTGATTTGCCTAGTTAAATTGCTTACAGCTTGGTCTATTTCTTCTTTTTTATGAATGACAGGGGTGGACCGATGTGGACTGAGAGAACCTTAAAGAGCTTGTCCCATGGTAAGAAAGAATGATGGGGAGAGAGCTGATCTTGAAGTCCTAACCTGAGCAGGATGAAATTATGACCTGAGTTAAGCTCTTCTAATGTCTCCAGCTGGTATTGATATTTGATGTTTCTGAGGATAACTATGTCTAATACATCAGAACTACCTGATGGGCTGTAGTGGGTAGGCTCAGTGGGTCCAGCTACTATTGATGAGTTGAGTAACGTGTAGTTGAATAAGGTACGGCCTTTGGAGTTGATTGACGAACTGAACCAGGCCGTATGTTTGGAGTTTAGGTCTTCTGCTATAATTATGGAATCCGTGGAGCCGAGGATGGAGTCTAAGTCTGCTGTCAATAGTGGAATGCTGGGAGGATTGTACGCTGCGTAGATTTTGAGTTTTCCTGCATTTTTAGCGTGCACCTCCACACCTGTCACCTCAAGGTTTGGGGGTTGGTCAGCGAGTTGTGGCTTAAATAATTTTTAATATAAATAGCTGTGCCGCCTCCACTAGAGTTAAGTCTGTCTGTCCTATATAAAATATAACCTCTTAGTTTTGGGTTGTTTGATGGTCTGAGGTGGGATTCACTGATCAAGATTATGTCTGGATTGTATCTTTTTGCGAATTCTTGCAGCCCCAAGAATTTTATTTGTTAAGCTATTGGCATTCCATGCTGTTATCATGAGAGAATTTGGTTTAAATTTTTAAACATTATAGAGAGCTGTTAATAAGGATTGGGTTTCTAGATAGAATCTCTTTCTGGGAGATGGTGAGGTGCTTGCTTTGCTGAATTCATGCAGCATTGTTGCAAGTGACGATGTTAAAGCTGATGTGAGATTAGAGCTTGTTCTCTCTCTTGCGATGAAGTAGTTTGGGTTCTTACCGCTTCCGCATATGATTTGGACATGGATGAAGGTCGAGTGCCTTCCTGTGTTGCCGAATGTGAGGTATTATGATCTGAAGGGCGACCTACAGTATTTCGTTGTTTGTGTCATTGCTTGGAGGAGCACGGTTGTTTGGATGGAAAAGCATCCCTTGTAATTAGAGGGATGTGAACCTCTACAATTAGCACAGCATGCAGGTGTGGATCTGGGCTTAGTGCAGGAGTTAGTTTGGTGACCCTCACCGCATTTTAGGCATCTGTAGGCAGCTCTGCACAGTTTTTGGGCATGCCCGAACCTCTGGCATCTGTGGTACTGCCCTACCGATGCTGCTTCCTTAGAGGTTCAGTTGTAATTTTAAGCTTGCAAATGTCGGTAACTTCATAGATTCTTTTTTGTGTGTTGGAGATTTCATCCAACACCAGTGGCATTGGTGTTTTATCTGACCTCAACATTCTACTGACTTTGATTAGGGTCAATCCTTGATTGATGTGGTCAGCTGTGATCTCCTCAATTGTGATGCCCTCAGCCACTCCTCTTAGAACTACGTTTAAGTTCTTCTCCCTTGCTAGCGCAAAGGTGTGGAATGGCAATTTAGAGTTGTCCAGCATTTTCGTCGTCATGCGATAATCTGTCACAGTGGTAGGGTGAATCTTTACACCCTCTTCAGTATTTCTTGCCCAGGACAAATTGATATTTTGTTCTCCTAGGGATCTTGAGAATGAGGTCCATCTATCTTTATCTCAAAGGATAACTGGAGGGACCTTTTCTTTTCTATCTTGGATGATCTGATTTTGGTGAGTTGTTACATCATCTTCCATTCCACCTTCTGATGTTCTGCGTCTTTTATTAGATTGTTCCTCCTGTAAACAATCGTACTGTTGGGGAGTCTTTGTAGGTGGAACAGGTGTAATGTTCTCTTCGATGTCCAAATCATCATCTTCAGTGTCATTTACTAGAGTGAAGAGATTCAAGCAACCAGGATAATCTGTTTCAAATTTCTTTAGGATGAATTTGAGAATGTTAAGTGACCTATCTTTGTTTAACTGTTGAATGGTGTCCTTGATATCTTTTACATTCTCTATCCTTGTGTACAATGAGGATGATTCTGATGTCTTATTCTTGACGATCTAGGAGGGTGGTCTATTAACAAATCCCTCCGACCCACGCAAGAGTGTACCAGCTAAGTAATGTGTAATCACAAAATAGACAAAAGGAAGAAAGATAACCGCAAAATATATCATTCAGAAGCCCCAACCATTATATACAGGGCCGGTGGAAGTGGCCATGCAGTGCATGCAGGCTCCACTACAAAGGGGGCACCGTTCATAAGTTCATTTTTAAGAAAAAAAATTTTTATCATAAAACAAAAAATTCTTACAATGATCAATATTAAAATAAATAAGGCCGGATACACCAAATAAAAATTAAGAAAAATTGTATATTGCCACCTCTTTGATCAGTTGGCTGTTTACAATTTTGCAGCAAGAGCAGGCTAAATGTTTGCCTAGAGACGTTGTGTCTACTGCAGTCTATCTAAAGTGAAATGGTGAACGGTTTTTATGTGCAGAAACTAATTTTGGTACAAAACATTTGTTGCTAGTTAAACAGTCATATGGTACGCATCTCTGTAGGCTATTGACCATAGCGCAGTGCAGACTATTATTTCATCTCTGTGTCATGTTGTGTAATAATTTATTATGGGTATTTTTCTGACCTTGGAAGTCATCGTTTAAGAGGATGTCCTGGTTTTCTTTTTCCTAATGGCTTGTACTTAATTATTACAGACAAAATAATGCAATAAAGGCAATGCTCTTTTCTGATAGTTTAATATTGATACATGCTGCCTAATATCCTTATTCTGGTTCTGTGCAAGCATTAATGCCAACTACGTGATTCTCACCGTGTGAGATATTGTAGACATTAAGTACTGAAATAAAACCCCATTTAGTAGTTCTTTGCTTGTGTATGTGCAGGGCCGGCGGAAGCGGACATGCAGAGCATGCAGTGCATGAGGACACCATTATGGAAGGGAGCGCCGCCACCGGGGCATGGTTCATAACTTCATTTTTAAGAAACAAAATTTTTTCATAAAAACAAAAAATTCTTAGAATGATCAATATTAAAATATATAAGGCCGGATACACCGAATAAAAATTTTAAAAAAATTGTATATTGCCGCCGCTTTGATCAGCTGGTTGTGTACAATTTTGCAGCGAGAGCAGACTAAATGCTTGCCTGCAGAATGTTGTGTCTTCTGCAGTCTATACAAAGTGAAATGGTGAACGGTTTTTATGCGCAGAAACGAATTTTTTTTAAAAACATTTGTTGCTAGTTAACCAGTCATATGTTACGCATCTCAGTAGGCTACTGACAGTAGTGCATGTGGACTATTATTCTCTGTGTCGTGTTGTGTAATTATTTTTTGTGGGTATAAAATAGAAATGGAATCAAAAATTAAAAAAAAAGCTATCCGGTGCACAAATTGTAAGCGACATGCTGCGAAAGAAGTACATGTTAAGAAACAAACCGGGGCTCTTAATAAATTTGTTAAAATATCAAAATATTCTGATGCAGATTGTAACCAACTTGATACATCAGCAATCAGAGTTGAAGAGCCGTACACGTCATCCAGTTTCGATCAAAGAAAAAAAAGTTATCCGGTGCACAAATTGTAAGCGACATGCTGCGAAAGAAGTACATGTTAAGAAACAAACCGGGGCTCTTAATAAATTTGTTAAAATATCAAAATATTCTGATGCAGATTGTAACCAACTTGATACATCAGCAATCAGAGTTGAAGAGCCGTACACGTCATCCAGTTTCGATCAAAGTACTACTGCAACTATGAACAAGATAACCAGATGCATGATTTAAGTGAAGAACAGTTAGGAGAAGATTTAGTTGTAGTTGACCACGAAATTAACACATTGTTAGTCTGTAAATTTAGAAGATCCAGGTGAATGGGGAAATATTGATGAAAAATTACGAGTTGTTTTAATTAAAATGGGGCCTGTTCAAAAGAAAAATATAATATATTCCAGAGATACATATGGTCGTAAATTTGGCGACACATATTATAATAGAAAAATGGAAAACGGGGAGCTCGTGCCAAGAACATGGCTCATTTATTCCGAAACTTTAAATTCTGTTTTTTGCTTTTGTTGCAAACTTTTCACACCTACTGAATCAAGTAGTCTTGTAGAAGGTTATAACAATTGGAGAAATGTAAGTACAACTTTGCATAGACATGAGACTAGTTTAACTCACATGAAAAATTTCTTAAAATGGAAGGAACTTGATAAAAATTTAAAAAACAAAACTACTATTGATTTCCAGACTCCAAGCATGTATGAAATGGAAAAAAAACATTGGACGAGTGTTTTAGAATGCTTGATTGAAAGTATAAAATTCCTTGGTAGCCAATTTAGCTTTTCGCGGATCATCTGATAAATTACATGAAAGGAATAACGGAAATTTTTTAAAATTAGTAGAACTGTTTGCGAAGTTTGATCGCATTACGGAAAAATCGTGTTGAAATAGCCCTACATCGAAATAATAGAGTATGCTATTTGAGTAAAGATAGAGTAAATGAAATATTGGAAACTTTAAGAAACGCAGTCAGAGATACAATTTTATTATCAATTCGAAAATCTAAATATTATTCCATAATTTTAGACTAGACACCTGATGCAAGTAAAACAGAACAGATGACCATTATTATTCACTTTGTTTCCTGTGACAATGGAATTGTCAAGATCAGCGAAAACTTTTTTGGTTTTGCAGATATATCAGATTCCACAGGACGTTTATGTGCAACAATAATGCAACATCCCCATTGAAGATATGTGAGGTCAAGTGTATGACAATGCAGCAAATATGAAAGGGAAAAAAATATGGGCTCCAAAATTTCCTTTTGAACAAAAATCCTCGAGCTTTTTACATGCCATGTGCTGCTCATACTCTAAATTTAATCATTAACGATACAGCCAAAGTGAATGCACATACAATTAGTTTCTTTGCAATTATTCAAGAAATATACAATTTTTTTCATTCTCTTACAAACATTGGGCAATCCTTTTAAAGTTTGTAAAAATTTTAACATTGAAACAGCCATCAAAAACGCAATGGGAAAGTAAAATTAATGCAATTCACTCTCTACGATATCAGTTAGGAGAAATTTACAATGCACTTTTTGAAATTTTTAATAATCAAAATTTTAATAAAGAAACTCAGCATGAAGCACAAACATTATGTGCTAAAATAAAGGAATAGAAATTTATTTGCTCTCTTATAACTGGGCATGATTTACTTAACAGAATAAACTCCTGTGAGTAAAATGCTTCAAGACAAAAATATGAAAATTACACTTGCTTTAGAATTTATCAAAAACTTAAAAATATTCTTACAGGAGTATCGATCAGATACAAATTTTAAAGAAGTTCAAAAAACGTCGGAAGTTCGAAGACGAAAAGAGACACGACAATTTGACTACTAGCTTCATGACGAAATGCCACAATCACCAGAAGATAAATTTAGAATGAATGTGTTTTATACACTTCTAGACGTTGCAATGTGCACGTTAATAGAACGTTTGGTTTTGACAAAAGGGCCGATTTTTCTGTATGTGGGATGAAAAACCCGAGTTTTCCAGGAGAAAAACCCTCCTATGATAATATGATAATTTCAATTTCTTGTATAGATTACTACAAATTAATAACGAAGATTTATGAAAAAATTGTGACAGTTTAGAGATTCTCTTGAAGAATGGCGACAATAAAGATGTAAATGCAATAGAACTATATGATGAGTTATGTGGCTTTCCGGGATATTTTTTGGAAGGATAATTTAAATATTCAAAACCCTTTCGATATTCTTAATTTTATTGTGTCGAATAATTTATCTTTCCCTAACTTTTCAATTGCTTTAAGAATACTATTAACCTTACCTGTTAGTGTAGCGAGCGGTGTACGTTCCTTTTCCAAGTTGAAATTGATTAAAACCTACTTAAGAACAAGTATGTCACAAAAAAGGCTTCTTAGTTTGGCGTTAATTGCTATTGAAAATGATATATCTGCAGAATTAAGTTATTTATAATTTTATGAATATGAAATCAAAAACCCTAAAATTTTAATTTAAAAAATTTCAAGTATATTTATGTAATTTAATTTATTTTCTGTTATTCTGTAAAGATGTTATTTTTTGAATACTTATATTAAATGTTCTAATTATTTCTGGATTATTTTCTTATTTTCTCATCTATCTTGAGTTTCTTTTATTTTCCTAAAAGATAGTTCCACTTTTAGAAATTATTAAAAAATGTTTACAAGTTACTAAGAATTTAGTAACTTGCAAAATGCGAGAATTTTTTTAACTTTAGTTCAAATTAATTTTAATTTTAATTAAAATTCATTTTAATTTTATTAACGATTTGGGTCAGTGAGAAGGCTATAATCCCTGTATCATTATATTCAACGATTAAAGTGAAGTGGCTTTATCAAAATTTGCTTTAACTTTTGAGCATTTTTTGAATATACGGGTTTTTAATGATTATCCAGCCTAGTCAACACCCCCGATTCGTTACATTCAGCGAACCAACATGTGGCTGTTCTGTCAAAATTTATTTAAGAAATTTCAAATAATTTAAATTTTTATTGTAAAAGAATCACACACGCCCGGATCGTTACAGGGACGCTTAGATAGACATTGCATGCGTGCAGCAAAGACCCTAGTGCTGGCTCTGATTATATACAGCATAGAACTTTTACCTCTATATATCATTTTATCTTAACTATTAGCTACTCTATAGCAACAAGTATCACCAACCACCATTCACCTCTCAAACTCTTATCGAATTCAATTCTCTAATCCAGCTCTAAGTAACTTGAAGTGTTGGAGAGGTGTATTTTCCGTAAGCGAGCTCTCGGTCAGTGCGTAAAGTATTTACTAAAATGAAGAGCCAAAAGGTTTCATTTCGGCAATGCAAAATTACATAATTTAAGTGGATATTAAATCCAACATCATTTCAAAGCCGAATACAGACACAAACCAATGAGTTTGAAACAGCTGTCAGACTAGCGAAACCTTCTAAAATGAACCAATAGGAGGCAAATATACTGGTGCTTTGAGCATTCGTGACTTCCTATAAGGTTTGGCTAGGGCAACTCGTAGAATCGCAGTGGTATAGTTCACTCACCGATTAGAGATCCCTCGACACTTCTGCACATGTCAGAAAAAGGTGAATCCATTCCGATAATAGGGTAATCAATCTGTTTTCTGGGATCAGTTTGTTTATTATTACAGGTCGGAAAATTTTGCTTTTCTTTTACGAACATTGCTGTTTTTAAAGTGTAACTATTTTGCTTCTATAACAGTTGGAAAAATGTATGTAGAGTATTAACAAAATTTAAAAAGGTATAGCATAAAACAAAAATGTAACTAAGTTTATTTTTAAGAAAGTTTTCTATAAAATAAAAATAATTATACAGAAAAACAAATTTTTTCAAATGAACTTAGATATTCTAAACTTACAGTTGGGAGAATTGAGACACTTTAATATCCTAAACTGATTAATTATTTATGACTTGTGACTCTTTCAACAAACTCATGCAAAAAAATGTTGGAAAAAAATACCATTGTGAAATCCTTTTAATCTTCAGAGTCATCAGAATCAGTGTCCGAATCGCCATCACTTTCAATTAAACTGATCACCAAAGATTCGCATAATTCTTCGATAATTCCGTCTCTGTCCCGATACATATTTTCCAATGAGGTGACATGAGAGCAATATTTTCCCCATCTTTGAACTGTAATACTTTCAATCACCTGTTCTGAAAGCTTAAAGAGTTTTGACATGTCAATATCCCCAGTTACATTGCGATGGCGAATGAAACTTTTCACTTCTGCCCAAACATACTCAATAGCATTAATATCGCAATGATATGGTGGTAGCCTCAAAGCTAGAAATCCATGCTTTTTGAGCATCGTGTCGAACTTAAATAGTTTAGTTGTGGGCGAGTTTCTTTTGATCAAATTAAGCAATTCAATTTTTCGCATATCTGGGGAATGAGAAATGTTATTTGCAGAGAGCCAATCCATAAGAACTTGCTTCTTATTAGACCAATTTGGAACTTTGTTTAATCGAATAGAGTGATATGAAGCATTATCAATTATAACAACAGCATTTTTAGGAAGGTTTGGAATCAGTTTTTCTTCTGCCCACTTTTCGAAGATCGTAGAATTCATTTGCCTATGGTAATCTCCAATAGTTGAATTGGCTTTGTATAGTAAGTTTGAATTTGGTAAAAAAACCCATTTCTCCACCTGAACACAAAATTATGCGCCGCTAGGCATTTCCGGTTTGTAGCACTCCACATTCTTCTTTAGACTGCCAACATATTCCATAAGTTAAATTACTAACAATCCAAGTTTCATCTAGCTACACAATTGGTCTTTTCTCCTCCCTGAAACGTCTTATAGCTCTCAAATACTGCGTTCTAGACAAAACAATGTCACTTCGCTCCATGATAAGTTTCCTTTTATTCTGGGACTTTTTAAAACAAAATCCAATTTCATGAAATATTTTCCTTGAAGTTTCTCTTTTCCAAAGAAAATTAAGTTTTACTTTAAGCACAGGAATCAATTTCAGAACAGTTGACACTCTTTTCTTGACCATGTAAAGTTCGTGAATAGTTCTTATAACGTCTACATCAAAATCATTCAAAGCTACGGTTTCGATGGTTTTCTTTCTCTGGCGCTTTTTTTAGGAGATTTAAATTTTGGCTTACCTTCACCTTTTGATTCCCTACGAATTCTTTTAACAGTCGACCTTGATATGCCTGCAATTGCACTTGCATTTTATGACTTGAGAAAGGGGAACAAGGAGACGGCCTTCTGACGATTCTTTTTCGCAGAATGTCAGCACATTATTCAATATTCTTTTGCAAGAGTTACTGAAACGTTTAACAACAGAATTTCTTGACTGTACTGGATCCATCATACAAATTAATAATAAAAAAATAATGCAAAAAAGTGACAACAAAAATCGATCTATTACTAGTACAAGAAAGCACGTGATTTCGCATGTTGGTGACCAATTCTTACATCCTTCATTTCTTTCTCCCCTTCAGCATAAATTGACTATTCTTAGCAAAATTCCAATATACCTACAAACCTACAAACGGTGGGTGAACTATATATTCCCGCAAGCTCTCTGGTCAATTTTCGCACGAAACTTTTATAGTTTCTGTATTTGGCTTTGAAATGATGTTGGATTTAATATCCACTTAATTTATATAATTTTGCATCACTGAAATTAAGCCTTTTGGCTCTTTATTTTAGTAAATAACATAACTTAATAATTAATCCTAATTTAGTGTCAATATTTGACTAAATTAGTAAGTCCTTCATATAGTGTGTGTGTGTGTGTGTGTGTGTGCACGCGCACGCTTCTCATGATATGAAAGTGAAATGTCAAGAATTTAAGTATAAATTTAAGTATACTGCACAGGAGTAATGTGCCATTACTCCTGTGCAGTAGTAGCATCTGGTATCCAGAAAATTCACTAAAAACAATTTGTCAAAAGACAAATTATAAAATGACACTTTACCAAAGAGCAATTTATCAAATAAACCATAAATCAAAAGACAGTTAATCGAAAAAGCAATTAATCAAAAGGTAGTTTCTTGAAAAAGCAATTAACGAAAACAAAATTTATAGGAAAGCAATTCCTCAAAAAAAGGAAAGCAATTCCTCAAAAACCAACAATTCATTGAATGAAACAGTTTGTTGAGAAATGAATTATAAGACACAAAGTGAAGTGTATTTATCAAAAATAACTGCAGTTTTTATTGGATTAACTTATGATACAGTTTTAGCTTGGCATGATATCCCCTTTATATATGTATTAGATTTATATATGTGGTATTTTATTTATTTATTTATTTATTTTATTTTTTTATTTTTTGAGAGATATAACCTTTCAGTCAGTATATGCATTTCTTGTAGTTATGTGTGTTTTACATTATCTAGAAAAGATTATGTAAAAATTCTTTATATTGGCACGGATACCTTATCGCATGGAATCCTTATGTTCCCAGTAAAAGGCACATATTACTACTAATAATTATTACTAATAGTAGGTGTATCATTATTATTGTCAGTAATAGTAATATCAATGGTTATTATTATCTGAGTCTGCAAGGTTTAAGATAACAAGTGGTGTACCCACAAGGATCAGTGCCTGGTCCACTGTTATTCAATCTGTACATTAATGATATTGGGAAGAATTTGACAAGCGATATACTGTTATTTGCTGATGATGCAAAGATAGGTATAGTAATCAGGAATGCTGCTAATATGCAGAATGATTTGAATAGGCTGGAATTGATAGGGGTAATGGGTTTACAGTGATACTACTGGACCTTGCCAAGGCATTTGATAGGATACCACATGGAACCCTAATCAGTAAACTGGAGCAGATGGGGATAGATATAGGGTTGGTGAGATGGATAGGAGGGTGGTTGAAGGAGAGATATCAAAGAGTGGTTTATTCAGGAGTGGAGTCTAAAAGACGTCTTGTGACTAGTGGAGTGCCACAGGGCTCTGTTCTTGGACCACTGCTTTTCAATTTGTTCATCAATGATATTGGAAAGGATCTGAGAGGAAGTGTTCACTTGTTTGCTGATGATGCAAAGTTGGGTAGAGCAATTGTGAGTGCACAGGATGTCAAAATTTTACAGGATGATTTGGATAGTTTGGAGGACTGGGCTAGGAAAAATGGATGTCAATTTAATGTGGCAAAGTGTAAGGTTATGCACTTTGGGGTGAAAAGAATAGCAGCAGTATATCGCATTGGTGGAACCATACTCCAGGAGATTGATGAGGCCAGGGATTTGGGAGTGTTGGTGGATAGGGAGTTGAAGTTTAGGGGGCACATTGCAAAAGTAACTAAAACAGCTCGCCAAATCACTTGGCTTCTGAAAAATACTTTAACATGCAGAGACGAACAAGTTGTTGTTCCTCTGTATCGAGCCTTGATAAGACCCCATCTGAACTTCTGTGCCCAGTTATGGGCACCAGGGTTTCTTCGTGATGGGGAGGAAATGGAGAGGGTCCAGAGACGAGTGACCAAGATGATAGCAGGTCTGTGGAATGAACCTTATAAGAATAGGTTGAAGATTTCTGGGTTGCAGAAATTGGACGATAGGCGAAGGAGGGGTGATATGATTGAGACATTCAAATTACTGAAGGGTTTTTATAAGATTGATCCAGAAGATATTTTTGAAAATATGACTGGTGGTGGGAGGACTAGGGGCCATGCATGGGAGCTGGGCAAGAGTGTGGTTGACAAGGGTGTTAGAGCTAGGTTCTTTACTTGGAGAGTGGTAAATGAGTGAAATAAGCTTCCAGAGTCTGTTGTGGGTGCTACGACCGTGAATGAGTTCAAGGCAAGGTATGATAGATACTGTGTGAATGTTGAATAGTTGTTCTTGACATGATGTTAGGGCCTCCCTTGATGAGTCTGTCGACTCCTTGGAGTTTCCCGGAACAATAATAATAATAATAATTATTATAATTATAATTGTGGGCATGGGAAAATGGGTGTCAGTTCAGTGTCAGTAAATGTAAAGTCACTTCGGCGTGATTAGATATCCAATGTCATATTATATTTGGGATTAGGCTAGAAGAAACTGATGAGGCTAGGGATTTTTGAGTATTAATAGATAGGAAGTTGAAGTTTAAGAGCCATTTGGCAAAGATTGCAAACACAACTCAAAAGATAATTGCAATGTTGAAACGAACGTTCACATGTAAAGATAAGGATGTTATTTTGCCTCTTTACATCAACCTAATGGTTGGTGGGATAGCAATGATACATTACTAGGGACATAAGACCTCACTTGGACTGTTGTGGGCAGGTCTGGTCTCCTGGTTTCTGTTGTGATTCTGATATATTAGAGAGAGTACAAAGGAGAGTGTTAAAAATGATATCAGGATTCTGGAATACTGAGTATGAGGACAGGCTGCAAATTTGTATAGTGCAGACACTAGCAAACAGGAGAAAGACAGTGATATGATTGAGACTTTGATATATTAGAGAGAGTACAAAGGAGAGTGCTAAAAATGATATCAGGATTCTGGAATACTGATATGAGGATAGATTGCGAATTTGTAGAGTGCAGACACTAGCAAACAGGAGAAAGAGGGTGATATGATTGAGACTTACAAACTTCTGAAAGGATCATACAGGATTTCAATTGATGGAATTTTTCAATTTATGGAGGGTGGGGAAAGACGAGATGCCTCCAAGAAGAGTGTGAGGGCTAGATTTTTCTCTCAGAGGGTGGTGCGTGATTGGAGTGGACTGCCATTGGATGTTGTGAGTGCAAGCAGTGTGAATGAATTCAAGAATAAGTATGATAGCTGGTGTGTGCTGTTCATTAGTATGTGGCCTCCCTCGATGAGTCTCTGACTCCCTGGAGGTCTTTCTTAATAATAATTATTATTATTTTCCCTCATACTCTCTCTCATCAACCTAATGGTTGGTGGGATAGCAATGATACATTACTAGGGAATAATTAAAGAGCAACATGGTTCCTATTGTCCTTCTTATCGAATAAGTGTTTCTATAAATGTGGGTATGTATGTTCATGGGACAGGTTTGCCTGTTTACCAGAGGGGAATTCTTATCATCTCAGTATGAGGCTAGCTAACTTGCCTTCAGTTAAGAGGACTGATGATAATTATTCATGTCTTCAGTGTTCAGTTGTATACCAACTGAACTATATAGCCTCCATTGTTATTACTATTAGTAGTAGTAGTATGTAACTTTCGCACGCGTGTGCCAATTACATTGGGTAAATTTTACTCCAATATGGCATTCGAAATATTTTACAAAAATTGTCAAACCGTTCCCATTTTCAATTACATTCCAGGTTACAAAAGAATAAAGTGTTCAAATTATATATTACAATAACTCTCTGCCTTATTGAATTCGAAGAAGTTGTCTGTGAGGTTAAGTTCCATCTGGATCACTTTTATGATAATAGTTTCGTAAAGAAGTTTCAAAATGATATTAGTAATTTACTCTTTCTTGATGAAATTTAATGAATTTGTATAGTTAAAGATCTACAGTAGCGAATAAATTAATCTGAACAAGCCGAATTTTCGTCAAGATTTTGGTTTTTGTTTCATTTCACAATAATTTCAGTTTACTAGTTTTAACCGTCTCTGCTATGTTTATTAATAATGTTTTACGTTTTTAATAATGTAAACAAGTTTGACATTAATATTGTTTTATTTGATGTAGCTATAAAATGGATACATTTCCAAGAAAGCATTCAAAAATACATACTCTTTCTCACACATTCATGATTCAAAGACAAATTGCCAATGAGTGTAGTGCAGGTCTGGGTACTGTTAATACGATTTTAAAGAGGTTTTGGGAGACAGGTACCTTTTCTCTTGACTGAAAAGAAAATGTGGGCAAAAAAGGAAAGCTACATTTACATTAGTGGCCAAAATTGGGGAAAAAGTGTATTTCTGAGGTTTGATGGCTCATAACACCACTTTTTTTTTGAGTAATACCATAAAATTATATATCAATGGAAAGATAATTTAATCAAGAATGTAATGCAATAACTTTTATGAATGATTTTTTATTAGAACAGCAGTTATAAAGAAGAAAAGTGAAACACATAGAAAAAATGAGATATACAAAAATTCTCACATTGTGAGTTCATACTTAGTTGGGTAACCTTTAGCGTTAATTACGACCTTACAACATCTTCCCATGGAGCAAACCAAGTTTTTTAGTTCTTCAGCTGTGAAACCAAGATTGAATTATTGCTTCTATTAATTGGGTTTTATTAATTGGTGGGTTGCTTCTGACTAATAAGTTTCTTTAGTCAGCTCCATAGATTTTCGATTGGGTTAAGGTCTGGGCTGTTCTCAGCTCATTCCAGCAGTGGAATATGATTATCCTGAAACCACGTTTTGCACACAGCAACATGACATGGAGCTGAATCCTGTTGAAATATAAATGCTTCGTTATCTTGGAAAAGATCATGTGCAGAAGGCTTCAGTTTAGGCTCAAGTATTTCATTTATATTTTTGGGCATATATATTCCCATTAACAATATCATACAACCCCAGATCATAACACTAAGTGGGTGTTTCATGGTAGGTGTAATGCAATCAGGATGCAAATCTTCTCTGATTCTTCTCCTTATGTATTTTATGCCATCACTACCAAATAGGGAGATTTTGGTCTCATCACTCCAAATAACACTGTCCCATTGTTCCGCTGTCCAGTTAACATGGGTTTTAGCCCAGTTTAATCTTTTCAACCTTTGTTTGAGAGATAAAAATGACTTTTTTTTCATGGAATTCTCGCACTTAAATTAAATTCCTGCAGTCTGCACCGAACAGTCCTTGCACTCAACTTTGCAAGGACATTTCATCTTGTATACACCCAGATGATTTCCTTCTGTCACGTAGGCACAATCTCTCAATTTGTCTATCATCACTTGCTGTTGTGCACATTTTCCTGCCTTTACCAATCTAATTTTGTAGTGACTGAGTCTCCTTATACTTCTTCAAAAATTTAGAAATGCTACCTTTGGTTAAGTTACCCCCAATTTTTCTTCTAATTTCTTCATAACGGTAGCCTTGTTCACTTAATAGTACTATTTTATATCGCTTTCTGGGTGACCAGTCAATTCTTTGCACCATTTCTTTAATTTTATTATGTTTTACAAGCTCACTAAATGAAAGAACACAAAATAAAACCAACCAACTTGATAGCAATCATCAAACCTCAAAAATACACTTTTTCCAAAAGGTTTCCACAATTTTGGACACTAGTGTACTCAAGATCGTTTACTAGTTAGGAAAAGCAAATTGAATCCTCCAAGATTGTGTGCTGTTGACTTAAATATAGACCTGGCAGCTAGTAGGATTAATGTTTCTGACATGACAGTCCATTGAAGATTGTTGGAAGCAGGGAGGACTGCCCACAGACCAAAAAAAGAAACAACTGTTAATAAAGGCTATGCAGAAAATGAGGCTGCACTGGGCAAAAGTGTTTAGAGATTGAACTGTTGAGAAGTGGAAGAATATCATATTCACAGATGAAAACCATTTCTTTGTCCAAGGAGAGCGAGTAACCTATGTTTGCAAATCAGTGGCCGAGAAGACTTCTCCTGCCCACATTCAACAAACTCCTAAACACCCAGCTAAAAAGATGTTTTGGGGTTGTTTTATACACATGACAGTCCAGGATCACTTGTGCCTGTTAGTGGTCCAATGAAAAGTGACAAATACATAAAAATATTGAAGAAAATAGTGGCCCCACAGATCCAAGAAGACAAAGAACTCTTCTTCCATCAGGATCTTGCTCCATGCCACACTTCAAAAAAAAAAAAAACGAAAGAGTTCCTCAAAAATTACAACATCCAATTGCTTCAGTGGCCAGGTAACTCTCTTGACATTAATCCAACAGAAAATTTCTGGGGCATAGGGAAAAAGAGACTTGGAAAATTAAATTGTGATACAAAGGATAACTTAATACAATCCACAAAAGTATGGTTTCAAGATGCAGAAATAAGAAAAATGTGTTCTACATTGGTAGAGTATAAGCCTAAGCGAATTAATGAACTTATCAGAAACAGAAGAGCACATATAAATTATTAGGTAAAGTTGGAGTTTAATTTTTGTATTAATTTTCTTGTCAAATTAAAATTTTTCTTTAAAATGTGAGTGTTTGTATAATTTGTTCACTACTGTATATTAAAATTTGTCAATTTTCATTTCAATCTGATCATTATTGTGTAGAACCAAATTTGTTGTCTAGAGATAAATCACTATAAACACAATGAAGTAGGTATGTATACTTACAGAAAATTTATCTCAAAATACAACAAAATAATTATTATATCTCAATGACTACTTACATATGTTGTCCATATCTTGAGTGATGTTAGATATTATTACCAAACACTTTTAAAACAATAGTTTGCAAGAAATTTACTTTTTGATGAATTATGAAAGAATTCATTGAAAAATTATTCGTGAATTTTTTTTTGATCAATTGCATTTTCAACAAATTGTCATCCAATGAACTGTCATTTGCCGAATTGTTTATTAGATAAATTGCCTTTTCGACAAATTATTCATTAGATAAATTGCCTTTTCGAAAAATTATTCATTAGATAAATTGCCTTTTCGATAAATAGCCATTTATTAAATTGTTGTTCAGTGAACTGGTTATTCGATGAATTGTTTTTTCTGCAATTAGGGTTCGATGAATTGTTTTTCTGCAATTAGGGTTCGATGAATTGCCACTCGTTAAACTGTTTTCCGATTAACTGACTATTTTAGGTGAATTTTCATGGAACTGTAGCCTCCATAATTTCCTAAAGTAAACATTTAATCTTCCTACTTGTATTTAACATGGTTGTAATTAAGATGCATTGTTTTATCTGCACTATTTTAGCACATAATGTTTGTGCTTCATGCCGAGTTTCTTTAAAAACCTAAAACGTTTTCCCTGATCTTGACAATTCCATTGTCACAGGAAACAAAGCGAATAATAATGGTCATTTGTTCTGTTTTATTTGCATCAGGTGTGCAGTCTAAAATTATGGAATATTTTGATTTTCGAATTGATAATAAAAATGTATCCCTGATTGTGTTACTTCAAGTTTCCAATATTTCATTTTGGCTGTCTTTACTCAAATAGTGCACTCTATTGTTTCATTGTAGGGCCCTTTCAACATGATTTTCCATAACGGGATCAAACTTCGCAAACAGTTCCATTAATTTTAAAAAATTGCCTTTATTCCTTTCATATAATTTATCAGATAATCCACGAAAAGCTAAATTTTGGCCAAGGAATTTTATAATTTTAATCAAGTGTTCTAAAACACTCACCAATGTTTCTTTTCCATTTCATACATGCCTTGAGTCTGGCAATCAATAGTAGTTTTGTTTTTTAAATTTTTATCCAATTGCTTCCATTTTAAGAAATTTTTCATGAGTTAAACTAGTCTCATGTCTATGCAAAGTCAAAGTTGTTCTTACATTTCTCCTATCGTTATAACCTTCTGCAAGACTACTTGATTCGGTAGTGCGAAAAGTTTGCAACAAAAGCAAAAAACAATTTAAAGTTTAGGAATAAATGAGCCATGTTCTTGGCACGAGCTCACCGTTTTCCATTTTTCTATTATAATACGTGTCACCAAATTTACGACCAGTATAAGTAAGAAAAATATATTTGAAATATTTCATTAGCATTTCATTAAGGTATTTCATGCTAGGTTTGATTCTTTTTAAACTTGAATAATGACATATTACATAAACTGTGGTAAAAAGGCAGGGGATTTCATATCACTTTGACTTTAAAGAAATGTTCCAGAGAGAAATAACAGTGTTATGACACAATGTTCCTTCCAACCCTAGTCAGTATTCAACAGCACCCTTTAGTTGTATCTGGGATGTATCTATCATTTAGATTGTTTGGTGTTGTAATACTGTTAAAATAAGTTATGAATCACATCCAACACCTAAGCTTATCATTAAGATTGATGATCCTCCATGGAGATGATATTGTACACAAAACTCAACAGTTCAGTCAGTTATTAATATTATTATTTATGTGATACTCCATGGAGTCGAGACTCACTGTGGGAGATCCACTCTATCCATTAACACAATACCTATCATCCATCTCCTTAAGCCTGTTCACTGTTCCTGGGGCACTCACAACCACCTCTGGCAATCCATTCCACTCATTTATCACTCTCCAAGTAAAGAACCTCGTCTGCACAATCTTACTAACAACACCCTCAGACAACTTAAAAATATGACCACTTGTTTTCCTTCTACTCCCAATATACTGAAAAATTTCTTCTGTGTCAATCTTATAATTCCTTTAGTAGTTTCTATCATATCCCCTCTCCACCTGTCAGCTAAACTCTGCGATCCACACACCCTCAATCTATCTTCATAGGGAACATTCCACAGACCTATCACAAGCTTGGTCACTTGTCTCTGAATCCTCTCCATCATCTTCCGATCCCCAAGAAACATAGGTGACCAAATTTATGCAGAATAGTCAGCATATGGCCGAATTATAGCCTTATAAATAGGGAAAATAACCTTCCTATCCTACTTGTCAATGTATTCTTCAGCAACCAAGTAATCCTCTGAGATATTTTGCCAACTCTTGCACTATGCCATCTGCATTTCAAATCTCTATCCATCACTCCCAGATTCCTAGCCTCACCAGTTTTCTGTAATCTAGTACCATCAATATGACATGAAGTGTGTAATCTTTTCATTGCAAAGCGCATTAGCTTACATTTTACAACACTGAACTGATAACTACTCTCCTTTGCCCACATTGCCAATTTATCCAATCATTTTGTAGGATATCTACATCACCTTTATCAACTGTTGCCCACCCTAGTTTTGTATCATCGGCAAACAATTGAATATTCCCTTCAAATCTTCCACTATATCATCAATGTACAAATTAAAGAGTAATGATCCTAGTACAGATTCCTAGGGTGCTTCACTAGTCACCTAATTTGCCTTGATTTCACTCCATCATACACTAACTTCTGATATCTGTCTATTAGCCACATATCCATTCCTATTTATTCCAACTTATGTAATAGTTTTCCATGTAATATTCTGTCTTGCAAAGTTGAGCAGTATCAAGGTGTAGCCATTTCCTTTATCCAGTTCTGCTGTCACCTTATTAAAAATGTGAATAAATTACTGAAGCAGGACCTACCTTTTACAAGGTTATACTGCATCCCTATAGTCATATTCCTATCTGCCCATTCCTGAATTTTACTTTTAACCAACTTTTTCAATACTTTTGTAAGCAAAGAAAATTTGCACATGAAGTAACGTCTCTACTGGGCTACTGTCTCCATTCAGCATGTCATCTACTGTAGCATTGTTTTCCTTACTCTTCCTCTGGGTCTTTTTCTATCTATTTTTCCTTCGATGACATCTGTGATGATTCTTATTTCCTCTCAGAATATGTCTGATCCAGTTTCCCTTTCTTCTTTTTATCCTCTTTAACAGGCTTCTTTCTTCTTCTACTCTTTTTAAAACCTCTTCATTAGTTATTTGATCTGTCCATTTGATTTTTTCCATCCTTCTCCAAATCCACATCTCAAAGCTTTCCAAATCATAATCAGTATGATTTGGAAAGCTTAAAATCTTAATTTCTTTCTTCAATGTCCAAGTTTCAGCTGCATAGAGGGCAACACTCCACACACATAACATTTTATTAGTCTTTTCTTTAGGTTTCTGTCCATTTTACTTCTGAATAAATTCCATTTTCTATTAAAGGCATCTCTTCCCATCGCTATTCTTGCTTTTATGTCACTTTTACATCTTCCATCGCTGGTAATCACACTTCCTAGAATTTAAATGTCTTTACTTGATTCAATTTTCCCCCATTTATTCTGATATCCATATTTGCCTCTTTCCTTGCTACTTTCATTACCTTTGTTTTTCTTATGTTAATTTTCATTCCATAATTGATACAGGACTCAAGTAATCTGTTCAACAGATGTTGTAGTCCTGTTTCAGTATTTGATAATTATTATTATTATTATTACATGACACCTCCAGGGAGTCCAAGTACTCATCGTGGAAGGGCACACTACTCTACTTCGCCAAATATATCTCATCCTCTCCACCACCACCACTTAATTCTCCAACTACGACACTACTACCATCAACACCATCTATTGCCCATCATCACCAACAATATTTTTTGTCTAAATTCTGTGTGTTCTGAAGGCCGATTTGTCTGTACGTGGGATGAAAAATTTGAGTTTCCCAGAGAAAAAACCCTGCTACCACCGTATAATAATACCTTGTCATCTGCATATCTCCAATCTTTATTCCTTCTTCTGAATTTTCCAGTGCTTTTTAATCGTCCAATGATACCTGGTTCTCTTGTACCATACAGGGTGTTCGGGATAAATTTGACATATTTATAATTAATTATATTTTTCCGTAAGTTACATGTATTAACACACACTTCTCTTCATTTAAAAGTTTGGACCCTTCTTCATTCATATACAAGATGTCAGAAAGGATGGATAGCTGGAACCCACCTGAATCATGGAAGAGAATAACTTGTATCATGATGATTCGTGCCCGCCATCAAAATAAGGATATTACGACTGCTGCCCAATGCTCCCTGAATACAGTAAAAACAATCAGGCATGAACTAGAGACTTGCAATGGTGACTACGAGGATGTAGCAAGAAGAAAGATCCCTAGCAGACGATCTGATTGCGTTCGTACAGCAGAATTCCTCGCAAATCTGCAGGAACAGGTGTTGAAGAACCCTGGCATTGGAATTCGGGCTTTGTTCGTGGAGTTGCTAACTGTAGTCAAGCCCTGGATAACAAGGGTAGCCAATGGTAGGCCGTATGTATGGCAGCAGGATTCGGCCCCTTGCCACACCTCTGGGAAAAGTCAAAAATGGTTGTCTGAAAATTTCTACGACTTCACCAGTCCAAATGTTTGGCCTCCAAACTCCCCAGACCTTAACCCCATGGATTATTTTGTATGGGGCGCAGTTGAAAAAGACACCAATCGCACTTCCAGTAATACAAAAGCCCAGTTAATGGATAAAATTAAAACAGTTTTTGCGGCCCTTCCCAGGGAGACTGTAGCATCAGCTTGTTCGAGGTTCCGAAGCAGAATTGAAGCTGTGATCGATGCTAATGGTGGTTATTTTGAGTAAATCTTGTTGATAGTATTGTAATTAACTCTGCCTGTAATGTTTTTTTGTCAATTCATTAAATTTAATAGATACAAAGAAGATTTTCTTTTTCCTTACGAAACTGTCAAATTTATCCCGAACACCCTGTATATGTCTCTCACCATGGCATTTTGTCCCATGTATAATGAAATAATTAGCCTTCTGTCTTTCCAGTCTATACCAATCTTTTCCATCACTTCCACCATCTTATCCCATTTTACACTTCCACCATCTTATCCCATTTTACAAAGTCAAAAGCTTTTTATTAGGTAAAGAATACTATTATTACTATTATTAAGAGTTCTGACTCCAGGGAGTCAGGACTCATTGAGGAAAGCCACATACTATATGCACCACCTATCATACTTGTTCTTGAATTCCTTCCAACTGCTTGCACCGATCCAATGGCAATCCATTCCAATCACACGCCACTCTATGAGAGAAAAATCAGGCCTTCATCCCCTTTTGGGTGGCATTCATTCTCAGCTTCCAAGGATGCCCTCTTGCCTTTTCCCATCCTCCATCAAATGAAAACTTCCATCAACTGAAATCCTCCATGATCCCGTTCAGAAGTTTATAAGTTTCGATCATATCACCTCTCTTTCTCCTGTTTGCTAGTGTCTGCAGTCTACAAATTCTCAATATCTTCATAATAGTGTTAGTATGCCACAATCCTGATATCATTTTTAACACTATCCTTTGCACTCTCTCCACTGTATCAGAATCATAACAAAAACCATGCCAACAGACCTGAGCACAATAGTCCACATGTGATCTTATGAAGGCCTTGTAAAGAGGCAGAATGACATCCTAATCCTTACACATTAAAGTTTGTTTCAGCATTGCAATTATCTTTTGAGTTGTATTTGTAATTTCTGCTACATGGTCCCTGAAATTCAACTTTATATCTTCTAACACTCCAAGATCCCTAGCTTGATCAGTTTCTTCTATCATAATCCCACCAATATAATACAACATTGGATAAATGTAAAGTCATGGTGCATGACTTTACATTTACTGACATCCATTTTCCTATGCCACAATTCCAGCCTATTCAAGTCATTCTGCAAGTACTGCAAATCAGCTGCATTTCTGATTATCCTACCTATCTTTGCATCATCAGTAAATAGCTATAAGGTGCCTATCAAAACCTTTCCAATGTCATTAATGTACAAATTAAATAACAGTGGACAAAGGACTAATCCTTGTCGTACACGACTGGATACCTTAATTTTTACAGACTTACATTCCCCATATGCCACTTATATATATATATATATATATATATATATATATATATATATTCATATTTATATTCATATTTATATATACTGACTATAACCGAGACTAGAATAACAATTAAATTTATTCAAAACGCAACATGTTTCATCGGATTGTCCGACTTCTTCAGGCGTGGGAACATAGAAAGCAAGTAAACACTATAAGAAACATCGTATCACTATAAAACGACTATTACAAAATCAGTTAGCTTTGAACTGTAGCTACAGTCCGTGTTGAAGTTCTATTGTTAAGTAGCTGCGTGCGTCTGATTTCACGCGTGTGCCAATATCAGATAGCAGAGCTGAAAGAGTCCGGTAGATTATAGCTTAGGTTATTATTTATGTGATGCGGGTCCATAACAATTTCCTTAGACTGGACTATGCATTGCTCCACCTCGTCACGGCATATATGAAGGTTTGAGGTTGTTGTCCAGTTTATCTCATGTTGACGGCCTTCATCATTTGTGTTTACTGAAAACAGTACATGGCTTGACAGGGCACTTACTCTAGTTCTTTTGTAGGCAATGTCTCTCTGATGTTCTTCTAGACATAGGAGGATGGATTTTTCAGTTTGGCCATAGTATTGCTTCCAGCAGTCACACGTGATTTTGTACACCCCTGGGAATTGTAGATGGTTGTGAGCTTGTTTGTATTTGCTTAAAATCGGTCTTAGTTTAGGAAGTGCAGGTTTTTATGTTGAACTTTCTTAAAATTCTTCTTAGTTTCGGGGAGAGCGAGCTGATATATGGTAAGGAGATATAACCTTTTGGATTGTCTTGTGTTTCTGAGTTGTTTTGATGGCGGCGGTATAGATGCTTATTAATAGTTTTCGACGAGTAGCCATTACTTGTGAAGATTCTTTGTAGATGTTGTAGTTCATTTTTTAGATCTTCATCATTTGACAGTATAGATCTAGCACGATGTGCTAGGGTTGAGATAATACCCACTTTCTGTGCAGGATAGTGATGTGAGGACGCATGCAGGTATCTATCTGTGTGTGTAGAATTTCTAAAGATTGATATTTTAATAGAATCAGATGACTTAGTAAGTCTTATGTCCAGGAAGGGAAGAGATCCATTTTCTTCAACCTCCATTGTTAATTTAATATCTTGGTGGAAGTTGTTTAAATGATTTAAAAAAGACTGAAGGTTATCGGTGCCATGGGCCCAGATAAGAAATATGTCATCTACAAATCTTAGCCAAATTTTTGGTTTAAGAGTAGCTGAGGAGATTGCCTTTTGTTCGAAATCTTCAAAAAAGATGTTAGCTAATATAGGAGATAGGGGGCTTCCCATTGCCAATCCTTTAGTTTGTTTGTAGATTTTCTTCTCATATTGAAAGTAGCCGGAGTGAATGCAATGTGATAGCATGGAAAACATCTTTTTTGAAATTTTGTTCTTTAAAATATCGAGAACCTCTTGATATGGAGGATAGCTGGCTGATATATATATATATATATCAGCCAGCCATCCTCTTATCCATGCTAATATTTTATAATCCAAACCCATATTCTACAATTTATGCAACAGTCTTCCATGCTGTATTCTGTCAATACAATTCCATGTCTTGATTTTTTGCATAACTTTCTGGTCTTTCAAGTGATGATGTCAACAAACTATGCTTTGAAGTTGCTGCCTCACTGTTTAAATCCAGATTACTTGCATCTAATTTTATCTGTAATTGAATTCCATGCTGCTTTCACTGAAACAGAAAATCTATAGTAGAAACGTATAAAGATGACTATGAAAGAAAATAGACCTCATTTTACAGGATATTTCTACTTATCAAGAAATTAGTTTTAATCTTATAACAGAGATTGGGCAATTAAATAAGCTCCTTGGTGAAGCTGTTAACTGGAATGATAATACTTTGTAGAAACTACGTATTCATTTTGGAAGTAGCCCTTGTTTATATGGTCTTCCGAAAATCCATAAAAGAAGGATGTCCTATGTGTGACTCTCTTACATGTAGAACAACAAAGTTTCTGTATTGTCTATTAAGTACACATACCGGTCAGTATAGATCATTTATCAAGAATTCCACACAGTCTTATTGGAGTGTAGTATGTTGGCTGTTCTTCTAAGTATGATACCCTCTTTTTCACCTCTTTTTCACCCTGGAAAAAGAGGAAAACAATAACCTCCCCTTCCTAGACACACTAGTCACCCGCCAACCTGATGGAACCTTGGTTTTCTCAGTTTATAGAAAACCCACCCAAACAGGCAGATACATTCACCAACAATCCCATCACCCCCCCCCCTCACAACAATATGGAGTTATTAAGACACTATTCAACAGGGCAAAAATAATCTGTTCAAATGATCAAGCCCTAACCACTGAACTAAATCACATCCATGACACTTTCTCAGCAAATGGCTACCCCCCCCCCCCCAAAAAAAAAAAATCCAGAGAATACTTAACCCAGTTATCCACAACCCACCACCCCCTCCCCTTCACAAAAAAGATTACTCTAAATCCATCACCATTCCCTACATCCGAGGCACCTCGGAAAAAATCAACAAAATCTTAAGAAAACACGACTTAACCACTTGTTATAGACCACATAGAAAATTGGCATCCCTTATCCGCTCCACTAAAGACCAACCACTTCCCCTAGACCTACCTGGTGTGTACCAGGTCCCTTGCAGCTGTAAATTGTCTTACTTTGGCCAAACAGGCAGGACAGCAAATATCAGAATCTCAGAACACAAGGATTACATCCGATTTCACCAGTACAGCCACTCTGGGCTTGCAGACCACGCTCTGGATACTCGCCACAGAATAAGATGGAAGAAAGCCACAGTCATACACCGCAGCAAGTTCAAGTATGAAAGACTATTCATGGAATCAGCCACAGCCCTTAGGAACATGCCAAACCTCAACAAATTTGGATGCATGAGACTGCCCCAAATTTGGGAAACAATTATCAGAAGAACTTCAGCCCAAAGGCCAAGAACTACCAATATAGCCCGCCAGGGGCACCACCAGGACTTTAGGAAAACGTTAGCTTCCTAGCTTCAGTTCTCATTTGCTGTTATGTAGTACTTGTGTGCACGTGTCTTTGTATTAAGTTCCCAAGAAGATGGCAACGTGAGGTTTGCCGAAATATCGGAAAGTATATATTAAAGTTTATTTAATTTATATTTCTAGTATACGCTGTCAATTCCTTAAATATTAGCTAATGAGTAATGGATGTCAGAAAATGTAAAGTTATTCACTTCAGCATGATTAGATATCCAATGTCGTATTATGTTGGTGGAATTATGCTATTAGAATTTTGTAAAAAGCTATCAACCTGGTGTATGTGACATTGAGTTCATTGCTACCTCTTCACTGGATAAAGAAACTCAGGTGTACAAGGACAAGGTATTAGAGCTGTTGCACAAACTGAATAAGAATTCATCAATAGGAACTGATGGAATATCAGGACTTGTGCTGATATCCCATCAGTTCCTATTGCTGAGGGACTGATATTAAACAGCAAAGGCTGTTTAATATAATGCTCAGAACAGGGTATATTCCACAGGAACGGAAAGAATGTATGGTAATTCATTTGCACAAGGGTAGTGCAAAGACTGGTATATCCAACTATCGACCAATTAGTATCTCAGGAGTGGTGATGAAGATTTTGGAAAAATTGGTTAGGGCTCGCATTCAGAAATGAGATGGTAGTGATCTCTACTTTGCAATGTGCAACATGGGTTTACTAAGGGAAGGTCATGTGTTAGCAGCTTGCTCACATTCTATAACAATGTTACTTGAACTAGACAAGGGGAATAGATACAGCATGATACGTTTGGATTATACTACGGCTTTTAACAGAATACAGCATGGTAAATTGTTGTATAAATTGGAGAATATGGGTTTGGATTATAGAATATTAGCATGGATAAGAGGATGGTTGACTGACAGATATCAAAAAGTGGTATACAGAGGGGGGGGGGGGGATATGAGGCTGCAAGATTTAAGGTAACCAGTGGTGAACTATAAGGTTTAGTGCTTGGTACACTGTTATTCAGTCTGTACATAAATGGTATTGGGAAGGATTTGACAAGCGAAATACAGTTATTTGCTGATGATGCAAAGATAGGTAGGGTAATCAGGAATGCTTCTGATATCCAGTACCTGCAGAATGATGTGAATAGGCTAGAATTGTGGGTGTGGGAAAATGGATATCAGTTCAATTTCAGTAAATGTAAAGTTATTCACTTCGAGTGATTAGATATCCAATGTTGTATCATATTGGTGGAATTATTATTATTTTTATTATTCAGGCCTCCATGGAGTCAAAAGACTCATCGTGGGAGGTCCTTCCTAAGAAACACAAAGTCTATCAAGACTCATCGAGGGGAGGTCCCCCTTAAGAAACACAAAGTATATCATACCACTTCTTAAACTCATTGAACGTTCTCGCTCTCACCACTCCATCAGGCAATGCATTCCATGTTTCAACCACCCTGTCATCACTCCCTCCCGCTGTTCAACCAAGTGAAAGAACTCCCCAGTGTCAACCCTGCAACCATCTCTCAACAGTCTAAAAGTCTCGATCACACCACCTCTCTTTCCCCCCCATCCACCAAACTCCGCAATCCACACTCCCCCAGCCGATCCTCACCACCACCACCGCCACCATTGCACAGTCCTGAAATCTTTGTCATCTACTTTTGCAAAACCCCCTCCACAGCCAATCTACCCCCCCAAATCCTGGGGACCAAATCTGAGAACAATAGTCTAAGTGTGGTCTGATCAGGGTCTTATACAACGGAATGACAACTGTTTTATCTCTGCATGTCAGCGTCCCTCTCACCATTGCAGCAATCCCCTTTTTTTTACATCAACCCCAGATCTCCCGTCTCCCCCAATTCCTCCAGCACAACTCCTCCCATAGAGTATGCAGTTTCCCATAATGTCTCCCAAACCCAAAGACCCACACTCCACTGCATTAAACCGATACCCTCACTCACCTGCCCATCTATCTAGCCCACCCAAATCCTCCTGCAGGGCCGCCGCATCTGCACTATTACCAATAATCCTTCCCAGCCCCACATCACCTGCAAACAACTGAATATCCCCTTGCAATCCACTGACAATGTCATTGATATAAAGGTTAAACAATATAGGTCCCAGCACTGAGCCCTGTGGGACCCCGCTTGTAAACCACTGCTTCCTTGAAACTGCCCCACCATACACAACTCTCCAATACCTATCGGACAGCTAATCCTGAATCCAGTTGACCAATCTGACATCCAGACCCATGTGCTGCAACTTAAATATCAGCTTATCATGTGGCATCCTGTCAAATGCCTTCACTAAGTCTAAGAAAATGGCAGTACATGCCTTTCCCTCATCTAATGCACTTGTAACTTTATCATAAAAGACTAGCATATTGCTAAAACAAGAGTGCCCCTTCACAAATCCATGTTGACTCTCACAGATAACATTACCCTCATCTGCCCAATGCTGTATACGGTCCTTCACTACTTTCTCCAAGATCTTACTAACTACTGATGACACACAAACTGGCCTATAATTAGACACTTCCAGTCTGCTACCGCCCTTATGCAATGGCACCATCTTACCTTCCTTCCATTCCATGACCTTTCCCATAGCCAGACTTTCATTGAAAAGCCAAGTCAAAGGCACTGTCAGTTTCCTAGCATATTCTCTCAAAACTCGGGGTGAAATACCATCCAGTCCCACAGCATTACTGACATCCAGAGTACTCAGTATTTGAAACACAGTCTCCTCCTCCTGTACCTCTGAACCTGCCCAATCCCTCTAGCATTAAAACTGACTCATCTAGGATGAAATACTTCAATAAAGTGTTCATTGAACAATTCTACTATGTCCTCTGCATCAGTCACTCTATTCCCATTTTTATCCCACAATATCATTCTTCCACAGTCATTTCTCCTTCTACTGGCCACATATCTAAAACATTCCCTAGGATTTTCTTTGGATCTTAGGGCCAATCTCCTCTCATATTCCAGTTTCATCTTCCTTACCATACTGGTCATTTTTTTGGCATGTGTCTTCTACTCTTCATGCATCTTCTCTTCACCTGTCTCCTTGTATTTCTTCCATAGTCTCTTTTTCGCATGCAATTCCTGTTTAATATTGTTTGTCATCCACTTTACTCCAAATTGTGTCCTCTTGTTCACGCATGGCATACAACTTATCATTGCTGCTAACAAATATTCTTTCATAATTTCCCACGCACTAATGATATCCCGGCCTTCCAATTCTTCCCTCCATGAAACTTCCCCAAGTTGACGTCTTAGACTATTATAATCACCTGCCTTATAATTCCACATACGTTCCCTTCTCTTTGATACTCCTGCATGTCTATTCATTTTAGTCAAAACCATATGCTCACTCTCTCCAACTGGTGGGAGAGATGTCAACTCAGTTATTATCAACTCTTCTGATGCTATAACCAAATCCAAGTTATGCTAGAAGAAACTGATGAGGCTAGGGATCATGGAGTGTTAGTAGATAGGAAGTTGAAGTTCAGGGACCATATAGCAAAAATTGCAAATACAACTCAAAAAATAATTGCAATTCTGAAATGAATGTTCACATGTAAAGGATGTCATTTTGCCTCTTTACAAGGTCTTGATAAGACCTCACTTGGACTATTGTGCACAGGCCTGATCTACTGGTTTCTGTTGTGATTCTGATATATTGGAGAGAGTGCAAAGGAGAGTTAAAAATGATATCAGGATTGTGGAATATTGATTATGAAGACAGATTGAGAATTTATTACTGCAGACACTAGCAAACAGGAGAAAAAAGGGTAATATGATTGAGAGTAATAAACATGTGAAAGATTCATACAGGATTTCAAATGATAGAATTTTTCAATTTATGGGGGATGGGGAAAGGAAAGGAAAGGAGGGCATTCTTGGAAGCTGAGAATAAATGCCACTAAGAAGCGGTGAGGGCTAGATTTTTCTCTCATAGGGTGGTGCGTGATTGGAATGGATTGCCATTAGATGTTGTGAGTGCAAGCAATGTGAATGAATTCAAGAATAAGTATGATAGCTGGTGCATGTAGTACATGGCCTCACTCAATGAGTCCCTGATTCCCTGGAAATCTCTCATCGTAATAATAATGATTAATTAAAGTTTTTATAATTAATAATTTAGTTTACATTGTCATTTCCTAAAAAAATAGAAGAATGTATGATGGGGTGTTGCTACAAGCCTGGTGGCTCAGTCGAAGGGAATGAAGAAATGCATCGCAAATTTAGATTTAAGGTTACTAAATGAGTGATGTTTATGGGCGACTAATTAACTAAACAATGATGGGTAAAAGAGAAATCTCATAAGAACGAAGAGAAATTTACTAAATTGTTGCGAGACAACTTTCTCAAGCAGTATTGGAAAGATGGAACTCGAGATAAAAGAGTGTTATATTTGTTAATAGCATCAGATCATAAGGGGTCTCCGTTAAGAATATGACTATTTTACCACTGGTTGGTTACAGTGATCATCAGTATAATTAGATACTTGGGAAGTATCTAATTATACTGATGTTCCCATTAGAACAGGTTACATGCCGAACCACAAATCTGGAAATTATGATCAATTTAGGAGAATAGTATCTTTGGTCCCATGATATCAGTCACTGAATACAAAAAATGTCAGCAGTGCATTGGGAATCTTTGAAAATGAGGTGGTATCTGAATATATCCCTAATGTTTTTTTGAGAATAAATGGTTGAAAATGAAATTCATGTCCTACCTTATTAATCAAAAGAAGAAAGTAATATGGAAAGAATACTGTGAGAATAAGAGTGAGAGGAGTTATGAAATACATGGGTGGTCTGAAAAGTTCTCGCCTCGAACATAGATGGGAAGCACTATCAGCAAGACTTCTTTTTCTAAGTTGGTACATCTGTCATAAGCATCCATGTGAAATATTGCAAGTCATTCTATCAAGTAACTTGTTTTATACAGCTGTCTGAAGCAAAAGTGTTGTCTGTATCCCTTGAAATGGATAAAATTGAATATTGTGCAGTTATAAAATTCTTTGTAAAAGAAGGTTTAATGCCAAAAGAAATTTATTCGAAGTTCATAAAAGTTTATGGTCACTCTTCTCCTTCATTTTTGACAATTAAGAAATGGACTGCCGAGTTTAAACTTGGCTGTACCAACCTTGAAGATGATCCACGTGAACGATGTTCAAAAAAGTATAACGACTCCAGAAATCATTAATCAAGTGCATGATATGGTATTGGATGACCAGCGAGTCAAAGTACGTGAAATTGCTGAGACTATAGGCATTTCAAAAAAACGTGTAGGATATATTTTTCATGAAGAATTGCAAATGAAAAAGCTTTGCACAAGATGGGTGCCACACTTGCTGTGAGCAAACGCGGCACCCAAAAACACACTCACATGAAAATCTCTGAACAGTACTTAGAGCATTTTAACAAGAATAAAACTGATTTTGTGCATTGATTTATTACTATGATGAGACTTGGATTCATCATTACAAACCAGAATCCAAACAGCAGTCAAAAACAGTGGATAGAAGTCGGTTGTTCAGCACCAAAGAAGACAAATTTGGTTCCATCAGCAAGAAAGGTCATGGCATCGGTGTTTTGGGATGCTAAAGGCATTTTGTTTATTAATTATCTTGAAAAGGGTAAAACAATAACCAGGGAATATTATTCCAATCTTTTAATCAGACTAGACAAAAAAATTTGTGAGAAAAGACCCAGTTTGCAGAAGAAAAAATCATCTTTTATCAGGACAATGCATCTGCATACAAAAGTGTTTTGGCAATGGGAAAATTAAGGGATCTGCACTATGAATTGTTGGAACATCTTCCCTATTCCCCAGATTTGACTCCCTCTGACTTCTATCTCTTCCCAAAACTAAAACTCTTCCTCGCTCGTCAGCGTTTTTCTTCGTATCAGAAGGTGATTGTAGCTGTAGAGAAGGATAATGGCACTGGAGCATTGCTGGAATAAATGTATTAATGTTAAGGGAGATTATGTTGAAAAATAAAAATAATTTTGAAATTATAAATTCGTTTTTTCAGTGTTAGGCTGAGAACATTTCAGACCACCATTGCGGCAATCCCTTGATATACGCAGCAAGAGTTTTGATTAACGCGCCTTTAAATTTACCATGCAAAATCATGCTCATGCCACGAGGCTACTAGCCTCGTGGTCATCCAAATTCTCTTAATGATCTGTGTGAGAATGTGAAAGTTTTATTTTTCCCACCAAATACAATATCATTGTTACAACCTATGGACATGGGAGTCATTGCAACTTTCAAAGCCTATTTTCTTAAAAAGACATTCTCAAAGGCAGTAGAAACAACAACAGGAGAAAATGCGATTACGCTCCACGAATTTTGGAAAAACTTTAACATTAAACACGCAATTGAGAACATTTATGACTTGTGGGAGCAAGTGTCTTCTGGTTGCATGAAAGCTGTTTGGAAAAACCTTCTGCCAGAATGCGCTAATGACTTATTTTGTTTTCAAAATCCTGTGAACAACGTAGTCAAAGAAATCACTGCGATTGGTAAAGACCTCGGTTTTGATGGTGTTGATGCAGAAGATGTTAAAGAATTATTGGATTCAAATGCAAAAGATTTTAGTGACAATGATCTTCTTGAAATTGAACAACGCACATATGAAGACAACGAACAAATGGAATGTGAAGATGAGGTTACAAAGGAAATAACAGTCAAAGAACTGGATGGAATATTTCGCAGTTTAGAATCACTTAAGCAGCAAGTAATGGATATGGACCCAGATGTTAATCGAAGAATGCTTGTTCGCCAAGGTCTGGAGAGTCATTTTGCTTGTTATCGTAGAATTTATGCCGATAAGAAAAAAACTAAAGCTGTTCAAACGACTATAACTTCTTTTGATTAAAAAAAATTGCAGTAACTAATGGTACAAGTATTTATTAAACATTTACTTTGCATTCATTTTTTTATCTTTCCTAAAAGAGTACTATACAAAACGAACTATTAGTACAGTAATCGATCAGGGACAAATTGTACTTTTTACCATTGATTATTAGATTTGATTAATGTAATTTTGATATATGCGGTGGCATCGAGGGATTAATTAACCGCGCTAATTGAGGGATACCTGTACTATGATAACATTTGATTTTGATAAGGCATTTGATAGGATACTACATGAAAAGCTGTAGCATAAACTGGAGAATATGGGATTGGAAAAGAAACTCTTGACTTGGATCCATGGATGGTTGACAGACTGATATCAAAAAGCGGTATACGGTAGGTGTGAATCTGCCAGATTCAAGGTGACCAGTGGTGATTAATCTATACTAATGTATAGATGACATTGGGAAGAGTCTGACAGGAGGCGTGTAATTGTTTTGCTGATAATTACCTTGCCTATCTGTTGATGATGCACAGTTAGGCAAGGCAATCAGGGATGCTACTGATATCCAACACTTATTGAATGTTGATGATGTTGAAGCGAACATTGACATATAAGGATAAGGAAGTCATTTTGCCTCTTTATAAGGCCTTAATAAGACTGTACCTGTATTACTGTGTACAGATTTGGGTTCCAAAGGAATAAAGAAGTCCTTTATTCAAAGAAGAGTTACAAAAATTATATCCTGATTCTTGGATTTAAATTATGAGGACAGATTGTGAGTATCTGAATTATAGAGTCTGGTTAATAGGAGAAAGAAGGGATGAGATCGTAGAAGTCTATAAACTTCTGAATGGGTGTTATAGGATATGTGGTGATGAAAATCTTTGTTATATGGAAGTGGGGAAAGAACACGGAGGCATCCATGAAAGTTAAGTTTGTTTGCAGTCAAGAAAGGCGTAAGAGCTAGGTTTTTCTTTCACAGAGGTGGAGTGGAATAATTTGCCTTTAGGGATAGTGAGTGCATCTAGTGTTAATGAATTTAAGGCAGTATTTCTCAACTTCCCCCCCAACCCCCCACTTCCCTCCTTGCAATTCTTATGTTGAGACACTGACAAAACCCATAAAAGTTAGCAAAACAAAAAAAATAGGAATTAAAATTTTTAAATATTCATACAAATTTAAATATGTCATGAAATCTTTTGAAAATTGTAAAGATTTGACATTACTGCACAGACCGTTGAATCATACTGGCCTTTCAGAAACATTCACAATTTCATCACATGAAGTTTCAAATGTTCTGGAAATGTTTCTGCGAGCATAAATAAGGCTTGAAATTGCAAGATGGCAGTAACACTGCACAGTGACTAACAGTGAGAAGTCGGTGGCCAGCATAATTGTACTCCTATTCGCAACACGGTATAAAAATAATCTTTTCTAGTGTAGAAAAATGGATAAATTTTTCTAATGGGGCATCTGACAACTGTGGAGTGTCAACAAGTTCAGGTTTCACAGAATATCACTCTGAAAGTAAAATCAAGAAAGTATGCAGCAGAATATTTAGATTTTGGTTTTACAAAAACTGAAGTAAATGATGAAGAAAGACCACTGTGTGTTATTTGTTCGAAAATTTTGGCAGCTGATAGCATGAAACCGAATAAACTTAAAAGACATTTGGAAACACTTCATAAGGAGTATGTTAACAAACCTTGAGAGGTCTTTGCTGCCAAACTGAAGTGTTTTGAAACGCAAAAATCTAGCATTAAAAAAGGCACGTCTATAAATTAAAAAGCTTTATTAGCTTCTTACAAAGTTGCATATAAAATAGTTAAGTGCAAAAAAGCTCCACACTATTGGAGAAGACCTAATTCTGCCAGCTGCGATTGATATTGGGGAAACTACACTTGGAGAATTTTTACTCAACAACTGCAGTTCATACCTCTATGAAATAATACTATTGCTCAGCAAATTGGTGAATATATGTGAAAATATGCAGCAACACCTTTTGTCGAAGCTTTTTTACCAATTATTCTCAATTCAGCTTGACGAGGCAACAGATAGCAACAAGGATTGTCGTTTAATTGCTTATGTTCAATTTTGCAATGGATTATCATGTGGTTATTCTTTCTATTACCAATAGAAAGAATAACCACAGCACCTGGATTGTTCAAAACATTGGACGATTTTATATGATTGGCAAATGTACAGTGGAAAAATTGTGTTGGAATTTGCACTGATGGTGCTCGAGTGCAGGAAAAATTCCCATAATGTATTTGGACACACCGCATTATTCGTTGAAAAGCTCTTGCTGCAAAGGAAATGAGTCCTGGTCTAAACTTTGTGTTAACAATGGGTATACTGTAGTGAATTTAAAAATAAGACCCTTAAAATGATGAATAATGAAGAAATTTTGTAACTGAGTTGATAGTTATTTTCCACTTTATTTTTATCCATTTTGGTTTAAAATACCAATACCATAAAATGATCAGAGTTTAATTCAAAGCCTCGATATACTTTTGCATCTAGGATTAACTTAGCTAATTTAAAATTTGTGATAATACTGCCAAATAACTGACTTATCATGTATATATATAATATATATATATTCACTCTGCTTGGTCTTTAGAGCAGGATTTTCAGTAAAAAGTAAACATATATACAAAAATATAAAAAAAAAACCAATAATAATAGAAAAAACATCCTTAGCCCACCCACAGTACAAATGTCTGTACGTTTGCAAATAAATCTTTTGTGGATGGAAGCCACATAAAAAAAAGCATACCAAAGGCATGTTAATGATTTCTTTCATTAGCATGCCTGATTGATTTTACATATTGATTGATATGCCTGATTGATATTACATTCAACGCCTGCTAGAGGGCTAGACTGTCAGTTGTGTTTTCAGAGAGCTCCCGAAAGCTAAGTATAATTTTGAGTGAAAATTAGAATATAGGTTAAAATCATAACGTAATATTGTCTAATTTTGGTAGCTTGTTGTGTCTATGTGATATTGGTGTGAATTCCGTTATTTAATTTAGTATTTAACAATACGTTTCATAGATTTGAATATGGCGGCAATGCGACATAAGATAATGGCGTCCAAAAATACAATGCCATTGTTCAAAAACTATAATGTGAGAGAGTTTGTCCAATGTGATGTGTGTGTGGGATGTATGCATTCCCGAATGAGGCTGGAGTTTGGATTGAAAGTGACAGTGGTGGAAGAATGTGCAGAAAGAGTAAGTAAAGTGAGGAGTTGAAGTATGTGTCAGGTTGTGAGACAGTTCTGGTTGAAGAAAGCCAGAATGTGAGTGAAAATAGTGGCTTGATAGGGAATTGCGATGTACGAGATGGCAATGAGAGCAGTGATCAAAGAAAGAGTGAAAGCAACTATACGGAGAGAGAGAGAAAATGGTTTAAATGATAAAAAAAATGAGGAATTATTTGTAGCAAGTGAGATCGCTAGGTTGCACGCAGCTGCAATTAGAGCACCTGCAAAACTCTTTCCAGAGTGATTCGGCTAACTTAAATAAACAGCGTAAGAGTAGGAGAGTTTCTGAAATGAACAAAAGACTGTTGTATGGTGACTCGTTATTAAGAGGAGTGATAGATGGGAGCTTAACTAAATCGTACTTACTGGGTGCAAAATTTAAGGATGTAAGTGAGAGTATTAGAGCGCAAAAACAGAGGGTAAAAGAATTGATAGTTGTGGCAGGTACGAATAAATTGAAAGGAGATAAATTTTTTATGAGAGAGGACCTGAAAGTATTGTTAAAGGTAGCGAAAGAAAAGAGTGACAGAGTTAGAATGGTGAGTCTGTTGCCGCAGTATGACAGAGAGGAGTTTAGAAGGAGGGCCATAATTGCAAATGACGTTATGCACAGGTTATGCAGATGGTGTGGTGTGGAATGAGTTTGATGGGCGAAAGGATTTATACAAGATGGATGGCCTGCATTTGAATGGACTTGGTGTGCGGAGACTGGAAAAAGTGATGCTGAATGAAGTGAAAATGGATGTGCAGAACCAGGTATACTAGAACTACCAACGAGGGGGGGGGGGGAGTGGATATGCGGACATCAGTGAGACAGTTGACTGTAAGAATGTATATAATGTACCTGAGCCAGCACTAAGGACAAAAAATGGGAATGGGACATTTAGAATAACGCATCAAGATAGGGGTGAGACAAAGGGATCACTGCATTTCAAGTATACTAATGCCAGGAGTATTAGGAACAAGAAGGAAGAATTTTTGGCCTTGATTGGCTCTTCCTGACCACAGGTTATTGGCATTAGTAAAACATGGCTGACGGAAGATGATATAGTTAGTGGGATAGAATGTGTAGGTTATAGTGTGTTTAGGAGGGACAGAGAGAATAAAATGGGGGGGAGGGGTGTTATTAATGATAGCTGATGAACTGCAGACAAGGAGAATTGAAGTTGTATCGCAAGATAGTGAAAGGAGCTCATTTGAGGCTATTTGGTGTGAGATTGAGACTGACAGAATAAAATATACAGTTGGGTGCTGCTATTGACCAGGTGATGGAAGAGATGGTGGAGATAGTATGCATAAAAAAATTGATGAAATAAGTGGAAGGAGGGTAATTATTATGGGGGATTTCAACTATGGTAACATTGATTGGAAGGAGGAGAGGACACATGTGAGGAAGGAAATGGATTTTATTCAATTATTACGGGATAACTATCTGAGACAGCATGTAATTGAAAATACTAAGGGTGTGAGCATGCTTGACCTGGTAATAGCATCTCAGAATTTGACTGTAATGAATATGACCATATTGCCACCTATTGGTGAGAGTGATCATAAGGTGACCTGGGAGGTGGCTAAAGGTGTTGAATTTTCGATTAAGACAGGATATATGGGGAATTACCGTGCTGGCAAGTATGACAAGCTTAGGAGATTGCTTGGATCATTGCCATGGCATATACAACTGCAAGGGCTGGACATCGATAGAGCATGGGAAGTAATCGAGGAGCATTTACAGGAGGTTATAGCCTTATTGTATACCTAGGAGCGAATAGTAAAACAAGTAGGGGTTAAATAGATGAATAACACCATTAAGCTTGTGCTGCAAAAAAAGAAACAACTGTGGAGAGAATTTAAAGAAAGGGGTGACCTGCAGGCACACGAACGGTATATAGTGCAGGCCAGAAGTCTAACAAAGAGTGTGGTAAAAAAAGCAAAAGCTGTTAAAGAAAGGAAACTAGCTATGCAAGCTAAAGAGAATCCCAAACAGTTCTTTCAATATGTTGCAGGCAAGAAAAAACTGTACATGGCAAAATGATTTTAAGGAATGACGATGGTAAGGAGGTCACTGAATCAGTCGATATAGTGTAGTTACGAGCATGCACTTTGCAAAAGTATATCATCCAGGTGGTGACATTGTAAAAAATGAAGGAACCATTAGTTTATACAGTAATTGTGATGAATGAAGTGGAGGTGAATAATCTATTACAGAACTTTAATGTGAATACATCTGTGGGATTGGATGGTATACTGGCACGGGTCTTGCGTGAAGCAGCTAAGGAATTATCAGTGCCCTTGACCATGTTGTTTAATCTGAGTCTTGGGTCTGGTTTAGTCCCGAAGGTGTGGAAAGAGGGGTAAACAGTTTCACTGCATAAAGGAGGATCCAAGACTACAGTTGCAAATTACCGACCGATCAGCATATCAGGAGTCCTTGTCAAGGTCTTGGAGAAAGTAGTCAAGGGAAAAATACAGGAATGGATTGATGAAAATGAGATACTGTACAGGGGACAGCATGGCTTTGTGAAGGGTAGATCATTCCTCAGTAACTTGCTCAAGTTTTATAACAAGGCGACGGCTGAGCTGGATAAGGGTAATGGGTTTACAGTGATACTGCTGGACCTGGCAAAGGCATTTGACAGGATACCACATGTAATTCTAATCCTTAAACTACAACATATGGGAATGTATATAGGGTTGGTGAGATGGATAGGTGGGTGGTTGATGGAGAGATATCAAAGAGTAGTTTATTCAGGAGTGGAGTCCAAAAGACGGCCTGTGACTAGTGGTGTGCCGCAGGGTTCTGTTCTTGGACCACTGCTGTTTAATCTGTTCATTAACGATATAGGGAAGGATCTAAGTGGAACAGTTCATTTGTTCGCTGATGATGCAAAGTTGGGTAGGGCGATAGTGAATGCAGAAGATGTCAAAATCTTGCAGGACGACTTGGATAGATTGGAGTTCTGGGCTAAGGAGAATGGATGTCAGTTTAATGTGAGAAAGTGTAAGGTTATGCATTTTGGGGTGAAAAGAATAGCAGCAGTATACCACATTGGTTGAACTGTACTCCAGGAGATTGATGAGGCCAGGGACTTGGGAGTGTTGGTGGATGAAGTTAGGAAAATGAAGGGAGATGAAGTTTATGGGGCACATTGCAAAAGTAGCTAAATCAGCTCATCAACTCACTTGGTTGTTGAAAAACACCTTGACGAGCAGAGACAAGCAAGTTATTGTACCTCTGTACCGAGCCTTGATAAGACCTCATCTCGACTACTGTGCCCAGATTTGGTCACCTCGGTTCCCTCTTGATGGGGAGGTGGAGAGGATCCAGAGGCAAGTGACTAAGATGATAGCAGGTCTATGGAATGAACCATATGAGAACAGGTTGAAGATTTGTGGGTTGCAGAAACTAGTTGATAGGCGGAAAAGGGGAGATATGATTGAGACATTCAAATTGCTAAAGGGTTTCTATAGGATTAATTCAGAGGATATTTTTGAGATCAGGACTGGTGGTGGGAAAACTAGGGGACACCTATGGAAGCTGGGCAAGAGTGTGGTTAGCAGGGGTGTTAGAGCTGGGTTCTTTACTTTTAGAGTGGTAAATAAGTGGAATAAGCTGCCAGAGTCTGTTGTGGGTGCTATGACAGTGAGCGAGTTCAAGGCAAGATATAATAGATACTGTGAGAATGTCGTATAGTTGTGTGGACATGATGTTTAAGGCCTCCCTTGATGAGTCTAAGGACTCCCTGTAGTCGCCCGAAATAATAATAATAATATACAGTATATAGTATGTAAAAGAAAGAAGAATTATGGGAGGATGTTATCCACAGGAGTAGGATATAAAGATGGCTGTTAGACAGACATCAGAGTAGAAGTTACAGAGTAGATTCCAAGGCTCAGTACTTGGGCTATGTCATTCATACATTAATAATCAGGAGAATGATTTGGGGAGGAATATTCAGTTTGCTGATGATGCAAAACTGAGGAGATAACAGTAATAACATTAAAACATCTTGCAAGATCTGTGCAGTGAAGCACAGATCTTGCAAGATGATTTAAATAGACTGATATTGTTGCAAAGGATAATGGTTATTTAATTTAATACAGTATAGTGTACAATTATGTTTTGAGATGAATAGATTATAATCCACATTGATGAGAATGGACTATACTGGACAATAAATTAACAAGACAAGATTTGGGAGCAGTTGACAGGGAATTAAAGTTTGAAATTTTGAAAAATGGACAAAATAACTCAAAGGATCACTTGGATTATGAAGAATATATTGACAGACAGAGATAAGCGGATTAATTATCCCTCTTTATAATATAACACTCTCATAAGGCCTTATTTGGTCTGTTGCACACACAGATCTGGCTGCCTGGATTTTTTAGGGATGTAGGAGTATTGGAGAGAATTCAGAGGTAAGTGACCAGAATGGTTACTGATCTGTGGAGTGCTTCTGATGAAGACAAGCTAAAATGTTGGGTTACAAAGTTTAGATGGCAGGAAGAAATAAGGAAATATGATAGAAACATATAACTTACTAAAGAAGATTTTATACATTAGATACTTAAGAAGTTTTCCACTACAGGAAATTGTGTAAAAGTGTGGGAGAACAACATTTTTTGCTTGGAGAGCAGTGAAGGATTGCAATAGGCTTCCAGAATCAGTTGTGAGAGTTTTGACAGTGAATGAGTTTAAAAGGAGATATGATAGGCATTATGTGAATACTGATTATTCTGTGGCTTCTTGCATTGAGTCTTTAGACTTCATGGAGACTTTGTACCAAATAGAGGTTAATGTGTATTATTAGGTCTAGCAGAAAAGTAATGAAACAAAATTCATATAAAATTGTGTATCCAATACATGCTTTTATATTAATTTTTTATATGAATTATTTGATACAACATAGTCACCTTCAAAGTCTAGTCTAACTTAAAGGTAAAATACCTTAATCTTTCTTAAAAGAAATGTACCTTAAATCCATCTTAAATCTAGAGCTATGAGCTCATCTAATCCTATCAAGGAATCAGGATTAGCAAGATCCACAATTCGTGAAGTCAGATAGCCAAAATTCCCTACTAAAAAGCTTGTGTGCGTGGGTGCACGGGTGGGATGGCCATTCCCCACGTTAAAAGCAGCACGACTGCTCGATCTACTTGGATCTGCAGCCAGGCATACTTCTTTGGGATCCTCGATGGTCACCCGGACCTAGGTATAACGAAAGTAGTCACCGGGAATTAATTTACTAGTAGCTATCAATGGACTCACTCCAACGATATGTGTACTGGACTGGACAGTTCTTTGGAATAAATCTGACTGACTGTTGCTCCAGGAAGCACAAATTCTCAGTGGATCATGCCTGGCTATTGAAAGAGATGTCAATAATGATTTTTGTTTTGGACTTGCTAATGCATTCTCTCCCCTCCAAAATCATCTTGTGCCATTTAAACACTTGAGCACATGATAAAGAATCATTTCCATATACCTTCATAATTTTATTGAATGTTTCAGTAGCACTGTTGTTCAGTTTAACAGAAGATTTAACCACATAACGTTGTTCAAGATTTTGATTCTCCATTTATGATGTGTTTTGTGAAGACAGAAAGTGTAAAAAGGGAGGGGGGGGAGTGCTATCAATGATAGAAAAAGAGTTATGTCCATACAAAGTAGAAATGCAAGAGGGAAATAGTGCCAGTGGTTTTGAGTCCATATAGTGTGAGATAGAGGAGAATAGAATGAAATACTTAGTCAGATGTTGTTATAGACCCGGTAATGTGGATGGTAGCGACTATGAAATGTATAATCAAATTAGCCAAGCATATAAGAAAAGGGTGATCATTATGGGCAATTTTAATTATGGCAATACATACTGGAATGATGCGATAGCAACTGGAAGTAAAAAAAATTAGTTTCTTGAGTCTTTGAGGAACAACTACATCAGACAGTATGTAACAGAAGGCACCTGAGGATTGAGGATTTGATCATCTCATCAGAGAATGTAATTATAAAAAAGGTGTCAAATCACCCTCCAGTTTGTGAGAGTGACCGAAAAGTGATTATCTAGGTGGTTACCAGCAGCGTGGGGACCTCTGTGTGAAAATGGTATATGTGGAACTACAAGACTGGTGATTATGAGAAGCTCAGGAGATAGCTTGCAGGTGTAGCAAGGAATGCGTAGTTAGCTGGAAAATAGATCAACTCAGCTTGGGAGGATATTCAAGAACTATCTAGTAGAAGCAATGTCGAAATGTATTTCAAGGGTCAGAAGGTTAAATAAGGTAGGTGTGAAATGGATGAATGAAGAGATTAAGCATACGAGAAAAAAGGCATTATGGAGACAGCATAAGAGAAGTAGTAATAATCAATTCCATGAGGATTATAAAGAACAGTCAAGGAGGGTGACTTGCTTGGTAAGGGTAGCAAAAGTGAAGTATGAGCAGCAGTTAGCTAATAAAGTCAATTAGTTAGCTAATGGGGAGGAGAGACTGACTATAAGTGAGCAAAAGGTATATGGGAAAATGAGCAAACTTCATGTTTATAAAGTGTGGACCTTGATAATATATCACCATGTATTCTGAAGGAATGTGCCAGAGAATTGGCATCTGTCTTGACATATTCTTTAAATATCAGTCTTGCAACGAGGTGAGTTCCAAATGAGTGGAAGGAGGGCAAGATTGTTATATAAGGGAGATGTTAGAACTTGAACATAAATTACAGGCCTGACAACGATGGTATTATCTTTGATGGACAGCATGGATTTTCCAAATGGAGGGGGGGGGATCATGTTTTAGTAATGTACCCAGGGCCGGCGGAAGCGGGCATGCGGGTGCCGCCGCCGCCAGGGAGCGGTTCATAAGTTAATTTTTAAGAAACAAAATTTTTATCATAAAAACAAAAAATTCTTAGAATGATCAATATTAAAATAAATAAGACCGGATACACCGAATAAAAATTTTAAGAAAATGCATATTGCCACCTCTTTGATCAGTCGGCTGTTTACAATTTGCAGCTAGAGCAGGCTAAATGCTTGCCTGCAGAATGTTGTGTCTACAGCAATCTATCTAAAGTGAAACGATGAACAGTTTTTATGCGCAGAAACAAATTTTCGTACAAAACATTTGTTGCTAGTTAACCAGTCATATGGTGTGCATCTCGGTAGGCTACTGACAGTAGCGCAGTGCCGACTATTATTTCGTCTCTGTGTCGTGTTGTGTAATAATTTCTTGTGGGTATAAAATAGAAATGGAATCAAAAATTTTAAAAAAAGTTATTCGGTGCACAAAATCGTAAGCGTCATGCTGCGAAAAAAGCAGATATTAAGAAACAAATTGGGGCTCTTAATAAATTTGTTAAAATATTAATATATTCTGATGCAGATTGTAACCAACTCGATACATCAGAAATCAGAGTTGAAGAACCGTGCACATCATCCAGTTTTCATGAAAGTACTGTTGCAACTATTGAACAAGATAATTGAACATGATTTAAGTGAAAAATAGTTAGGATTTAGTCAACTAAAACAAGGTTTAGTTATAGTTGACCACGAAACTAACACATTGCTAGTCTCTGTAAATTTAGAAGATCCAGGTGAATAGGGAAATATTGATGAAAAATTATGAGCTGTTTTAATTGAAATGGGACCTGTTCAAAAGAAAAATATAATATATCCCAGAGATACATATGGTCATAAATTTGGCAACACGTATTATAATAGAAAAATGGAAAACAGGAGCTCGTGCCAAGAACATGGTTCATTTATTCCGAAACTTTAAATTCTGTTTTCTGCTTTTGTTGCAAACTTGTCGCACCTATTAATTCAACTGAATCACCTACTAAGTCTTGTAGAAGGTTATAACGATTGGAGAAATGTAAGTACAACTTTACATAGACATGAGACTAGTTTAACTCACATGAAAAATTTCTTTAAATGGAAGGAACTTCATAAAAATTTATAAAAACAAAACTACTATTGATTTCCAGACTTAAAATATGTAAAATGGAAAAGAAACATTGGACGAGTGTTTTAGAATGCTTGATTGAAATGATAAAATTCCTTGGTAGTCGAAATTTAGCTTTTCGTGGATCATCTGATAAATTATATGAAAGGAGTAACGGCAATTTTTTAAAATTAGTCGAACTGTTTGCGAAGTTTGATCCCATTATGGGAACGTCATGTTGAAAGGTCCCTACAATGAATACAATGGGGTACACTATTTGAGTAAAGACAGTCAAAATGAAATATTGGAAACTTTAAGTATCCAATTAAGTATCCTTTAAATAAAATTTAATTATTCATTTAATCAGGTATACAATTTTATTATAAATTCGAAAATCTATATATTATTCCATAATTTTAGACTGCACACCTGATGCAAGTAAAACAGAAAACATATGACCATTATTATTCGCTTTGTTTCCTGTGAAAATGGAATTGTCAAGATCAAGGAAAACGTTTTAGGTTTTGCAGATATAGCAGATTTGACTGGACGTGGTTTATGTGCAACAATAATGTCACAACTGGAGAAATGGAACATTCCCATTGTTCCATTTCTTCCCATTGAAGACATGCGAGGTCAAGGGTATGAAAATGGGGCATATATGAAAGGGAAACAATATGGGCTCCAAAATTTTCTTTTGAACAAAAATCCTCCAGCATTTTACGTGCCATGTGCTGCTCATACTCTAAATTTAATCATTAACGATGCAGCCAAAGTGAATGCAGATGCAATTAGTTTCTTTGCAATTATTCAAGAAATATAAAATTTCTTTTCATTCTCTTACAAACGTTGGGCAATCCTTGTAAAGTTCGTAAAAAAACTAACATTGAAACAGCCATCAGAAACACGATGGGAAAGTAAAATGAATGCAATCCGCCCTCTACGATATCAGTTAGTAGAAATTTATGATGCACTTTTTAAAATTTTAAATAATGAAACTTTTAATAAAGAAACTCAGCATGAAGCACAAACATTATGTGCTAAAATAAAGGATTAAAAATTTATTTGCTCTCTTATAACTTGGCATGATATACTTAACAGAATAAACCCTGTGAGTAAAATGCTTCTTGACAAAAATATGAACATTACACTTGCTTTAGAATCTATCGAAAACTTAAAAATATTCTTACAAGAGTGTCGATCAGATACAAATTTTAAAGAAGTTCTAAAAACGGCAAAAGAACAGTGAAGAGGTGGATGGAGAACAAGAATTTAAAACTGGTACCAAAGTTCGAAGACGAAAAGAGGCACGACAATTTGACAACGAACTTCATGACGAAACGCCACAATCACCAGAAGATAAATTTAGAGTGAATGTGTTTTATACACTTCTAGACGTTGCAATGTGTTCGTTAATAGAACGTTTTGAACAACTAAAAACATATCATGATAATTTCAATTTCTTGTATAGATTACTACAAATTAATAATGAAGATTTACGAAAAAATTGTGACAATTTAGAGATTCTCTTGAAGAATGGCGACAATAAAGACGTAAATGCAATAGAACTATATGACGAGTTATATGCTTTCCAGGATATTTTTCGGAAGGATAATTTAAATATTGAAAACCCTTTCAATATTCTGAATTTTATTTTGTCCAATAATTTATCTTTCCCTAACTTTTCAATTGCTTTAAGAATACTATTAACCTTACCTGTTGGTGTAGCGAGCGGTGTACGTTCCTTTTCCAAGTTAAAATTGATTAAAACCTACTTAAGAACAAGTATGTCACAAAAAAGGCTTGTTAGTTTGGCGTTAATAGCTATTGAAAATGATATATGTGCAGAATTAAACGTTAAGACCATTATTTCTAATTTTGTGAATATGAAATCAAAAACCTTGAAATTTTAATAAAAAAAATTTCAAGTATATTTATGTAATTTAATTTATTTTCTGTTATTCTGTAAAGATGTCATTTTTTGAATACTTATATTAAATGTTCTAATTATTTCTGAATTCTTTTCTTATTTTCTCATCTATTTTGAGTTTCTTTTATTTTTCTAAAAGATAGTTCCACTTATAAAAATTATTAACAAATTTTTATAAGTTACTAAGAATTTAGTAACTTGTAAAATGCAAGAATTTTTTAAACTTGAGTTCAAATAAATTTTAACTTTAATTAAAATTCATTTTAATTTTGTTAGCAATTCAGGTCAGTGAGATGGCTATAATCCCTGTATCATTATATTCAACGATTAAAGTGAAGTGGCTTTATCAAAATTTGCTTTAACTTTTGAGAATTTTTTTAATATTCTGGTTTTTAACGATTATCCTGCCTAGCCAACACCCCCCAGTTCGTTACATTTTGTGAACCAACGTGTGGCTGTTCCGTCAAAATTTATTTAAGAAATTTCAAATAATTAAAATTTTTATTATTGTAAAAGAACCACACTCTCCAGATAATATCCTGAATGTACCTACTTATTACAATAAGGTGACAGCTTCATTGGACAGAGGAGAGGGATATACAATTGTATACTTGGATTTTGCAAACGCTTTGGATAGATTACTGCATGATAAGTGGATAGTTGAGCTAGAGCAGATGGGGTTGAATCAGAATAGTGCACTGAATCAGAGATTGGCTATCAGACAGATATCAGCAAGTTGTGTATTGGGGGAAATATTCTGGAAGAGGAAAATCACTAGTGGTCTGCCTCAGGGATTTGTTTTAGGGCCATTGCTGTTTAACCTGTATGTTAATGATATTGGCAAAGATTTAGATGAGGATATTCAGTTGTTCGCAGATGATGCAAAGTTGGGACGAACTACGAAAAGTAGAGATGTAGTAGTCTTACAAGAAGACTTGAATAGATTGAGTGAATAGGCATGGGAATGGGAACAAAAGTTGAATGTTGCAAAATGTAAGATTTTAAAATTTGGGAAACAAAGATGGGATGTTGAATTTACGATTGATTGGGATATATTATTGGAGGTGGAGGAAATAAAAGCTCTTGGAGTGATAGTAGATAAAGATCTGAAATTTAGGAGACACATTGCCAAAAGTGTGAGGAAAACACAAAGAATTCTCGGAATGATGTGGAGGACACTGACTTGTAGAAGCAAGGAGATTCTTGTTCCATTGCACACGGCTCTGATTAGGCCATATGGACTACTGTGCACAGATTTGGTCACCTGGTTTTCAAAAGGATGAAGACATGTTGGAAAGGGTCCAAAGGCAATTGACTAAGGTAGTTTCTGATCTCTGGAATGTCGAATATGAGGAAAGGTTGAGAAGATGCAATTTACAGTCTAGTGGGTAGTAGGAAGAGGGGGATGATATGATACAGACCTACAAGTTAATAAAGGATTGTTATAGGATCAATGTTGAAGAGGTTTTACAGAAAACGGCAGGAGATCAGGGAAGAAACTGAGGTCATCCCTGGAAGCTGTATAAGGAGGGTGTGAGCAGGGAAGTGAGAAGCAGGTTTTTTTGCATGCAGAGTTGTGAATGATTGAAATGCCTTCCTTGCCTGAGAGAGAGGTGTCTGCAGAGAATTTGAGTATTTTAAGATGTGGTATAAGCTGTATATATGGCAAAAGGACCTCGCAGATGAGTCTTTCACTCAATGGGTGTGGGGGGGTGTCTAAGGATGATGATAATAATAATAATAATTTTCATGACAGACACACCAAAAACAAAATAACTTCACACGTGTTTACCGTACCAACAAGAAGTTGGTAAGGTAAACACGTGTATATGTGAGATCCTGCTAGATCTCACATATACACTAATGTGTAATAATAATAATACACCACTCATGACACTTTCTGGCAATGCATTTAAATCATCATTCATTAAAAAAAAAAAAAAAAAAATCAGCTAACGCCTTTTTATTCCCGTATATACGGGAGTAGGCGAGGCCATTTAGCCCTATCTAACGTTTTGGAGACTGAGTGGGCAGTTCAATCTCCACTGGTACCCAATCAGAGACAGATGGCCCAAGGCTATCACTAATTAAGCGGTACGCAGTGAAGAGAGACGGCTCAAATGTGCCGCCATCTCGTGGTCTCTAACCCTAACACAATATATTTAATGTCTGAAATAATGTGGGTTCTACGGTCGATTTTCTTGAATTTACAGGACGAAAAACCCGAGTTCCGGGAGGAAAAACCTGCTTGCCCGTGCCAGAGATCGACTAACTCGGGAACCGGTCGAAAAAAGGCTTAGAAAAATTTCCTCTAGTCGCCGACTAGACTCGAAACCAAGACTTCCTTCGTGCGGCCTAGCGCGGTGGTGTGCAAACGCCACATCCACTGAGCTACACAGATTTTATCATCATTCATAAAGGCTTCTTTTAATACCCATTCTTATCTGCCTATTATGCAATTATCATCATGCGTAAAATCACAGCTGGGTATAATTTGAACATGGAATCTTCTAATCTGGAGATACACATGATGCCACTGTGCCTCCCCCTCTATTTTCCAACTATTGAAAAATAAAATAGACATTTACACCACTGAGGCAGTTCGATTCCCTACAACTTAGTCTTATTTGATGATGATAATTTTTAATAGAGTCATATTTTGCATATAATTTCCAATACGATAAAATATCAATTTTCTTAATAAATAAAATAAATGTACATAAAATATTCATTTACTTAAATATAAAGAGCCAATAGGCTTCATTTCGGCGATATAAACATTATTTAAATTAAGGGAATATTAAATCCCACATTGTTTTAAAACCGAATAAGAAACTCAAAGATTGGAATCAGAGAGTTTCATGCCGAATATAGTAAACTATACAAGTATCAGCAATTACTAGCGTGAGCTAATGCAAGTAGTCCTAGTACGTAGTACAATCTCGGGAAACTCGCAGCAAAGGTGGTAAAGTTCTGATCGCTATTCTTGGTATTTAACGTAATGTAAAAACACATTCTCTAAAAAATGTATGCTGTTATTACATTATGGTGGGAAGTCACTACCCAGACCGGTTTCAGCCTTATGAATAAGTAAAGCCATCTCTAAAAATTCGGACGATCCCTAGGCCACTCAATTGTGGGCGAAAGACCGTCCATCTCAGCGTTGGCTCCACTCAGTGATGACCTTCCACCCACCACCACCACCGAGCAGAACCGCTCGTATTCCGAAGAAAGCATTCACCGACAAAGACCCTCACTGGGCAGTGCCGGAAAACACTTTCCCCGGAGACTCAAATTGCTCCCTTAAGGCAAAAACCTTAAGAGAGCGAACTCATATTAGCAATCTCACCAGTTTCAGCCTTCATTGAGGCTTCATCAGTGAGTAGCTAGACCAAATAAATCCCAAAGGGTATAGTGAAAAGAACTTATATACTCTGCTATACGAGTTGTCAAAAAGGTGCAATTAAGTTACTTAAATATAAAGAGCCAATAGGCTTCATTTTGGCGATATAAACATTATTTAAATTAAGGGGATATTAAATCCGACATTGTTTTAAAACCGAATAAGAAACTCAAAGATTGGAATCAGAGAGTTTCATGCCGTATATAGTAAACTATGCAAGTATCGGCGATTACTAGCGTGAGCTAATGCAAGTAGTCCTAGTACATAGTACAATCTCGGGAAACTCGCAGCAAAGGTGGTAAAGTTCTGATCACTATTCTTGGTATTTTCCATAATGTAAAAACACATTTCCTAGGAAATGTATGCTGTTATTACATTATGGTGGGAGGTTACTACCCAGACCGGTTGCAGCCTTTATTGAGGCTTCATCAGTGAGTAGCTAGACCAAATAAATCCCAAAGGGTATAGCGAAAAGAGCTTATATCATATAAGTATCATATGTCGGCATGAAAATCTCTGAATCCAATCTTTGAGTTTCTTATTCGGTTTTAAAACAATGTGGGATTTAATATCCCCTTAATTTAAATAATGTCTATATCACCGAAATGAAGCCTATTGGCTCTTTATATTTAAGTAACTTAATGGTTGCACCTTTTTTGGCAACAAAAAGAACTTACAGTAGAGTATGTAAGTTCTTTTTGCTATACCCGTTAGGATTAATTTGGTCTAGCTACTCACTGATGAAGCCTCAATAAAGGCTGAAACCGGTGAGATTGCTAATATTAGTTCGCTCTCTTATGGTTTTTGCCTTAAGGGAGCAATTTGAGTCTCTGAGGAAAGTGTTCTCTGGCATGGTCCGGTAAGGGGCTTTGTCTGTGAATGCTTTTCTTCAGAATATGAGCATTTCTGCTTGGTGGTGGTCTTGAGTGGCCTAGGGATCATCCGAATTTTTAGAGAAGGCTTTACTTATTCATAAGGCTGAAACCGGTTTGGGTAGTGACCTCCCACCATAATGCAATAACATCATACATTTCCTAGGAAATGTGTTTTCACATTATGGAAAATACCAAGAATAGCAATCAGAACTTTACCACCTTTGCTGCGAGTTGTCCAAGATTGTACTACGTTCTAGGACTACTTGCATTAGTAATTTACTATATACGGCATGAAACTCTCTGATTCCAATCTTTGAGTTTCTTATTCAGTTGTAAAACAATGTGGGATTTAATATCCCCTTAATTTAAATAAAAAATTCCTTTTATTTCATGATATGTGGTTTTAAGTTTTCTAGCAAGGTTTTGCCTTTTAAAGCCATTTCAAGATGGCACCGAAAATTTTCTCATAAAAAAAAAGAAAAATTAAATATGATTGGTTTATATCTATTTGCCTTACTCACATTAAGCATGGTTTCATAAGCAATATCAATTGCATTCACATCTGTAACATAACACCACAGCACAGATACAAAGCGATATTCATCTTTATCCCAAATTCCATCACCTGTAAAGAAGTATTTGTACATGAAAAATCTAGGCCATAATATGACTTTTCAAACCAGAATAATAATCCTATTTATTCTATCTACATATGCATAATCTCAGGTTATAATTATAATTCAGGATGTTGCCACTTTTTTCTTCTAATTTATATTTGCACTTTAAGAGATGTTACGTTATTATTATAAAAAACCTCTGTGGAGTCAAAGACTAATCGTGGGAGGTCCACTGTTATATACACACAGCTTATCATATTACACCTTAAATATATTCACTGTCTCTCGCTCACCACACTCTTGGGCAATGCATTCCAATCACTCACCACTCTACATGCTAAAAACCTGCTCCTCGCTCACACCCTCCTTATACTGCTTCCAGGAAGACCTCTTTTTTTTATTCCCATCTTCACCCATTCTGTGCAAAACCTCCCCGACATTAATTTGGTAATAACCTTTTAACAACTTATATGTCTCGATCATATCCCTCTCCTCCTCCTATCCACCAATTTCTGCAAATTGCATTTTATCAATCTCTCTTCATACTCAACATTCCAGAGACCAGAAACCACCTTAGTCAATCATCTCTGGACTTTTTCCAACACATCTTCATCTTTTTGAAAACTAGGTGACAAAATCTGTGCACAGTAATCCATATGTGGCCTGATTAAAGCCTTATACAAAGGAACCATAACATCCTTACTTCTGCAAGTCAGTGCCCTCTGCATCATTCCCATTATCCGCTGTGTTGTACTCACAATTTTAGTAACATGTCCCCAAAATTTTAGATCCTTGTCTACAGTCACTCCCAGATCTCTCATCTTCTCTACCACTTCCAAGATATTTCCACCAATTGTGTACTCTACATCCCATCTCTGCTTTCCAGATTTCAAAACCGTGCACTTCACAACAATGAATTGACATCCCCATTTACCCATTCAGCCAGTGCATTCAAGTCCTTTTGCAAAGCTACAGCATCCGTCTACTCCTGATAGCTCTCCCAAATCTGCAAAAAACTGCATATCACCATTCAGAACTGTCCAAATATCATTTACATACAAATTAAATAGCAAAGGACCCAAAAGAGACCCTTGGGGTACACCACTAATAGCTTTCCTCTTCAGGGATATTACTCCTCCATAAACAACTCGCTGATACCTATCAGACAGCCAATCTCCAATCCAGGAAACTAATGATTCAGCCCCATCCGTTCCAAATTTAATTACCAGCTTGTCAGGTGGCAATTTATCAAACGGCTTAGCAAAATCTAAATATAACCCTGTATATGCAACACCCTTATCCAACACATTTGTTACTTTATTATAAAAAGTAAGCAGATTGCTAAAGCACGATCTTCCTATAGTAAATCCATGCTGGCCGCAAAAGAGTATTTTTCTGTTGTCAATCCAATTCCGAATCTTAGTTCTAACTAACTTCTCTAATACCTTGACCACAACTCTAGACACACAGATTGGTCTATAATTAAAAGCACTACTCTTATCACCTCTCTTATGAATTAGAACAATTTTACCTTCTTTCCACTCTTTTGGAACTAGAACCAGAGAGAGACTCATGTTGAAAAGATATGCAAAAGCTGTTGTTAACTCTCTGAAACATTTCCTCAAAACACATGGTGAAATAGCATCAAATACCACAGCCTTATTAACATCAAGTCTATTCAATTCCTTGTACACCTCCTGTTCACTTAGTAACAGTTCCTCTTCCTCCTCCTTCTTTTCCACTACTTTCAAGTTCTGCATGATGTCACATTCATAAGAATGGAATACCTTTATAAATTGCTCATTAAATATCTCAACTATATCCTCCGCAGCAGTTATCATTACTCCGTTTTCACCAATCAGTCCCATCCTACCATAATCATTCTTTCTTCTACTGGCCCCATCTGCTCCAGTTTACTGATTAGAGTTCTATGTGGTATCCTGTCAAAGACCTTTGCAAGGTCCAGTAAACTCATTACCCTTATCCAGTAACACTGTAATCCAGTAACACTGTAAACCCATTCCCCTTATCCAGTTCAGCCGTCACTGTGTTATAAAACGTGAGGAAGTTACTGAGGCATGATCTACCCTTCACAAAACCATGTTGTCCCCCATACAATATCCCATTTTCATCTAACCAATCCTGTATTCTTTTCTTGACTAATTTCTCCAAGACCTTGAAGATTCCTGATATGCTAATCGGTCAGTAATTTACAATAGCAGTCTTGGAACCTCCTTTATGCAGTGGAACTATTTTCCCCTCATTCCACCCCCTCGGGACTAACCCAGACCCGAGACTCAAATTAAACAAAATGATCAAGGCTACTGACAATTCTTTAGCCGCTTCACATACTACACAAGCTGGTATACCATCCAATCCCACAGATGTATTGACATTGAGGTTATGCAATAGACTACTCACCTCCACTTCATTCACCACAATTCCCATATAATCTGTTGGTTCATTCATTTCTGCAATGTCACCACCTTGAAGATATATTCTTGCAAAGTGCTCACTCAGTAACTCAACTATATCAACTGATTCAGTTACCTCCCTACCATCGACATTCTTTAAAATCATTCTGCCATATACATTTTTTCTTTTACTTGCAACATATCGAAAAAACTTTTTAGGATTCTTTTTAGCCTGCATGGCCAATGTTCTTTCGTAATCCTTTTTTGCTCTTCTTACCACACTCGTTACCCTTCTGGCCTGCGCTTTATACCGTTCATGTGCCTGCCGGTCACCTTTCTCCTTAAATCCCCCCCCCCCATAGTTGTTTCTTTTTTTGCAGCTCAAGCTTAATGGTGTTATTCATCCATTTAACCCCTACTTGATTTATTATTCAGACTTTAGGTATACAGTCAGCCATTGCTTCATGCAAATACTTCTTAACTGCCTCCCATGCATTATCAACTTCTAGCCCTTGCAGTTGTACATGCCATGCCACTGAACTAATCAAACTCCTAAGCTTGTCATACTTACCAGCTCGATAATTCCACATGTACCCAGTCTTAATTGTAAATTGCACACCTTTAGCCACCTCCAAAGTCAAGACCCTATGATCACTCTCACCAATCGGTGGCAATGTGGTCATATTTGTTACAGCCAAATCCTCAAATGCAATTACTAGGTCAAGCACTCTCTGACCCCTAGTATTTTCCATTACATGTTGTCGCAGATAGTTATCCCTTAATAACCGCATAAAATCCAATTTCTTCCTCCCGTGTGTCCTCTCCTCACTCCAATCAATGCGATCATAGTTGAAATCTCTCATAATAACTACCCTTCTTCCACTCATTTCTTCTATTTGCTTGAGCATACTCTCTCTACCATCTTTTCCATCACCTGGTCTATAGCAGCACCCAATTGTATATTTTGTTCTGCTAGCCACAGTCTCACACCAAATGGCCTCAAATGTGCTCTTTTCTCTATCCTGCAATTCAACTTCTATTCTCCTTGGCTGCAGCTCATCAGCTATCATCAACAATACTCCTCCCCCCATTTTATTCTCCCTGTTATTCCTGAACACACTATACCCATCACATTCAACCCCACTGGCTATATCATCTACAGTCAGCCATGTTTCACTAATGCCAATAACCTGTAGTCTGGAAGTACCAATCATGGCCAAAAATTCTTCCTTCTTGTTCCTAATACTCCTAGCATTAGTGTACATAAATTTCAGACCCCCATTAGCCCCATCCCTACCTTGATGCTTTATACTAACTATCCCATTCTGATTTGTTGTCCTTATTCGCTCGGGCATATTATACTCATTCATACACTCAACTGCCTCTCTAAGGTCTGCATATCTACCCCCCCCCCCTTAATAAATCTAGTTTCCCTGATTCTGCACATCCACTTCATTCAACAACACTTTTTCAAGTCTCCTTACACCGAATCCATTCAAATGCAAGCCATCCATCTTATATAGATCCTTTCGCCCATCGAACTCACTCCACACGTCCACAAATTCCACACCACTCGTCATACATAACCTACGCATAAAGTCATTTGCAATTATGACCCTCTTTTTAAACACTTCACTGTCATACCTTGGTAAAAGACTAATCATCCTAACTCTCTCACTCTTTTCTTTTGCTACCTCAAACAATTCATTCAGGTCCTCTATCATTTCCATTTTATCTCCTTTCAAATCATTCGTACCTGCCACAACAATCATTTCTTTCACCATTTCCTTTTGCTCTCTAATAGACTCGGTTACGTCCTTGATGGTCGCACCAAGTTGGTACGATTTTATCAAATCCTCTACTAACACACCTCATACTAACGAATCTCCATACAACACTCTCTCCTTCATTTTATTTAAGTTCACACTCATACTCTTATTTTTCCTGTCATACTTTTTATTATTGGCTGGTACACTCAGTAGACTTTTGTTCATACACTCTAGCTGCCACTTTGCTCTTTGTACTCAACAACGCGATCTCACTCATTGCATCTATCTCATCTTTTTTATTTTCTGTTAAACCATTAATTTGCTCTGTATTAATACCATCATTCACACTTTCTACATTCACGCCCTCACAGTTCTCTGGTACAACCCCGCCATGTCTTGTCATATCACTATTTTCTTCATTCTGAAGTTTGACAAAAATATCACACTCACGACCTGAAATACACTTTAATTCCTAATTTTCATTACATTTTCTACACACATTCACTCCTTTATTTTCATCTAACCATACACCAACCGCACTCTGCAAAGCATACATTTCGCAGATAGTACACTGAATAATCTCCTTTATATTACAGTTATTGAATAAAGATGGCGAACCATTATTACTAGCCGCCGTTTTCCTTTTTACAGGAGCCATACTCACTTCTATCGTACTTTATCAAATTAATAATTGAAACACCAAAAACACACAAACAGACACTAAGATACGCAAAGCAAACAAAACTATGTAATATTCAAGTAAATCTGTCAATGGTAACTTAAAATAGCACTTATCTTATCAGGAGCTCTGAACGAACACTACACACTACGAATCCCTCTAGCGGCAACTCATATCCATTCATCGCTATTCCTGTCAGCATGTCATTGTCATCTAACCATGTCTCGCTTATACCAACAATTTTGGAGCGATTATTATTATTATTATTATTCCGGGCACCTTGAATAAACTCAAGCAATGCAACGATTTCATTCCCCTTATTTCGAATACTTCTAGCATTAGCATATAAACAGAAGAAATCATTACCACTTTTAAAGGTCCTATGAACATCACTTCTTCAATGTGACTCTTCAGTACCTTCTCCAGTCATTTCCTCTATATTACCACCAATTCTATAACTATCCTCCCACCTACCCACCCTGGGCCATCTCACTCTGTGTTTGCCAGCTCACACATTCACCTCTGAATCCAGAATGTTTCATAAAGTGTCTCCCTGTCCAACCTGATCCCCCCCGTTTCCCTGTTTGTATTGTGCTTCCACTCTCTCATTTACTTCATTCATGATATTTACCTCTCCATTTGCAAGTGAGCAAATACCTTTCCCTAGCCTGCTTTTTTGCTCTTTCATATCACCTTGTGTTACCTCAGATCTATTCATTACAGTCATTACCTCTCCTGCCAGTAACAATCTCTCCAGCCAACTCAAACCAAAACCATTTAAATGCAGCACATCTTCTTTATACAATTCCACCTGTCCCTCAAATTCCTCCCACACATTCACGAAATACACTTCATTCTCCTCACACAATCAATTGCTTTAACATATCATTCATAATCTTTGCTCGCCTCTTCAATTCATCACTATCATACCTCAGCAACACCCACTGACTACCTTTCCTACCACACTGTTATTATTATTATTATTTTTATTATTTCCATTATTATTTTTATTATTTTCATTATTATTTTCTGGACCTCCATGGAGTCACAAAAGTCATCATAGTAGGTCAAATACAATTTATTAATCAAGCCTTTTTTTCCTTTTACCCTGGAGAAACCCTTGAAATAATTTTTAGATCTAAGGTTTTTAGATTTTATCCCTGCATAAAAATTTTAGATTTTATCCCTGCACAAATATAAAGATATTTGCTGGCAAATATCTTTATATTTGCCAGCAAAGGTTGCTCAATTGGTAGCGCCTCTGCTACTAATGACTCGAAGAAACTTAAGCAAAGTTTGAGCGCAGTTAGTAGTTGGAAGGGGTTCAATCGTTTGATGCTGTTGGCATATACATATATATATGTTAAAGATACCAAGCTATTTTAAACCTGGTTTTACTCCATTTCCCAAGTAAGCAAACAGACAAACAAGTCAAGTTTGCACCTGCAAGTGTTGCAAGTCTAGCTGATCCTACACGTTGTGCAAGACCAAGGCAACTCATGGTAAAAGTAGAATAAGCTCTGATCACTAATCTTAATATTTACCCTTAATGCAAAGCACATCTCCTGGTGGAGATGTATGATGTTTTGTATTAAAGGCAAGGGGGCCACTACCCAGACCAGTTTCAACCTTTATTGAGGTCTCAAGGTAAAATACTTTCTACATATATATATATATACACACACACACACATTATTTATATGATATATTTTTTAACATCATGATCCTTTACAAGTTTAAGGCAAACTCATCCACTGTTTTAAACTCATCCACTCATCCACTGTTTTTAAACTCATCCACTGTTTGCACTTTCACCACTCTCTCTCAGCAATGCATTAAATGATCCCACCACTCTCCATGCAAAAAACTTACTTCTTATCCTTTTACTTACAACTTCCAGGGAAGGCTAGACCCTTGTTCCTTCTCCTCGTTTTATCATATGACCCCCCCCCAGTGTTAATCTGATAATATCCTGCCAACAGCTTGTATGCCTATAATAAATTTAGTTTAATCCTTTATCCAAGTGTGTGCAAACAAAGTTTGCACCTGAAAGTATCTTCAGGACTGGAGTAAAGTGGTACAACACCAGGCGACTCCTTGCAAAGGAGTTTCAACTTTCAGTTTAAACTTTCAGCTTGTATGCCTAAATCATATTCCCCTTTATCTCCAATGAAGTCTTATGCAGGTTATGAAGTCTGCATGTTTTCAGTTTATCATCATAATCAATATTCTGCAGTAGTAATATCATTTTCATTATCCCTCTGTATTTTCACATCCCTTCGAATCCTTGAGAAAAGATCTGAGCACAGCAATCCAGATGTGCTCTGATCAAAGCTTTACAATGGGGACCATCAACTTTGTATCTCTCATGGGCAATATCCTAGCTTCCTCCACTTCTTCCAGTATAACTCCACCAAGTAAGTATGAAGCATCCCATCTGTGGATCATGGATCCCAAATTTCACAACCTTACATTTAGTTTCATGAAACCTCAAGCCCCATTCATTTGTCCACCTTTCCAGCTTATTCAAATTGTCTACTGGAGAGCCAAAACATCAGCAGTATTGCTAATAACCCTTCCAAATGTTGCATCATCTGCAAACAACTGAAGATCTCCGCATAGTCCTGTGACAGCGTCATTGATTAAACATTGAACAGTAATAATTCCAGTGCTGAACCCCTGTTGAACTCCACTTGTAAACTTCCTGCTAACTGACACTGATCCCTCATATACTACTCTCTGATATCTACAGGAAAGCCAGTTACCAGTCCAATCCAACTGGATATCAAAACCCATATGCTGCAGCTTAAAAGCAATTTGTCATGTGATATCCTGTCAAATGCCTTTGCAAAGTCCCCAAAAAAATTACAGCGCATGCTTTATCATCACCACCATTCTCATTACTCTATTCTCAATCTTTCTAAGCCCAAGGACCAGTAAAATGCCTAAAACAATTCTACAGACCCTTAAGTTACAGAGGTGTAGCTGGGGGGGGGGGCGATTCACCTCTGGCTGCACTTTTTTGGCGTTTAAGAAATCTTGCCATAGCAACTGAGTGATGAAATAAACTTCGACAATGTCATCGACAATTTTGCGAATAGAAAAGCAAGAAAAATAATATTTTAGAAATAATAATTTTAAAAATAATTATTTTTAGAAAAATAATATTTTAAAATAAACATAGCGTTTTTAATTTATTTCCCTATACGTCGTTTTGAGTTTTTTGTAATTTTTTAAAAACCTATGTAGGAATTACCAACATTTTGGAAAAATTGTGCCATTTATAACATGATAAATCTAAAAGTATGTTTTGAATACATATGGAAACATTATTAAATTAAAAGTAAACGATTAAAAGTGTATCATCTTTGAACAAAGTTTTAATTTTTATTAAACAAATAAATAATATGATATAATTATGTTACTACTTACTTTTAATGAGATGGTTGAGCTTCTCGGCCCTTGCAGAGTTGCTGGATATCTAGCTCAATATTGGTCAACTTCGGTCGAAGATCGGCACACACACTAAGACGATTTCTGTATTTTGTTTTTATTTGAAGGAGTGATGAAAATCCTTTCTCACAAAGATAGGTTGTAGAAAACTGCATGGCGATTTTCAATGCTTCTTCATATAATTCGGGAAATTCATTTCTCACTGAAGGCGAGATCCAAAATCAAGCCAAGATCACGGAATTGCATTTTAAGTCCACTGTCACTTGAAAGCTCAATTAACTGTTCTTTTTTCGATAATGAAAGGTCATTCTCTGCAATCTATTTCAGGCTTTCAAATACTGAAAGCCTGAAATAGATTGCAAACCCACAGAAATTTCTTATAAAAGTTATTCGGAAAATACGTTTCACAATTCCATTTGATTTTCGAGGCGGTCACAAACCTTTTCCAGAAACTCAGAATCAACAAAAATATCATTTTCCACTAAAAAGGATTCCAATGTTGGAAAAGGTGCAAATTGTCTGTCTTTTACATAATTAATCCATAAAACCGGTTTTTTCTTGAATGTTTTTATTTTGTCGTGGCATCAAGAACTGTTAAAGAATTTCCCTGAAGGGAGAAATTTAGTTCGTTTAATTTCGAAAAAATGTCTGAAAGATAGGATAGTGTTGATAACCATGCTTCATCAACAAGGAGTGATGCAAAATCAGAATTACGTTCATTTACAAATAATAAAACTAATGCCTTAATTGAAATAATCTTCTTAGTACTTTGCCCCTGGAAAGTCAGCAAATTTCAAATGAAGTAAAATTTGTATATATTCACTTCCCATTTCATCGCAGAGTACTGAAAATAACCTTTTATTTAATGGTCGAGCTTTAATAAAATTAACTAGCTTTACAGCGTTGTATAGCACAGTTTTAAATTCTGGTGGCATTTCTTTGCAGGCTAATGCTTCCCTATGTATGAAACAATGTACCCAATTCATATCCCGAGCTACTTCCTTGATCATAGAAACAACCCCACTATGCCTGCCTGTAAGGGCGCGAGCTCCATCCGAACAGAAACCTATACATTTTTCCCACTGGATCCCTTTGTGTATTATGTAATTATTGAGAGTGTGAAATATTTCTTCTGCAGTTGTTCGGGATGGCAAAGTTCTACAAAATAGAATATCATCTGTTTTGTCATGAATTCATGAACAACATCATGAATGTTGTTATCATGCGCATATCTTACATAGCATATTAACTGTGCATCATTTGTAACATCAGTAGTCTCGTCTATTTGTAACGTATAATAAGGGCTCTTCTTAACTCTTTCGATTAACTGAGATTCTACATCACCTGCCATATCATTAATTCTGTGACCGACAGCGTCATTTGAAAGAGGAATCATATCAACATCTTTTAGTAACTTGTTGCCAAACATAGTTTTTGCCACATCTTTTATAGCTGGAAGTAGCAAATTTTCCCCGACAGAATGAGGTTTCCCTGTTTTCGCTATGTGCAAACTTAAGAGATAGGATGCTCCCAGTGCCTTGCTATTAATGGAACCCCTAGCCAAAACTATATCTTTCCCATGATTTAATGTCCCTAAGCATCGCTGAAAAAATTCAATTGGCTCATTTTTCACATTACAATGTTTAGTTTATAAATGTTGTTGGAGTTTCGCAGGTTTCATACATTTGTTTGCCGACACTTCATAACACAAAACACATTGAGGTTTCTGTTCACTTTCATCTCCACACCAAATGAACCCGAATTCCAAATATGAACTGTTATATTTTCTACTGTATTTTTTCTTTGAACTGCTTGTTTTTTCTCCTTTAATAGTATCAGATTTACTCGCTGTTACAACACGTGTATCACAATTAGGGTTAGCATCACCTGTTTTCATTTGCTCTTCTTTTTAAAGTCCTTGTTCTAAGCCACTTTTCCATTATTAAAAAACGTTTCTGGAAAATATATAAATACTGGGGTTAACTTACAACACACTTTGTCCAAGTATCATTTGGACAAAGTTTGTTTAATAATAGCACTTCTGAAGATATACCGAGCCTTGGTTAAAGTAGCGGAAGCCTTCAATAGTTGAAATGTGGATAACACATTCATTTCAAATCTGACAAGACAGTAAGGGAAGGCAATAAAACTTTATTATTGTTCACTTCGTACCTCTTATTATTCATCATTCTGCCACTACAAATTATTGTAGCGCCAGAATGACAAATAATAAAAGAGGGGTGAAATGAACAACGATATAGTTTTACTTCTTCCACCTTTGAACATTCTGATGCTGTTTGTTGGGTTATTTTTAAGTCTCCATTTGATTTCAATAATTTTTATTTACTTATTAAATTTTAATTTTTGTTTAGATAATTAAAAAATATATATTTATTTAATTAATTTAAGTCTGTCTGCAGACCACCTGTCCCATCACCACAGACCACAGGTTGAGAAACACTGCTCTATTGTAAAAGGTCACCAGATTACTAAAACAAGAGCACCCCCTTTAAGAAATCTAGCTATTATGCCCATTCTGTATAACAGTTCTTACCAATTTCTCCAAAATCTTAACTACTACAGTCTCCACTCCACTCTCCAAGAAACTATCCTATTGCAAGACATTAAACAGCCAAGCACAGTCAGTTCAACAGCACTTTCCCTTAAAACATGGTGAAACTTCATAACTTCTCACTGCCTTACTGACATTTAGTTTACTCAGTATTTGGAATGCATCCTCTTAATTCACTACTAACACTTCGCCACTCATTATCCTTCTAGGAATAAAGCCTGTAGTACCAGGATGAAAAACTCTAATAAAGTAACCATTAAATAACTCAACTAGGTCATCTGCATTGATCATCTGAGTTTTATTTTCATCCAGCAATGTAATCCGTCCACAATCATTTTCCCCCTGTGTTAAAACTTAAGTGTGGGAGAAACTCATGTTAGAGGTTTAATGGAGTGAAACAACACTGAAAAAGGATTAAAAATATTTAAAATCTCAGCCCCTCTCAAACCTTCTCTCTGGTTAACATATGTGGTGATGTGTTCTCTAAACTGGTCTCACGTCACAGACTTATTAGACTTTTTCCTCTCTCACCTCAACAGTCTTACACCCTAGAATCTCTTTACAATAGAAAAAGTAAACTAATAATAGTCTAGTCTAACTAAGATCAAAAGCCAAACGGCTATTTTTTCCGGCGAAATTAATTAAATTAAGGGGATAAAAATCCCTTATTATTTTACAGCCAGTGTGCGAAACTCTAAGATCGAAAACTACTATCTAAGAGTTTCATGCCGACGAACTATCAGCGAATCCAAGCGTAAGTGATCACCTGGTAGTACCACACCAAGGCAACTCGAAGCAAAGGTGGAGCAAGATCCCTCACTATCCTTGATATTTTCTCATAATGTAAAAACACACAGCTCCTAGGAGGCATCTCCTAGAAGCTGAGTTTTACAATTTTAAATAGTGACAATTTTGTTATTATATTAGATGTATCCAACAGATTAGAATAGAAAAACAAAATGAAATTTGCAAGTTTGCAGACAAATCTTGTAAAATGTCTTCCCACAAACTAACCAGAGACTTTCTTTGAATATCCACTCAATGAATTATTAGTCTTATTTGTTCATGCAAACCCTCAAATATTTCAAGAAACTGTGTCAACTCTTGGAACCAAAAGGAATTGGATGTTAAATTAATAGCCAGAATTTTTAGTGGAGAAGATTTCACATAAAAAGTATAATATCAGACCTAATGTTCAGTTGAAACAATAATAAAAATAATAAATAATTACTTTATTTATGTTGGATAAAAATACTTAACATAATAAGGATAAATAATATAGAAAACTATTCCAACCACAGTGATAAGATTTTCCCAATGATGTCACAAAGTAAGAAGTAAGCGAAAACATGTCCTGTGCAAAAGTTATATTTTTGAAGAAATGGTCAGAGTAAACAGTACTATAAGGAAAAACAATCGAGTCGAGTGCATTTTCAGTTACTGCATTTCGTTCATCCAGCTATCGTATTGTGTTGTGGAGTTTTGTGCCCAGTAAAGCAAAGTAAGATAATGGGCGAGCCACAAAAGTTTTTGAAATTTTCTTTCTTCAGTAAAATAGCATGAGACAAAACTCTTCCCATAGCTCTAAGAGGATGTAAACTGATTATTATTTTAGAAGACACGTACGTTGTGATGTATTTATCCAGGAACACTTGGGAAAATTTACACAGGAAGTAGTCTGATATCCTTGCCTACTTGCAAAGAAGAGTTGACTACGAAATAGACATTGGTGACCATTATATTCTGAAATGCCATGATGGGAACTAATGCTCGATGATACAGGAGCTGGCAGAAGTAAAGATTTCTCTATTAGTTGTGAAGAAGCTGGGAGATTTTCACCAAAAATGTATGACATTGATAATCATTTACTATTTTTGGAAACTGAATTACCAGCTATTCGTGGCACGGGAAGAATTATCGCTAACCATCTACATTCATCAATGGTAAAATTAGACTTTCTAGATTTTATTCAATTCGATAGATTCTTTATTTTGGGACAAATACGAAAACGTTAATATTAGACCTAGTAACCTGCAGAGAAAAAAAAAAAATGGCGGCGGCATTGTCATTCCATGATTTTCATTTGGATTTCAGTCGGTTCGTTAAGTGTGAGGTCTGTTATATGTATTCCTTCGATTACATAAATGATTTGTGGATGTTTAGTGCGGATGGAAGAAGGGTGTGTGCGAAATGTGACCTGAACGAGGAATTGATGAATGCGAATATGAAGTTGATGACAGAAAGTGCTAGTACCGATTGTGTTGCGAGTGCACGTTTGAAAGAGGAGGATGGTGAGAAAGACAGGAAATAAAAATGTTAAAAAATCAGGAAAAAAGAAAAAGAGCGATTTGACAACCGTAACGGATGTTAAAAGGGACGAAAGTGAGGCGGAAAGAAACGAAATTGAGAGAACGAATGAAAGTAGAAATGGCGTGATGCAGAAATCGCAAGTAAAAAAAATCGAAAGACTGAATGATAGCAAAAAAAGAATGACTGATGGCGAAAGTTGGACGCATGTTGGAACGAAAGTACTGAGCCAAAGAAAGATGAATGACAGTAAAAGTGAGAAGAATGATAGCGAAAGTTGTTAGTCCGAAAGTATGGAAACAAAGAAAGATATGTGAGAGTGAAAGTGAGAAGAATGATAGTGAAAGTTGGACGTATGTTGGACCGAAAGTACGGAAACAAAGAAGGATGAATGAGAGGGAAAGTGAGAAGAGGGGGTCGAGAGTTAGAAAGTTAGAAAGATTTAATGATAGAGTGAATGTGTTGCGAGGTTCGAAGGTGAATTGGATTGGATGAAGCAAGAAATGAAATGGATGCGGAATGAAATTAAGAGAATTCAGGTCAAAACTATTAAAATAAATCATGATGGCATGAAAGAGTTAACAAAAGATGAGCGAGTGGCGTTGTATGGCGACTCCATTATTAAGGGTGTGCTAGAGGATAATATGTACAAGGTATGTTTTCCAGGCGGTAAAATGAGTAGAGTGATTGAGGCATTGAATATGAGGCGGGAACGAGCAAAAGAGTTAATTGTATTAATTGGTACAAATGATTTGAGAGAGAACAAAGAGCATGTCAAAATGAATGTCAGGAGACTGCTTGGAAAGATAAAGGAGAATAGTGTGACAGGAAGGGTGGTCAGTGTGTTGCCTAGGTATGATTGTGGTGAAATGAGGCGGAGAGCAAGGATTATGAATGATATTCTGGCTGAAATGTGTGAGGAGATGGGAGTACAGTTTGTTAATGTGTGTAATGAGTTTGAGGGACGAAGTGAGCTGTATGGGAGCGATGGACTGCATTTGAGTGGTTATGGTGTGAGTCGCTTGGAGAGACTGCTGCTGGAAAGTGGAGAAGTCAATAGAGAGAATGAATCAGATCAAGAGGGGAGTGATGTGGAATAGCAGGAGAGTAAGAGAGGAGAGACTGAAGGAGTGGAAATGAATGGGGAAGTGAGTGGCATGAGTATAGAAAATGAGAGAATGGGTGTGCAAGAGGAGCAGGGAAACGGGGAGGCTCAGGGTGGACAGGGTCACACAGCATGAGAAAGGTGGATGCTCCAAGAAGAGGTGAGAGCATGTGTAGGCAGGAAAGTAATGGGATGATCAGGGATCAAAAGGAAACAGATGGAATTGCAAAGGGTTCTAAAATGAAGAAGCAGAAAGGGAAATGGCCCCAGTCCAGCATGGAGAGATCACATCGAGTGAGTGGTATCAGTGGAACTAGCTGTAGATCCAGAAATGAGTTGTTGTGTTTGTATACCAATGTTAGAAGTATAAGAAACAAGGCGGATGAAGTGGTTGCACTAATTGCGTCTGTGCACCCAGAGATTGTCGGAATAAGTGAGACATGGTTAGATGAGGATGACATCCTGACAGGAATAGAGATGGAAAGGTATGATGTGTTTCGTGAGGATAGAAGGGGTAAAAAGGGAGGGGGAATGCTATTGATTATAGAGAAAGAGTTATGTCCATACAAGGTAGAGATGCAAGAGGGAAATGGGACCAGTGGTTTTGAGGCAGTATGGTGTGAGATAGAGGTGAATGGAATCAAATACTTGGTGGGATGTTGTTATAGACCAGGTAATGTGGATGGTGGTGATATTGAAATGTACAATCAAATTAGCCAAGTAAATAAGAAAAGGGTGATCATTATGGGTGATTTTAATTATAGCAATATAGACTGGAATGAAGAGATAGCAACTGGAAGTAAAGAAAATGAGTTTCTTGAGTTTTTGAGGGATAACTACCTCAGACAGTATGTAACAGAAGGCACAAGAGGATTAAGGGTCTTGGATTTGGTCATCTCATCGGAGGATGTAATTATCAATGAGTTATAAATCATCCACCAATTGGTGAAAGTGAATATGAGGTGATTACTTGGGTGGTTGCCAGCAGTGCAAGGACCCCTGTGAAAAAAGGGTATATGTGGAACTACAAGAGGGGTGATTATGAAGAGCTCAGGAGACAGCTTGCAGGTGTAGCATGGAATGAGGAGTTAGCTGGAAAAGAGATCAATGCAGCTTGAAGGATTTTCAAAAAATATTTAGTGGATGCAATGTCTAAATGTATACCACGGGTGAGAAGGTTAAATAAGGTAGGTGTTAGATGGATGAATAAAGAGATTAAGCATGCAATACACAGAAAAAGGGCATTGTGGAGGCAGCATAAGAGAAGTGGAAGTAACCAATATCATGAGGTCTACAAAGACCAGGCAAGGAGGGTGACTTGGTTGGTGAGAGTAGCTAAAGAGAGGTATGAACAGCAGTTAGCTAATAAAGCTAAAAAGAATCCTAGGGAGTTCTTTCGATATGTAGCCAGCAAAAGAAAGAATGATTATGGAAGGATGACATTGATTGGAGTAAATGGTATAAAGACAGCTGTTGCAGAATGTGTGGTGGAGATACTCAATGAGCAGTTCATAAAGATCTTTCAATCTTGTGAATGTGACTTCATGGAGAGATTAAGAACAGTTGATGATGGGGAGGAGAGACTGACTGTAAGTGAGCAAGAGGTGTTTGGGGAGTTAAGTAAACTAGATGTAAATAAGGCTGTGGGACTTGATAATATATCACTGCGTATTCTGAAGGAATGTGCCAGAGAGTTGACATCTGCCTTGACATATTTTTTTAATACGAGTCTTGCACTTGGTCAAGTCCCTAAAGAGTGGAAGGAGGGCAAGATTGTTCCACTTCATAAAGGAGGTAATCGAACTCAAGCATCAAACTATAGGCCTATCTGTGTGTCAGGTGTTGTGATTAAGTTGTTGGAGAAGCTTGTGAGAACTAGGATCCAGAGTTGGGTTGACAACAATGGTATAATCTTTGATGGACAGAATGGATTTGCTAAAGGGAGGTCGTGTTTTAGTAATCTACTTACTTATTACAATAAAGTGACTGCTTCCTCGGACAGAGGAGAAGGATACACAGTAATATACTTGAATTTCGCAAAAGCTTTTGATAGAGTACCTCATGATAAGTTGACAGTCAAACTAGAGCAGATGGGGTTGGATATTAGATTAGTGCATTGGATTGGAGACTGGCTATCTGATAGGTATCAACAAGTTGTGTATGGGGGTGCAATATCCAGGAAAAGGAAAGTCACTAGTGGAGTGCCTCAGGGATCTGTTTTAGGGCCATTACTATTTAACTTGTATATTAATGATATTGGCGAAGATTTGGATGGAGATAGTCAGTTGTTTGCAGATGATGCAAAGTTGGGACGAACCATAAAGAGTAGTGAAGATGTTGTGGCCTTGCAAGAAGACTTGAATAAATTGAGTGCTTGGGCAAGCAAATGGGGGTGTGAGTTCAATGTTGCAAAATGTAAGGTTTTAAAATTTGGAAAACAAAGATGGGATGCAGATTTTATGCTTGGTGAGAATATATTGTTGGAAGTAGAGGAAATAAGAGATCTGGGAGTGATAGTGGATAAGGATCTAAAATTTAGGGGACACATCGCCAAAATTGTGAAGACAACACAAAGACTTCTGGGAATGATGAGGAGGACACTGACGTGTAGAAGTAGGGAGATTCTTGTTCCATTGTATAAGGCTTTGATTAGGCCACACATGGACTATTGTGCCCAGATTTGGTCACCTGGTTTTCAGAAGGATGAAGAGATGTTGGAAAGGGTCCAGAGGCTACTGACTAAAGTAGTTTCTGACCTCTGGAATGTCGAGTATGAGGAAAGATTGAAAAGATGTAATTTGCAGAGTCTAGTGGAGAGAAGGAAGAGGGGAGATATGACAGAGACCTACAAGTTGGTAAGGGTTTGTTATAGGATCAATGGTGGAGAAGTTCTACAGAGAATAGTGGGAGATCTGGGGAGAACCAGAGGTCATCCCTGGAAACTGTATAAAGAGGGTGCGAGTAGGGGAGTGAGAGGCAGGTGTTTTTCGTGCAGAGTTGTGAATGATTGGAATGCCTTGCCTGAGAGTGTGGTATCTGCAAGGAGTTTGAATGTGTTTAAGACCCGGTATGATGAGATGTGTGTGAGATAAAAGGACCTCCTAGATGAGTCTTTGACTCCATGAGGTCTTGTTTAATAATAATAATAATAATAATAATAATCATACGTAAACTGCTTGTGTATATCTGGTGACAAAAGAATACATAGAAAGTTAGGGAGGCATGGTGTCATATCAAATGTGTGGATCTGTGCTTCCTATGGTGTGTGATCTTAAGACTCTTTTGTGGGACCAGATATTTTGATGTAATGTAACCAAGAAACAGGGAGTAATGAACATTTTCTTTATTGAACTCATTGGAAAATGTTGAGTGTGAACAAAATATTGTCAAATATTTTTAGGTTACATGTGTTTTGAATTTTTCTCTGTGAATATACTTGGAAATAATATTTCAGCAAAATAAAATATGCATTTGTAAACTTAAATGAACAAAGATGTGTGGTGTTGTATTTTCCACAGTAAATTGTTTATTCAGTTATTCTGTTTAGAAGTTGATATATAAATCTATAACTTTATAATGCAATTCTGTTTAATTATTTTTTTAAAAAAGAAAAAAGTTAACATTTCTTTAGGAAAAGTAACGACTTTTAAGATCTAGAAAATTACATCTATACAACGACCATATCTGTAAAAATCGCTGACAATCTTTAAGCAGAATCATTAACACAGATCATAAAGCATCATAATACAAGAAAATGATGATGTAATATATATATATATATATATATATAAGGAAAACTATTAGCATCACAGAAGGACCATGCATAAAACATCAAAAGGGAGGATATGAGTCATGATTAGACACTGACATAAAACATAAAACTAGGCTAAAGTTTTAAATGTTTGTAACTTTGTAACATAGAAATTAACAAAGCATAATACAGAGCTAATATTCCTTTCAAATAACAATAAATAAATATTTATTTGTGCTGGAAAAAGAAGTTTCTAATAAGAAATCGCTAACGCAGAGTTCAAACCTTGTTTGTCTCATTTCCTTTAGCTCAAACTTACTAATGTTCAAATGTTTTCAACACTTCCACAATCGAACCAAGGACCACAACACTTGACCAAATATCCCCAGAATTCCAATCTGTAATCATTACCCATAATGCCACATGCAAACAAAAAAAACTCATCTCACTTCACTGACATGAGTCCCCCAGAGAAATCCCAAACATTCTATACTCTTTCTTATCTATAACCATCACCCACAATTCCATACTAAAATCATTACCCATAAGACACCACTGAAAACAAACGAAAAGAAGAAAATGTTCTCGTTTGTTTTCAGTTTACCTAACCTATCCCTATTTGGTTTAAAGTGTCTGACCAATCAATGCATGAATCCTTAGCTTGATCTTGATCTGGTTCGTAGTGTCCGACCAATAACGTCATGGTTCCTGCGTGACATCCCCAACATTTATCCTACCCCTATTTGGTTCATAATATCCGAACAGTGACATCATGAGAATGAAATATTTGGAATTTCCCTAGGGGAAACAGATGGCTGTGTTATCACGTTTCTGTTGACACTCCCCCACCATTTACCCTACCCCAATTATGTCCATGGTACCTCCCCTACTACTGAAGTGCTTGGATATCACAAGAGCAGAATCAATCCATTCATGGATTGATTCTGCTCTTGTGATATCTTGTGATAAAAGAGAGAGGTTATATATGAACCACTCGGTTCATATATAACCCTAATAGTTCCATAGGATAAGGCTGGGGCTGACTGGAAGAAGGATGATCTGTAGAAAATTAAAAAAGGACAAGGTTCTAGTCAGAGTTACCAAGTGGAGTGCTGAAGTGTATTTAATGAAGAGTTAGTTTTAAAAAAAGATCCAAGATGCTGGCAGAATGATAGAAATTATATGGCATTCTGGTAGGTAAGTTAACAATTTGTATTAGACCATTACTGACAGCAAACATTTCTGCTACTTTTCCAGCTTGTTCTCTGAATTTGAAGGCAGGTAGCCAGCAGAAATTGCAGACGCTGAAATCTCCAAGAAAAATTATCTCACTGTTTCAGTGATTAGACTGCATCATGAAATCGATCTTAAGAGGCAGATAATCAGTTAGGTCAGTAAGATCAGTATAATCATCAGAATTAGGAGAGCAATAAATGGAGGCAAGAAAATATTGAGCCTAAGCAGGTCGTATAAACAATTTGTCTGAATTTTCGGGAACGTTTTCTCTCTCTGCTTTTAATAATCAGGTGTTTTTACATTTATTAGTATCCAGTGGCAGTCCATACATAAGCACTGCGACACTGCAGCACCCCAAGGAAAAAATGAAAAAATTAAATTTTGTTTGTGTTTATAAATAATAACAATGCTTACAACATTATATAAATGCAGTACAACATGTTAAAAGATACAGCTTATGTTTTGACATTGATTGAATAGTTAATAATTGGAATTGTTCGATTAACGCTTTAGATTACGACACAAATGCACTGTGATCTAACGCCGATATTCGTTTGTGCTTGTCATTGTAAGTTACGTCATTCCCTACTGTAACTGCTCAAACGGAAGTGTATTTTTAGTATGCTTACGCACCTTATTCCTGTGAGATTCTTCTTCTTCTTCTTCTTCTGCAGCTTCTCCCACTTAAGTGGGGTCACTGTTTGTTATGAGTCTCCTCCACACCTTCCTGTCTTGGGCTGTCACCACATCCAAGTTCTTCATCTTCAAGTCCTCTTCTACCAGCTCCCTCCATCCCTTCTTTGGCCGCCCACGCTTCCGCCTTCCTTGCACATCCATCTGCATGACCCTTCTTCCCACATATTCGTCCTCCCTCCTCATCACATGACCAAACCATCTCAACCTTGCCTCCTGTATTTTTGCTCCTGTTCGTTACTTTCACTGTTCCCCTGACATAGTCATTTCTCAGATGATCCTTTCTGGTCACACCGCACATCCACCTAAGCATTCTCATCTCTGCTACTTCCATCCTGCTAATGTTATTTATCCTCAGGGCCACAGTTTCTATAGCATATGTCATAGCTGGTCTCACTACTGTCCTATAAATTTTGCCTTTCAGATTGATCGGCACCCTCTTATCACATAACACTCCAGCCATCTCCCTCCAGTTCCTCCAACCTGCTTATATCCTGCATCCCACTTCCTTCTCACCTCCTCCATCTTCTTCCACTGTCGAACCTAAGTATCTAAAGTCTCTCACCTTCCTGATGACATTTCCTTCCAGCTCCAGGTCTGTCTCCTGGCCACAGCCCACTGCGCAACACATATACTCTGTCTTACTTCTGCTCAGTCTCATACCTCTCTCTTCCAGTACTTTTCTCCATCTTTCCAGTTTAGTTTCCGCTTCTTCTCTTGAATCTACACACAGCAAGATGTCATCTGCATACAACATTGTCCAAGGTGCATATTCTCTCACCTCCTCTGTTACCACCTCCATCACAACATTAAACAGAAACGGACTTAATGCTGACCCTTGATGCAAGCCAACTGTTACTTGAAAACTTTCTGTCTGTCCCAAACAGGTCCGAACACTTGTCTTCACATTTCTGTACATTTCCTGCACCAACCTGACATATTTCTCCGGCACCTTCTTCTCCCTCAGACACCTCCAGACTTCTTGCCTTGGCACTCTATCGTATGCTTTCTCCAGATCAATAAATACCAGATGTAGCTCCCTTTGTTTCTCTCGATATTTTTCCATCATCTGTCGTAACCCAAAGATAGCATCTGTTGTTGATCTACCAGGCAGGAAGCCAAATTGTTCCTTTGCAATCTCCACCTCTTCCCTCAATCTACCATCAAGAACCCTTTCTAGGATCTTCATTGTGTGGGACATCAACTTTATTCCTCTGTAATTTTTACAGTCTTGTGCATCCCCTTTACCCTTGTAGATGGGAACAAGAGTACTCTCCCTCCATTCCTCGGGTATATTTTCCTGTTGGCAAATTTTCATGAACAGGTCCCACAGCAGGTCAATTCCCTCTTCCCCCAGTGCCTTCCATGCCTCCACTGGAATTCTGTCGGGGCCCACCGCTTTTCCATTCCTCATCCTCTTCATGGCCTCCATCACTTCCATTCTACTGATGTTCTGCACCATCCCCTCAGAAGGCTGCCCATCTCCTCTGTGAGCCCTTGCATTTTCCTCATTCAGAAGTCCCTCAAAGTATATTTTCCATCTGTTTCTTATGTCCACATCCCTCCATAATACTCTTCCTTCAGCATCTTTGATCTGCCTCACATGTAAGATGTCCTTAGTTGCTTTATTTCTACATTTCGCTAGTTGGTAAATTTTTCTCTGTCCTTCCTTTGTTTCTAATTGATCATACAGATCTTGATATGCCATGGCCTTCGCCTGTGCCACAACTCTCTTGGCTTCTTGGTTTCTTTCTTTGTACACCTCTCTGTCCTCTTCCACTCTTGACTCATCCCACTTCTGCTTTGCCTTCCTCTTAGCTGTCACTGCCACTTGTACATCATTATTCCACCACCAACCCTCCTTCTGCTCTCTAATCTTTCCAGATGTCTCACCAAGCACTTCGATTGCACAGCTCAGGATTACTTTTGAATTATGTTTCCACCAATCTTGTACACTTTCCAGTCCATCCGAAATCCTCTCTAACACTCTCTCCCTAAAATGATTCCTCACACTCTCTTCTTTTAAGCGAAACCACTTAATTGTCTTCATCCCATGGCAACCAGAAGTTCTTATCTTCGATCTTAATTTAAAGTCTGCGCACAGCAGTCGGTGTTGTTGTGCTACTTGATCTGTTGGAATTACCTTACAATTTGTCACAACCTTAAGATGTTTTCTTCTAGTCAAAATGTAGTCAATTTGTGAGCTGTTGTTACCACTTCTAAATGTTATCAAATGTTCTTCCCTCTTGAAGAAAAACGAGTTCACAATTGCCAGATCAAACGCTACTGCCAAGTCCACAACCCTCTCTCCTTCCTGGTTCATCATTCCCACTCCGTGGCCACCATGCACCCTTTCACAGTCTCTATTCTGTGACCTTATTCCTGTGAGATATGAAACATTTATTATTGGTGCATATGCGTGATGCACTATTTTTTGTAAGACTTATTTTATTTTGTTAAAATAAGATATAATTATTTATTTATTATAGATACAAGGCTGAATTATGACGAGTGTCACTGTTGAAAATATGAAAATAATAATATTTTTTCAATTATCCTTACACGAAACAAAGGCACTGCGATCTAACGCCGATATTCGTTTGCGCTTGGCGTTGCACGTTACGTCATTAGATACACTGACTGGGTGCGGCCCGTTTTGACTATGCTTGGTCATGGTTTGAACTCATGGAGGAAGTACGTGCTATGTGAGGTCGGTTAGGTGTTTCTGCTTTTGAAGTGTTTGTGTTATCGCCTATTGGTCGGGGTTGTGACCTCAATTTTACGTTATGAAGGTTCCGAACCTCGGAGATTATGTAGGGCCTGTGGATGTTGTTAGGGTTTGCGTCACATTTTATGGCCATCATTTCCGATATTCTAAGCATTGTTTCATTGTCTTGTCTGTCTACTATGATGGCCTTGTCGATCTGCGGGGTATGTTTTTGTTCAAGGGCGTGAACAGCTATTTCTGTTTTCCCTGTGCATTGTATTCGATTTTTCTTTTTGATGTTGCGTTTTTTAGTGTTTAATTATTCTGGAATAGGGATATTAGAATCACGTAAGTGTTCTTGTAGTCTTGCCATATAAAGACCTGATGGTGGAACCTGTTTCAAAAGCAGAAACACCTAACCGACCTGACATAGCATCCACTTCCTCCATGAGTTCAGACGATGACCAAGCATAGTCAAAACGGGCCGCACCCAGTCAACCCCCTTTTCCCCCAACCCCCCCCTTCTCAAAAAATCAGTTATTGTTTTCAACTCCTTTTACCCTTTCCCACCCTATATAAAAAATGCTCCGCCCATCCCTAATAATATAATATATGTATTTATATGTATATATTATACAAAAAAACGGGTTTTGTTCTATTTTCTTTTTTATATTTTAATTCTCCTACATTTCCTATAACTCCCACTCCCACACACACACATATACTTCCTTCCATAACACCATAACTGCAGTAGTTTGCACATTGCAGAAAGAAGACAAGCCACAACACCCAGGAAAAAGGGATGTGAAAATTTCTCTTCCTTTATGCTACATATACTTATTGGTAAATATACATCTACAATACCCTAAGAATCCGTGAGTAAAAAGCCAATGACATTCAAACAGGGGCACTCCTAAACAGAAGCAGGCAAAATAGCCGTAAATATAATAGTTTGTTAAGAGGAGTAACAAGTCATTTTCCCAGAAATAATATCCATAATTTACTTGTGTCTTATAACCATATAACCCCCATCATTGGCTCTCTACTCACAACCTCAGCACACCACTCCCATCTCGATCACAAAAACACCTTAAATATACATTCACTTAACACACACACCAACGCAAGCATATGTCATGGTCGCACGTCACACATTCAATGAGTGCATAAACTTTACAAAAGGTACATACCAAAAAACCATCTTAACATACATCGCACAAAAAATACACATAACTTTCATCAAAAAATGCCTCGATTACAACATCACACCAAAATTCGTGGCAGCACACAGCAACAGCACGATTCGCAGAAACAAAAAAAATTTGCTACCGGGCATCCCGTGCTCTCATAAAACAAGCCATAAACAACAGATTTAAAAAGAAGCAACAAGCATATTCATATATTCACAAAACAAAAAACAGACTGAAAACGCTACTGATCCCAAACGAATGGGCAGTCTTTTGGGATAATACCCAACTCACATCAACGACTACACGCTAGTATTAGATGCTCGACACGCAAAGAAATGGTTCGCACTAACAAACACCCAATGCAATAATCGCACTGCTTCCAACCCTTCGGATATTACCGCCTTAAAACCCACACAAAACAATTCAATCATCAATCTATCGCATCACAACCTCACACCCGACGAAATCACCATCCTGAGCAAAGGACTAAACTTTGGCGTATCCCCCAAATACATACAAAACAGAAACATCATTATCGAAATCTAAACTAAATTAGAAAATGACCCTAACAAATAAACAATATTCCACAAAATTAACAACATCATAAATAGTAAAATTATAATAAAACCAATCATCACCCCCAACTTACAAAAAGCCCTATTATCTCTAAAAAGGAACCCTAACATTATGATCAATAACCCTGACAAAGGGGATACTGTAGTCATCACAAACCGATTACCACAACAAAATAACAGCTAGCTTAAACGACCAACATACCTACCAAAAAATCCAAATTGACCCCACCCTCGACCTCATAAAACAAATCAACAGTACCCTACACACCCTAAAAAATGAAAACAAAATAGACAAAGCTACAATGAAAAACAGAACCCCCCGCACAACACGCACCCCTTGTATGTTCGGACAAATAAAAACCCACAAAGACGGGTACCCGATGAGGCCAATAGTCTCTTACAAAAACACCACCACAGCACCTTTATTAAAATTCGTAGCGAAACTTCTCAAACCATTAATTACAACGTCTAACTTCGTGATAAAAAACACGGACGACCTTTTCAAAAAAATAAATAACCTAAACCTATGCCAGGAAGACATCCTCGCTTCATCGGATGCGGCCTCTTTATACACCAACGTGGACGTCCCCAGAACTTTAGACATCGCACACACACACACACTACTCACAGAAGACCATTCCCTACACTCTCGAACTAAACTAACTCCGAATGACATTATAAACTTAATTAGACTAATAATCTTGGCAAACTTCTTCAAGTTCAACAACAACATGTATATTCAAATCTTCGGACTCCCTATGGGCCAAAACATCAGCGGACAACTAGCGGAATTATTCCTAGTACAGATAGATTCACTCCTTCTCCACCGTCCCCCCCCCCTGGAATCACCTTTTATGGCAGATACGTGGACGATATTCTGTGCATTGGAAATCCTACACACATCACCACCTTAAAAGCGTCCCTAAACAGTTATAGCAACAGACTAAAATTCACCATAGAAACCAAACAGAACAAATCCATCAATTTCTTAAACTTGAATCAGAACAAACAACAAAATAGCCACCAAAATATACCACAATCCCTCGCATATCGGAAACTACCTCCATTTCCACTCATACCATCCATATTCCGTTAAAAAATCGGTCATCTTATAACAATTCATAAATGCTTACACATTTTCAACCAATCATAGTAATCTGAACACAGAAATAAAAAACTAACACAAATCTTCAAAAATCGCAACTATCCTCCACAACTAATAAATTACGCAAACAGGACGGCCAAAACCCGTCAAAACAACCAAAACAACCTTCCCAACACAAAAAATTATCAAACTACCATGCACCCAGAACACTTACAAACTCTACAAATACGTCTTCAAACATACTGACTACAAACTGGTATTTACCACTAACCAAAAATTGGCAAATCTCTTAAAACTCACTAAATCTCACATACAAAAAGAAAGATTTGAATGCCACAATGCAGTCTATAAATTTCCCTGCCAAAAAGACTGTGATATCACGTACGCAGGTTCCACCATCAGGTCTTTATGGGCAAGACTACAAGAACACTTCCGTGATTCTAATATCCCTATTCCAGAACATTTAAACAGTAAAAAACGCAACATCAAAAGGAAAAATGGAATACAAAGCACGGGAAAAACAGAAATAACTGTTCACGCCCTTGAACAAAAACATACCCCGCATATCGACAACGCCATCATAGTAGACAGACAACCTTCAGAACATAAAATTGAGGTCACATCCCAGACCAATAGGTGATAACACAAACACTTCAAAAGCAGAAACACCTAACCGACCTCACATAGCATGCACTTCCTCCATGAGTTCAGATGACGACCAAGCATAGTCGAAACGGACCTCACCACTTCAACCCCCTTTTCCCACAATCCCTCCCGCAAAAAATCAGTTATTGTTTTCCCCTTTCACCCTTTTCCACCCTATATAAAAAACGCTCCGCCCATCCCTAATAATATAATATATATGTATTTATATATATTATACAAAAAAACGGGTTTTGTTCTATTTCTTTTTTCTATTTTCTATTTTAACTCTCCCACATTGCCTATAACTCCCCCCCCCCCCACACACACAGACACGTCCTTCCATAACACCATAACTGCAGTAGTTTGCATATCGCAGTAAGAAGACAAGCCACAACACCCAGGAAAAAGGTATGTGAAAATTTCTCTTCCTTTATGCTACATATATTTATTTGTAAATATACATCTACAATGCCCTAAGAATCCGTGAGTAAAAAGCCAATGACATTTAAACAGGGGCACTCCTAAACAGAAGCAGGCAAAATAGTCGTATATATAATAGTTTGTTAAGAGGAGTAACATGGGATTTTCCCAGAAATAATATCTATAATTATTTATTTATTATAGATACAAGGCTGAATTATGACGAGTGTCACTGTTGAAAATATGAAAAGAATTATATTTTTTCAAGTATCGTTGCACAAAACAAATGCGCTGCGATCTAACGCTGATATTCGTTTCAACTTGTCATTGCTATTGATACGAAACTTTTATTATTGGTATTTGTTCGTGGTGAGGATGAAATATTTTTAATAAAGCGATTTTTAATATGTAAATTTATTTATTAATAAATTCGTTACTGAGGAAAAAAAAAGTGTTTTTTTTTTGTGTTTTTTTTGTATATGCAACACCCCTACTTAAAATTTTCACCGGCTGCCACTGTTAGCGTCATCATCATCATCATCATCATGTATATCAAGGATTTAGGCCTAGCATGGCCTATTCTGACCTTAGAAGTCATCGTTGAATCGTTTAAGAGGATGTCCTGGTTTTCTTTTTCCTAATGCCTTGTACTTAATTATTACAGACAAAATAATGCAATAAAGGCAATGCTCTTTTCTGATAGTTTAATATTGATACATGCTGCCTAATATCCTTATTCTGGTTCTGTGCAAGCATTAATGCCAACTACGTGATTCTCACCGTGTGAGATATTGTAGACATTAAGTACTGAAATAAAACCCCATTTAGTAGTTCTTTGCTTGTGTATGTGCAGGGCCGGCGGAAGCGGACATGCAGAGCATGCAGTGCATGAGGACACCATTATGGAAGGGAGCGCCGCCACCGGGGCATGGTTCATAACTTCATTTTTAAGAAACAAAATTTTTTCATAAAAACAAAAAATTCTTAGAATGATCAATATTAAAATATATAAGGCCGGATACACCGAATAAAAATTTAAAAAAAATTGTATATTGCCGCCGCTTTGATCAGCTGGTTGTGTACAATTTTGCAGCGAGAGCAGACTAAATGCTTGCCTGCAGAATGTTGTGTCTTCTGCAGTCTATACAAAGTGAAATGGTGAACGGTTTTTATGCGCAGAAACGAATTTTTTTTAAAAACATTTGTTGCTAGTTAACCAGTCATATGTTACGCATCTCAGTAGGCTACTGACAGTAGTGCATGTGGACTATTATTCTCTGTGTCGTGTTGTGTAATTATTTCTTGTGGGTATAAAATAGAAATGGAATCAAAAATTTAAAAAAAAGTTATCTAGTGTACAAAATCGTAAGCGTCATGTTGCGAAAGAAACAGATATTAAGAAACAAACTGGGGCTCTTAATAAATTTATTAAAATATTAAAATATTCTAATTCAGATTGTAACCAACTCGATACATCAGAAATCAGAGTTGAAGAACCGTCCACATCATCCAGTTCGCATGAAAGTACTATTGCAACTATTGAACAAGATAACAAGACGCATGATTTAAGTGAAAAACAGTTAGGAGAAGATTTAGTTGTAGTTGACCACGAAACTAACACATTGTTGGTCTCTGTAAATTTAGAAGATCCAGGTGAATGAGGAAATATTGATGAAAAGTTACGAATTGGTTTAATTGAAATGGTGCCTGTTCAAAAGAAAAATATAATATATCCCAGAGATACATATGGTCGTAAATTTGGCGACACGTATTATAATAGAAAAATGGAAAACGGGCAGCTTGTGCAAAGAACATGGCCTATTTATTCCGAAACTTTAAATTCTGTTTTTTTTTGCTTTTGAAGCAAACTTTTCGCACCTACTGAATCAAGTAGTCTTGTAGGAGGTTATAACGATTGGAGAAATGTAAGTACAACTTTGCATAGCTATGAGACTACAATTTTATTATCAATCTAAATATTATTCCATAATTTTAGACCGCACACCTGATTCAAATAAAATAGGACAAATGACTATTATTATTCACTTTGTTTCCTGTGACAATGGAATTGTCAAGATCAGGGAAAACGTTTTAGGTTTTGCAGATATATCAGATTCCACAGGTCGTTGTTTATGTGCAACAATAATATTTAAAAATATTTAAAAATAACAGGTGTAATTAACTCTATATTTAAACCAAACCTAGTTCAAAAACAAACCAGGCTAAAAGTATACAACACATTAGCCCTACCGGTATTAATGTATGGAAGCGAAATCTGAACAATAAAACAAAAAGACAAACAAAAGATTAACAACAGCAGAAATGAAGTTTATGAGAAAAACTGCAAAGTATACCCTATTTGATCACAAAAGAAACGAAGATATTATGAAAGAATTAAACCTAGAACCAGTAATTGAAAAAATTAAAAAATATAAACATAGATGGATGGAACACGTTCAAAGAATGAAAACAGAAAGATTACCAAAACAAGCCTTAAAGTACAAGCCATTAGGAAAAAGAAAACCAGGACGTCCTCTTAAACGATTCAACGATGACTTCTAAGGCTGGAACAGGCCATACTAGGCCTAAATCCTTGATATGTATGATGATGATGAATAATGGAACAACTGGAAAAATGGAACATTCCCATTGAAGACATGCGAGGTCAAAATTTGCTTTTAAACAAAAATCCTCGAGCTTTTTACGTGCCATGTGCTGCTCATACTCTAAATTTAATAATTAACAATGCAGCCAAAGAGAATGCAGTACAATTAGTTTCTTTGCAATTATTCAAGAAATATACAATTTCTTTTAATTCTCTTACAAACGTTGGGCAATCCTTTTAAAGTTCGTAAAAAAAAATAACAATGAAACAGCCATCAGAAACGCGATGGGAAAATAAAATTAATGCAATCCACCCTCTACTATCTCAGTTAGGAGAAATTTACAATGCACTTTTTGAAAATTTAAATAATGAAAATTTTAATAAAGAAATTCAGCATGAAGCACAATCATTGTGTGCTAAAATAAAGCACTACAAATTTATATATTTGTAATCAATTGCTCTCTTATAATTTCACATGATTTACTTAAAGAATAAACCATGTGAGTAAAATGCTTCAAGACAAAAATATGAACATCACACTTGCTTTAGAATCTATCGAAAACTTAAAAATATTCTTACAAGAGTATCGATCAGATACAAATTTTAAAGAAGTTCAAAAAACGTCGGAAGTTCGAAGACGAAAAGAGGCACGACAATTTGACTACGAACTTCATGACGAAACGCCACAATCACCAGAACATAAATTTAGAGTGAATGTGTTTTATACACTTCTAGACGTTGCAATGTGTTCGTTAATAGAACGTTTTGAACAACTAAAAACATGTCATGATAATTTCAATTTCTTGTATAGATTACTACAAATTAATAACGAAGATTTACGAAAAAATTGTGACGATTTAGAGATTCTCTTGAAGGATGGCGACAATAAAGACGTAAATTCAATAGAACTATATGACGAGTTATGTGCTTTCTGGGATATTTTTCGGAAGGATAATTTAAATATTGAAAAGCCCATTCGATATTCTTAATTTTATTTTGTCCAATAATTTATCTTTCCCAAACTTTTGAATTGCTTTAAGAATACTATTAACCTTACCTGTTAGTGTAGCGAGCGGTGAACATTCCTTTTCCAAGTTGAAATTGATTAAAACCTACTTAAGGAAAAATATGCCACAAAAAAGGCTTGTTAGTTTGGCGTTAATAGCTATTGAAAATGATATATATGTGAGGAATTAGACGTTAAGGCCATTGTTCCTAATTTTGTCAATATGAAATCAAAAACCCTAAAATTTTAATTAAAAAATTCAAGTATATTTATGTAATTTAATTTATTTTCTGTTATTCTGTAAAGATGTTATTTTTTGAGTACTTATATTAAATGTTCTAATTATTTCTGAATTCTTTTCCTATTTTCTCATCTATCTTGAGTTTCTTTTATTTTCCTAAATGATAGTTCCACTTATAAAAATTATTAAAAAATTTTTACATGTTACTAAGAATTTAGTAACTTGTAAAATGCAAGAATTTTTTAAACTTTAGTTCAAATAAGTTTTAACTTTAATTAAAATTCATTTTAATTTTTAGCGATTCGGGTCGGTGAGAAGGCTATTATAATCCCTGTATCATTATATTCAACGATTAAAGTGAAGTGGCTTTATCAAAATTTGCTTTAACTTTTGAGAATTTTTTGAATATTCGGGTTTTTAACGATTATCCTGCCTAGTCAACCCCCAGTTCGTGACAATTACCGAACCAACGTGTGTCTGTTCTGTCAAAATTTATTTAAGAAATTTCAAATAAGTTAAATTTTTATTATCGTAAAAGAATCACACACGCCCGGATCGTTACAGGGACGCTTAGATAGAAATTGTATGCGGGCGGCAAAGACCCTTGCGCCGATTCTGTGTATGTGTATGTGTGATTTGCGGGAAAAGAATTCATATTTCTTATGGACCTTCGCGGTTCCTTATTGCAATCAAATAGATGTGATATGAATAACTCATTTGTTGAAAAACACCTCGATTCGTTAAAATGAAGAGCATATCTTCAAAATAAAAATTTATTATTGACACAACCGACCAGCTAATTCGGATTTCAGCCGAAAATGAATTAGCCGGTTTTCTATGAAGTTCACAGGGCTTTTTCTCATGGATAATTCAAGTGTTTCATCCCTTATTTAGAAAAACCAGATTTAGAACATATGTGAATCCAAACAGTAATATTGGAGATTGCTATAGGTCCGGTATGGATAGCCAGATTGACACGAGCTTCGCTTGATAAAAATGAACAATATCATCTTGTAGGATCAATGTCTACCCTATCGCACCCGCATACGGACGGCATGGAGGTTCAGGACCTCGTTTCTGTAAATTGCGATACTCATGGTTCCGCTTGAAAACACATACAGGTGGGTGCGTCAGCCCAACGAGATGCCTCCTCAAATCATGACACCACCTCTGCCATAAGTGTCCCTTTCAAGGATATTAGAGGGAGGTTAACATGTTCCTGGCCCTCTCCAGGTTAAAGCGCGCCTTGCATCCCTTTGTAGAACAAATCGGGACTGGTCTGTAAACACTACCAACCCCATTTGTCTTGAGTTCAGTTGGAGCCTGGTCCGTTTCAGATGTTTTCTTCTGTAGCGTGGTGATAAAGGCACCGGTCGCCTAGCATGCAGACTTCTTTCGTGAATTTTTCCACACAATGTGGAAGTAAGCAAACAAAGTTTGCATGAGTTCCCACCACAGATACGAGACCCTCGGTTGGCAATGTGCCAAGAACAGTCCATTCATGTTGAAGGGAAGAAAGGAACAAGGCGATATACGAATTTGTTACCAACATGCGAAATCACGTACTTTATACGTAGATTTTCCAACTGTTGTACAAACAAAATAGTTACCACTTTAAAATCTAGAATTTTCGTAAAAGAAAAGCTAATTTTCTGACATATAAGAATAAACGCTTATCCCACGAAACGCATTGATGTCGGAATGGATTAACCTTCTTCTAACATGCACATAGTCAAAGGGTCTCGTATCTGGAGGGAGGGAATGGACTCTGCGTTTGACTTTTAATGAGAACAGACGTATTATTTTAGATTGAGCCTGATTATATTGCATACAAGGTTTTCAGGAACCTCACATTGCACTGGCACTGACACAGTTTGATTCCTACTGTCTCCCCTCTGCATTGAAACATGCAAGAGGTCTGATGACCGGCAGGCCCCACCCACTATGAGGAACAGTGGTGGATTTAAGGTATTATAGGGAGGTAGGATTTCAATCTTTGGCCAAGTGGGTTTCTTTACACTCCTTTCCTCATTTAGCAGGAAGGTACAAGTCTAAATATTGTTAGTAGATCACCTTGGTCTACAGGATTTTTTGCTGTCAGGCCCCTAGCCCTGAAGGATTATATATACTGCTCTCAAACAATTGCAGCCAGCAGGAGACCCCGCTCCGATATGGAAAACATCAAGGAGCAGATCCGGATCCTTAATAAGGAGCAGTCCTTAGAGGTACTGAAACTCATAATGGATAAGCTTGAATCTGACTGGCCAGGTTTTATGAACCAGTACATTCAAACTAATGACCAGGATGGAGAGGAGAAGATATCACAAGGAGAATTTAATTACTGTTCTGTCGCCAAAATCTCCCTGTCAAAACAACTCACGGGAGCATTCTGATAAAAGATGCAGAACTACAGAGGACCGAATGTATGAAGACTCACCAACACCAGATGTCCCAAGGAACACAGAAAAGGTTCCATCTCTTTTATGAAGGGACAAGGACAAATGGACCACTGTCTCATCAGCCCTTAGGGAATATAAAATCTGATCTTCCTGGGCTAAAAATCAAGACGGAGTCAAAATCCAGCCAGCCTCAGTCACTGACTACAGACAAATGACAAAGCTAATGGATAACAAATGTCTTCCTTATCACACATTTACTTTACCTAGTGAAAAGAATCTCAAGGTGGCACTTCGTGGGGTAACCGAAGGTGTCACCTCTGAAGAAATCACTGCTGACCTTATGAGTCAGGGCCAGACCTTAGTCAAAGTGAGCAGGATGTTCAGGTCAGATAAACGCTAATGCCACTGGTACTGGTAGAGATTGACAAGATGCAGAAAAAGATATGTGAACTGACCGCTATCTGTGGCCTCAGAATTTCTACTGAGCCGTTAAGGAAAAAGTCTCAGCTGGGCAGTGCCATAGGTGCCAAAGGTTTGGCCATGCCCAAAAACTTTGCAAGGCCGATTTCAGGTGTTTAAAATACGGCGAGGACCACCAGATCATCATATGCACTAAGCCGAGATTGACACTAGCTAAATGCGCCAACTGTTGGCAGTTGGCGCATTTAGTTGGCGCTACAGTTGGCAGGATGAGATCATCCTGCCAACTGTAGTTGGCAGGATGATCTCATCCTGCCAACTACAAGGGGTTCTTTGCACACCCAAAGAACCATAGGTCAGCAAAAGCTGCCCTTCCAACACCTTACAGTGACGTTCAAGACAGCCATGCAGATTGCACCCCGGTCCAAATAATCTCCAGTTCGACAACTCAGGAAAGAAAACAAGCTGCAGCAATGACCAAAATTTATGCTGAGGCCGCACGAACTAAGGCTGTTCCATCAAATGAACAAATAAGCTCTAATCTAACGTCAGTATTAACTGCCTCACTAGCTACCATCTTACAAGAATTCAGCATGACAAATCCATCGCCATCCTCCACGAAAAGATTCCTACAAGGTACCCACTTAATTTTGACAGCCCTCAATAACGAATAAAAGAACCTACCAGCCCAATTCTCTCATGATCACTGCATGGAACGCAAATGGACTGAGCAACAAAATTCTGGAATTGCAAGAGTTCACTCACAGATACAATCCTGATATAATATTAGTAAATGAAACACATTTCAGGCCAGCTAATAACCACAAATTACATAACTACATAATGTACAAAATAGACAGACTCACCAGCAGTAGGGAGATACAGCCGTACTGGAGGAACCATCATTAAAAACTACCTAAGCCATAATGTCCTGACCAATCCACAAACCAAGAACCTAGAAATAACAGGCATTGAAGTTCATAGTAACAATGCTAGCAGTATCAAAATCTATGCTGTATACAATCCACCGGGCATTCCATTACTGGTATCTGACTTGGACTCCATTCTCAGCTCCACAGACTCTATCATCATCGCTGGTGACTTTAATGCCAAGCATACAGCCTGGGACAGCTCCACAATCAATGACAAAGTTTGTACTCTAAGCCATTACTCAAAGCAAAATTCTATTGTTCTAGGCGAACCCATAGTTCCCACTCATCACAGCCCAGCTGAAAGCTCAGATGTACTTGACATAGTCATCCTCAAAAACATCAGATACCAGTATCAGTTAGAAACATTAAATGAACTTTCTTCTGGTCACAACCCCATTCTTCTTAAACTCGGTACACAAGAGCAATTCTCTCCTCCACACTCTTTCATATCTTTGTACAAGCTCTCCATAATTCTCCCATACTACATTGGCCCAGTCCCTGTAGAGGAGATAGACCTTGCTGTAAACAACCTAAACAGTCAAATCAAAAAAGCAATAAAGTCAATCACCCAAATTACAATCTTTCACTCTAGTGGTCGGATCACCGAGGAAATCATGGATCTAATCAGATTATTAAAAAACAAAAACAAAAAGAGGTACCATAACACAAGTGCCCCGCAAGATAAAGCAACTCTGAATAATCTAAATAGACAAATCCATGATGCTCTGCAAAAACATCTAAACCAAGATTGGGAATCCAAGCTGAACAACTCCATCTGGAAATTCTTGAGAACCCTCTGCACTAAAAGGCAACTTATACCCTCAATTCAGACCAAGAATGGAATAGCCCATACTGACAAGGAAAAGGCAGAGGCTCTGGTAGACAGCTTGGAAACTCAATGTAACCCCTCTTATGAAAATCTGAACATCAATCTTATCTACAAGATTCACCACCAAGTCAAGCTGGTCATAACACAACAGGGGGATGACTCAGAACCTGTCACACTCACTTCTACAGCAGAAGTTATAAATACCATAACCCATTTGAACAACAATAAGGCTCCAGGTCTAGATGGAATCACAAACAAAATAATCAAACTACTCCTCAGAAACGCCGTTGTGAATCTAGCGAATATAATCAATGCCATCCTCAGACTCAAGTATTTTCCCTTAACATGGAAGATGGCAGATATCACGCCAATCAAAAAGATTGGAAAGAACTCTCAGCTCACCGAAAGCTACAGACCCTATCAGTCTTCTGTCCAGCCTCGGAAAGGTTGTGGAAAAAGTCATTCTTACAAGGCTTCAATCAGCAACGGATAAATTATGTATTATTCCTAATGAGCAGTTCGGATTCAGAAAAAACTATAGCACCATACAACTGATACATCGACTGGTCGAACTGATGACCAAAAGTTTCAACTGGAACCTCCACACAGGTGCAGTCTTTATAGATACTGCAAAGGCTTTTAATAAGATGTGGCATCAGGATCTTGTCTACAAACTCATCAAATTCAAATACCAATCAATTTAATAAAAAATAATTGACACATACCTCAAGGACAGATTCATGCAAGTCAAAATAAATGAAACTGTGTCAACCAGATGCAAGATCCTGGCAAGTGTACCGCAGGGCTCACTCCTGGCTCCCCTGCTATTTTCTATCTACACAGCTGATATCCCTCAAAACCCAAGTTCAATAATCACTGCATTATACGAAGATCATACTGCATTATTAGCAAGATCTCCCAGCCCAAACCTAGCTATCAGAAGACTCCAAAGCAGTATTCGTACATTGGAGAAATGGTTGATGGACTGGAGGATTCAAGCAAGCCCACAGAAGAGTTCAGCCATACTGTTCTCTAAAAAGAAGTTTCAGACCAAGGAAGACATACATTGGAGAAATTGCTAGGAGTGAAGATTCAATGGCAGTCTGAAGTCAAATATCTCGGCGTGATGCTCGACAAAAAACTACAATTCACCAGTCATAAAACACACATAAGCTCAAAGACATCCAAAGTAATCGCACAGCTCTACCCCATAATCAACATAAGAAGCAAACTGGATACTATACTCAGAACAAACTACTGATATACAGGAGGTAATATGCCAGTCATCACTTACACATCTCCTGCATGGAGCCATACCTCGAATACAAATATTCAAAAGCTGCAGAGAACAAATGCGTGAGAACGATTCTGGATCCCCCATGGTTTATCAGAAACTCCCAGATTCACAGAGAAGTCAACATTCCCGACATCACGTACCTCCTATCAGAATGACCTAACAGAAAAGTTCTTCACCAAGACAATCATCCAAACCAAGCAAGCAGCTTCAGATTAAAATGACGCAGAATTCTGCAAATACAAAAAACCCAAGTCAATTCTATGCTCAGTTCAACACAGCTAATGTCACTGCCCTTTCAGAGTGAGCTTAAAGCTCAATAACCCTTCACTCAAAGAACTTCCCTCTCAGGCAAAGGGAAATATGAAAAGCATTTATGCTTCACCCATCAAATCAGTATCGTTCTGTGTTCTGCGGTCTCGTATCTGTGAGCACACAGTATCTTCACGACTAGCTACTTCTAGAGGCTAATGACTTCATGTCAATTGCCATAATATTCCATAATGCAAAACACACATCCTTTCGGACGTGTATAATGCTATACATTATGGGATGGGCCACTTTGTTCAAACTCAAATTAGCACCCGGAAAACGTTAACATTCCCTGTATAAACAAGTAGTTCCGCATTTAAATGTGTTGTCTATTCGGGATTTGAATAATCTCAATCTCAGAGAAAAAGTAAACAGAATATCTTTCATGGAAGTTTCTTCCTCCTCTACTAATTCATTTTATTTCTCATTACAGATCTTTAACAAATAACATTAATTATTCAAAAATTGTAATTGTTATAATGGACGCAAAAAAATTTTCAAGGGAAGAACGAAATGATATAAGTTCATTGTTCAATCTTTGCATTGTTCGTCATCAATAATGTATATTGATGTAGGTTCAAATACGGTTCAAATACAAAGTGAAGGATAACATAAGCTGGAGTTCAGCTAAACAACTCTTCCCTCTTTCATTTTCTAATTCAGACTAAAGTGAGCACATTTCCGTAAATATATGATAATAAATTATCGCTACTAATTTTATATTATATTTAATAATTGTTATGTATTTTCTCAATTTTTTTTCCTGTTAAACATGACATTTCTTTACAAGTAAACATACTTCCATTAATTACAAAAATTAAGTGGATATTAAATGCAACATCATTTCAAAGCCGAATACAGAAACTATAAACGTTTCGAGCAAGAATTGACTAGATAGCTTGCGGGAACGCACTACGAGTTGCCCTAGCTGAACCTTATAGGAGCGACGCACGCTCGTATATATTCGTCTCCTATTGGTTCATTTTGATAAAGTTTCACTAGTCTGACAGCTGTTTCAAACTCTTTAGTAAATACTTTACGCACCGACCGAGAGTTCGCTTACAGAAAATACACCCCTCCTACTCTTCGAGTTCCTTAGTACTGAGAGTTTTTGCTTTCTTAGGTTTCTGCCAGTTGTCAGACGAAAACCAATTAGTTTGAAACAGCTGTCAAAATTGTGAAACCTTATCAAAATGAACTAATAAGAGGTGAATATATGGACACTTTGAGCGTGCGACGCTCCTAAAATGTTCGGCTAGGACAACTCGTAGTGTGGCGGCGAGTGTATTCCCTCAAACTCTCTGGTCAATTTTCGCACGAAACTTTTATAATTTCTGTATTCGGCTTTGAAATTTTGCTGGATTTAATATCCACTTAATTTATGACATTTTGCATCACCAAAATGAAGCCTTTTGGCTCTTTATTTTAATAAATACTTTACGCACCTACCGAGAGTTTGCTTACGGTAAATACACCTCTCCGACGCTTCGAGAGTTCCTTAGTGATTGCGGATCTTGGATCTCGGATGATACAGAATTCTCTTGTCAGCAGCTTTCTGTAGACGGCATAAGATTAGGTATTAGAATCAGGAGGGAGATTTTTTACCTCATTTGAGTGCTAGAGGAGGGAAAATTCGAATCGGAAGCTGGCAGAATTGAAGGAAGATTAGAGGGATAAGGATAAGTGAGAGTTATTTGAGAACATTTTATTAATATAAGAATAAGAAATATATATATTGCAGATGCCAAAATTTCAGGTAAGTAGGTAAGGTAAAGGTAAAGATTGAGACAGGTGATCACAAAGTATAGTGATCCTGAATATTGTACAGCAAACTGCAGACTAGTCTTAATCATCATGAACTGTCCGTATGATGAACCAGACTTTAAGCAGCTGCTTGCAATTTTCCGACATGTAGGAAACTTGCTACATACAAAAATGGACGGGTAAAGTAGAGATCCATCAAATCGCTGAAGTCGAATCTGAGGACTATCAACCTTCAGAACCTCTCCCCACCACTTCTCAAGATGACACAAGAGACAACAACCCAGCCACAGATACTCAGACCCGGACGACTACCAAGCGGTGAGCAGAAAAAAGCTACGAAAAGAGACACCAGCCATTGGACACAGCGGCACGAATCAAAGAACGAGTCCCGCCGGTAATCTTAAGAGACAAAAAAACAATGGTCGACAATTTCGGAGGCCATGAGAAACTCCGAGATTAAATTTAAAACAGCCAAAAATTCCGACGGAGTCCGTATCCAGCCCGAAGGGACATCAGACTACCGTCGGCTAAAAGTTAATGGACGAGCTAAAGACCCCCATACCACACTTTCGAACTGAAAAGCGAAAAAAACCTAAAAGTTGTCATCAGAGGACTGGTATAAGAAATCACGTCCGAAGAAACAGCCATCGACCTTAGATCTCAAGGACTGGAGCCCATAAAAATATCAAGAATGTACCGGGCAGACAAACGTCCCATGCCGCTGGTTTTCGTGGAAATTAGTAAGGAACAAAGAGAGATTTACGATCTCAAAACAGTTTGCAATCTCAGGATTAGAACAGGAACTACTCAGAAAGAAAGCAACAGCAGGACAATGCCATCGCTGCCAGAGATATGGGCACGCACAGAAACTGTGCAGAGCGGAGTACAAATGTGTAAAGTGCGGGGACAGTCACCCTACTCACACATGCTCCAAACCACGTACAACTCCAGCCACATGTGCAAACTGCAGCGGCCCACACCCAGCCAACTATAGAGGTTGCACTGTCCACCCAGATAACCTGGCAAGAAACAGAAAAGCAGGCACTCCACCAGCTCAAAAACGTGCAACACCCCTTGAAGAAGGAATCTATCAGCGAATATCACACAGCTCATATGCTGCAGCAGTCACCTCAAAGGCTAAATCAGCAGAACCTATGTCCAACAGTCGGAACACAGCTGCCACCCTAGGGGAGATGTTAACGGCTTTCAGCAAGACCAACGCCAATCAGAGTGACACAAACAAGTTCTTAAAAAATACTCAAGTCATCTTCACAATGATAAGCAATGAATAATACACCTGGTTCGAAAAACTTCATACAGATCGCATTTTGGAATGCCAACGGCCTAAACAACAAACTCCTGGAACTACAAGAATTTACAGAAAGACATAGAATAGACATCCTCTTAATCAACGAGACGCACCTTCGGCCCTGCGACAACCCCAAACTAAGGAACCACGCACTACTTAGGAATGACAGACTCAATGCCAGAGGAGGTGGAATGGCTATCTTTGTCAAAAAAAGACATAAGATACAACGAGATCAAGAAGACAACGACTACACACCTGGAAGAAACTGGAATTGAGATACACACCAACAATGCAGGTAACCTAAAGCTATATTCAGTCTACAACTCTCCAGGCAAACCACTACTAGCCTCGGATCTCTCCCAGCTCCTCGACACAAACGAATAAACAATTGTTGCGGGAGACCTAAACGCAAAACATCCTGCATGGAGCAGTAGGAACTCCAATAACAACGGGAAGAGCCTACACACGTTCGCTATGACAAGAAACATCATAGCAGGTCCCGCCGAACCAACACACTACGACCGCTGGGAAGACCTGATGTGCTGGATATAGCCATTTTTAGGAACACCTCGCACCAATTCCAATTACAGGTAGTCAATGATCTTAGCTCCGACCATAATCCGGTACTATTAAGCCTAGGCGGGAAAACAGAAATCATCCCCAAGCAGTACTCCACAAATTTCAAAAAGCTGAACGCTACTCTCTGCAACCTCATAGTACCCGTTCCAACTATTTCCTCACCTAAAGAAATAGATACAGCGATCAGAAAACTGGAAAGTACAATCCAAGCTGGCCTAGCAGCAGCTTCTACCGTTATCACTCCAGCTCAAGCCAACCTGCTCCCAGAAGAGATTCTACAGCTCATCCGCAGCAAAAACAGGATCAGACGCCGATACCATACAACACTATCCTCCCAGGATAGACAAGAGCTAAACAGGGCAACAAACCTAGTCCGATATGCGATCAAAGATCACAAGAACTAGCTGTGGGAGAAGAAGCTAAGCTCCTTAAACACCAAAGAGAACTCATTGTGGAAAATGACTAAAGCCCTTCGCACAACATTCAGCCAATCCAGGGAGAAAGGGGCATGGCCTACCGAGACTGAGAAAGCAGAAGCCTTCGAGGACGCCCTGGAACTGCAATTCAGTCCAAACTATGCGCATGCGGCTTGCACTTCATTGAAAAAATACACAGGCATGTCCGCTGTGCACTCCATCAAACCAGCAGTCAAGAAAACACAAGCTACGCTACACCAAAGGAAGTGCACCAAATCATCAAGAGCCTCAACAACAGAAAGGCCCCAGGTCCTGACGAGATTTCAAACCAAACCATAAAAGCACTCCCACATAAAATAGTTAGCATAACACACATAACACATAAAACGTTGTGTGGCCACACTTAGCCACACAACGACTACAAGACGCAGCAACAAATCTTGAAGAATGGTTTCAGAAATGGAGAATAGATGTCAATGTCGACAAGAATACTCTTTACAAGAAAGAAAGCACACCACGGAGCAGTCACGATGTTCAACACTGATATCTCATGGCAAAAAGTAGTAAAATATCTGGGAATCAAACTAGATAACTGACTCAGCTTCAACCTCCACATCTCACATGCCTGCAACAAAGCCAACTCAGCAATAGCTCAACTCTACCGCTACTCAACCGAAGCAAAGTCAGTATAGAAAACAAACTAACAATATACAAAACAATCATCAGACCCATACTAACGTACGGATCGCCGGCATGGAGCCACACCTCCCCTAGCAACATCAAAAGACTACGGGTACTACAAAATAAATGCCTCCGAATGATCTTCGACGCCCCGTGGTTTGTTAGGAATGCTCTCCTCCACCAAGACGGAAACATGCCAGACATACCTTCGTATCTCAACCAGACTTCGCCCAGGCATCACTCCATCCCAACCAACTCATTCGTGATGCATCAAATTATGATGAAAACGACAGATGGAGACACAAACGCCCGAAGGCAGCTCTGATCATCCCTTCAAACGACTCTACACAGCCCTAATTCGGGCGAGCCACGCGCTCAAAAATTTCTCATTATCAATAATCACAATCTAGCGATGAAGGGATAAACATCCAAGGGATTGACGTCCATCTCGCCATTTAAGTTAACAGTTAACAGTTCCTTAGTACGGATTAATACCCTTGGAGGGTAATAGATGGCAATGCCGTAGCCAATGAAGTTCTAACTGAGGTGTGGCTATTGCTGTTACCCTCCTGCCACGATCAGAGCTTTAATAGCTCAATAACACTTTATCCCTACACTGTCCTCTACAGATAACGGGGAAGATGAAAAGCATTATTGCTTCGCCCCTTTAAGCCAGTCCTTATAAGGACTATAAGGAAGTTCCTTATTACGGGGATGTGAGATTGGAATCGACCGTTAGATGCGGTGATTATTACCCTTGGATGGTAATGGATGCCAATGCTGTACCAATGAACTTTAACTGAGACTCGGCTGTTGCTGTTACCCCCTGGAACACAGAGATTCGAGAACTCAAACGTTCCCTCTGTTAAGGTTTTTGCCTTAAGGGAGCCATTTGAGTCTCCAGGGAAAGTGTTCTCCAGCATGGCCCGGTGAGAGGTTTTGTCGGTGAATGCTTTTCTTCGGAATATGAGCGGTTCTGCTCGGTGGTGGTGTGTGGGTGGAAGGGCATCACTGAGTGGAGCCAACGCTGAGATGGATAATCTTTCGCCCACGATTGAGTCGCCTAGTGATCGTCCGAATTTTTAGAGACGGCTTTACCTTTACATATGGCAATGCTGTAGCCAGTGAAGTTCTAACTGAGGCTCGGCTATTGCTGTTACCATCCTGCCATGATCAGAGCTTTAATAGCTCAATAACACCTTATCCCTACGCTGTCCTCTACAGATAACGGGGAAGATGAAAAGCATTCTTGCTTCGCCCCTTTAAGCCAGTCCTTATAAGACTATAAGTTCCTTAGTACTGAGAGTGTTTGTTCTCTTAGTTTTCTTCCGAAATTAGTTCCCAGCGAGGGGAGCTTAGATTTCTGGATGTTTGCTTTGAGAAAGCATTTTGAGTCTCCGGGGGTAGTGGCCGTGAGGGGCTTTGGTGGTGGATGCTTTTCCATGGAATATGAGTGGTTCTGCTCAGTGGTAGGGTGAGCCTGTCACTGAGTGGAACCAACACTGAGTAGGACGATCTTTCGGTCACTCCTAGGGAGTGGTCAGGGGGATCGCGTAATTTTTAGAGGGCCTTTACTTAAACACGGGGCTTAAGATTTCGGAAGAGTTTTGTCTGAGAGACCATTTTCAGTCTCTGGAGAAAGTGCCTTCTGGCATGGTTTGTGAGGGGCTATTTCGGTTGGTGCTTTTCCCTGGAATATGAGCTGTTCTGCTTAGTGGTGGGGTGAGCCTGTCACTGGTGAAATCAACGCTGAGATGGACGATCTTTTCTGTCACTCGTAGGGAGTGGTCCGGGGGGGGATCGCCTATTTTTTTAGAGAAACCCTTACTTAAACAGTGTCTGGCCTCCGATCAGGTGAGCTTTAGATTTCGATGGGTTTGCCCTGAGAGAGCATTTCTGAGTCTCTGGGGAGAATCTTTTCCGGCGGGGCCCCTGAAAAGCTTTGTTGGTAGATGCTTTTCCCTGGAATATGAGCGGTTCTGCTCAGTGGTGGTGTGAGCCTGTCACTAAGTGGAACCAACGCTGAGCTGGACAATCTTTCGGTCACTCGTAAGAGTGGTCTGGGGGACAGTCCTAATTTTTAGAGAGGGGCTTTACTTAAAAATTTCGCTCTGGTAAGGGACTTAGATTTAGGGGGGTTTGACTTGAGAGAGCATTTTGAGTTTCTGAGGAGAGTGCTTTCCAGCGTGGCACGTGTGCAGCCCTGTCGGTGGAGACTTTCTCCCTGGAGAATGAGCTGTTCTGCTCAGTGGTGAGGTGAGCCTGTCACTGGGTGGAACCAATGCTGAGTTGGACGATCTTTCGGTCACTCGTAGGGAGTGGTCTTTGGGAATGCCCTCGGGGGCTTAGATTGCTGGGGGTTTTACTTGAGAGAGCATTTTGAGTCTCTGGGGGAAATGCTTTCTGGCGAAACCTGTGAGGGGGCTGTGTTGGTGGGTGCTTTTCCCTAGAATATGAGCGGTTCTGCTCTTTGGCTCTTTATTTTAGTAAATACTCCCATTAATTTTAATTTTAACATTAGTAATTCCACTTGATAATAAGTCTGGATTTAATGTTGTTGGATGAGTTGCTTGTCGCGGAAAAGTATATTATCGAATTAAGATGATTAGTGCAAAAGGAGTAATCACAGTGGGGGACTATAAGTAACCGAACATTGACTGCTTAGCAGTGAAATCTCATGAGAAGAACGAAACCGAATTTATTCTGTTGCTAGTCAACTTCCTCAAGAAACATGTGACAGAAGGAACTAGAGGCGAAAGAGTGTTAGATTTCAAACACAGTGTTTCAGTTAAAACCGTAACTATTCTGCCTCCGGTTGGTAATAGTACTCACTTGGGAAGTGGCTATGTTTATAAATGCACGATTCAGAAAAGGTTACATGATGAACTATAAAGCAGGAAATTATGACCAATTGAGGAGTTGACTGAGTTCAGTGCAATGATATCGATTGTTGGATGAGAAGGATATCGATAGTGCACAGGAAGCATTTAAAAAAAACTTAAATGATGCAATATCGGAATGTGTTCCTAATCTGAGTATGAAAGAAAACTAGCTCTATCGTTATGCTGCAAATAAAAAAAAAAATGAATAGAAAAGAATAATTGATTTTTCGGGTTCGAAGTTATATTGGGAGTGATGGTGTAATTTAGCGCTTCTGTAAATTTAGCGATTTTTATCTATTTTGTTGTGTCTTTTTTTTTTTTTTTTTCATCAGAAAAATTGAAGTATAGTCATCCCTCGACCTACGTCCGTTCGAAGATACGTCCGTGATTCCATAAAGGAATAAATAACATTTTCGACTATACTTTCGAACAAGACGCAAGGGAGCGTAAATTAAAGGGTTTCTAATTAGCAATAATGCATCATGTGCAGTGGCAACAATACCTTCAGCGGCAATCACCCTTAACACTCTGCACGTGTCTTCAACAGTTCCTCTGTCGATTTTGTGTTTGAGAAATAGGTTATTTGTGTATTTATCGTTAAATATTTCGCGATATTTTTGGCAACATGGCCAAAATATCGCGAAATTTTGGTTTACTATGATCTTCACCCTACATGCCCAATCAAAAAAAAACCTAGTGAAGAATCACAGAAAAAGAGGAGATCAATTGAAGTTGAAACTAAGTTGCAAGTTATAAAGCAACATGAAGATGGTAAGTCAGTGTGTGATCGCATACGACTTCAGATGGTCTCATTCTACAGTGACGATCATTTTGAAAAATAAAGAAAAAATCGTAGAGGCTATGAAAGGATCTGCTTCCATTAAATCGACAATTGTGATGAAGCAATGACAAGGTCGAGCCGGTGATATGGAAAAGCTACTTGCGTCATGGATAGTGACTTGAACTAAAAGCGCATAGCCCTTAGCACTATGACCATAACCGCTAAGGCACTAAGTCTTCAACATGTTGAAGAATAAATCAGGACCCCGATTACGACTATGAATTCAACACTTATTCCGGTTGATTCGTGAGATATAAGCAGCGTTTTGCGCTGCATAATGTGAAAATGTATGATGAATCTGAAAGTACCGATGAGAAGGCTGCCTGGAGAAATTCGATAAAATTATAATAAGCTAAACTCTATGCCTTGTTTCAAAGCTCTTAAAAACCGTATTGCGATTCTGTTAGGGGATAATGTGGCTGGATATAGACTGAAACCATTTGTGATATCGCACATTTAGAATCCATTAGCCTTCAAAAACATTAGGAAGCATACCCTTCGAGTTCATTATCGAAGCAATGAAAAGTCGTGGATGACTCAAAAATTGTTTGCGGATGCCTTATTCAACTGTTATGTGAGTGAAATGGAAAGCTATTGTGTGTGAAAGAAAATGTAGAATTTAAACTCATAATTCTAGATAATGCTCCAGGTCATCCTTCTTATATCTATGATCTTCACCAAGTTCATGGTCGTGTTTCTCCCTCCAAACACTACTTCATTGACCCAGCTGATGGATCATGGAGTTCTAGCAGTATTTAAGGTTTATTATCTAAAGAGAACTTTTTTTTCATAAGCCATTTCTGCCACTGAAGGAAATGATCAGATTCTTATGCAATTCTGGAAAGCATTCAATATTTATCATTCTATTAAAAATATTGCTGTGGCTTGAGACAAAGTGACTTCTCAACGTATGAGTGAAATGAAAAAAACATTAAAAAGGTTTGTGCACTATTTTGGAAGTTTTGAAAAAAAATGAAGACCTTTGTAAATTGAAAAAGAAATAGTGGGCCTAGCAAACAATCTGAATCATGAAGTGAATGTTGACGATATAGTTCAACTCATAGAAAATGCTCCTGAAGAGTTGACGAAAGTTCGACAAAAAGAATTGGTCGAACTGGAGGAAAAATGTGTTGCAGAAGAGGAAGAACGAGAAAAAGAAGAGGGAAAAGAGAAACGAGACGAGGTAGTTAAACAATTTACAGTGAAGGGTCTTGGAGAAATGTTCTCTGAATGGTTGAAGACATGGACCCCAGTGTTGAACGCTACTTATTAGTAGAAACGAAGGTACACTGTGCGTTTGCTTGCTGTAAACAAATTTATGATGAAAAGAAGAAGAGGAATAAGCAAAGCACATGGGACATTTTCATCAAAAAATAATAATAATAAAGAATAAATCAAAGGTTACACGAGAAGAGCAACAGCCACATAGTCCTTTACATACGGAAGGTAATGATGATTGTTGAGGAAGATTTGGGTGATTATTCTCCTGTTTTATAGTGGCAGTGACGCACAGTACAGTTTTGTAAGGTTTAAAAATTAAAATGAGACAGTATACTTATTAAGTATACTGTCTATAACTCCCTATAACTCTGTTGATTTAATGTACCGACTTACGTTCTGCCGGATTGAACGGAACCCGGACGTAAGTATGATGACTGTATTCTAGTGCATTGATGTAGATTTTTGTGTTTTTAGAGTATTAGTATATTAATAACATTATTATTATTATTATTATTATTATTATTATGTGACACTTCCAGGGAATCCAAAGACTCATCGAGGGAGAGTGTGCCAACAGCATCGAACGATTGACCCCCTTCCAACTATTACCAAATATTGCTGTGGCTTATTTGGTAATAGTTCGAAGAGGATTACAACTTCTCCCAAACTTCCTTAACTTTTTTATTCGGAAGCCATTGGTAGCAGAGTCTCAAAATAAGAAAATGCTGTGTAGGATATAAAGAGAGAAAGGTGACCAGCAAACTCATGAACAGTACAAGGCTCAGGCAAGAAATGTGACCAGCATGGCAAGGAGGGCAAAGTCAGATTATGAGAAGAATTTAGTCGAGCAAGCCGAAGGAAATCCCAAAGAGTTCTTTCGTTATGTGGCAAGTAAGAGGAAGAATGAATATGGAAAAGATCAATGAGTGATGATGGTCACGAGAAGACAGAAGCGGATAAAATAGTTCAGATACTGAGTGACCACTTTGAAAGCATATATCTTCCTAGTGAGGTTACTGCTTTAACTTGAGTGATAGACACTAATGTGGGAACAGAAGTGGATGAGTTGGAGGTCCTTACGATATTGCAGAATCTCAATCTAAATACAGCTGTGAGATTAGATGGAATATCAGCTAAGGTTTTGCAAAAATGTGCAAGAGAACTGGCAATGCCTTTGACTAAGCTGTTTAATTTAACACTCAGCTCAGCTAGAGTACTAAGGGAGTGGAAAGAAAGCAGAATTATTCCTTTGCATAGGGGAGGTTCTATGACGACAGTAGCAAATTATAGACCAATCAATATCTCGGGTTTGGTGGTAAAATTACTAGAAAATTGGTAAAAAATAAGAATTCAGGAATGGGTAGATAAAAATATGATGCACTATGAAGGTCAACATGACTTTGTGAAGGGTCGGTCATGCCTTAGTAATTTACTTTTTATAATAGAGTAACAGCTGAGTTGGATAAAGGAAATGGTTACATGATAGTAGTATGGGAGGCATTTTAAATCAGATCAAGATCAAGATAAGATAAGGAATCGTGACGTCATTGGTTGTTCCGATGATGACGGCATTGTGTGTGTGACATCATGAGTTTGGAATGTTTGAAATTTCCCTGGGGGTATATGTGTCAGTGACGTCAGATCTTGTGTTTTGGTTCACATAAGGAATTGTGGGTGATGGTTGGATATAAGGACTCGTGTAGTGATTGGTAGAGCAGTTTAAACCAAATAGGGGTAGGGCAAATTGGGGAAGTGACGTCAGTGTCGTGGATCTGTGTTGTTATCAGATGTAGATAAGTGATGTAGATAATTTGTTATTTTCAAAAAAGTGACGTTATTGTTTTGAATGGTGATGGTAACAGAAGATATATTAGAGGATAAGGATTCGTGGTGCGATTGGTGGGACACTTTAAACCAAACAGGGATTTGGTGAATGGGGGAAGCGACGTTAGTGTCGTGGACGTGTGTTGTTATCAGATGAAGATAAGTGACATAATTTGTTAGTTGTAAATGAGTGACGTTATTGATTTGAATGGAAAAGGAAGATTATTAATGAATAAGGATTTGTGTCGTGATTGGTGGAGCACTTTAAACCAAAATGGGGTAGGATGAATGGGGAAGCGACATCAGTGTCGTGGCTGTGTGTTGTTGTGAGATGTAGGTAAGTAAATGGTTTGTATATGGCATTATGGATGATGGATAGTGATAAGATAGTTTGAAATGTTTGGAATTTCTCTGGGGGACCCAAATCTGTCAGGGACATCACGTGGTGTGTTTTTGGCTCCCGTATGGCATTGTGGGTAGTGTTTCGAGATTAGGAATCATGACGTTATGTGTTTGGAAATTTCTGGGGAACACATGTCCCTGTGATATCACGAGGTGTTTTGGTTTGCCTATGGAATTGTGGGCGATATTTAGAGATAAGGTATCTTGAAATTTCCCGAGGTGACAAGCAACCATCGTTGGCATCCAGTTTTGTGTTTGGTTGTCTGTAGATGGCATTACTAATTTCCAATATAATTTGGGGTATTTCTTTCCTGTTAGTCTGGGAATTCTTAGAGTCGAGATAGCGGCAGCGTTTAGACCTTTTCTGAATAATTAATTATATGCTGGTGTCCACTCAAACACACACACACACACACACACACACACACAATGTTTTTCTTGTGAATAGCTGAGTGTGGGAATTCTTAGAGCAGAGTGGAGATGGCGGCAGCGTTTAGACTTTTTATGAATAATTAATTATATGCTAGCGTCCGCTCACTCCTCTGAATATTTTAATTTGTCTACATTTAAGACCTTAAACTTCATTACTTTTTCTAATTAACGTTATCTTTTTTACAAAATGTTTGGCTATTGGCATTTAAAAAAGTAATTAAAATAAACGGATACTTCAATGGATTACAACAACTTTTGCATGTAGTCTAGAAATTCTAATGATAATTTAAATTACTTACAGTCTTTCAAGAATGGCTCTTCTTAATGCGATGAGATATTCCAAAATAGTTGAATTTTATATCCACAGCACAGCACAGCACAGCACAACACAACACAACACACACACACGAAACGTGGGTTGAAAGAACGAAATTTCTCTAAATAAACTGAAATAGTCAAGATGACTATTTCTTCCTTTTAGATTTATGTCTGTTTGTTACTCTGGATTAATTGCATTTGCATGTTGCCTCATGCTATGTTTTCCCACACTTTCTGTCCAAAATAACATCATAGAGTTAGCTTACATGCGATTTCCTGTTTTTGGAATTCTGGTAGATTTGGTATTAGGACTCGTAATTTTTTTTCTCTATTTTCTTTAAAAATCAGTTAACTACATTTTCTAGCCAGAATAACTGAGCAATAAATAAATGAATGTGTGTGAATTTTTCCCCACACTGTACATTTTTCATTAGTCTTTTTTGAAGATTAATCATTAATTTCTGCTAGCTTAGTTTTCAGCAGTCCTCTTTCAGATTATTGGAACTTTACACAGTATGTGTAATCCATGTGATTTTTCTCCATGTGACATTTCCAAACAAGTTGAACTATGGTTTTTTACAGGAGAGGCAACAAGTTACCATCAACTCCTTGTTTGACTCATCTCATTTCTGTTAGTACCAATTGACTATTGTCCTCTCAGCCCAACATTTATTTAACGGTAGGGAAATTTATATATATATATTTTGTCTGTAAGTAGGGTTACCATATTTCTTGAAAACAATATGCAACAATGTCAACCATAAAAAATAAATAAATAAACTAAAAAATACAATATGGGTATGAATTTCAAAATTCATACCCATATTGTTTTCATCATTTGATATCATTTAAACCAAGAACAGGTCTGACTATAAAATTAGTAATGCTTTTGATTTTTCTCTTGCTATGGTGAGCAAAAATTGATATTTGATTCACTTGTTATCTGCACACTATGACATCTTTTTATTTTCTACAGCAATCTTTTTTAAGAATTTAAATAAAGTGATGGGCTAAAATTTCTGCTGTCTCTCTGTAAAATAATCAAATTCTAACAAGCATATTGTTAGAATTTGGTACGACTGTTTTTTTCTAGTCTGGTGAAGGTATCTACAGATATAGTAACAAAATTGTCACTTTTCAGGTGAAATCTTCTCCACTAAAATTCTGCTATTAATTTAATACCTGATTCCTTTTGCTTTCAAGAGTTGACACAGTTTCTTGAAATATTTGTGGGCTTGCTTGAACAAATAAGACTTCTTTGAAAACGTTTGCTGCCACGTTCCTCAGGCATTGTTTGTTCCCACACGTCAAGTACGTTTGCGTCTTCAAGGGCACTACGAGTAATCACATAGCCGGCTTATCAGACAGAATTTTGTTTCACAGGCCAAATATGAGTAATCTCGTATCACTTCCACCTATATATTACATGCGCTAATGACAGTGTTTATTGCATCTAGTCTAGTTTTAGTTTCTAGTCTCTAAGAACCTTCAATTTCGCCATAGCCAGTAAAAGAAAACTTACTGATATAGAAGTAGAAGTTTATGCTAATATGAGCGATGATGAATTTCATGAAATATTTGGTTCCAATTCCGAAGATAATCCTACAGATCATGATGAAACTTTTGAAGATGAAGTTAGCATCCAGCCAAATACATCAACATCTACTTATTAAAAAAATTCAGAACAAGAGCCCCCACAGTTTGACTTTGTTGAAACTGCAGGTTTTAAAATTGACACTGGAAATTTATTATCAAAAGGTTAGATGAACTTTTGCTTTTCTGAAGATTTTCTCACAATTTTAGGACAACAAACCAATTTATATGCTTTACAAAATATTGAGCAAAGCCGAGCGCAGATCAAAAAAAGTCAAAGAATTTCAAACTGGAAAGCAACAGACGTACCTGAAATAAAATTATTTCTAGGACTTTTACTTCATATGGGTCCTTGTAATTTACCGTCTATTGAGCATTATTGGACTACAAATCAACTTTACAATTTGCCATTTTGGTGCTCTAAAATGAGCCGAAATCGATTTCAAATTTTATTGCGTCATTTGCATTTCCAAGATAATTCCCAATGATATATCAGCTAATGATAAATTGCACAAATTAAGACCAGTCCTAGTTCATTTTAATAGTGTAATGCGAAATAGCTACACACGAGACAGAAACTTATGTATTGATGAGTCAATGGTATTGTGGCACGGTAGACTAGCGTTTCGGCAATACATAAAAAACAAAAAACAAACATCGCGTGAAATTCTATGAACTGTGCGAATCGAATGGATTGGTGATAAAAATAAAAATTTGTAGAGGAAAATCTGAATCCTCTTTAGCGAAAATGGGTCATGCATATGATATTGCATTCCACTTCATGGAAGTATATTTAGACAGGGGTTATGTATTGCATATGGACAATTTTTATAATTCTGTAGCTCTGACAGAATCGCTCTGACAGAACAACGTACATCTGTGGAACGCTGAGAAATAATAGGAAAAACAATCCACCAGATATTATTCAGAAGAAACTAAAGAAAGGGGAATTTGTCTGGCAAAGAAGAGGTCCTGTTGTAGTCAGCAAATGGAAGGATAAGAGGGAAGTTCTTTCCATTTCAAATATGCACAAATCTGAAATGGTTGAAGAGCAAAATCGGAATGGTAAATTTCAATTAAAACAAAATATCGTTAGGGATTATAATTTGGGTGTGTCAGGCACCGATCTTTCTGATCAAATGCTTTCTTACTATTCCACCTTACAAAAGACAATCAGATGGCCAAAGAAATTGGCAATATGCATTTTTGAGGTATATATTCAAAATGCGCATAAATTTTATAACATGATTACTGGAAATGCAATGAGTGCGATAAAATTTAGAGATCAATTTATCTCAGTTTTTGTTGGAAAGGATGAGCTTACAGCATCAGAGAATATCAGGAGGAATCGGAAATTTCATTATTTGGAAATTTTACCTCCAACAGAAAAAAGAATCGCCCGACAAAGTCATGCCATGTGTGTACACGAAATAAAAACGACGACGCGAAACATATTATTGTCCTGTTTACCAGGAAAAACTACTATTGTGCTTTGAAAATTAATTTGTTTTAATCTTACTTTGTGTGGGGAAAGGTAAACTTTGTATTTGTGTTATCTGGACAGTACAAATCTTTTTTCTATACCAAACCTTAAGAGTTTAAGTCATATTTGGGGTTATATTATCTGCTGTCTCTCTGTAACACCACCAAATTCTAACAGTTTGGATTTTCGATTATGTGAACGAAATGTTTACAGATAACTCAAACAATGTCAAAGGTAGCATTAGAGAATTTCTAAAATAATTACTTACATGGATATTAGTTTTCACTACTTTTTTCTGTTCCTGGCATTAATATCACAGTAGTGATTTTTTTACAATAAATAAACAGAATTGCATTAAGGTATAATCTTATGGATTTAAATATCAAACTCTAATCAGAATAACTGAGTAAAAACTTTACTGTGGAAAAACACAAACAACATGTGGACAAACACAAAGATGTGCACTGTTTACAACAATAGTGCACATCTTTGTTCATTTAAGTTTACAAATGCATATTTTATTTTGCTGAAATACTATTTACAAGTATATTCACACGGAAAAATTCGAAACATGTAATTACCTAAAAATATTTCACAATATTTAGCTTACACTCTTAACATTTTCCAAAGAGTTTGATAAAGAAAATTTTCGTTACTCACTTTCTTGGTTATATTACATCAAAATAGCTGGTCATGCAAAAGAGTTTTTAGATCAGATACCATAGTAAGCACATCTCCATACATGTGATGATATTGCGTCAGTCTGGAAATGACACCATTCCTCCCTAAACTTTGTGTATTCTATTGTCACCAAATATACACAAACAGTTTTCATAAAATGTTAATAAATGTCCCAAAATAAAGAATCTTTATCGAATTGGATAAAATCTTGAAAGTCTAATTTTACCATTGATGAATTTAAATGATTAGCAATAATTTTCCTCATGATACGAATAGCTGGTAATTCAGTTTCCAAAAATAGTAAATGATTATCAATGTCGTACATTTTTGGTGAAAATCTCTCAGCTTCTTCACAACTAATAGAAAAAAACGTTACTTCCATCAGCTCCTGTATCATCAAGCATTAGTTCCCCATATTGGCATTTCAGAATATAACACTCACTGAGGTCTCCATTTCATAGTCAACTCTTCTTTGCAAGTAACCGAGGATATCAGACCACTTCCTGCATACAGGAAGTTTTCCTAACTTTTCTCGAGTGGTCTTGGATAAATACATCACAATGTATGTGTCTTCTAAAATAATAATTGGTTCCCATCCTTTTAGAGCTATGTGAAGAGTTTTCTCGCATGTTATTTTCCTGAAGAAAGAAAATTTCAAAGACTTTTGTGGCTCACCCATTATTTTACTTTCTGGACACAAAACACCACAACACAATACGATAGCACTGGATGCACGAATTGCTGTAACTGAAAAGGCACTCGACTCAATTGTTTTTCCTTATAGTACTGTTTACTTGATCCTTACCCTGACCATTCCTTCCAAAATGAAACTTTCGTGCAGATGACTCACAGACATGTTTCTACATGCTGTGAGATATGATGATGATGTGTTTTTATCTTATTTTGTGACATCATTGGGCAAACCTTATCTCTGTGGCCCAAATGGTATTGTATATTTGTGATGTTAGAGCATGTGACTAGGTCTCTCACTCATATGCCCGAAATTGTTGGAATGGGAAAAATAAACAATAGCATTTGGTGGTGGAAGTGAAAGGTTAGTCAAGAGGGTGACAGTGGTCTTCCCTGCAATGCTCCCCCAACCTCATCCCCTAACCCCCATCTGTCTTTCTCCTGCAGAAGATGTCTGCTCAGCCTAGTGGAGATGAGCTCGCCCATCACCACTAGGCTGAGCAGATATCTTTTGCAGGAGAGAGAGAGAGATGGGGTGGGGAGCATTGCAGGGAAGACCTCATCCCCTAACCCCATCTCTCTTTCTCCTGCAGAAGATGTCTGCTCAGCCTAGTAGAGATGAGCTCGCTCATCACCACTAGGCTGAGCAGATATCTTTTGCAGGAGAGAGAGAGAGATGAGGTTGGGGACCATTGCAGGGAAGACCACTGTCACCCTCTTGACTATCCTTTCACTTCCACCACCTAATGCCATTTTTTAGCAGACACCTTCTGCAGGAGAGAGAAATATTGTGAAAGAAAATATTGTGAAATATTTTTAGATAATTACGTTTTGTATTTTTTCTCTGTGAATATACTTGTAAATAGTATTTCAGTAAAATAAAATATGCATTTGTAAACTTAAATGAACAAAGATGTGTGCTGTTGTTGTTGTGTTTTTCCACAGTGAAGTTTTTGCTCAGTTATTCTGATTAGAATTTGTTATTTAAATCCATAAGTTTATACCTTAATGAAATTCTGTTTAATTATAATAAAAAAAATCACTACTGTGAAAGTAGAGCAGAAAAAAAGCAGGAACAGAAAAAAAAGTGGGGAAAATTGATATCCATGTAATTAATTATTTTAGAAATTGTCTAATGCTACCTATTGACATTGTTTGAGCTATCTGTAAACATTTCATTCACATAATCGAAAAATATCCACACTGTTAGAATTTCGTTGTTTAACAGAGAGACAGCAGATAATTTAACCAAACATGACTTAACTCTTAAGATTTGGTATAGAAAAAAGGTTTGTACTGTCCAGATAACACAAACACTAATTTTACCTTTCTCCACACAAAGTAAGATAAAAACACATCAACAGTATATCCACCAACATGCAAAAAAAATGTCATTGAGTCATCTGCGCAAGTTTCATTTTTGAAGGAATGGTCAGGATAGGGTGGGTAGGGTAAACAGTACTATAAGGAAAAACAATTGAGTCGAGTGACTTTGGACTAAACGTAATCGTTCATCCATTACAGCTATTATATTGTGTTGTGGTATTTTGTGTCTGGTAAAGTAAAAATAATGGGTGAGTCACAAAATTCTTTGAAAGTTTCTTTGTGAAATGTTCTAATTGTTTATAATTTTTAACAGAAAGTTAACATAAAATATAAGATCAGAGTTAATAATCAGTGAAATAATAATAATAATAATAATAATAATAATAAATAACTATTTATTTATAATAAATTTATTTTAATCCTTTATCCAAGTATGAGCAAACAAAATTTGCTCCTGAAAATATCTTCGGACAGGTAGTACAACACCAGGCAACTCGTAGCAAAAGTTGACCAAGCTAACATCACTCCTATCTCAGTATCTCCCATAATGCAAAACATATCTCCTTGCAGATATGTATTTTCTTATGTATTAAGGGAAGGGCCACTATCCAGACTAGTTTCAGCCTTTATTGAGGTCTCTTCAGTGGGAGCCAGGCCCAGAAGTGGAGATACCAGGCAGAAGCAACAGCAAGGTTATCTTTACCTATAGGAGTTGGCAAAAGGTTTGCCACCTTTTTATTAAATTACTCTGGATTTAGAGAAAGATGATGAAAGTTTATTTTTCACTTGGTTAGACTATAATAAATTTAGTTTAATCCTTTATCCAAGTGTGAGCAAACAAAGTTTGCACCTGAAAATATCATCAGGATTGGAGTAAGGTAGTACAAATATCGAAATATATGAATATCTGAAAGTACAAATATCGAAACTAGTCTGGGTAGTGGCCCTTCCCTTAATGCATAACATTATACATATCCTCAAGGAGATGTGTTTTGCATTATGGGAGATACTGAGATAGCAATGATGTTAGCTTGGTCAACTTTTGCTACGAGTTTCCCAGAGTTGTACTACCTTATCCCAGTCCTGAAGATATTTTCAGGTGCAAACTTTGTTTGCTCACACTTGGATAAAGGATTAAACTAAATTTATTATAATCTAACCAAGTGAAAATAAACTTTCAATAACTATTTAGTTGTAGTTCCAAATGAAGTAATGTAAGAAGAATGAAGGAAAACGAATATGAAAACTCGACAGCATGTGAAAAATACGGATTTTCAGTTATCATTAGTATAATTGATGTACAATTTCTTTTGAATAAGACTTCAAATTTATTTCCTAAAGAAATATTTGTATTTCTGATGGAATTATTGTAAGATATGCATTAATAAAATCACCATGTAGTTGGGATGAATTACCTGAAAGAGTTAAAAAACAGAATTCTTGGTTAATAAAAATATAATCATCAGCTGAAGTGAGAAATTAGTTCCCTATCTCTGAACAAACTAAGAAATTGGATATTAGTATCAACATGCAAATATCAAATATTGCTCACCAAAGGAAGAGAAAACTCATAAATATTAACGGATTTAACAGGCCCACCTGTTGTAGATTTAAATGAAATTGGATGCCCAAAACGTGAAAACATACCGTGTACTGTTATATGTTTTTGGAAACATTGCAAAGATTCTGTGCTTATATCAATGCTCAAAAACATATGTACAGGGGGTCCTTGAGTTACATCGGAGATCCGTTCCTACGGACAGACGTAAGGCGATTTTCGATGCAAGTCGGAATTACCATAGCCTAAGTTACTTACCTAAGCTAAAACACCCTAGAGTTATATGTATATATCATGAATCAGAACTAGGCCATAGGAAAATGAAAGGGAGAACATAATTACTGTATAGTACAGAAAAATGACAAAAATGAAACTGTAATAAAAAACGAACATAAAAATGAGAACAATCTCCAAAATGACAAATAAAACTGTACATTCTGTGCAGGTGATTAAAACAAAAAAAAATGAAAAGAATTCTTTACCTTTTATCCTGTGGTTGGTTTGCACACTAGAAAGGGCGTTGCAGAAAGGGCGAGACTGACTTAATCCTTCCACGTGTTCAAGGATGCGAACTTTATCCTTGATAATAGACCCGACTGTGGTGTGACTTAAGTTCAACGCACGGCCGATGTTCGTTGGCGTTTCTCCCTTTCTTGCCCTTTTAATAATGTCTAATTTCACTTCTATTGTAATGGCTTTCCTTTTCTTCGACACACTGCCATTGGAAGAGTCTGCCTTACGTTTGGGAGCCATATTGAAGGGTAAAAAGTCACAAAAAAACACAAACACAACAATGAGAGAGCGGATGTAAACGAAGCACGCGGTACCCAGAGAGTGTATGCTAGGACTCAAGCGATGCCACCTCTCCCAAACAAACGCCTCTTAACGGCGTATTCTTCCACCTCGCTCACAAACAATTTTCCCCCAAACGTTTGAATTTTACGTCGCGCTGCTTCAAGTCGAAATTTATTTTTTAAATTATTTATGGGATTACAGCCGTAAAGTTGAAACGACGCATGTTGAGGACGATGTAGGTCGAGGACTGTTTATAGCTATTATTTTATTTTATTATAATATCAGCGAAAATTCAAAGTAAGGGTGCTATTGCTTCAATTAAAAAGAAGAAGACGCGTAAACCTATTGCATTACATACTAATATTAAAATTATTAATTTTAGTGGCGATGATGTATCAAATGCTTAGATAAGTTTAGCCTATCTCGCACTACTATTTTTACAGTTGTTAAAAACACAGATAAAGTTTTTGGTGAAGTGAAAAGCGCTACACTAGTCAATACTACGGTTATCTGTACGCTTGATAATTTTATTGCAGAAATGGAAAAACTTTTAATGGTGTCGACTTATGTCCAAACTGGTTTATGTGTTCCCTTAAGTCAGGATCAGAATAACTTTACATTTGCGAAAATTATTCTAAATTTTTCATTTGCGTATCAGATGTAAATAAATGTTTTATTTACATCATTTACACATATATATGACCTGCCTAACATGTTATTAAACAACTGCATCCTCTACAAGTGAAAACAAAAAAAAAGCAGTGTTTCGCTGCTCTTCTATACTAGAGTTCAACTAACTCAGAAACCGACTGAAGAAAGGCCTAGAAAAACTTTTGACAACTAAAATCATACCTATTATAGCCAAAATAGTTGATATTGACGTAGTACTGTTCTTAATAGTTAAGCTTCTGATTGGTTTATTAAAAAAAAAAAAATTAGAGCTTTCATTGTGGAGGAACAAATTCCGTTACTATCCATCTGAGGTTAATCATGAAGCCCCGTGCAAAACTTTTAGAATGAAATACACAATAATGCAAGTGCTAAAATGTACATATTTATTTTTTCGAACACTAAGAAAGCATTATTAGTTAGAAGGCGAACTAGTTTTATCACTTTTACTCTGAAAAATTATTTCCATTCGTTCTCTATATCGTAGCCTAGCAGGTATCACATCACATTCCATATTACAACATTCACGAAGACAATAGTATTTCCTATAATAATATTAGAATTTACTTTCTGTTTTGGTTAAACATCATTTCCATATTTGATTGGTATTTTTTTTGAGGGGGGGAGGGCAGTCCATATGGTCATAGAATGTCAGAACAGTTGGAAATGAAGATATCAGACATAACAATAGGGAATGGAAAACCGATGGAGGCATTATTCATGTTTCTTCTGTATTCACTGGTTTCATAATAGCTTTACTTGGAACTCTTGAATAAACCTTATCTTCAATTTGTCATTTGCAGAAAATATATTTATGACGTTGTATGAGTTGGAGTTGAGATGTAAAATCTTCCGGTCTTTTAGAGTGTTTATTCATCACACCACCAAAGTAAACGCTAGTTACAAGTTAGTGACGAGGAGTTTGCATATCTCCAGTGGTGGAGCATTAAGATGGTTAGCAGTGACAGGTGGGACACTGACAGTTGAACTTTTGCGTACTTTGGCAGATCTATTTATAGACAATGATAATCCAACAGAGATTTCGCTCGCTCCTCGAGACCAATAGTTTTCTATTCACGCGATGTGAAATAGGTTCATTTGAAATTACAAATAATTCTCATCTATACACTGGGTGATCCAAAAGTAACAGAAAAAGTAAAAATTCAATAATTCGAAAAGTATAGACAGTAGCACGATGCCGTTTTCACAGAAAGACTTTTTAATAACGAAAAATTTTAATGCAAGAATAGTTGCATTTGTCTCCGACAGGTGGCACTTCAGTTCTGTCAGTAGTTTGTACAGTGGCGCAGTACAGTTCGCAACGCATCTAGGATTACAAATGTTTAATGTGACGGCGTCATTCATGAGAATGGCCGTCTGACGTGGCAAGACACTCTGCATAGCATCGAAGACGGTTTCAGCTGTAATTCCTGTCACATGATAGCGAATAGCTTCTTTCAACATGGCCAATGACGTCGGCCGACCTCGTACACCTGTGACAAGTAACCCCATAACCAAAAGTCACAAGGTGTAAGGTCTGGAGATCTTGGTGGCCATTCGTGCAGGAAAGAGCGACTGAGGACATGGTCATCGCCAAATGTCGATCGCAGCAGGTGCCGGACAAGACCTGTGATGTGCGGAGGTGCTCTATCCTGCATGAATGTTACACTATGGAGCGCTTGCCTCTCTTGCAAGGAAAGAATGATGCTGTCTCTTAAAAGCGCTGCATAACACTCGCCTGCATTCTCCGGACTGAACTGAACTGTTTCAGTCCGCATTGTTTTCCATCTGTTGAAAAGCCCAATTTGCAAATTCATGACGTCTCTCGAAATCGGTTGGTTTAAGTTCCTGTACGTGCTGGATTTTGTAAGGATACCTCTTGAGGATGATCCTGAGTGATCGCCACACAATCCCGTACAAAATGCCAGTTCGTCTTGAAATTTCATGAGCACTGCATTCCCCATGTGCGGAAGCTGCCGATTGTATGTCGGTCTGGTGCACAACTGCAATAGTTTTTTTGGGTCTCCCGCTTCTTGCACGTCCTTCCAAACTGCCAGTGTCCTCAAACCTTTTCATCATAGCTATCAGTAAGGAACAAGACATCGGTCCCTTTCCACTTCTAATACCCCGCATCGAACGATAGGTGCGCAAAGCCGCACTTGCGCATTCGGAGTTCTGATAATACAGCTTAATTAAATGTGCTTTATCTCATAACGATAACAAGCCTCACCTTGGCAGAACGTTTAACTTCAGTAATAATCGTTAAATGCTGAAAGTTTAACTTCAGTATTCACTACATCTGAAATTTATGTACCTCACGGTTTAAATAGCGACAGACAGCAGCTCCGGGACCGCTACAGTGCCACCTGTCGGTGACAAATGTAACTATTCTAGCAATAAAATTTTTCGTTACTAAAAAAAAATCCCATGTCTTTCTGTGAAAACCGCATCGTGCTGCTGTCTATACTTTCCGAATTATTTAATTTTTACTTTTTCTGTTACTTTTGGATCACCCAGTGTGTGTGTGTGTGTGTGTGTGTGTGTGTGTGTATGTATATATATATATATATATATATATATATATATATATATATATATATATATTATTATTATTGTTCCGGGAAACTCCAAGGAGTCGACAGACTCATCGAGCGAGGCCCTAACATCATGTCAAGAACAACTATTCAACATTCACACAGTATCTATCATACCTTGCCTTGATATTTACCACTCTCCAAGTAAAGAACCTAGCTCTAACACCCTTGTCAACCACGCTCTTGCCCAGCTTCCATGCATGGCCCCTTATATATATGTAATTATATGCTTCAACTCGGTTGTTGTGATACATTTTTAAAATAGATTTAATGACTTAAAAACCGAGATTACTTATAAAGATTTAATAAGATTAATACAACTAGTTTCGGCTTATAATAGCCTTCATTAGGTATTCTTAAAGGAAGAGAATAGTAATAAACATTGAAGTATCTAAAAACTTGAAAATACAGGTAAAATATCGCCACATAACTGATACATAAAAAACGTTGTATTTTTTCAAGTTGTTCTAACAGACGTGCCATTGTTTATTACAAGGTATGCGTGCAGACTCACGTGAACGCCAATATTGAATAACTGCAGCATGGCTATCTGGGATGTTATAACTAAAATTATTGTTTAAGTGGGCAGGATTCAGAAGGATTTCCCTTGATTCTATAATTTTTCTCTCAAACTCATCATCAGAGCGAAAAATATTTTCTGATCTATCCCAGCAAACGGAGTGGCTTTGTTGATCATCATTAAGATTATTTGAAAAAAGAACATGACTGGATAACGCAGTTGCATGTGATCTTTTGTAAGAGATGTCTCTTTTATGCTCTTCTATACGTTGCTCAACAGATTTGTTAGTTTGTCCGAAATAAGGGATATTGCAATCGCACCATAATTTATATACACCTGGATATTTTAGGTTGTGATGAGGCGGCTTTGGATGACTGATTAGAGAACGGATTTTTGGAAGGGTGGTGAAGAACGTCTTGATGTTATATTTTTTAAGGACTTTTGCTAATTTGTTAGAGACTGTGCTGATGTATGGGATGGAGATGCTGCCTTTAAAATTACTAGTTCCTGTGGTGCACTGTCTAGGAGGATCCAGAAGAAATTTCTTAATCGTTTTTTCAGAGTAACCATTTTGTTTAAAGATAAGCGAGAGTTGATTTATTTCTTTTTTGTAGTTCATCTTGTTCATTCAAGAGAGCGTGCTCTGTGTCCTAAGGCAGCGTTTCCCAAACTGTGGGCCACGGCCCCCTTGGGGGCCGTAGGTTTTGTTGAGGGGGGCCGTGAAATAATGAAAAAAATTTAAAATGTTTTAAGACTAAGTAGATTTTTTTATTTTAAAAGAAACGTATTTAACTTTTATTTATTATTTCTTTTTTGTTATTTTTTATATTTTAATGGAAAAATGCACACATTGGTGTTGGTTCACAAACTTTGCTTCTTGCGTATTTTGGCGCTTAATGAATATTAGTAAATATTGCTTATTCATATGTTTCATTTCAAAGCAGTGGTTTATTGTATTTACTTCAAATGCTCTCCAGGGAAGCTCCAAATCTTCCTGTCCCTTTCATCATGCGTTCGTAATCAGGGACTGTTGATATTGACTTTATATACATATCAAAACTCGTTTTATATTATCACTGTCATCCGAGCTAGTTTTCTGTTACCAATAGAAGTTTCTCATATACTTCACACATGAAAAAAAGCTTCAACAAGTTCATGTGGGGAGATAGTAACTCGCTTGCAGTGGTAAACAACACGCCCTCCCTAGCAGCCACTATACTGCAGAGGCAATAAAAACAAGTACTTTTATTATGCCAGTGAATAAGTATGAGGAGTCTGTGTAATATATTTCTCAACAAATGGTGCAATTAGAGACAGCTGGGATAAAAACACACTAATGAAAAGAGCTTCTGTGTTTGTTTTTCCTTTGAGAACCATGATCTTTGTCTTGCCAGAATTGAGTTGAAGTCCTCTGTTATTACTGATCTTGTTAACTTTGTCAAGAATTAGTCCTAGTTCTTTCCATGTAATTACAAAGGAGTACTGTATCATCAGCATACCTCAGATAACTGATCAATCTACCTCCTATCCTAATTCCTGTCCTGAGCTCATCCAGTGCTTCATGCATGATGTCCTCTGCATATATACTAAACAAGTGAGCAAAAAGTAAACATCCTTGCCTAACTCCTTTTACCAATTTGAAGTTAGTCAGTCAATCCAACACCTGTTCTTACTGTGGCTTCTTACTCCTTATACAAGTTGGCTATCAATCTGATAGTGTGTTGAGGAAAACCCTTCTTTTCATTACTTCCCACAGTTTCACATGCTCAACACAGTCAAAAGCTTTAGAGTAATCTAAGAAACACATTACCAGAGGGAGTCTGAATTCTTTATATTTTTCTATGATCTGTGTATGGCAAAGGATCTGATCGCTGGTGCCCCTACTTTTCCTAAAACCTTCTTGTTCCTCGGGCATCTCTGCCTCAACTTTGGCCTCAATCCTATTTAACATGATCTTTAATAAAATTCTGCTTGCATGAGATATCAAACTAATAGTTCTATAATTCTTGCATGCCTTCATATCACCTTTCTTATGTAGTGGTATGAAAACTGACTTCTTCCAGTCTCTAGGCCATGATCCTGTCTCCCATATCCTTGTAATCAATCTATGAAACACTCTTATCCCTCCATCCCCTGTGGCCTTAACTCTGCTGGGATTTCCTCTGCAACTGGGGCCTTATTGCTGTTAAGCTGCTTAACTGCTCTTTCAACTTCATGCCTGAGTGGAGGAGGTTCCAAATCAAAATTTTCTTGGTGGAAGGACTCCACATTTTCTTTATCCACTCTGCTGCACAGTTCCAATCCTCACAGTATTCTTTCCATCTGTTTTTGATTTCCAACTCTTCTGTTAGTAATGATCCATTCCTGTCTTTGATGCCATTCAATTCAGGCTTAAACTTGTGCTTTAAGTCACGAACTAAATAAAACATCGTTTTATAATTATGCCTTCTCATCTGGAACTCTATTTCTTTACATTTATTAGTATAGAACTTTTCCTTGTCTTGCTTGATGGCTCTTCTGACTTCTCGATGTAATCTCTTGTATTCTTAGGTACCCGTGTCTCTTTGTTTTTCCAACCGCCTTCTTTTGATTAGTTCCCATGTTGAATCTGATATCCATGGGTCTCTTGGATTTCTTATTGGCCCGAGATACATCTTCGCTGTATCCTGTATTATCATCTTGACTCCTTCCCAAAGCATTTCTGGTGAGATTTCCTCATTAGTCTCCAAAAAATCATCCAACAGAGTTGATGTTTCTTCTGTGAATCCACTAGGAATTACTCTAACATCCAATCTAGTGGAATGTGCTCGACCTGGAAGTTTTCAGAGTTTTAGTCTTACTTTGGCTCTTACTAGCTGATGGTCTGTACTATAATCTGCTCCAGGAGAAGTATGTACATTAGAGATGCTTGTCTTCCACCACTGGAGAGCCAGGATGTAATCAATCTGGTGCCTTGACCTATCAATGTTAGATGTCCAAGTATAGGTCCGTCGTGGATGTTTCTGGAAGTAGGTATTGGTAATAACTAATCTGTTAGCACGGGCAAATTCCAACAGTCTTTCACCACGGGTGTTACGTTCACCCAGACCAAACATGCCACACTCCGGCCTGACTCTCATACTCTTTCCCACTTTCGCATTTAAGTCTCCTAAGATGTACAGTATGTCTCTCCTTGGTAGGCAGTCCAAAACAGTTTGTAAGTTTTCATAGAATTCTTCACTCTCTTCTTCTTCAGGCCTATCCGTGTGGGGTGCATAAACTACCACAACTGATACATTGGTAGGCTGAGCCTTAAGTCTAATAGAGAGTATCCTATCATTAATGGGGTTATAACCAAGAAGGCTTCTTGCCTGAGCTGTCTTCAGTATCACAGCTACCCCATGTTGTTTTGAGTCACCACCTGAGTAAATAATTAGCTTCTCATCCTGTCTTTTCAAGTGACCTTCTCCATTCCATCTGGTCTCTGTAATTCCCAAGATGTCAATTTTATACCTATCCATCGCTTTACAGACAATCTCAAGAGTACCCATTTATAAACCCTGGACATTCCATGTGCCTATGTAAAATTCCTTTCTAAGATTAATCTAATACATTCTGTGTTGCTCATTCACAGTATCACTGACTTTTGATGGAGACTGTAATATACTTCTCGAACAGAACCCTCTGCCTAAGCCCTGAACGCGGCTCTGATTATTCTGCGCGAAAGCCGATGCAGCAGCATGAGATGCGTTATAAGGCACAACCATAGTAGCATTTTGGAGTGAAGTCACTGTAAGAAAAAAGTGGTAGGGTTGCAGTATATACAAAGTAATTTTATAAGCTTGGTTATTTAAATCCTAATCCCAAGTATGCAAATAATTAAGTTTGTGCCTGAAACAAAGTTCAAGTCTAAAGATGGTACAACACCAGGCCAACTCATTGTAAAGGTGGGGTAAAGCTCTGATCATTATTCTTAGTATTTTCCATAATGTAAAGCACATCTCACTAAAATATGTATACTGCAATTGAAACCGGTCTGGGTAGTGACCCCACCCATAATGTATTGCAGTATATATATTTTAGTGAGATGTGCTTTACATTATGGAAAATACTAAGAATAATGATCAGAGCTTTACCCACCTTTACAATGAGTTGCCCTGGTGTTGTACCATCATTAGACTTGAACTATGTTTTGGGCGCAAACTTAATTGTTTGCATACTTGGGATTAGGAGTTAAATAACCAAGCTTATAAAATTACTTGGTAACCCTAATATACAATATTCCCAAGTTAAAAAATTAATTTCATATATATATATATTGTATATCTTTAAGCGAGTATCTTCTCGAAGGGAAACGCGGAATGTGACCCCACCCAGCCTGAACGCGCCAAAGCTATAAAATCTATGAGATACGCTATCTGATATCAGTACAGTAACGAGGCCATGAAGCACCTGTGGCAAATGCCTAATTTGCGCCCCCCCCAATCCAAAAATGACACAAACTTTGAAAAATTTAAATGTAACAAGTTAAAGTTTACTAAATGCAATATGTTAAATACTTACTATTAACTCCATCAAAATGAGTTGCAGTGTGTTGCAGAATTTGTGTCTAAAGCGGCGTATTGCCGAAATTTAAAAATGCAATATAAAATAGCGGACTTTTATATCTATTTATTTAGGTATTGTTTCTGGGAAAATTCCCATGCTACTCCTCTTAAACACTATTATTATTATTACAATTATTAAAGCCTGTTTTTGTTTAGGAGTGTCCCTTATTTTAAATTCATTGGCTATTTTTACTAAATATATATATATATATATATATTTTTTTTTTTTTTTTTTTTTTTTTTAGGGCATTATGGGTGAATATTGAAGGCAATTATAGCAGAATAAAAGAGGAGGAAAAATTTTGTACATACCTTGTTTTGATACTAGGATGTCTTCAAATTCCATGTTCCTGCGGAAGGTTGTTTATAACAAGGGGGATGAAAGCACGGGGAGGTGCGTTTTGACGCGGGACGAATAATTGGAAACCCGGGTTTATTTTAATAACATATATATATATATATATATTATCGTGTTTCAGGGCGCTTATTTTGGGGGGAGGGGAAGGATTTACTTATGGGGAAACTGGGGCAGGGGAGAACCGGGGTGCGAACCGTTTCGGTTGACTGGCCATCATCGGAACATTTTCGGAATGAGTGTAGGGCTATGTCATGATTGCAAGTTGAATCTGCCAAATAAGGGCATTTGTTGTCGCTAAATAGCCGGAGGCGTGGCCTGATTTGCAAGTTGTGAATCGTCCAATATTCGGAAATTAGGTAGGGTCGGTGGACGTTGATTGAGTTTTCATCGCATTTTATGGCAATTGTTTCGGATATTCAAAGCATTGTTTCGTTGTCTTGTTTGTCTATGATTATGGCCTTGTCGATTTGCGGGATATGCTTCAATTCAAGGGAAATACAGAGTACTTTCCTGTACTCTGTATTTTATTTTTCTTTTCGATGTTGCGATGTTTTTTTGTGTTTAGATGTTCCGGAATCGGGATGTTGCAATCCCGGAAGTGCTCTTGTAGTCCATAAAGACCTAATAGTGGAGCCATTATTGGTGATTGGTGATGTCACAGTCTTTTTGACAAGGAAGAGGCGTGGCGTTCTGCAGGTCTGCTTTTTCTTTCGCAAGTGTAGAATTTTTCTGCTAGTTATTATTTATTTTGTGCTCCTTTGCTAACAACTGTTACTAATTTGCTGGCTCTAGTGGAGACTTTTTCCCCCCAATAGAGTGGGATTATTAGCCTTCCCAGCTCATTCACTAACCTACTAACACTCTAAGTCGGTTGGCTTAGAGTCTATTCTTTTTCAGTTTTTTTTTTTTAAACGCAGAGTTTAATATGAGTAAATTTGTTCATGTCCCCCCCCCCAGGACGAGAACACTAGGAATTGAGGTGCCAGGTTTGGAGGAACCTAGAGTACTAACCAAGATCCTCAAGGAGACCATTGGGACGCAGAACATCAACTCCTTCACTCCAAATGGGGGTGGAAAGTACCTCGTAGTAGTGAAAGATGTCGATTCTAGAGATAAACGTTTAGAGGGTTTTTCTGTACAAGAGAACCATATAACACCGGTTATGGTAGGGAGCCATGTGAGGACACTCAAAATCGATAGGTCCCCTATGGAGTACATCCAAGCCAGCGACGACCTGCTGGTACAAGCCTTTGCTAAGTGGGGAAAGGTGAGCAACATCAAGCGAAACATTTCTAAGGAAGATCCCACTTGGTTCTCCGGGGAGGTAACCTTCGCCATGGATATGAAGTTATAGTTCGCCCACCGATTAGAGATCCTTCGACACTTCTGCGCATCTCAGAAAAAGGAGAATCCATTCCGAAAATAGGGTAATCAGTCCGTATTGTGGGATGAGTTGTTTATTATTACAGGTCGGAAAATTAACTTCTCTTTTATGATTATTGTAGTTAACTATGTTGCTTGTATAACATTTGGAAAATTTTACCTATAAAGCACGCGATTCCGCGTGTTGGCGACCAATTCGGAGGTCCTTCATTTCTTTCTCCCCTTCAGCATGAATCGACTATTCTTGGAAAGACGCGAAGCAGAGACCTACAAACGGTGGGCAAACTATACCCGTACCCAACTTAGTGAATATCGGAACGGCACAGGTCATGGTTAACTACTCCGGGGTTCAAAGACAATGCTTGCGTTGTGGCTCACACGAACATCTGGGCAGAGAATGCACCCGAGCCAAATGCTTTAATTGTGTCAGTGTGGGGCACATAATTCAGCCAGTGCCCTAACCCCTGCCGCAAATGTAACGACCCCGAACACCGGGTTACCAGCTGCCCGTTACGCACATTCGCAGAAAGAGCAGGGGCACACATCGAATCACTGACACAATTCCCTACCATGACCAAAGAACAAGGCGACTTCCCACAACTCCCCAAAACCACCGGGGAGAAAATCTTCAAGCAGACGGTCCTCTGAAGGATAAAGAAAGTAGCAACGACTGCCACCCCCGTAGCTACTTCTGCCGCGCCAACATCAGCGGCGACACCGGTAACAGAAGAACAGCCGGAAACAACAAAGACGGAACCGGAAACCACCAAACCGGAAACTTCCGTCGAAGCCGTCACCTTACCGGCAACACCACCAGCTGGTATTTCCGAGGAAAAGACTGCTTCATCTCAAGGAAGTGACCCCTCCCCTGCAGAAGACATGCTCCTTGAAGAGGGGGAAATAGCTGACATGCCACCCCACCACCTGAAACATCAAAGGCGGCAAAACGCAAAGAGGAATCGGCTCTTAAAAAGGACAAAAATCGTAAATCCAAAAAAAAGGAAGGCGTCAGACACTTCAGAATCAGAGATGGAGCTTGATTCCATCCCCCCCCCCCTTCAAAAGAAGATAACATCACGGAGAGAATAAAAAGATATACTGGGTCCCAATTTAACACCTACACATATAAGATCTCCGAAGACAAATTAACAAGCTTCAAGATAAAGAACAACAAACACGAGTTCCAAGTCCTTGCGAATTCGTGTTTGACACTTGAAGCAAGCCTGCAGGGGGCCGGATATTCCACTTCCCCCCTACGTATTAAATCACTGATTAGACTCGTTAAAGACCTGAAAATAGAAGATCTAGACCGGGCATAAAACATCCAATGACGCCACCAGCCTTTTGCATCGTCTCGCTCAACATCAGTGGCCTCCGATCACCACTCAAACAGGAGGCGGTGTGGAAATTGATGCTAGCATATAACATCAGACTATTGTTCCTGCAAGAAACCCACTTCTACCATTTCAGAGACATGCAGGAACTTAGTCAAAAGTAACCCTTAACATCCTATTGGAACTTCGGCCCATCACCATTCAGTGCCGGAGTTGGGGTAATTATGCTAGTCCCCCCCCTCTCTTAGGAGCCTTTCACAACATCCAAAGGGATGCAGAAGGAAGAATTTCGCCATAGACTGGAAGTACCAGGGCTGTACTACCGGTTTCTCAACGTCTACGTCCCGACTTACGCACCTTTGAGACCAGTGTTCTTCCAGACCCTCAACAACCACCTCTATGGCGCCCATCACATCGTCATGATGGGTGACTTCAACTGTGTGGCAAACCCGGTCCTAGATAAAGTGGGGGGAACCCAACATCAGGAACATCCGGCTACAAACATTTGGAAGTTCACCTTCGGAATGCTCAGCTCACCGATGTCTGGCGACATCGGAATCCCCACACCCGTGACTACACATGGTTCGGCCAGGGTGTTGGCACTCGGCTATACCGATTTTACCTATCGCCATCGCTCCTTTCTAGAGTCGAGACGGCTGGGCACGTCAACATTGGTAACAACATCTCGGACGATAAATTAATAGTGCTCAGGTACCACCATCTAGATAAAGTGGAAATTGGTTCCGGGCCCCTAGAAGTTACCATCAGACTTCCCGTCCCTTTTCTCAGCCCAGCTTCAACATCTCTGTTCCACCTGGACGCAGGCGGGCTGGGATTGGGACACCTGGGCACAGTTCAAATTCACCATCAAGAACAGAATGATTGAATGGGACCAAGAACGTGCCTACCTTCACAGATCTCTTCGCCAAGATCTCTACAAAGAAAGGAACTCGTTCATAGCCAGCCAACTCCAAGGAACACCATGTGACATCATCCGGGAAATTAACTGCGAGACGCCGAAAAGCAAATGCAAGCGGAGGAAAGGAACTTTAAAATAAGAACACATGCGCTCGGAAGACAGGCCGTCGGCCGCCTTCTATAACAGGTACTTCACAAAATTCAGAGAGAAGAGAACCATCCTGTCCATCACAGAAGGCAGCAACATCTTTAACAACACTTCTGACATCCTGCGAGCCTTCCAGAGGCATAACAGTGAACTATATTCAGACAACAGTGCCTCTACGGACTTCTCCTCCTGGACCATTCCAACACTCCCTGCACACATCCAAGCAGGATTGGATTCCCCCTTCACGGCGGCCGAAATAACAGCCTTTAAGCAATGCCGAGCCAAGAAAGCGCCTGGTCCAGACGGACTGGGGGCAGAGTTCTATCGTGAGGCATGGGACTTCATCTTCCCAGTTCTACTGGCACTCTTTAACACCTTCCTCACCACCGGAAACGTGCCAGGCGAGTTTGTGGAGTGCCATACGGTATTCATCCCCAAGGCCAATAGAGACCTATCCCTAATCAAGAACCGGGCCAATTAGTCTCACCAACATAGACTACAAGATCATGGCCAGAGTCATCATCAACAGACTCAAAGTGGAGATGAAATACGTCATCAACTGTACCCAAGTGTATGGCATCCCAGGCCGATCGATAGAATTTAATTTATACCTCATTAGAGATCTGCTCTGTCTGGCATCCATTAAAAAACATCCGATAGCATTGCTTTCACTAGACCTCAACCGAGCGTTCGTACTTATTTTACATCCTTAAAGAAGTCGACGTCAGCAGTGGCCTCCTTTCCATTCTTCAGGGAGGCTATAACAACAGCTCCACCCGCCTCCAAATCAACGGATACTCAACCGACCCCATTACCATCACGAAAGGGGTCAAGCAAGGATGCCTGCTGAGTCCTCTTTTTTGCTCTGGTCCTTGAGCCTCTTCTTCAGGTAGTCAACAGCTCTCGTGCAGTCAGAGGGACACCACTCCCTCTCACCACGGAGTAATCCAAGATAACAGCCTATGTCGATGACGTGGTGGGCACCCTTAGGGACAATGACTCCATTAGGAACCTTTTTAACATCTTTGACAGGTTCCAAATATCGGGATTAATACCCAATCCCGATAAAACACAGTTAAAGACATATGGAGTCTGGGACCAGGATAATATCCCCTAGGCCTTGTTCCTAAGGAAGATCCCATAACCATCTTAGGGGTACCCTTTACGGCCCAGCTTGAAGTCAACGAAGACAATGTCATCATCAAGATCGTCGACAGTCTCAAGGACTGGAAAGTCGCACCGCTGTCACTTTTCGCCAGGGCCACAGTGATAAAAACCATTGTCCGCCCAGCATACCAGCATGTCAACATCACCAACATCTCGAAACAACAAGATATTCGGCTGTACAGGGAAACCCTTAAAGTTCTTCTGGGGCAACTTATGCCTGGAGGATGAAACCAAGACCATTCAACTTCCAGGGAAGCGAGGGGGCTTTGGCTTCCCAGTCCTCAAAATGGAGGATGAAACCAAGACCATTCAACTTCCAGGGAAGCGAGGGGGCTTTGGCTTCCCAGTCCTCAAAATATGATACCCTGAGTAATACTGCTTTACATCTGAACAGGATACTGCAATCTAACCAGTTATCTTGTTCGGTATTACTTGGGTTTCAAACTTCCCCTGTTTGGTATTCCATCCCACCAAGGAGCTAAGGCAGAAATTGTTCTAGAATACTACTACCAGCTCTGTCAGATCTTACAACTTAACTCTTCGGGTATAGATATAGACATTACTAAAATCCGGAGCAGCAAGAAATGGTACAACACTATCTTTGACCATCTCTACACTGAAGCTCCGGACATGGAGGCCGTCGACGAGAACATCCTCTTCAGCCACCTAGCAAAGACATTGTGGCTACCCGACGAGGAAAGATCTGGCCTGGAGTATAGCATACCGCAACCTTCCAGTTAATTACAACATCTGGCGGTTCCACAACAACAGGAACCCCTTTTGTGATTTCTGCCTGAATGTGGACAATGCGGAGCATGCTTTCTATCAATGCTCAGTTTCCCATAACATCTGGAGGAGGCTGAGCAACGTGATCCGCATTCCACTTCTAACGCAGGACAAATCATTTTCTTGCAGTTCACACCACCAACAAACAACACACAGAGGCTATTCTGTGTGATCTTCGTGATCAATGAAATCAAGTACCACATCTGGAAGGTGAAGAAAAAACATGCCAACAACATCAATCCTCCCAGCTGAATAGACATCTCCCGGATCATGTTATATCGCTTCTACGGGTCAACTCGACGTTTCCTGATGGTCGAAAAAGAGACTCTAGGTGAGCAGAAATTCAAGAACACCTGGTGCTCTCCTCCTCTCCTGTGCACCTTAAGGGGGGGGGGGTGTTCAAGTGTGCACTCCTTTTGCTGTAAACATCTATAATGGAGTGCATCATAGCTCTGGTCCATCTAGTTGAGGTTCTCGTCCTAGGTCTTCCACGGAGGGTAATTTGGATGCGAACCCGGTCAGGGAAGACCATCTCCATGTGGCCGACCCAAAATGGATTTATCACCTGGGCGCCGATTACCCCTGTGGTCTCGGTCGTACAGGAGACCTGTGAGGCCAGCGGTGAAAGAGTTAAACATCTGAGAGCTCTGAGCTATTTAGATGAGAATTATTAGCTGAGGCCCATTTTCTTCTTCTTCTCCTCCCCTTCCCATCACATTCCTTACCTCTCTTATTCCTCTTACCCCCCCTGTCACTTCCTACTTCCCCCTTCACTTAAGGGGCACTCTGACCCCTTGTTTCCATAGGCCAATGATGAGTTTCCTTTACTCTTTCACCGACTACGTCGTGGTGTTGGAATATTTCTTTGTGTATGAGAGATTTAGTCGGTTTTAGGAGAGTTGCTAATTTTTGTTTCGTGGTGAATACTAGCTTATAGTCCGTGTGTTTGAAAATGTATTTGTAGGCTTTGTATGCGTTTTGGATGTATGGCAATTCGATGACCATACGTGTAAGGAAGTCTGTTTTGGTTGTATTGTTGTTATGACGGGTTTTTGCCATGCTGTTTTCGAGTAATTTATTGGATGTGTGCGATAGTTGCGATTTTTAAAAACCTGTGTTAAATACTTTAATTCCGTGTTAAGATAATTACTGTTGGTTGATAATTTGTAAGCATTGATAAATTGTGATAGGATGACTGATTTTTTAACGGAATATGGGTGGTATGAATTGAAATGGAGGTAGTTTCCGATATGTGTGGGTTTGTGGAATATCTTCGTAGCTATTTTGTTGTTGATTCTGATTAATGTCAGGTTTAATAAATTGATGGATTTGTTCTGTTTCCATGGTGAATTTTAGTCTGTTGCTATAATCCTTGAGGGATGTTTGTAAGGCGATGATGTGCGAGGGTTTACCAATGCATAGAATATCGTCTACGTATCTGCCATAAAAGGTGATGCCGGGGGAGTGATTCTGTGTGTGCCAGAAATAATTCTGCTAGTTGTCCACTGATGATTTGGCCGATTCGGAGACCGAAAATTTGAATATATAAGGAGTTGTTGAACTTAAAGAAGTTGGCTGATATTGTGAGTTTGATCAAGTTAATGATGTCATTTGGTGTTAATTTTGTGCGTGTGTGTAGGGTGTGGTCCTCTGCGAGTAGTGTGTGTACGATGTCTAATGTTCTGGGGACGTCCACGTTAGTGTATAATGAGGTTGCATCTAGTGAGGTGAGGATGTCATCTCGGGATGAAGTAATGTTATTTATTTTCTGTAATAGGTCGTCCGTATTTTTAATCATATAGTTAGACATTGTAATGGTTTGATGAGTTTGGCAACAAATTTTGATAAAGGAGCTGTTGTGGTGTTCTCTGATAACCGTCTTTGTGGATTTTGATGTTCCCGAACATATAGGGGGTGCGTGTAGTGCGGGGGGGGTTGTGTGTCTCATTGTGATTTTGTCTATTTTGTTTTGACTTTTTAAGGTGTGTAGGGTGCTGTTGATTTGTTTTGAGGTCGTGGGTGGGATCATTATGGATTTTTTGGTAGGTGTGTTGGTCGTTTAATGCGGCCGTTATTTTGATATGGTAATCGGTTTTGTTGATGATGACTACAGTGTCTCCTTTGTCAGCTTTTGTGAGCATGATATCAGGGTTCTTTCTTAAGGATAATAGGGCTTTTTGCAAGTTGGGAGTAATGTTGGGTTTCGCTATTATTTTGCTATTTATGTTGTTTATTTTTTTGAATATAGTATCTCTGTTTGGGTCATTTTCAAGTTTCGCTTGGACTTCAACAATATCCAATCCATTTAAACTAAGGGACACTCCTAAACAAAAACAGGCTATATAATAGCCGTAATAATAATAACTATTTATTTTTATTTTTTAGGTTTTGCGCCCCAAACCTAGTTGCGCCCGTGGCGGGCGCCTCTTTCGCCACCCCCTCGTTACGGCACTTTCTGATATTTTCAATTAAATTTCATTTCAAAAAAAGTTGGTCGCGACCCACAAAACTGATTACACGGCCCATTAACGGGTTGTTACCTGCAGTTTGATAAACACTGGACTAATTCATACTTAATGAGAATACGTAATTAGAAAGTTTAGAAAAGGTTTCTCATTACGCTATGATTAAATAATGAAAATAAAACCCACTTTTAAGGCCCATGTGTCGTCTTTCTAATATGTTCACGTCTTTTGCAGAGTAACACCAAATATTTTACAAATAATTCTTAAAGAAAGCATAAATCGTGCATTTCCTTTGTTGCTGTAGTTAAATAAATCATTTCGCCAAAAATCAAAACAAAAAGTAGAAATAGATAAGGTTTTTTTTTTTTTTTTTTTGTCTCTGGAGGAGGAGTTAATGGCTAGATTTCTTAGACCCCACAGACGCACTCGGTGGCTAGTCCAGCAACTAATACACACATATATGCAGCAATCCCTCGATTAGTGCGCCTAATACGTTCTTTAAAACAGGCGCATTAATCGAAAACGCACTAATCGAGTATAATAACCTATGGAAAATAACCTATGGAAAAAAGCATAATTCGCAACTCAAATTTTTTTTTTTTTTATCCTTGATTTTTTTATAAAAGAATTAGGGTATGTCTGGGCCTAGCTAGAGGAAAACTATGAAGCTGAAAGACAATAAAACATATTTAAAATATAAATCTATTATTCTTGCAGGCATTGTTTCTTTTTTTCATACAACTGCCTCTTCTGCAAATGTTGCTGCTTCTCTCTTCACAAGGACCAGTCTCTAAGCATTGCTACTTAAAAGTTTCGGTTGCACGAAAACTATTTTAAATTTGTTTCTGTGAAATCTCTTTGGGCTTGTCAGTGATTAAATTTTCTTCATATTCTTCAGGATCTTCCCGCTGTGCATCTAAATTTAGCAGGTCGGAATCACTCAGTTTCTCAGAATGAGATTTAATTAACTTGATTCATTTGAAAAGCCTCTAAAATCATTTGCACAATGTGGAAGAATGTGCTTCCAAATGGATCACATATTGATGGCAGTAGTTTCATTCGACTTTGCGACTTTATAACCAGGCTGAGATTTCTCTGATTTAGCCAGAAAGGTACTGGAAGACATTGGCTTCCAAAAAAAGGCCAGTTTCATCGACATTAAATATTTGTTGGTTCCAATAGCCCCCTTCTTATACAATTTTCTTCAATTCTCTGGATAATTTTTGACCACCTCCTTATCGGCACTTGCTGCTTCGCCTGTGATTAGAACATTATGTAGACTATTTTTCAAACGACCCAACACTAACGTGAAATTCTTCTTTTCCATCATTGATAGCCCTTTCTTTCAAGGTTGCAAAGAGACTTAATGCTTTTGATTTAATAAAGTCAGATCTTAGCAAGATCCGTTTTTGGTTACAATCTTCGATCCGTGTACAAAGAAGTCTCTCTAATTCAATCATTACAATACCTTGTATTCAGCAGTTTCGCTTAAAATTGCTCTTATAGTTGATTCACCCATTTTTGTGTGAATCTTGTCTTATCTTTGCTCTGGACTCGCCTTGTTTCCACTTTCTTTATTATTTCAAGTTTTTCTTCCAATGAGATTACTTTTCGAATCATTTTCACACTCTCACTTTGTTGCTCACTAATTCTTTTACTCATGATGAAAGGTTGGGAAAATACTTTAAAATAAAAAAATATATATAAGGAGGAACGAGATATGATCAGGAAAATGCTATGTAATTAGCAGACCACAAATTTTGGCAGTAAAAATTTGGAACATAGTATACATAGCGTACACGGAAGTAGTGTAGTATGCCATTAAAAATAACTTTGCAAAATGTTTTAAATCAGTAACTAAATTATTTCATTCTGGTGAGTGATTTTTTAAAATAGTTAGCCATAAAAAATGTATAGATAGAAAATGTTTAAAATCTGTAACATTTTTAAGATGTAGACGCACTAATCGGGAGCGCATTATTCGAGGGTTTATATATATATATGACTTAAATGAAGAACACTTCATACTAGAAACAATTTTATTATGCAATAATATGCAAATAGTAATGACAAAAACACGTCATGGGATGCGTATTATTACGTATAAACTTCCACGGGTGTTCTTGTACCGTCACGTTAATGTCTCAGAGGATTTTATATGTGAATTTCTGGCACAATAGTACTAATGTGTCATATTTTCGTTATTGTTCATAAACAAACCAGTTACACTTTTGTTTTTTACTTGCAGAGGATTTAATGTTAATTATTCTAAATATAATGTCATAAAACAATAACAGATGCTTGAACCACCTTTTCAGAACACGTCAACCGATCCAAAGAGAGTGTAAAATGTCTATGGATGTTTTGGATTTTAGACTTCATTTTCGGTCTACTGGTTATGCATAAAGGGAATAATCGTTTATCATTCAGGGAGGGGAAAATTGCTGCTTAGACGGAAAAAATTATTTGTAACAAAAGAAAAAATTAAAGGGCGAAAAAAAAGAATAAATAATGAGTTACGTGTGTAATTGCGTAGCTTAGTGTAAAAAAACAAACAAACGTGAAATCTAATTTTCTTAATGCTAAATTCAAACTTTACTTTTCTCAGCGTTATAGAATATAATTAAGAATAGCTTATTTAATGCTCAGGTGGATATTAGGTTGACAATGAAATGTAAAGTGAAATATGAAATACCAGCTGAAGGACGTGCTAAGGGGGGAAGGGAATGGAAACTCAAGAAACAATATAAATCATTAAAATTAACTTTACGAACATATCGAAGGAAATGGATAATGAATATTAACGCACGATTTGAAAATTAATACAAATTGTGAAGAATAAAAACACCATTTACGAACTTATCAATTTAATGTTTATTCTTCGTTGGATTCCCCGTACTTTGACGAACAACATATTTGTTCATTCAGCTGTCGATATTTCGGTTTCACATTCTATGTTGAGGTCCTCACAGAAACTTTAAAACGTGTTAGATTGAGTGCCGCTCTTGTATTTACTTTATCTTATTCAAAAGTTTCATTCCTTAAGGAGATAAGAGTTACACTATGGAGATAAAGTTAAAGATTAAATTAAAATAAAAAAATAGGTGGTCTTACCAAGTTTCTCACTGAAGAAAACAATTAACCTCTTCTTGTAATCTTCCCAGGTCATGATTTGGGTTTGCAACTTTTTAGAAATAAATTGGCTTTGAAAACAAACTTGTCACAGATCACTTTAACTAAGCTGTTAAACTTATGAATCAATTTCTTCGGAACAATTCTGCTATCTAGCTTTATTCCCCCTGTTTTAAAATAAGATCATTTGCTCTCTTATAGTAGTCACCCGCCTGACGTTAAAGTCGTGCATCGCATAATACAACCCTCTTAATGTTCATTTAAGTTCTGTAATTCAATAAAACAATGACTTGAAAAAAAAAAAGTACCCGTGCTTAAAGTTTCTTGTTGCGCTTTCTTCAAAAAATTAGAGCTTACAGTAGATGTCTTGGATTAGTTTGCCTACTTGTATAACCAAAGGACAGCGTGACCGAAGTAGGCAATAAACAGGAAACTTCACTTCAAAAAAAAAAAAAACACTGCTTCTCCCTTTTCCTTTGTCTCTCATATTATTTTCAAAATCGTACTCTTTGGTGGGTCGAAACACGTTATTTTGTTTTTGCATTTTTAAAAATGTAACTCGACTAACTTAAGTGAGCTAACTAACTTCTGCAATGAATCAATCTGTGCTATTTGTACTTGCAGTATAAGGAACATTATATTGGCTATGCATATATATTTATTTAGGTTCGTGGAATGCCTTTTCATTATCATTTTAATGATGACGATAGGAACTGCATCATTAGATTCCTAACAACAATTTTCTTCCACAATAATCTAGCTCTTCAAATAATATGGTCAAATCTTACGTAAAAGCAGAACCTTGTTAGGTTTCTAAAATGGATTGGCCTTGGCCCTTCATGGTATTAAATGCATAAGTTTCCGACCTTTCGTGATGCGACTCGTATTAAAAAAATAAAAGGTATAATTTCTTTGATTTTTTTTAAAGACAAATGTTCTGTAAACATAATTTTGATTTCATTAATTTGGCCACTAATGATTAAAACACTAACTGAAATATTTATTAGAGATTCTAAACAAGAAATTTAGAATCTCTAATAAAAGTAACGTTTCTAATTCCTTCCTATCAAAGAGGAATTATTACTGTACTTTCGAACAGAACCCATTTTTATCACTATCATTCGAATCGGTTCTGGGTTCAGTTTCTATGTGATAATGAATGTCTGGGTTAATTTTCATATTTGTTTTAGATATGATCATTGAAGTAATTGCACATCACCTGAAATTTATTATTAATTTTTATTTTATTGGGTTTTTTTTGTTTGTTTTGTTAGCTGATATAAGTATGTAAATACTATCTCCCAGCTTAAACATCACAAAAGATTTATCTTTCAGTTTACTAAGCTCATAAAATAACAAAGTCTTTAACATCACATATTTTTAATTAGTTACTTTATTTTTTATTACCTATTGTGAGATTTAAATTTTCTGTAAGACAGCTGATTACATTTGCTGTTGAACTTTGGATTGACCCTAGGCAGAGCAGGTAAAGCTATTCACGATTTACGGATAGTAAACATGCTTACGCGAACTGGACACTTTAATAATCCCTATTAACTTATAATTAGCTAGTCTGGGTAGCTGAGTAGTTTTTCTCTCTTATCTAACCGGACAGAAAGGGTTTTAGTACCTTTGTAGGATTCAATGCTCTAAATTTTCAACTTTTAAGCACTAAATTTTGGAAACTGATAAGCAGCTTTTTTACCACTGAGATGAGTGCATTCTGATAGTTGCTCGATATTTACTCGATTTTTGTTAATCATAATTGAAATTTATTATTGTAATTTATTTATACGTGTGTTTTACCATTCTACAAAATTTGCATAATTTTACATTACAGTAGGTTTGGGAAGACTGTGTTTTGAAACTCAACGACTCCGAGTCTAGATGTCGACTTACAATTTTGTTTTATTTGATAAACTAAAATATTTTGATCGTAAATAATTTATTTATAAATAATTTAATTTACTTAATTTTAATTATAATGTATTTTAATTTTAACCTAAGCTGTTTATGTTAAATAGAGTGCATCTATCTATCTCTCTATATATAACAATCCGTCCGCACGGTTAGCCTAGTAGTTATGCGCTTCGCAACCATATGCCTGGGGAAGGAGTGTCCTAGGTTTGATTCCCGTCGGCGAAGTGAGGAGCTGAACGATATTGCTCAGCCATAGCCAAGTTAGCCGGTCTTGGGCGTGGACAGTAAGGTTTTTTCCCCAGTTTATCCATCCTGCAAAACAGGAAAACCGGCCTTGAGAACTCAGCACTCCAGTCATAGGATATACCGGGGCGTAGGGCTGACCCCCTTATCCTGTGAACGGTTTGAAATTCGATGATTAATAACCCTCGACGCCGCAAGGAGAAAGGAAGATGAGATATATAACAATCTTATTTTACTTACACGCTACATGCCGATTTAGAACTAAGACCCAGGATACCAGCAAAGGTTGGTTGATTGGTAGAGCCTCTGCTACTAATGGCTCAGCAAAAAGTTAAACAAGTCTGCGTGCGGTTAGTAGTTGTAAGGGGACAATCATTCGATGCTGTTTGCACACTCGCCCTCGATGAGTCTTTGGACTCTCTAGAGGTGTCACATAATAATTACCCTTGGCGATTACCTATATATATATATAGACATCTATGGCAGATTATCCATGTTTACTATCTATTCATTTAATTGAGTAAAAGGGAATGTATTTTTGTATTTTATTCAAGAAAAAGGTTAACGAGTAACCATTTTATTAGATTTACGTTCACGAAATAAAATTTAAGAAAAATCAGTGTTTATAGCTGTGTTTGGCAATTTTGAACTAACTTGCGTGCAAAAATTTGTTGCAATTGTTGTTCTTTCAGAATGTGTTGATATTGTCTGAAAGGTTGGCAAAGCTTGATATAAATTTTCCGTTTGCTGTTATTTCCTTTTTATTTTTAAAAATACGACAAATAAACTGTTGTTTCAAGTCACAAAATTTAATTGGTTCTAAGAGAACAACACTGAAGCAATTTTTCGCACGTCCTAAAATTCGCTTCTTCTCTCGTTGCCCGCGTTTTTTTTTTTTCATTAGCCTGAAAAAATATTTTAATAGTAGGTTATTGGCAAACAAAACAAAACAAATAGAAACTGATATTTCTAGTATTCTTTGTTTTCAGTAATTTCAACCGGAAAAAGAAAAGTGTGTGTCTTCATTGTTTCTTCAGCAAGATGTAATATACTCCGTGGTTCATCAAGGTTTTTGAGACATCCCAAAAAGATCATCTAAGTCCATATTTCCGAGCTCTTTTATGGGAGAGTTTCCATTTTAAATAAAAATTTTCAGCCTAAGTCGCCTCGAGTTTCCTTCGACTTTAAGTTAACTATGCTGCTCAAAACAATTGGGGGATATTCTTGTTAAAATTATTTCACGCTAAAATGTATAATTTGTTAAATTTGTTATAAATATCGATTATTTAAACAATATCTCATCAATTACACCCTATCTATAAGTAAGAAATATTTATTAATATTAGTACTTAATAGTTATAATTATTTGCTTATAATTGAAGTACTTAATAGTTATAATTATTTGCAGAAATTTATAATTATCCGACAGAAACTAAAACATTCCCGAACTGTTTTGAGCAGTTCTTGCTGAAAGAGTAACACTTTGTCTAGTATGTGCTTTGACAATCTAATCAATTTAATCGGTTTTCGTGAATTATTCACACTGAAGCAAACGACTGTTCAGCTATTTGATTAAGTTTGTGATACCGATATTTTTAAGAACCTCTTTAATAAACTTCGTCTTAAAAATATTAAGTCATATCAACACCAAATTCCAAACGTGGTTTGGCATTCATAACTAACTCTGTCTCATGTCCCAATTGACTTTTCTATAATTTTGTTACGAGACTTCATTTAAATCATGAACATTTGCTAATTCAGATTTTTGAACTCTTCCTCGTCATTAATACTGAATATTAGTTTCGTTAACTTTAATTTTAAATGTCAAGTAAATTAATAATTTCTATTAACTGAATGTTAATAGGTTTCCAAAATTGCAAATGAAACTGCGAAGTAGGTCGAACGTTGAAATTCGACATACAATGCTATACTTTAAGAATACAAGTTTACATAAATCGGAGGTGAGCACAAAAGAATTTTCAAAGCAGCTCACAAAAAAGAACGAAATAATGACAAAAATAAGAAATTTGAAATTGCTTTAATTAATTTAATTTATTAATTAATTCATATATTAATAAAATAATACATTTGTATATTTTGTATAAAATAGTTTCATTAATTAAACAGCTTTGTATTTTGTACAATACTGTTAAACAGCACAAATTTTAAGCACCCACTGTACAATGTGTTCAGCTGCATGTTATAATAAAGGATGAGTTAATATTTTTAATTAATGTTAATCCAATATTTAGTTACAGGGCTCGTGATCGCTGACTCATTCGCCAATTTCTGTGATTAAATGGTCAGTTAATCTCGTGGAAATCATCAGTTGCGATTTTTATCCTCCTACTTCGTGATCCACCGTCGCTGTCTCTTGTTCTTTGTGGGCAATGAGAAACAATACTCGTGTCTACAATTGCTTCACCATAAAATTTTGCATTCAGTTGTGAATTTCAATAGTCAGAGCCAGTACCGTCGACAAGGTGTAGCATAGAGGCAGCCTGCCTCACGGCGCCGCTTAATTAAGGGCGCTCGTTCAGCCATAGAGGTAGGCGCCATATTAGGGCAACAAGATATTTTACATCTGATGTAGATGCAATAGATTTATTTGAAGAATTAAAAATTTTCTCAAAAATAATGCAAGAGAAAAGTGGTCCTCACCAAATTTTATCAAATATATATATATATATATAACCAAAATCTTGTAGAAATTTATCCCAACTTAGTGAGGAAAGAAGTTTTTCCAAGCTTGAACTGATTAAAAATTATTTGCGAACAGCAATAACCCAAGAAAGATTGGTTGGTAGCAACTACATTGATAGGGGTGGACACAGCTTATAATTTTAATTTAGAAGAACTTATAAACAGTTTATCGTGCAATATTTAATTGTTTGCCTCAGGGCGCGATTTAATCTAGCGACGGCCCTGTCAATAGCACTCCCATTTTCGTGCATCACACTATTTCACACACTTCAACAAACCTGTAAAAAACTCGTCCATCGTGGACCTCACGCAATTCCAAATGATTGTTTACATTATTCTAGTTGGGTACCATGAATATTACACTGTGTGCTGTGATAAGGCAACATTATTAAAAATCATTAAGTTCGTATAAAAAAAAAAAACTTATTACGGAAAAACCATTCTATTTATACAAGTTTAGTCTTTCGTTTCCGCGATGAAAACGCGGAAAATATCTTTAACACTGTTTTCATTTGTCGAGAAGAAGAAAATTAAAGGAAGTTTAAAAATAAAAAAAATTAACAGTCATCTAACAGGAAACCACAAGGAAGAACTAAGTGTAATTCACTTCTCGTCTGCAAGTAATCTACGGAATAGCACTCAACTGCCTGTGCTGTTTCTCGTGAGCCCAGTATGTATTTTAATCCGCGGAAGTTCCTCTCAGTGCGAATTCAGCCAGTGTGTACTTGTGCCACATAAGCTCCACTCGCCTTTAGCCGTTAAAAACGCACTCTTACTCTGCGTAGGGAATCACGTTACTCTTCATTTATGATTATCGACGAGTGCTTCGACTGCAACGCTATCTTTATATTTTACGTACTTACTTGACATTTTTAACCGTTCATGACTATTTCATATAAATAACCGATTTAAATAAATTTATTTCAAATAAATACTCAAAAATTATTTCTTCAAAGTAGCCTCAACACACACACCTTAAGCAGGTGAAGATGATGGTGAATCTTCTGGAGGAAGGGCGTGCTGCACGCACGAATATATACGTTCCTGACATCATCATCATCATCATCGAGTGTCCTTAAGTTGTTCATCGTATTTAATGTTATAATAATGATACAATTTGGGAACGAACCATTTTCAGTGTTGTGAAGAGTCTTAAATTTAATCTTATTTAAAATTTAGTTTTAACGAGATGCGAAATAAAAACCGCCAACGCGCCGTATAAACTACTAAATAGTGTAATGCAAATAGTGGCGTAGCTAGGGGGGTGCGGAGGGGGGAAGTCCGCCCCGGGCGGACTTCTCCCTCCGTGAGACAATTTTATTTTTCACGTGAGACAATTTTATTTTTTGACGATTATTTTATTTATGTTAACTTAGTAATTGTATTACTTAATTAATAATTAGTTTTCAACAACTATACTTACAACTAAAATAAACAGTGTTTTAATTTCTTTCCCTACGTCGTTTTGACTTTGTGTAGTATTTTTGATGTGTATTGAGAGGGGCGGCAAACTCAGGGATCGCCCCAGGCGACAAAAGCTCTAGCTACGCCAATGAATGCAAACTAATATATACCTTAGCAAACAACTTGATATTTGAATTTTGCCGTGTTTTTGATTTCCTGTCCTCATTTGTTAATGTTTCATATTTTCTTGTCTCGTTTAGTCTTCGTCAAAAAATAAATCATTTCACCCACTTCACCTCATTCTTTTATAGTACCTAAATTCTTAGATAATCGAATCGCATCGTTGTTTTTTAATTTTTATTTCATTTGTTTAATTTTTCCTGGCATCACACCATAGTTTCTTCCACTCTAAAAACTTGGTATCTGTGTTTTTTGTTTGTTTTTTTTTCTGCTCAAGATTTTACATCTCACTCTAAAAACTGCCAAAAAAAAAAAAAAAATCTGAAATCTGGTAAATAATATAAGAGACAGACTAACTTTTTTTAATGTGATTTCCGCCGACGAAACGTAAATCTATAGAGTACCGAGTGGGCTAAGGATTTTTTAATTTTTATAATTTTTTTTTTTTTATTCCATTTTACATGGTCCAAAAGCCCTATGGAGAACATGGAACTTTTACGGCTACTTCTGGCCTCCAATAAACAGGGAGGTTGTCTCATACCAGGTGACGAAATTCATTTCCCATAACAATTCCAAACATCCATGCTGGTTGCAGAGCAGATTTGCTAATCACTAACCGCAATTTACCACCAATTGAAAAACACTTATATCAGAGAAGTGTTTTTACATCACGAACGCTCTTGCGCACTTTCCATTGAAAGGGTGCATATTGTATCACCCATCTATATCATGAAGACATTCTTCTGCAGGTACTTCCTTGAACTGTCACCCATCGTTCCTCCACTTTTCTATATAAATATAAGTAACAGTAATTAACATCGCTTCACAGTTTAACTACACATACCGGCCACTGAATTAGAAATTTCGCAAAATCAGTGGTTTCCGTATAGGCATGCGACTGCTACCGATTTTCTTCAACTCTCTGTACATAGCTCGATGAGATATGGGTCAGAAACAGCCTTCATTCAATTTCTGCATATAGGAAGTTCTGTTTGTCTGAACAATCCTTTTCATCTAACGGCGATCTCGTTCCTGGCCGACTGTCTTAGAAACACAGTTACGCCTCTTAGACGTTTTTTTTTCTTCCAGTTATTAAACGCTCGGGATATCTCACCCTTTGAGAAACCAGTCAACTATGCTGTTTTTAAAATCGTGGCTCCAGCCAGAAGGGCACCCCACAACAAACCCTTTATCGAACTCTCAAAGATTGTTTTTCCATTGTGATTAACAATTAATACTGACAAGCAGCATTCAGTCACTTGCAATATCAGGGTTGCCCAGAACCCTGATATTGCAAGTGACCAAGTACACTGCTTTGGTAAAATTCAAGACCCCCCATGGGCAAGTTTCATCATGCCATGTAACAAGTCACGTGTTTGTAGCCGGTATAAATTGAAGAAATAAATTGGTGTCCAGGTGAAATGACTGTGAGAAGGGAACTGACTGAGTTTGAAAGAGGCATGTGATAGGATGCCATGTTGCAAGCCTAGTATTAGGCAAATTGTTGATAAAGTGGGCCATCCTAGGTCAACAATCAGTGATATCATAGAAGCTCAGGTAGTCAACTGCAAGTTCTTTCCCTAGTGGACGACCCACCACACTGACCGAACGTGACCGCAGGATGCTACAAAGGATACTATGTAAAAAACGTCATTCGTTGGTCGACGTGGTGAATGCGGAGTTCTGGGCATTGACTGGAACAAGAATCTGTACAAAAATATTCAGAATAAAGAGTCACAGTATTGCTTTCCATGGTAGGAACTCAATATCCAAGCTCCCTATTATCCGAACCAACATGCAGAGTCGTCTTCGGTGGTGCAAAGAGCATGTATAGTGGGACATGGGAATTTACAAAGCTCATTATGAAGCGAGAAATTATCCAACATCCTCTATTGAGCATATGGAATCGTGTAACAGATGCCCAATGAACGTCTCTTACGAGAGTACGTAAACCCTATGAAATTCGTAAGTGGCAGTGTGATGGTATGACCCTGTTTTCGCCTCGGACCTCTGTTTATAGTGGCATGAACATTGAACCCTAAGAGGTATCTGAACATTCTGGACAATGCAATGCTTTCTACGGAACATCCTCTTGCAGAAAGACAATGCACTGTGTCATAAGGCTGCTGCTGTAACTGCATGGTTTGTGGACATGATCACCACACTTCTCTACTTTCACAGAGCTCTAATCTCAACCTTATTGAACATCTGTGGGATGAACTAGTATCAACTGAGGTCAAGAGATGTCTGCCCCACAACAGTTCATGACCTTCTTATAGGAAGACTAGTCCAAAATTTCCTTGATCACTATCATGTTTTCGGAAAATATTCCCCTTAGGACTGCTGCAGTCATCTCAGCAAAAGGAGATCCCACATCTTATTAAGGTGGGTGCCATGGCTGCTTGTTCCTCACAATATGTTGGTTGGCTTCTTTTTCAAAGTAATGTATTTGTTCGTGTCTCAGCCACAAAGGAATGACCACACTGAAAGGTGAACACACTGAGAAATCAAAGGGAAACAAAGTTCAGTTTTTAAATTCAAATGCAAGGTGATGTAACATTAATATAAATGAAAATTTATTACCAGTTCATCGCAATTTTTTTGAGATAGGCATGAAATAAAAGCAGCTGGAATTCAAAAATTTCAAGAAATAGATGATGAAATTGAAATCTGCTTGAGTGAAGAGTTTTGGTTTGATCCCAAAAAACTGTTCAGAGTTAATGGCATAGTATGTAAGGCCATCCTTATCAGTGCCAATAATTTGATGTAATCCAGATGTTCTTGGATTCTAATCTTAGCAGAGTGGTCATTCTGTCCAAATAAAGAAGTCGATATGAACAGGACACTCGATAGGTATCAGGCAAGTTGATAGGATGAGAGGAAAGAAGAGTTTCTGGGCTAGTATGAAGATGTATGAATTATATTTTGCGAAGAACCCTTGCTATTTGTTGCGATGTTTCATTACGGTAAGTATAGAAACATTTTGCATCAGACTGTAGTCTAGTTAGTTGAAGGATTCATGGACGGCAGCTTGTTATACCCATCAGCAGAGTAGTTAGTGATTTTTATTGAATTCTTCCAACAGAAGGAAACCAGAAGAACAGATTGCATGAGTGTTGATAATACTTATCTTTTGTAATTCTGATGGTTTAATGAGGGATGGATGTATTTAGCAGTAAAGGAAGATTTCTATAAACAGAAAAATTAAATACTGCACACAGAAGTATCTAAAGTAACTAAAAGGGAATTTCTTGGATTAACGGGCATTAATGAAGTTAATGCGGGAGTACATGGGGTTTGTTTCATCCAGAAATTGTTGTAATCCTGCTTCTGAGGACTTACTGCAAAGTTATATTAGAGTTATATTGTTATATTAGAGTGCAGTTTGCACGAAAATGAATCGCAAGGAAAATTTTCACCTCTACTGGTGAAAATTTACTTCAAATTTTCACCAATAAAGGACATTGTACCACATGCATCATTTGCAAATACGTGCAAATGAGTTTTATAAAAAGCTCTATAAATAAAAAGTTCTATATCCCCCCCCCCCCCCAGATTATACAAAGAGAAGAAAGAAACGGTAGACCACATTATAAGTGGGTGCAGGAAAATCGCACAAATTGAGTACCTTAAAAGGCACGATAATGTAGCTAAGATAATTCACTGGCATTTAAGTAACAAGTACGGGTTTAAAGTATCCAAAGACTACTGGAAGCATAAAGCTGACCAAAAAGTGATTGAGAATGAAAAAGCTAAAATACTCTGGGATTTTAAAATCCATACTGACAAAAGCTTTGAATGTAATACACCTGATATAACAGTGGTTGAAAAAAGTGAAACCAAGGGTAGAAAAAAAGTGAAATCACTTATACATATATCTTCAGGAAAATCAGCTTGCCATAACTGGAGTTTCTTGAAGTGGAATATTAGTGGATATGGAAACTACAACAGCGAAATCATCATTGTCCAGCAAAAAGCTCTTCACTTTTGAAGAGCTGTTTGTGATGGTATTTTAGCGCTCTTCTTGAATGCTAATAGTCTTTTTTTTTTTTTCATCTTCCTTTAGTAATGTCCAACTTTCACATTCGCATGGTAGGTCTGAATTAACAAGGGTATAGATGAGTCTTTTGGCTATCTGCTTTTTGTTGTCCTTCCAAAGTGGCTGTAACACCTGAAGGGAAATAGTTGCATTAATATGTTTAAACCGACCGTGAGTTGTACGCTTCCGAAGTAGGCGAATCTTTTTACTTCCAATTTTTCATCATTAACTGAAAATTTCACAGGCATATATTGCTTCAAGATATCATGCTGATCTTTCATCCATAATCACCAAGTGCCTTAGAAACTCTGCTAATTCTTGAAACTGATGTTCATTCCCTGCTATTAGGTAAATGGCATCGGTGAATCTGAAATTTTTTTTTGCCACCAACTGAAATTCTGATAGCGCTGTTTTCCATTGCTCAGTTTATTATATATTACAAATATAGGCTAAAAAAGCATTGGCGAAATGCAGACTTGATGCACATATCTTTCCATTTTGGAAGAGTTGCTATAGCTGCCATTGACAAAGGTTTCTCAAAAAAGGTCTTGATAGCTGTTACATTTGACGATTCTAGTTGGTAAGTCTCTCCCTCTAACACACACAGACTCATGCTCAGATATCGAGGTGACATCTGACGGGAAGTAAAATGCAATTTTATTTCATTTCATTCTTCTAATAGAATGAAATTAGAACGGTTTATGGAACATCTGCAGGTCAGCACTTCAATACTACGAGGTGGGGACTGAAAAGTTCTGATTAACACCTAGAACAAAAATATTAAAACAACTGATATAACCACAAGAAAGAACATATCTTAAAACCCTTTAACCCCAATGTTTAAAATTGTAATAATTTGTTCTTTTTCTTTTAGGATATATAAGAAAAGATGTCAGAGGCTTTGAAGAAATTCAAGCTTTTCAGCCCACCTTTGTACTTAACCTAACATTCTGGCTTCGCTTTGTAGATTATATCTCTGCTGTTTGGTCCCAATTAAAAATATTACTATTTCTGGACAGTAAACTCCATGTACTCCCATGTCATGCTCACAACTGAACATGAATTGGATGTTTTGCCTTTCTGGATATACTTCAATAATCCATACTTCTACAGGCAGTATTCAATTTCTGTTTATAGAAAAAACTCCTCCATCCTCACACCATCAGAGAACACTGGTATAATCAAAATTCTCATACACAAAAGCTCATACAGCCTGTCCTTCTGATTGTCTTCTGTTAGAATTAAACAAAATCACACTGGTTACTGATTGATATAACCATAAATTAAAGATACCAGGAAATTATATACTTGGTTTAATCCTTTATCCAAGTATAAGCAAACAAAGTTTGCACCTGAACTATTTTCAGGACTGGGACAACTCATATATAGAAGATAATGACTTCACATCACTTGCCTTAGTATCCCATAATGCAAAGCACATATCTATAATTAAGAGCAGTGATAAGCTATAAGGGGCTCAAACGAACCATTTGTTAAATTTTTCTCAAATTTTCGAGCCCCTTGTTCTTCTTGTTTACTTTATTCTTTCAAAAAAAAATTTTTTTTTTGAAACATTAAGTGACAAACTCATACGGTAACCTAACAAAAATTAGTCTATTCGGCAGTGTATAGATTATTTGGAATTATTGTTTCAACTCCTCTATAACGAATGCGCCCAAGTTTGAAAATAAAATAAGCACATGCGCTATTTTTACCCTTCTCCCTTTTTTTTTTTTCCTCGACGATGCAGGCTCTTTGTTAAAATTTTCATAGTTCACCACTGCTTAAGGGTATGTGTTTTGCATTATGGGAAGGGTCACTACCCAAGACCAGTTGACCTTTACTGAGGTCTCATCAATGAGAGCCAGACCAGAATTTATAGTATAACCAAGTGGAAAAACTTCCAACAACTATCTATAATCCAGAGTATTCTAATAATGTGACATCTTTTGGCTACCCGTATATGAAATTATGACTTCTGCATTACTTCAACCTTAGTATCACCTCTGGTGTAATCTGATGTAAAATTTTTTGCAGAAGAAAAAACAGATTTAAAAACAGCAGCTATACATATTTGTCCAAACCATCAGTCATTTGTAAACAGTTCTTTTGACACTGGAAAGGAAAGTATGTCATACTTAATATCAATCCGGCTCAAGAATATGTGGCACTCCTAGGCCAGTTTTATCAACGCACTGTAAGACAAGAAAGGTATCATAAAATTCTTTATTGTTAAAAGCAGTTTATAGTTAAAGAAGGTGCGTATAGAGCATTTTGTGGGGCACAGTTTGTATCACCAATGCTTCTGCTATTACTATTACTTTGACTAACACTATTTCTTTTTTTTTACGATGTTGGCATCCCAAAGCCATTGCACCCCTAGACCAGCCCTGCTTAACATGAAATTATATTCGTATTTTCCTCTTTACATTTTACTTAAGCACAACAAAAGTTTACATGTGAAACATCTTCACACCTTGGCTACTAATATACAGAGCAACTGACTTTGTATATTAGTAGCCAAGGTGTGAATATAAAATGGGATATAAAAGCAACTCAACTTCACATGGAGTTGCTTTTATATCCCATAATGTACAGCACACCCTCTATCTCCCCCCACCCTCAAGTATGAATAACGCCACCAATTACAGTGAAGGACGTTATTCAGACTGGTTTATTGATATAGCACCAATACACTCAATGGGATATACTCATTTTAACTATAGACATGGATGCTTTCTTTTCCTGGGCTAAGTTACATGTTCAATTTTTATCCTTGTAATCCTATGTTTCTGAATCTAATTTGGCCTATTAATTTCCTTAAATTTGTTTCCACATAAACTTTCTGCATATTTTGGTGCCTTATCAGTAGGAAAGGAAATCCACAGAGATGCTGGAAGTTAAGTTCACATTTCTCAAAACTAAGAGAGAATGCAAGGGAAAGCAATCCAGTTGTAAAAATGATCTCCTTTGATTTTTTTTCATTTTGCATATCCTTTTTTCATACCCTTCTCTTTCAACAATAACTACCTTCTCTTGCATATAGAAGGGTACTTATCCTGGGAGAGCATCAAAATACATGAACTTGGGCAAATATCTTTCCCATGATTTAGTGAGGACTCTCCACCCCCAAACGTTTGGCTTTTCTGTTACTTTATAATAAAAATTCTAGTTACAAACTTTTGATAGGCATTTTTTAAACCAGTTTCCTAGTTTATCTTTTGCAATGGCAAGCAAGATTTTTTTTTTCTTTCAGAAATGGATTTTAACCCTGTAACAAAAAATTGACAAACTTTTGCTTCTGTAGTTCAGACACTGGAGGCTTTTAAAAGTCTTTATAAGTCTTGACTAACAGTACGTATCATGTTTGGTTTTTATTTTGGTCTTTTATCAAAAAAAATTGGAGAGAGATCACAGTTTATGGGTAAGACTCTTTATTTAGTGATCTCTGAAGAAAACCAACCAGTTCAAAACAGCTGTCAGGCCAATGAAACCTTCATCAAATGCACAAGGTGAATGTACGTGATGCTCAGGCAATAGGTGCGTTCTTTTCAATCAGTGCAAGCTAAGGTAATGATGCAGAGGACTATATTCTCATAAGCTCTCTGGTCAGTTATGAAACTTTCATAGTTTCTACAAAATCTCAGCTTTGAAATAATGTTGGATCTTTAATATCCACTATTTCTATGTAATTTACATTGATGAAATGAAGCCTTTCTCATTAATCCATAAGTTGACAATTCTAATCATATAGTTAACTGCTCCATTGTTAGCTACCATAATTGCTGAAAAAAATGTTAATATAAATGATTTAGTGCATTATGTAAGCTGTGACTTGTGGAGAATAGATAAAACATAACAGGTTTTTCAAAATTTCATTCTCTTCATTATTATTGTTATTAGTATTAATATCTGATCTCCATGCAGTCAGACTCATTGCAGGAGGTACACACTATTTCACACAATGCTCATTCAACCGTGCCTTAAACTGATTCAATGTATCTACATTCACAACACACTAAGGCAATGAATTCCACTCACCTTCCATTGCATGAAAAATCTTTTCCATGCCAACTTGATAACCCCTGACTAGCTTATATGTCAGGGTCATATCCCCCCCCCCCCCATTTCTCCTATTCATAAGGTTTTGCAACTTACAGTCTCTCAATCTGTCCTTGTACTCCACATTCCAAATTCCACATTCCACTGACCACCTTTGGGAATCTTCTCTGGACCCTTTTCAACATATCTTCATCATCATGAAAACCCGGTGACTAAATCTTGTACAATAATTCGTATAAAGCCTAATCAAGCTCTTATACAATGGCATCATAACCTCTATTTCTGCATATCAGGGTCCTCTGCATCATTGCCATTATCCAGTGTGATGTCTTCACAACTTGTGCAGTGTGGCCCCAGAATTTCAGGTCCTTGTCCACCATCACTCCTAGATCTCTCATCTCCTCCACTTCCTTTTGGAGTTTTCCCCACCAAGTGTATATTTTGCACCTCATTGTTGCTTAACAAATCACAAAATCTTACACCTTGCATCACTGAACTGACAGTTCCACTTACCTGCCCATTAATGCAATCCATTCAAGTCCTCTAAGGCCATAACATCAGCTTGGCTCTGCATTGCTCTCCTCAATTTTGCATCATCTGCAAACAGCTGCATATCACTAGTTAAACCCATCCCAATATCATTAATTCCACTTTTGAGATACTGCAACCCCCATATGCAACTTTTACATACAATCACCAGTCACTAATCCAACTCAGAAGTCTCTTATTCAATCCTGTTTCAATTTATTTAACAGCTTGTCATGTGGCAGCCTATCAGAAGCTTTTTGCAAAATCCTAGTACACCATTGTATATGCATCTCCCCCTGTACAAAGTTTTTGTCAGCTTGTTACAGTATAAAAGTTGGTAAAAAATGATCTCCCTTTAATAAACCCATGCTGATAACAGAGAATACTACTGCTATGAACCTATTTCTGTATCCTACTTCTCACAAATCTCTCTAGTGCTTTCACTGTAACTCTAGATATACAGATTAGCTTATAATTTGTAGCCACAGCCTTATCACCACCTGTATGCAGTGGAACAATTTCACCTTCTTTACACTCCCTTGGAACCTTTGCTGTTGTAAGACTTATTAAACACACATGCCAGTGCTATTGCCAATTCACTGGAACATTCTCTTAAGATGTGTGGTGTTGTGTCATCAAATCCTACGGACATAGTCTTATTATTACGTAATACCTCTAAGGAGTTCGAAGACTCATCTGACAAAGTTTATCTCCATATGTTTCCCATTTGTTTCCCATTCTGATATTTGCCCATATCACACTACTTGAGACTGCCTGCCATTCAAGAAGATTAGCCTCATATTTAGTGTTGAACACTATGGCTAGTCCTTCTTTTCCTTGATTTCCATTGCCTGAATATAGCAATTTGTATTTATTGCTCAGAAAGATCTCACCAGTTTTTGCCTTTTTTGTTTCAGTAACTCCTATGATATCAATCTGGTACTTATCCAATTCCTCAGCTAGCTCCATTTCTTTTGCCATTCAGGCTTCTTATGTTGATAGTACCGATCTTGAACTCTAGCGATGTTGAGCTGGGGTGCGTTTTAGTGCAGTTATAACTATGATAAGCACACAGCACTCAACTAAATCATTGTAGAAACACTTCAACTTGTAATGGAAAAAAGAACTACTGTTCTAACAACAACAAAAAAGTTTAAATAGTGATATTAGATAGAATAAATGTATACAGTATATTTTTATATTTCTAGCTCTTTTACAGGTAGTTTCCAATTCACAAGTTCTCGGGGTTTTTATTTAGTATCAACAAAATCAGAAACATGAACATTAATTGCAATCAACTGTGTATACTGTATTTTTGCTTGTTCAGACAGATGAGCATCTCATTCACTTGCATACCATAAAGTAATTACACTGACATTACAAAGAGCAGTTATATTGCTCTTCATTTTTGCTGTCTTATTTCAAATTTATCCCCCTTTATAATACCATACAGTATGCCAAAAGAAGTAATGCAACAGACAGTGATGATAAACAGGAAAGAGGAATAACATTGGAAACAAAATATATGAGATCATAAGTAGACATGCAGCTGGAATGACTGTTAAAGATCTTTGTGTGAATAAACAAGAACTTCAACTGTAAATTTTAAAGGTTAAAGAAAAAATATTTGAAGGAAGTTAAAAATGCTCGATCCATGTAGTCTACATGATTATATACTAAAGAAGTAGACAACATTATTCCTCAAATGGAGAAACTGTTAACTAAACGGATAAGTGATAAGACACAATGATTGAATAGACCTTTTACCTATGCTACTATTTGTGCTAAAGCTTTATCCATTTTTGAGATGATTAAAGACAAAAGAGGGCTAACTGTTGTTCTTTTATTATTATTATTATTCAGGCCTTCATGGAGTCTAAAGACTCTTCGTGGGAGGTCCTTCCCAAGAACAAAGTCTGTCAAGGCTCATCGAGGGGAGGTTCCCCCCCCCCCAAGAAACACGAAGTCTATCATACCACTCTTTAAACTCATTGACCATTCTCGCTCCCACCACCCCATCAGGCAATGCATCACATGGTTCAACCACACTCCATGCAAAGAAACCACTCCTTACCCTCTTGCTCACAGTTTCCTTTCGTAACTTCCAGGGATGGCCTCTTGTCATCACTCCTTCCCACTGTTCAACCAAGCGAAAGAACTCCCAAGTGTCAACCCTGTAACCACCTCTCAACAGTTTAAAAGTCTCAATCATATCACCTCTCCTTCTTCTATCCACCAAACTCTGCAGTCCACATTCCCTCAGCCGATACTCATAACTATCCTCGTGCAGTCCTGAAACCATCTTTGTCATCTCTCTTTGTATCCTTTCCACAGTTAATTTATCCCCTTCAAATCCTGGGGACTAAATCTGAAAACAATACTCCAAAAGTGTGGTCTGATCAGAGACTTATACAACGGAACGATAACCCTCTCATCTCTGCAGGTCAGTGTCCTTCTCATAATTGCAGCAATCCTCTGTGTTACCTTCACCACCTTTGCAATATGTCCCCTAAACTTCAGGTTTCTATCAATCATCAGCACCAGATCTCTTGTCTCCCCCTTCCTCCAGAATAACTCCTGCCATAGAGTATGCAGCACCCCATTGATGTTTCCCAAACCTCAAGACTTTACATTTTGCTGCATTAAACTGACATCCCCATTCATTTGCCCATCTATCTACCTTATTTAAATCCTCTTGCAGGGCTACCACATCTGCACTATTACTAATAATCCTTCCCAGCTTCGCATCATCCACAAACAACTGAATATCCCCTTGCAATCCACTGGCAATGTCATTGATATAAAGGTTAAACAATATAGGTCCTAGTACTGAGCCCTGTGGGACCCCACTTGTAACCCTCTACCTCCTTGAAACTGCTCCGCCATACACAACTCTCTGATACCTATCAGACAGCCAATCCTGAATCCAGTTGACCAATCTGACATCCAGACCTATGTTCTACAACTTAAATATCAGCTTATCATGTGGCACCCTGTCAAATGCCTTCACTAAGTCTAAGAAAATTGCAGTATATGCCTTTCCCTCATCTAATGTTCTTGTAACTTTATTATAAAAGGCTAGCATATTGCTAAAACAATAGTGCCCTTTCACAAATCCATGTTGACTCTCACAGATAACATTACCCTCATCTGCCCAATGCTGTATACGGTCCCTCACTACTTTCTCCAAGATCTTAACAACTACTGATGACACACAGACTGTCCTATAATTAGACACTTCCAGTCTGTTACCACCCTTATGCAATGGCACTATCTTACCTTCCTTCCATTCCATGGGCACCATTGCCGAAGCCAGACTTTCAATGAAAAACCAGGTTAAAGGCACTGTCAGTTCCCTAGCACATTCTCTCAAAACTTGTGGTGAAATACCATCCAGTCCCAAAGCTTTACTGACATCCAGAGTACTCAGTATCTGAAACACACTCTCCTCCTGTACCTCTAAACCTCGAACCAGCCCTATCCCTCTAGCATTACAACTGACTCCTCTAGGATGAAATTCTCCAATAAAGTGTTCATTGAACAATTCCACTATGTCCTCTGCATCTGTCACTCTATTCCCATTTTTATCCCACAATATCATTCTTCCACAGTCATTTCTCCTCCTACTGGCCACATAGCTAAAAAATTCCCTAGGATTTTCTTTGGATCTTAGGGCCAATCTCCTCTCATATTCCAGTTTCGCTTTCCGTACCACACTAGTCACTCTTCTGGCCTGTGTCTTATATTCTTCATGCATCTTCTCTTCACCTGTTTCCTTATATCTCTTCCATAGCCTCTTTTTCGCATGCAATTCCTGTTTAATATTGTTTGTCATCCACTTTACTCCAAATTGTGTCCTCTTCTTGACTCGTGGTATACAACTTATCATTGCTGCTAACAAATATTCTTTCACAATTTCTCACGCACTAATGATATCCCGGCCTTCCAATTCCTCCCTCCATGAAACTTCCCGAAGTTGACGTCTAAGACTATTATAATCACCTGCATTATAATTCCACATAAGTTCCCGTCTCTTTGATACTCCTGCATGTCTATTCATTTTCCAAGTCAAAACCATATGGTCACTCTCTCCAACTGGTGGGAGAGAGAGATGTCATCTCAGTTATTATAATAAGTTTAGTTTAATCCTTTATCCAAGTGTGAGCAAACAAGTTTGCGACTGAAAGTATCTTCAGGACTGGGGTAAGGTAGTGCAACACTAAACTTATTATAGTCTAACCAAGTGAAAAATAAACTCTCAACATCTTTCTCTGAATCCGGAGTAATTTAATAATAAGGTTGCATACCCTTTGGCAACCCCTATAGGTTAGGATGACCTCTCATTGCTTCTGCCTTTGTATCTCCACTACTGGGCCTGGCTCCCACTGACGAGACCTCAGTAAAGGTTGAAACCGGTATGGGTAGTGGCCCTTGCTTTAATGCATAGCATTACACATATCTGCAAGGAGATGTGCTTTGCATTATGGGAGATACTGAGATAGGAGTAATGAGAGCTTTCTCCACCTTTGCAACGAGTTGCCTGGTGTTGCACCTTACTCCAGTCCTGAAGATACTTTCAGGCACAAACTTTGTTTGCACACACTTGGATAAAGGATTAAACTAAACTTATTACAGATCTAGAACTCTCAATCACTCAGAAGGAAAAAAAATTGGCTTATTCGTTTTATTGAATTATTACAAGCATGACTAAGATTGCACAATATGAAAATTTTCATATTTTGTGTTTGTCAGAAATTCTTTTTTGTTTCTAAATGGGATTATTATTATTTTAATTTTTTGGCTTGCTAGGATTTAAAATTCTTGAATTTAACATGAAAATTAAAAATCATGAATAGAGATAATTTATCTTAAGATGTTGATAATCAAAACAGGAATGAATTGTATATTTTTGAGTACCAAGCAAAGTAATATGAGAATTTCTCATCCCAAGAGAGCGGTTTATGTTCATTTCCTTATCTTTTTCCTCCATTGGTATGGCAGTTTGCTGTGAAATTATAAGTCAATTCTAAAACCTTTTTTTTTTCTTTTTAAGTCGTATGACCCAAAATTCATCCATAACTTCTTCCGAAACACATTAAAATAAAATGTTTATACATTTGAATAATCAGACTGGCTGTTCCATTTCAGGGATGTCAATACATAGATGGTACACTGAATGGAGTGAAGCCCTGTTTGAGAAAGGAGTCACCTAAGATCAGCTGTCAGCTGGTCAACTATGATTGTGGCAAAAGCTATTTCAAGAAAGTTAAAGGCATGCAAGTTGTCCATTTCAGGCAAGGAAGTATATGGTGGCAAAGGATATATTTTAAAAATAGTTCATTCAACTGTATTTTCCAAATTTAGAAGCTAAAACAAAAGCAGCTTTTTGGCTGAATTTACTAAATTACAGAAACTAGTAAATTAGGTCATCATGTACCACAGATGATCTGGCAAATAGTTGCAGAGTGCTGTCACAGTCTCTTCTCCAGATAATCTGGATAAAAATGACTAAGTAGAATGAATAAGCACCTCCGTAGCACAATTGGAAGAATGACGTTACATTGCGACCTTCGATTGGAATAGGCCTAAGTTCGATTCTCGTTGAGACGGGAGGAATTTTTATCTGGACGATTTTCAATTGAAGGTGAGTTAGCCAATCTCATACGGAGGTAGCAGAGTTTTTTTTCCTCCCGGAAACTCGGGTTTTTCATCCTGCATACAGACAAATCAGCCCTTCAGAACACACGCAATTTACAGACAAAAAAATACTAGTTGTGGTGGTGGGCGGTAGATGGTGTTGGTAGGGATGATTCGTAGTAGAGGTTCGGTGTAGTGGTTGAGACAGTTGTTAGTGTCCTCCTGCGATGAATCTTCGGACTCCTTCGAGGTGTCAGGAATAATAATAATAATATGATAAAGAGTGAAGAGGCTATTTTTTTCCGGTGGTGTAAATTAAGTTAAGGGGATAATAAATCCCTCATTATTTTAACACCGGATACAAAACTCAGAGATCGAAATCTAAACGTTTCGGCAAGTCCAAGCGTAAATGAACACCTGGTAGTACAATACTAGGGCAACTTGGAGCAAAGGTGGACCAAGCTCCATCACTATCCTTATTATTTTCTCATAATGTAAAACGCAGCTCCTAGGATATGTATTACTGTTTTACATTATGAGGAGAGGTCACTACCCAGACAGGTTTCGACCTTTATTGAGGTCTCATCAGTGAGTAGGTAGATCTGGATAATACCAAGGTTTAAGTGAACCAAACTTGCATACCTTTACTATACGAATTGCCAGAAAGGTGTACCCATATATTATTACTACAATAAAGAGCCAAGAGGCTATTTTTTTCCAGCGGCGTAAATTAAGTTAAGGGGATAATAAATCCCTCATTATTTTAAAGCCAGATACGAAACTAGGAATCGAAATCTAAGAGTTTCGTGACGAAGAACTTTCGGCGAGGCCAAGCATAAGTCAACACCTGGTAGTACAAACACTAGGGCAACTCAGAGCAAAGGCGGAGCAAGCTCCATCACTATCCTTAATACATATGAGACCTCAATAAAGGTTGAAACCGGTCTGGGTAGTGACCTCTCCTCATAATGTAAAACATAATACATCTCCTAGGAGCTGCATTTTACATTATGAGAAAATATTAAGGATAGTGATGGAGCTTGCTCCACCTTTGCTCCGCGTTGCACTACCAGGTGTTGGCTTATGCTTGGACTTGCCGAAAATTCTTCGGCATGAAACTCTTAGATTTCGATCTCCAAGTTTCGTATCCAGCTTTAAAATAACGAGGGATTTATTATCCCCTTAATTTAACTTAGAATGAATATGGTTAGAAAGTATAGAACTAGAATGGAAAGGAATAGCATCATAATTCTCCATTATAAACAAGTGCTCCATACCGAGGGACTTAAAGGATCTAGTTATATATTATATAAAATATAGTTATATATTAAGAAAGATATATATACCACAAGTGAATGCAGTGGAACTGCATCCACTAAGTAAGTTGAAAAATGTAACCTTGAAAATATTTATTTACATTTCTTTAGACACAAAAGAGTCATTAAAAATATGCTTAACTTATCAGTGTTCAATGCCCACTGAATGTTCAGATGTATTACATGTTCTGATATTAAGAAATATATATAATACATAAAGTTTCCCTCGTTAATATTATGGTGTGAATATATACATATGGCAGTATCAACTGTGGTGTAGAGAAAAAAAGTTTCTAGGAAAAAGCACTGTTGCTTGTATGTTTCAAATGGATTATATGAATAGTCCTATTATAGTTATAACACCTTTGATGAATGACTTGCCTAGTATAAGAATGAATTGCAGTTGCATTTGAGAATGTCACTCAAAAGATTAGGATAACAATACCATTCAATTTAAAGTCTTCATAACTTATATGTGAAAATGGTCTTCGTAGACAGCTATGACAATCATTATCATAATTCCAAATGAGATACCAATATTTTTCAGCAAGAACATTTTGATAGGATTTCCTGTCTTGTTGTTCTTTAATTCTGGAAGCTAATAATATATATAAAAAAACAGGATTAATAACTATCATTTCAATAAAAGACAACATTGCATAGAAGTTAATACATGACATTTACTTTGATATTTGTTAACATTCCAGTCTGGCTTTTTTTATTTCTTTCTTTCGTAATGAGCTGAATAAAATTGGTAAAGGCAAGTTTAATTCACAGTATTCTCCTCCCCCACCCTCCCAAAAAAGGAGCTTATGGCATATAGTAGTGTTTCTTAAAGTGTGGTATGCATACCCCCTGGGGTAAGTTAAAGGTCTTCAGGGGGTATGTGGCAATTTTTGGCTATGCATCATTAACGCATGGAATCTTTACTAAGAAAAAAAAATTAATTGAAATGTATATATTTCTTAATAAATTATACATATCGAGGGGAAAAAAAATTAAATTATATTACATATGAATTCTTCTACTCAAATTATGAGTTAGTATCGCCACGACATGAACGTTGTGGTGATAGTAACTCACTCCCTGCGGCAAACATGCCCTCCGCAACAGCTACTATACTGCAGATGCACAAAAAACAATTAGTTTTATTATGTCTCTGAATAACATACAAAGACATTTGCAGGCTGTGTAATATATTTCTCAACAAATAGTGCAATTAGAGACCACTAGGATAAAAACGGCACTAATTAATGAATCACATGTCCCATTCCACAAAAACTGCTGTATAGACAAAAGCAAAATCATATGTTGCCAATGCAACGTATGGTTTTGTTTGACACCACCCCGTCATGAATGTGTTAAAACTAAGAAATATATAGTGAATGTGTTTCAGATATTATGCAATACAGTTAAAGACAATTAGCATTTCAGCTCAATTGTTGAAATGCGAGTCAACTCAATTGTCGGCTTGCTTTTATTAATACCGCAGGAATCATATGCACGTCGTCATAGCTGCTCCATCTTTACTGGCCTACAACATTGCTGTTTGTTTTACGCCCTGCTTTCATTTTTCATTAGTCATTTGTGAAGGATTGTTCATTAAGTATCTCAAGTCTTGTAAATTACTGGTAATTTTTGCTTGAAATAATGGGAAAGAAGATGATGTTATTTGGGTAGATGACCTTGATGATGAACACAAGGAAACCACTCTCGAGGCCAGAAGTAGCGATGGCGAATAGGAGCTTCTTGGTAAGTCATATCCGTTTTCAGTTTTTTTCTGGAAACTGTAGTTTCTGAAAATCCCCACATATATCTTGCAATTTTTTTGCTTTGAGTTTGGGGGAAAAAATGCAAGTAATATTTGAGTAAATATTTGAGTCTTGTAAATTACTGGTAATTTTTGCTTGAAATAATGGGAAAGAAGATGATGTTATTTTGGTAGATGACCTTGATGATGAACACAAGGAAACAGCTCTTGAGGCCAGAAGTAGTGATGGCGAATAGGAGCTTCTTGGTAAGTCATACCCATTTTTAGTTTTTTTCTGAAAACTGTAGTTTGAGAAAATCCCTGCATATATCTTGCACCACGATTTTTTTGCTTTAAGTTTGGGGGAAAAAATGCGAGTAATATTTGAGTAAATATGGTAATTTTTTTAGCTTTCAAATTCTTAAGTATGGATCATTGGTTAAAGACTGGATTTATAAAATGCACAAAACAGAGCAGTATAGCAGATACAAGTAGCTGTAAGCAACAAGAAAACGTTGATATTGTATCCCTCTCATTGATGATAAATTATTTAAATTAGGTAAAAATTTATAGCATCTTTATAATATCTTGTTCTATTAAAATAAAGATTTTTTTGTTTACATGTACATCTTCAAATAAAATAGACATTTACAATGAAATATTTATTTATTATTATTTTGATAAGTGGGTACTTGGGAAATAATGAATATTTAAGAAGGGGTACACTGATATCTGAAGTATACTGTTTCGGGTTGAGAACAGTCTAAAGCTAATTAAATTTATTTAGCTAATTAGATTACTAAACTAATATTTTTCCTTAGTCATGAACGCATCCTTTTAGGTACAAACAAATATACAAAGTGTTGAAAGGTTTTTTTTTGTTTTTTGTTTTTTCCCATTCGATTATAAAATAAAATTATTAAAGATGTCAAGAAATATCTTTTAAGTGTAACCAAACAAAAATTTGCACATGAAGTATCTTCGCAACTAAGCTACCTGTATATACAAGCTGATAACTTGACATTAATAAGTTAAGCATATTTTTAAACAAATCTTTTGTAAAGAAATGTAAATAAATATTTTAGTTTCTTTTTAATTTTGTAAATAAGTGAATTAACAGAAATTTTTCAATTACTGGTTCCCATAATGCTTAGCATTATACACACAAAAAAGGAAGTGTGCTTTGCATTATGGAATACTAAGCAATTAATGTGAGATCATTAGCTTCTACATGCAAGTAACTTGGTTGTTAAGATGCTTCACACACACACTTTGCTTATACTTTGATAAAGGATTAATCAATAATATAATTTCTTGGCATCTTTAATTTAAAATATACTAAGCACATGTATGTCATTATTATTAGGGAGATTTGTTCAAGGATACATTGTGGTTGGTCAGTGAATTTGACTCATGTAAAATTGGTCATGTTTGTCTGTTTCATTGTGTTTCTCCCTTAGAAAATCAGTGTTTTATACTATATTAGTGTAGATTTTAGTGTTTTAATATTTTATATATTTTTATTAAGATATTTCAATAATAAGTATAAGTTTAAAATGGCACCAGAAACGCACTAGAAACATAATCCTAAGAAGGGCACTGCAGACGAGAACCAGAAGGCTCACTAACAAAGTTATTGGAGATGTGGAGGAGGTTGTTGAAAATTAATTCATCTGCAAAATTAAAGCAGATCATGAGAGAGACCACACGGGAATTACAAAAAGTCTAGAAGCATTTCAATGAGCACAGTGAGAAAAAGAAAAATAAGCAGCAAATAAGAAACAACAAAGCATGGAAACAGGTAAATCAGGAAGCAACGGAAATCAGATAAGTGGCGTTGTTTGCAAAAATAATGTTTTATTTGGTATGGCGACTATAATGAAACATGCTATTGATGAGCAAGTTATAACTGAGTTTTCCCAGATGGAAAATGTGGAATATAAAGGAAGCAATTCAAAAACAGAAAAGAAAAGTACACGAAATCGTAATTGTAGTAGGTACTAACGAATGATAAGTTCACTATGAGAGAAAACATGAAATGGTCGTTGGAAGAGGCAAGAGTGAAGGGTGAGAAAGAAAGTGAAAATCGTATTTTACCTCACTATGATAAAAATGAATTAAGAAGAAGGGCTATTGTGGCAAACAATTCAATGCGATTTAGAAGAATAACTCTTCTAAATGCAGATGGCATGGAAATTACAGATGCAGAAGAGGTTGTTCAACTAATGAGTTCTATTTTATTAAAAGCTATCAGCAGGGTGTACATGACATTGACGTCACTGCTACCTCTTCACTGGATGAAGAAACTCAGTTATATGAGGCATTAGAGCTGTTGCATAAATTGAATAAGAATTTTGCAATAGGGACTGATGGGATATCACCACAAATGCAAAAAGTGTATTCAGCTGAACTGTCTATTCCTTTGACCAGGCTGTTTAATACAAGTCTCAGAACAGGGAAGATTCTGCAGGAATGGAAAGAATGTATGGTAATTCCAGTGCACAAAGGTGGTGCAAAGACCGATGCATTCAACTATCGACCAATTAGTATCTCAGGAGTGATGGTGAAGATTTTGGATAATTGGTTAGGGCTTGCATTCAGAAATGGGTTGACAGTGAATCAACTTTGCAGTGAGCAACATGGGTTTACTAACAGAAGCTCATGTTTTAGCAACTTGCTCACATTCTATAACAATGGTACCATTGAACTAGACATGGGGAATGGATACACCATGATACCTCAGGATTTTGCTAAGGCTTTTTATAGAATACAGCATAGTACTGTTGTATGAATCGGAGAATATGGGTTTAGGTTATAGAATATTAGCATGGATAAGAGGATGGCTGACTGACTGACTGACATATCAAAAAGTGGTATATGGGGATGTGAGTCAGCAAGATTTAAGCCAACCAGTGGTGTACTACAAGGTCCAGTGCTTGTTCGACTGTTATACCATCTGTACATTAATGATATTGGGAAGGATTTGACAAGCAGGATTTGCTGATGATGCAAAGATAGGTAGGGTAGTCAAGGATGTTGCTGATATTCAGTACCTGCAGAATGATGTGATTAGGTTGGAATTGTGGGCATGGGAAAATGGATATCAGTTCACTGCCAGTAAATATAAAGGCATTTATTTGTCCTTAAGTAGATTTTTTAAGAAGAGTGTAGATTGTGGTTTATATTAAACTAAAGTTTTACTCAAACACGGTAGTTGTCTCCATAATTTTCAAAAATGTAAAGTCATTTACTTCGACTTGATTAGATATCCAATGTTGTATTATATGTGTGGGATTATGCTAGAAGAAGCTGAGGCTAGGGATCTTGGAGTGTTAATAGATAGGAAGTTGAAGTTTTGAGGCCATGTAGCAAAAATTGCAAATAGAACTCAAAAGATAATTGCAATGTTGAAACGAATGTTCATATATAAAAATGGGGATGTCATTTTTCCTCTTTACAAAGCCTTGATAAGACCACACCTGGACTATTGTGTGCAGGTCTGGTCTCCTGGTTCCCATTGTGATTCTGATATTGGAGCAAGTGTTAAAAATGATACCAGGATTGTGGACTACTGATTATGAAAACTTATTGAGAATTTGTAGAGTGCAGACACTAGCAAACAGGAGACAGAGACGATATGATTGAGACTTAAAACTTCTGAAAGGTTATACAAATTTCTGTTGATGGAATTTTTCAATTTATGGAGGGTGGGGGAAAGGGACAAGGTTGTATCCTTGGAAACTGAGAATAATGCTGCTAAGAAGTGGGTGAGGGCTAGATTTTTCTCTCAGAGTAGTGCATGATTGGAATGGTTTGTCATTGGATGTTGTGAGTGCAAGCAGTATGAATGAATTCATGAATAAGTGTGATGACTGTTGCATGTAGCCTCCCTCAATGAGTCCCTGACTCACTGGAGGTCTCTCTTAATAATGTCAGTGTACAAGGAGGAAGCCAAACTGACGATAAAAGTTGGGCTCCTACAGTCATAACTGGTGTCCTCTATTGATGCAGTGAATCTTGCCTGAAGGTCTCAAAATGGTTTCCCAGTTTTCTGTTAATGTGCTGCAACCAAATTTATAGAAGCAATGGCATTTATATGTTTTATACTAATGCCAGGAGTATCTGGAATAAGGGAGAGGAATTGGTTTCGCAGATAGCATCAGCCTGGCCAAAAATTATTGGGATCACTGAGACGTGGTTGACAGAAGGAGATATAATAACAGGAATAGAAGTCGCTGGGTATAGCATTTTTCATCAGGATAGGAGGGGAAAGCATGGTGGTGTGGTACTGCTTATGATAAGTGATGACCTATGTCCTCTAAGAGTGGAGGCTTTGGAAGAAAGTGAGACAAATGATTTTGAGAGCATATGGTGTGAGGCAGAGGTAGGCAAGACAGGATATTTAGTGGGGTGTTGCTACAGACCCAGCAGCACAGAGAATGGGGACCAGGAGATGTTTAGACAGCTAAGTTTGACAAGTGCAAGAAGAATGATTGTTATGGGGGATTTTAACCACAGTAGTATAAATTGGAGAGAGGAAGATGCATGTAGCAATAGGGGAATGGAATTTCTAGAATTCTTGAGGGACAAATGTCTTAGGCAACATGTAACAGAGGGAACAAGAGGTTCAACAGTTTTGGATTTGGTTATAGCATCAGAAGAGTTGATAATAACTGAGATGACATCTCTCCCACCAGTTGGAGAGAGTGAGCATATGGTTTTGACTTGGAAAATGAATAGACATGCAGGAGTATCAAAGAGACGGAAACTTATGTGGAATTATAAAGCAGGTGATTATAATAGTCTTAGACGTCAACTTGGGGAAGTTTCATGGAGGGAGGAATTGGAAGGCCGGGATATCATTAGTGCGTGGGAAATTGTGAAAGAATATTTGTTATCAGCAATGGTAAGTTGTATACCACGAGTCAAGAAGAGGGCACAATTTTGAGTAAAATGGATGACAAACAATATTAAACAGGAATTGCATGCGAAAAAGAGGCTATGGAAGAGATATAAAGAGGCAGGTGAAGAGTGGATGCATAAAGTATATAAGACACAGGCCAGAAGAGTGACTAGTGTGGTATGGAAAGCGAAACTGGAATATGAGAGGAGATTGGCCCTAAGATCCAAAGAAAATCCTAGGGAATTTTTTAGCTATGTGGCCAGTAGGAGGAGAAATGACTGTGGAAGAATGATATTGTGGGATAAAAATGGGAATAGAGTGAATGATGCAGAGGACATATGGAATTGTTCAATGAACACTTTATTGGAGTATTTCATCCTAGATGAGTCAGTTTTAATGCTAGAGGGATAGGACTGGTACGAGGTCTGGAGGTACAGGAGGAGAGTGTGTTTCAGATACTGAGTACTCTGGATGTCAGTAAAGCTTTGGGACTGGATGGTATTTCACCAATAGTTTTGAGAGAATGTGCCAGGGAACTGACAGTGCCTTTAACCTGGTTTTTCATTGAAAGTCTGGCTTTGGCAAAGGTGCCCAGGGAATGGAAGGAAGGTAAGATAGTGCCATTGCATAAGGGTGGTAACAGACTGGAAGTGTCTAATTATAGGCCAGTCTGTGTGTAATTAGTAGTTGTTAAGATCTTGGAGAAAGTAGTGAGGGACCGTATACAACATTGGGCAGATGAGGGTAATGTTATCTGTGAGAATCAACATGGATTTGTGAAAGGGCGCTCCTGTTTTAGCAATATGCTAGCCTTTTATAATAAAGTTACAAGAACATTAGATGAGGGAAAGGCATATACTGCAATTTTCTTAGACTTAGCAAAGGCATTTGACAGGTTGCCACATGATAAGCTGATATTTAAGTTGCAGCGCATGGGTCTGAATGTCAGATCGGTCAACTGGATTCAGGATTGTCTGTGTGATAGGTATCAGAGAGTTGTGTATGGCGGAGCAGTTTCAAGGAGGCAGAGGGTTACAATTGGAATCCCACAGGGCTCAGTACTAGGACCTATATTGTTTAACCTTTATATCAATGACATTGCCAGTGGATTGCAAGGGGATATTCAGTTGTTTGCGAATGATGCGAAGCTAGGAAGGATTATTAGTAATAGTGCAGATGTGGTAGCCCTGCAAGAGGATTTGAATAAGCTAGATAGATGGACAAATGAATTGAGGTATCAGTTTAATGCAGCAAAATGTAAGGTCTTGAGGTTTGGGAAACATCGATAGGATGCAGCATACTCTATGGGGGGAGTTATGCTGGAGGAAGTAGAGGAGACAAGAGATCTGGGGTTGATGATTGATAGAAACCTGAAGTTTAGGAGACATATTGCAAAGGTGGTGAAGATAACACAAAGGATTGCTGCAATTATGAGAAGGACACTGACCTGCAGAGATAAGAGAGTTATCATTCCGTTGTATAAGTCTATGATCAGACCACACTTGGACTATTGTTCTCAGATTTGGTCTCCAGGATTTGAAGGGGATAAATTAAATGTAGAAAGGATACAAAGACGGATGATAAAGATGGTTTCAGGACTGTACAAGGATAGTTACAAGGATCAGCTGAGGGAATGTGGACCGCAGAGTTTGGTGGATTGAAGAAGGAAAGGTGATATGATTGAGACTTTTAAACTGTTGAGAGGTGGTTACAGGTTTGACACTGGGGAGTTTTTTCACTTGGTTGAACAGCGGGAAGGAGTGATGACAAGAGGCCATCCCTGGAAGTTACGAAAGGAAACTGTGAGCAAGAGGGTGAGGAGTGGTTTCTTTGCATGGAGGGCGGCTGAACCGTGGAATGCATTGCCTGATGGAGTGGTGAAAGCGAAACGGTCAATGAGTTTAAGGAGTGGTATGATAGACTTTGTGTTTCTTAGGGGGGGGGATCTCCCCTCGATGAGTCTTGACAGACTTTATGTTCTTAGGAAGGACCTCCCACGATGAGTCTTTCGACTCCATGGAGGCCTGAATAATAATAATAATAATAATAAAGTCTGTGAAATGTAGTGCTGTGGTAGATACCACTGTAGTCTCGGATTTAAATCTGTTTTTGCATAAGAGGAAGATTCTTTCCCCATTGGATCTGGTAATATGTATCAGTGGCATGGTTCTGCCATTCCAGAACAGTAGTGTAGGTGGACATTGCATTCTTTATACAAAATGAAAGATTAAACAAATAAAAAAAAAAAGCAAATATATTACGAACATTCACGAATAATATTCCTGAGCCGTGATGTTAATTATTTTAACAAGTTATGTTATTAGTAATATATTACCAATATCATTACTTATGCAGACCCCTTTTCAATTTTCCCACTAGTTCAAAAACCAGCTGGTTTGTAATTATAGATGAAACAACTATGGTTACTGTATTATCCAAAACTATGAGGCCAATGTATTAAGACTAATAATGTACACTCTTCTGGATAAATGTTTGGAATTACAGCAGAAAGTCTGGCTGTGAGGCCAATGTATTAGGTCTGTTAGTTGCATGCATTCTTTCTTCTCAGTTAGAATTCTCCTCTTAGACTTGATATTTCTTTTTTTATTAAGACACATGCGGAAATATCAGTAGTTTCTAGTTTTTCGGTAGGTTTAGAATCCTTTGAAGAATTAACTGTTTCAACTGGAAACTCCTTGTCATGTGAATGAATAACATTCAGATTCTCTTCAGTTGCTGTCAATTGCTTGTTCAACTGTAACAATAACCTTTTTACAATCACTCCTTGTCAAATTTGGTAATTTCTAAGCCATTTCTAAATTGAAAAAAGAACCATCTCTAAGAAATGATTACTAGAAGCCTTTAGATCAAATACCTACATGTCAGTGCTCCCTTTTCCGGAGATTAGGTCCAATATCCAATTTCCTGGTCAAACCTTGTAGCATTAGAGATTTAAATGTCACATAATCAGCAGCCTACCTCATCCTTCTAAAACTCTTAGCTTTCTCTTGTTACTCATTCCAAATACAAAATTACAACTATCTCACCATTTACCAAGAGACCCAACTATTTCAGCAGTTTCAAAAAATACCTGAATATTTTTCTGAGATTCAAACTTATCACACATTATAAAACTTATCAAACTTATGAAGACTCTCAACAAACAATAATAGTAGTAATATTGAAGAAAAGCAAATTTTTCAAATTAAGCACATCAAAAAAAGCACATCACAAGTAGATTAAATACAAACTATGCCATAATCTCTTCTCTAAAAACTCACTTTAACATCCATGGCATCAACACAAACATAAGTGACATTCAACATCACTTACAGTATTCCTGACCAGACATCTAATTCCATACAGAAACCTAGATAGCAACTACATCACCTACTGCACACATCCAGTGCCCAACCTACATACTTCAAGATTCTTTTCACCATAAGAATGGCACCTGTGCCTTTGAAATCTGTTATATTATTATTATTATTACCCCAAAACCTCATGGAATCAAAGACTCATCTGGAGGTCTTTTTTTTTTTTTTTTTTTTTTTTTAAATCACACACACACACATCTCATCATACCATGTCTTAAACACACTCAAACTCCTCGCAGACACCACACTCTCAGGCAAGTCCTCCGCATCATTCCCAGAAGCCTTTGTGTTGTCTTCACAATTTTGGCAATTTGTCCCCTAAATTTTAGATCCTTATCCACTATCACCCCCAGATCTCTTATTTCCTCTACCTCCAACAATATATTCTCACCAAGCATAAATTCTGCATCCCATCTTTGTTTTCCAAATTTTAAAATCTTACATTTTGCAACATTCAACTCGCATCCCCATGCCCAATCACTCAATTTATTCAAGTCTTCTTGTAAGGCCACAACATCTTCACTACTCTTTATGGTTCATCCCAACTTTGCATCATCTGCAAACAACTGATCAAATTCTCCATCCAAATCTTCACCAATATCATTAATATGCAAGTTAAACAGTAATGGCCCTAAAACAGACCCCTGAGGCACTCCACAAGTGATGTTCCTTTTCCTGGATATCACACCCCCATACACAACTTGTTGATACCTTTCAGATAGCCAGTCTCCAATCTAATGCACTAATCTAATATCAAACCCCCATCTGCTCTAGTTTGACTGTCAACTTATCATGAGGTACTCTATCAAAAGCCTTTGCGAAATCCAAGTATATTACTGTGTCCTTCTCCTCTGTCCAAGGAAGCAGTCACTTTATTGTAATAAGTAGATTACTAAAACATAAACTCCCTTTAGCAAATCCATGCTGTCCATGAAAGATAATACCATTGTTGTCAACCCAACTCTGGATCCTAGTTTTCACAAGCTTCTCCAACAACTTAACCACAACACCTGACACACAGATAGGCGTATAGTTTGATGCTTGAGTTCGATCACCTCCTTTATGAAGTGGCACAATCTTGTCCTCCTTCCACTCCTTAGGAACTTGACCAAGTACAAGACTCATATTAAAAAAATATGTCATGGCAGGTGTCAACTCTCTGGCACATTCCTTCAAAATATGCAGTGATATATTATCAAGTCCCACAGCCTTATTTACATCTAGTTTACTCAACTCCCCAAACACCTCTTGCTCACTTACAGTCTCTCCTCCCCATCATCAACTGTTCTCAATCTCTCCATGAAGTCACATTCACAAGATTGAAAGATCTTTATGAACTGCTCATTAAGTATCTCCATCACACATTCTGCAACAGCTGTCTTTATACCATTTTCTCCAATCAATGTCATCCTTCCATAATCATTCTTTCTTTTGCTGGCTACATATCGAAAGAACTCCCTAGGATTCTTTTTGGCTTCTTTAGCTAACTGCTGTTCATACCTCTCTCTTTAGCTACTCTCACCAACCAAGTCACCCTCCTTGCCTAGTCTTTGTAGACCTCATGAAATTGGTTATTTCCACTTCTCTTATGCTGCCTCCACAATGCCCTTTATCTCTGTATCGCATGCTTAATCTCTTTATTCATCCATCTCACACCTACCTTATTTAACCTTCTCACCCTTGGAATACATTTAGACATTGCATCTACTAGATAGTTTTTGAAAATCCCCCAAGCTGCATTGATCTCTTTTCCAGTTAACTCCTCATTCCAAGCAAAATCCACAAGCTGTCTCCTGAGCTCTTCATAATCACCCCCCCCCCTTGTAGTTCCACATATGCCCTTTTCTCACAGGGGGGGGGTCTTCGCACTGCTGGCAACCACCCAGGTAATCACCTCATGGTCACTCTCTCACCAATTGGTGGATGATTTGACACCTCATTTATAATTACATCCTCTGATGAGATAACCAAATCCAAGACCCTTAATCCTCGTGTGCCCTCTGTTACATACCGTCTGAGATAGTTATCCCTCAAAAACTCAAGAAACTCATTTTCTTTACTTCCAGTTGCTATCTCATCATTCCAGTCTATATTACCATAATTAAAATCACCCATAATGATCACCATTTTCTTATTTGCTTGGCTAATTTGAATATACATTTCACTATCACCACCATCCACACTACCCGGTCTATAACAACATCCCACTAAGTATTTGATTCCACTGACCTCTATCTAAACTATACTGCCTCAAAACCACTGGCACTATAACCGTCTTCATCTCTACTTTGTATGGAAATAACTGTTTCTCTATCATCAATATCACTCCCCCTCCCTTTTTACCCCTTCTATCATCACAAAACACATCATACCCTTCCATCTCTATTCCTGTCAGGATGTCATCCTCTTCCAACACTGTCTCACTTATTCTGACAATCATTGGGTGAACAGACGCAATTAGTGCAACCATTTCATCTGCCTTGTTTCTTATACTTCTAGCATTTGTATACAAACACAACAGCTCATTTCTGGATCTACAGCTAGTTCCACTGATACCACTCACTCGATGTGATCTCTCCATGCTCGACTGGGGCCATTTCCCTCTGCATCTTCATTTTACAACCCTTTTCAATTCCAACTGTTTCCTCTTGATCCCTGGTCATCCCATTCCTTTCCTGCCTACACATGCTCTCACCTCCTCTTGGAGCATCCACCTTTCTCACGCTGTGTACCCCTGTCCAACCTGAGCCTCCCTGTTTCCCTGCTCCTCTTGCACACCCATTCTCTATACGCATACCACTCACTTCCCCATTCATATCCACCTCTTCAATCTCTCCTGTCTTAGTCTCCTGCTCTTCCACATCACTCCCCTCTCGATCTGATTCATTCTCTCTATTCACTTCTCTACCTTCCAACAGCAGTCTCTCCAAGTGACTCACACCATAATCACTCAAATGTAGTCCATAGCTCCCATACAGCTCACTTCATTCCTCAAACTCATTCCACACATTAACAAACTGTACTCCCATCTCCTCACACATTTCAGCCAGCATATCATTCATAATCCTTGCTTTCCACCTCATTTCACCACAGTCATATCTAGGCAACACACTGACTACCCTTCCTGTCACACTATTCTCTTTTATCTTTCCAAGCAGCTTCCTGATATCCATTCTGACACGCTCTTTGTCCTCTCTCAAATCATTTGTACCGATACTATTAACTCTTTTGCTTGCTCCCGCCTCATATCCAATGCCTCATTCTATCCTCTAGTATACCTTTAATAATGGAGTCGCCATACAACACCACTTGCTCATCTTTCGCTAACTCTTTCATGCCGTCATGATTTATTTTAATAGTTTTGACCTGAATCTCTTAATTTCATTCCACATCCATTTCATTTCTTGCCTCATCTAATCCAATTCATTCTCTCTATCATTCAACCTTTCTATCTCTCGACCCCCCCCTTCTCACTTTCACTCTCATTCATCGTTCTTTGTTTCTGTACTTTCGGTCTAACATGCGTCCAACTTTCGCTATCATTCTTCTCACTTTCACTCTCATTCAACTTTCTTTGTTTCCATACTTTCAGTCCAACATGTGTCCAACTTTCGCCACCATTCATTCTTTCAATTTTTTTTCACTTTCAATTTCTGCATCACACCATTTCTAGTTTCATTTCTTTCCGCCATGCCACTGAATGGCTAATTAAGAATCCCCTGCTTTTGACCTTCTCCAGCTCAAGGTTAACTTACCCAATTTAGGAAAATTAATTTGTTGCAGTTATTGGTCTCCATGAAACTCAACCACCTGCAATCTGTATCCAAATAGTGAGGTTGTCTTCTTGGGTGATTTCAACATCCATAATTCCAATTGGATCTCCTGCTCCAACACCACAGTGAAGTATGACCTTTGCTGTCCTTGCACCATAAAACCACAAATTAAATCAATACCACTAACCAAGGAGAATGAGAAACGAAATCTTTGCTATAAGTAATGACCTAAGACAAATCATATCAAATCAAATCACAAATCTACCCATTTGAATTCCTGATTACCTGCATCGCTCTCCAATTACTCTTGATCTCTTTTTGACCAGTTCTCCTTCCAGGTACACTGTAGAGGTCACCTGTCCTATCAGACTGAGACCATAATCAAGAGTTTCTTTTCTCTTTCTCTCTCTCCCAGAACATCCTTCCTTTAATCACCCCCAGTCTCACGTCTTCTGGCACTACAAAGGAGGCAACTAGAATGGCCTGTGGAATTTCTACTTCTTGCCTTGGTCTAACATTCGTTCCACTCAACTGATCCCAACCTGCCTTGAACAAGTCACAGAAATTATTCTCACTGGTTAATTAAATCTTAATTAACCAGTGAGAATAATTACAATTTAACTTCATACTTAATGGCTTTGAACCTTCATTCACCCCCCCCCCCCACACACACACACCTCATTCAACCCATAATCATCTGCTTTCCAAGCCCGTTTAACCAAAAATGTATAAAAGCAGTCAAACAAATATCAGCTTACCACATGTGGCTAACATGAACTCCAGCTTCATATTTTGCCTATACCAAAGTATGCAACATATGTAAATCAGCCATCAGCAAATCCACAGCCGATTTCATAAAGGCCAACAGAGAACTGCTCTCCTGTGTGAAGTTTTCAGTATTGAGACCACAACCCAGCAAATTTCTCAATTCGTAAGGCTTACATCATCAGGTGTACCGGTATATAAGTTTTACACACAAAAGCACGTTAATTTAAAGGAACGAAGAACTGCACTACCTCAAACAGAACCTGGTACTTAAGATTTGAACCCAAGACGATCAGAAAATTTCTTACTACATCCCTTACTTAAACAAGATTTCAAGAATGCAATCACGTTGTCTTACATCAAGAATGTCACAGACAAAGTTGATGCATTGCTCCGCGAGTACAACATAAAAATAGTTTATTACCTTTACAAAAAAATATCAAGATTCCTACATCCACCAAAACCTCCATATCACCTCATGAAAAAACCAGGCATCTATGAGATTCATTGCTCTTGTGACATTTGTTATGTATAAACAGACAGGATGGTCAGGAGAGATCTACATGTCTGAGCACGTAATCGATGTCGCAAAAAGAAGAGAGGATGGATCAGGCCTGGCATTCCACACAATCAGTACTATATAAAAATCCCAAATCCACCCATTTTTAGAATACTGCTTACAAGTTATGTTGGTGTGCCTGAAATTCCCTTAAAATCATTGACATTCTCCAGAGGTTAGCAATTAGATGATCCTCTTACAGATTCACTTCAACCTCTCTCACAGGCACAGTCTTCCATGGTCAATGCTTCAGTGAATTAGTAACCATCGTTCCTGTTTCCTGATGCATCTGTTAATACATGAGAAGCAGCAGCTGCTCAGCATCCCTTTACCATGCAACTACAAAACACCAAACCTGCTTCTATTCTTCCTCTTTTATTCCGTCCACCTCTCCTCTAGAACAGCCTCCCTCACAAAGTATTCCCAAACTACAACCTGCAACTCTTTAACATCAATAAACTTGTTGATCGTCATCTGTATCCCACACACAGCACTGATGTGCTTATAGTTCTTCCGACCACTCTTTAATTGGGTAGCCAGCTTTCTCTCTAGTTGTTCTCTGCAAGTCATGGTAGATGCTTCCCTGTCTTCAAGATTCATCATGAATACAAGGCTCTGTCTCTTTCTCCGCAACCTCTAGTATGTGGGATCAATATAAAAAGATCAAATTCAAAGAAAGAGTGCTATTGCTTCCAGTGGCATCATCACTACCATGAGATGGTGGCACTTGCTAGCTGCCTTCTTCACTGCATACAGATTAATTAGTGATAGCCTTCGGCCAGCTATTGCTGATTGGCTGCCAGTAGAGATTGAACTGCCCACTCAGCCTACAAAAGTTAGATAAGGCTTAAACTGCCAACCTACTCCCTATATGGGAACAAAAAGGAGTTAGCTGTTTGTTTTTTTTAGAGAGAAATTTAGTGACGATGGTATATTGAACACTGAGATAGGTCGTAGGCTAAACTTATTTTACACTACTGTTGTTACAGTTTTTGAAAATAAAAATACAGTTAAGTGAAGCATCAAGTGCTACACTAGTTAATACTCCATTTTGGCATTAAGAATGGCCATCTTATTGCCGAAATGGAAAAGCTTTTAACAGTGTAGATTGATGATAATTGGCTGATGTGTTCCCTAAAGCCAAGATATTCAGAATAACTTTTTTTCATTTGCAAAATTTATTCTGTATTTGTTTACATATTTGATGTAACTAAATGCTTTATTTATGTCAGTTATGCACATACGACTGCTTAAAAAAGTTATTAAACGAATGCATGTATTTACAAGTGCTGAGGAAGTGATTTTCTGATGGCGGTCTGGAACCTATCTTGTCATATGACCGGAAAAGGACTGTTTGATTTTTTTTACCCAATATATTTATCATAAAAGAGTACTTAAGAGTATTAGTTTCTCCAAATTTTAAATCTCATATATTATATTCACTTATTTTAACCTCATAAATAATACAAGAGAAATATAATAAAGAAAAGATGAATATAGAAGATGCAAATACAATAATAAGAGAATTATTATTATATATGGGTGTCTCCATGGAGTCAGAAGACTCATCACTGGAGACCCTATACCGACACTAACCATTATTCACACAATACCTACCCCACCTCTCCTTAAACTCAGTCACAGTCAGACGAAGCATTCAAATTTTGAGCCAAAGCAGATCAATTCCCACTGTTTGATCTGCTTTGGTTCAAAATTTCTCTACCAAACCAACCTGCCCTTTTTATATGCTCTTTCTATCGCTCTCGAAACTACGTCACTGCTCTGACCTCTTCAACCATTTGTCTCTAAAGCTAGATTTTCTGCAGTCTAAATACCCTAATAGTGAGGTCATCCTTCTTGGGGACTTCGATGTCCACAATTCACATTGGCTCCCCTTCTCCAGCTTTACTGAATGCGGAAGTGTTTGCCATCAGCAATGAGCTATCTCAGATCATCAATCTTTTTACCAAAATGCCTGACAATCTCTTCAATTTGTTAACATGCTTGACCTCTTCCTAAAAAGTTCACAAGTTCTCCTGCTAGGTATACTGTGTTTGTTGGTTCTTCTCTTGGAGACTTGACCCACAACCTCATGGAAATCTAGTCTCAGAAATACCATTGTTCATCTGTTCAGTCTCACGTCCTTTGGCATTACAAGGGTACCAACTGGGAGGACCTCTGACTTTTATTCCTACTTCCCATGGTCTGACTACTGCTTCAGTTCTCCAAACACCTGCTCAGACCAAATAACAGAAATCATCCTCATGGGAATAAAGGCTTTCATCCTTTATTCCACTCCAAATTCTCAGTCACCATCCAAGCCTTGGTTCTCAAGAAAGCATGCCAATGCTGCAAGACTATGAGTCGTTTGACTCCTTGGAGGCCTGAATAAAAATAATAATAATAATAATAAAAAAATAACCTCTGCTTACTGCAAATGGCTGAAGACCAAACTCCAGCTGCCCATTCTGCAGCTTGCAACTATTGGCATGCTTTCTTGATTCATCACCAAATCCAAGTCAGACTTGGAAAGGGTCAAATGCTGCAAACTCACTTCCTTCCCAAATGTCAGTCGCTCCTTCTGGTTCCTTGCCAAGGCCAATGGTGCAACTTCTGCTCTGAATTATCTAATAGGATAGTGAGAGCACAAACATTAAATAAGTTTAAGGAATGGTATGATAGACTATGTTGTTTAAGATGGGCCTCCCAATATGAGTATTATGACTATGGAGGTCCAGAACAATAATAATAAAATCAGAATGTCTCAGACTGATGTATTATTGGGACAATGTCGTTTACAAGTTCATTGTATGCAGTGTGTCCATTATGTAATGAGCTTTTTTTCTTTTCTTTTTTTTTAAACAAACCAGCCTTGCCTTGTATCTGTTAACAGTATGATGAAAATTAACCAACACATAAAATTATTGAAGAAAAATTCCTCTGAGAGTAATTTTATCAGGAGGTACAAAATTTCTTTTGCACCCTTTCCTTTTCTATTAGTTGTTTTTATGGCTCCGTGCCAAGGTAAAATGTATCCCTGCATCCCACAGATCCAGAAAGACAAACCATTTATCTTCCAGTAGGATCTTGCTCCATGCTACACTTAAAAAAAAAAAGTTCCTCAAAAATCACAATAGCCTATTGCTTCAGTGGCCAGGTAACTCTACTGACATTAACCAAATAGAAAATTTGTGGGCCATAAGTGAAAAAGAGAAATGTAAAATTAAATTGTGATACAAAGGATAACTTAATACAATCTATTATAAAACTATGGTTTCAAATGCAGAAATAAGAAAAATGCATTCTAGTAGAGTCCATGCCTAAGCGAATTAATGAACTTATTAGGAACACAGGAGCACAAATTGTTAGATAAAGTTGGAGTTTAATTTTTATACTTAGTTTCTTGCAAAATTAAAATTTTTCTTTAAAATGAGAGTGTCTGATTAATTTGTTCGCTACTGTAGTTCTTTATTTTGATATAATCATTGCTGTTTCATTACTTAATGGGCACACTGTACTTTCAAATAAATCTATAGGTCTCCAATTCTGTTCCTTTAACTTTTTTTTTTTTTTTTTAAATACTCACCTCTATAGAAAGAACCACATTCCCATTCTACTTTCCACAATAAAACCCAAAACAATGTAACACCTGTTGCTAACTAAATGGAAGCACATGCGTGCACGCATTTCAAACTGCTGGTTAAAACTGGACCTGCCATCTCCTTTACACAGTAGAGCAAAGTAAAATAAACTCGCAGGTGAGGAGGACAATGTTATTATACAGTTTGCCTATTAAAGTAAAACAATGATAATTTCTTGATGTCTGCTATTCGAAATTCAGCAGGAGATCCAAATTACAAAAAAATTTCATACCTCTTCTTGAACCCATTTACAGACGAAGCACTCACAACTGAGTCAGGCAACTCTTTCCATTCATTCACCACTTTCCAAGCAAAAAATCTAGTCTTCACACTCTTGTTAACTATACTCTTACTTAATTTCCAAGGATGACCTCTTGTTTTTCCACCCCTATCCCACTGCTGAAATATTTCCCCTGTATCAATCTTAGAAAAACCTTTTTAGTAACTTAAATGTTTCTATCTCATCCCCTCTTCTCTGCCTATCAACCAACATCTGTAATTCACAAACTATCTATATATGAAGCATTCCTTACACCACTCACCAACTTGGTCACTCATGTCTGAATCTTTTATACCACTTCCTCATCTCCAAGGAATCCAGGTGACCAGACCTGAGCACAGTAATCCAGATGTGGACATATCAATGCCTTATAAAGAGGAATAATAACTTTTTTTATCTCTGCATGTTAGTATGTTCTAAAATAACCAAGTAATTCTATGAGCTAGCTATCTTGGACACCTTAGCAATGTGCCCTCTGAACTTCAATTCTATCTGCTAACACCCAAGTCATATTCCACACACTAACCTGTAGTTCCATATATATATATATATATATATATATATATATATACCTTTTTAAGAGAGAAATCCACACATTTTGCAATCTCCCAAGTCAATACTGCATGATCACTCTCACCAATAAGAGGTAACGAGGACACCTTACTTATGCATAGGTCTTCTGAACCTATGACCAGATTCAACAGTCACTCACACCATGAGTCCCTTCAGTTATATGCTGTTTCAAGTAATTATCTCTTAGAAGGTGTAGGAATTCCATTTCCTTTTTTGCCACGTGATCTTTCCTCTTTCCAATCAATATCACCACAGTTAAAATCTCCCATAATAATTACTTGACCTGCACTCATTGTGCTAATTTGCTGATGCATATCTTTACATCACCCTTTGTACTCCCTGGCCTATAGCTTATTCACACAGCATCTATCATACTTCTCCTTAAACTCATTCACAAGCAAAGCACTCACAGTCACTTCTGGCAGTGTATTCCACCTATTCACCACTCTTCAAAAAAAAATCTAGTTCTAACACCCTTCTTACGCAACTTCCAGGGATGACCTCTCGTTTTCTCCCTTCATGCACTGTACAGAAAAGTCATCAGTTACCTGTAAATTATTATTATGATTCAAACCTCCATTGAGGCGAAAGGCTCATCGCGGGAGGTGATGTCTTTTAGAGTAAAACCTCTAGTAACATATGCTTCTATCATATCTCCTCTCTTATGCCTATTAGCTAGTTTTTGGAGCCCACAGACCTCCAATTTATCCTCATATGAAACATTCCACAGACCTGCAATAATCAACCTTTAAATTTGCTCATCTCTGGATCCTCTTCAACATTTCATCCCCAAGGAATCCACGTGACAATCTGTGTGCAATAGTTCAGACATGGCCTTATTAATGCCTTATAAAGTGGAACCATAACTTACCTAATACATAATTAACCAATTTATATTAAAAATAAAATGTGTACCTTAATGAAAGTCGCCAGATACTCCACACTTTCCTTATAAATTCTTAAGCCATGACACTACTCCAAGCTGCCTCTTAAGTTCATCATAATCACCAATTTTTTATGTTCCACATAAACTCTTTTGCAACTGAAAATTCAAGATGTTTAATAACATCCCAGAACAAGACTTCGTGATCACTTTCTCCAATCGCAGACAGCATCTGCTTTGGTTATGAATAATACATCTGATGCTATTATCAGATCCAGCACTTTCAAAAGCCTGACCCTTCCATGACATGCTGTTTCATGTAATTATCCCCTAGTAACTGAATAATTTCTATTTCCACCTTGCCATTTATCTTTACCTCTCTCCATTCTAGTTTCCCTATAGCTGAAGGGTCCAATAATATTTGCTTGGTGCCCTTCTCATATACTCAATGTGATTAAACAGAAGTTAATCACTATATTTTTGCATTCCAGCTCAGTCTAATAAACCAACCCGACTAATTCAGAGAAGATTACAGGGTAAAAGATTTTCCTAAGTATCAATTATAGAAATGACCCAATCAATACCAGATATAATAAATATAGCATGGTACAGATGGCATTAAAGTAAATATGACATCCAAGTTAAGCATGAAAATGCAAAATGCTTTGCAATTGTGATGAGAGAGGTCACACTAAGAAAATGTGAGAAAATCTGTTAGCATGCTAATCAGACTACAAAGCTAACATGCAGATATAGAGAGATGATATGAGGGACAACTGCTTTTTAAACACAATAGAAAAGAAAGATAACAGGAATAAAGAAAACTATCTACAGAAGGAGGGACAGAAATTGGAAAAATAGGTAAATAAAGAAGTCAATAGTCAGGTTACTTTTGCAGAGAATAAATGCTTTGAATAAATTAGCAGTGAAATTAAAAGGGTTCACTTGGTACATCAAATAATTACCAGATGAAATGAATGCACATGCAGAAATAACAGTATTTCTGCATGCGCATAAAATATATGCATAATGGTGAAGATGCTTCTGAAGTCCTGTGGAAATGGCATTTGTTTCTATTGCATTGGATAACTGAAAACTGATATAGGTTCAGTTCTACTCACGAACTAGAGGAACTTTTTCTAGGCTTTTCTTTAGCTGGTTTCTGAGTTTGTCAATCTTTGCCACAGGCCAGTAGCTTTTTCCCTTTACTTGGTCACCAAGGCATTTTCATGGGGGCACAAATATATAAACTATGCATATGCACAGAGGCATGCCAACAGAAAGGCATACAGTCCAAAAAGAAACAGCTGGATCTAAAGTCCAAAGTGGTTTCCACTATGGGTGTGGTGATGGGATCTTGTTCATTCAGCCATAGTTCCTGAAGATGATAGTTCCCCAGATTTTGGTAACTAACGTGGAGGATATAGTTGATGTATATAATGAAAAATGCAACGTATTTCATTTTCATAAGCTTGAGATCATATGTAGCTCTATTCTGGTCAGTGAGCAAGATGTATATAAGATATTAACTAAAATTGATGTTAACAAGATAAGTGAATGATTATCACTACTTGAAGGAAATGCTCCAAGAACAATGTACAGCCATGATATATAAAACGTTCCATCACTTCAAATAAAGCGATATCACATTTAAAGTGATACACCTTTTTGTTACATGTATACAGGAAATATTCAGGAATGGGTGGATAGGAACATTATAGTCTATGAGGGGCAACATGTCTTTGTGAAGGGTTGGTCATGCTTTAGTAATTTACTAACTTTTTTATAATGGCGTGACAGCTGAGCTGGATCAGAGTAATGACTACACAATTCTGCTGAATTTTGCAAAGGCATTTGACCGAATACCACATGGAACTCTGTTATGCAAATGAAAACAAATGGGGATGGATATGATATTGGTTATGTGGATAGGAGGATGGCTGCTGGACAGATATCATAAAGTGGTATACGGAGAAGCAGAATTCAGGCAAAATAGTGATTAGTGGTGTGCTGCAAGGTTCAGTGCTAGGACCACTATTATTTAATTTGTGTATAAATGATATAGGAATTAACCTTGAAGGAAATCTTCAGCTGTTTGCTGATGATGCAAAATTAGGTAAAGTAGTAGGGAACCAAGGTAGTGTGGAGAGCTTGAAGGATGATTTAAACAGGCTGTCAGTATGGACAAAATATAATGCGTAACTTTACATTTCTCCAGTTTAATATGGAGAAATGTAAAGTTATGTATTTTGGGATAAATAGATTGCGAGTTGTGTATCACATTAATGGAACCGTACTCCACGAAACAGATGAAGCTAGGGATTCGGGGATGGGGGATGGACAGAGAGTTTAAGTCTAGAGGACATATTGCTAAGGTAGCTCATAAGATTACTTGGCTATTGAAGAACACTAACAAGTAGAGATAAGGAAGTTGTGATTCCTCTTTATAAGGCCTTGATATGTCCACATTTTGATTACTATGCACTGGTCTGGTCTCCTGGGTTTCTTGGAGATGGGAGCAGTGGTAGAGATTCAAAGATGAGCAACCAAGATGGCGAGTGGTCTCTGGAATGTTCCCTATGAGGAATAGATTGAAGGTCCTTTCCTTTAGTGTTGCATGGTGATCAGTGTTCATTTCAGTAAAAATATGACGACTGTAACCGTGTTAGGAATAATTACTTTAATTTCTCGACATTTCGACCTTCATATTAAGTGGAAACCTTCACAGATGTTACCCTCATGTGACCAATTTTGCATATGATCTCTCACTAATTTCTCCAAAATATTAACATCTGCAGAAAAGACACAAACTAGTGTACAGTTTGATGCATCTATTCTACCACTAAATTTTGCAATGGATTCCAGGAAAGATTTCATTTGACCCTGCAATATACCATATATTCTCCCATCTTTTAAATGACTATCCTTGCAAGAGCCCTGCTACCATCCACCCTGGCAACTAGTTTCCATGCCCTAACACCCAGTTCCCTAGAGAGCAACAATCATTCCAGATGCCTACGTCCCTCCACACTCAAATACAGTCCATCTCTTGCTCACATACAGATCTATCCTCAAGTGCATTTCAAGCATTGACATATTCCAGACATTTCAACATTCTCATTATGTGATTCATTACTGCTGCTCTCTTCTCTCAATTTTGTATTATCATATCAGGGCAGTATGCTTACTATATTTTCTCTTGCACTTTTTTGCTACACAGTTCCTAACATTAACCCGAGATCTCTTGCCTTACAATTCACAAAACCTCTCAGATCATTCACTAAAATCACCATCAACATTCTCAGTTTGCTTTATTGCTAGTCATACTGTCTATTTTCCTCCAGGCAAACATTCTGTTATATTCTGCATACCAAAAACCATTAGTCTCTATACATCACTCCCCTCAGATCTGTTCATCCCTTGTCCCCCCCTCAACACCTCTCTCTCATCCACCTTCCTCTTATTTCTCTATTGTTTGCTTCAGTACTCTGTACTTTCACTTCCATAAGCTTTTCTCATACCTTCTCTTGTTCATCTTACATCAATTAGCCATGCAAGTCTCCCTCTCCATACAAATCACCTCATTTTTCATAAATTCCACTTCCTTTTCTAAATACTTCTATCTCCATCTACTCTCAACTCAAGCAATCCTACTCTCACTCAAAATTCACCTACATAGCTAACCCAATCCTTCAGATCCTCCATATTTCCAGTTATGCTACTGTCAAGTACATTGTCACCTTGCCCTTTTTTTCCCCTCTCCCTCGATCATGCTAATCTTTTCTCTCTGCCTGCACAGGTACTGGCATTGAAATCACTCTGCTCTTTCCACTGTCTACATTTCATGCACACATGCATATCCCCCCACCCCCCCGCCCATCTCTTACCTGCCACATTTTAAAATGATGAAGTGGTACAGATGCAGCATGCTACAAAGTCTTATATAATACTATGCAAAATGTCACCTTTAAATGATGGCAGGATAGGTGACTATGTATTAAACCAAGGTATGGTGGTCACATAATCGATAGTAAGAACAGAACAACACACACAAAGCAATATATCTACAAGGTAATTCAAATTCAAAAAACTTCCAAATGCAAATATACCACATGCAATCACAAGTAACTCAGGCTAAATTTGCTCACAGTTATAATACAACTGCTAATAATTAATATCAAAACTTTTTTCCCCCTCTTTCACTTTGCATTGCAGGAACAATACTCTTTGCCATTTACTGATCCAAGCTTAACACAGTATTGGCTTTTTATTTCATTTTAATAATAATAAAGTATAGTGGAGGAGTAATCAATCTTTTAAATGATATATACACTATCTGATCAAAATTATCTGGACACCCCTCTGTAATTCATAAACTGATGTCTAGATGACACTACGACTGCACTTACCAGTATAAAAAGAGGCATGGAGCTGTGTGTGTGTGTGTGTGTGTGTGTGTGTTGTTCAGTGATAAGAAGTGTATGAGCAGAATGGGTAGGTCAAGGGAGCTCAGTGACCTTGAATGTGGACTAGTTATTGGTTGCCACATCAGTAAGAAATCTGTAACATCACCTCCTAGTCAACAGTTGGTGACGTGATTTTGATGTGGAAACGTGAAGGCACAACCACGACAAAACCATGGTTGAGTAGGGCACATTTAATGACAGACAGGGACCGTCGAGTGTTGAAGAAAGTAGTTTTCATAGGAATCGAGTGAAATAATCATCCTGTAGTTCCGCAGTGTTACTAACTGTCCAGCCGGCACCATTACTGTGCATCGAGAGTTAAGAGGAATCGGGTTCCATGGTCAAGTAGCTGCCCATAAACCAAACATTTCTCCTGTGAATGCTAAGTGCCACCTTCAGTGGTGTAAAGAGTGATGCCACTGGACAGTGGACAACTGGAAATGTGTGATTTGGAGTGTTGAATCACGCTTTACCATGTGACAGTCCGATGGGAGGATCTGGGTGTGGAGAATGCCTGGAAAACGATTAGTGCAAGCACGTGTAGTGCCAACAGTGAAATTTGGAGGGGATGGCGTTACAGTGTGGGAGTGTTTTTCATGGAATGGACTTGGCCCTCTCCTTACACTACATGGAAATCTAAATGCAGAAGGGTACAAGGACATTTTGACCCGTTGCATACTATGGTAGAAGATCAATTTGGTGATGACTATTGTCTGTATCAGCATGATGACAGTGCTACCTGCCATAAAGCAAGGTCTGTGAGAGAATGGTTTGTGGACAATAACTTTCCAGAAATGGACTGGCTGGCCCAGAGCCCTGACCTGCATCCCACAGAACACCTTGGGGATGAATTAGAATGCCGACTTCGCTCCTGACCCCAACAACACACATCAGAACAGCTCTGGCTACAGCTCTTCAGGAACTCCAGAGACATTCCAACACCTGGTAGAAAGTCACCCCAGCAGGGTTAGAGCTGTCATAGAAGCAAAGGGTAGACCCACCCCATATTAATGTCCACTACAAGAAAGTGTGTCATAGAGAAAGTCTGATTACAGTTTAGAGTAGGTGTTCATATACTTTTGATCAGACAGGGTACTTCCATTAGATGAGGAAATAAACCATTAGCAGGTTTATTTCCTCATCTGCTGCACTACTTATGCAGAAGATTAACAGCAAATATTCAAAAAGGTACAACAAAAATCTGTATGAAATTTTTTAAAGTCTCCATTTATTAATTTCAAGTAGATTATTATTGATAACATCCAACCATTGTGGGAATTCCACACTCACAGAAAAAGATCATTGAACTGTGCCTTAAAATCATTCACTTTTTGCATTGAACACACTCAGGCAATGCAGCACACTCTTTTTGCATGGAAAGAACCCACTCCTCACTCCCTTTCTCACTCCATCCTCAGCTTCCAGGTATGGCCTCTTGTTTTATCCTTACCCCCTCTATGAAAAAAAAATCCCCACATTTATGTTAAAAAGAGCTTGTAGTCCTTAACTGTAATTCAGTATATTGTCTGAAACAGTGTAGGCTATAAGGTCAATTTCCTCGAATTTACAGGATGAAAACCCAAGTTTAAGGGAGAAAACGACCCCTTTTCATGTGAGAGATTAACTAAATCGGGAACTGGTTGAAAAAGTTGGCAGTTAGAGTCGAACTTGGAATGGTCTTTTTTTGAGCAGCGTAGCACTACACATACAAATGCCATTTCCACAGGGCTACACAGGCTTTGATAATCAACACAAATTTGTTTTATGTTCCATTCAAATGGCATGGATACTTCAACAAGGTTGAGCCTTCCATGTTCGATAGGCTGATAGGTATCAGAGAGTTGTGTATGGTAAGGCAGTTTCAAGGAGGCAGAGGGTTACAAGTGGGGTCCCACAGGGCTCGGTACTGGGACCTATATTATTTAATCTTTATATCAATGGCATTGTCAGTGGACTGCAGGTGGATATTTAGTTGTTTGTGGATGATGCACAGCTGGGAAGGGTTATTGGTAATAGTGCAGATGTGGTAGCCCTGCAAGAGGATTTGAATAAGCTAGAGAGGTGGGCAAATGAATGGGAGGTGTCGGTTTAATGCAGCAAAATATAAGGTCTTGAGGTTTGGGACACATCGATGGGATGCTGCAATATGTCCCCTAAATTTAAAGGTAAAAGGTAACACAGAGGATTGCTGCAATAATGAGAAGGACAGTGACCTGGAGAGATAGAAGAGTTTTCATTACATTGTATAAAACTCTGATCAGACCATACTTAGACTATTGTTCTCAGATTTAGTCTCCAGGATGTGAAGGGGGTAAATTAACTGTGGAAAGGGTACAAAGGCAGATAACGATGGTTTCAGGACTGTACAATGTTAGTTATGAGGATCGGATGAGGAACGTGGACTGCAGAGTTTGGTGGATGGAAGAAGTAGAGGTGATATGATTGATACTTTTAAGTTGTTGAGAGGTGGTTACAGGGTTGACACTAGGGAGTTCTTTAGCTTGATTGGACAGTGGCAAGGGGCCATCCCTGGAAGTTGTGAAAGGAAACTGTGAGCAAGAGGGTGAGGAGTGGTTTCTTTGGATGGAGGGTGGTTGAACTGTGGAATGCATTGCCTGATAGAGTGAGAACGGTCAATGAGTTTATGGAGTGGTATGATAGACTGTGTTTTCTAGGAGGGACCTCCCGCAATAAGTCTTTTGACTCCATGGAGGCCTGAATAATAATAATAATAATGTTGGCATAGCTTCTGAGCAGCCATTAAAGTGTAATTAAGCATTAACATGGTTGAAAGTCTGATAAAGGATAAAATAAGTGAAAAACTAACTTATTCAACTTTACAGCCATCAATGTTTCAATAAACACCTCTAGAAAACGAAGTCTTTGAAGGAGCTGGATGCCACTTACTACCAAGTTTCAACTAACTTATATTACTATTACTATTATTAGAGGCAACTCCAGGGAGTCATTAGACTCATCGAGGGAGGCCCCAAATCATATTCATCACAACTATTCGACATTCATACAGTATCTATCATATCTCGCCTTAAACTCATTCACTGTCACAGCATCCACCACAGACTCAGGGAGCGCATTCCACTCATTCACTACTCTAAAAGTAAAGAATCCAGCTCTAACACCTTTACTAACCACAATTTTGCCCAGTTTCCATGGATGTCCCCTAGTCCTCCCACAACCAGCCCTGTTCTCAAAAATATCTTCTGAATTAATTTTATAGAAACCCTTCAGTAATTTGAATGTCTCAATCATATCTCCCCTCCTCTGCCTATCAACCAATTTTTGCAACCCACAAATCCTCAACCTGTTTTCATACGGTTCATTCCACAGACCTGCTATCATCTTGGTCACTCGCCTCTGGATCCTCTCCACCTCCTCCCCATCAAGAAGAAACCTAGGTGACCAAATCTGAGCACAGTAGTCGAGATGGGGTCTTATCAAGGCTCAATACAGAGGAACAATAACCTGCTTGTCTCTGCTTGTCAACGTATTCTTCAGCAACCAAGTGATGTGATGAGCTGATTTGGCCACTTTTGCAACGTGTCCCCTAAATTTCAATTCCTAATCCACCAACACTCCTAAATCTCGTACCTCATCAATTTCCTGGAGCATGGTTCCACCAATGCAGTAAACTGCCGCCAATCTTTTCACCCCAAAATGCATAACCTTACATTTTGCCACATTAAATTGACATCCATTCTCCTTAGCCCAGACCTCCAATCTATCCAAATCATCCTGCAAAATTTTGACGTCATCTGCATTCACTATTGCCCTACCCAACTTCGCATCATCCGCAAACAAATGAACTGTTCCTCTCAGATCCTTTCCTATATCATTTATGAACAAATTAAACAGCAGTGGTCCAAGAACAGATCCTTGTGGCACACCACTAGTCACAGGCCGTCTTGTGGACTCTACTCCTGAGTAAACCACTCTCTGATATCTCTCCGTCAACCACCCTCCTATCCATCTCACCAACCCTATGTCCATTCCCATATGCTGCAATTTACTGATTAGAATTCCATGTGGTATCCTGTCAAAGGCCTTAGCAAGGTCCAGTAGAATCACTGTAAACCCATTACCCTTATCCAGTTCAGCCGTCACTGTGTTATAATACGTGAGCAAGTTACTGAGGCATGACCTACCCTTCACAAAACCATGCTGTCCCTGATGCAGTATCCCATTTTCTTCTATCCAATCTTGTATTTTCCTCTTGACTATTTTCTCTAAGACCTTGATAATGATTCCTGTTATGCTGATTGGCCGGTAATTTTCAACAGCAGCCTTGGAACCACCTTTGTGCAGTGGAACTATTTTCCCCTCTTTCCACCCCCTTGGGACTGACCCAGTCCTGAGGCTGAAATTAAACAAAATGGTCAAGGGCACTGACAATTCCTTGGCCGCTTCACGTACGACACGAGCTGGTATACCATCCAATCCCACAGATGTATTGACATTGAGGTTCTGTAATAGACTAGTTACCTCTACTTCATTCATCACAATTCCAGTATAAGCTGTTGGTTCTTCCATTCCTGCAAAGTCACCACCTGGATGATATACTCTTGCAAAGTGCTCGCTCAGTAATTCCACAATATCGACTGATTCGGTTACCTCTCTACCCTCAGCATTTTTTAAGATCATTCTACCATGAGCATTTTTCCTTTTACTTGCAACATATTGAAAAAACCGTTTGGGATTCTCTTTAGCCTGCGTGGCCAATTTCCTTTCGTAATCTGCTTTTGCTTTTCTTACCGCCCTTGTTACCATCCTGGCCTGAGCTTTATACTGTTCCTGCGCCTGATGGTCACCCTTCTCCTTAAATTCCCTCCACAATTGTTTCTTTTTTTGCAGCTCAAGCTTAATAGTGTTATTCATCCATTTAACCCCTACTTGATTTATTATTCGGACTCTTGGTATACAGTCAACCATTGCCTCCTGCAAACAGTTCTTAACCACCTCCCATGCACTATCAACATCCAGCCCTTGCAGTTTTACATGGCATGGCATTGAGCCAAGCACAGACCTAAGCTTGTCATACTTACCAGCCCGGTAATTCCACATGTACCCTGTCTTAATTGTAAATTCGACTCCTTTGTAACGACTCCTTTGTAAATTCGACTCCTTTGTAACGAACATGACCATGTTGCCACCAATTGGTGGCAACATGGTCATGTTCGTTACAGCCACATTCTCAGTTGCAATTACTAGGTCCAGCACTCTCTGCCCCCTGGTATTTTCCAATACATGTTGCCGTAGATAGTTGTCCCTTAATAACCGCATAAAATCCAATTCCTTCCTCCCATGTGCCCTCTCCTCTTTCCAGTCAATGTTACCATAATTGAAATCACCCATAATAATTACCCTCCTTCCACTCATTTCTTCTATTTGCTTATGCATACTATCCCCACCATCCACTCCATCACCCGGTCTATAGCAGCACCCAATTGTATATTTTGTTCTGCTAGCTTCTATCTCACACCAAACAGCCTCAAATGTGCTTTTTTCCCCATCCTGCAGTTCAACTTCTATTCTCCTTGGCTGAAACTCATCAGCTATCATCAATAACACTCCTCTCCCCTTTTTATAAGTGATGACCTATGTCCTCTAAGAGTGGAGAATTTGGAAGGAAGTGAGACAAATGATTTTGAGAGCGTATGGTGTGAGGTAGAGGTAGGCAAGACAGGATATTTAGTGGGGTGTTGCTACAGACCCAGGAGCACAGAGGATGGGGACCAGGAGATGTTTAGACAGCTAAGTTTGGCAAGTGCAAGAAGAATGATTGTTATGGGAGATTTTAACTTCAGTAGTATAAATTGGAGAGAGGAAGATGCATGTAACAATAGGGGAATGGAATTTCTAGAATTCTTGAGGGACAAATGTCTTAGGCAACATGTAACAGAGGGAACAAGAGGTTCAAAAATTTTGGATTTGGTTATAGCATCAGAAGAGTTGATAATAACTGAGTTGACGTCTCTCCCACCAGTTGGAGAGAGTGACCATATGGGGTTGACATGGAAAATGAATAGACATGCAGGAGTATCAAAGAGACGGGAACTTATGTGGAATTATAAGGCAGGTGATTATAATAGTCTTAGACGTCAACTTCGGGAAGTTTCATGGAGGGAGGAATTGGACGGCCGGGATATCACCAGTGCGTGGGAAATTGTGAAAGAATATTTGTTATCAGCAATGGTAAGTTTTATACCACGAGTGAAGAAGAGGGCGCAATTTGGAGTAAAGTGGATGACAAACAACATTAAACAGGAACTGCATGCGAAAAAGAGGCTATGGAAGAGATATAAGGAGACAGGTGAAGAGAGGATGGGTGAAGAATATAAGACACAGGCCAGAAGAGTGACTCGTGTGGTAAGGAAAGCGAAACTGGAATATGAGAGGAGATTGGCCCTAAGATCCAAAGAAAATCCTAGGGAATTTTTTAGCTATGTGGCCAGTAGGAGGAGAAATGACTGTGGAAGAATGATATTGTGGGATAAAAATGGGAATAGAGTGAATGATGCAGAGGACATATGGAATTGTTCAATGAACACTTTATTGGAGTATTTCATCCTAGATGAGTCAGTTTTAATGCTAGAGGGATAGGACTGGTACGAGGTCTGGAGGTACAGGAGGAGAGTGTGTTTCAGATACTGAGTACTCTGGATGTCAGTAAAGCTGTGGGACTGGATGGTATTTCGCCACGAGTTTTGAGAGAATGTGCTAGCGAATTGACAATACCTTTAACGTGGCTTTACAATGAAAGTCTGGCTTTGGCAAAGGTGCCCAGGGAATGGAAGGAAGGTAAGATAGTGCCATTGCATAAGGGTGGTAACAGACTGGAAGTGTCTAATTATAGGCCAGTCTGTGTGTCATCAGTAGTTGTTAAGATCTTGGAGAAAGTAGTGAGGGACCGTATACGGCATTGGGCAGATGAGGGTAATGTTATCTGTGAGAATCAACATGGATTTGTGAAAGGACGCTCTTGTTTTAGCAATATGCTAGCCTTTTATAATAAAGTTACAAGAGCATTAGATGAGGGAAAGGCATATACTGCAATTTTCTTAGACTTGGCGAAGGCATTTGACAGGGTGCCACATGATAAGCTGATATTTAAGTTGCAGCACATGGGTCTGGATGTCAGATTGGTCAACTGGATTCAGGATTGGCTGTCTAATAGGTATCAGAGAGTTGTGTATGGCGGAGCAGTTTCAAGAAGGTAGAGGATTACAAGTGGGGTCCCACAGGGCTCAGTACTAGGACCTATATTGTTTAACCTTTATATCAATGACATAGCCAGTGGATTGCAGGGGGATATTCAGTTGTTTGTGGTTGATGCGAAGCTGGGAAGGATTATTAGTAATAGCGCAGATGTGGTAGCCCTGCAAGAGGATTTAAATAAGCTAGATAGACGGGCAAATGAATGGGGGGGGTGTCAGTTTAATGCAGCAAAATGTAAGGTCTTGAGGTTTGGGAAACATCGATGGGATGCTGCATACTCTATGGGACGAGTTATACTGGAGGTAAGTAGGGGAGACAAGAGATCTGGGGTTGATGATTGATAGAAACCTGAAGTTTAGGGGACATATTGCAAAGGTGGTGAAGGTAACACAGAGGATTGCTGCTATTATGAGAAGGACACTGACCTGCAGAGATGAGAGGGTTATCATTCCGTTGTATAAGTCTCTGATCAGACCACACTCGGACTATTGTTCTCAGATTTGGTCCCCAGGATTTGAAGGGGATAAATTAACTGTGGAAAGGATACAAAGATGGTTTCAGGACTGTACAAGGATAGTTATGAGGATCGGCTGAGAGGATGTGGACTGCAGAGTTTGGTGGATAGAAGAAGGAGAGGTGATATGATTGAGACTTTTAAACTGTTGAGAGGTGGTTACAGGGTTGACACTGGGTAGTTCTTTCGCTTGGTTGATCAGCGGGAAGGAATGATGACAAGAGGCCATCCCTGGAAGTTACGAAAGGAAACTGTGAGCAAGAGGGTAAGGAGTGGTTTCTTTGTGTGGAGGGTGGTTGAGCCGTGGAATGCATTGCCTGATGGAGTGGTGGGAGCGAGAACGGTCAGTGACTTTACAGAGTGGTATGATAAACTTTGTGTTTCTCAGGGGGGGACCTCCCCTCGATGAGTCTTGACAGACTGTATGTCTTAGGAAGGACCTCCCTCGATGAGTCTTTTGACTCCTTGGAGGCCTGAATAATAATAATAATAATTATTCACCCTGTCACTCCTGAACACGCTATACCCGTCGCATTCAATCCCACTAGCTTTATCATCTTCGGTCAGCCATGTTTCACTAATACCGACAACCTGTGGCCTGGAAGTGCCAACCATGGCCAAAAACTCTTCCTTCTTGTTCCTAATACTCCTGGCATTAGTGTACATGAATCGCAGAAGCCCATTTGTCCCATCCCTACTTTGATGCCTTATACTAACTATCCCATTCTGATTTGTTGTCCGTCGTACTCGCTCGGGCATAATATACTCATTCATACACTTAACTGCCCCCCTAAAGTCTGCATATCTACTCCCCCCCTCTTAATAAATCTAGTTTCCCTGAGTCTGTATATCTGCTTCCACATCATTCATCAACACTCTTTCAAGTCTCCGTACACCAACTCCATTCAAATGTAACCCACCCATCTTATATAAGTCCTTTCGCCCATCGAACTCATTCCACACATCCACAAATTCCACACCACTCTCCATGCATAACCCACGCATAAAGTCATTGGCAATTATGGCCCTCCTAAACACTTCGCTGTCATACCGCGGTAAGATACTCACCATCCTAACTCTCTCACTCTTCTCTTTTGCTACCTCAAACAACTCCCTCACATCCTCTATCATTTCCATTTTGTCCTCTTTCAAATCATTCGTTCCTGCCACGATTATCATCTCTTTCACCCTCTATATCACCCTTATATGACAGATGAAGCAAAAATCAGTGATGTGATTGCAAATATGACATGATTTGCAATTTAATTTCTTCTTGCTTGTTTAATGTTCTCAGTTTGAAAAGTTCTGAGGCGCCTTGATAGAGATAATATCCTGAAGCAAGATCTGCTGGAACTTGACTGTAAAAATAAAGGAGGCAAGAAACTGGCATTCACAGTTCAACAACTTAAATTCTAAATCTTAAAAATGTGTAATAAACAGTGATAATCCATTCACAGTCCATTTCAAAAATTTTGTCTGTAGTTCCTAAAAATGACATGATTTAAATGTTTCTTTTACTTTCCAAGTTGGTCACAGATTTGATATACTGTCATAAGAGATACTATTTATTTATAGCATATGATGATATAATCACTGTGAGGCCCCTTTTACGGGGAAGTATGGTACCATCTCAATCCCTTCTAATTTTATCTGGACTCGAGACAGGCATAGCTGATTCATCAGCTATGCCTGTCCCGAGATAAAGTGCTTTAAAAATCCAAAATATAAGATCTAGTGATACTGGAGTCCTGTCACGTAACAGGCTAATCACAAAGAAAGTCGACAGGAAGTTAGTAACATTAGCTGCATCCTGAATGGAGAATCTTTCCATATGTTTGGAAATATAAAAAATAAAAAAAAAAGAAAAGAAAAATTAATCAACCTAAAAAAAAAAAAAAAAAAAGGGAAATTCTCATTAAGGTCTGTACATGAGATATTTCAGAACCAAGAGCAAATTAGTGCCATGTGTAGAAAGTGACTACACATGATTGACTAGATTATTGCAAACAGTAAAATAAAAATTATGGAATAAATGTTAAAGCAAGCTACTAACCTACAATGTGATTATCAACATATGCACACAGTTATTTTACTTACCATTTCAGTCAGCGCGACAAATAAGAAAATCCCAGCAGTCACTGATAAAATCCACTGACGTGCATCTACATCTTCCCCTAGTTGAATGCCAACATAGAGACCAATGAAACACATTAATGCTGATAAAAAGTTTATAATCAGTGCTTTCCAAAATGAAAGACCTGTGGATAACAGCACAACGAAATCTCCTAGGAGAAGGGAAATAAATACTTTCACTATTATGGTGATGCATAAGAAAATATAGAAGTTTATACAGCCAATGTTAACAAGTTCACTGTGTTCAAGTTCAAGTAACAAGTTTAAAAAATTCCACTTCATAATACATTAAATGCAAAAATTACCAAATTCCTGATATAGTATCCTTTATATGGCTGAGAATACTAAATGAAAAGTTGACATTAGATACAACTTCTTAATTAAAAACATCTGTTTTTAAATATTTTTACTTGATCTATAGATTACTAACTTCTTGTCGACTTTCTTTGCGATTAGCCTGTTACCTGACAGGACTCCAGTGATTCCTGTTATGGAATCACTGGAGTCCTGTTATCACTAGATCTTATATTTTGGATTTTTTTAAAAGCACTATCTACATCAGGGATTGGTAAAGTGGTCAATATCGACTCCTGGGGGTTGATGAGGATATCCAAGGGGTCGATAAAAGTCTAGGGGTCAATAAACACCTAAAACAATTTTGAGTAACTCCTAGTAAACATGCAACTATTCAAACACATCCTTCTCATTAATCATTCCAAATAAATCAATATGTAAGTAAATTTTTAATGTTTTTTATATATTTATTTAAGCATTTTCTTTAAATTTCTTATCAAGAAGGTAATGAAATAAAAGGGTGAAGGAATTATTTTTAAATTCCAGCCTGGTTGGCCGAGTGGTTAGCGTATCCATTCTCCAGCCAAAAGGCTGTTGGTTAGAATCCCGCTGTGGGCATGGATGTTTGTGATTGTCTTTGAAAATACTAGCAGTGGTGGTGGTCGGCAGTAGATGGCATTAGTGTAGTTGCAGTCAGTTGGTGAATTGAGTGGCGGAGACAGTTGTAGAGCAGGTGCCCTCCCTTGATGAGTCTTTGGACTCCCTGGAGGTGTCTAATAATAATAATAATAAAATTGAGAAATTTATTATTGATAACATTTGTTCATTTATTTAACATGTTGGGTGTCTAGAGGGATCAAGGATTCCATGAAAGGGTCAATGGTCTAAAAAGTTTGCCGACCCCTGATCTACATAAATCCACCTAGATCTTGGTCCCCTGAACTTTTTCCTACTATCAGACATCTGTTTTGGTGACCTTTCCTCTCCCATTCTGTTTAAGTGACATCTAAGATCAGCTCTGCTCACACATTCTGGAAAGCTAACAATGTCAAGTTCTTTCCTAATATCTTTATTTTTGACATGAATCTGCCATTGTATCCATCTGTTCATTTTTCCCCCCTCAGAACTCTTATATCTATAATCACTAGTCTGATCAGCTGCTATTTCTAACCCAGCTCTCCGATACAAGTTAAAACTGAGAGCTGGGTCTGAACACTGTCTTGTACACAGACAATGTTATTACCTCTCTTGCACTCCATATAAATTTATTAGCTGACACTCCACTGTACCAGCTTTTGATTTTTCTGTTGTTGAATTTGCATATTTAAAATTGCCATATTTGCCAAAAGCCTAATATATGAAATATTTTTACTTGATCTATAGATTCTCCATTTGGGATACAGCTAATGTTTGTCATGTGCTTGCAGATTTTTATACACTTTTTTTTATTGATTTTTCATGACAAATTTTACAGCAGTTATTCGATCAAAGAATTTAGCTAAAAATTCCTGTAGACTGGTACCGGATTTAAGAGTATAACCAAAGAGTTAAGTAGCATAAACAGTGGATTGTGGAGTATCCTCCTCCACATCTACAATTTTGCTATCAGATTTATTATTATTACATGACACATCCAGGGAGGACACATACTCTACAACTGTTTCCACCACTCAGTCCATCAACGAACCGCAACTACATGAACGCTACCTACTGGCCGCCGCCACCACCACCACTACTACTATTTTCAGTCACAAACATCCATGCCCACAGCGGGATTTGAACCTGCAGCCTTTTGGCTGGAGAGCGGATACACTAACCACTTGGCCCACCAGGCCAGCATTTAACGCAAAGTTTCTTCATAATGTGACATACATAGATCACGAACAACAGTGAAGATAGCATGAAGAATCTCTTATACCTGATTTTACATCATATCATTTTTCTGTGTTTCCTTCAGTTCAAAATGCAGACTTACAATTTAAATATAGACTAAATATTGGTCTGTATGATTCACCATTTACCCCATGTAATTATAGCATTCTGAACAACTTTTCTCTTGGCATCCTGACATATGTGCCTTTTCCAGATAAACAAAACTAAAGTGAAGAAAATCCTAGTAATATTCACATGATTTCTTAACTGGTTGCCTTAACATAAAAATTGGATCCTGACAACTCCTATTTCACTTGAACCCAGTTTGTTCTTGAATTAAAAAAAAAAAAAAATCAGCTAACGCCTATGTTGTTCCCGTATAGGGAGTAGGCCCCCGTATAGTGTTCTTGAAGTATGCTTACATAAACTTACCTGCAATACTCAGTAGGAAAATATCACTAATTCTCATTGTTTTAACTCCCTTTTATATATACGAGTACCATGACAGCTCTGCTGCAATCATCTGGAATTTGACTTTGATAAGGCCTTCTGGATTATTCAATGCTGAATTGTAAAACTTCATATTTGAGTATTTCTGGTCAAATGTCATCTACTTTTCCAAATGTCAGGTTTTTGATGTGTGCTTTTTTTTCTCTCTCTTAAATATTGGTATGTACTTCCAAACTGCATTCCTCTTAAATATTTTCTACCATTGTTCTGTAATCTCTTGTTTTTAATCTTTCAAAGTGAGTACTCCAAACATCTAGCATGTATTCAAGTTTGTTACTGTTATCATCTGGTTACCTTTTGTAGTAGTTTGTAATTGTTATCATCTGGTTACCTTTTGCAGTAGTTTATCTTCTATCTCTAGGCTTTTTCAATAGCCTCCAGAACATTTTGCCACCTTTCTAATGTTTTTTCTTTTTATACCAAAGACTTCCAATGACTTCTGTTAAGTCTCTTTCTCACTGCTTATTTTTATTTTTCCTTCCTCTGTATTCTCTCAGAGCACATGAAAACTTACCTGTTAGAACTTTTGATGCACTTTTTCTTTTCTAGGACTGTCTCTAATTCTTCTCGAGTCCAACTTGGAGTTTTGATTTTTCTGTCACCATGATGTCAGTATCACTATATTTCCTGGCTGAATTAATGTTTTCTTCAGAATGTTCTGCTAACTAAGATTTGAATCTTATTTTCAAATGTTTTATTTTTTAATAAGAGTTATATATTTCAGTCAACAATTCACTTCTCAAAGCTGGTCAACAGATTCTCTTTACAACTTTTGTATATATTTTTTCCTTTCAATATGAAATTCCTTTTTATCCTGCTCAAAACTAAATGATCACTTCCTATTTCAAATCACTCATATAACAAGATATTCTTATTTCCTGAACAGTATTAAAATATTGTCATCAGTGACTGTCAAGGAGACTTATTTTTTGTGTCTTCCCTTCATGTAAATTTGTATATATCTTTATGCTGAACATGGTATTAGTAATGAATAGTCCATGTATATTATACAAGGACTATTCATGTACAAGAAATTATATTCTTTTAATCCTTTACCAAAGCATAAATAAAGTTTATGCATGAAATATAATAAATTTAGTTTAATCCTTTATCCAAGTAAGCAAACAAAGTTTGCAACTGAAGTATCTTCAGGACTGAGGCAACTCATGGTAAAGGTGGACCAAGCTCTCATCACTCCTTGTCGTAGTATCTCCCATAATGCAAAGCACATCTCCTTGCAGAGATGTATAATACTATGCATTAAGGGAAGAGCCACTACCCAGACCCAAGATGGTGATACTAAGGTGGAAGCAATGGAGATGTCATATTTACCTATACGATTGCCAAAAGGTGTCTCACCTTATTATTAAAATTACTCTGGATTTAGAGAAAGATGTTGGAAGTTTTTTCACTTGGTTACACTACAATAAATTTAGTTCAATCCAAGTGTAAGCAAACAAAGTTTGCACCTGAAGTATCTTCAGGACAAAGAGTAATGAGAGCTTAGTCCACCTTTACCACGAGTTGCCTCAGTCCTGAAGATACTTCAGGCACAAACTTTGTTTGCTTACACTTGGATAAAGAATTAAACTAAATTTATTATAGGCTAACCAAGTGAAAAAATCTTCCAACATGCATGCAATATCTTCATACCTTGTCTATGATGTAATTGCCATAGTATCCCATTATGCAGAATGCATTATGAGAAGAGTTAATCCTGCCTAGTTACCTAGAAAAATACCAAGTTAAATCAATACAAAAATAATTTTTTTTCTCCATATACAAGTAGTCAAATTATTATTATTATTAAGAGAGACCTCCAGGGAGTCAGACTCATCGAGGGAGGCCACATATTACACACACACCAGCTATCATATATTCTTGAATTCATTCACACTGCTTGCACTCACAACATCAAATGGCAATCCATTCCAATCATGCACCACCCTCTGCGAGAAAAATCTAGCCCTCGCACCCATCTTGGTGGCCTTCATTCATTCTCAGCCCCTCCATGTGGGGCACCTGTTCATGGTGGAGGGGACCTCCCAGTGATGGTACTGGCCCTTTTCATTCTTCCTCTTTTTCTTTGCTTTTCTTCCTGTATTCTTTGCTCTACTTCTCCTGAGTCTTTTTCACTATCCTTTTTCCAGACTACCATCACTGGGATTCAACGCCCTGCTGCAGTGTTTGTCGTGCAGTGCGACCCGTGGACATCCAGAATGGGGGATCCTGGTAGTCTTGCACTACTTTGGCCCCTACTTCAGCAAGATGGGTGGTCCTGGATGGCCCAGCCAGGATCAATTGGCTAGTGGGCTTGCCTGCAAGGGTCGACGGTGATGCAGTAAGTCTCTCACCCCATGGTCCTGGGATTCTAGACCTGCTGCAGTGGCGGTATAGCGTCCAGGGTAGCCCTGGTGTTCGACCCCTGAGCGGAGTTTTTGCTTGCGGGTAGTGGGCATCCATGTGTGGCTCCGTGTGGGTGGAGAGCTCTGGTGCCGAATTAAAAATTCCTTAAATATGAATTCTTGTCCTCAAATGTTTCAGGGACCCTAACCCAACCAAGTACTGATAATATAGAGACAGCATATGGAAACAGAAGTAAGAAACAAACGATATCGGATACTAACATAAATGTACCAACCTTTTTAATCATTCATGCAACAGGTGAGAAACCAATTGGGAAAATATCACTCTTCTTTATCCAAAAAAGGTTTAGGACTGGCAGGACCTCCCAAAACTGTCAAGAAATTGCATTCTGGTGATATCCTCGTGGAAACAATGTGCACACAACATTCCGAGAAATTACTGAGAACAACGACAATGGGTTGAATACAAATTGCAGTAACACCTCACAGAACACTCAATTCCAGTAGAGTGATATCAGAATGGGATCTCCTTGATGTTCCTGATGAGGAGATATGTTCAGAGCTTAAAGATAAAGGGGTGACGGGTGTGAAGCACATCCTGATACGCAGGGATGGTTGTCTGGTCTCAACCAAGAACATCATCCTTACTTTTGACACACCTAGGCCTCTGACATCTGTAAAAGCAGGGTATCTCAGCTGTCCTATTAGAATGTACATCCCTAACCTGCTGAGATGCTTTAAATGTCAAAGATATGGACATGCCCAAACTGCCTGTCGTGGTTCTACTACCTGTGCCCAATGTGGTAGTAAAGAACATAATAAATCTTGCTGTGAAAAAAAAGCTAAATGTGTCAACTGTCAGCGACCACTTATTTCAGCATAAGTCCTCTTATGCTGAAAAAGTAACAATTAAAAAAGTGCGAACAGCAACTCAAACATGTCTATTCCACCATTTGATAATTTCATAATAACAATAAGACCTATGGCCTTACTCCAGAGACAACTTTAAAAATGGTCCCATCCGATGAAAATTCATCTGTCAAAAAATTATGGAGACTTCACTCAAAGATAAACCACCAGACACTTGCACAGAAAAAATGGATACCTTGATACCTACTGAAAGCAAACTAAGCATACCAACTGACCCTAACACATTTGCTGTTTTGAAGACTCTACCAGAGAAAGAGATGGACACTGGCCGTCCATACTTCCCTAAAACAGTGGATAAATATAAATCTGACAAAGGTAAGCCCTCAACCCCTCAAAAACCAGAAAAGTCAATAAAATCAAAACAATAGGAAAATTTTTACAATGGAACTGCCGTGGGATCTGAGAGAATATTGACGATATCAAGATGTTGTTGCAGAAACACAAACATTTCTGTTTCTGTGAACAGGAAACTTAAGACCCAATGAGGACCGTATACCTTTAGGAATTTCACTGTTGTATGTAAGGATACAACTGGAGATGGTCCTGCTCATGGAAGAGTAACTATTCTAGTGGGCAGTCATACTCCTTTCCCTCAGGTCCAACTTAATACTTCTCTGGAAGCAGTAGCAATTCGCTTCTCTGTGGGATTTCTTATTACAGTATGTTCAATTTATTTACCACCAAATGCTGAGTTAAATGAAAGTGATCTTGATAACCTTATCTCGCAACTGTCTTAACCCATACTTTTGACGGGTGACTTTAATGGTCACAATACTCTATGGGTAGTGCCAACACTAATAGATGAGGTCGAATCATTGAAAAAATTCTTGATAATAATAACCTTTCCCTTCTAAATAATAAACTCAATACTTTCTTCTATATGCCAACCCACTCAATATTCTGCAATTGATCTTACAATCTGTTTCCCCTCCATTCTTCCACTGCTCATGTGGGACGTTGAAGAGAACATATATGGAAGTGATCACTTTCCTGTTCTTTGTACAATGTCTTCACGTTCACAGAAACGATGTTCACCCACATGGATACCTATATGGAAAATGGATCAAGCTGACTAGAACACTTTCTCTCATCTTGCAAAATTTAATGCTGATGCCATCAGTCAAACACCTATCAATGAAGCTGTAAAATATATAACAGAATGCATTGTACAGGCAGCAACAACTTCGATCCCAAAAACATCATCTCGATTTCCAGTCTATCCAAAGCCTTGGTAGAACCCAGAATGTCAGGCAGCCAAAAAAGATCAACATGGAGCATATTTCATAGATACCCCACCACATAAAATTTAATAACTTTCAAGCATGCTCGAGCCAAAGCACATTATGTAAGATTTCAGAGTCAAAAACAATCATGGATCCAATTTACTACATCAATTAATCAAACGCCCAGTCCAAAAATTGTATGGGATAAATGAAAATGAAAGGCAGATATAGTACACATTGTTTGTCCACCTTAGACTATAATGGAAGTGTTCTTGCTGATCCCAAAGCTATTGCAGATACTTTGGGAGAAACGTTTGCTAAAATCTCAGCAACAGCTTCATATTCTCCAGAATTTTTAATACTGAAAGAGCAGCAAGAGAAACAAAGGCTTAATTTTTCTACCAACATTCTTTAGCCATATAATCAACCATTTGTCAAGCAGGAACTAAAAAAGAGCTCTCCTACAATATCACACTAGTGAAGTAGGACCTGATGACATCCATTATGAAATGATAAAACATCTACCATCATATTCTATGGATCTTCTTCTCTTATTATTATTCAGGTCTCCATGGAGTCAAAAGACTCTTCGTGGGAGGTCCTTCCTAAGAACATAAAGTCTGTCAAGACTCATCGAGGGGAGGTTCCCCCCCCCCAAGAAACAAAGTCTATCATACCTCAGCTTAAACCTCAGCTACCACTCCTTAAACTCATTGACCGTTCTCGCGCTGACCACTCCATCAGGCAATGCATTCCACAGTTCAACCACCCTCCATGCAAAGAAACCACTCCTCACCCTCTTGCTCACAGTTTCCTTTCGTAACTTCCAGGGATGGCCTCTTGTCATCACTCCTTCCCACTGTTCAACCAAGCGAAAGAACTCCCCAGTGTCAACCCTGTAACCACCTCTCAACAGCTTAAAAGTCTCAATCATATCACCTCTCCTTCTTCTATCCACCAAACTCTGCAGTCCACGTTCCCTCAGCTGATCCTCATAACCAAAATTGTACAGTCCTGAAACCATCGTTATCTGCCTTTGTACCCTTTCCACAGTTAATTTATCCCCTTCAAATCCTGGGGACCAAATCTGAGAACAATAGTCCAAGTGTGGTCTGATCAGAGACTTATACAACGGAATGATAACCCTCTTATCTCTGCAGGTCAGTGTCCTTCTCATAATTGCAGCAATCCTCTGTGTTACCTTCACCACCTTGGCAATATGTCCCCTAAATTTCAGGTTTCTATCAATCATCAACCCCAGATCTCGTCTCCCCTACTTCCTCCAGTATAACTCCTCCCATAGAGTATGCAGCATTCCATCGATGTTTCCCAAACCTCAAGACCTTACATTTTGCTGCATTAAACTGACACCACATCATTTGCCCATCTATCTAGCTTATTCAAATCCTCTTGCAGGGCTACCACATCTGCACTATTACTAATAATCCTTCCCAGCTTCGCATCATCTGCAAACAACTGAATATCCCCTAGCAATCTACTGGCAATGTCATTGATATAAAGGTTAAACAATATAGGTCCTAGTACTGAGCCCTGTGGGACTCCACTTGTAACCCTCTGCCTTCTTGAAACTGCTCCACCATACACAACTCTCTGATACCTATCAGACAGCCAATCCAGAATACTTGCAGAGGAAAAGTTTCCAAATTCTTGGCATAAGTCAATTGTCATTGCTATCCCAAAACCAGGAAAAGATCCAACACAAGCAAATAATTATCGACCCACTGCTCTGACCAGCTGTCTTTGTAAGATACTGGAGAAAATGGTTAATGCCAGACTTCTCTAGTATGTAGAAAGCAACAGTCTTCTCCCCAATACACATTGTGGTTTCCGTAGACATCGCTCAACTTTAGACCATTTAGTTCAGTTAGAAACTTGTATAAGAGATGCATTTCTGAAGCGAGAACATCTTGTCTCGGTTTTTTTTTAACATGGAAAAAGCTTATGACACAGCCTGGAGATATGGCATATTAAAAGACCTCTATAACCTATGTCTCAAAGGACACCTCCCTATATTTATTAAAAACTTTCTGTCCAGGCAAATTTTCCAAGTCAGGGTGGGAAGTACGCTATCTCGACCATATCTTCAAGAACAAGGTGTTCCCCAAGGCTCTGTCTTAAGTGTAACCCATTTTGCCATTAAAATTAACTCAATCATTGAACAGCTTTCTCCCACTGTAAACAATGTTCTATATGTTGAAGACTTCACAATCTACTGTCACTCACGTAACATGAGGGTAATTAAAGACAACTTCAGCAAGCGATTGATCATGTCTCTCTGTGGGCTCTTAATAATGGGTGTTTAGGTTTTCAACAGAAAAAAGTGTGTGTACACTTTTGCCAAAAACTCACTCATCACCCAGATCCTGAACTAAGAATAGGACCTACTGTTATTCCAGTAACTACAAAAACCAATTTCTTGGGACTTATCTTTGACAGAAAACTCGCATTTCTAGAACACATTCATCAACTAAGAGAAAAGTGCAAAAGAACTTTGAACCCCCTTCGCACTCTATCCTCTACTGGGTGGGGTGCTGATCAAGCTTTATTGCTCCATCTTTATCGTGCACTTGTACGTTCAAAGTTAGATTATGGGTCCCAAGTCTATGGTTCGGCAAGACAGAATAACCTACAACGGTTGGATTCCATCCATCAACAGGGTATATGGATAGCTACTGGTGCCTTTCGCACCTCACCCACTCAAAGTCTCTATGTAGAAGCAAATGAACCGGCTCTATCACTTCGACAGAAACAGCGTCTCTTAATTATGCCCTAAAAATAAAATCTCTCCCAGATCACCCTACATTGAATAGTATCGTCTCTCTGCATTGGGAAGCTCAATATCACAGACATCAAACTGCTATACGTCCTTTTGGTATGAATATTAAAGAAACTGTGCAAGCTGTTAGTATAAATGTTGACAACATTAGCTACATTAAACATAACAGCATTCCTCCATGGCAGGTTTGCACACCATCCTGCAACCTCTCACTTTGTCAGCTACAGAAATCTTATACTCCATCATCCATTTACCTGCAATTGTTTAATGCATACACAGAGCAGCACATGCTGATTTCTTACCCATCTATACTGATGGTTCAAGAACTAACTCCTCTGTTGGCTGTACTGCTGTTTCCTGACATTATCTCAAATCAAATCCCACCAGACTGCAGTAATTATACAGCAGGGTTACATGCCATTCAGCTTGCGCTTGTGCATATAAAAGAAAACTGCTACCAAAAGTGTATAATTTATACAGACGCATTGAGCTCTTTACAGGCTATCTTCTCTCCTATGTATAATCCACATCCAGTACTTTATGAAATGCTACACCTGCTTCACAAAATGAAAATCCTTAATTTCGATATTCAGTTCTGCTGGGTTCCCATCCACATCGGAATCAAAGGAAATGAGGCTGCAGATGCAGCTGCTAAATCAGCCAATACCTTCTCCACATACTGTTTGACAGTTCCATATACAGACTACAGATAACTTAAAAATCAAAGCTAATTGCTCAGTGGGAGTTAACATGGCAAGAAACATCGACAAACAAATTATATAACATTAAACCTGAAATGAAACACTGGCATTCCAGTCAACCTACAAAGAGAAAGGAGGAGGTTGTCCTTGCTAGGCTCCGCATAGGTCACCGTCACCTTACGCATTCTCATTTACTGAGAGCTGATGACCCTCCCATATGTGAAAAATACAACACACATCTCACTATTCATCATATTCTGGTAGATTGTCAAAAATGTACATGCTAAATTTTCACCTATCCAACCAAGCCATATACACTCAGGGAAATCCTAGCAGACTCAGGCAAATTGCATGATGTTTTTAATTTTTTAGAAAGAATTAATTTGTACAAACACATATATATTATTCATTAGGTTAAATCTGACCAATTATGTATTACCATGGGCCTTGATCTTGTATCACCCTGCTGTAATTTTGTTAATATGTAAATACCATAATGCTAAACTTAAATTTTATGCATCAATGCTTTATAATAATTCCTTTCTAACTGTTTAAGTAATAGTATAATAATGTTTGTTGTAATCTTACTAGATGTAGACACTGCTTTCCTTGACTTGTTTTGTATATACATATTATATATAAATTAACCTACAGTTATCTATTTATGTACTGCTGAAACCTGTGCAGTAATTTTGTTTATATGTAGATACTGCATCACTCAACATACATTGTGTATGCATCTTATTTACTACTTTATTTTTCGAATAATCATGTAGTGCTGTAGGACATCTTATCTATTTGTGTACTTCCTAGTAATTCTGTTTATATGTATTGCTAAATTCTGTTTATACTGCAAATGCCAAATTTAATTTTCATCCATGCATATAGTGTAATAATCCTTTTTTGCCTATTTTTGTACTGCTACAAAGGCATCTATCATAATTTTACATATATGTAGATACTGCATTCATTGGCTTAGTGTTTCATATATTATGTATTAACTTATATTGTTAATTATTTTTGCACTACTGTAATAACCTCTGACCTTGCATGTTGCTGTGCCCTCTGCAGCAGTTCTGTTTACCTAGAGATGCTGCTTGACACTAGATTCTTGTAAAGACATATTGTTTACAATTTTCTGTAAATGTTAATGTTGTAACTTTTAGTATGGCACAGTATGACCTTTGTAGTTTTTGTGCCAAATAAACTATAAAATACACAAAACAAACAATCATTCTCAGCTTCAAAGGATACCCTCTCATCCTTTCCCCACCCTCCATAAATTGAAAAATTCCATCAATTGAATTCCTGTATGATTCTGAAGTTTGTAAGTCTCAATCATATCACCCCTCTTTCTCCTGTTTGCTACTTTCTGCAGTCTACAAATTCTCAATCTGTCTTCATAATCAGTATTCCACAATCCTGATATCATTTTTGACACTCTCCTTTGTACTCTCTCCAATATATCAGAATCACAATGGAGACCAGACCTGCGCACAAAAGTGAGGTCTTATCAAGCCTAGTAAAGAGGTAAAATAACATCCCATCTTTACATGTGAACGTTTGTTTCAGCATTGCCATCTTTGCCACATAGCCCCTAAACTTCAACTTCCTATCTATTAACAGTCCAAGATCCCCAGCATCATCAGTTTCTTCTCGCCTAATTCCACCAATATAATACGATATTGGATATCTAATCATGCCGAAGTGAATGACTTTACATTCACTGACATTGAACTGACACCCATTTTCCCATGCCCACAATTCCAGCCTATTCAAATCATTCTGCAAAGACTGCATATCAGAAGCATTCCTGATTACCCTACCTATCTTTGCATCATCAGCAAATAACTATGTCATTTGTCAAATCCTTCCCAATATCGATGTACAGATTGAATAACAGTGGACCAAGCACTGATCTTTGTGGTACACCACTTTTTCTTTTTAATTATTAATCTTTGTACTAGTTATGGGCAGTACTACCCTTACATCACGTCCAGGCATCTCATCCAGACTTGATATAGGCCTAAGCCTTTACAAGTGTTTTACATAATGCGTGTTCTAGTTATCAATGTAGTCATTCTCTGGTAGCAACATCATGCCACCAGTGTGCCCTGTAGGGCCCTCAAGAGAAGAACTTTTATATCCTTCTGCATAAGCCCAAGCTGTTTAAAGTCCTTATAACTATCTGCACTCCATACGTGCTGGTAAACCTCGGAGTTGCCCCATGCACCTCCCGTATCTTACTAACTAGATCTTGGTTATTTTATAATAGTTTACTTTATTATTATGGCTATAGGCTAGTGGGAGTCCTGTTCCCAATACCTGGGCATCAACTACCCAAATGTCACCATCTCTTTTAATCACTAAGTCTGGCTTACACAAACCTGCGGTTCCATCACGGTCTCTCAACCTTTGTTCTTAAAGCAGTTGTTCTGAATGGAGACCATGCAGTCATGCCTCCACACGCAGACCCCCATGGGTGTGGAAGCAACACTGGGCTATATGAGACAATGTCTCATTGTAGTGGCAGCCAGCCCTACAATTTGAGTTGTCACTACCCAAGATTGAGTAGTGACGGGCTCGAGTGGGCAGGGCATTGATCCTCATCCTGATAAGGTCAATATACTCGAACCCAGGGAGGAGTTGCCATCCCTTACCCAATCATGCTGGGAGGCACCAGATATGACTCTTTTAAAGGAGCACCATCTACAGAACAGTGCAGCAGAGATGCCTACCTCTTATGTTCTGTGGGTGCTGACTCAATTAAGGTACCTTAATAATGGGACCAGTCTTTAGCCCACCTAAAGTCTTCTTGTATTAATGGGCTATAGAAAGTCTCTCTGCAGATAGGGGAAGAAGATAGTTCTAACTTTGTGATTCTGGACAGCTGCAGGCATGGGATCAGCCATCTAAGTGATGGAACCTCGAGCCCAGCATCCTTCACCCTAGAATGGAAATATGCAGTAGGGGTGTCATGCGGCAGTCGGAGCCATGATCTCATGGCTGAACGGATAGCCCTGTCCATTCAGGACAGTACCAAGGTATATGTCCTACCAAGCACCAACTTGTGGTAAAAGTGAGGTAGGAGATGGTGGGAAAAGAGAAACAGTCTTTGCTGGGGCTTGGGAGGAGTTTTCCTCAAAGAAGCGATCCCGGCTTCTAGGAGACAGAAGGGACAGAAGACCTTTCCTTCTTTGGGGGTGAACATGATACTGAGGTATCTCTACTCTTCCAGGATGATTAAAGCATGCAACAGCCTCCAGTGCAGGGAAAACTCTATAGTCTCGGCCCCTTAAGCTTCTTGTCACGACCAGAGGGGACAAGAGCTAAAGAGCAGGCCTTCTCTACATTAATAGAAAGGCCTCAAATAGAGAAAATGTCAACTGCCCGGTCAAGGAGTTCCTCCAAGCCTACCTTAGTAGAGGCTACGAGAATAAGATCGTCAGCAAAGGCCATTGCATTAAAGGAAGAAGCACCTAGAGAGTAGTCTATATGCCTAGGAAGAGAGTGAAGAAACTCATCTATGATGTAGTTAAAGAAAAGGGGAGATAGAGGATCACCCTTGTGAACACCCTGCACTGCAGAATAGAAGTTGCCCTGGACCTTGTAGTGATAGTGATGGAGCTACCCAAGTAGAGCTCAATAATATAGGAAAGAAAGGGTTCTGGACATTCAGCAATAGACAGCACTCGAAGGAGAGCAGGAAGAGAGATGCTATCAAAGGCCTTTTGGAGGTCCAGCGATGCCATATATAGAGGCTTAAGGCGGTGTCGGGAATCAAACAGAAGAGAAGAAAGAAGATATATATTCTCTGCACAGCTGTTTTTGAAGAACAAAAGCTCTGTCTATAATCATGCTGTATATGTTGCTGAAGTCGTTTAACTAAAGTCTGATGCACAGCTTGAAGTTTCTTTCTTCGGAATGAAGATAGTTCTTGAAGCAAGTAGGTATGGTCATATTGCTTTACTAGAAAGGAGAATGTCCAATAAGTCTTGAAGAATCTTCAATGGTACCTTCTGAAGCCTAAATGCAGGAAAGCCATCAGGTCCAGAGGCAGAGAAATTGAATGGAAGAGCTGCTTTAATCTCCTGGATGGAGACAGGCTGGTATATTTGAAGGGCAGGAATGGACCTCAATGGACCTTAAACCTTGCAGACTCAGATCCCCCATATACCACATTTTGATAATATTTGTCAGTCAGCATTCTCTTACCCATGCTAATATTGTATAACCCAAACTCATTTTCTCCAATTTATGCAGCAGTCTGCATTGCTGTATTCTGTCAAAAGCCTTAGCAAAATCCAAAAGTATCATGGTGTATTCATTCTCCTTGTCTAGTTCAATGGTAACATTGTTATAGAATGTGAGCAAGTTGCAAAAACATGAAATTCCCTTAGTAAACCCATGTTGTTCATTGCAAAGTAGAGATTCACTGTCAACCCATTTATGAATGCAGGCACTAACCAATTTTTCCAAAATCTTCAACTCCCTGAGATACTAATTGGTCGATAGTTGGATACATCAGTCTTTGCACCACCCTTGTGGAATGGAATTACCATACATTCCTTCCATTCCTGCAGAATCTTCTCTGTTCTGAGACTCATTAAGCATTCTGGCTAAAGGAATGGCCAGTTCAGCTGAATACTATTTTAGCACACGTGCTAATATTCCATCAGTCCTTATTGCTGAATTCTTATTCAGTTTGTGCAACAGCCCTAATACCTTGGCCTCATACACCTGCGTTTCTTCATCTAGTCAAGAGGTAACAGCGAGCTCAATATTGTGTTCACCAGGCTGAAAATGTTTAACGAAATGGGCACTTATTAACTGAACAACCTCTTCTGCATCTGTAACCCTCACACCATCTGGATTTAGAAGAGTTATTCTTTCATATTCATTCTTTCTTTTACTTGCAGCATATTGATAGAATTCTTGTGGGTTATCTTAAGCATGCAGAGTCAGTTTCTTTTCATAATCACTTTGTTTTCCATACCACAGTTGTGACTCTTCTAGCCTGCTGCTTATAACGTTCATAATGGACTTCATCCTTATGCAAACGGTATTCCTTCCACATCGTCCTTTTCTTATGAATTTCTTGCTTAATAAGATTACACATCCATTTGCCTCCTACTCTATTTATTCTTCGAACTCTCGGGACACATTCTGTTATCGCATCATGTAAGTATCGTTTAAATGCTTCCTATGCACTGTCAATATTCTTTCCATCCAGCAACAGATCCCATTCCACTGAACTCAGTATACTCCTCAGTTGGTCATAATTTCCTGCTTTGTAGTTCACATCATGTAACCTTTTCTGAATGGAACATTCATAAACTTAGTCACTTCCCAAGGCAGAATAGTTACATCTTTAACTGAAACGCTCTGACACTAATCAAATATAACACTTTTGACCTCAAGTTCTTGAGGAAGTGGTCCTGCAACAGCTCAATAAATGCCTTTTCATTCTTCTCATGAGATTCTACTGCTAACCAATCAATATTTGGATAATTAAAGTCTCCCATTATGATTACTCTTTTCGCGCTCATCTTTTCTATTTGGTGATGCATTTTTTCATCACCAGCAACCGATCCACCAGGTCTGTAACAACATCCCACTATGTAATTTGTCTTGTTGGATTCCACCTCTCACCAGATTTCTTCAAACTCACAGCCACATGAAATATTGTTACTAGTATTACTACATTCATAGGTCTCAACTCTAACTGGATTTAAGTCATCCAGTATCATTAGCAGCATGCCCACTCCTCTCCTATCCACTCTATCCTTCCTAAAAATACTGTACCCATGACACTCAATACCAGTTAGGTCTGATTCTGATAGCCAGGTCTCACTAATTCCTACAATCTGAGGTCGCAACATATTGAACTAAGGCAACAAACTCTACCCCTTTGTTTCTGATACTCCTAGCATTCCAGTTCTGATCTGATTTTCCCCTTTTCAGTCGTTTCCAACTGTAGGCAACTTTGTAGGCATTGCCCACAAAGTATTCTGGTGAGATTTTTACAGGGTAGTTCACCATTGCTTTCCCGAACCCCCCAATTTTATCCGGGCTCGGGACTGGTATATGGCTGGGACGTATTCATGACTGTAACCATGTGTGTTCACAAAGCCAGTTTGCCTGTTCTGGGGGACAAAAAACCAGAGTTCCCGGGTGAAAAAAACCCCTACCATTTGTATGAGACTGGCTAACTCACTTTTAAATTGAAAGAGACCAGATAAAGATTCCTAATGTCACTGATGGGAATTGAACCCAGGTCTTTCCAACCAAAGGGATTTGTCTATACTGACTGAGCTACGGAGGCTCTTAGAACATACCAGATCTCAAAATTTAATCGACATGATTTTACGCACACTGGATCGGAATTTGATCATACTCTTAGAGATAAGAAACTTCATCTTCTGTCACTGAAATTATTTAAAAAGGCTCATCTTCTATACAGGATATGAAGATTATTCCTACCAAATCCAAATATCTCTCTTACACTACTACCACTGTTAACCACAATGTAAATTCTCAAGAATAATTCTTAACTCTATTAAATTGCACACTGTTGTAATTCAAAGGTATCACTGCTTCAGAGACTCACTCAGAATGGACACCATAACAGAAAAAAAAATCTCTTGCCTGCTTTATATACTTGAAATATTGTAATGGTTTTCCGTTCTAGCGGTATTCCATGGAAGAAGTGCTAGATGTTTAGCATTTCTCCAAAGCAATTCAAACCTCAACAGAGAGAAAACCCGAGATGCAGGAGGAGAAACCTTGCTGTCGCAGTATGAACAAGGGACGATCTTATTGTTTTCAAGAAACTTGAAAGAGTACAATGCTTTTAAGCAAATTTCCAACATCTTCAAACAAATTCACATTCCACTCTGGCACCACCACAGACAAAAAATGTACGGACTGGCAATTCAATGCAAAAGGAAGGTATAATTGACACATCCTAGGAATTAAAATAGGTCTCTGAAACCAGAAAATTTATTTCATGCTGAAATAGCTCGAAAAGGCACTTGGCTTCTATTAGGATTCTAATTTGAACAGCATTCCAAACAAATCCAAATGTTGTTCTTACACTACCAACACTGGTAACTGGAGAATAACTTGTAGGAGTCGAGTTATTCAGCTCTATTAAATTGCACCCTTGTTTTAACTCAAAGTTGTCACTGAGATTCAGAGACTCGATCAGAAGGGAGACCATAACAGAAGAGGAAACCCTTTTTTCACAGTTTTCTTCCTCATATAAAAAAATAGGAAAACTCTTGTCTTCTTCTCCTATGAATGATGGTAATGCTCCACTGTCCTAGTAGTCTACCAGGATACTGATAAGAATCCTGGTAGACTTCTAGGTAAACCCCAGATTTCCGACATTTCCTGGTAAATCCCAGATTCCCGACATTTATTTTATTCAGATCATGAAGGGAGGGTTTCCGTTCCCTCGGAGTATCATTAAAAAAAATCTGCTACTGGAAATGAAGTTCCTCTTGGTATTCAGTTATTGATGCGAATATGGATCGACTTTGTAACCCACTTAGTGTAGACAGGGGGAGGAAGGTTGCTAAAGAGAGCTAAATTTGAGCGAATACTTGCGAATGACTCATAATATCGAGATGGTCCCTAGACATATCCTTGCAATAAATTCTGTATACAATTTCTTGATATTAGAGTTCGCTGAGTTGAATTATATCACGTTTCACAAAATCAGCCTTCCAACAGATATCGATCGTAATAAAGGAACTTGTAATATTTCTTTGCTTTACTTCCCTCATGCAGACCTCTTTGACTGCTCTAGTTCCTCAACTTATATTTCATTATACTGTTTACATTTTCTTTCCTCTGTTACCCTCAATGAAAAATTCCAAGACAGCAGTTCCTAATAATGCTATCTACAAACTGAAAATTATGCAGAACTCTCAAGCAGCGATAACACTCAATAACAAGTTCATTTCAGAAGCAGAAATTTAGCGTTGCTTCAAGTATTCAATGTACTACAGAAATAAGAAGCCAACACTGCATCAACGTCTAATTTTTAAAGTCGTTTTCTGGTAAGGAGTGTTGATGCATTTTCTTCCAAAATGAATAGATAGAATCTCAGCTGTATCCCACTTTCTCTCTCACATTTATCTCAATGGAAGTCTGGATATAGTCTCAGCAGCATATAATTCACTAAAGCTTTTATTTGGTAGCATTGTGTTTCCACAACTCTGCATATTTTGTCCAAGTTTCAGTTGGTGATGATTCTAAACAGTCCTGTCTCCATAACTGATATTCAAGAAACTCGCCAAACTGAAGTGTGTGGCCTCTTCCGTTTGAAATGAAACAAAAAGATAAAAATGCAAACCAACATTGGCAAATGTTTCTCCTGTGGATAAAGCCATTTGTTATACTTTCTGTATGCACTATACGACATATATGGTTTTCAATTTGAACACGATATATACGAAATGACCTCCTCCTCTTCTTTGCATTTTGAAATGGAACCAACCATTCATTTTCAACCTTTTTCTTTGCTTTTAGGCAACTGCTATTTTTAAAACCATGTCTTTGGTGCACACAGGTGAGAATCCCCTCCAATTCTAAATTCATGATAAATTCATTACATTCGAGCCAGTAAAATCATGTGATGAATGAAGTAAAAATTTGATTGATCATTCAGTTTCAGAAATGGTAAGCCTATTACATCGCCTTTAAGCTTCATATCTTGAAAGGCGTTTCAGAAATTTGATGCCGCCATTAAAATAACAAAAATGCCATGCGCTATCATAAACTCCACGCGTGTTGTGTTCCCAATTTTATGAACAGAAAACGAATCCAAATTTTCTGATATAAATAAGAAAGGAAAAAAAAAAAAGTATTCTTCTCCACATGGATTTCAATTTTCGGATTCATGCACAGACATAATAATCTACCTGCATGTTCATTTGAATACTCTTGTTTGCAGTCTGCCTGACATAGTTGGACAACTTGCAGATCTCTATTCTTCTCTAATGCCTTACACATGATGGGTCCGAATCGGACGAAAACAAACCTGAAATCGTTCTCACCTCATCAACATTTCCATGACAAAGCCCAATTCCATCATCAACACAGTTATATACCATTGTCAGTCTTACACTCACATTTACACCATTCCTCCCTTTATAATTTAGTTTCCCTGACTCTCTGTGTTAGGTCTCATACCAGTTATTTGTTTTCCCAGATACCTGATACCAAACGTATTCTGGTGTAGGCCACCCATCATGCACAAATCCAGTTTTCCCTCAAACTTACTCCACACATCCAAAAACTCACATCCATTCCTTCTATACAGCCTACGCATCGAATCATTTGCCATCATAGCCCTTCTTTTTAATTCATTTTTATCATAGTGAGATAAAATACTAACAATTTTCACTTTCTCATTCTTCACTCTTGCCTCTTCAGCAACCCTTTCATGTCCTCTCTCATACTGAACTTATTGGCAGTTAAATCGTTTGTACCTATTACAATTATGCTTTCATTTACTTTTCTTTTCTGTTTTTGAATGACTTGCATTATATTTTTAATTTTCGTTCCAGGAAAACTATGTTATAACTCTCATATATAGCATGTTTTATTATAGTCACCATACCAAATAACTTTTCTTTTTACTAACAACGTCACTTACCTGATTTTCATTATTTCCTGACTTACCTGTTTCAATGCTTTGTTGTTTCTTATTTTCCTGTTCATTCTTTTTCTCCCTATGCTCATTCAAACGTCCCTCAACTTTTTGTAATTCCTGCGTCGTCTCTCTGATGATCTGCTTCAACTTCACTATTTTGGGGGTTAATTCATTTTTGTTAACCTCCTCCATGTGCACAATAATCTCGTTGGCAGGGCTAACCTTCTTGCTCTCACCTATTTTCTATGACTGTACACCTGTTTTTAGCATTACCTTTCTGCCCTTTTTTTGGCGCCATTTTAAACGTATACTAAATTTTTTTATTATTATTAAGGCCTCCATGGAGTCAAAAGACTCATTGTGGGAGGTCGTTTCTAAGAAACACAAAGTCTATCAAGACTCGTCGAGGGAAGGTCCCCCCCCCCCCTAAGAAACACAAAGTCCATCATATCACTACTTAAACTCACCACTCCATCAGGCAATGCATTCCATGTTTCAACCCCCCCCCATGCAAAGAAACCACTCCTCACTCTCTTGCTCACGGTTTCCTTTCATAACTTACAGGGATGGCCTCTTCTCATCACCCCTTCCCAGTGTTCAACAAAGTGAAAGAACTCCCCAGTGTCAACCCTGTAACCACCTTTCAACAGTTTAAAAGTCTAAATCATATCACCTCTCCTTCTTCTATCCACCAAACTCTGCAGTCCACATTCCCTCAGCCAATCCTCATAATTAACATTGTACAGTCCTGAAACCATCTTTGTTATCTGCCTTTGTACCCTTTCCCTCCAAATCCTGGAAATCAAATCTGAGAACAATAGCCTAATTGTGGTCTGATCAGTCTTATACAATGGAATGATAACCCTTTTATCTCTGTAGGTCAGTGTCCTTGTCATTATTGCAGCAATCCTCTCTGTTACCTACACCACCTTTGCAATGTCCCCCATAAATTTCGAGTTTCTATCAATCATAAACCCTGAGATCTCGTCTTCCCTACCTCCTTCAGTATAACTCCTCCCATAGAGAATGCAGCATCCCATCGATGTTTCCCAAACCTCAAGACCTTACATTTTGCTGCATTAAACCGATACCCCCCATTAATTTACCCATCTATCTAGCTTATTCAAATCCTCTTGCAGGGCTACCGCATCTGCACTATTACTAATAATCCTTCCCAGCTTTGCATCATCCACAAACAACTGAATATCCCATTGCAATCCACTGACAATGTCACTGATATAAAAGTTAAACAATATATGTCCCAGTACTGACCCTTGTGAGACCTCACTTGTAACACTCTGCCTCCTTGAAACTGCCCCACCATACACAACTCTGATACCTATCAGAGTGTGAATCATGTTGACCAATCTGACATTCAGACCCATGTGCTGCAACTTAAATATCAGCTTATCATGTGGCACCCTGTCAAATGCCTTCACTGCTCTTGTAACTTTATTATAAAAGGCTAGCATATTGCTAAAACAAGAGCACCCCTTCACACATCCATGTTAACTCTCACAGATAACATTACCCTCATCTGTCCAATGTTGTATATAGTCCCTGACTACTTTCTCCAAGATCTTAACTACTAATGACACACAAACTGGCCTATAATTAGACACTTCCAGTCTGCTACTGCCCTTATGCAATGGCACTATCTTAACTTCCTTCCATTCCATGGGCACCTTTCCAGTAGCCAAATTTCATTGAAAAGCCAGGTCAATGGCACTGTCAGTTCCCTAGCACATTCTCTCAAAACTCGTGGTGAAATACCATCCAGTCCCACAGCTTCACTGACATCCAGAGTACTCAGTATTTGAAACACACTCTCCTCCTGTACCTCTAAACCTCGAACCAGCCCTATCCCTCTAGCATTAAAACTGACTCCTCTAGGATGAAATACTCCAATAAAGTGTTAATTGAACAATTCCACTGTCCTCTGCATCAGTCACTCTATTCCCATTTTTAACCCATAATATCATTCTTCCACAGTCATTTCTCCTCCTACTGGCCACATAGCTAAAAAATTCCCTAGGATTTTCATTGGATCTCAGGGCCAATCTCCTCTCATATTCCAGTTTCGCTTTCCTTACCACACTAGCCACTCTTCTGGCCTGTGTCTCATATTCTTCATGCATCTTTTCTTCACCTGTCTCCTTATATCTCTTCCATAGCCTCTTTTTCGCATGCAATTCCTGTTTAATATTGTTTGTCATTCACTTTACTCCAAATTGTGTCCTCTTGTTCACTCATTGTATACAACTTACCTTTGCTGCTAACAAATATTCTTTCACAATTTCTCACGCACTAATGATATCCCGGCCTTCCAATTCCTCCCCAAGTTGACGTCTTAGACTATTATAATCATATGCCTTATAATTCCACATACGTTCCCGTCTCTTTGATACTCCTGCATGTCTATTCATTTTCCAAGTCAAAACCATATGGTCACTCTCTCCAACTGGTGGGAGAGATGTCATCTCAGTTATTATCAACTATTCTGATGCTATAACCAAATCCAAAACTCCAGAACCTCTTGTTCCCTCTATTACATGTTGCCTAAGAACATTTGTCCCTAGAAATTCCATTCCCTTATTGCTACATGCATCTTCTTCTCCCCAATTTATTACCACTGTAGTTATAATTTCCTATAACAATCATTCTTCTTGCACTTGCCAAACTCAACTATCTAAACATCTTCTGGTCCCCCACCCTCTGTGCTCCTGGGTCTGTAGCAACAGACCATTAGTGTCACTGCTTTCCAAAGCCTCCACTCTTAGAGGATATAGGTCATCACTTATCATAAGCAGTACTCTACCACCACGCTTTCCCTTCCTATCCTGCCGAAAAATGCTGTACCCAGCAACTTCTATTCCTGTTATTATATCCTCTTCTGTCAACCACATCTCTGTGATCCCAATAATCTTTGGCCAGGCTGATGCTATCGGTGCCACCAATTCCTCTCCCTTATATTCCGAATACTCTTGGCATTGGTATAAAACATAAAAATGACATTGTTTCTATACCCAGCATTATCCCCTCTAGGCTCCACTGGGCAAAGTGTTACCTGATGTTGTCCCACTTCTCCCAAGTAGCCATTCCCACAAGAGGCCACCCCTGCTACCATTCTCCCTGGGACACACTGACTCGTTCAGAACAGCAATCTCTCCAGATGCCTACGTCCTTCCTCATTCAAATGTAAGTGGTCTCTCGCATACAATTCCTCTCTGTCCTCAAATGCACTCCAAGCATCCACATACTCCAGTCCTCTCTTGTCACACATTCTAGCTATTATGTTATTTAATATTACTGCTCTTCTGCTCAGCTCGTCCTTATCATACCTAGGCAACACGCACACTATCTTACCTCTCTCTGTCATCTTCCACACAGCCTCAAGCAAAAATCTCATATCTCTCACTGCCCGACTTACATTACCACTCAAGTCATTTGTTCCTACCATCACAATCATATCACCCACCCTTTCACCTCTCTTAATTGCCATAGCCACACTGTCTATCATTCCTCCTAGCAAACACTCCTCACGCATCCTCTCTTTTGAACACCATGGATTATTGAGCCCCCATACATTATACCTCTTACCATTCCCTCTCTCCTACTGTTTCCATTCTCTCCTCTTCTTTCATTCCCATACATCTCTCTCATCCCTCTCCTCTACTGCTCCTATTCTCTCTTCTAGAATAGGAGCAGTAGAGGAAAGTAAATAATAAAAAAATATGATAAAAATAAATGATAAAATGCTAAATACACTATAAAACACTAATTTTATAAGGGAAAACACAATAAAAACAGACAAAAATCACCAACTTAACAGGAGCACTAAATTCACAGACCAACCATGTATCCTCGAACCAATATCAAATATAAAATGGTGTATGATATTAAAATACTCGATCCGAGAGTTGCAGAAAGTTTTCACTTGGTTATAAAGTATATAATACTTCACAAGAAATTATATTCTTATTTTAATCCTTTACCCAAGCATAAGTAAACAAAGTTTATGCATGAAGTTTTTTTACCATTAGTCTACTTGTGTATAGGCTCTTGACCTCACAACAATTGCCTCAGTCTGGATCTAGCTCCTGCTGACGATACATCAATAAATGTCAAAGTCAGTCTTGGTAGTGACTCTTTCATGATACTTTTGCATTATGGTGAAAGTAACCATGAGATAATCATTTGGCCAGCAATGAACACTTCTGTGAGAAGAATATGTGAAACTACCAGGCAGGATATAATGAAAGAGCTATGTTCTATTTAGGAGTAAGATGGAATGAGGAGGTGAGTAGAAAGCAGTTCATTACTACTGAAGGATATGGTATGAAGGTCAGCAATAAAAAGACAAAGACAATGAAAATAGGCAGAATCATTGAAAATGTCAAGTGTGTTATGAATGGAGAACCTATGAAACAAGTAAAACATTTCAGCTACTTAGGCACAATTTACAGTGAAGATTATTATTATTATTATTCAGGCCTCCATGGAGTCAAAAGACTCATCGTGGGAGGTCTTTCATAAGAACATAAAGTTCGTCAAGATTCATTGAGGGGGAGGTCCCCTTTAAGAAACAAAGTCCATCACACCAACCCCATCGACCACTCTCGCCCTCACCACTCCATCAGGCAATGCATTCCACAGGTCAACCACCCTCCACACAAAGAAACCACTCCTCACCCTCTTGCTCACAGTTTCCTTTCGTAACTTCCAGGGATGGCCTCTTGTAATCACTCCCTCCTGCTGTTCAACCAAGCGAAAGAACTCCCAGTGTCAACCCTGTAACGACCTCTCAACAGCCTAAGAGTCTTAACCACACCATCCCTCCTTCTATCCACCAAACTCTGCAGTCCACATTCCCTCACCCGATCCTCATAACTATGCTTGTACAGTCCCGAAATCATCTTTGTCATCCGTCTTTGTATCCTTTCCGCAGTTAATTTATCCCCCTCAAATCCCGGGGACCTATTCTGAGAACAATAGTCTAAGTGTGGTCTGATCAGACTTATACAATGGAATGATAACCCTTTTATCCCCGCAGGTCAGTGTCCTTCTCATAATTGCAGCAATCCTCTGTGCCACCTTCACCACCCCTGCAATATGTCCCCTAAATTTCAGGCCTCCATCAATCATCAACCTCAGATCTCGTCTCACCTACTTCTTCCAGTATAACTCCTCCCATAGAGAATGCAGCATCCCATCGATGTTTCCCAAACCTCAAGACCTTACATTTTGCTGCATTAAACTGATACCCCCTTTCACCTGCCCATCTATCCAGCTTATCCAAATCCTCTTGCAGGGCTACCACATCTGCATTATTACTAATATTCCTTCCCAGCCTCGCATGATCTGCACACAAATAAATATCTCCCTGCAGTCCACTGGCAATGTCATTGATATAAAGGTTAAACAATATAGGTCCTAGTACTGAGCCCTGTGAAACCCCACTTGTAACCCTCTGCCTCCTTGAAACTGCTCCACCACACAGAACTCTCTGATACCCATCTGACAGCCAATCCTGAATCCAGCCGACCAATCCGACATCTACCCCCCATGTGATGCAACTTAAATATCAGCTTATCGTGTGGCGCCCTGTAAAACGCCCTCACGAAGTCTAAGAAAATTGAATATATGCCTTTCCCTCATCTAATGTTCCTGTAACCCTATTACAAAAGGCCAAGCATATCACCAAAACAAGAGCGCCCTTTCACAAATCCATGTTGACTCTCACAAACAACATCACCCTCATCTGCCCAATGCCGTATACGGTCCCTCACTACTTTCTCCAAGATCTTAACAACCACTGATGACAGACAGGCTGGCATACAATTAGACACTTCCAGTCTTATACTACCCTTATGCAATGGCACTATCTTACCTTCCTTCCATTGCCTGGGCACCCTTCCCATAGCCAGACCTTCACCGAAAAGCCAGGTTAAAGGTACTGTCAGTTCCCTAGCACATTCTCTCAAAACTCATGGTGAAATACCATCCAGTCCCAAAGCTCCACTGATATCCAGATCACTCAGCATCCAAGACACACTCTCCTCCTGTACATCTAAACCCAAACAAGCCCTATCCCTCTAGCATTAAAACTGACTCCTCTAGGATGAAATACTCCAATAAAGTGTTCATTGAACAATTCCACTATGTCCTCTGCATCAGTCACTCTATTCCTATTCCCATTTTTATCCCACAATATCATTCTTCCACAGTCATTTCTCCTACTACTGGCCACATAGCTAAAAAAAATTACCCAAGATTTTCTTTGGATCTTAGGATCAATCTCCTCTCGTATTCCAGTTTCGCTTTCCTTACCACACTAGCCACTCTTCTGGCCTGTGTCTCATATTCTTCATGCATCTTCTCTTCACCTGTCTCCTTATATCTCTTCCATAGCCACTTTTTTGCATGCAATTCCTGTTTAATATTGTTTGTCATCCACTTTACTCCAAATTGTGTTCTCTTCTTGACTCGTGGTATACAACTTACCATTGCTGCTAACAAATATTCTTTCCAATTTCCCATGCACTAATGATATCCCGGCCTTCCAATTCCTCCCTCCATGAAACTTCCCCAAGTTGACGTCTAAGACCATTATAATCACCTGCATTATAATGCCACATAAGTTCCCGTCTCTTTGATACTTCTGCATATCTATTTATTTTCCAAGTCAAAACCATATGGTCACTCTCTCCAAATGGTGGGAGAGATGTCAACTCAGTTATTATCAATTCTTCTGATGCTATAACCAAACCCAAAACTCTTGAACCTCTTGTTCCCTCCGTTGCATGTTGCCCAAGATATTTGTCCCTCAAGAATTCTAGAAATTCCATTCCCCTATTGCTGCATGCATTTTCCTCTCTCCAATCTGTACTACTGCAGTTAAAATCTCCCACAACAATCATTCCTCCTGCACTTGCCAAACTTAACTGTCTAAACATCTCCTGGTCCTCATCCTCTGTGCTCCTGGGTCTGTAGCAACACCCCACTAAATATCCAGTCTTGCCTACCTCCACCTCACACCATATGCTCTCAAAATCATTTGTCTCACTTCCTTCCAAAGCCTCCACGCTTAGAGGACATAAGTCATCACTTATCATAAGCAGTACCCAACCACCACGCTTTCCCCTCCTATCCTGATGAAAAATGCTGTACCCAGCGACTTCTATTCCTGTTATTATATCCCCTTCTGTCAACCATGTCTCAGTGATCCCAATAATTTTTGACCAGGCTGATGCTATCTGCGCCACCAATTCCTCTACCTTATTCAAGATACTCCTGGCATTAGTATAAAGCATATAAATACCATTGTTTCCATACCCAGCATTATTCCTTCTAGACTCCACTGGGGTCAGTGTTACCTGATGTCGTTTCCCTTCTCCCAAGTATCCATTCCCACAAGAGGCCACCCCTGCTATCATCCTCCCTGGGACACACTGACTCGTTCAGAACAGCAATCACTCCAAATGCCTACATCCTTCCTCATTCAAATATAACCGGAAAGAGAAGAATTCAAATAAATCTTCTCTTTCCTCAAACGCACTCCAAATATCCACACATACCAGTCCTCTCTTGTCACACATTCTCGCTATTATGCCATTCAACATCACCGCTCTTCTGCCCAGCTCATCACCATCACACTCAGGCAACACGCACACTAATTTTCCTCTTTCTGTCTTCTTTCGTACAGCCTCAAGCAAAAATCCCATATCTCTCGCTGCCCGACTTACATTACCATTCAAGTCATTTGTTCCCACCATCACAATCATCTCATCCACCCTTTCACCTCTCTCAAGCGCCATAGCCACCCTTTCTATTGTTCCTCCTGGCAAATACTCCTCACGCATCCTATCTTGAACACCACGAATCATTGAGTCGCCATACATTATACCTCTTACCATTCCCTCTCTCCTATTGTTTCCATTCTCTCCTCTTCTTTCATTCCCATAGGTCTCTCTCATTCCCTCTCCTCTACTGCTATTCACTCTTCTAGCATTCCTATACCTCTCTCTCCTACTGTTTCCATTCTCTCCTCTTTTAGCACTTCCATACATCTCTCTCATTCCCTCTCTCAAACGGTTTCCATTTTCTCCACTTCTAGCACTTCCATATCCCTCTCTCATTCCATTTCTCCTAATGTTTCCATCCTCTCGTCTTCTAGCATTCCCATACCTCTCTCTCATTCCATCTCTCCTCTTCTAGCACTTCCATATCTCTCTCTCTCGTTCCATCTCTCCTACTGTTTCCATCCTCTCGTCTGCTAGCATTCCCTCTCGTCTACTGTTTCCTTTCTCTCCTCTTCTAACGCTCCCAAAATTCTCTCTCCCCCATACTCTGATTCGGCTTGCATTTATCTCTTCCATTCTCCTAATCTTATCTTTCACACTTCTGCTCTCATTCACAAGACATTCCACCTCCTCTTTCAACTCATCTATCTCCCTCTGCAGGTCAGTCACTCTTAATCTAAATTCACTCTTCCAAACAAAACCATCTCCTAAACTTTCAGTCAATCACGCCTTCTACACTATCGACTATTATTTTCTCATTCGTATATATATTTTTTTCGTTCTCTCCTAACACACTACTTGTCTTCCTACATTTTTTCCCCGTTCCTGGAGCAACGTCAGATACTGATATTTCAAATGCACTTATTTCCTCCCACTGCCTGCATTTTGCTCACATACGCTCTCCGCTCTGTTTCACAGGCCACATATCCAATTCCCGAGACGCATACATGCTGCAAGTACTGCATGCCAGAAAGTCCCTTATGATATTGCTTATAAGGGAGTTCTTAAATGGCGGAGGACTTGGCGATACGTCACTTGCGACTGCAGCTGAATCCGCCATCATTCCTTACTGCCAAGTAGTGTAATTGTTAATTATTCAATTAATAAATTCCTTTAAATAAATAAGAAAAAAAGTACAAACAAACCAAAACCTTTAAGTACACTAAATAAAATGAAATATAACTAAATACAGTAATGAATGAAACAGCTTCGTTTTGTCTTCCACCATTATGCATTCGATTCCGACGGTAACGGAAATAGACAACAGAATCAATAAAGCTGGTATAGTAGGAAGTCAATTGAATAAATTCATATGGAATAAGAGAGAAATTAGTTGGAATGCTAAATTAGCTGTATACAAGACAGTGTTTAAACCAGTTTTAACTTATGGATCTGAGAGCTGGGTCAGAAGTAAAGCACTTGACCAAAGACTAGAGATCGCAGATATGAGAATCCTGAGAAAGATTAGAGGAGGCATGAACAGATGGCATCAATGGCAATATCATATTAAAAACGAGGATATTAGGAAAGAATTCAACATTGTCAGCATCCAGGAATGCATTAGCAGAGCTAATCTCAGGTGGTATAAACAGAATTATCAAGGAATGATTAGCAAAACAAGTGTTCTCTGCCAGGTTGGCAGGAAAACGACCCAGAGGAAGACCAAGATATAGGTGGATTGATACAGTACAAAGTGCCTGAGACGACAGAAATATAAGATCTGATAATGTTGGAGCCTTGACAAGTAACAGACTGATTTGGAGGAAAATTGTACGTAGGAAGTTAGTAATGATGTAAATTTTTCATTTATATTACATTAGCCAGGCACTATCAGCCCAGGGGGACTTTTGGCCTCAAGCACCACATGTCGCCACTGCGCACGGTCCTCTGTGACTGTCCGCAACGTTCTGGTCTCAAGTCCAACAGCCTGCAGGTCTTCCTTCTCCTGATCTGCCCATCTCTTTCTCGGTCTCCCTAGCGGCTTCCCTGATTGGGGTTAGGCCTTCCACGCTTGTCTCACAGTCCTTTCAAGGCCCATACGGCACAGGTGCCCAGCCACTGAAGACGCGAGGCTCGCAGCTCCATCAAGACATCTCCCGAGTTGTATAAAGCGTGTATGGCAGCATTGGGCTGCCTTCTCCAGACTCCGTCTGCCATGACCCCTCCATAGATATGTCATAGCATCTTGTTCTCGAATACTCTCAGGTGATTGGCTTGTCTCGCCGTGAGAGTCCATGCTTCAGCACCGTAGAGGAGAACAGGCCTGATCAAAGTCTTGTATAGTCCCACCTTTGTAGTCCAAGACAGCAAGTGCGAGGCAAAAAGGGGACGCACCTGATAATAGGCCACATTCGCGGCATTTACCCTACTCTAGACATCAGCCTCAACTTTGTCTTCAGTCACGAAAGAACTCAAATACCTAAATACCTTCACCCTCTCAAACTGTGCAGCTCCCTCTGGATCTTGAGCAGCATGGTGACTCATAAAAAGGTATTTTGTCTTCTCGGCATTTATTTTCAGGCCAACTTCTTCTGCAGCTTCTTCAATAGCAGTAACCAATGTTTCGTTGATGTGCCATAACGTTCAGGTCGTCAGCATAGCCAAGAATCCAAACTTGCACCCCCAGGTCGATGTCACAGCGTCCACCTTTCTCTGCTACCCTTCTTGAGTGCTGTGGGTATGAGATTGCGCAGGGAAAACCGCTCCCCGCGCATTACTGCTCCGTGACCTTTGGATTTACATCCCCTTTAGAAATTTGTGTAAGTCATTCAATAACTCCTAATACCTAATACTTATGGTTCTAACAAATATTAAGTATTTACTTTCCACTGTTATTTACACAAACTAGTGAGTGGTCTTTTGTTGAAATACTAGATACCTACTCTTTTTTCTTAAATTTGAAACATTTAACACATTAACTAAGCAGTATTATAATACCTAGAGACAAACACATGTATTTTAATTTTCATTGGGTTATGTATGTTAAATAGTGATTTGATAAGATTGGAATTTCTAAAATCACAATCCATCACAATTTAACAAAACTTTATTTGTATTTTTAAAAATTTATTTATCACTTTTAATTATTTTAATACAACAAATATTTTAATACAACAAAAAAAAAAAAAATATATTGGAGTAAAATATTTCTCTATTTTGGAAAACCAAAGTTAGATAAAACAACAGATTGATCACAAACTCACAAATTACAGGAAATGCTGGTTGATTTAAAAAAAAAAAAAAAAGTTAATGTGAAATTTGGCATTGTCATTGTTTGGACCTCGCAATATTTTCATAGTCAAGTTGATATGAAGTGGCCAATCGCAGACAATCATCGAAGTGATCGTTTGTAATTTGGTTTCTTAATTGATTTTTTATGGCGGTCATATTTGAAAAAGCGGATTCTGACAAGTATGTCGATCCAAAACACGACAGAATTTTTCACGCAATATCAGTTAATATTGGGAATTTGTCGTGTGCATACTTCCAAATGACTTCACTGTTTATTGATTTTAAATGTAAACTATTCTGAATGTTTATTATCTCAAGTTCTACTTCTGCTCTGTTTATATCAAACAGCCCACTAATTTTATTTGAAATTTCTGTGATGTTCAAATTTTCTTGAAATGGATTATTGATAAAAGATGCAATCATTTCAGCTTTATTCTTCTTCTTATTGTGCTATCTTCTATCGAAAGGCGACCATCTTGGCGAACAAACTGCGGTCTTGTGCTAATCTGAGCAGTTGTGCACTGCTCTTTCCTGTCCACGTCTTGATGTTGTCAAACCATGATATTCTTTTTCTTCCTCTAGTTCCTTTGCCATCAATTCTTCCTACCAAAATAGTTTGTAGAAGTTGGTATTTGCTGTTTCTCATGATGTGGCCAAGATATGATGTTTTTCGTTTCTTGATTATTTGCACAAGATGTTTAGCTTTGCCAATGGATTTTAAGACCTCTTCATTGGTAATTTTTTCTGTCCATGATATCTTTAGCATTCTTCTGTATAGCCACATCTCAAAGGCTTCGATTTTCTTGATGGTTGTCGCCTTCAATGTCCATGTTTCAACTCCATAGAGCAGAATAGACCACACATAACATTTCAGCATTCGGCATCTCACTTCCATGTTTAGGTCTTTATTGCAGAAGAGTGTTCTCATTTTCATGAAGGACTGCCGTGCAACTTCAATCCTTGTCTTTATATCTATTTCTGGATCCCACCGTTCATTAAGCCAACAACCAAGATATTTATATCTTGACACTTGATCAATATTTTTCCCACTGAGTGTCAGTTTCATTGATGAGGCTGGATGTTTGCTGATGATCATGTATTTTGTCTTGTTGATGTTTATATTTATTCCCATTCTTTGGCTTTCTATGTATACTCTGTCAATGAGTTTTTGGAGATCCATAATGTTATCTGCAATTAGCACGGTGTCATCTGCATATCGTAGGTTGTTAACAATCTTTCCATTTATTGTGATTCCCTCTGGACATTCTTCCAATGCTTTTTTAAAGATTACCTCTGCGTATATGTTGAACAGAAGTGGTGAGAGCACACATCCTTGTCTCACTCCTCTTTTGATGTTAATATCACTGGTGGTAATGTTGTCTAATTGAACGGTAGCTGACTTATTCCAATACAGATTTGTTATTATTCTTATGTCTTGTTCGTCTAGCCTTGTTTGTTGAAGGACTTCTATTAAGTTAGTGTGTCTGACTTTGTCAAATGCTTTTTCAAAATCTATGAAACACATAAAGACAGATTTCTGTTTTTCTATGCATTTTTGTACCCAAATATCAATATTTGGGTACAGAAAAGGACCTCTCTAGTACCAAAACCATTCAGCTTTATTAAAATCTTTAAATCTTGAATTTATTTCTTCCTTAACTAATTCTATTTCACGAATAAATTCTTCTAAATCATAGTGAAGCATTTCTTGATTTTGTTCAAAAAATTTTAATAAATATGGGAGATGTCTAAATTCGCAGTCATTTATATTTTTCTTTAATAAAAGTAAGTATTGTTGGAAAGTTTTTATTAAACGTAACATGTCAATTAAATTTTTATCTCTACCTTGTAACTCTAAATTTAAATTGCTTAATTTCATACAGAAATCTACTAAAAATGATAAGTAACAACCATCTTTTATCACTCAATTGTGGACAAATATCTCCTTTTTCATCAAGAAAATTTTTTATATCATTAATTAATGCCTCTCGGGGGAACCTGTAACCCCCAGAGAGCGCGTCCCCTGGGTGGCGGACAGGGGAGCCGACCGTGTGTGTGTGTGTGCGCGCGCGTGCGTGTGGTGGGATGGTCCGAATATACTGAATAAGGACACGTGGACCAATAGGGCCATAAGGGACATTCATCTTGATTGTAAGGGAAGTGGCACTCCCATGGACCCCTAGCTGGATTTATCCTCTCCTACTACTCTGAGGAAGATCCACTTACTTTAATCTTTCCTATAAGGCCTTATCAGCCAACTCTTCATATTTTATGACCCCTATGCTATTAGAGTACTCGAGGGCCATGGGGTCTTTTACATTTCTGGCCTTACAACTTTGACCTCTCTATAAATCTTACTATAATTCCTCTATAATCTACTCTTTCCCTGTTCAATATACCCTATTCCTCCTATGGGTTTAAATTCAGAAAAATACTAGTTCAGAAGCCTTAAGGTAGCAGCCCTACCACTGAACTATTCCATTGTCAGGCTAGTCCCCTGACATGGAGAACATAATTCTACTAGTAATCTGACAGAAAAAGACAATTGGATTGAATCTATAGAAAACAACCCTGGAATGGAAAAGGTAAAACAAAAATGGAAACGACAAAATATAATACACATCGCAAACTGGAATGCAAGAGGAATAGCATATAAAGAAATAGAATTAGACCAATTATTAAATGAAAGAAATTTTAAAATAGCAGTAATCACTGAAACAAAAAAGAAATTAAAAAGGAACCATGAGAACTGAAAATTTTAATGTGATATACAGTGGAGTTGACAGAGACCAAAGAGCACAAGCAGGAGTCATGATTTGGATTCATAACTCCTTTTCAAAACAGTTAAAACATTATAAATTATGGAATGAAAGAATAATAGAAGCTAGAATAAAAATAGATAGAGGCTATTTAACAATAATTGGTTTATATGCCCCAGAAGAGGGAAGAGAACAAGATAATATTGATTTTTATAATCAGCTACAAAACATGTATAATAAAATAAATAAAAATGATTACGTAATTTTAGCAGGAGACTTAAATGCAAGAATTGGAAACACGAAAATTAATAATAATATAGGAATACATGGAGAACATACTCTAAACAGGAATGGTAAAAAATTGATTGACTTTGTAGTTTATAATAACCTAAAAATAATGAATTCCTTCTATAAATATAAAGATATACATAAATATACTTGGGCAGCAAGAGGATGGAAATCAATATTAGATTACTTTATACCAAATGAAAAGACGTCAAAATTTTCACTTGATGTTAGAGTTCAAAGAGGATATGAAATAAACAAGAAACGGAAAATCACCTGGAGAAGATAAGCTAGGTTCAGAACTATATAAATATGCAGGAACAAGATTCAAAGAAAGACTCTTATTATTTTTAAATAAAATTTACTCAACTGGTATCCCCCCCAATAGAATGGAAAAAAGCAATTGTGATTGCTATCTTTCAAAAAGGTAATAGAGATGACCCTAAAAACTATAGAGGTATCAGTATACTAAATTCCTGTTACAAAATATATAGCTGAATCTTAAATAGCAAAGTAATGAAATATTCCGAAAACTTTATTTTAGAAGTACAGAATGGATTTAGAAAAGGACGATCATGTATAGACCCGGCCTTTTGCCTAAAATTAATAATAGAGAAAAAAAAAGAGAATACAATTTAGAAATACATATTGCATTTATTGACTTTGAAAAAGCATTTGACAAAGTTAAAAGAAACATATTATTTAACATATTAAAAGAAAGACAAATACCAAATAATATCCTAAAAGTTATCTCAAGTATATATATATGAAAATAATCAAATACAAATAAGATTAAATCACGAGCTATTATATACGAGAGAGAGATAAACCAAGGGGTCCGACAGGGATATCCGCTCTCAGCAAATCTCTTTAATATCTACTGAAATGAAATAATAAAATGGAATAAAAATTTACATCAAGGAATTAAACTTTCTCCTACAGTAAACTTAAACACGCTCCTCTTTGACGACGACCAAATAATAATTACAAATTCTGAAGATAACTTACAAAAAGCTATTTTAGATCTAAATGAGATATCCGAAGATTATGGTATGATAATATCAACAGAAAAATCAAAAACTATGGCCTTTAAAGGACAAGATCCAGCAAGAACTAAAACAGTAATAGATAACAAGATCTTAGAACAGGTGAATTCATTTAACTACCTAGGATGTATGATCACATATGAAAATGAAAACGATATAAACTTAAAAATTGCAAAATATTTAAAAATAACAAGTGTAATTAACTCAATATTTAAACCAAACCCAGTTCAAAAACAAACCAGACTAAAAGTATACAATACATTAGCCCTACCAGTCATAATGTATGGAAGCGAAATCTGCACAATAAAACAAAAAGACAAAGATCAGCAGAAATGCAGTATACCCTATTTGATCACAAAAGAAACGAAGAAATTATGAAAGAATTAAACCAAGAACCAGTAATAGAAAAAATTAAAAAATATAAACATAAATGGATGGAACACGTTCAAAGAATGAAAACAAAGATTACCAAAACAAGCCTTAGAGTACAAGCCATTAGGAAAAAGAAAACCAGGACGTCCTCTAAAACGATTCAACAATGATTTCTAAGGCCAGAACAGGCCATGCTAGGCCTAAATTCTTGATATGCATGATGATGATGATTAATTAATGCAAGAAATCTTTCTAAAAATTTACTTCTGCTGAGCCAGCGAACATTATTGTACAACAGAAGTTCCCTATCATCATCTGCTTGTAATTTATATAAACACCATTGCAGGGCTTTTCCTCAAACAGAATTTACAATTTTACATGTAATATCCAAAACATCTTTTGTGTTTAATCTTTTACTACACTACACAGTACTTGTTGGTGAATAATACAGTGGTATGTTAAAACCTGAATATTTGTCATCGTTTTTACATAATGAAATGAAGCCTGATTTATTACCTATCATTGCAGGAGCACCATCAGTAGTAATAGACACAAGTTTAAAAAGCGAAAGTTTGTGTTGTTTCACAAATTCATCAAATGCCGAAAAAATGTCTTCTCCCATAGTCATTCCCAATAATGGTATAATTTTCAAAAGTTCTTCTTTACTTGAATAATCTTGAAATACCATGCTAATGAATACCATTAACTGAGCAATATCAGTGAAGTCATTTGATTCATCAAATAGTAAGAAAACGCAACACACTGGTGAATGTCTGACATTAACCTGGCCTGGAAACTTTTCTCCAGCAATTGGAACTCTTCCTTTCAGCAATTTAAAACCTTGTCTGCAGCCTAGAAGTAGTCTCTCTCTCTCTCTCTCTAGTGACGCCTTGAACCGAGAAGCTCCTTTCTGGAAGCGGGAAACTCCTCTCTCAAGCAATGTGGATCCGGGTAGTCTCTCTGACGGTGACTCTGGACCAGACTACCTCCTCTCTGACAGCAAATCTGGAACCGGACCTCCTTCTGCTTGCTTCAGTCCCTTTTTATTAGGCCTCCTATGAGACCTCGCATGAGGTTTGGCAACCCCAAAGAATCGGTATGAGTCTTTCATCTTAAGTTTCAAGTTTGGCACGCTTTTGTTCTCCTCCGCTTTCTTTTGATTGTAAGTTGCCGGCCATCGGAAAGTTGTTTGAACTCTTTCTGACCGACTTCGGAGATGTTTACACTTAGAGCCTGCAAGCCTTTCTCATACATACAAGTTTCAATAAATCTTTCTAATGCTGCCATTTACAGCTTCTTCGACAAAAACATTGCCTTTGTTTTTAACACTAACATATTGTTATTGAAGCAGTATATACAGTTAGCTTAAAAAGAGTTATTTACAAAAACATCTAATACAAACTATACTGAGACAAACAAAGTTTATTTTTTTACAATATTCACATGGGACTTAATGTAAGTAAAAAATCGATGTAATGCTTTGGAATATTTAATATTTAAACTACAATCGAATTTTTACACTTTGCTTATAATCGTATTCACTCAGCTTGCTGTTTGACTTCCACTGATCCAAGTTAATTCATTTACCCGGACTTATAAGAAAATTACTGATTTGACAATTTTAATGAAAAATAAATAAACAATAGCAATACACTTAAAGCGAATTAAAAATAACACAAAATAATGATAAATAAAATATTATGTTTTCGGTTTTAATTAAATTTGTAAGGAAGGAGGAATACACAAGAGATTGACCAAAAATCGCTCCGCGATCGACGGGTTGAACACCCCTGGTATATGATATGATATGAAAGAGTTGGGAGACAAGAATGCAGATAAAGGGGGAAAAGACTGGGAGTGAGGGAGGAGGAATGAGACGTAAGTTGTTATGAAGATGCGAAAATGAATGTCTATGTCTTCAGCAAGTGGATGTTGAGAGCATAATGGGAAATGTGCTTAAGGAATGCATTAAGATAGATTCAATTTGAGAGTGACTGTTGAACAGGGAAGAATAGTGCATGTGAAAGAAGAGCTGAAGAGGAATAATGGCAGCAGCAAGTTGTAACAAAAGGGGACGGGAAGAGAAGCAGTGCTATGTGATGATTGTACTTGTGAAGATGCAGTAGTAAGGAGGAAGTAAGAAGCAATTGGTGTATAAAGAAGAAAATAGGAATGAAGCATGTTGGTTGGAACAAATGATTTGCAACGAAATATGGATGAGGTGGGGGCAAGGGATATCAAAGTCCAGAAGAATGTGATTGCAGTGAGCCAAGAAGAAAGACAAGGATTTTGAATGGTGAATTGTAACATAGCTTGCATGCAGATGTGAGATCTTGGTGTTTTTTTTGTTTTTTTTTCCCTCCCTCCAATATCTAGTTGTAAATTGGCTCCAAAGCTCATTTTCTTGAACTTTCCAGTATACTGACTGCCCAAAATGAAGTAAGTAGAGACATACTGGCTCTCACCTAATTGATGTTGTATGATACACGTGATTGTAAACATGTCTAAAATTATGTCTGCAGACTTAAACTTTGTAAACAGCCCATGCCATAACTGAATCTTTGATTTGTATTAAGCTTTAATCAGACCATGTCTGAATTTTTGTGCTCAGATTTGGTCACTGGGATTTGAAAGGGGATGAAGTAACCTTGTTAGAAGGTATAGAGACATACAAAAATATCAGAACTGTACAATGTTGATTATGGAGATAGACTGAGGTCATGCAGAGTTTGGCAGATAGAAGATAAAGGGGGATATGACAAACTTTTAAACTGTTGAATGGTTATTATTGGATTAGCACTGGGGAGAGCTTTCATATGGTAGAATGAGGGGAAGGATCAAAGACAAGGAACTATCCCTGGAAGTATCAAAAGTAGTGAATGAAAGGTTAAGAAGAAAGTTTGTTGCATGGAGTGTAGCAAGAACATGAAATGCATTGCCTGAGAGGGTGGTGAAAGTGCAAACAATGAATAAATTTAAGGAGTGGTAGGTTACTTTGTATTGATCTTCCATGATGAGTCTTGCAACTCCATAGAGGTGAAGAAAATGAATAACCAAAAATTAGGTAAATTATTAAGCAAAAGGCTGAGCCACAAACAGCTGCAGGCATATACTATTAAAAAACAAAATAAAGATATTAATTTTATTTTTTTTTAACTGGCTTCAAAGTATTACTATAGAATACATTACCTAGTTCATGGGGTAATTCATGGCAAAATATAGCCAATGAAGTTGAAAGCCCTCCTTGAAGTCCAGAAGAAAAGGCTGCTCCAATAGCAAGGCCATCACTAAAGTTGTGTATGGTATCACCTAAAGTTATCATAACAGCAAGAGACGTCAAACCTGAAAGAATTCAAAGTGATCCTTTAATGGTAATATTTATGAATTTTAAATTCATAAATATTACTGGAAAGAATATAAACAAATTCTGGAAAGATTTATTTTATTTCCATTTTGTATTTAACACAGCTTACACCTGCAGGGATATGTGAATACCAGGGGCGAATATTCCAGGTATGCTAGGTGAGCGGTGCTCATCCACGAAATATCAGTATCACCGATATTATATTTTTGCATTTATTCCCATTAAAGACCCCCCTCCCCCAATTGTTTGCAGACTGTGTGATTCCTAAAATTAAACACAATATATTAATGCTTCATTGTCCTCTTCACGAGGATAATGAAGCATTAGTGCTTCATGAAGAGGACACTTTTCGACAGTTAAACATTGCGTCACATTTGTGTTAATAGCCCGGGTGTGCTTTCAAAATACATACACCTTTGCGCTCTTTGAAAATATGTAAAGAGGGTGCAGCAGATCAAATTCTTAGCATTGTAGTATTTTTAAACTGCTGAGAAGGCATAGCTAGATGAGCTAACATTTTGAGCTCACCCAGCACATAGTCTGATTGGTTATTATGTCAACCAATCCAATTGAACGTCGTTACTTGTCATGAGTTGAGTGTTTTCTGAATGATGGCTGTATTACAAACAACTGTTACACGTTTTCTGGAACTGAAAATTGAAAGTGGATGTTAGGAGAAAAAAACTTAAATGTTTCTCTTGCTATGCAGTATAGCATCTGTTGAGGTTGCAAAGTTTTTTTAATGGCATACATGCATTTTTATTCTAGTCTTCAGAAACAACAGACAGTAAAAAATCTCTTCCTTAATAAAAATGAATATTCTGTGTATTATAAGACGTTGATCTACAAAAAAATACCAGCAGGTGTGAGATGGATAAGACAGACGAACCACTGATACCAAAAAAACTAAGCAATGTAGGATTCCTGAAAGTGTGGATAATTCTGATAATGATCAAATGTTATGTACTCTGAGTCTCAGTAAACAAAAGAAAATTCTTGGAAAACGGAGGAAATATACACAAATCAGAGAAATAACACATAACATGGGCAACAAATTTTACAAAATGATTTGCTGCTCCATCAAACAATATTTATTCCTGCCATACTCTGTCTCCTCGGAATATATTTTTTTAATTATGGCATCATAAATTCACTTATTCATGTCTTGACCTTATAGGCTCATTCTATTCGCTCTACCCAGCAACTTATAGGACACACATATCACAAATGTTAATTATTAATAATTCGTTTAGCATTAATGAAAGTATTTCTACTCACACTTATTCTTTCCTTTCATTTCCTATTCTCACGTCTTATAAATGATGATTCACATATTTCATCTTTGAATATTTCAAATATACCAACCAAATAGCATTCACCTTCATTGCTGTTTTCTAATAAATCCTAAAACAAACCAATTGTTCCCCACTGCAGAAGTATTCAAAGTTATCCTTACTCTTTAGAGACACTTGTGACATTATGATTAGGAATTATGGACACGTTAACACAAGAATATCTTAACATTTGCCAAATATTTCAGTCTGAAACTAACAGACTATCTTCAGTGGCTACATAGGAACAGTTTTTAACAAGCTGGAATACCAACATACCAACAATTGATCATCCAAAAGTAGAATGTGATGTTACATTGCTAAGCATTAAAGAGAGGAAAAATTTCATCAGAGTGATAATTAAATTATAGGTATTAATTCACAATTTCATATAATAATCTTAATTTATAAATAACATTAGTCTAATGTAGGAATTAAAAGTCTCAATTTAAAAAAAATAAATAAAAAATTAATGTGTTATCCTGATTAAACTTTCCCATGTTTTTGATAAGGATATACAGTCATTTTGATTCAAGTTAGGGCGATGATAGAGACCAGCCACAACATCCTCTGGCTCAAGACTCACCTTCTACACAGATGTCGCTATAAATTTGAACCTATTCAAAGAGAGTGCTGAGGCCTTACTTCAAAGCCCTAACTTGAATCAAAATGACTGTATATCCTTTTCAAAAACATGGGAAAGTTTAATCAGGATAACACGTTAATATTTTTTTTTTTAACTTGAGACTTTTAATTCCTACATTAGACTAATATTATTTATAAATTAAGATTATTACATGAAATTGTGAATTAATACTTATAATTTAATCATCACTGATGAAATTTTTTCTCTCTTAAATGCTTAGCAATGTAACATCACACGGCTCATTCTACTTTTGAATGATTTCCATTGTTGGTATTCCGTCATCATCCGGTAGCATCCTCTAGCAAGAGGGTTGCAGCAGATGAGCAACTCTTCTCCATTTCTCTCTGTCTGTTGCTTCCATCATTCTTAAACCAGTCCATTCCATGATGTCATTAAACCACTCTCTAGTTGGTCTTCCACGTCTTCTCTTCCCCTCAACTTTCCCTTGTAATATAGTTCTTGTCAGGTGTCCTGAAGAACCTCTCAGAAGATGTCCTGCAAATCTAGTCTTTCTTTGCATAATATTCTTTAACAGTGTTCTTTCCATCCCAACTCATCTTAAAACTTCTTGATTTGATATTCTTTCTGTATAGCTAATCTTTTCCATCTTTCTATAACACCACATTTCCAATGCATTAATTCTTTCCATATCTCTCTTTCTTAGTGTCCATGACTCACTTCCATAACTTGCAATACTCCAAACTGTTGCTTTAACTATTCCAATTCTAACGCCTATTTTAGTGTTCTTGTTTATTAAAATTCTCTTAATTTCCATAAATGCCGATTTAGCTTTGCCTATTCTATTTCTAATGTCCAACTCTGGTTCCTTTCTCTGAGATCCAGCTACCTAAATATTGAAATCTTTCCACTTCTAAAATCTTTCCTCCACATCTTATTTTTACATTATCTTCTATTTTTCTACCCATTATCATTATCTTGGTCTTTTTTGTGTTAATTCTTAGTCCATACTCTTCACAAGAGTTTTCAATTCTTTGAATAATTTGTTGTAACTCATTTTCACTTTCTGCCATAAAATGATTCTTCCGTTTATTTTTATTCCTTCTTCTACATCCTCGAGTGCCTCTCTAAACATTTGTTCACTATAAAAGTTAAACAATAATGGTGATAACTTGCATCCTTGTCTGACTCCTCTCTCCACCGGGAATTCTCCTGTTTCCTCTCCATTTACACACACTGACGCTATTTGTGACCAATATAATCTCTTTAAAATTTCCAAATCATAAGAGTCAATATCAGTATTTTCTAGAATGTCAAAAAGCCTTTCATGTTTCACTGTATCAAATGCCTTTTCAAAATCTAGAAATCCCAAAAACAACTTTCCACCATGGTTTAGTTTTCTCCCCAATATTTCTTAGACAAGTTATAGCCTCTCTAGTTCCTCTGTTGGTTCTGAATCCAAACTGTTCCTCGTTCATTTCTTTTTCTATTTTATTCCTAATTCTCTCTAAAATTATTTGCCCCAGAATTTTTGCTGTGTGAGTTATAAGACTTATCGTTCTAAAATTGTTACAGTCTAAAACTCCCATCTTTTTTGGAATGGGGATAAAAATTGATCTTCTAAACTCCTCTGGTAATTCTTGTCCTTCATAAATTCCGTTAATAATTTGCCGTAACACTTCCATACCTTTTTCACCTATATTCCTTATAAGTTCTATCTGTATACCATCTATTCCAGGGGATTTTCCTTCTTTCATCTTTTGAATTGATAGATTCAATTCCTCCCTCATGATGCACAGTCTCTGCCCACTATGTTCTTTCCTTTGATTTTCTCCTCTTTCCCTGTCTTTGTAAAGTTTACTTACATATTCTTCCCTTCTCTGTAATATCTTCTCTTTTTCTATCAGAATTTCACCTCTTTCATTCTTGATTGCTCCAGTCCTTAGCATCTTTCTCCTTCCTGTCATCATATTAATGTTTTTATAAACACCTTTTATGTCCTTTCTTTCTGCCTTTGCTGTTGTATCTTTACTTATTTCATCTAACCACTCTTCCTTTTTCCTTCTTATCTCTCTTTGTATCTCCCTACTCAAGTCTTTATACTGCTTTTTTTTCTCCTCTGTTTTACTATTAACTAACGTTCTTCTTTGTGTTATTTTCCTCAAAATATTTTCCGTCATCCATGGTTTCTTTCTTTTCTCTCTTTCCTCCTCTTTTTTAGCTAAATATAATTCTGTAGCAGTAATTATGCTTTCCTTCAGAATCTTCCATTTTTCACTTGCATCATCATTTTCTTGTATATTTCTCTCATTCATTTCTTCCTCTACTTTCTTTGAAAATTCATTCGCCATACTTGGTATCTTCAGCCGTTCCATGATTTGTTCCATTTAGTTGACACTTAGTTTCCACTTAGTTGACAACAATATATGATCTGTATCACAGTCTGCTCCTGGATATGTTGTCACATCTTTTATAATGTTTCTATATCTTTTGTTTATCAAAATATAATTGATCTGATTTCTTCTGCTATTTATATCCTCCCCTGGGGCTTTTCATGTGTACAATCTTCTTGGATGTTTCTTAAACCAAGTGTTCATAACTGCTAAATCATGCTTTCTACAGAAATCCAACAACATATCTCCTCTTTCATTTCTCACTCCCAATCCAAATATCCCAACAATACCTTCCTCCCTTCCTCTTCCGATTTTTGCATTCATATCGCCTTGTATTATAATTATATCTTTTGTTTCTTTACATTTCAAGCCCTGTTCTATACCGCCATAAACTCTCTCTACCTTCTCATCCTCATAATCAAAAGTAGGTAACAAGTTGGTATTCCACCTTGTTAAAAACTGTTCCTATGTAGCCACTGAAGATAGTCTGTTAGTTTCAGACTGAAATATTTCGCAAATATTAAAATATTCTTGTGTTAATGTATAATTACTAATCAAAGTTATCCTGCAATTAATTGCATTGGACCAATTAAGATGAGTGCTGATGCACTATACACTCTCAAAACTTTCATACATCAATAAAAATGCAATCATACGGTCATGTGCGTCCACAGAAAGGGGGACAATGGGAACTCACCCCTGTTGATATGCTAGAGCCTTGGAAGTTTATTTTGCACTTGGTTAGACTATGATAAATTTAGTTTAATCCTTTATCCAAGTGTAAGCAAACAAAGTTTGCACATGAAAATATCTTCAGGACTGAGGTAAGGTGGTACATTCCACCTTATCATCACTCCTTGTCTCAGTATCTCCCATAATGCAAAGCACAACTGCTTGCAGACATGTATACTGCTATGCATTAAGGGAAAGGCCACTACCCAGACCAGTTTTGACCTTTGAGGTCTCGTCAGTGGGAGGCAGACCCAGAGTGGTGATACCAAGGGTCTGCCTCCCACTGACGAGAGGCAATGGAGAGGTCATATTTACCTATACGAGTTGCCAACCGGTGTACCACCTTATTATTAGGTTACTCTGGATTTAGAGAAAGGGTGATAAAGGATTAAACTAAATTTATTATAGTCTAACCAAGTGCAAAATAAACTTCCAACATCTTTCTCTAAATCCAGAGTAATTTAATAATAAGGTGGTACACCGGTTGGCAACTCATATAAGTAAAGATGACCTCTCCATTGCTTCTGCCTTGGTATCACCACTCTGGGTCTGCTTCCCACCGACGAGACCTCAATAAAGGTCGAAACCGGTCTGGGTAGTGGCCCTTCCCTTAATGCATAGCAGTATACATGTCCGCAAGGAGATGTGCTTTGCATTATGGAAGATACTGAGACAAGGAGTGATGAGAACTTGGTCCACCTTTGCTGCGAGTTGCCAAGGAATGTACCACCTTACCTCAGTCCTGAAGATATTTTCAAGTGCAAACTTTGTTTGCTTACACTTGGATAAAAGATTAAACTAAATTTATTATAGGCTAACCAAGTGCAAAATAAACTTCCAAGGCTCTAGCATATCTGGCAAATATTGCTATCACAGAAACCATACCTTCCCTGGTTGGAGAAAATGCCAACTTGACCTCGTCATGGTAGACATCTTTCATGCCCAGAAAATATCACCTTGCTTGAAGGTGATATCCCCCCCCACCTTCTTCTCACTTATGTGTAATACCCTTCAAGAGCATACCTATCATACTATAGACATGACTGTCCTCCCCAGTTTCATATCATCAGTAAACAATGGAATACCCCCCCTCCATTTCTTATATATCTCCTCTCCTAGATTCCACAATTTATTATTCAGGTGTGTCAGCTGCATTATATCCATGCCACTAGCATATCCATTCACTCCAACTTATGTAATACAGCTAGGTTTCTATTAAGGGGAATAATCAATACCATGAAGTGGTTGCATTATTCAAATTCACACCATTCAAACTTATATGTAAAATATGGTAATTGATTCCAGGCCTGACAGAAATAAGCAATGAACATTTTTAAAGGTAAGTTTTTATATGTTTATTAATGAAATATTACAGTAAAGGATAAAAAAGAATAAACTTATAATTGAAATTTATTGTTAAGAAAGTCACAGTAGTTAGAGAACAAAATAGAAATAAAAAAATTCTAAATATCATTCCTAAAAGGTAAACTTACACTGCTGTAAACATCATTATTATTTGTTGAAATATTTCAGCATCTTAGACTGAACTGTTGTCTTTCTTTAAATCTTCATACACATGCTGGTAGATGCAGAGTGCTTTATCCACATCTCGGCTGATTTGCATGCTTCAATTGAGGTTAGGATCAGTGTCCGTAATTTTTGTCCGTCTCATGCCAAAAGATCATTAAACTTTCCCTTGAATCCATTCACAGGTTCTGCACTTACACTTTCAGGCAGTGCATTCTACTCCCCAATCACTGCATGCAACAGACCTGCTTCTCACTCCCCCTGTTCACACCTTCCTTATACAGCTTCCATGAATGGCCTCTAGTTCTACCCTTGCTTCCCTCTACTCCATGAAATATCTTCTCCACGTTAATCAGGTAACAATCCCTCACCAACTTATGTCATATCTCCTCTTCTTCCATTCACAAGGCTCTGCAAATCGCATTCCCTCAATCTCTCCTCTTATGTGATATTCCATAGACCTGACATTAACTTAGCAAATCTCTGGACTTTCTCCAATATCTTCTTCACCCAGAAAACATGGACTATTGACCAAATCTATGTTTAATAGTCCATGTGGCCTGATCAAAACCTTATACAAAGGAACAATAACCTATTTTCTTGTACAATGTTCTTCTCATTATTGCCGTAATCCATTGGAATGTTCTTACAATTTTAGCAACGTGACTCCTAAACTTCAAGTCTTTCCAACATCACTCCCTGATTTCTTATCTCCACCTCCTCCAAAATTTCTCCATCAGGTGTATACTTTGCATCTCAACCTTGCCTACCAAATTTCAAGACCTTACACTTTGCAACATGAAATTGATAGCTACACTCAATTGCCCACTCAATCTATTTAGATCTTCCTGCAAGGTCACAATGTCTGCTCTACTTCTCAACTGTGCATCATCAGGAAACGGCTGCACATCTCCAGTTAAGCCAGTTCCAATGTCATAACCATACAAGTTAAACAATCATGGTCTCAAAATATCCATGTCACTCCACTCTTTGAGATACCACTCCTCCATATAGAACCTGCTGATACCTGTCTGACAGCCAGTCAACTACCCAACTCACCAGTCTTATCTAATCCCATCTGTTAAAGTTCATCTACTAGCTTGTCATGTGGCAGTATATCAGAGGCCTTTGAAAAATAAAATCCAAATACACCACCATATAAGCATCTTTTATCGAATAAATTTGTTACTTTGTTGTAAGAATACTGCTATTATCAACCTATTTCTGAATCCTAGTCCTTACTAGGATTCAGAAGTGGTTGAAGAAGTCCCTACTCTAATACCTTAACAACAATTACGTAAGTCGTTTTCATTCCGAGATTCTTAGAATTTTTACAACTTCAGATGTGTAAAAATTGACACTTATTTCCAGATTGTCCAATTTCTGACTTTTTAATGTCAAAAATATATACTTTTTCATTTAATATTTGAATTTTGAAATAATTTTTTTTTTCAAGATGATGTCCACTTGCTTTAAGTGAACATTGGGCTCTTTTTTTCCTCCTATTTCGTATTCTCTTTTATAACTTAACACCATGTGAAAATTGTGGAAACCCCCTCCCACACACACACAAATGTAAATGAATTTCATTATCAACACCCATCACTTACTTTTGTCTAAGAATATGGGAATATCATTACCTTTAGAAGCTGCCTAGGTAAAATTAAGAGGATATTTGAAAAGTAATATTCCTGTAAAACTGCTAATGGAGATAATTCCTATACAAGGCCATCATGTAAAGAAGAGGGGCGAGGAAAGGAAGCACAAAGGATGTTGAAATAAGCATGTGCCATGGCAGTACTTTCCATGTCACCATATACAAGCTTATCATTCAGTGCCACTAGCCAAGCCATTGTGGCTTGAAATGCATATAACCAACAGTTTATAGCCATTAGTCAGTTTAACAACCAGTCTGCAAAATTCTTGAAAATTTAACAATCAGCTCATGCAAGTAATCTCTCCAGCACACAAGCACAAGTCTTGATTGGTGGATGTACTAAATCTGAAAGATGCAATAAAAATTGGCAGTTTTCATTTTTGAAAGGCTGTCTAGTCTGAACACATGAAAACAACAGCATAGAACCAATTTTGCTTTGTATCTAGAGTATTTCTCAAATATTGGAGAGATACTCTGGCTTTACATGAAATATAAATGGCTTTGCATGAATCCTAAAAGATAGATAATGTAACATGTCCAGCAGTGTAAACAAAAGAAACCAAAAGCTCAATTACCTTAATTTCATCCTGCCAAAGAATGGATGTAATAGAACATTGGTCAGCACTCAACAAAATCTTATGATCCTTGATGATAGACAAATACCATTCAAAAATTGCAAAGACTCTGGGAATATCCAGGGAACAAGTTGGGGTCATTATCCACCAACATCTAGACATACAGAAGCTCTCAGTGAAGTGGATTCCCAAATGCTTGAATGCCGATGAAAAAGAGAATGTGTGCTATCATTCTCAAGGGATTTTGGATCATTATGAGAAATTAGGTGCAAATTTTTTGGCCAATTCGAGTATCTAGTTCTAAGTCCCACTTTCCATCACTCGTGAATATGGACCCAAGGTATTTAAACTTCTCCACCTGCCTCAAGTGGAACTCCGCTCACATATAGAGTGCACTGATATGGTTGTCTTGAGACCACAAATGTTTCAGTTTTGGCCACACTGATCTTCATTCCAGCTTCTGCACAAACAGCTACAAACCTATTCAGGGTCTGCTGGAGGACATCTGTGGAAGAGCTAAGCAGAACTAGGTCATCTGCAAAAAGATGATGTCCAATGCTACATCTTCCAATTCTGACACACTCACTGCCTCAGCTGTGCCTATCAATCCAGTCCATAAATATTATGAAAAGGAGGGGTGACAGAACACACCCTTGGTGGAGGCCAACGGAGATGAAAGGTTCAGACTTTGTGCTGTTTACCCTGACACAAAACTCTGGGCATTCATACAGGGACTTGATGGCAGCTAATAGTTGGCCATCCACTCCATACTCCTGTACTACTTGCCAAAGCTTATCCCAAGGAATCCGGTCATATGCCTTCTCCAAGTCTACAAAACATGTGTAGACATTCTTGGCACATTCCCAAGATTTCTCAAAGACTTTCCTTAAAGTGAGGATTTGGTCAGTTGTGCTTCTACCAGGAAAAAAGCCACATTGTTCTTCCTAGAACTTTGACTCAACTATGTTCCTGCACCTTCTTTCTAAGCACCTAGCATACACTTTCCCAGGCAGGCTGAGCAGAGAGAGATGCCACGATAGTTTCTGCAATCCCTCTGGTCTCCCATTTGAAGACTGGTATTATTATGCTTGTCTGCCATTGCTTTGGTGCTTGCCCAGATATCCAAGCAGCCTGACATACCTGAGTCAACCAGAGAACACCGTCTAGATTTTAGGCTTTTAGCATTTCGGGCCGAATTTCATCATCACCAGCAGCCTTGCCCGATTTTATTGCTAAATGAACTCTTCTGCTCTGAGACTAGTTATCGCCCCGATCTGCACCTCTTGGATGACCACAACCACTGGGCCACCTGGGTTAAGAAGGCTCTCAAAGTATTCCCTTTATCTGTGGAGGATATCTTTCTCAGTTGTTAATAGTGCATCAGAGGCCTTAATTGCCCTTGCTGTGCATGATTTCCTCCCTCGAAGGCGGCCGATGGTCTGCCAGAATACTTTGTTTGCGTTTGCATAGGACGAGTAATCTTTCTCCAAAGGATTCCCAAGCCTTCTGCTTTGCTGTCTTTGCTGCCTCAGCAGCAGCTTTTCATGCCTCAGTATACCGGAAACGCATCTCAGGTGACCTGACCCAAAGCCATGTAAGGTAGGCCTCCTTTTTTGCCTGGACAGCTGGTTGGACTTCTTGGTTCCACCAAGGTGTCCTTTTCTCACTGCCCGTTGCCACGATGAGCTGCTTTCTGCCACAGGATGAGAGTGCAGAGGCAGTGACAGCTGTTCTGAACAGCTCCCACTCCTCCTCAACATCTGCAGTATGCTTGGGAATCTCTTTGAACCTGGAGAAAATGTCATCTGCAAAATTCTTCCTCACAGCCTCATTTTCCAGTGCCTCCCATTTCATGCAGTATAGCTGCTTAGGCCTACCAGCATTGATGGTATCATCTGGTTTCTGAAGCGGTAGAGTGCACACAACAAGGTGGTGGTCAGTTGACAGTTCTGCCCTTCTCACACGAATGTCCAATACTGAGGAAAATAGGTCTGCTGAGACCATAAAGAAGTCAATCAGAGACCTTTGTCCAAGTGTATCCCTGTACCAGGTATACTTATGGACTTCTCGGTGCTGGAAGAAGGTATTCATTATGGACAAGCCTTACTGTTCTTAGTTAGTACAACAGAAGTCCAATAATTTCAACTCATTCACGTTAAGGTCAGGGTTGCTGTTCCTCCCAACTACACCCCTCTACATCTGGTCATCTGTAACATGTGTATTGAAGTCACCCATTAGCAGGACTAATTCCATGTCTGCTACCCTGTCAAAAGCAGCATCCACTTCCTCTAGGAAGGCAGAGTATTCTGAGTCCAGATTAGGTGCATAGGCTTGCACCACAGCAAAGTCATGGTTTTTCATCTGGAGCCTTAACACACATACCCCCCCCCCCAATGGGATCCACTCAACAACACAGTCTGATAGCCAGGGACTTGAGTATCCCCAAACCAAACTGAGCAGATTTTGTCAGGCTCACACCAGAGTAGTAGAGCTTCCACCCCTCATCCAGGTCAACAGTTCCAGAGCTGCTCCTCTTGGTCGAAGAAAGCCTGACTAAGTCTAGCCAGTAGCGCTTGGCTTCCTGAACCAGTTCCAACTCCTTCCCTGTCAGAGAGAAAATGTTCCAGTTGCCTAAAGCCATAGTCTGGTGCCGTTGTCATTGCCATTTCCGTCCTTTTGCAGAACCATTTTTTTGTGCTGCCCCTAAACACCTCCCCAAACAGGTAGCAGACCGATTGATGGTTTCCTCTAGCAGAGTGCTGAGAAGTGGTGTGTAAGGGAGACTAACATATTTTTTGAACGAGTACCTCTGCCTAAAACCCGAATGCGTCCCTTGGAAACCTGCGCGACGGACGGTGCGTTATGACCATTTTTTGATGACCTGACCATGTTACATTGTTTGGTAATGTCTTGTTGGCACAAGATGAAATGACACAGCAAAATAGGAAAGATTCTCCCTCAAATACTCTAATAGCATTCGAGGGAAGGAGCAAGAAGAGAAGAAAGAAAGAAGCAAGGAAGGAAGAGGAGCGACCAGTCTACAGATAATATAACATGTATATTACATGAAGTAAGGCATGGTCCAGCATCAGGTACCTCTGGTTTTCCATGCCCATACTCACTAAAGTGAGCCCCTAAGCTGTTATTATTTTAGAATATTGCTTTTAAGAGGATGCTGGTTATATCTAAATCAACACTGTTAGAAACTGTTGTATGTAGATAATATATCAATATAACATGAATTATTTCCAATTGATGTACTAGTCTGGATGTAGAAGCAAAGTTATGGCCTCAACTGAGAACACTAATGCTCCATATTTAACTTAAACATACTTGGTCGTTTGAAAATTAAACATAGAAACTTATTGTTTTAATACTGACCATATTGTAATGCATACAAACATCTTGCATTCTTTACCTACCAGTTTCGCTAGCAAATTGTCTAGCTTTTTCAAGGCGTTGATGGAAAAGCATAAAAATGCTAGTAAATGCAAATTGAAAGGAACATAAAAACGTTGTAAACAATCTAATAGCTAAGGTTACACACGTTCGCATGACAGAGACTGAGAGGACTTATTGTTCTTATTCATTATCACGCATGTGTGTTTGTTATAAACATGTAATGTGATTACTGGATAGCTGTAGTTCAGATGGATTTAGAGAAAGGATCAGGTTTTTCCACGAACTGTTCAGAATAGTACCCTGATTTCTGTCGAGGTTTCTACCAGTTATTAACACTATTGTGGCTTCTTTGAATAAACGATGTCTGTAGTCATCATCCAAATATGACATGGAGCTGTTTTTCCACTCTGTCGTGTGGTTAGACGTATAGAAATGATGTGCTTAGCCAGAAGAAAGACTTCTGTTGTGGTTTACATCACCAACATGTTCTTTTTGTCTGATCGCTAAACTCAGTGAAGTTTGTCTGATGTAGGCAAGACCACAGGAGCAAGGAATGTGATATACTCCTGGATATTTGTAGAATGGCACCTTATCTTTTGGGGATCCTAAAACCTGTCTGATGCTGGTGGTTGGTTTGTAGGATTTAAGTATTCTGGCAATTTGATAAGAAATTGACCTGATGAAGGGTATCACTACAATAGAAATGTGCTGGGAGCTTGAAGAGGAGGATACACAGACTTAACTCTCGCTAATAGCCAACACATTATCACAAAATGGATATCCTCTGAACATCATCAAAAAATATCTATACGGTGACAACCCCCAGACAAGAAGAATCAAGCTCCCAGCACATTTCTACTGTAGTGATCCCCTTCATCAGGTCAATTTCTTATCAAATAGCCAGAATACTTAAAGCCTACAAACCAACCACCAGCATCAGACAGGTTTTAGGATCCCCAAAAGGTAAGGTGCCATTCTATAAATATCCTGGAATATATTACATTCCTTTCTCCTGTGGTCTTGCCTACATCGGACAAACTTCACAGAGTTTAGAGATCAGACAAAAAGAACATGGTGATGTAAACCACAACAGAAGTATTTCTTCTGGCTTAGCACATCATTTCTGTACGTCTAACACACGATAGAGTAGCAAAACACTTCCATGCCATATTTGGATGACTACTACAGACATCGTTTATTCAAAGAAGCCACAATAGTGCTAATAACTGGCAGAAACCTCAACAGAAATCAGGGTACTATTCTGAATAGTTCATGGAAAAACCTGATCCTTTCTCTAAATCCATCTGAACTACAGCTAGCCAGTAATCACATCCTCTCAGTCTCTGTCACACGAACACGTATCCTTAGCTACTAGATTGTTTACGTTTTTATGTTCCTTTCAATTTACATTTACTAGTATTTTTATGCTTTTTAGTCAACGCCTTGAAAAAGCTAGACAGTTTGCTTGCGAAACTGGTAGGCAAAGAATGTAAGTTGTTTGTACGCATTACAATAGTCAGTATTAAAACAATAAGTTTGTATGTTTAATTTTCAAATGACCAAATATGTTTAACTTAAACAGTTTAATGAAACACAAAGTTCAGTGCATGGAAAGAGAAAAATGCAGAAAGGCCAAACTTTTGAACCACCTAACATTCCTTAAACGTTGCAGGGAATTCTCCATCATTCCAAAGTTCCTCAAAGTCAGAGATCATATCAACTCTATATCAACTAAAAAAATTTATCTACGCACTTCATTGGCGCTTGTAAGAGAAAGGATTCAACACACAAGGTATGAAGTAAATAAAAGTGATATTAATTGCCGTAAGTTCTTCGATGACATTTCTAACAATTTAGAATATACCATATGGAACCAAATCGATCAAATGATACAATGCAGTTATGAAAAAACTTTTGAACTTTATAAAGACAAACAAATTAAGAAATTCAATGAACTTTACAAGAAAAAATATCGGACACAGAACAACCTCCCAGACGACAAAGTGATCTTTAACTTGTTGAATCATAGTCTCACAAAAAATGAATCTGACATTCTCAAAAAAGGTTTTAACTTTGCGATTACACCCAAACACATTCCTAAAATGGATTTCATCTGTGGAATTGAAAAAGGTCTATATCCACTACTGCAAAACGTAGTCAACACTATTAGATTCAAAAGTACCATAATCCTAACCAAAGCCAAACAACCTATTCTCAACGTCTCCTTATCATAGAAAGGCAATCCTTGACTTGAAGAAAAACAAAGATATCATCATTACCAAGGCTGATAAGGGAAATTCAACAGTTGTCCTTAACTTTAAAGACTATCATCATAAGTTAAACGTATTACTATCAGACAACTCTACCTATAAGCCCCTAAACAGAGACCCCACCATAAAAAAATCATAATGAAACAAACCAACTAATCAGAAATTTTAACATTTGGCCAGAAGAAATGAAGAGAACACTGAAATCCTCACATCCCATACTCTCAGAATATATGGGACACCTAAAATACATAAAAAGGATATACCTCTTCGTCCAATCGTTGATGGAAGGTCATCCCCAACTTACCTTTTGGCCAAGCATCTTGCAAACTTATTAAATAATAAAATAAGATCAACAGAATCCTATATCAAGAAAATAGTCAGCAATTTGTAAATAAACTCCAAGCCATTAAGATTGCACCAACAGACATGCTAGCCAGTCTAGATGTTGTATCCCTTTTCACCAATGTACCAGTAGAAGAGGTAATAAACATCAATCAAGACATCTTTCCTCTAGACATCACACAAATGTTTAGACACTGCCTTCAGTCTAATTTCTTCAAGGTTAACAACACTATATACCAACAATTAGAAGGCCTAACAATGGGAAGCCCGCTATCACCATCTTGTGCAGACGACCTTTTCATGGAAAAACTTGAAAAAGAAATTCTCTCCACAATCTCCCCTAGACCATCTATGTGGTGGAGATATGTAGATGATATTTTCATTATATGGCAAGACAGCTTAGAACACCTAAAATCATTTGTGAATAAAATCAACTCAATACATAACAAGATAAAATTCACTCTGGAAGTGGAAAACAACAGCCAACTGAATTTTTTAGACATCTTGATAAAGAGACAATCAAAGAGTGTGGAATTATCTATTTACAGAAAGCCTAGAGACACTGGAAGATATCTTCATTATACTTCAAACCACACACACAAACTCATCATTATCCATATGTTGAAAAATAGAGCCCAAAAGTTTATATCAGAAGAGGAGGATACACAGACTGAACTCTCACTAATAGCCAACACATTATCACAAAACAGATATCCTCTGAACATCATCAAAAAATATCTATACAGTGACAACCCCAGACAAGAAGAATCAAGCTCCCAGCACATTTCTACTGTAGTGATCCCCTTCATCAGGTCAATTTCTTATCAAATTGCCAGAATACTTAAAGCCTACAACATCAGAGTGATCTTCAAATCAACCACCAGCATCAGGCAGGTTTTAGGATCCCCAAAAGGTAAGGTGCCATTCTATAAACATCCGAATATATTACATTCCTTTCTCCTGTGGTCTTGCCTACATCGGACAAACTTCACGGAGTTTAGAGATCAGACAAAAAGAATATGTTGGTGATGCAAACCACAACATAAGTATTTTTTCTGGCTTAGCACATCATTTCTGTATGTCTAACCACATGACAGAGTGGCAAAACAGCTCCATGCCATATTTGGATGATGACTACAGACATCGTTTATTCAAAGAAACCACAATAGTGTTAATAACTGGCAGAAACCTCAACAGAAATCAGGGTACTATTCTGAACAGTTCGTGGAAAAACCTGATCCTTTCTCTAAATCCATCTGAACTACAGCTAGCCAGTAATCACATTATGCATTTACAACAAACACGCATACGTGATAATGGATAAGAACAATAAGTCCACTCAGTCTCTGTCACGCGAACATGTAACCTTAGCTACTAGATTGTTTACAACGTTTTTATGTTCCTTTCAATTTGCATTTACTAGTATTTTTATGCTTTTCCGTCAATGCCTTGAAAAAGCTAGACAGTTTGCTACCGAAACTGGTAGGCAAAGAATGCAAGATGTTTGTACGCATTACAATATCGTCAGTATTAAAACAATAAGTTTGTATAATTAAGAGGGAGATGTTAAATCCCGTTTTATTTTATAGCCGGGTACGAAACTCGGGTCGAAATCGCCAGTAAAATAGCCTTTTGGCTTATCATCTTTGTAATAAGTTTGTATGTTTAATGCTCCATATTAATAAAGTCAATAATAAATTCAGAACTCTGATGAATACTGCAGCTACATTGGGATTGCAAACTTTTTCAAATGATGACTTATAACTCTGAAATTTTTATCTCTGCCTTAGAGATGTGATAAAGGGTAGTCAACAGTTCCAGGTTTAATATGTTATGTACAGTTCCTTATTGAAACTATACATAATATTTAAAAAAATCTCTACATGAGGGTTCACAATAACTCTGCATTAGCTTGTTTGTATATTTACATCTCAATCTACCTTAAAAGAAAAATATTCAACAGTTGTATACGTCCAGTCATTACGTATAGAAGTGAACATGGACTTTGATAATGATATCTACTGGGGCTTTAGCTAAAAAAATAGAAATTTACACAGCTTACAATGGCACAAGCATCCCAGTATATTTTAATGAAGCTATGTCTGTTGAAGCTAGCATGCTAATTTTAATTTCAACTTACCAAAATGGGGCATTATATCAAGCAATACTTAGTCTTTATTTGAGTTGTAAGTCAGCAGTTAGAATTGAAGGAAGTACAGGAAGATGGTTTAATGTTAAATCTGGTGTGAGACAAGGATGTACATTATCCCCTCTGTTATTCATTATCTATATGGATCACATTATGAAGGAAAGTGGTATTAAACATGATATCAAATTTGGAGATGTTAATGTCAGCTCTTTGCTTTATACGGATGATGTTATACTTCTAAATAAATCTACTACAAGTCTGCAAGATTCTCTGACTAAATTGAATAGCTGTTGTAATAGATATGGAATGAAGGTCAGCAATAAAAAGACAAAGACAATGAAAATAGGCAGAATCATTGAAAATGTCAACTGTGTTGTGAATGGAGAACCTGTGGAAAAAGTGAAACATTTCAGCTACTTAGGCATGATTTTTACTGAAGATGGTAAATTAAATATAGAAATAGACAACAGAATCAGCAAAGCTGGTATGGTGGGAAGTCAACTGAATAAATTCATATGGAATAAGAGAGAAATTAGTCAACACTAAATTAGCTGTATACAAGACAGTGTTTAAACCAGTTTTAACTTATGTATCTGAGAGCTGGGTCAGAAGTTAAACACTTGACCAAAGACTAGAGACCGCAGATATGAGAGTCCTGAGAAAGATTATAGGCATGAACAGATGGCATCAATGGCAATATCATATTAAAAACGAGGATATTAGGAAAGAACTTGACATTGTCAGCATCCAGGAATGCGTTAGCAGAGCTAATCTCAGGTGGTATGGTCACTTAAATAGAATAGGAGAGGAAAGATTAGCAAAACAAGCGTTCTCTGCCAGGTTGGCAGGAAAACGACCCAGAGGAAGACCAAGATGTAGGTGGATTGATACGGTACAAAGTGCCTTAGATGATAGAAATATAAGCTCTGATAATGTTGGAGTCTTGACAAGTAATAGACTGATTTGGAGGAAAATTGTAGATAGGAAGTTAGTAATGATGTAATTTTTTTCATGTAATACTGTCATATCCTGTACACCCCTTGAGGGTACATGGCAGGAATTTGATGATGACTTACCAAAATGCCATTGGCAATTGTTAATATTAAGTTTTGATAAGTATTAACTCAACACCACAGGAACAAAAATATCGTTTATTCAGCTGCAGCTGTTTTACTAGAATTCAAATCAAATCCTCTGAGCAAAAAAAGATGCATCACACACTAGCAATACAATCAAGCAATTGTGGAAACAGTTCAAATGGACAAAAGAACCGATTTTCTGTCAATGTTTTTCCAACTACAGGTCACGAATCATTAATGGGTTGTGAACTCAATTTAGTGGGTTGCAACTAACATCTTTTTAAAGTGAAATATAATAGAAATATCACAGTATCCCATAAATTTCATAGCTTTTACACTGAGTAGTGTCTTCCACATTTCTCTGCAAGAGGGAACACATTTGATGGTATATTATGTCTCTTCTGCATTCAGTAGTGAATACATTTTCACAAATGTTTTAAAGATATATATGGCATGCTAGTTTAAACATTCATTTGTAAAATTAGTATTGTCTTAATTATAATGTATTGTATCTGTAGGAAGGAGCTATGTTATATCTCGGATCATGTTCATTCCAGATGTCTCCACTTTGCACCAATTGTCACTATCTATAATACATACACTAATTGTGTGCATACTATTTAGTGCTACACCAAAGTTCCTTGTTTTTCCTTCATTTGCAGTATGATGCCTGTTGGAGAAGGGATATTTATCACTGTACAGGAAATTTTCATTCCAGTCTTCTGAAAGAATAGGTGTAATGAGCAAAACTGTTTATTCCTATCAATAAAAAGGAATTCTAAGTTTTACGGTACACCCATGGCAATAAATAAAATTTCTTAATGATTCATATTGTTTTGTGAAACTTTTGTTTCGTTTTAGTGTGTGCGCGCACGCGCACGCACTTCATATTTGCCTGTTGGAGAGGGCTGATCCTACAGGTAATGCAACACCAGGGAGTAATTGACAAAAGGTAAACTACACACATGCCACCTTCCAAATATCAGTTCTATCTTGATCCTTTCTATGCCACTCATTTCCAGCCATCTCTTTATTCTTCTTCTTGTACTCTCTTTCCATCTCTGGGATTCAGATAAACTTTATATATTTTTGAATGTTACTTCTTGCAGTGACCTGCTCATTACTTACCATTTGGATCTTTTAAATGCTATAAATGAATGGTAATACCAAGTGATGATCTTTTCATTTTCATCTGGGTAATCCTCCATGTTATAGCTCCAAGCTGTCTCCTAAGTTTGTCATAATCTCAAGCCTTGTACTTTCACATATATCCTTTCCTCACAGAAGTCTGCATATGGCCAGACACAACCTTGATGATCACTTCATGATCACTCTCACTAGCAGGAGGAAAGTTCGAAACCCCACTCACCATTACATCCTCTGATGAAATAATCAGATCTAAAATTCTTGATCCTCGTGTGCCCTCCTTTACATGCTGCCTGAGATAGTTCTCTCTCAAGAACTTGAGAAATTCATTTCCTTGTTAATACTATTAAAATAAGTTATGAGTGTGGAAATTGTAAACCAGAATAATGTGTGGTTTGATAAGCAGTGTATATGGCCTTGACATCATGAGGTCTGATAACTTTCAACTATAGATTATTGTTAAGTAGAAGCCCTGTTAAGTAGAATACTGTAAGGTACAGTTTCTTTAGAAAACTTTTATAATCTAATAATTTTTGCTGTAACCAATGTATGTCCAGTGAAATCTTAAATGGCCATCAGGTCAGTTTCAGCATGAGCCTCTTCTAACACTTCCTAGGGATCTTGTCAGTTCAATTCATAGGACCCAAAAAAGGTACTTCACAAAGAACATGCTTTGATATTTTCATGTATCAGTAAGTATTAAAAGAGGTATACCGTGAGTAGACATATCGATACAAAATTAATAACGGAAAAAACTCACGTACAAAGATTATTTAATAGTATAATTTTCGCCTGTGTGTCATAGGCATCTTCAGTACATTAAGCTGAAATTAAACAATAACTGACAATTCCAAAAAGCGCCACCTAAGTAGCTGGTGTAAGATAACTAAAAAGGTCAATAACTTTCCTAAAAAATAAAAAAATAATAATAATAAATAAATTAATTAAAAAAAAATCAATACAATAAAAAGTTAGGAAAGATTAACTGATTTGTAAAGTACTATCTCCCATAAAGGGGATAGACGTGAGCCGTCGAATCTGTTTAAGTTAGGAGAATGAAGTAGAATTTCACGTTTCTTTATAAAGGCGTTCCATGAGAAACTGACTTTTGTGAAGAACTCTTGTCTTTCTCCAATGAACTCTGGGTCTAGTAAAGATGGCATGTTCTGCAAGTCCAGACTTTTCAGGTTTAAAGTATTCAATATAAGATTGGTGTTCTTCTAGCCGAATAGAAGAAGATCTTTCCGTTTGTCCGAAATAAGATAATCCACAAGAGCACAGAATCTGGTAGACACCTGGATGATTAAGATGTGGAAGCTTGTCATTAGGAGAAGTGTGGAGATTTTTCTAAACGGTCGAAAGGCAACAAAAATATTCAGTGGTTTTAAAACTTTTGCTATACATTCACTGATGTTTCACTGATTGTGCATAAGGGCTGGTAATGTGCGTTATTTCTTCTGTGTTTGAAGAGGAAGACATTAAAACTACTCAAAGTTCTTTTAATGAAGCAATTCTTATAACCTACATTTATCAGTTTATAGAAAGAAGACTCATACAGGCCATTATATCCATGTGGAATCTCATCACCATCCCAGTCAAAAGGCAGGAACTATTAAAACACTGGTTCATCGGGCCCACTCCTTTTGTTCTTCAGACAATCTTTTACAGAAAGAACTACAATATATAACTTCTTCCTTTCTATCTAATGGTTATAAGAATTGCTTCATTAAAAGAACTTTGAGTAGAATTTTGTAATTCATTAGAAGTTTGGGATTCTTTAACAGCTCAATGGACAATATAGGTAATGCTACCATTACCAGATTTCTCGACTTGTCTACAGGGGTGTAGTACTAAAAGAAATAGTGCCAGGGCTCTACCTTGGGAACAGAAATCCGGAGCACAAAGTGCGCCATTATTATCATTATTGCGACGCCAATATGGCAGAGAGATTGCCTTGTTTTCTGAAAAAAAAATGACCAGAGCAGCAAGCTGCTATTTTTTGACCGAAAGCTGGAAATGCATTATGTCTCATTATTATAATTCTTGTAATTTATTATAATAAATTTTAAAATTTTGATAGTTTTAAAAAAGTACCAGGGCGACGTCCTGGCCCGACTACATCCCTGCTTGTCTATCTTATGCATCTGGAGCAAAATGTTCATCCTGCCTTTCATTATCACATCCTTCATCGTGCTCTGAGTCTTTCCATAAAAAGAAGACTCGGATCCAATTTTCATGTCAAGTTTATTTAGGATGCTTTAACACATAAGTTGGGATCTTCTCAAGACAGTACTTTTTTTAAGCCACTCTCCACTGCAAATCTCCAGTAAGTTGGGTGGTGGTAAAAAGGTTAATAATTTCACTAAAAGAAACTCTACATTAAGGCTTTCACAGGCTTCTGTTCTACAGTGGGTTCAAACCTGCAGCAAGTGGTAGCAATGGAGAAGTATCTTAGCTATCTAGGCAGCCACCAATTGCAGTTTGATTTGAAAAACTTACACATCAAATAACTAACAGTGTCTCAAGATATAGAAAGGAATAGTGCATGAAATAAGTTTCTTACTATGGTACAGCAACCTGATATATTTTTTTACATTTCAATACCCACATTCTAGTTAAATTAGTTTTTTTAATCAATTTTTAATATCAGAAAATATTAAGTGAATGCAGTATTTGACTATATGTATGCAAAAATGAGTACTATATATGTGATATGAAATAAAATATGAAGATCAAATAATATATACCATAGCACACAACAGATGACTTGAGCATAGGTTCTTGAGTAACAGACTGTTCACTTTCTATGTTAATAGCTGTAGATGATGTATGGGAGTTTGCCTGTGGTAAAAGATTAATGATTTAAGAAGTATAAGCATAATAATACACTTGCTTTTAAACATATAAGTATAATATATATTTTTTATATCAGCAACCACTTTCAATTTATTTACTGTAAATAGAAATGTTAACATTCTTTGCCATTTCAAAAAGAATACAGGCGTTCCTCAGGTTATGGAAGACCTAATATAGCATTCTGTACTTATGAACGACCTCGCAAGGCTCCCCCACCCCCACACCCATTAGAATACTTGAAAAGTTTAAAAGCTGCATACGTAGAAAGTGAAGGTATCTTCACTTTCTATGTGTGATGGGGAATTTGTTGCAAGTAAAAGTTGGTTTAATCATTTCTAAAATATGGCAGATATTCATAATATTAAAGTGCAATGGGAAGCAGCCAGTGGCAATGTAGCTGCAGCAACTGAATTTCCTGAAATGTTGAAGAAAATTATTGAGGAAGGGGTTATTTGCCATAACACATAATTAACATAGATGAAAGTAGATTGTTCTGGGAAAAAATGCCTGAAAGAACTTACATCTCGAAAGAAGAAAAAGTGCACCAGGGCATAAAGCAGCAAAGGACAGACTAACGGGGGGAATGCATTGGAAATTTTAAGCTCGAGTCTTGCATGCTTACCACTCTGAAAATCCGAGAGCACTTCGCTGCATTATCAAACCAGCTTTTCTCGTTAATTGGAATTCAAATTTAAGGGCCTGGGTCAGTCACACTTGCCATGTTTGAAGATTGGTTCTTGAACTGTTTTATTCCTGTTGTGGAACTTTATTGTTTGGAAAATAAAATTCCCTTTAAAATTCTGCTTGTGCTGGACAATACTCCTGGATATTGAACATCTTTAGATGACCCTTCACCCTAATGCAAAGGTCGTATTTTTTTTTTTTTTTTTTTTTTTTTTTTAATCTACTACAGCCTATGGACCAGGGAGTCATTTCTGTATTTAAGGCTTATTACTTCTTATGGGATATATTCCCACAAGCAGTCAGGGCCATGGAAGATGATATGCTGACCTTGAAAGAGTTCTGGAAGAATTATAATATCTATGATGCCATTAAAAACATTGATGATTCTTGGGAGGAAGTGAAGCAATCAACAATGGGATGTGGAACAAACCGTGCCCTCAATTCCGTGATGATTTTTGTGGCTTCACAAAAGAAGACATCGCCGAAGCCAGAAAAGCTATGGTGGATGATGGCAATGCACTGTAATTGGACATCAATGAAAATGATGTCAATGACTTACTAGCGTCCCATTCACAAGAATTAACCAATGAAGATGTTATGGTGATAGAAAAGCAGCTGATAGAAACACAGACCATGAAGAATCAGAAGATCCAGAAAATTTAAGACAAAAGGATTAGCTGAAGCCTTTTGTCTCATTGAAGCAGGATTTTTTTATTTATTATTATTTGACACCTCCAGGGAGTCCAAAGACTCATCAAGGGAAGGCACCTGCTCTACAACTCTGTCTCCACCAACTGACTGCAACTACACCAACGCCATCTATCGCTGACTACCACCTACTATTGCCACAGACAATCACAAACATCCATGCCCAAGGCGGGATTCGAACCCGCAGCCCTTTGGCTGGAGAGCGGATATGCTAACCAATCAACCAACCAAACTTGGGGAGCATTGAGCAGTTTACAAAGATTTATTTACCGTGCAGTTAGTGAGAACATAGCTGCTATAAGGCCATTTATGATAAAAAAATAATTAAAAAAAAGAAAAAGGCTGTGCGCAAACAACTTTAGATCCTTTTTTCAAGAAACAGACTTCAGTGGAAAGCTCCCCTCCTCTAGCAACAGAATCAAATCCTGATTCTCCAGCACCAGAATCTGATCCAGATTCTCCAGTACCCACTACACCATCTCCATCATCTTCCAATTAATATTAGCCTGCCTACCTTGCCTCAAAAATGCTTCTTCTAAGACATTCATGCAACATTAGGTTAGTGTTAACCTTCAATATTCTTTTTTGAAATTTCTCCTATCTAAACTTTTTGTATGAGTTTGTTTTTATGTTGTTTGTTTGAATTAAAAGAAAGAGCACAATAGTTTCTGTAACTTATTACAGTACAGGGTATTATCATAATTATTATTACAGTATTATTATTGCCACATGAGCCATTATAGTATTCTTATTATTATTACTACTCCTGTATATGCACTGTTCATCAGGGATCCAAGTTACATACAAATCTGACTTAAAGACATTCTCAGAAACGTATCTCGTCCATAACCTGAGGACTGCCTGTAATTATATATTTTTGAAATAGCAAAGATAATATACAGTTTGCAGGGCATAGCCTCAAAAGTCTAAATGCTGATGGAAATGGTATTCAGGCAATCAACAATGTACGCATATGTTGCAAATAGCATAGTCTGGAAGGTCTACTGCATTCCAACACTCTGCCAATAGTTTCACTTTGGAAAGGCTTGCCTGTTAATGGTCTTGGATATTACCTGGCCAGCAGACATCATTAGACTGAAGGAAAATATGTAAATATAAGCATGAGTTGAGGTATTATATCCACACCTTGTAGAGCAATGGCCTGTGTTGTACTAGACCACAAACTTAAATGAGCATCTGATATGCTATTTTGCTTATCAGAGACCTGATGTGACCAAAAATCATTGTAACTCAAAGGTTTTTATTTTTTATTATTTTTATATTTTTTTTATCCCACATCTTTCATTATGCAATGAGTGATGTTTACAGAGCTATACTGATCATGAAGACTCAGTTTCTTTTGCAATGTGTAATCAGGCTGAAGGTTTTGGCATATATTTTAATCAAGTGATGATAAATGAGCATCAATTGACGTAATTCCACCACTCTGCTTATTACACTTGATGTGACCAAAAACCATTTTATTCAGAGCAAAGTGTTTATATTTGTCCTTACATCTTTTAGCATTCATGAATGATTAACAGAGTTACATTGAAACAAGCATATGTTGCTAAGTAGTGGCACCAGTACACTGAAATAGGATTTTACATATGAATAACTTAATAAAAAGATAATGACTATGTTAATATTATTATATGGCCAACTCTGAAGAGTCCATAGACTCATTGAGCGAGGCCCTAAACATTATGCCAAGCACTATCCAATATTTGGGGAATGTCTATCACACTTTACTTGGAACTCATTCACAGTCATGGTACCCACAACAGATTGGCAACTTATTCCACTCTTCAAGCAAAAAATCTAGTCCTCACATCTTGCTAATGACTTGCTCAAGTTTCAAAGAGGGATCCTAGTTCTCCCACCAGACCTGTTCTAAAAAATTTCCTCTGTATGTAATTTATTTGTATGGAATGAATAACAAAACATGCAGTACAATACACTTTCACTTTAAAAACATAAAATTAAAAGTCAAAAGTCATTTTAAAAACCAATAAAATTAAATGGTTACATCCATATTGGTCAGATAGCTCATAGCTTCAGGTGTAGCTATGAGCTATCTGATGTCCTGAATATGCTCTGAGATAACACTGAGTCACAATATGGTCCACAGTTCGTCTTTGAGCTCCACAATCAGATTGCGGGAATGGTCGTTTACCCCATTTACATCTTCTGCATGTAAAAACTCTTCAGTAATTTGTCTCATATCATATCACCACCTGTTAACCAATTTTTGTAAGCCATAAATCTTGCACTTGGTCAAGTTCCTAAGGAGTGGAAGGAGAGCAAGATTGTGCCACTTCATAAAGGAAGTGATCGAACTCAAGCATCAAACTATAGGCCTATCTGTGTGTGTCAGGTGTTGTGGTTAAGTTGTTGGAGAAGCCTGTGAGAACTAGAATCCAGAGTTGGGTTGACAACAATGGTATTATCTTTCATGGACAGCATGGATTTGCTAAAGGGAGGTCATATTTTAGTAATCTACTTACTTATTACAATAAAGTGACTGCTTCCTTGGACAGAGGAGAAGGACACATAGTAAGATACTTGGATTTCGCAAAGGCTTTTGAATAGAGTACCTCATGATAAGTTGACAGTCAAACTAGAGCAGATGGGGTTTGATATTAGATTAGTGCATTGGATTGGAGACTGGTCATCTGATAGGTATCAACAAGTTGTGTATAGGGGTGCAATATCCAGGAAAAGGAAAGTCACTAGTGGCATGCCTCAGGGGTCTGTTTTAGGGCCATTACTGTTTAACTTGTATATTAATGATATTGGTGAAGATTTGGATGGAGATATTCAGTTGTTTGCAGATGATGCAAAGTTGGGACGAAAACCATAAAGAGTAGTGAAGATGTTGTGGCCTTACAAGAAGACTTGAATAAATTGAGTGATTGGGCATGGGGATGCGAGTTCAATGTTGCAAAATGTAAGATTTTAAAATTTGGAAAACAAAGATGGGATGCAGAATTTATGCTTGGTGAGAATATATTGTTGGAGGTTGAGGAAATAAGAGATCTGGGGGTGATAGTGGATAAGGATCTAAAATTTAGGGGACACATAGCCAAAATTGTGAAGACAACACAAAGGCTTCTGGGAATGATGCGGAGGACACTGACGTGTAGAAGTAGGAAGATTCTTGTTCCGTTGTATAAGGCTTTGATTATGCCACACATGGACTATTGTGCCCAGATTTGGTCACCGGGTTTTCAGAAGGATGAAGAGATGTTGGAAAGGGTCCAAAGCAACTGACTAAGGTAGTTTCTGACCTCTGGAATGTCGAGTATGAGGAAAGATTGAGAAGATGTAATTTGTAGAGTCTGGTGGACAGAAGGAAGAGGGGAGATATGATAGAGACCTACAAGTTGGTAAGGGGTTGTTATAGGATCAATGGTGAAGAAGTTCTACAGAGAATAGTGGGAGATCAGGGGAGAACCAGAGGTCATCCCTGGAAACTGTATAAAGAGGATGTGAGTAGGGGAGTGCACGAGACAGGTTTTTTTCGTGCAGAGTTGTGAATGATTGGAATGCCTTGCCTGAGTGTGGTGTCTGTAAGGAGTTTGAGTGTGTTTAAAACATGGTATGATGAGATGTGTGTGTGTGATAAAAGGACCTCCAGATGAGTCTTTGACTCCATGAGGTCTTGTTTAATAATAATAATAGACAAATAGGCCTTTAGGACAAATTCAATTTACAGACAAAAACTAGAAGTGGTAGTGAGCAGTAGATGGCGTTGGTGTAGATGAATGAGACAAAGTTTCAGAGTAGGTATCCTCCCTCAACCAGTCTTTGCACTGGTTGAGGGAGGATACCTACTATCATCATCATCAAATTCCTGCCATGTACCCTCAAGGGATGTACAGGATATGACAGTACTACATGAAAAAATTACACCATTACTAACTTCCTATCTACAATTTTCCTCCAAATCAGTCTGTTACTTGTCAAGACTCCAACATTATCAGATCTTATATTTCTATCGTCTAAGGCACTTTGTACCATATCAATCCACCTATATCTTGGTCTTCCTCTGGGTCGTTTTCCTGCCAACCTGGCAGAGAACACTTGTTTTGCTGATCTTTCCTCTCCCATTCTATTTAAGTGACCATACCACCTGAGATTAGCTCTGCTAATGCATTCCTGGATGCTGACAATGTCAAGTTCTTTCCTAATATCCTCATTTTTAATATGATATTGCCATTGATGCCATCTGTTCACACCTCTAATCTTTCTCAGGACTCTCATATCTGCGGTCTCTAGTCTTTGGTCAAGTGTTTTACTTCTGACCCAGCTCTCAGATCCATAAGTTAAAACTGGTTTGAACACTGTCTTGTATACAGCTAATTTAGTGTTCCGACTAATTTCTCTCTTATTCCATATGAATTTATTCAATTGACTTCCCACCATACCAGCTTTGCTGATTCTGTTGTCTATTTCTATATTTAATTTACCATCTTCAGTAAAAATTGTGCCTAAGTAGCTGAAATGTTTTACTTGTTCCACAGGTTCTCCATTCACAACACAGTTGACATTTTCAATGATTCTGCCTATTTTCATTGTCTTTGTCTTTTTATTGCTGACCTTCATACCATATCTATTACAACAGCTATTCAATTTAGTCAGAGAATCTTGCAGACTTGTAGCGGATTTATTTGGAAGTATAACATCATCCGCATAAAGCAAAGAGCTGACATTAACATCTCCAATTCTGATATCAGGTTTAATACCACTTTCCTTCATAATGTGATCCATATAGATAATGAATAACAGTGGGGATAATGTACATCCTTGTCTCACACCAGATTTAACATTAAACCATCTTCCTGTACTTCCTTCAATTCTAACTGCTGACTTACAACTCAAACAAAGAATAAGTATTGCTTGATATAATGCCCCTTTGACACCATATAACTGCAGCATATTGAATAGCTTCTCTCTTGGCACCTTGTCATATGCCTTTTCCAAATCGACAAAACTTAAATACAGATCTTTGTTATATTCCCATGATTTCTCCACTATTTGTCGTAAAGTGAAGATCTGATCCTGACAGCCTCTATTTGGCCTGAATCCAGCTTGTTCTTCACAAGCTTTTCTTCCACAATTCTTCTCAACCGTTTCTCAAGTATACTTGCATAGATCTTGCCAGGAACACTCAGTAGGGAAATACCTCTGTAATTCTCACATTCAGTTTTATTTCCCTTTTTATATATGGGTACTATGAGAGCTCTACTCCAATCACCGGGAATTCGTCCCTCTGTCCAGGCTTTCTGAACTATGCAGTGCAGCCACTGTAAGACTTTTATACCACCATACTTCAGCATTTCTGGTCGAATATCATCTACTCCTGCTGCCTTTCCACATTTCAAGTCTTTGATGGCTTTTTCTACTTCAAGTATGGATATGTATTCCTGACTGCATGCCTAGTCAGTGTTTTTTTTATCACTGTGCTGTCATCACTGCTTGTTTCATTTAGCAGTTTTTCAAAGTAATTACTCCATACTTCAAGGATATCTTTTTCTCCTGTTTTCATGTCACCTTTATTATCTCTAACTCCTTTTACAGTACTCTTTCCTCCATTCCTAAGCTTCTTCAACAACCTCCAGAATATTTTGCCACCTTCTTGATATTTATTTTCTATATTCTTGCCAAAGTCCTCCCACGACTTTTGTTTAGCTAGTATTACACACTGTTTAGCTTTCTTACATTTGTCTCTGTATTCTGTAAGAGTAAAAGCTGACTTATTTGCCAGGAACTTTTGATATGCTTTCTTCTTTTCCTTCACTGCCTCTTTAACTTCCTGTGTCCACCAGGGAGTTCTGATTTTTTTATCCTTGCACACAACCTCACCATATGCCTCTCTGGCAGAATCAATCAATGTTTTCTTCAGAGTTTGCCACTGAATCTCCAAGGTTTGATTCCTGTTCTCAAACTCTTTCATTTTCTTTTCAATAATCTTTCTGTATTTTAGTCTACAGTTCACATCTGAGAGCTGCTCAACTTTTATTCGCTTTAAAACTTTCTTACATGTTATTCTTTTCAATATGAAATTCAATTTTATCCTGCTCAAGACTAAATAGTGATCACTTCCAATTTCAAATCCTCTGTACACTCTGGTGTCCTGCACCAGGGAGAAAACATCACTATCAACAATAACATAGTCAATGAGACTTTTCTTATTCCTAGCCTCTTCTCTCCATGTGAATTTGTGCACATTTTTATGTTGGAACATGGTGTTAGTAATAACCAGTCCATGTCCTGAACAGAAATCCAACAGATATTTGCCATTATTATTAGCTTTGCTCTTTTCTCCAAATTTTCCCAAAATATTTTTGTATGTCTCACAATCATTTCCTACTCTGCTATTTAGATCCCCAACAAGGACCAACTTTTCCTTTTTCATTGTGTCAATTGTTTTTTCTAAAGCTCAAAAAATTCCTCCACTTCTACCTTAGTAGAACCTTCTGTGGGACCATAAGCACAAATAAGTTTCATTGTCCAGTTCCCCATTCTCATATTTGCCCACATTACTCTACTTGAGACTGACTGCCATTCAAGAAGATTAGCCTCGTATTTTGTGTTGAATACTATGGCTACTCCTTTTCCTTGATTGTCATTGCCTGAATATAACATTTTGTATTTATTGCTCAGAAAGATCTCACCAGTTTTGGTCTTTTTTGTTTCAGTCACCCCTATTATGTCGATCTGGTACTTATCTAATTCCTCAGCTAGCTCCATTTCTTTGCCATTCAGGCTTCTTACGTTGATAGTACCGATCTTTAACTCTGGTGATGTTGAGTTGGGGTTTGTTTTCAGATTTGTTCCAGTAGCTGACTCTTCGCTGTTCGCCCTGGTTCCCTGGCGAAAACAACGGGGGCCTTGTTTAACCGGGCGACGCCCCAGCCGGCATGAAATTTTGTCATATTGTACCATCATTTTTATTTTGGTTTAACCAATAAGAATGCAATTTGGTCGGCTAAATCCCAAATTTCCAGCCCATCCTCGTTCGTTCAGTAACCAAGTAGATACCCAACAGGGTGCACCATGAAAAGGTGAGGATTGGACATTAGGTCAGAAGCCCTGGTCGGTTCTCCGCATTCCTTTAAAGGCTATGTGGAGGTCTCCTCTCAGTTATACAGCTTTGACCCTTAAGCACCCCGGATACCTACTATTATTATTATTATATATTTTATACCACCCCTTGGAGGTGTTATAAAATAATAATAGTTCCTCTCAGATTTTCTATATCATTAATGTACTAATTAAATAGTAATGATCCAAGAAGAGAGCCCTGCAGCAAGCCACTAGTCTTCTACTGGACTACTCCTAAATAACTACCATCTAGTAATCACCATATTATCCATTTCAACTTTATACTGAACCTGCACTGCAATTTATTGATTAGAATTACATGCAGTATCCTAGCTAAAGCTGGCCTGGTTGGCTGAGTGGCTACACATTTGAATCTCACTTGATATTGATGTTTGCACTTGTCTTTTGGTGGGAGATGAATTTCATTATCTGGGGTGAGACCACTGCCCCCACTTATTGAAGGCCCAAAGTGGCTTAATGACAACATCTTTAAAAAATTCCTTTAGCACACCCATGGTAGAAAATGTACTACAGGTTTGCAAATAACCTTTCATGAGTGGGAGCAACAAAAAAAAAAGAATTTGCAAAATCAGCAGTATAACTCAGCCCATTACTTTTATCAAACTCCATTTTCACTATATTTCTAATGCTTTATTATTATTATTATTATTTTATTTTTTTTACAAGTCTGGAAAACCTGTTTTAGAAACCAAAAATGGAACTAGCTAAGTTAGGCAAGGAATGACCTACTGTTCACAGAACCATGTTGTCCCCATATAGTATCCTGTTCCTGTCTACCCATTTCTGTATTTTGCTCTTAACTTCTCCAAAACCTTGACTGTGATCCCTGAGATGCCAATTGGTTGGTAATTTTCTTCTTCAGATTTGGAGTTTCTTTATGCAATGGAAAGGTTTTCCCCTCTTTCCACCACCTTGGGACCATCAAGGTCAAAGGCACTGCCTGTTCCCAAGCACCTCATAAAACTCACACTGGTATACTATTTAAAATTACAGCTGTATTCACATCAAGGTTCTGTAATACCTATGTACCTCTAGTTCTGATCTAATCCTGTGGCCTCCTCTTTTGAGAGGGTTGCATTTGTCCTCTTCCATCCCTCTCTAGCTCTTGTATGGCCAGTCTTCAATGTTGTCTTTGCAATGCAGTCAGGGTCATCCTCTTCCTCCCTTTCCCTCCACCTTCCCCTGGAATACTATTCTGGGGAGCTCAGAAGAATCCCTCATCAAATTCCTGCAAACACTATTTTTCTTCCTTGAATACTAGCCATATAGTCTCTTTTCACCTTGAACCTCTTCATTAATCACTCTTTCAGTCCAGCTGATATGATCATACAAACCTCTACCTCTGTTTCCATATAAGCCTTCTCTCTCTTATTACTGCAATTCACTTCGTAATTCAGCAATTTCATCTGCTTTAGTAACCTCCCTACCATCAACATTCATTAGAATTGTTCTTCCATAATTATTATTCCTTTTACTTGCAATATACTGAAAGAACTCTTTGGGATCACCTTTGGCTTACACTGATAATTTTCTCTCATACTGATTTTGCCTTTTTTTTACCATACTGGTCATCCTTCTGGCCTGTGTTTTGTGCTGCTCATGTGCCTGCTGGTCACCTTTCTCTTTGAATTTCCTCTATAAATTTTTATTTTTTGTAACTCCTGTTTAGTGATGCTTTTCATCCATTTAAATCCTTTAAATCCTACTTGATTTATCCTCCTGACTCTAGGTATGCAGTCTGTCACTTCCCTCATACTATGCTTTACCATCTCATATTCACGATCAACATCCAGCATTTACAGTTTCTTAAGCAATGGTATTGCTCCAGGCAATCTCCTAAGTTTGCCATTATTTACCAGTACTGTAATTCCACATACACTCATGAGCAGTTGAATTAGAGATACCTGCCTAGTAGCAGGTAGCACCCCCTTTCGCCTTGATGGCGGCGATGTGGCTTGGCATGGACTCTGCAATGCATGGAGACTGGTCGGAACAGGGTCCAAGGCACGTATATCTCTCTCAACAGCATCTCAGATGTGTTCAATAGGTTTGAGGTCAGGGGACCTCGGGAGCCAGCCAAGCATCCTCATGTCCGTGGAGTGTTCATCCATCCACTCGGCCACAATTCGGGAGCGGTGGGCCAGTGCATTGTCTTGCTGCAGGTACAGGTCTCCTGTAGGGTGCCGTAGGTGCAGAAATGGGTGTACATGATCTGACAGCAGGTCCCTGTATCGTTCGCCATGAGGGACGATGGTAGATGTACCACGGGACCTATTTCATTCCACGTAAACTGTCTCCATCATACGAGGATACCACTACCGCCAAGAGTACCCTATACCCTGCTGGCACGAGGGATCCATCGCTTTATGTGTTTGCCAATGCACTTGTACCCTGCCATCGGCATGTACCAACATGTACCTTGACTCATTAGTCCAGGCAACCTTTTTCCATGTGTCGAGGGTCCAATGTGCGGTGTTCCTGCACCCATGCTAATTGTTGTGCCTTGTGACATGCGGTGAGCAGAGGTACCCTAGTCGGGTAGTGGCTTCTGTACCCCATAACAAGGAGATGGTTCTGGATGGTGTGGCTGATCACACGTCATTGTTGTCCAGCATTGAATAGGCGAGTGATCTGCGGCACTGTGACCTGTCTATCCGCTGTTACCATCCGAGCTAGCCAACAGCGTCCCCTGTCATAGATACATTGTACACCACAGCAGTTTTCCCTGGCAGCTGTGGTTTTACCTGATTCCATGTACTCACGGTACACTCTTGACACAGTGGCCTGTGAAAATCCCAGTGCCTGCACAACTTCAGAGAGGGAGTGCCCCATACGTCTCGCTCCGACTATCTGGCAGCGATCGAATTCGCTGAGATCTCAAGTCTTTCCCATTCTGTGCTCGTCTATTACTCATACGGTCAGTACAAGGTCTGACGACATCCCCGTCATGCACTACGTGGCACTATTCCATTTGCCAGAGTGACCACAGCGCCATTTCGCCAACATGGCAGGTATCTCTAATTCAACTGCTCATGAGTGTATACTCCCTCTTAACTAAAAATTCCACACATTCAACCACCTTTCAAGTCAAGACCATATGATCAATCTCACCAGTTGATGGCAATGTGCTCATCCAGCAAATGGGTAGTATGACAGAGGGAAGATAGATAGGCTTAAGATGTGGTTGCAGCAGCACAAGGTAAGGATGAGACTTTTATTTTGTTACACCTTCCGGGAGTCCACAGACTCATCAAGGGAGAGCACTTCCTCTATATCTCTCTACCTCAATCCACCAATTCCATCTACCATCCACCACCACTAGTATTTCCACAGACAATCACAAACATCCATGCCCACGGCAGGATTCGAACCTGCAGCCTTTTGGCTGGAGAGCGGATACACTAACCACTCAACCAACCAGACTTTTCCAACAATACTAAGAATATCACACTTATTTTTCTGCTTCATGCAGATGAATTCCTAAATAATAATAATCCAGGATTATTATTGTGCCTGATCTAGTCACCTGAAGTATTTGAGTAATATGAAAACAGTACAGAGGGAAACAACCATCTCAAGGGTGAATGTTGAATGTGAAGGCAGGGAGACAAAATGTATTCAGCAGAGTTTGGCAAATAAGAGAAATGACATTATTGTAACATAACTTGGAGCTTTTCATTTGGAAACTAAGAGTTCCGTAATTAAGGAAATGAAACTTTTTTTTTTGTAAAATGTATTCCAAATGATGAATGTGTTCAAGACAAAGTATGATATATATATATATATATATATATATATATATATATATATATAGTGGTCTGTCTGGACTCCTGCAACAAGTTTTGTGGCTCAAGTGGTACAATAAGGCATTATAGTACATGGAGTTTTACTTCCTAAGATGAATTCAAACTTCAGTGAGATCCTATAATGATACCCTTTTGTTACTTTTTTGCTCAATAAGCAGCAAATGTGCATCAAAAGAAAATTTCCTTAATGTGAACCCCATCCCTTAAGCAGCTGATACCATGAGAAGATAGATTAAATAATCCAAAAACCTTACTAAAGAGTCAGGGATTTTTTTTTTTAAGCAATTTTGATTTAAAAAAAAGTAACAAAAGGGTATCATTATAGGATCTCAGTGAAGTTTGAATTCATCTTAGGAGGTAAAATTCCATGCACTATAATGCTTTATTGTACCACTTGAGCCACAAAACTTGCTTACTTATGACCTCCATTAAGCAAGGTAGCAGTATTCACTTATTGAATCTTATGCACAAGAATTAAAATTTGAATACGCTGATATTTTTGTCAAAAAATTAAAACATGGTATAAATAAAATTAAAATGTGACAAAAATTAAAAACTGAATTCTCATTTATAAAATTATCTTTTACACCAACAAAATTGAAAATGATTTGATTATCCCAATTTTTTTTTATCACCTCCATGATGAAGCCTTATGGAGGTGACATCTCTCCTTTGGTTGGAAAATAGATTTTATTCTTATTGCTGATGCGAAAAAATTTCCTTGGAATAAAAGGTATTTTCAACCAAAGTCAAATTAGCTGGTCTCCCTCTTCCCACCATTTAATTCTTATTTTAGATTAACTATTCCAAGAACACAATGAAGTTGTAACATTGTAGCATGTAAAGGACGACCCATAACACATGATGAATGTAGAATCAGAGTGGTCTAAGGATTAGAGAAGCTAGATCTGTACCAGTGCAGAAAATTAAGAACTTGGATCAGAGACTATATGTAAGAATGTGGGATAATGAGTATGAGTAAGTAATCAGAAGACTGACCCTAAGACTACTTAGTCATGTATTCCTAAGTCATGTAAATCTCTCTCTCACACACACACACACACACAACCTTCTTAACTGCTGCTAGTTCATCATTGTAATTAGGCTCAGACATCTATAATCATAATGATGTATTATATACAATGATGACATCACCAATCACAGTGATGTTAGATAATTACAGTATTAGTCTCAGACATTACTGTGATCAGTCTCAGATTTAGACATCCCATACATCTAAGTTCAATATTCTTGCTCTCTACATACCAATTAATGAACATAGAGGAAGATCAAGAGAATAGTTTTCACAATACATAAGCAAACTTCTTTTTGATGATGAGACTCACAAACCACCTGACATTCACCATTTGGCACATAACATTTCATCTTAGCTTACTTTCATGTAATTAACATTATCCCCATGAGTTAACTTGATGCTGTTCAGAAAATGTCAGAAAAAGATTAGGAATTATAATTATTATTATTCAGGCCTCCATGTAGTCAAAAGACTCATCGTGGGAGGTCCTTCCTAAGAAACACAAAGTCTATCATACCACTCCTTGAACTCATTGACCGTTCCTGCTCTCACCACTCCATCAGGCAATGCATTCCATGGTTCAACCACCCTCCATGCAAAGAACCACTCCTCACCGTCTTGCTCACAGTTTCCTTTCGTAACTTCCAGGGATGGCCTCTTGTCATCACTCCTTTCCGCTGTTCAACCAAGCGAGAGAACTCACTTCCCCAGTGTCAACCCTGTAACCACCTCTCAACAGTTTAAAAGTCTCAATCATATCAACTCTCCTTCTTCTATCCACCAAACTCTGCAGTCCACATTCCCTCAGCCGATCCTCATAACTATCATTGTACAGTCATGAAACCATCTTTGTTATCTGCCTTTGTACCCTTTCCACAGTTAATTTATCCCCTTCAAATCCTGTGGACCACATCTGAGAACAATAGTGTGGTCTGATCAGGGTCTTATACAATGGAATGATAACTGTTTTATCTCTGCAGGTCAGTGTCCTTCTCATTATTGCAGCAATCCTCTGTGTTACCTTCACCACCTTTGCAATATGTCCACTAAATTTCAGGTTTCTATCAATCCCAGATCTCGTCTCCCCTACTTCCTCCAGTATAACTCCTCCCGTAGAGTATGCAGTGTCCCATCGATGTTTCCCAAACCTCAAAACTTACATTTTGCTGCATTAAACCGATACCCCCATTCATTTGCCCATCTATCTAGTTTATTCAAATCCTCTTGCAGGGCTACCACATCTGCACTATTACTAATAATCCTTCTCAGCTTTGCATCATCCACAAACAACTTAACATCTCCCTGCAATCCACTGACAATTTCATTGATATAAAGGTTAAACAATATAGGTCCCAGCACTGAGCCCTGTGGGACCCCACTTGTAACCCTTTGCTTCCTTCAAACTGCCCCACCATACACAACTCTCTGATATCTATCGGACAGCCAATCCTGAATCCAGTTGACCAATCTGACATCCAGACCCATGTGCTGCAACTTAAATATCAGCTTATCATTTGGCACTGTCAAATGCCTTCGCTAAATCTAAGAAAATGGCAGTATATGCCTTTCCCTCATCTAATGCTCTTGTAACTTTATCATAAAAGGCAAGCATATTGCTAAAACAAGAGCACCCCTTCACAAATCCATGTTGACTCTCACAGATAATATTACCCTCATCTGCCCAATGCTGTATACGGTCCTTCACTACTTTCTTCAATATCTTACTAACTACTGATGACACACAAACTGGTCTATAATTAGACACTTCCAGTCTGCTACCACCCTTATGCAATGGCACTATCTTACCTTCCTTCTATTCCATGGGCACCTTTCCAGTAGCCAAATTTCATTGAAAAGCCACGTCAAAGGCGCTGTCAGTTCCCTAGCACGTTCTCTCAAAACTCGTGGTGAAATACCATCCAGTTCCACAGTTTACTGACATTCAGAGTACTCAGTATTTGAAACACACTCATGTATCTCTAAATCCCAGTCCCAGTGTAACAGGAGTGGTACACTCCTGTACCTTTAAACCTTGAACCTACCCTATCTCTCTAGCATTAAAACTGACTCCTCCAGGATGAAATACTCCAATAAAGTGGTCACTGAACAATTCTACTATGTCCTCTGCATCAGTCACTCTATTCCCATTTTTATCCCACAATATCATTCTTCCACAGTCATTTCTCCTAGTACTGGCCACATATTCTAAAAAATTCCCATAGGATTTTCTTTTGGATCTTAGGGCTAATCTCCTCTCATATTCCAGTTGCATCTTCCTTACCATACTAGTCACGCTTGTGGCCTGTGTCTTATACTCTTCATGCATCTTCTCTTCTCCTGTCTCCTTATATCTCTTCCACAGACTCTTTTTCGCATGCAATTCCTGTTTAATATTGTTTGTCATCCACTTTACTCCAAATTGTGTCCTCTTGTTCACTCGTGGTATAAAACTTACCATTGCTGCTAACAAATATTCTTTCATAATTTCCCATGCACTAATGATATCCCGGCCTTCCAATTCCTCCCTCCATGAAACTTCCCCAAGTTGACTTCTTACACTATTATAATCACCTGCCTTATAATTCCACATACGTTCCCTTCTCTTTGAGACTCCTGCATGTGTATGCATTTTCCAAGTCAAAACCATATAGCCACTCTCTCCAACTGGTGGTAGAGATGTCATCTCAGTTATTATCAACTCTTCTGATGCTATAACCAAATCCAAAACTCTTGAACCTCTTGTTCCATCTATTACATGTTGCCTAAGACATTTGTCCCTCAAGAATTCTAGAAATTCCATTCCCTTATTGCTACATGCATCTTCCTCTCCCCAGTTTATACTACTGTAGTTAAAATCTCCCATAACAATCATTCTGCTTGCACTAGCCAAACTCAACTGTCTAAACATTTCCTGGTCCTCACCCTCTGTACTCCTGGGTAGTAGCAACACCCCACTAAATATCCTGTCTTGTCCACCTCTACCCTCACACCATATGCTTTCAAAATCATTAGTGTCACTGCCTTCCAAAGTCTCCCCTCTTAAAGGACATAGGTCGTCACTTATCATAAGCAGTACTCCACCAACTCAACTGTCTAAACATTTCCTGGTCCCCACCCTCTGTACTCCTGGGTGTGTAGCAACACCCCACTAAATATCCTGTCTTGTCCACCTCTACCCTCACACCATATGCTTTCAAAATCATTAGTGTCACTGCCTTCCAAAGTCTCCACTCTTAAAGGACATAGGTCGTCACTTATCATAAGCAGTACTCCACCACCATGCTTTCCCTTCCTATCCTGCCGAAAAATGCTGTACCCAGCGACTTCTATTCCTGTTATTATATCCTCTGCTGTCAACCACGTCTCAGTGATCCCAATAATTGGCTAAAACAACAGTCAGAGACTTGTCTAAAATCTGGAAGAATGGATCTATCTCCATGAGAAAAAAATTTGAGGATTTTGGATGCAGTTGTTTTTCCAACAGCAACTTATGGATTTGAGACTTAGAACCTAAAGAAGTCACATAAGCAAATAATAGCTGCTTTTGAGATGTGGAGAAGGTTGTTGAGGATATCATATACTGAAAGGCGTACAAATGAATGGGTGTTAGAAAAGATCAGTAGAACTTTAAGGCTCGTTAAGGATATTGACAGAAGTTAAAATATTTTGGACACATTAAAAGGATGGAAAGAGGGCTTCTCAGAACAGTAATAGAAGGTAAAGTTCCTGGAAAAAGAGGAAGAATTAGACCGTCAATGAGATGGATGGTGTGTGTGGAGTGACTGCTTTTCCGAAAGTTGAAGCCTCCAGAAAAACATACAACAGGACTATATGGCATGGCTCACCGAGCATCTGAGTGACCATACAGCATATGTTGATGCCCGTGAACATATGGATGGATCCCCATGAGTTGTTATATGGGGATTTCTATATATGTATTTCCCTATTCATTCATGAATAAATGATGGTGATCAGTCTTAGAAACAATCAGTTTTCTGTATGAACTGGATACTAAATTGCTAGCTTACAGATGGATAACTTGTGATTTATTGTAATAGTATCTGAAGAAAGTAGCTATTCTAGCATTATACAGTTTACTATCACTATAGCAAACCTGTAGGAACTACAGGAATGGTTTGTTATAGTGGATACTTTGAATTTATTTTAGCATAGTATTATACCTGTAGGACTTTTGTTTAGACTGACAGTTTGTAATAGTAAGAAAGTTTGTGATAGTTAAAGTTGACTATGAATAAAGTAGCATTATATGACAGTAATACTGTATATTATTACTGACATTTCTCCACTTTTTGTCTAGTATCATGATTGTGTTCAGATGTTTTCACAACCCCTAAGCACAATATACCATTTTCCATTCCCTCTATTTCCATAGTGCTGCTATGTTTTTCTGGGTCTTATATTCATATAATGAGAAACTTATATACTAACCTGCTCAAAAACTGTATTTGATGTATTCAGTAAATATTGCCATAACTTTACAATTTACTCATTATATGAAGTGAAAATAAAACTTCAAATCATCATTCTCAGTATAGATTTTGATAATCTGTATTTTAATAACCAAGTCAGTTTATACAGGTCTAATTTTAAACATTTACTTACTAGTTGTGCAGTGGATTCCGTTTTGGAAAATGTCTTCAGTTTTAAAGAATCAGGAAACTTCTCTGGTATGTGACTGTGGCCATGAGAATCCTGGAAGATAAATGATTTGTAATACTAAAACCATATTGTAATTGAAATAAACAATAGAAAAACATGCATCAGCTAAAACAACAAGAGTAAGGGGGAAAAATTATCAAGTTTAATTATCTGGTTATGCTTGACAACCAGGAGGGATAAGATGTATGAGTGGAGATTATGGTTGTTTATAATTGCAATTTAAATAACTGAGACTGAGGTCAGTGCATTATATCTGCAAACTGCAAATTCTTGTTAAGATGCCTATTTTGCAGAATGAAAACTCAGTCTTTGGGAGGGATACCATTTCTACAAATGAAACCAGCTTACCTTCAGATGGAAAAAACCTCTATAATAAGTTTTTCACATCCCTATTTGGGATTTGAACAGGTCTATCAAATCAAATCAAAGGGCACATGATACTGAGACAGGAGACAAAGTGATATTGATTACAAGGTTGTTTAGGTTTTGGAATTACAGCAACAGTAGCTAAAGGTAGTGGTTTTCCTGTTTTGTGAGATGAAAAAATGAAATAGGTTGATTAAAGAACAGTAGCTGTGCTAACTCAAAGTGGAAATGCAGAAAAAAAAAATATTGGCAATTTTTAAGCAGTTTAGTGTGAGATGTAGGAAGATGAATATTTAGTGGGATGTTGCATGCCTGATGTCAATGGTGATAAGTTTATGCAAACTGAATTAGAAAATGAATAAAAGACAGTGCTTAATATAAGCAGTTATACTTATGGAAATATACATTGGAAGAAGACAACAGTATCTCAAAGCAAGGAAATGAATAATTTCTAAAAAACAATTGCTTCCCAATTGTTTTTTGTATGTATGTATGAGAGAAGAATACAAGTGTCAAGAATTTATTTGAGTGGATAGGATGGACATGGCAGTTTAGAGCAACAACACAGGAAATGGAAAAAGCAATAAGTAGTGCTTGAACAGTGGTCAATGAACACTTAAAAATAGAAGTCTGAATGTTTTCCAAAGGTTCAGAGATTAAATCTGTATAAAATGAATAAGTGGTGAGATTATGGAAGAAGTTGGTAGGAGGAAATAAATTAATGACTAGTGCAGAGAACAACCTAGGAGACATGTTTGGTAAGGCAAGAGAAATATAGTATGGTCATCATTTTGATAGGCCAAGCCAATAAGTACCACAGGAAATACTTTCAATATGTGGCCATTACAATAAACAATAATTATGGGATGATGCTATTGGTTAATGGTAGAGAGAGAGATAATTGTTGATAATATAGTTGATGTATTTAATAAACAAATCACAGTATTACATGATTGTCAATGCATTATCATAAGCTTAACTAAGAATGGAATGGTACAGAAATATCTAATATTAGGTGAGCAAGATGTGTACAAGGAATTAAGTAAACTTAGTTTATAAGAAATCTAGATATGCAGTAATATATCTAGATTTCGCAAACTAATTTAACAGACTGCTAAAAAAAAACATTGGTATTAAAAATGGAGCAGGACATAATTAGATGATAGATTACTAAGATGGATAGGAAAATAGATAAGTATAACAAGTTATTTATATAGAACAGGATTCCAGAAGATGAAAGTTAGTATTAGTGTGCAACAGAGATCTGGTTTTGGACCATTATTGCTTATATTTATGATATTGGTAGAGATGTAAAATGGTGATATACTGTTTTCTGTATTTGGGAAATTTTGGAGAACAAAATGTTACTTTCTGAGGGATGGTGATATGAATTGATGTGCAGATGCAGACAGACAAATGGTTCTCCATTTTAATGTTATGAAGTGTGAAGTTTTGATATGTGGAATTCAATGCTCTGTTCACTTGGTAGAAACAGGCAAAGAGAAGGGAGTTGGAGATAAGGAACTGAATTATAAAACTTGAGAACACAATAGATATGATGTACAGACAGTAACAGATAGAAATAGTGAAGTTCTAGTTTCACTGTATAAAGCCTTGATCATGATGCATTTAAACATCTACATTTAGATTTGGTTGTCTTCAAAGAGATTAATAAATTTTGTCAAAGTTCAAGAATAGTCCACTTCACACTATGGTAGTGTGAAAGATCTGGAATGTTAGATGAGCGCTGATTTAGGTGCCACCTGCATGGTCTAGCAACCAAACTGATATGATTCAAATCCAGGTTAGAAAACATGAGAGAAAGAGAGAGGTAGACAGAACCACCCACCCATCAATAGAAGCTGTATAAGGAGGATAAAAGATTTCTTTCTTGCAATGGAATATACTGCTTGAGAAGTATGCCTAGTCCAAAAACAGTAATAAGATACAGTTTAATGAGCACTGATAGTGAGGACTCCTTGATGGATACAAAGGGAGGGAGCTCTTAGGTGCTTCACTCCAGATGTGAGAGCAGTATTCAATAGCTGGGCAGATTTGTGATTTGTATAAGGTTAACAGCTGTTCAGAAGTGAAGTAATGTCCTGAACAAAAGAGAAATCTTAGTTTTTTTTAGAAGCTGAGGATGCAGTGGTTGTAATGTGTTTATGCCAGGAGAGGCTTGATGGCAGGATAATTCCAAGAAGAGAAATCTCATCTTGTCTGGAAATTTGGCTGTTGTTGAAAATAATACTTGGAGAAAATAGTTCTTTTTTGAGAGAGATAAGACAGAACTGGGTTTTACTAGCATTGAAATTGATGAGGTTATCTGAACTCCTACTGAAGGATGGCTTGGAAATCAAAATTGAGGACAGTGGGTTGATGTTCTGTAGGTTGAGGTTAATTGTGTACAGTAAGGTTTATCAAATGAATGAAGTGCAGTGTGTTGCCATCTGAAAACTGTGTATTGGGTTGGAGGTCAACTGAAGTAGGTCATTGATATATAGCAGGAATAAGATTAGTGAGAGGACAGATCCTTGTGGAACAGTGGCATTAGTTGAATGGTGAGAGAAGAGGGGAACCATTCACCATCACATATAGCATGCATTCAGACAGAAAGCTGACAATCCAAATACAGAAGTCCTGGCATAGGCCCAACGATGGAAGTTTGTGTTGTAACCCTTTGTGTTGTAACCCAGTCAAAAGCTTTGGAGGTATCAAGTGGCACTTGAAATTTGTCAAACTTCTCCATGGCATTTGTCATGGAGAAGTTTACATATGTCTCAGGCTACATATGTGAGCAGATTCCTGTTGATCAGCAGCAACAGAATCCATATTGGTGGTCATTTATTAAGCGAGTGCCTTCAAGGTGGTGTAGGAGTTGGGAATTGATATTTTCATTACTTTAGACAGGACTGAGGTGAGTGAGATAGGGTGGTAGCTAGACAGTGATTTGTCACCCATCTTGAGAATGGGTTGAATATAGGTCAATTTCTAGACTATGGGATAAATACCAGTGGAGTAACAGAGTATATTATTATTATTATTATTATTATTATTATTACCCAAGACCTCATGGAGTCAAAGACTCATCTGGGAGATCTTTTTATGCAGGTGACATAGAATAGGAGTTTAGTTCTAGTGCACAAACCTTCAGGAAAATTGGAGGAATGCCATCAGGGCAATGACTTTGTGTCTAATTCGGACAGTATTTTTCAGATCTCTTTCTGGCAAAAGGATATAGTGGGCATCTTGAATGGATGGATGGGAGACATTAAGCATTGTCAGTTATGGTGCATTGGAAGTGAAATGTGAAGCCAGGGATTGTCATTTTCTGTGGGTGATAATGCAATATAGCAGTGATGGCAAACTTTTTAGGCTCGGCGTGTCAGAAATTCAGAAAATGCCTAACTTGACTCTGCTGGCATGCTCTCTCCCCCCCCCCCCAAATAAAGAGAATCAATTCTTTGCATATTCATTTATTTAAAAAAATACAGTCCAATCATGTGTTTTGAATTATGAATTATATACTAAAGGGTCAAATTATTACAAAAATGAAATACGAGTAAAACAAACTCAAACACGTTTAAAATAATAATGAAAAATCAGTGATTTTCAATAGAGAAATGACATGTACACTGATAATTGGATTTAAAACAGTGCACTAAAAATTACCTTACTTTTAATAGTAATTCTGAATTGAACTGGGGAAAAAAAGGCACTCACTACATTTGATTTGATTAACATCACTTAATGACTTTTTCTTGCTGAGTCTTAATAGATAAGTCTGAAATTGAAGGTAGATACTTTGTGCACTTCAGGCAGAACTAATATCATCTGTCAGTCAGTTTCTTTTGTCCGTTTTAATGTTGTTTAATGCCGAGAATAAGGTCTCGTAAGAGTACATAGCAGGATAAATTGTGAATAAAGCCATTGCTAGATTTTTAAGGGTGCTAAAAGTTTTCTACATTCTTTCCAAGCATTCAAAATTTCTTGTTAGTAATGGTACTCTTCATTCTGCAGGCGATTTCTTTCCAGATCCTCAACTTGAGCCTGCAGGTCGACAAACACTTGAATCCAGATGCTGGCTTGGAACTCTGCTAACTGCAGCTCTAATCCTTCAATTTGCAGCCATCGGAAATCAATTAATTCCATAGTAGTGTATACTACCACATCTGGATACTTTGTCTGTTCTAAACTTCTAAATTGATTAAATCTTCCACCAAACTGATCATTTACTTAGTTTAAAATGTGCTGGTACTTTATATGCAAGGGCTCCATTTCATTTTGCATCTCCAAGCTGACCTCCTCAAAATGTTTTTATAGCCGAAGAAAATACTTAAGTCTTAGTCCCCGCATCTCGTTTGAAAATTTTAAGTTTAGTTTCAAAGGCTTATGTATCCAAACATAACGTCAATACTTTTGCCAAAACCTTGTAACTTTAACTTCAGTTCATTCATATGAACCGAGAGGTTTGGAAAAAAAACAGCGCACTGAACCATCTTCTAAAATCACTGAGCTGAGGAAACTGTTCCAAATTTTTATTCTCAACATATAACTTAATTTCTTCATAGCACTCCACAAATCTTTTGAAGACTTTTCCTTGGTTAAACCACCTCACATTGTTATGCATCAGCAGTCCATCACAAGTTGATTCAACTTCCTCTAATAGTTCAGAAAATTCCTTTCTGAAGTAGTCAAGCAGATATTAAATTCATTATTTTTGTTCATTTCAGCTTTTGCACAAATACAAAAGGTGAACTGAACTCAAATAGGGAGAATAGTTGTTGGCAAATGCTGGTGTGTCACCCAAAACGTCATGGCATGTCACCGCTGATATGCATACCATAGGATCACCATCACTGCAATAGATGACATCTGGGTATGATTGGGGTGGGAATAGTGTTAGGTAGAAATTAGTTTCATGCTTTTTGCTCTGCTGAACTCTGTTTTGGAAGCATAGTTAGTTTGCCTGCATCTACTTCAGGCTTGGGTATAAGCACTAAAGGAGGATGGAGTCCTTGATATGAGCCAGTTGTATGCTTGATTTTTCATTTGTACAGCCATTGCACAACTTTTGGAGAACCAAGGTTTAGTTAGGGAATGGCAGTTCAGAATAGTGTGGGGATTGTATATTTCCATACCAGCAAGGATTATTACTTTGGTGATAAGTTTAGTGCATATGTTTGAGTCTGAAGGCTGGACGTAACAGTCCAACCATGGGAATAAGGTATAGAAATATTATTATTATGGGCGACTCCAGGGAGTCCTAAACATCATGTCCACACAACTATACGACATTCTCACAGTATCTATCATACCTTCCCTTGAACTCACTCACTGTCATAGCACCCACAACAGACTCTAGCAGCTTATTCCACTCATTTACTACTCTAAAAGTAAAGTACGCAGCTCTAACACCCCTGCCAGCTTCCATAGGTGTCCCCTAGTTCTCCCACCACCAGTCTTGATCTCAAAAATATCCTCTGAATTAATCCTATAGAAACCCTTTAGTAATTTGAATGTCTCAATCATATCTCCCCTTTTCCGCCTTTCAACTAATTTCTGCAACCCACAAATCTTCAACCTGTTCTCATATGGTTCATTCCATAGACCTGCTATCATCTTAGTCACTTGCCTCTGGATCCTCTCCATCTCCTCCCCATCAAGAAGGAACCTAGGTGACCAAATCTGGGCACAGTAGTCGAGATTAGGTCTTATCAAGGCTCGGTACAGAGGTACAATAACTTGCTTGTCTCTGCTCGTCAAGGTATTTTTCAACAACCAAGTGAGTTGATGAGCTGATTTAGCTACTTTTGCAATGTGCCCCCTCAACTTCATCTCCCTATCTACCAACACTCCCAAGTCCCTGGCCTCATCAATCTCCTGGAGTACAGTTCCACCAATGTGGTATACTGCTGCTATTCTTTTCACCTCAAAATGCATAACCTTACACTTTCCCACATTAAATTGACATCCATTCTCCTTAGCCCAGAACTCCAATCTATCCAAGTCATCCTGCAAAATTTTGACATCTTCTGCATTCACTATTGCCCTATCCAACTTTGCATCATCAGTGAACAAATGAACTGTTCCTTCCCTATATCGTTAATGAACAAAATAAACAGCAGTGGTCCAAGAACAGAACCCTGCGGCACACCACTAGTCACAGGCAGTCTTTTGGACTCTACTCCTGAATAAACTACTCTTTGATATCTCTCCATCAATCACCCACCTATCCATCTCACCAACCCTATATCCATTCCCATATGCTGTAGTTTACGGATTAGAATTCCATGTGGTATCCTGTCAAACGCCTTTGCCAGGTCCAGCAGTATCACTGTAAACCCATTACCCTTATCTAGTTCGGCAGTCACTGTGTTATAAAACTTAAGCAAGTTACTGAGGCATGATCTACCCTTCACAAAGCCATGCTGTTTCCCATACAGTATCTCATTTTCATCAATCCATTCCTGTATTTTACCCTTGACTACTTTCTTCAAGACCTTGACAACGACTCCTGATATGCTGATCGATCAGTAATTTGCAACTGTAGTCTTGGATCCTCCTTTATGCAGTGGAACTATTTTCCCCTCTTTCCACACCTTTGGGACTAAACCAGACCCAAGACTCAGATTAAACAACATGGTCAAGGGCACTGATAATTCTTTAGCCGCTTCACGCAAGACCCGTGCCGGTTTACCATCGAATCCCACAGATGTATTCACATTAAGGTTCAGTAATAGACTATTCACCTCCACTTCATTCACCACAATTCCCGTATAAACTAATGATTCCTTCATTTTTTTCAATGTCACCACCTGGATGATATACTTTTAGAAAGTGCTAGCTCAGTAACTCCACTATATCGACTGATTCAGTGACCTCCTTACCAAGGTCATTCCTTAAAATCATTTTGCCGTGTACAGTTTTTTTCTTGCTTGCAGCATATTGAAAGAACTGTTTGGGATTCTCTTTAGCTTGCATAGCTAGTTTCCTTTCATAATCCGCTTTTGCTTTTTTTTAGCACACTCATTACTCTTCTGGCCTGCACTTTATAGCGTTCGTGTGCCTGCAGGTCATATCTTTCTTTAAATTCCCTCCACAGTTGTTTCTTTTTTTGCAGCTCAAGCTTAATGGTGATATTCATCCATTTAACTCCTACTTGTTTTACTATTCGGACCCTAGGTACACAATCAGCCATAACCTCCTGTAAATGCTCCTTGACCACTTCCCATATTGACATCCAGCCCTTGCAGTTGTACATGCACAGATCCAAGCAATCTCCAAAGCTTCTCATACTTGCCAGCACGGTAATTCCACATATACCCTGTCGTAATCGAAAATTCCACACCTTTAGCCACCTCCCAGGTCAAGACCTTATGATCACTCTCACCAATAAGTGGCAACATGGTCATATTCATTACAGTCAAATTCTCAGATGCTATTACCAGGTCAAGCACTCTCACACCCCTAGTATTTTCAATCACATGCTATCTTAGATAGTTATCTCTTAATAATTGAATAAAATCCATTTCCTTCCTCACATATGTCCTCTCCTCCTTCCAATCAATGTTACCATAGTTGAAATCCCCCATAATAATTATCCTCCTTCCACTCATTTCATCGATTTGTTTAATGCATACTATCTCCACCATCTATTCCATATTCCATCACCTGGTCTATAGCAGCACCCAACTGTATATTTTTATTCTGCCAGTCTCAATCTCACACCAAATAGCCTCAAAGATAATGGAGGCTGTCCCACTTGACACTGTTATAATGCCAAACTACTGTATATTATCACTTATAATGCGAAAAATTTATGATAAAAAATACTATTTGAAGTTAGGGGTTCGCATTATATGCGGATCCTAAAAAATATAACATCTTATTAGACTTGCACACACAATATATACTACCTAATGCCTATGCAACCAAATCTACTTAACCCACTCACATTCGGCGACCGAACGCGCATCGTATCTGCGCATGCACTCTCCGTCGCCAAATGATAGAGCACAGTGAGATAGATAGAGCATGGTTAGGTATATCGGTTTAACTACAGTTCATTTTAAATATTATTTGTTAAACAAACCTAGCCTAAAAATAAGCCAACAGAAATGTAAACGTTCATCTTTTGAAGCAGGATTTAAATCGAGTGTCGTGCAGTTTGCAGAAGAACATAATAACAGTGTTACTATGAGAGAATTTGGTGTAACAGAGAGTAATATTAGACTTTAGCATAAGCAAAAAAGACAGTCTTGAAAAAATTCCCAAAACGAAACGTGCCCGTCATGGAGATGTAGCATCCTTTCCAGAACTCTAAGAAGAGCTAAATGAATGGATTTTGACGCAACGACAAGATAACATTATAGTAACAAGAAATGCAATTCGTTTTCGAGCGCTACAACTCAAGAATGGTAAATTCAAGGACACACCAGGTATTTCATCTTTTCTTTCTTCACCTGGGTGGTGCAACAGATTTATGGAACACAAAGCATTAACATTACGACACCGAACAAAAATTGCGCAGAAGTTACCAAAGCAGCTTGAAGAAAAAGTGCAGTCCTTCCATAAATTTATCATAAAATTACGGAAGTGTCACGGATATGAACTTTCCCAAATTGGCAATATGGATGAGACGCCCATGTACTTTGATATGCCTGGGAATCGAACAGTAAACTCAGTTGGTGAAAAGGGTGTCTTCATAAAAACAACAGAACATGAAAAAACACATTTTACTGTTGTTCTAGCATGCATGGCAGACGGAACCAAATTAAAGCCAACTGTGATATTTAAAAGGAAGAAAATTCTGAAGCATATGAAATTTCCACCAGGTGTAATTATTCGCACCAATCAGAAAGGTTGGATGGTTGAAGAAGGTGTACAATTGTGGCTGGATCAAGTATGGAACATACGTCCAGGTAGTTTGTTACGTAAACAAAGCATGCTAGTCTGGGATATGTTCCGGGCACATTTAACAGAGGCAAGCAAAGAGAAAGCACATGAGCTACGTACAGACCTAGCAGTCATACCGGGTGGTCTAACTTCCGTTTTGCAGCCGCTTCATGTCAGCTTGAATAAGCCATTTAAAGATCACTTACGTGAAAAATGGAGAGAATGGATGTCATCTGGTTTGGTGAAGATGACAAAGGGTGGGAATTTTCAGAAGCCTGAGATCACCCTAGTCACCAGCTGGGTTAAAGAAGCATGGGATCCGATACCATCTGAAATGATTTAACACTCATTTCTTAAATGTGGAATAAGTAATTCAATGGATGGATCCGAAGATCACGTCATATACGAAAGCGAGGATGATGCACAACAAATTGGAGAGCATGAAGATGAAGACGACAACTGCTACATTGATGACGCAATCCCTACAGATTAATTTATAAATTAAATGTTTGACGACTCAAAAGATGAAGAAGAATTTAAAGGATTTTGACATTTTGTTTTAAAATAAATATTTCTTTCGTTAATTCGTCTTGTATTTTGACATTTTGTTTTTAAAATAAATATTTCTTTCGTTAATTCGTCTTGTATTTTGACATTTTGTTTTTAAAATAAATATTTCTTTCGTTAATTCGTCTTGTATTTTGACATTTTGTTTTTAAAATAAATATTTCTTTCGTTAATTCGTCTTGTATTTTGACATTTTGTTTTTAAAATAAATATTTCTTTCGTTAATTCGTCTTGTATTTTGACATTTTGTTTTTAAAATAAATATTTCTTTCGTTAATTCGTCTTGTATTTTGACATTTTGTTTTTAAAATAAATATTTCTTTCGTTAATTCGTCTTGTATTTTGACATTTTGTTTTTAAAATAAATATTTCTTTCATTAATTCGTCTTGTATTTTGACATTTTGTTTTTAAAATAAATATTTCTTTCGTTAATTCGTCTTGTATTTTGACATTTTGTTTTTAAAATAAATATTTCTTTCGTTAATTCGTCTTGTATTTTGACATTGTTTTTAAAATAAATATTTCTTTCGTTAATTCGTCTTGTATTTTGACATTTTGTTTTTAAAATAAATATTTCTTTCGTTAATTCGTCTTGTATTTTGACATTTTGTTTTTAAAATAAATATTTCTTTCGTTAATTCATCTTGTATTTTGACATTTTGTTTTTAAAATAAATATTTCTTTCGTTAATTCATCTTGTATTTTGACATTTTGTTTTTAAAATAAATATTTCTTTCGTTAATTCATCTTGTATTTTGACATTTTGTTTTTAAAATAAATATTTCTTTCGTTAATTCATCTTGTATTTTGACATTTTGTTTTTAAAATAAATATTTCTTTCGTTAATTCATCTTGTATTTTGACATTTTGTTTTTAAAATAAATATTTCTTTCTTTAATTCATCTTGTATTTTGACATTTTGTTTTTAAAATATTTCTTTCGTTAATTCATCTTGTATTTTGACATTTTGTTTTTAAATAAATATTTCTTTCGTTAATTCAGCTTGTATTTTGACATTTTGTTTTTAAATAAATATTTCTTTCGTTAATTCAGCTTGTATTTTGACATTTTGTTTTTAAATAAATATTTCTTTCGTTAATTCAGCTTGTATTTTGACATTTTGTTTTTAAATAAATATTTCTTTCGTTAATTCGTCTTGTATTATTTATAATGTTATGGAACAAGATTAACAGATCGCATTATATGTAGACATGGCATTTTAGGTCTAGTTTTCAAACAAAATTTCTAGTTCACATTATACGTGGATCGCATTATACACGATAATATACGGTACGCTTGTATAGGAGTGGCTCTGTAAGCATTATTGCATGGGAAAGGAGATGAGCACCAGATTGTGGTCAGAATTACCTGGTGGGGGGAACATTCACTGCGTACTTGGAGGGTCATTGGTGAGGAACAGATCTAGATTGTTTGGGGAGTGATTCAGTTCATCTGGTAGGTATGTGAGCAAATTGTGTAAGGTCGTTAGTGATGGTAGTGAAGATGACAGTGGAAAATATATTTAAGATTGTAGTTGAGGCCACGGATGTTAGTGAAGTGGATATGCAGGATTCTATGGAGCTTATATTTGATCACAAGGGTCTTGCAGATTTCCTATGCAGTGCCTGCAGACTGGAAACCATGTTGACTATTAGTAGAATCACTTGATTTTTGCACTAATTTAGCTTATTTGTAGTGTATGATCCAATTGTTTTTTCCATTTTGGCGTTTTTCTTTATGTTTTCAGAGATGATGATGACTGTTCTCTCTGGGCAAATGTTAGTTTAGGTCAAGAATGTATGCACGAATGGGGGCAAGTTTCCTTGAACTACTGTTAAACACTGTTATTAATTTAGATGTGCTTGTTGGCTGGTCACACGTGACATTTATGAGGCATAAAAAGTTCATTCCATCATTTCTTTTCTTTCTTTTTGTGTCTGAAACGATGGCACCTTATGATATTTTTAGAATCCAAGTTGTATTCTTTTGCTAATGTCTTCTTTTAGTGATTTACTGTTTTTCCATTAAAAAGTTCAAAATAATGGTACTGAATTTTTTGTTTTTGGCCCCCACTGAGTCATGTACCTTTGACACAATTAGGTCACTGAGTTCATTTATGGGCAAGGATGAACTTGTGCTGCAGCGCTGATAATCAATTAGTTCAAGCTTAGCTTCCAGTGCTCTGATTTTGGAGGAAAAACTTTTGTTCATAGCACTGAGGTGCTGTTTCAAAGTTTTTGACTTGTTTGCCTAAGTTCAGGAATTGTTTTACAGAAGGGAGGCACAGCAAACAGAAAAAGGGCTGGTTGAAGTCAATAAATAGTTTGTGTACTGATTCATCTATTTTTGCACAGGAAGCATGTAGCCGGTGGCAACAGAACTCTCACAATATACCCCACTTTTTTTTTCTTTTCTTATTGGCGACAATTTTATAGCTGCAGCACCTTCATATTATCATCAGGATTTGTCACTGATCAATTGTGGAGCACTGGCGAGATACAATGTTCTCTTTTGTCATTGTCTTTTATTGCTGCTGTCTTTGCTTTGCACGGTAGGCATAGTGAGCACTTACACGTGGCTGATTTTTAACTGCAAAGATAACCGATTTGATGAACTAATCTGCTCCTTAGTTCCCACTGTTAAGATTTCCATTTAATGATTAATTTGAATGAAAAACACTAACAATAATGATAAAATGTGGGAGCACAAGTTTAAAGTAGCTTATTCACAGATGCCACCTGCACATTTTTGAAATTGGTGAGAACTTGGGATACAGAGGTGTGTTGATAGCAGCGGTATTCTCTGTAGATATCAGCATGGGTTTGTTAAGGGGAGATCATGTTATGCTAACTTATTGCTATAGCAAGGTGACAAATACCTTGGACAGGGAATGCAAATACAGTGGTGTCACTGGATTTTGCAAAAGCTTTCTATAGACTGCCACATGACAAACTTAAATAAATTGACACATATGGGATTCAATAACAGACACTCTGAGTTGGATCAGCGACTGGCTGTCGCTGATCCAACTCAGAAATTGAATAAGAATGATTGAATAAGAACGATTGAATAAGAAAACTGACCCTTGCGATAGTGGGGGTGCAGTATCCCGAAAGAAGAGGATGACTAGTGGTATATCACAAGGGTCAGTTTTCTTATTCAATTTGTATGTTAATGATATTGGGATGGGTTTAACTAGTGATATATATATATATATATAGGTGTTTGCAGATGATGCAAAATTGGTGAGATTGCCTTACAGGAGAACTTGAGCAGATTGCATGAATAGGCAGGTAAGTGGAATTGTCAGTTCGCTGTTGCAAAGTACATAGTTTTGAGATTTGGTAAGCAATGATGTGATGCAAAGTATACACTTCAGTGGTGATACTTTAAGGAAGTAGAGGAGGTGAGAGATCTAGGAGTAATAGCAGACAAGGACCTGAAATTCAGGGGGCCACATTGCACAAGTTATGAAGATGTCACATAAGATAATGGCAATGATGCAGAGGATTCTGTCATACAGAAATAGAGGTTACAATGCCATTGTATAAGACCTTGATCAGGCCTCACATGGATTATTGTCTACAGACTTGATTTCTAGATTTTCTTGGTGATGAGGATATGCTGGAAAGGGTCCAGTTTTTTCACAGAATGGAAGAGGGAGGATAGAACATGAGGCCACTGCTAGAAACTGTATAAGGAAGTGTAAAAATATTTATGTAGCTCCAAAAAGTCTAAATATTTTTACATAAATTTTACCAAGGTCAAGCCCAGTAAGAATTGTAACTTGTACATAGATGTTTGTTAAAATGTAAATAATCCCAATGGGAATTGTATATGCTCTGCCAAATAAGGGAATATTCTAGAAGGTGCAGTATTAAGGCAATACTTTGCCACTTGTAAACAGTATATATTTAGATCTTTGTAAAGACGTCAAATTTTGTGTGTGTTCTAAATGGAAACGCTCAAGGTCAGTGCTAGGTGGACCGACAAAAGCTTCAAACGAATGTCCGCTGCCAGAACGAATAGGATTTAGGGAATGTTGGAGAAAAAAAAGGAAGGGTCAGTCTGAGAAAAGGATCAAGGGATTTCACTGAAATGTTCGGGATTACATATCTCCGTGCAAGGATTCACAAGTGACCGAATAAAAGGCGTTGGCGAAAAGATCGCAACATCGGTTCCAGAAATTTTTTTATCGGTGATCCAGAGGTCGTCGAGCAGTCGTCAAGAAGTTGTCGGCAGTTATCCATCAGAGATCGGGAACGCGACTTCAAGAGAAATCATGCCAGTGATCTAAAAGAAAGACGACAGGAGCTGATCCGCCAGGCAAAACAGATATTTGATGACGAATTGACGAGTTTTCGCCGAGAGCTGTTGTCAGAGGGAACAAATTGCTCCGTTAGTCCAATTTGCATGCAAGCATTCCACAAGCCGATAATCTTCGGCCGAAGAGCGCCGAGTACAGCATCCCAGGAGTGTCAATGAATCTCTCGCCAGCATAAAGAGGGAGAGAAAAACCTGGAAGAAAAGGGAACAGAAGTCCAATTCGAAGCCAAGTGCATAGTGGGTAGCAGCTATAAAGTGAGTTGACCCTTTTGTTAAATTTTCTTGAGCTTTTAAGAGAACTTTTATTAGTGGACTGTAAAGCAGAGGCTGATCTAAATAGGAATATTTAACAGTTGAAGATTATAAAGTAATTCATTGTCAGGAATTTGTAGTTGAAATAAGTCATAGTGTAACTTTTTGCTGAAACTTACCTATAAAATATTCCCAGCATAGAAAGGAAGGAGCAATTGTGTGTAAAAGATATTGTCTATGTGTTCGATGAATAAGAGTTAACATTTAAGTAATAAGTACCATTGCTCAGTATAAATGATTTATGTTATATTAAGAAAATTAGTTAAATATGTGATATGATTTGTGTGAGTAAAATGCAGGAACTTAACTAATTTATTTATGGAGATTTGAATTGAGATGTTTTTTTTTTCTATTATTGAAAATGCAGTGTAAATTTGACTTATGTGAATTAAAATTTTGTTGTTTAAATATTAGATGTGTCGCCTGATCCTTAATTATTTGATGCACTGTTCTGAAAAAATATTAGAGCCTATTAGCAGGAACCCAAGAGAAAGAATAGTAAAGAATAGATAGCAGATCACGACTGCAGATACTAATTAAATTAGAGATATTCTGAGGGTAAAATAGAAAACTACTGGACGCATGTTACACTTCTTGTTAATAGAAAACAAACATCAGTGGCGCAGCTTTTATACAAATAAATTTTCTGGTGTTCGAAGAATAAGAAGGCAAGTGTGGAAGGCAGTTTAGTGTAAGGAGATATCAAAGATATACCAAAGAGAGATAAGGAAGAATAGTTAGAAGTACATAAAAGAAAGATGAATTAAACATGTAAATAAGATAGAGACATAAAGAAAATAGATTGGATAAAGAGAAAAGTAATGATATATATATACAGGGTGTTCGGGATAAATTTGACAGTTTCGTAAGGAAAAAGAAAATCTTCTTTGTATCTATTAAATTTAATGAATTGACAAAAAAACATTACAGGCAGAGTTAATTACAATACTATCAACAAGATTTACTCAAAATAACCACCATTAGCATCGATCACAGCTTCAATTCTGCTTCGGAACCTCGAACAAGCTGATGCTACAGTCTCCCTGGGAAGGGCTGCAAAAACTGTTTTAATTTTATCCATTAACTCGGCTTTTGTATTACTGGAAGTGCAATTGGTGTCTTTTTCAACTGCGCCCCATACAAAATAATCCATGGGGTTAAGGTCTGGGGAGTTTGGAGGCCAAACATTTGGACTGGTGAAGTCGTAGAAATTTTCAGACAACCATTTTTGACTTTTCCCAGAGGTGTGGCAAGGGGCCGAATCCTGCTGCCATACATACGGCCTACCATTGGCTACCCTTGTTATCCAGGGCTTGACTACAGTTAGCAACTCCACGAACAAAGCCCGAATTCCAATGCCAGGGTTCTTCAACACCTGTTCCTGCAGATTTGCGAGGAATTCTGCTGTACGAACGCAATCAGATCGTCTGCTAGGGATCTTTCTTCTTGCTACATCCTCGTAGTCACCATTGCAAGTCTCTAGTTCATGCCTGATTGTTTTTACTGTATTCAGGGAGCATTGGGCAGCAGTCGTAATATCCTTATTTTGATGGCGGGCACGAATCATCATGATACAAGTTATTCTCTTCCATGATTCAGGTGGGTTCCAGCTATCCATCCTTTCTGACATCTTGTATATGAATGAAGAAGGGTCCAAACTTTTAAATGAAGAGAAGTGTGTGTTAATACATGTAACTTACGGAAAAATATAATTAATTATAAATATGTCAAATTTATCCCGAACACCCTGTATATATATATATATATATATATATATATAAAATAAATAAATAGACCCCTCCCCATTTACAATTGCGCAGTTCCGACAGGATTAAACCCACCCCTTTATTACAGAAGGTGTGAACAGAAAGTTCTTGGTGGAGAGTGGTTGGTGAGTGGAATGCTTTGCCTGACGGGTTGTGAATGTCGACACATTGAATAAGTTTAAGCATGGTTAGATGAACATTATGTGCAATAGTGTGTACCTCCCATGATGAGTGACCACATTGAGTTCAAATGATGATGATGATGATGATAATAATTATACATCCTTTGGCCAGTTTGTAAAATGAAAATCTTTCTTCCCACCAGAGAACAAGTGTCTCAGTTTTAGATTAAATTCTTTCAATGAAGTAAAGAACTTTAACTAGGATCTCTACAAGCAAGAGAATGTACATTATACTTTAGGAGAGATGGACTTATTTTCTGATGAAGAAAGATATGTCAGTGAGTAAGCAAATAAAGACTATATTATTTATATGAACAGTAACATTTTGACTAAGTGATTAAGTTTATGAGTGACAGATTGCTGCTGTCCACAGTGCATCGCTAATGACTGATTCCACCGAGAAAGCAATATTTAAAATATATATATATATATATAAATGTCACTTCATGTATAAATTACTCCAGTTAACATTTATAGCATTGGTGCACTGTGAATTTTTGTCATACCTTAGCATGGTGATCTCCAGTAATCATTGCTGAAATTCCTTCAAATAAAAATAATGCATAAATAGCTGCAATAATTCCAAGTTGCTTCCATATATAGAAAGGAATATTTTCTAGTCTGACTCCAACATCCTCATCAAATGTCTTTCTGTCATGTGAATGCAGCCCTAATGCCTAAATAAAAGATCACACACACATACTTTTAACATATTGTTTCATAAACATGTTACAAGGTCTACAAATAAGATATGAGGATGGTCTGAAAAGTTCTCGGCCTTGATCATACATTGCAACGCTATCAGCAAGATTTTTTTTCTAAGTTTGGTACATCTGTCATAAGCATCCACATGAAATTGCAAGTCATTCTATCAGTAGTTTGTTTTAACAGCTGTCTGAAGCAAAAGTGTTGTCTGTATCCCTTGAAATGGATAAAATTGAGTATTGTGTAGTATAAAATTCTTTGTAAAAGAAGGTTTAATGCCAAACAAAATTCATTCAAAGTTCATAAAAGTTTATGAGTACTCTTCTCCTTCGTTTTTGACAATTAAGAAATGGGCTGCAGAGTTTAAACATGGCCATACCAGCCTTGAAGATGATCCACATAAGGGACGTCCAAAAAGTGAACACCAGAAATCATTCACCAAGTGCACAGTATGGTATTGGATGACCGGCAAGTCAAAGTGCGTGAAACTGCTGAGACTAAGCATTTCCAAAGAATGTGCAGGATATATTTTGCATGAAGAATTGCAAATGAAAAAACTTTGTGAAAGATGGGTGCGGTGCTTGCTCACAGCAGATCAAAAAACGCACTCGCATGAAAATCTTTGAACAGTGCTTAGAGCGTTTTAACAAGAATGCAACTGATTTTGTGCATTGATTTATTACTATGGATGAGACTTGGATTCAGCATTATATACCAGAATCCAAACAGCAGTCAAAGCAGTGGACAGAAGCCGGTTGTTCAGCGCCAAAGAAGACAAAGTCGGTTCCATCAGCAAGAAAGGTCATGGCATCGGTGTTTTGGGATGCTAAAGACATTTTGTTTATTAATTATCTTGAATAGGGTAAAACAATAACCGGGGAATATTATTCCAATCTTTTAACCAGACTAGACGAAAAAAATTTGTGAGAAAAGACCCTGTTTGTAGAAGAAAAAAAATCATAATAAATTTAGTTTAATCCTTTATCCAAGTGTGAGCAAACAAAAGTTGCGCCCGAAAATATCTTCAGGACTGAGGAAAGGTAGTGCAACACCAGACAACTCTGAGCAAAGGTGGACCATGCTATCATCACTCCTATCTCAGTATCTCCCATAATGCAAAACATCTCCTTGCGATTATGAATAATGTTATGCATTAAGGAAAGGGTCACTACCCAGACCGGTTTCGACCTTTATTGAGGTCTCGTCAGTGGGAGCCAAGCCCAGAGGTGGAGATACCAAAGCAGAAGCAATGGAGAGGTCATCTTTACCTATAGGAGTTGCCAAAAGGTGGGCCACCTTATTATTAAATTACTCTGGATTTAGAGAAAGATGTTGAAAGTTTATTTTGCACTTGGTTAGACTATAATAAATTTAGTTTAACTGCATCGGTGTTGCACTACCTTTCTTCAGTCCTGAAGATATTTTCGGGTGCAAACTTTTTTTGCTCACACTTGGATAAAGGATTAAACTCAATTTATTATAGTCTAACCAAGTGCAAAATAAACTTTCAACATCTTTCTCTAAATCCAGAGTCATTTAATAATAAGGTGGCCCACCTTTTGGCAACTCCTATAGGTAAAGATGACCTCTCCATTGCTTCTGCCTTGGTATCTCCACCTCTGGGCCTGGCTCCCACTGACGAGACCACAATAAAGGTCGAAACCGGTCTGGGTAGTGGCTCTTCCTTTAATGCATAACATTATACATATCTGCACGGAGACGTGTTTTGCATTATGGGAGATACTGAGATAGGAGTGATGATAGCTTAGTCCACCTTTGCTCCAAGTTGCCTGGTGTTGCACTACCTTTCCTCAGTCCTGAAGATATTTTCAGGTGCAAACTTTGTTTTCTCACACTTGGATAAAGGATTAAACTAAATTTATTATAGTCTAACCAAGTGCAAAATTAACCTCCAAAAAAACCTCATCTTTCATCAGGACAATACACCTGCCCACAAAGGTGTTTAGGAAATGGGAAAATTAAGGGATTTGCACTATGAATTGTTGGAACATCCACCCTATTCTCCAGATTTGGCTCCCTCTGACTTCTGTTTCTTCCCAAAACTAACACTCTTCCTCGTTGGTCAGCATTTTTCTTCAAATCAAGAGGTGATTGCAGCTGTAGAGGGGTATTTTGCAGATCTTACTGAGAACCACTACAGGGAGAGGATAATGGTGTTGGAATAAATGTATTAGTCTCAAGGGAGAGTTTGCTGAAAAATAAAACTAATTTTGAAATTATAAATTTGTTTTTTCATTGTCAGGCTGAAAACTTTTCAGACCACCCTTGTATATACGTAAAAAAAAATGCCTTATTAATATTAATAAAAGTTTGAAATGTTTCACCAGTGATATTTGAATAAGACAAACAGGAAAAAATAACAATACAAATCCTAACAACATGGAAAAGAAATGAAGGATACATGATTGAGTGAGCACCTAGATCATCATGAAGCTATACATTAGCTCCTTATTAATTTTTTTTTTATAAGTATTGACATTGTTAGTTTTTTAATTTCTTATTTTTATTTATTTTTAACGTTTTAAGGTTTCTTCTTAAGTTCTTCCTGCTTGAAGTTATTTTGTATCCTTTCCATAAGATACAGTTTGTAGCATTCCATGATCTGACAATTTCAGTTCTCCTATATCAGGAGTATTCACAATGTACGTCTCATCAATTTAATCCAACCCTGCAAAAAAAAAAACTGGTTTAAAACTGTGAAAGACATTACTATACACATACAGATCAACAAAACATAACTGTTGAATTCATTTAGCAGCAATGTTCATCATCATCGCCGGATATCTATGGAATCAAGAGACTTCTCATGGGTGGTATGACTTACATGTACAGTTCATCATATTCCTTCAGGAATTGACAGTGTATACTAGAAATATAAATTAAATTTTAATATATACTTTCCAATATTTCGACAACGTCGCATTATCTTAAGTTCCCATCAAGATGGCAAAGACATGTGCATGCAAGTACTACACAACACCAAATGAGAAACGAAGCGAGGAAGCTACCGTTTTCCTAAAGCCCTGATGGTGCTCCCAGCAGGCTATATTAGGTGTTCTTGGCCTTTGGGTTGAAGTTCTCCTGATGTATGTTTCCCAAATTTGGGGCAGTCTCATGCATCGAAATTTGTTGAGGTTTGGCACGTTCCTAAGGGCTAAGACTGATTCCATGAATAGTCTTTCATATATGAACTTGCTGCAGTGTATTACTGTAGCTTTCTTCCATCTTATTCTGTGGTGAGTATCCAGAGCATGGTCTGCAAGCCCAGAGCGGCTGTACTGGTGAAATCTGATGTAGTCCTTGTGTTCTGAGATTCTGATATTTGCTGTCCTGCCTGTTTGGCCAAAATAGGACAATTTACAGCTGCAGGGGACCTGGTATACACCAGGTAGGTCTAGGGGAAGTGGTTGGTCTTTAGTGGAGCAGATAAGAGATGCCAATTTTCTATGTGGTCTGCAACAAGAAGTCAAGTCATGTTTTTTTTTTTTTTTTTTTTAGGATTTTGTTGATTTTTTCCGAGGTGCCTCGGATGTAGGGAATGGTGATGGATTTAGAGTAGAGTAATCTTTTTTGTGAAGGGATGGAGGTGGGTTGTGGATAACTGGTTTTAGTATTTTGGGGATTTTTTGGGGGGGGGGGGGGTAGCCATTGGCTGAGAAAGTGTTAAAGATGTGATTTAGTTCAGTGGTTAGGGCTTTGTCATTTGAACATATTAGTTTTAGTGTCTTAACTCCATATTGTTGTGAGAGGGGGGGGATTGTTGGTGAATGTATCTGCCTGTATGGGTGAGTTTTCTATAAACTGAAAAAAGTAAGGTTCCATCAGGTTGGTGGGTGACTAGCGTGTCTAGGAAAGGGAGGCTATTGTTTTCCTCTTTTTCCAGGGTGAACTCGATTCTGGGGTGTTGGTTGTTTAAGTGTGTTAAGAAGGAGAGGAGTGTATCAGAGCCATGTGGCCAAATAGCGAACATCATCATCAACATAGCGAAGCCATATGGTAGGTTTTTGTGGGGCAGAGTTTAAGGCTTTGTCTTCAAAAGTCTCCATAAAGAAGTTGGCCATGGGTGGCCATGGGTGGGGAAAGTGGTGAACCCATGGTTGTCCATCCCCTCTATCTGTAGAATTTTTCCTGCCAAATGAAATAGCCTCAGTTCATTATGAACTGAAATAGGGCCGAGATATCAGGAGGAAATTTAGCTTGGATAAGCTCTAAGGTTTCTTTGAGAGGGATATTTGTGAATAAGGAGGAGACATCAAAACTGACCAAAGGCAACCACCTCAAAAAAATCCAAAAAATACTAAAACCAGTTATCCACCCCACCTTCCTCCCTTCACAAAAAAAGATCTCTAAATCCATCACCATTTGATTTTTTCCAAGGTGCCTCAGAAAAAATCAACAAAATCCTAAAAAAAAAAAACCACGACTTGACTTCTTGTTGCAGACCACATAGAAAATTGGCATTCCTTATCTGCTCCACTAAAGACCAACCACTTCCCCTAGACCTACCTGGTGTATACCAAGTCCCCTACAGCTGTAAATTGTCCTATTTTGGCCAAACAGGCAGGACAGCAAATATCAGAATCTCAGAACACAAGGACTACATCTGATTTCACCAGTACAGCCACTCTGGGCTTGCAGACCATGCTCTGGATACTCACCACAGAATAAGATGGAAGAAAGCCACAGTAATACACCGTAGCAAGTTCAAATATGAAAGACTATTCATGGAATCAGTCTCAGTCCTTAGGAACATGCCAAACCTCAAAATTTGGATGCATGAGACTGCCCCAAATTTGGGAAACATACATCAGGAGAACTTCACCCCAAAGGCCAAGAACACCTAATATAACCCGTTGGGAGCACCATCAGGGCTTTAGGAAAATGGTAGCTTCCTCGCTTCGTTTCTCATTTGGTGTCGTGTAGTACTTGCGTGCACGTGTCTTTATCTTAAGTTCCCATGAAGATGGCAATGTGACGTTGCCGAAATATTGGAAAGTATATATTAAAGTTTGATTTAATTTATATTTCTAGTATACGCTGTCAATTCCTTAAGTATTTAATAAACAGTTCATCATAGCTTGATTTCACTGCAATGCAGTCACTGTTTCTGCACTAACCACAACGTTCAGGCAATGCATTCCAATCACTTCCCACTCTCCACACATAAACCTATACCTCACACCCTCCTTATATAGCTTCTAGGAATGATCTCTTGTTCTTCCCCATCTCTACCCACTATGAAAAATCTTATATTAATCTGGTGATAACCATTACTAACTTACACTATGATGCCAAAATTGTCTGGACATGAAATGGGAAATACAACTGTTTGTATAGCATTGCTCTCAGTATGATGTCGGGCCTCCTTTTGCTGCTATTACAGCTATTACCCTTTGGGGGTAGGCTCTGCACTAAGTTATTGTAAACTTCTGCTTGAATTAATTTCCATTCCTCCTGTAGTATAGTGAACAGCTGACAAGTATTAGTTGTGTGAGTAGGATCTAGTCCCTTTGCTCCATTTGCTCCAGCTCATCCCAAAGATGTTCAAGTACAGTTGATTTCAGGCCAGTTTGGTTCTTCCACCTCCATGTCTTCAAAGCACAGAGCTAGGGCACTTGCTTTGTGAGCAGGTGCGTTATCATGCAGATACAAGAAAGGGCCTATTTCAAACTGTTGCCACAGTGTGAGAATAACAGAATTATTCGAAATATCATGGTAGACATCAGCATTTAAAGATCTGGACACAGAAATCAGTGGGCTTTGTCCAGGAAAAACAGCCCCAGACCATTGTATGCTACCACCTTCAAATTTCACAGATATCTATCAAATCCAGACATGTCCACTGGATTTCCAGATTCTGTACTGTAATTTATCTCTCCAGAGGACTTTCCATTGATCTGCAGTCCAGTGACTGTGTTTGCACCATTCCAGACACCAGCTTTAGCAGGTGTAATCAAGGGCTTGTGAGCCACAGCATGAACATAAATCCCAAGGAACACTTCCCAGTGAATAGTTCTGTCACTGTCATCTGTTCCAGAGCTCATGCAGAAGTCGTTTGTGATGGTTTCTAAGGCTGACTGATGATTTACTGTGACAACATGCTCGAGAGATCACTAATCCCGATTTGTCAGTTCCATCACATTTCCACTTAATGATAACCTTGCTGACAGACCAGGATACATGCAATGTGGCAGAAATCGCTTGAACTGAACTTATGGGGTCCAACCACCATACCAGACTCAACTGTTTTCATCAACTCATCCTGATGGCAATGACTGTCTACACTGTTAATGCCCATATGCCTATGCTTATATGGCATTATGAACATGTATCCGCATCATATGGGTGAGGCAACAGTGTGTGTCTGTTATGTTCCTCCTCCCCTCACTCATCCACTAGACTTTCAAATTGCATTCCCTCAGTCTTCACTCTCAACATTCCAGAAAACAAACTGCCTCAGTGCAATGCATCCAAACCCTTTCCAACATATTTTTTTTAAAGCCAGATGACCAAATCTGTGCAGTAATCCACATTCATTCATTCTAATTAAAGCCTTATAACATTTTTACTTCTACATGTAAGTATCCTCTGCATCATTGCCATAATTCACTATGCTGTTCTCGCTATTTTAGCAAAATGTCCCTAGAAATTTCAGGTCCACCATCACCTCCAGATCCCCTAGTGTCCTCTAGGATATTCCCATCAATCATATATTTTGCATCCCATATTTGTTCCTTAAATTTTAAAACTTCACACTTTGCTACATTGAACTTGCACTTCACTCATTCACCCATTCAACAGTCTATAGTCCTCTTGGCAAGGCTACAAGTTCTGTTCTACTCCTCAGTTCCCAAGTCTGAATCACCTGCAAACAACTATATACTGCCATCCAAGAACTTCCCAATATTATTTACATACTAATTATTCAGTAATGGCTCCAAAATAGACCCCTGAGGCACACCACTAGTGACTTATCTCTACTGGGATATTGCTCTCCTCATACACAGCTTGTTGATACTTATCAGATAACCCATCTCCAATCCAGTGCACTAATCTATTATCCAACCCGATTCTTTCCCACTTAATTACCAGCTTATGTGGCAAAGATTTTTGCAAAATCTAGTTATGCCACTGTGTATTCATCTACATTGTCCCATGTTGTTATAATAACTAAGTAGATTGCTAAAACACTACTTTCCTTTAGCAAACCCATGCTGTCCACCAAAAAGAATGCAACTGTTACCCAGTAGCCACTAACACTTTGCCTACAACTTCTGACAAGCAGATTAGCTTAAAATTTGAAGCCATATCCCTCCCCCCCCATATAAAGCAGAACGATTTTGTCCTCTTTCCACTCCATTGGCTATTCTAAGACTCATATTAAAGAGGTACATTAAAGCTGTTAACTCGTAGGAACATCCCCTCAAAACATAAATACCCTCATATGTTTAAGAAAACTTTCTTATATGAAGCTGAACAAATCAAACCAGAAATCAGACTGATTGTCTTCATTGTTTATTAGAAAATATAATGGAATCTAAGTTTAAAAAGAAAAATGCAAATATACAACCTCAAGCATTTCATTGGTGCACATTTTTATAACACCAATTACTTATTACAGGATTAATTCTGATATTTTAATAAAATGCTTCATCAAATTCCTGCCATGTACCCTCAAGGCGTGTACAGGATATGATAGTACTAAATGAAAAATTTACATCATTACTAATTTCCCATCTACCATTTTCCTCCAAATCAGTCTGTTACTTGTCAAGACTCCAACATTATCAGATCTTATATTTCTATCTTCCAAAGCACCCTATACCATATCAATCCACCTATATCGTGGTCTTCCTCTGGGTCGTTTTCCCACCAACCTGGCAGAGAACACCTGTTTTGCTAATCTTTCCTCGCCCATTCTGTTTAAGTGACCATACCAACTGAGATTAGATCTGCTAACGAATTGCTGGATGCTGACAATGTCAAGTTCTTTCCTAATATCCTCATTTTTAATATAATATTGACATTGTTGATATCTGCTCACACCTGTAATCTTTCTCAGGACTCTCATATCTGTGGTCTCTAGTCTTTGGTCAAGTGTTTTACTTCTGATCCAGCTCCCAGACCCATAAGTTAAAACTGGTTTGAACACTCTCTTGTATACAGCTAATTTAGTGTTCCAACTAATTTCTCTCTTATTCCATATGAATTTATTCAATTGACTTCCCACCATACCAGCTTTCTTGATTCTGTTGTCTTCCATATTTAATTTACCATTTCACTAAAAATCGTGCCTAAGTAGCTAAAATGTTTTACTTGTTCCACAGGTTCTCTGTTCACAACGTGGTTGACATTTTCAATGATTCTGCCTATTTTCATTGTCTTTGTTTTTTTTATAGCAGATCTTCATACCATATCTATTATAACAGTTATGCAATTTAGTCAGGGAATCTTCAGGCTTGTAGCAGATTTATTTAGAAGTATAACATTGTCTGCATAAAGCAAAGAGCTGACATTAACATCTACAATTTTGATATCATGTTTAATACCACTTTCCTTCATAATGTGATCCATATAGATAATGAATAACAGAGGGGATAATGTACATCCTTGTCTCATACCAGATTTAACATTAAACCATCTTCCTGTACTTCCTTCAATTCTAACTGCTGATTTACAACTCAAATAAAGACTTGATATAATGCCCCATTCACACCATATAACTGTAGCGTATTATTATTATTATTCAGGCCTCCATGGAATCAAAAGATTCATCGTGGGAGGTCCTTCCTAAGAAACACAAAGTCTGTCAAGATTCATCGATGGGTGGCCCCCCCCTAAGAAACAAAGGCTATCATACCACTCCTTAAACTCATTGACCGTTCTCGCTCTCACCACTCCATCAGACAATACATTCCACGGTTCAACCACCCGCCACGCACTACTCACCGTCTTGCTCACAGTTTCCTTTCGTAACTTCCAGGGATGGCCTCTTGTCATCACTCCTTCCCACTGTTCAACCAAGCAAAAGAACTCCCCAGTGTCAACCCTGTAACCACCTCTCAACAGTTTAAAAGTCTCAATCATATCACCTCTCCTTCTATTCACCAAACTCTGCAGTCCACATTCCCTCAGCCGATCCTCATAACTATCCTTGTACAGTCCTGAAAAAATCTTTGTCATCCGTCTTTGTATCCTTTCCACAGTTAATTTATCCCATTCAAATCCTGGGGACCAAATCTGAGAATAATAGTCCAAGTGTGGTCTGATCAGAGACTTATACAACAGAATGATAACCTTATCTCTGCAGGTCAGTGTCCTTCTCATAATTGCAGCAATCCTCTGTGTTACCTTCACCACCTTTGCAATATGTCCCCTAAACTTCAGGTTTCTATCAATCATCAACCCCAGATCTCGTCTCCCCTACTTCCTCCAGTATAACTCCTCCCATAGAGTATGCAGCATCCCATCGATGTTTCCCAAACCTCAAGACCTTACATTTTGCTGCATTAAACTGATACCTACATTCATTTGCCCATCTATCTAGCTTATTCAAATCCACTTGCAGGGCTACCAAATCTGCACTATTACTAATAATCCTTCCCAGCTTCGCATCATCCACAAACAACTGAATACCCCCTTGCAATCCACTGGCAATGTCATTGATATAAATATAGGTTCTAGTACTGAGCCCTGTGGGAACCCACTTGCAACCCTCTGCATCCTTGAAACTGCTCCACCATACACAACTCTCTGATCCTATCGGACAGCCAATCCTGAATCCAGTTGACCAATCTGACATCCAGACCCATGTGCTGTAACTTAAATATCAGCTTATCATGTGGCATCCTGTCAAATGCCTTCGCTAAGTATAAGAAAATTGCTGTATATGCCTTTCCCTCATCTAATGTTCTTGTAACTTTATTATAAAAGGCTAGCATATTGCTAAAACAAGAGCGTCCTTTCACAAATCCATGTTGACTCTCACAGATAATATTACCCTCATCTGCACAGTGCTGTATACGGTCCCTCACTACTTTCTCCAAGATCTTAACTACTGATGACACACAGACTGGTCTATAATTAGACACTTCCAGTCTGTTACCACCCTTATGCAATGGCACTATCTTACCTTCCTTCCATTCCCTGGGCACCATTGCTGAAGCCAGACTTTCATTGAAAAGCCAGGTCAAAGGCGCTGTCAGTTCCCTAGCACATTCTCTCAAAACTCGTGGTGAAATACCATCCAGTCCCAAAGCTTTACTGACATCCAGAGTACTCAGTATCTGAAACACACTCTCCTCCTGTACCTCTAAACCTTGAACCAGCCCTATCCCTCTAGCATTAAAACTGACTCCTCTAGGATGAAATACTCCAATAAAGTGTTCATTGAACAATTCCACTATGTCCTCGGCATCAGTCACTCTATTCCCATTTTTATCCCACAATATCATTCTTCCACAGTCATTTCTGCTACTACTGGCCATATATCTAAAAAATTCCCTAGGATTTTCTTTGGATCTTAGGGCTAATCTCTCATATTCCAGTTGCATCTTCCTTACCATACTAGTCACTCTTGTGGTCTGTGTCTTATACTCTTCATGCATCTTCTCTTCTCCTGTCTGTCTTCTTATATCTCTTCCACAGACTCTTTTTCGCATGCAATTCCTGTTTAATATTGTTTGTCATTCACTTTACTCCAAATTGTGTCCTCTTGTTCACTCATGGTATACAACTTACCATTGCTGCTAACAAATATTCTTTCATAATTTCCCATGCACTAATGATATCCCGGCCTTCCAATTCCTCCCTCCATGAAACTTCCCCAAGTTGACGTCTTAGACTATTATAATCACCTGCCTTATGATTCCACATACGTTCCCTTCTCTTTGAGACTCCTGCATGTCTATTCATTTTCCAAGTCAAAACCATATAGCCACTCTCTCCAACTGGTGGGAGAGATGTCATCTCAGTTATTATCAACTCTTCTGATGCTATAACCAAATCGAAAACTCTTGAACCTCTTGTTCCCTCTATTACATGTTGCCTAAGACATTTGTCCCTCAAGAATTCTAGAAATTCCATTCCCTTATTGCTACATGCATCTTCCTCTCCCCAGTTTATACTACTGTAGTTAAAATCTCCCATAACAATCATTCTTCTTGCACTTGACAAACTCAACTGTCTAAACATTTCCTGGTCCCCACCCTCTGTACTCCTGGGTCTGTAGCAACACCCCACTAAATATCCTGTCTTGTCCACCTCTACCCTCACACCATATGCTTTCAAAATCATTAGTGTGACTGCCTTCCAAAGCCTCCACTCTTAGAGGACATAGGTCATCACTTATCATAAGCAGTATCCCACCACCACGCTTTCCCCTCCTATCCTGACGAAAAATGCTATAACCAGCGACTTCTATTCCTGTTATTATATCCCCTTCTGTCAACCACGTCTCAGTGATCCCAATAATTTTTGGCCAGGCTGATGCTATCTGCACCACCAATTCCTCTCCCTTATTCCAGAAACTCCTGGTATTAGTATAAAGCATATAAATGCCATTGTTTCTATACCCAGCATTATCCCTTCAAGACTCCACTGGGCTCAGTGTTACCTGACATCGTCTCCCTTCTCAGAAGTATCCATTCCCATAAGAGGCCACCCCTGCTATCATCCTCCCTGGGACACACTGACTCGTTCAGAACAGCAATCTCTCCAGATGCCTATGTCCTTCCTCATTCAAATGTAAGCGGTCTCTTGCATACAATTCCTCTCTTTCCTCATACACACTCCAAGCATCCACATATACCAGTCCTTTCTTGTCACACATTCTTGCTATTATGACATTCAATATCACCGCTCTTTTGCTAAGTTCATCATACCTAGGCAACATGCACACTATTTTTCCTCTGTGTGTCTTCTTCCGTACAGCCTCGAGCAAAAATCTCATATCTCTCGCTGCCCGACTTACATTACCACTAAAGTCATTTGTTCCTACCATCACAATCATCTCATCCACCCTTTCACCTCTCTTAATTGCCATAGCCACCCTTTCTATTGTTCCTCCTGGCAAACACTCCTCACGCATCCTATCTTGAACAACACGGAGCATTGAGTCACCATACATTATACCTCTTACCATTCCCTCTCTCCTATTGTTTCCATTCTCTCCTCTTCTTTCATTCCCATAGGTCTCTCTCTCTTTCTCTCTCCTCTACTGCTATTCTCTCTTCTAGTATTCCCATACCTCTCTCTCCTCCTGTTTCCATCCTCTCGTCTTCTAGCATTCCCATACCTCTCTCTCCTACTGTTTCCATCCTCTCGTCTTCTAGCATTCCCATACATGTGTCTCATTCCCTCTCTCCTACTGTTTCCATTTTCTCCACTTCTAGCACTTCCATATCCCTCTCTCATTCCATCTCTCCTACTGTTTCCATCCTCTCATCTTCTAGCATTCCCATACCTCACGCTCATACTCCCAAAATTTTCCCTCTCCCCTACTCTAAATCGCCTTGCATTTATCTCTTCCATTCTCCTAATCTTATCTTTCATACTTCTGCTCTCATTCACGAGACATTCCACCTCCTCTTTCAGCTCATCTATCTTCCTCTGCAGGTCAGTCACTCTTAATCTAAATTCACGCTTCCAAACAAAACCATCTCCTAAACTTTCACAGTCATTCACACCTTCCACACTATCAACTATTATTTTCTCATTCATATATATATATATATATTTTTTTTTTCATTCTCTCCTATCACACTACTTGTCTTCCTACATTCATTCCCCATTCCTAAAGCAACATGGTAGGATATCGATATTTCTAATGCACTTATTTCCTCCAACTACCTGCATTTTGCACACACATGCTCTCCGCTCTCTTTCACAAGCCACATATCCAATTCCCGAGACGCGTACATGCCGCAAGTACTGCATGTCACAAAGTCACTTATGATATTGCTTATCTCTCTTGGCACCTTGTCATACACCTTTTCCAGATCGACAAAACTTAAATACAGATCTTTGTTATATTCCCATGATTTCTCAACTATTTATTGTAAAGTGAAGATCTGATCCTGATAGCCTCTATCAGTATCAGATCTTTTTGGCCTGAATCCAGCGTGTTCTTCACTAAGCTTTTCTTCCACAATTCTTCTCAACCGTTCCTCAAGTATATTTGCATAAATCTTCCCAGGAACACTCAGTAGGGAAATACTTCTGTAATTCTCATATTCAGTTTTATTTCCCTTTTTATATGTGGGTGCTCTGAGAGCTCTACTCCAATCATTGGGAATTCGTCCATCTGTCCAGCCATCTGAATGCAGTGCAGTCACTGTAAGACTTTTATACCGCCATACTTCAGCATTTTTGGTCGAATATCATCTATTCCTGCTGCTTTTCTACATTTCAAGCCTTTGATGGCTTTTTCTACTTCAAGTATGGATATGTATTCCTGACTGTATGCCTGTTGAGTGTTTTTTTACCACTGTGCTATCACTGCTTGTTTCATTTAGCAATTTTTTTGAAGTAATTACTCCATACTTCAAGGATATCTTTTTCTCCCATTTTCATGTCACATTTATCATCTCTAACTGCTTTTAAGGCACTCTTTCCTCCATTTCTAAGTTCATCAACAACCTCTCATCATTTTGCCACCTTCTTGATATTTATTTTCTATATTCTTGCCAAAGTCCTCCCATGACTTTTGTTTAGCTAGTTTTAAACAGTGTTTCACTTTATTACATTTGTCTCTGTATTCTGTAAGAGCAAAAGCTGACTTATTTGCCAGGAACTTTTGATATGCTTTCTTCTTTTCCTTCACTGCCTCTTTAACTTCCTGTGTCCATCATGGAGTTCTGATTTTTCTATCCTTGCAGACAACCTCACCACATGCCTCTCTGGCTGAATCAATCAGGGTTTTCTTCAAGGCTTGCCACCGAATCTCCAAGGTTTGGTTACTGTTCTCAAAATCTTTAATTTTTTCTTCAATAATCTTTGGGTATTTTAGTATACAGTTCACATCTGAGAGCTGCTCAACTTTTATTTGCTTTAAAACTTTCTTACATGTTATTCTTTTCAATATGAAATTCAATTTTATCCTGCTCAAGACTAAATAGTGATCGCTTCCAATTTCAAATCCTCTGTATACTCTGGTGTCCTGCACCAGGGAGAAAACATTACTATCAACAATAACATAGTCAATGAGACCTTTATTCCTTGCCTCTTCTCTCCATGTGAATTTGTGCACATTTTTATGTTGGAACATGGTGTTAGTAATATAGTCCATGTCCTGAGCAGAAATCCAACAGGTATTTACCATTATTATTAGCTTTGATCTTTTCTCGAAATTTTCCCAAAATATTTTTGTATGTCTGGCAATCATTTCCTACTCTGCTATTTAGATCCTCAACAAGGACCAACTTTTCCTTTTTCATTGTGTCAGCTGCTTTCTCCAAAGCCTCAAAAAATTCCTCCACTTCTATCTTAGTAGAACCTTCTGTGGGACCATAGGCACAAATAAGTCTCGTTGTCCAGTTCCCCATTCTGATATTTGCCCACATCACTCTATTAGAGACTGCCTGCCATTCAAGAAGATTAGCCTCTTATTTAGTGTTGAATACTATGCCTACTCCTTTTCCTTGATTGTCATTGTCTGAATATAACATTTTGTATTTATTGCTCAGAAAGATCTCACCAGTTTTTGTCTTTTTTTGTTTCAGTCACCCCTATTATGTCAATCTGGTGCTTATCTAATTCCTCAGCTAGCTCCATTTCTTTGCAATTCAGGCTTCTCATAAGGCCCCTGCTCTTAAAGCAGGAGCCTTGTTTAACCGGGCAACGCCCCAGCTGCCATGAAATTTTGTCATGTTGTACCATAATTTTGTATTATGGTTTAAGCCAATAAGAATACAATTTGGGCAGCTAATTCCCAAATTGCCAGCCATCCTCGTTCCTTCAGTATCCAGTAGATACCCCACAGGGTGCACCATGAGAAGGTGAGGATTGGACATTAGGTCAGAAGCTCTGGTCAGTTCTCTGCATTCCTTTAAAGGCTATGTAGAGGTCACCTCTCAGTTATACAGCTTTGACCCTTAACACGTTCGCTGCCATGCTACTCAGGCATAGTTTGTTCCCATACGCCAAGCAATTTCACTTCTTCAAGGTCAGTATGGGTAATCCCGTTGCCAGCTGTAATCGACATACGAGTATATTCGTAGTTGGCTTGTGAGGCTTATATACCATCTACGAGTATACACACTTTTGCTACTAGCTCCACAAGCTGAGCATTTTCATTTCTTCAAGGTCAGTATGGGTAATTTCGTTGCCGGTGGTAAGCGTCATACGAGTATATTCGTAGCTGGCTTGTGAGGCTCATATACCAACTACGAGTATACTCGTAGTTGGCAGCGAACGTGTTAAGCACCCCTAAATGCTTGTGAAGCAAAAATGTTTTTCCATATTATTATTATACAGATAAGTATAATAATATACTTATCTCCATGGAGTCCAAAGACTCATTGTAGGAGACCTACACTAACTTTTATACACACAATGCATATTGTATACTTCTCCTTAAATTCATTTACTGTCAGGATTGCTGGAATGGATTGCTAGAATTAGCAATCCATTCCACTTATTCTCCACACACACCCAGAGGTGACTCCTAGTGCTCTCTCTATTTGTCATGTACTGAAAAATTTCCTTTGTGTCAATATTACAGACCCTCTTTAATAACTTAGTTTTCTGTTAAGGGGATAAAAATCCCTTATTGTTTTTCAGCCAGTAAACAAAACTAAGATCGAAAAACTACGATCTGAACGTTTCATACCGACGAACTGTCAGCATATCCAAGCGTAAGTGACCACTTGGTAGTGCCACACCACGGCAACTCGTTGCAAAGGTGGAGCAAGTTCCCTCACTGTTCTTGATATTTTCTCATAATGTAAAAACACACAGCTCTTAGGAGATGTAGTACTGTTTTACATTATGAGGAGAGGTCACTACCCAGACCGGTTTCAACCTTTTTTGAGGTCTCATCAGTGAGTAGCTAGACCTAGAATATAGCTAGACCTAGAATATCAGAGTTTAAGTGAAAAAAACTTGCATACTTTTGCTATACGATTGCCAGAAAGGTGTGTCACTATATTATATATTATAACATAGTATAACTAAGATGAAAAGCCAAACGGCTATTTTTTTCTGGCGAGGTTGATCAGTTAAGGGGATAAAAATCCCTTATTGTTTTTCAGCCAGTAAGCGAAACTAAAATCGAAAAACTACGATCTGAATGTTTCATGCCGGCGAACTGTCAGCGTATCCAAGCATAAGGATTTTCATCCCCTTAACTGATCAACCTCGCCAGAAAAAAAAAAATAGCCGTTTGGCTTTTCATCTAACTTAGTTGTCTATTATTTCTCCTCATTTCCACTAATCAACTAACCTTTGCAAATCACACACACAGGCAAGCACCTTTTACCTGAACCTATCCTCATAAGGAGCATTCCACAAACCTGTCAAACCATACAGAGTTTGCACAATGAGTTATGACTCTATTCCACAAAGATCCAGAGAAAAATAGATTGGTCAGATGGATAGATTCTCTCTGAATGAGACTAGATGCTTGGGAACTTTGCAAAGTTCCCAAGTGTCTAGTCTCTGCAAAGTTGCCAAATAAAGGGCAATGCTGATGTTAACTCCCATCAGGAGGATTTAAAGACTCGGCTTGGATGAATTAACGACATTGCAAGTTTTTAGATTAACAGAATTAAAAAAATAAATAAGAAGGCTGTCTGTTGTATTGGTGGAATTGTGCTTCAGAAAAATTTGGAATACAGAGGAGAGAGTTGAGTCACCTAAAGTTTGAGTATGTTGCAAAAACTACACTTCATAAGATAAAGAATGCACCAGTAGATGAAGAAGTTGTGCAAATTTATAAGGCATCAGGATGCGTATGGATTATTGTGCTAAAATTTGGATAGGCCTTTTAATGGATGGTCTATCCATTAAAAAAAGGAATTAAATCCACTAAAAAAGGGTACATATTTAGTTCAGTGAAGGGATTTTACATGATTAATAAGAAGGAATTTAAATCATAGAAAAAAAAAAAATGAAAGGCCATCCCTAGAATTTGTGTTAGAGTGGTAAAGAGGGAAGTGAGGAGTAGATTTCTTACATGAAGATGGTGGATGAGTGAGTGCGTGGCTGGAACAAGTTTTGAATGCTAGAAATAGGAATGAACTTGAGGTTCAGGTTTGATAGATTCACTGAATGAGAACTCCCCACAATGCATCTGTTGATTATAAAAGAATATTATAATGATAATAGCAATATACAAGCATACTGATAAATTTTAACACAAACCTGCAATCTGTGTTAAAAACACTGAGCATGCTGACATGTAAATTCAGGGAAACTTAAGCAAGTAGGGTGGAAGCAAGTGAGTTTGTGTGAAGGCTGCTATGAAGTGAGTGGGTGTGAGAATGACCAAGTGAGGAATCTAGTCTCTCAAGCAAAAATATTCAATAAGGTAGTCAATTAAAAGAAATTAAAAGTGGGTGGGGAGAATAAAGGGATGTTGCCATTTCTGTATACTAAAGCCAGAAGTAACAGGAACAAGAAGGAGTTTTTGGCACTGGTTAATGCAACCTTGCCAAAAGTAATAGGCATTAGTGAGACTTGGCTAACAGCAGATGATTGTTGCGTCGTGTATCTACTTATATCTATTATTTTGTCTTTATGTTCGATCTCCGTTATACTCTTAATCGGGTATCACGTGCTACCTCTGAGGGACAATGGAATTTCCTCGTGATCGAGGCAACACCAGAGTATCAGAGTGTCTGAGATTTACCTCTCGTAAAACGCCAAGAAAATTTATTTGTTTTGCTGCGCCACTTAGCGCTATTAGATTAGTAATATTAACAATCAAGTGGTAATCTCAGGACACTACTTTATGATGCCTAACAACTCTGCAGACGTGGCCAAAAAACTTTACCTTTTTCTAATGTTCCACCATAGATTCGTAATATTTTATAAGAGGTGCATCGAATTCCAGAAATCACAGAAAGTCTTTGTTAGAATCAAAAGCAAGGTTTAATATATATCAAAAGTTGGTACACTCAATATCATTAGTTTAAATCCCATCTTAAGGGAGTTTCAGACAGAGTTTAAAATATTCAAATACTACTAATATACTTATAACAGATTATGCAGTAGCTTTCAAAAGTAAGAATTATATTAACACTCTTAAAAGCATTAGTCATGTATTATTATCACAGTCTATCTAAAACTCAGTAGTTCTGTCAGACTACACAAGATAACATTCATATCTTTCACAATCTCTTTATAATTTATCAATTCTTTACTCTAAACATATTCGTAGCTTCTTTCAATATATTAACTAACTTTAACACAGCGATAGACAGAAAGATTAAGTTCAACCCTCTCTAACCAATAGCAATACAATCTTATTCTATATCATTAATGTTCCTTTTCCTTAACTTATCAACGTGGCACAAATCTCTCATTCACGTTCAGTGAAACACAAATAAAGTCTACTTATCTTCCTTTTTGGTTCCATGTTGCATCATTAGTCTACAGGAAACTGACCTCCTGTGGACTGCCAGGCTTGCTTCTTCCACGGAGAATACAGCCACCGAGTCCCGCAACTGCCTTAATCGGAATCCTCCGGTATGGAGGCACTGCCACCCTTCACCACCGCAAGAGACGAACACACTAGGAGATCCAGGAACAAAAAGCCTTCTTTCCGAGTTGCATGACCCTTATATTTCCCTCTTTTCTTCTCGGCATTTCTCGCACTTTTTGATGTCCAGCCAACTCTTACGTGCTCTTACGGCATGACGTCCAGCCTCTACCCTGCTATCGCACGTGCGCTGACATCACGCTGTTTGCTTGGGGCGAGCTGCTCCCTCGCATCACGGCTCCATGACCTTTGGACTTCACCCCCCCCCCTCAACTGTTGAATTTGTGCTTACATTCTATAATTCTTTTATAGATGTTATTTTATAATACTCTGCTAATGTTTTACACTTTCAATATTAATTTAACCTCATTCGTGAATGGCACAAAATACATACTTATTTAACCTCTCATAACAGAACATGCTTGTTTGTTATATATATATATATATATATATATATATATATATATATATATATAGCAATTATTTTATACTCAGAGGCAATTTACTATATTTATCTCCCTTTTTTGTTTGGAAATGCATGTTAGATTGTGATAAGATAGGAGTTCCTAAAATTCCACTCTATCACAATCCAACATGATGAGGTTACAGGAATACAATGTGATGGGTTTAGTATTTTCATGAAGGCATTAAAGTTAGGATGGGGGGGGGGGGTATACTGCTGATGATAGCAGATGAATTGCAACTAAAACAAATAGGAGGGTGGCTGTTCATTTGAAGCAAACTAGTGTGAGATTAAGACCAATGAGACAAAATATATAGTTAGTTGTTGCTAAAGGACAGGGAGTTCCATAGATGATCTTGAAGACATGCATCACCAAATTAGTACAATGAGTACGGTTTGAGTGGTTTTTATGAGGGACATGAACTATGGAGATATAAACTGGAAGGAAGATCACATGGTAGAAAGGAAATATAATATATATACCTACTGAGGGATAATTAAGGCAGAATGTGATGGAGGGGACTAGGGGTGGGAGAGTATTGGACCTGGTCATATGATCAGAAGAGCTATCCATAACCAAGGTGAAAACATTGCCTCCAATTGGTGAAAGTATTTGATGCAGTCTTGACTTAAGAGACTGTAAAACACAAGGAATATTCTATCAAGAAGGAGTGTTTGTGGAACTACAAGGTAGGTGATTACAACATGCTTAGGAAGAAGCTTAAATCTATACAATGGCATAAAACACTGCAGGGCACAGATGATAGTAGTGCATTGGATATAGTTAAGAATCTTATAGAGGAAGCAGTATTAAATTGTGCAGCTAGGATAAGGAGGGGGTTAATCAGGTAGGAGTTAGATGAATGAGTAATATCATTAAGCACAAGAAGAAAATGCTGTAGAGGGTATATAAAGAGAAAGGTGACCAGCTTAGCAAAATCAGATTATGAGAAGAATTTAGCCAAACAGGTGAAAGGAAATCACAAAGAGTTCTTTCATTGTGAAAAGTAAAATGAAGAATAACTATGGAAAATTAACCTTAATGAGTGATGGTCACAAGCAGACAGAAGCAGATACAATAGTTAAGATACTGAGTAACCACTTTGCAAGCATATATCTTCCCAATGAGGTTACTGCTTTAACCTATGTGATAGACTAATGTGGGAACAGAGGTGGATGAATTGGAGGATATTGCAGAATCTCAGTGTAAATATAGCTGTGGGCCTAGATGTGATATCAACTAGGGTTTTGCAAGAATGTGCAAGGAAACTGGCAGTGCCTTTGACTCACTGTTTAATTTAAGTCTCAGCTCTGGTAGAATTCCAAGAGAGTGGAAAGAGGGCAAAATTATTCCTTTGCATAAGAGACGTTCTAAGACTACAGTAGCGAATTATAGACCAATCGGTATCTCAGGCATGGTGGTAAAAGTACTAGAAAAATTGGTAAAAATGTCAATTCAGGAATGGGTAGAGAAAAATATGATACTGTATGAGGGTCAACATGGCTTTGTGAAGTGTCGGTCATGCCTTAGTAGTTTACTAACTTTTTATAATAGAGTAACAGCTTAGTCAGATAAAGGAAATGGCTACATGATGATTTTGCTGGATTTTACAAAGGCATTTAACAGAATACAACACGGAACACTGTTACACAAATTATAACAAATGGCAAAATCAGATTACGAGAAGAATTTAGCCAAGCAGGTGAAAGGAAATCACAAAGAGTATGACACTGGTTAAGTGGATAAGTGGGTGGCTGCTGGACAGATATCAAAAAGTGGTATATGGAGGGACAGAATCAAGATGAAAACAGGTGACTAGTGGTGTGCTACAAGGTTCAGTGCTGGGACCATTTCTGTTTATTTTGTTCATAAATGATATAGGAAATGACCTGAAAGGAAATTTTCAGTTGTTTGCTGATAATGCAAAATTAGGTAAATAGTTAATCAAGGTGATGTGGAAAGCTTGCTGGAAGATTCAACTAGGCCGTCAGTATGAGCAAAGGTTAATGGGAGTCAGTTTAATGTTGAGAAATGTAAAGTTATGCATTTTGGGATAAATTTATTACAAGCTGTGTATCACATTGATGGTACTATACTTCAGGAAATAGATGAAGCTAGAGATTTAGGGGTGGTGGTAGACAGTTAAAGTTCAGAGGACATATTACTAAGCTAGCCTATAAGATTACTTGGCTATTGAAGAACCCATTAACAAGTAGAGATAAGGAAGTTGTTATTCCTCTTTATAAGGTCTTGATAAGTCTACATCTGAATTAATGTGCTCAAGTCTGGTCCCCTGGATTTCTTAGGAATGAGGAAGCTGTGGAGTGGATTCAGAGGCAAGTGACCAAGATGGTGAGTGACCTTTGGAATGTTCCCTATGAGGATAGATTGAAGGTGTGTGGATTTCAGAAGTTGGTTGATAGGAGAAAAGGAGGAGATATGATAGAAACATTTAAGTTGTTTAAAGCATTTTATAGGATAGATGCAAGGGAAATGTTCCAGCACTTCACTGGAGGGAATGTGTGTGAATAAATGAATGTGGTTGGGGGGGGGGGAGGACTAGATTTGGAAGGGGTTTGGAAGGAAAGCTTGGTGAAGAACAAGCTGGATTCAAGCCAAATAAAGGCTGTCAGGGTCAGATTTTCACTTTATGACAAATAGTTGAGAAATCGTGGGAATATAACAAGGATCTGTATTTAAGTTTTGTAGACCTGAAAAGGCATATGACAAGGTGTCGAAAGAAGAACTATTCAAAATGCTATAGTTATTGGTGTCAATGGGGCATTATATCAAGAAATATTTAATCTTTGAGTTGTAAGTCAGCAGTTAGGAAGGAATTACATGAAGATGGTTTGATGTTAAATCTGGTGTCAGACAAGGATGTACATTATCCTCTCTGTTATTCATTATCTATATGGATAACATTATGAAGGAAAGCAGTATTAAACCTGATATCAAAATTGGAGATGTTAATGTCAGTTCTTTACATTAGACATGTTATACTTTTATATAAATCCAGTACAAGCCTGCAAGATTCCCTGACTAAATTGAATAACTGTTGTAATAAATTTGGTATGAAAATCAGCAAAAAGACAAAGAAGTGAAAATAGGCAGAAACATTGAAAATAACTGCATTGTGAATGGAGAACCTATAGAACAAGTAAAACATTTCAGCTACTTAGGCATGATTTTTAGTGAAAATGGTAAATTAAATATGGAAACAGACAACAGAATCAATAAAGCTTGTATAGCTGGAAGTCAACTGAATAAAGTTATATGGAATAAGAGAGAAATTAGTCAAAACACTAAATTAGCTCTATATAAGACAGTGTTCAAACCAATTTTAACTTAACTTATGGATCTGAGAGCTAGACTAGAAATAAAACACTTCAAAGACCAGAGACCACAGATATGAGAGTCCTGAGAAAGATTCAAGTATAAGATTAGAAATATCATATTAACCCTTTAACTGCTGAGAACGTATTATTACGGGCTCGGAAATACATGCCTGCTTTGCTGAGCCCATATATGTACAGTTGGCACGCCTCCCATATTCAGACAATTTTTTTTTTGTATGGAAAGAATCATCGTAAGATATTCAAACTTCGCAGGTAGGTTCCTCCATCTATTGCCAACCAATTGAAGTTTATTTGACTTGGGTTTCTGTCCTTGTATGACATCTAAAAATAAAAATTTGAACTGGTGCAACTAATCATATGCAGCATGATGCATAAACCACGTGACTGCGGGGATTTCAGGGATGTCACAACATGGCATCTACCAGTAAATATCTGGGTTATCTTGGTGATGATCAAATTGATGAATTGTTAACAACAAATGAGTCGGGAGAAGAATTGTCCAAGTTAAGTGAATTGTGTACTTCAGATCCTGGTGATGTAAGTGTTACAAGCGAGCAAGATAATGACAAAAGTCTCGATACGAACGTGCGTAAGCGAATGCATACCAAAGATGTATTGTTCAAGTGGCATGATGATGCATTTACTCCAAATGTACACGAATTTGATAGTAGTAATTCAGGAATAATCACAGGTAATATCACTGATGATTCTTCAGCTTTAGATATTTTTGAACAATTTTTTACCATAGAACTAATGACAACAATAGCTGATGAAACCAACAAGTTTCATACCCTCACCACAAATAATAGACTATCTACACCATCTTCATGACTAAAGCAGTGGAAAAACACCACCCCTCAAGAACTTTACATTTTTCTAGCTATTACACTGCTAATGACAAGGATAAAAGAACTTAAAATTTCTGAATACTGGTCTACAGATCCTCTCCTCTCAACTCTTCAGTTTTATGATTTGATGGCCCAGGACAGATTTTTGTTGTTACTTAGATTATTGCATTTTAGTGATAATGAAAATCAACCTGAAAGAGACAGATTATATAAGTCTAAGAAAAAGTTTCAGTGAAATGTTCTACCCCTAACAAAACTTGTGTATAGATGAATGGCTTATTCTTTTCAAAAGATAGATTATCATCATTTGCCCAGTACATTCCTTCAAAAAGAAGTCAATTCGGAATAAAACTATTTCTCATCTGTGACTGTGAAACAGGTTTCATCACATATTTCATAGTGTACACTGGGAAAGACACAGACATCTTCCCTGAGCATGACCTTGGTGTGTCAGGGCAGTTGTGAAAACACTTATGACGAAATATTTACATAGGGGTCAACACACTATGGATCAACAACTGGTATTCCAGCCCTCTACTTTTCAACTGGTTGCATAAAAATAAGACCAATGCATGTGGTACAGTGAGGAAAAATAGATAGGGAATGCCTAAATCTTCACAGAAACTAAATAAGGGACATAATAAATTTAGTTTAATTCTTTATCCAAGTGTGAGCGAACAAAGTTTGCGCCTGAAAGAATCTTCAGGACTGGGGTAAGGTGGTACAATGCCAGGCAACTCGTTGCAAAGGTGGAGCAAGCTAACATCACTCCTATTTCAGTATCTCCCATAATGCAAAACACATCTCCTTGAGGATATGTATAATGTTATGCATTTGTTTGCTCACACTTGGATAAAGGATTAAACTAAATTTATTTAGTCTAACCAAGTGAAAAATAAACTTTCAACATCTTTCTCTAAATCCAGAGTAATTTAATAAAAAGGTGGCGCACTGTTTGGCAAATTCTATTGGTAGAGATGACCTTGCTGATGCTTCTGCCTGGTATCTCCACTTGGGCCTGGCTCCCACTGAAGAGACCTCAATAAAGGTCGAAACTAGTCTGGGTAGTGGCCCTTCCCTTAATGCATAACATTATACATATCCGCAAGGAGATGTGTTTTGCATTATGGGAGATAGTGAAATAGGAGTGGTGTTAGCTTGCTCCACCTTGCAACGAGTTGCCTGGTGTTGTACTACCTTACCTCAATCCTGAAGATACTTTCGGGCACAAACTTCGTTTGCTCACACTTGGATAAAGGATTACACTAAATTTATTATAGTCTAACCAAGTGAAAAATAAACTTTCAATAAATAAGGGACAAATAGAAGCAAAAGATTCAGACAATATTCTTGCAATAAGGTGGCTTGACAGGAGAGAAGTTTCTATGCTGACAACATTGCATGAAAATATGCTACATAGACAGACAAAAAAGATTAACAAACAGGAGAGAATATTGTGAAACCACATTGTGTGGTGGATTACAATGTCAACATAGGTGCTGTAGACAGGACAGATATGATGGTCACTTCTGTTGAGTGTATGAGAAAAACTATGAAGTGGTACAAAAAACTATTTTTCCACCTTCTGGATATGACCATACTAAATTCCCACTGTCCCTATAATGTAAAATTTGGAAAAAACACAAACTTAGCAGACTACCAACTCATGCTTATCAGGGAAATAATTCAAAAGTACCATATCCCCAGAAAAACAGGGAGGTTGAAAGGACATCCATCACCTGGAGATCAACCACTGTGTCTCAAAGAAAGACATTTCTGTTCTCTTGTACCTTTTACTGAGAAGAAGAATGCTGCTCGATTTTGTTATGTGTGTTCCAATACCACTCTTGAGCAGAAGCAGCATCATGAGAGCCGGTATATGTGCACCAAATGTAACGTTGGCCTCTGTGTACAGCCCTGTTTTGAAAAATATAATTCCATTCTAAATTTTTAGGATTTTCATACCCTGGCACTTGGTAGGCTTAGTAATAACTGTGTTGTAAATAATAGCGCTCTTTATATATTTTGATTAATTTCTACATAAATTAATGTGTGTAATTTGCATAATCAAGTATACACCCCTCAAGTGGAAACCCCTTGATTATGCAAATTTTATAAAACACTATTATTGCCATTTTTGTGAGTGAACAAGTGTATATCAAGAATGTATGATGCTGTCCGGACTTCTTACTTCAGTAAGAATTTTAATTGATTTTATTTTAAAATTTTTTGCAAAATTAATTCAGCACATGGGAAAAGGTCAGTAGAATATAAAATCAGCAGTTCAAAAGGTTAAAAACGAGGATATTAGAAAAGAACTTAACATTGTTAACATCCAGGAGTGTGTTAGATCTAATCTCAGTTGGTATAGTCACTTAAACAGAATGAAAAATCAATGATTAGCAAAACAAGTGTTCTATGCCAGGAAAAGGACCCAAAGGAAGACCAAGATATAGGTGGATTGATATAGTAAAAAGTGCCTTAGAAGATAGAAATATAAAATCTGATAATGTTGGAGCCTTGACAAGTAACAGACTGATTTGGAGTAAAATTACTCATTCCAAACAAAAAACCTTACTCATTCTGAACAAATACCAGTTACTCCTTAATTACCGATTTCTTTCCGTTTCATAAAAAAATTGAAATTGTTAAAAACAATTAATTGTTAAAGGAAAGAAAAAAATTGTGCCAGACTTAGTCTTTGTCAAATTATGAACTCATGAAACAGAAATAAAAAGTTGCTTACAGTTCTACTCCGACATTAATTTGATGAAAGAAAAGGCTATTGAAAGAATAAAAACTTATTAGTTTTTATGCTATTCTTATTTAAAAAAACTTATTAGTTAGCAGAGCTAACCTCAGGTGGTATGGTCACTTAAGCAGAATGGGAGAGGAAAGATTAGCAAAACAAGTTTTCTCTGCCAGGTTGGCAGAGAAAAAGACTCAGAGGAAGACCAAGATATAGATGGACTGATAGAAGATAGAAATATAAGATCTGATAATATTGGGGTCTTGACCAGGTAACAGATCGATTTGAAGGAAAATTGTAGATAGGAAGTTAGTAATGATGAGAGTTGTTCATGAAGTGTCATATCCTGTACATCCCTTGAAGGTACATGGTCAGTAATCTGATGATAAACTATCAATGTAAACTTCTGCGATAGCATACCAATTATAATAAACTCACTACAATGGCAGAATACCATTATATCATTGGCATAATATAATAGAAATTCACAACACAGCTGACTATAATCTATTTATTTCAATCCCTACAAAATTGCTATATTGAAAACTAACTATATTAGAAAAAAAGGCATGAAATGTTTACTATTTTAAGAATAAGTAAACTAACTTGAGGTTGTGTGTTTAGTTTCTAGTCAATTTTGCAGCCCATTCTATTAGAATGGACTGCAAAATATTATAATAGTTGTTTGAAAAAAAAATGGCAGGAAAAGCCTGTCCGTATACTTTCCATGGAAAACAGAATGCAACATAGATGACATCAAGAATGATGTTATAGGAGGTCATAAGTCATCTATTTAACAGTGATGCAGATTGCTATACTGTCTGAAATCAGACAAACACATAGAAAAGATAATGCACTCAAGTTTTATTAAAAATGTCATCCAGAATAGTTTACAATTACTACTGTATATTTTGTAGTAAACAATTTTTCAAAACAGTTTTGAAACAAAAATTCTTACTTGTGGAATAAGATGAAGTAAAGCATCTCCTGTCATTGTCCCAAACGATAATCCAATGAAGCACATCATGATATATTCATAAGCAGTTTTTGCAATTAATGGTACTAAGAAGACTCCAGCAAGTGAACACAAACTGATTATCAAGACTGAAAGAGTACTGTATCCATACACTACAAAAAAGATAAAATGAAAATTTGCATACTCTGAAAACATTTATTTATTCTTTACATCTTAAAAGCGAGTTTAAAACAAGCAAGTATCTTTCCATCTGTATATAAAATGTGCAAGAATGATCATTTAATCTACTAGAAAGGGTAAGAACATGAATTTAGGATTAACTTGAAATTTGCGATGTCATTACTGTGACGCAATATCACCACCTTATTAGTAATGAGATGGTGATATTGCAATGCTAGTTGGGAATGATGTGAGAGAGGTTTAGGAAACTGGGTGCTTAGGATATTGCGAGAGACCTTAATGCAAACACAGCTATGGGATTAGATAACATATCAGCCCATGTATTTATGAATGTGCAAAGGAATTATCATCTCCTCTGACCAAGTTGTTTAATTTAAGTCTCAGTACTGGGAAGGTACATTGAAGTGTGTAGAAATAGGACAATAGTCCCACTACCTAAAGGAGTTTCTAACAAAAGTAGCAAATTATAGGCCAGTCAGTATCCCAGAGGAGTGATGTTTAAGTATTAGCAAAATTGCTAAGACAACATTCAAGATTGGGTGGCAATAGTTTTGTGAAAGGTAGATCTTGCCTCTGTAATTTGCTTAATTTTTTTTTATTATAAAGTGATAATCGAATTGGATAAAGGAAATAGCCTCAGTGATACTGCTGGAGTTTGCAAAGGCATTTGATAAGATTCCATGTACAACTGTTGCATAAATTGGAGCAAATGGGATGGTGATCCAAATCTGGTGATTTGGATTCAAGGGCGGCTGATGGACATATATCAGAGTGGTTTATGAAAGAGTTGAATCCAGGAGAAGGCAGGTGACCATGCATATTAGTACCTGATGTACAAATTAAACAGAAGATCAATGATAAAGAAAACACTATCATTTCCTTAACCAGTTTTCCTGTACATCAGGAGAACTAGTTAAGAAGTGATCAATGGTGAGGAGGAATAGAGGATTGAGCATTTTGAACTGATAGACAATTTATTACTGAACAAATCTGCCAGCTTCATCAGTGGAATTAAAAGAAGCCTCTAAGTTGTAAATGTTGAAATTCCCAAAAAAAGATGAGCTGCTGTTTTAGACTGTAGATCATTTCTCTGACAGAAAATGGGACAGCAGTTATCAGAATTTAGAGCTCAATAGAAAACAAATGAACATAACTGAATGGGTCAAGTAATTCTGAGCAACAACATATCACAAATAGAAAATTTGTGATTTCAGAAGGGTTTATCATTATGTGGCATAGAATGTCAGACCTCAAAGATGCAGATATTTTCCCCTTAGGAAAGTTGAAGTGGACAGAAGCTGCTGGTTTACATCTGTTAAGAATAGTAGATCAGGTCTAGACCTGTAAGATAGTGGACATCATTAAAATTTGTATTATTGGACTATGAATATTTTTAAATGGGTTTGCTTTCTGTGATTTTTTGTTGTTTGGACTTTTTTTTTTAGTTGTGCTAACAAAATTTCTTATGTTGATTTTTGTGGTGTTTAATATTAAGGAATTGCAACTTACTCTGCAATTTCAAGGATTACCCCTCTCCCCATTCAGATGCACCTATAACTTGCCATATGTCAGTGGGAAAAAAGTGCATAATCCTAATAAGGAAAGAACACGAACACATCAATTCAGTAATTACGTGAAATCAGGCTTTTCTGATAATGCACTTGAAACATGCCACAAAAGTGAATGAAAAGATACTCAATTCATTTACATTGTATCAAAACCTGGCATGACGTGCAAAAAAAATAATAATAAATAAATAAAATACAAAGAAATTCGTGAGTTGTTAATCACCTATCTCTTGACAAGAATGATGGACTAAGAATTGATAAAATAACAAATGCCCATTTACAACCTGCATAACATCTTTAAACAAGAGACAAAGGATAACTGTATAACTCTCAATCAACCAAGTCGCGAATAAAAAGAACTGTAGATCTCCAACAATTCAGCCTGCTTGGTTCAGTCACTAGCATATCAGTTTTCCAACCAATAGGCTGCCACTACAAATCCCACTGCAGGCATGCATGTTTGGGATTGGCGTTACATGGAAAGTGAATTCCATCAACAATTTTTGAAAAATCCTAGGACTCCAAACATAAAATTTTATAAGCATAAGTCCATATATCAGATAAACAGAAACATTACAATATAGGCTAATATTCAAGAAAGATGGGATTTGAAAATTCCAGTATTAGAGAATTAAACTAGCCAACAGCAGACTTCTTTGGATTAATTCATTGAAAGATATTTACATATTATACATAGGTATAATCAAATACTTCAATACACAAGATAAAACATACATTCAGTAATCGATGACTCTGAAGTTGTTCTTTCGGTTTCACTTTTGTCACATACTCCACTTACTGCTTGTTGCACCAGAGCTGGGCACAGTTGAAGGAATTCTGAACGTGTTATTTCAGAAGGCAAAAGAGTAAATTTTTGCAGTAAGTTTTCTGCAGTCATACACTGAAATGAATATATAAATATTAGTGAAAATGAGGTTTTAGCCATAACCAGTTAATGCATATAAAAGATTTCAAAATAAAAGACATATCTGCTTTAATTAGCTAAAAGCACAGATATGTGCTTTTAGCTAATTCAAACCAGATATATCAGAACCTCCATTTGTGAGTTAGAGGTTCCCCATTAACACAATAAGATTTCAATGCTGGGACCAAGACGTATTAAAAGTACAGATATAATCAAAAGATCCAAATGTGATATATATGTTTCTTATAGGAACATAATGGAATATATAAGTTTAATGCAGCAAAATGTAAAGTCTTGAAGTTTGGGATACATCAATGGGAGGCTGCATACTTGATTGGAGGAGCTGTACTGGAGGAAGTAGGGGAGACAAGAGATCTGGGGGTGATGATTGATAGAAACCTGAAATTCAGGGAACATATTGCAAAGGTGGTTAAAGTAACCCAGAAGATTGCTGCAATACTGAGAAGGACACTGACCTGCAGTGATAAGAGTTATAGTTCCATTGTATAAGACCCTGATCACACCACACTTAGACTGTTGTTCTCAAATTTGGTCTCCAGGATTTGAAGGGGATAAATTAACTGTGGAAAGGGAACAGAGGTAAATAACAAATATTGTTTCAAGACTGTGTAATGTTAGTGATGAGGAACGGCCGGGGCTTTACCAGACCGGAACACGTTCTGGTAAACTTTTAGGACTTTAATGGTCCCTAAACACATGTTTTATAAGTATTTCAAAACTAGGACTGCCTCCATTTTAAATTCTCAGTTATGGTCGTTGACAACGTAAATCAAGGGTCATCTTTGGTTCATCAAATCTGGTGCTGCCATCTTGTGTTGTTGACACTGAACCTCAAAAATCGAAGTTTTCGATTAGAATCAATAGTCAGCCGGAAGTTAGGGTAGTTACCAGAAGCAGAACTTCTACTTGAACAAGCATACAAGCAGACTTCTCTATGCAAGTATAGTCGCACTTTTACGATAAGTGAGTGAGATTAACGTGTTTCATGGAAGTTTCACCAGTTTTACGCGATGAATAGTAAAATAACAATTTTTCTCTTCAGCTCCAGCAACTAAAAAGTTAAAGCTCGAGAACAGTAAGTGTAATGACAGGGTAAAAACAGACCTGATGGACAGTGATACAAAAACTGGAGGGATAAAACAACCGTGGCTGCTATGGTTGCTACAACGACAAGTAAATACGTTGGACTATTGGACTCTAGACCAAAAAGCTGATTTTTGCAACAAAAATGAATGCCTGTTGCTGGAGAATAAAACACTGGCTGTAAAATATGTAAGGAAGTTGCAAGTTCGGAAGTAGAAAGGAATATGCAAGGTATGAATATTTCAATGTCATGGGCAAATATTCAAATTTCTCATTATGGTAGGAATAAAAAAGAGCAAATGACTTCACTACATAAAAAAATTCAATCATAAGAACAGTTCATCTCACATTGCTGCTGCTAAAATTATAGAATCTGCAAAAGAACGAAAACTGGAGGTAGCTTATTCAAAAGCATTTGAACATGAGAAAGAAGTCACTTGTAGAATCTTCAGAGCAGCATATAAAGTTGCAAAGAAAACCCAGGCTTTCAATGACTTTGAATCAGAAATTGACCTCCAAGAATTGAATGGCAGTTACATGGGTTGAATTCTATATTCTACAAATGCTTGTATGAATATAACAAATTATAATATATTGGAACTGAAATGAAAAAAAAAAAAAACCCTTTTTAAAAAAATAGAGTCAAACTGTGAGATTTCCCTTTTGACTGACGAAAGCACCACTATTAGCCAGTTGTCATCATTAATAATATATGTACACACAATGCTACCTGATATGGAGCAACACACAAATATTTTTATTGACATTGTAGAGTTAGAGTTGGGGTGTAAGGTATGGGTAGAGGGGTAGCACCTCTGCCTGCTCAGCAGTCACATCAAAATATTTGGTGGCTGGGTGGAATTGGTCCCCACTGCTCATGCAACTCTCACTTATGGCTCCAAGTAGCTGGTAGAGTGCACCAGTGGCCACAACCTGGGACCATGCCTCGACTGGCATGCAAAACTAAATGAGGATATCAGCATTTTATGCTATAATGAAGATGAACAAAATTTAATTTGACAGTGGTAACGAAGGCATGACAACAAACTGTGACATGGTCCGGGCACACTCCGAGACAAAACAGAGATGTGGCCAGTCACCGTAGAAGAGAAGAGACAGGAACCTCACCACGTAACCTTGAAACACAGAACCATGTCGGATTTAAGCAACAGAGACAACGTTGGACCCTCTGCAACTTTTGTCTCTTGGAAACATTACAGGGAAGAACAGAAAGAAACTCAGGAATGTAAGACAGATATTATGAAAATAGCATGTGACAAAGATACTTTAAACCCTCCAGGGAGGGTATCTCCTGATCCTTCACATCTGAAAACCAAGAATCTTCTCTTAAGGCTTGCAACTTGGAATGTAAGGACCTTATATCAAGCTGGGAAGTTAGATAACCTTATACAGGAACTTGAAACAATGAAAATTTACATTGCTAGTATCAGTGAAGTCAAATGGACTAATATGAAAAAATAAACAGAAAGAGCCATTCAATTATATACTCGTGTGGAGACAGTCATAGGAATGGAGTAGCATTTGTACTAAAAAATAAGATTGTGCAATCCTTACTTGGATTTTGGCCCATAAGTGACAGGATAATTGCATTAAAAATAGCACCTCAACCTTTTAATATTTTTATTGTCCAAAGATATGCACCTACTTCTGATTACCTAGATGACGATGTAGAATATTTCTATGAAGACATTCAAAATGCACTAAACAATGCTAAATCAGGTGACAACTGTCGTTACGGGAGATCTAAATGCTAAAGTAGGCTCAGAAAAGATCTCTTCCTGCATGGGAAACCAGGGCCTGGGACATAGAAATCCAAGAGGATAAAGATTAATACAGTTCTATGAAGAAAACAATCTGGTAATAGCAAATACTTTATTTAGCCACCCTTCTAGAAGACTTTACACATGGAAAGGTCCCGGAGACTAGGAACCAGATTGACTATATAATGATTAAAAAAAAGATTCCAGAATAACATCTTACAAGCCAAAACACACCCAGGGGCTGATATTGGATCATACCACAACCCTGTGGTCATGAAAGCAGCAATAAAATTAAAGAAAACAATGAAACCTATAAATATAGAAAATATGATCTCGGCTCCCGTAAAAATCAAGAAATACAAGATAAATTTTTAAAGGAACTGGGCACAATCCACTACTGTCAATGTTTCTGATCCCACCAAGTATCCTTACCCTAAAGATGAGATTGAGGATAGATGGCAGAAATTTAAAGACGGCATAAAAAAGGCAGTAAAACAAAAAAACTCCCAAATTTGAGAAGAAGATAAGTAAACCCTGGATGAATGCAAGATGAATACTGAAAATGATGGAGGAAAGAAACAAAAAAATAGCTTGAATATAAGAACTTAAACAAGGAGATCAGGAAAGAATGTGGGATTGCAAAAGAACTATGGCTCAACAACAAATGCAAGGAAATTGAACTTCTGGACAAAAAAGCACAAAACCAGAGAACATGAAAAAGTTAAGGAGCTAACTAGCAAATCTTGCAAAAGGGTAGGCTCTCATTGCATTGAAGATACCAGTGGAAACATCCAAATGGTGAAAGACAAAATAAGGGATAGATGGGTAGAATATTCAAAGGAACTCTACAATCATGATAGAATAGATAAGCCAATGCAAGAAGATTTGGAGGGGCCTACTATTCTTACCTGGAAAGTAACAAATGAAATCAGGAAACTGAAACCAGGAAAAGCTCCAGGAATGGATGGAATTATGGCAGAATATCTAAAGGCTTTAGATGATAAGGCTATAAGATCACTGACTGACATATGTAACAAAATATACGAAACTGGACACCCACCAAAAGATTTTAAGCACCGAACGTTCCTACCAATACCTAAAAAAAAATCAAAGACAATCAAATGTGAAGAGTATAGAACAATCAGTCTGATCAGTCAGATAGCAAAAGTATGTTATATATCATCCTAGAAAGAAATAAACATAAATTCAAAATGGAAATTAATGAAACACAATCTGGTTTTCAGGAAAATAAAAGAACTAGAGAAGGACTCTTCAGCATTAGAACTATTATAGAAAGATATCTGGAGAAGCAGAAAGAAGTCTACTTATGTTTTATTGACTACACAAAGGCCTTTGACAATATACAACATGAGCAACTAATCAAATGCATCAGAAATTTAGGAGTAGATGGTAAAGATACCATATTACTGATAAATCTATATTGGGAGCAAACTGCCTCAATATAAAATATCGAGAGAAATCTCAGAGGAATTCCCAGTAAAGAAGGGTGTCAAACAAAGCTGTGTTCTTTCTCCTATATTGTTTAACCTCTATACTGAAAATATCTTCCAGCAATTAGAAGAATTTAAAGGAGTCAGCATAGGAGGCAGTAATATAAACAACTTAAGATATGCAGATGATACAGTACTGCTAGCTTAAAATAAAAAAGGTCTTCAAAACCTACTAGAACAGATGCTGAAGCTAAGTGAAAAATATAGACTTAATTTCAACTTCAAAAAAACTAAAACCATGCTGGTAACAAGAGAAAAAGGGAAGATACCCGATATAAACATGAAGATGAAAAAATTTAGATCAAGTAGAGAGTAATATATATTTGGATATCCAATTACAGAGAATGGAAAGTGTGATAAGGAAATATTAAGTAGAATAGAAATTGCTAGATCAACCTTCATTAGCATGAAAAACATTCTGACCTCAAGGGAAATTCACACAAAAAACAAGAATTAGGCTGTCCAAATGATACGTATGGTCGACACTGCTATATGGAGCAGAAACCTGGACAATATCAAAATATTGTAAAAATAAACGAAAAGCCTTTGAGGTGTGGATCCTCAGAAGAATTTTTAGAGTCCCATGGACTGCCAAAAAAAACTAATTTAGAAATATTAGAGATGATTGGAGAAGATAGAAATCTGTTGAAAACTATTAAGAAAAGGAAAACCACCTACCTTGATCACATACTAAGGCATGAATACCTACAAAACCCTTCTAGAAGGAATGATACAAGGAAAAAGAAGAGGAAGACAAAGAACAGATAGGATGGGAAATATTAAGGACTGGACCTTTTTGTCCTATGAAGAATGCAAAAGAGAAGCACAAAACTGTACATGGTGGAAGTCCATGGTAGTCAACCTCCTGGAAGGAGATGACATCTGACAAGACAAGAGAGAAAATGTATCTGCTCAAGGTATTTTCCATAGCTTGATGAATACTTTTAATGAATTGGGGTTTCATGATGATTACCTTGATGGACCCGTTGGAGGCAGGTCACAAAGATGCCTCCAACGATCTCGATCTCGAGTCTCTCTCTTCCATGTTATACCCATAAATTTCACTAGTGGATCTTCCCATCTTGTAGGTGGTCTTCCTGGTTCTCTCTTTATTCTTGGTTGCCAGTTGAGTATTCTATATGTCCATCTGTTATCGTTGAGTCTGGCCATGTGACCTGCCCATCTCATCCTGCTTTCATATACTGTGGTTACCACATCTTTTATGCCTGATCTCTTTCTTAATTCCGTGTTTCTAACATGTTCCATTCTGCTGATGTTACAAATCCTGCGTTCTATTGCATGCAGAGTTATTCTGAGAGTCTCTTCTTTTCTTGTCATGTTCCATGTTTCTGATCCTTATGTGAATGATGGTAGAATATCACTATTAAATAGTTTTGCCTTGGGATAGATGTCAAGATTTGGATCAGTAAGTGTTTCTTTTAGTCTGTTGAATGATAGCCATGCAGCTTTCTCTTTTTTGCTAGTTCTTCAGATAAATCGTTACTCATTTTTATTCCTAAGTACTTGTATGAGTCAACTTGTTCTATAGGAATGTTATCAATACATAGGTGAATGTCACTTGTGTAGATGTTTTTGATCCATTTTGTTTTTTCTAGATTCATTTCTAAGCCTATCTTACTGCTGTTTGTGTATACTTTTTCACCCATTTCTTCTAGGTTGTGGGATATCAATCAGTACTAGATCATCGGCAAACATTAGAATTTGTAGCTTTTCACCATCTATGCTTATTCCTCTGTTTAGGTCTATTTTTTTCAGAATGTATTCTAAAGTGCTCATAAATATATTTGGGGAGATCACATCGCCTTGGCAGACCCCTCTCTTTACATCTATATTTATAGGTTGATCAAATAGGATTATTTGTGTGGTCTGATTTTTGTTAATTTCTTTTATCATATGGATATAAGTAGAGGCCACATTTATTTCCAGTAAGGCACTGATGACTGCATTGTGTTCTATGGTATCAAATGCTTTTTTAAAATCAATAAAGAGGAAACAAAGGGATTCGGTATTCTCTGAATTTTTCTGTTAGTTGTGAAATGACCTGGATATGATCTATTGTGGAGAACATTTTCTGAATCCTGCCTGCTCTCTGCTGGAGTTGTCTTCTAGAGTGTTTTGGACTCTGTTCATGATCTTATACATGTGAGAGAGTAGACAGATTGGACCAGGGGGTCGCCAAAGTTATTTGCCCGTCGACCCCTTCAAGAGTTTGACTTGTTATAGACCCCCTATATTTTACTATTACGTAATTATAATAGGACAAGCAAAAAAAAGAGCTTATGTGAGTTTTTAGATTGTTTATTTTATAGTTACAGTGTTTATTGTATGTATAATATAGTATATATTATTATATTACTATTACCAGTGATATTAATAAACTACTGGTATTAATATCACTGGTATTACTACCAGCGCTGCTCAACTCTTCAACATAGAGAAGTTTAGTTCGTGAATGAATAACGATTGAATTATAATATGTATGTTGATAAATTTTAGAACATTAGCGCTCACTTGTATGTCGATGCGCAAAAATGAGACTGGGATCGAATACTTGTAAGTATCAGTAAATAAGAACCGCGCATGTGTTGCAATCTCGCTCCCACCGGCAGGAACCACCAACATCCGTTTATTGGTAAATATGTAATTTTGGCCTACTTGATTGGCCTCAGTAACTATTTTCATGACCTCACTCCATCTTACAGGTCCTATTCATGGAACTGTAAGATGGAGGTACTGATCCCACGATTCACTCTTAATTGCATTGTCATTACCTCCATGTCTTTTGTCATGGAGGTAATCCAAGTTAACCGAATTAAATATTACCCATACAATGATGTCTTATATTTTTCTGTCGACCCCCAATTGACCCCTGAGCCTGAATCGACCCCTTTGGCGACCAATGGATTGGACGATAGTTTATGTCTTCCTTGTTCCCTTTTTTGAATAGAAGTATAGTTTTTGAGGTTTTCCATTACTCTGGAATCTTTTTCTTTGAAGTACCACGTGAATCTGGCAGCCAAGGCTTTGAAAATAATTGGTTCACCTTGTTGGATTTCTTCAGCCTTAACATGATCAAGTCCTGAGGCTTTACCTTTACTCATTTTCTTAAGAGCATGTTCTATTTCTTCTGGAAGTAGATCTGATATATATTGCTTGGTTTTGGAATGGCAGGTTCTGAAACTTGGCACTTAGCTGCACAGAGATCATTATAAAAATTCTGCACAATTTCTTCTATCCTTTTTCTATTAGTATGTTTTTCTCCATTTTTCTCCTGTAAAGCAGATGGAATTGACTGTTTAAAATTTAAGTCTTTCTCTATTTTTTTCAGGCTGGTTTTTGCCTGCACTGCTTCTCTTAATTTTTGTATCCTGAAAGCGTCTTCTGAAATTCTTTTCCTTAGTAACTTACAGATAATTTTGTATTCTAGAATATTTTCTGCAGATTTCTTCAGTTCTTTTCTCTTTTTCAATAGTTCTATAGTTTGAGGTGAGAGTCGTTCTCTTTTCTTTCACAGGAATTTCTTTTTTCTTCTACTGATTGAATTTATTAATAAAGTCAATATAGTCATCATTTATGTAACAGTTTTTAATAGTCCATTCGGTCTCTTCTATATACTTCCTGAACTTGTGGAAGTCTATTTGTTTGGGTTGTCTTTTATGGTTTGATGTTGCCCTGATATGTTGTTCTTTTTTTGTGGTCTATTCTTATAATGGCTCTGAGAAGTCTGTGGTCAGAATCGATGTTGAAGTATGTTTTGCCTATTGTACCAACATTTTATACCAGTCTTATACAGTCTGTTAAAATGTAGTCAATTTCATTTTTTGTGTCTCCATTCGGTGATTGCCAAGTCCATCTTCTTCCTAGGCGTTTGTTGAAAAAAGTGTTCAGGATAAAGAGTTGTTCAGCTGCAGCAAATTCAGCTAATCTCTCTCCTTTTCTATTTCTTTCTCCTAGGCCATATGGTCCTATAAACTTTCATCTTCTTGTCCACATCCTATTTTGGCATTAAAGTCACCACCAACGAATGTGTATGTTGACTTGTAATTTAATGCCTGTTCAAGATTTGTGTAAAAATTTTCTATTTCTTGATTATCAGCTACAGATGTTGGAGCATAGCAGGATATTAATTTTATCGTTATATGATGATTATTTGAAGAAAAATCTTGTTGCCATTGCCTGTGATGGAGCAGCTGTGATGTTGGGTATGAAAAAAGGAGTAGTGGATTTGATTAAGGAACGTTATCCTCACATTTTAGTTTGGGATTGTGCCAACCATAGACTTGAGCTCTCTGTTGGAGATGTTATAAAAAGACTTCCCAGAACAAATCAACCACTTCAAGTCATTGCTTGACAAACTTTACTGTCTCTATCACCAGTCACCCAAAAATTTCAGAGAACTAGGCAAAGTAGCTGAAGATCTTGACAGGGAAATCTTCAAAATTGGAACAGTTTTAAGTACATGCTGGGTGGCTTCTAGCAGTTCATAACAAGGGTATGAAGCAACTGTGGCAAGTGTCTAACTTGTGCGCCCTCCCCAACCCAAAAATTTTGAAAAATTTAAACGTAACAAGTTATATTTTACTAAATGCAATATGTTAAATACTTACTATTAACCCAATCAAAATGAGTTGCCTGTAAATCCAATTATGTATTTGTATAAATAAATAATATATTAAATAAGAACAAATTTTTATTCATATTCAATGACAAATAGATTAAAGAAATACACGACATAGGTATAATATAAAATAATATAATAAAAACATAAGTTCAGCATATTTTATTAAAAAAATTTTCTCATTTTTTTCATTTGCAAACACATCTATTATATCGTCATAATTTAATGTTTTTGCAATATCTTTTTCAATTGATATTATAGACATTGTAGATATTATAGCTCTTCTATTAGACAATCACTCTTGTCCAATAGAAGAACGATGGTACAATTTTACAATTTTCAATTTGCTAAACGAACGTTTGTAGGAAGCCGTTGTTACAGGCATTGTTATGAAAATCCTTAATGCTATGTCTAGATTTGGATACATGTTTTGTAATCAGAGTTGGTAATTTTTTTTTTGCAAAATTTGAAAAGCGTCCATATCGCCTAAATTTTCAAAAACTTCCATGGCTTGATATTTGAAACTCAATTTCACATAAAAATTCTGGAGCATCAAAGTCGCTATTATATTTCAATGCCAGGTCAGCTGCACATCGTTTGAGATCATCTAGCTGCATAATTTTTAAAGTGTGTCCATTTAAAAACTGAAGTTGTTTGTAACCTTTTGTAAAGCAATAAATCTATCATTGAGTTGTATGAGTATTAGATCTAAAACTTCACACATTTCTTTTTTTAGTAATTCAGTTTCATTCATGGCAAACAAATCATCAGTAGCTTTCTCACCAGGCATATTTTTTATTTTGCACAGTCTCTTTTCTGAAAGTTTCAGTATTTATTATTTCGGCTAAACTTTTTGCCAAATTGTGAAGCAAATCGAAAAAATCATTTCGGTACTGTTGAATTTCATATTTTAGAGCTTTTATCTTTAACATTTTTAACATTTTCGACTGTGGTTTTTTTTTTTTTTTTGTAGAAGTAAATTTACTTTACCTTTCCTAATATTGTATCCCAAAATATTAACAGTGCAACAAAATTAAATTTTGTTAATAATTTTAGCGACATTCGAGCATTTGTTACTGAGTCTACTGTAACTTGTTAAAGGCATTTGATTTCCTAAGGCTTTTACCGCATTGGCTTTCATGGACCACCTCGTGTCACTTAAACCTTTAAGACTAACAGATAATTTTTCCTTTAAAACATCCTATCTACTAGTAGAATTTATAAAAAAGTTAAACAATTGTTGAATAGTTCCAAAACATGATTTCACTTGAACAGATGTTTGTGCAGTATGAATGCCTATTAAATTAACACGTTCACTGCTATGCTACTCGGGCATAGTTTGTTCCCGTACGCCAAGCAATTTCACTTCTTCAAGGTCAGTACGGGTAATCTCATTGCCGGTGGTAATCGACATACAAGTATATTCGTAGTTGGCTTGTGTGGCTTATACCATCTACGAGTATACACACTTTTGCTGCTAGCTCCACAAGCCAAGCATTTTCACTTTAGTTGGCAGCAAACGTGTTAAGGCTGTGAGCAGTACATGGAACAAACCTCGCCGTATTGTTTAAATGTAATATCCTGGCTTGTACCCCTTGTATTTACCTGCAAAATTCGCTCCATTATCATATGACTGTCCTCTTATATTTCTAATATTAACTTTCTGATATTAACTTTTTTTCGATGTCATTCGCAAGTGCTTTGCCAGTTTTTTCATTTATCACAATAAAATCTATGAAGGTTTCTTCAATGCTACATTTATCCGTGTTAGGATCAATGTTAACATAGCGCAAAATTTGAGTTATCTGTTCCTGGTTTGAAGTGTCAGATGTGCTATCAAATAAAATAGAAAAATATTTTGCTTTTTTGAATATTTGAAATAATTAACTTCATTTTTCTTATGACTTTCAATATGTTGAAAATAATAGGATCATAATGAACTAATTAATTCTATCATGTTCAAAAATTTTCCACATTCGGAATGATAAATTTTTTCACAAGTTCCTCTGAAAGCATCATCATATATATATATTTTTTTTTTTTTTTTTTTTTTTTTTTTTTTTTTTTTTTTTTTTTTTTTAACGCAGTGCAGAATGGCATCCAAAATAACTTTTAAAATATGTCTCCACTTTTCATTTTCTTTTAAAATTGCTTCTTGTAACTGATCATCTATAAAACCACCTTTCTTAATTTTTGATTTGAAAGTTTTCCATTCAACATCATTTTTTTATGATATAATGTATTTTCATGACGTGGTAACATATGATTCAAATGCTACCAGTTGCAAAACCCCACAGTTCTCCATACATTCTGATTTTTTCCAAAAAGAATGGAAAACAGAACAGTGCATCTTTTCACTTGCAATATATCAACCAATTTCTGAGTAGTTGTTCTCCATTTGACATGGTTTTTACAAACCATTTGTTATCAAAATGCCGATTTTCTGTATCAGGATAAACACATTATCACACAACTCGGGTCCATGTTGAACAAATATTTGTATGTTACTATTGGTTATGTGCCATGCTGTGGGATCAATGATTTTTGCATTATCAATATTTTCTAATTTAACATCCACCGTATAATTATCATTATTACATTGCTTCTCGATTTCCTGGTTATGATGTTCAATTGTACTTTTCTGTTCTGTTTCAATTTCACATGAAACATGACTACTTGTAGAAGGCAGATTTAATTCAGTTAAGCTTGAATGAACTAGAGGTGTAAATGAATTTTTAATAAAAATATCAATTGGAGTTATATTTTTCTTTATATTTTCAATCTGTTTTCTCTTATTTTTTAAAGTGTGCACAGGAAGGTTTATTTGGTGGCATATTACCCTAGAAGTGTTTTTTAATTTAAATATGTGTTTTTATTAATATAATTATTTATAGTACTTACTCAGTATGCCAGTATGTTGTATATAAACAAAATTATCTGTCTTTTTCAGTGTGTTTTGTTCCACAAAAGAGCGAAAATATCTAATAATAATTACGACACAGCAACAACACAACTGATCTTATGAATAACAACAAGACTAATATTAATTACATGATTTTTGAAATTCTCCTATCTACAAAAAGTAGAGACAAATGGAAATACTGAGGGCGGGAAAATTGGGATTTTCATTGGATCCTGGGTTTGATGGGTGTAAATAAAGGCTGGCGAATAATTTTTGTGGGTGGGTCATGAAACGAGGGATTCAGGTAGATGGAATGATATAGAAGGAGATCATAAAGGGATTAAAATTATAATATGGAAGGTAATAAATTTGGGATGGGTAGATACACATTAGGAGGATAACGGAAGAATGTATTAGATTGTCTATGCAAATATTTATGATTAGACGGGAATTTGGAGATACAAAATTCTACAAAATCATAAAATGGGAAAATACATTCATTAATAATTAATGGTGCGACAACAATTTACTTGAGACAAAAACGAGACAATTGCAAGGAAATGTTATGTTCAAGTGATTCAAGTCGTGATATTAGGCACCGTTGTTGCCATCTAACTCGAGACGAATTGGAACTCACCGGTGTTACCAAATGTAGCGGAATTCCGCTGTGTTGCAGAATTTGTATGTCTAAAGCGCGTATTGCCGAAATTTAAAAATACAATATAAAATAGCGGACTTTTATATCTATTTATCTATTTTTAACATTTTGCATACCCCAAACCTAGTTGCGCCCATGGCAGGCACCTCTTTCGCCTCGCCCTCATTACGGCACTGGCTTTTAGTGTTACAAGTGTTTCCGCAGTGTGGAAAGATTATGAAACACTTGTGGCTCATTTTACAGCAGCAAACCAAGTTGAAAACAGAGGCAAGTCTGAAAGAGTAATGTATGAAGGTCTTTTTGAAGAAAATAATAAGTGTTGATTTTGTTTTGGATCTTGGATTGATGTGTGATGCTCTCCAAGAATTGTCAGAGCTTAGTGTTGAACTGCAAGTAAGGGATATCACACTCTACAAAAGCTCGTAGCAGTATATCAAGGCAGATTCAGCTGTTTGAAGACAGAAAGTCAATGACAGGCCTTTTTTATCATGAAGCTGTATAAGCAGTTGAAAATCTGAACTTTAAAGGAGTGACTTTGGAGAAGAGGGTGACCAGTCGATTAATAAATGTTAATCGTTCTCTTGATCCTACAAAATTTTATGACTGCTTGAAACAACGAATGGAAAATCGCCTTCTAACTGCAGAAGAAATGCAAATTCCAGAATGGACAAAAGTGTTGTATCCAGAATGTTGGCCAGACGGTGCTGAAAGGAATGTTACTTTCGTTGAGACTGAAGTGGAGTTTGTGTAAGGGACTAAGAATTCCAGAACAACAGGTTGTTAGAGGTTTTTGTGAATTCCTGACAGAGAAGAAAATGCTTGCTGCACTATTACAGTTAATAAACACTATCAACAGCATCCCCATTTCTACTGCTGAATGTGAGCGTGGCTTTTCCTAAATGAACTTGATTATCACATCTACAAGAGCTTCTCTACAAATGAAGACCATGAGTACACTGATGTTCATCAAGCTGGTTGTGCCTTCTCTGCCTGTTTTTCAATCCTTACCATACGTCAATTCCTGGTTCCTGAAAGGTGTCACATAATAATAATAAATCAAGAATAAGAAGGCCCCCCCCCCCTCTGAAGAAGATATTGAAAATTTCACCTCTGAAATCATACCATTAAAGCAGATTATTATTAGACAGATTACACAGAATTACAGAAAGTCCAGCAGCATTTAAAGGAACACAGGGAGAACAAGAAAGGTAAGCAAGGAAAATGAAAAACAACATGCAGAGAATCAGGTAAGTTAGTGCATAATGAAAATCAGGTCAGTAATTTATTGTAAAAAAAGGAATGTTATTTGATATGGCAACTATCATAAAGCATGTCATTGATGAGTGGGTTATGACTAAGTTTTCCTGCGGCAAAAATTAAAAACGTAGCATATGCAGTTCATCATCAAATTCCTGACATGTATATTCAAGGGGTGTACAGGATATCATGATAGTGCTACATGAAAAACTTACATGCAAGACTACTGAGTAATTTTTCTGATTTCCTGTTGAAAAATCAGATCTGAGACAGCATACTAAGGATGGTTTGTGGAACAGAAGGCAGTCTGACTTTGTCACCTGAACAACAGTTGAAGGAGAAGACTGATGTAAGAGGTCTGCTACTATCTATAGGAGATGTCGTTGTTCCATTAGGATGAGGAAAGAAGAAAACAGCAGAAATTTTGCCCAACAGCCTTGGCAAGGAACATAGCTTAACTACCATTTGAGTATGATGGCTCAATGCATTTTAGTTATGAATTCAGCTTTAGATTTTTTTTTTTTTTTGCAAATATTATGGTCTATAGTGAGTGAGATGCTACATCTATTTTGAACTACTGAGTGTATGCTGCACTTTTAGCTTGGACTACTTTGTCATATTTGTCGAAAACCAGGGGTTGGGGATTTTAACTGCAATGGATAATAAAATGGCACTCACCTTGGCAAGAATAATTTCAGCTATTAAATCAGAATAGTTGCTTAGATCAGAAGAATGGAAGTAATAATCAGACCATAGAAAAGATATATAGAAATCCTAAATATTATTCTAGTTCGTACCATTGTGGTGCTATAGGAGTCTTATCCTATAGACAATGGTACGTACTAGAACAATATTTAGGATTTCTGTCTGTCTTAAGATTGGATGGGAGAAAGACAATCTGGAGAAAAAGAAAAATGGACAAAGTGTGGTTCAAATTCCCAAGAGAAGAGCTAATGTCAACTGCATTCAGAGGGAAAAGTTTAGGATGCTGAAAGAATGATGGAGTTTATCTGGTAGGTATGTTAGCCATTTGTATCAGATCATTAACAACAATATCAAATAATCTAGCTTCTCTTCTTACTTGATCTGTAAAGTTAGAGGAAGCAAAGCAGGCAAACCGGCCCCATGAACACACTCTTTGACAGGCAGGGGATGCTACCGGGAATAAGGATGACCTATTCCAGATATGGAATGTGGTAATAGCCACTTCAAATCTTCAATAAACTGAGTGTTTTTCCAGGTGATGGAAAAACACTCAGTTTATTGAATGTTGGAATTCCATGACCTAGTTGGAATTTCGCCCAACTTGAAATGTATGCTTTTAAGGCAGCATATAGCAAAGAGCAGCAAAATTGCAATAATGAAAAGATTCATTTATTCCGAAACTTTAAATTCTGTTTTCTGCTTTTGTTGCAAACTTTTCTCACCTACTGAATCAAGTAGTCTTGTAGAAGGTTATAAGAAATGTAAGTACAACTTTGCATAGACATGAGACTAGTTTAACTCACATGAAAAATTTCTTTCATGTGAGTTAAAAAGGGGTGCTTAAGGGTCAAAGCTGTATAACTGAGAGGAGACCTCCACATAGCCTTTAAAGGAATGCAGAGAACCGACCAGGGCTTCTGACCTAATGTCCAATTCTCACCTTCTAGTGGTGCACCCTGTTGGGTATCTACTTGGATACTGAACGGACGAGGATGGGCTGGCAATTTGGGATTTAGCCGACCAAATTGTATTCTTATTGGTTAAACCAAAATATAGAATGATGGTACAACATGACAAAATTTCATGCCGGCTGGGGAGTCGCCCGGTTAAACAAGGCCCCCGTTGTTTTCGCCAGGGAACCAGGGTGAACAGCGAAAAGTCAGCTACTGGAACAAATCTGAAAATAAACCCCAACTCAACATCACCAGAGTTAAAGATCGGTACTATCAACGTAAGAAGCCTGAATGGCAAAGAAATGGAGCTAGCTGAGGAATTAGATAAGTACCAGATCGACATAATAGGGGTGACTGAAACAAAAAAGACCAAAACTGGTGAGATCTTTCTGAGCAATAAATACAAAATGTTATATTCAGGCAATGACAATCAAGGAAAAGAAGGAGTAGCCATAGTATTCAACACAAAATACGAGGCTAGTCTTCTTGAATGGCAGTCAGTCTCAAGTAGAGTAATGTGGGCAAATATGAGAATGGGGAACTGGACAATGAGACTTATTTGTGCCTATGGTCCCACAGAAGGTTCTACTAAGATAGAAGTGGAGAAATTTTTTGAGGCTTAGAAAAAGCAACTGACACAATGAAAAATGAAAAGTTGGTCCTTGTTGGGGATCTAAATAGCAGAGTAGGAAATGATTGTGAGACATACAAAAATATTTTGGGAAAATTTGGAGAAAAGAGCAAAGCTAATAATAATGACAAATATCTGTTGGATTTCTGTTCAGGACATGGACTGGTTATTACTAACACCATGTTCCAACATAAAAATGTGCACAAATTCACATGGAGAGAAGAGGCTAGGAATAAGAAAAGTCTCATTGACTATGTTATTGTTGATAGTGATGTTTTCTCCCTGGTGCAGGACACCAGAGTGTACAGAGGATTTGAAATTGGAAGTGATCACTATTTAGTCTTGAGTAGGATAAAATTGAATTTCATATTGAAAAGAATAACATGTAAGAAAGTTTTAAAGCGAATAAAAGTTGAGCAGCTCTCAGATGTGAACTGTAGGCTAAAATACACAAAGATTATTGAAGAAAAAATGAAAGAGTTTGAGAACAGGAATCAAACCTTGGAGATTCAGTGGCAAACTCTGAAGAAAACATTGATTGATTCTGCCAGAGAGGCATGTGGTGAGGTTATCTGTAAAGATAAAAAAATCAGAACTCCCTGGTGGACACAGGAAGTTAAAGAGGCAGTGAAGGAAAAGAAGAAAGCATACCAAAAGTTCCTGTCAAATAAGTCAGCTTGTGCTCTTAGAGAATATAGAGACAAATGCAAGAATGCTAAACACTGTGTAAAACAAGCTAAACAAAAGTCATGGGAGGACTTTGGCAAGAATATAGAAAATAAATATCAAGAAGGTGGCAAAATATTCTGGAGGTTGTTGAAGAAGTTTAAGAATGGAGGAAAGAGTGCTGTAAAAGGAATTAAAGATGATAAAGGTGACATGAAAACAGGAGAAAAAGATATCCTTGAAGTATGGAGTAATTACTTTGAAAAACTGCTAAATGAAACAAGCAGTGATGACAGCACAGTGGTAAAAAACACTGACCAGGCATGCAGTCAGGAATACATATCCATACTAGAAGTAGAAAAAGCTATCAAAGGCTTGAAATGTGGAAAGGCAGCAGGAGTAGATGATATTCGACAAGAAATGCTGAAGTATGGTGGTATAAGAGTCTTACAGTGGCTGCACTGCATAGTTCAGAAAGCCTGCACAGAGGGACGAATTCCCGATGATTGGAGTAGAGCTCTCATAGTACCCATATATAAAAAGGGATATAAAACTGAATGTGAGAATTACAGAGGTATTTCCTTACTGAGTGTTCCTGGCAAGATCTATGCAAGTATACTCGAGAAACGGTTGAGAAGAATTGTGGAAGAAAAGCTTGGTGAAGAACAAGCTGGATACAGGCCAAATAGAGGCTGTCAGGATCAGATCTTCACTTTACGACAAATAGTCGAGAAAGCATGGGAATATAACAAAGATCTGTATTTAAGTTTTGTCGATCTGGAAAAGGCATATGACAAGGTGCCAAGAGAGAAGCTATTCAATACGCTGCAGTTATATGGTATCAATGGGGCATTATATCAAGCAATACTTAGTCTTTATTTGAGTTGTAAGTCAGCAGTTAGAATTGAAGGAAGTACAGGAAGATGGTTTAATGTTAAATCTGGTGTTAGACAAGGATGTACATTATCCCCTCTGTTATTCATTATCTATATGGATCACATTATGAAGGAAAGTGGTATTAAACATGATATCAAAATTGGAAATGTTAATGTCAGCTCTTTGCTTTATGCGGATGATGTTATACTTCTAAATAAATCTGCTACAAGTCTGCAAGATTCTCTGACTAAATTGAATAGCTGTTGTAATAGATATGGTATGAAGGTCAGCAATAAAAAGACAAAGACAATGAAATTAGGCAGAATCATTGAAAATGTCAACTGTGTTGTGAATGGAGAACCTGTGGAACAAGTAAAACATTTCAGCTATTTAGGCACGATTTTTACTGAAGATGGTAAATTAAATATAGAAATTGATAACAGAATCAGCAAAGCTGGTATGGTGGGAAGTCAATTGAATAAATTCATATGGAATAAGAGAGAAATTAGTCGGAACACTAAATTAGCTGTATACAAAACAGTGTTCAAACCAGTTTTAACTTATGGATCTGAGAGCTGGGTCAGAAGTAAAACACTTGACCAAAGACTAGAGACCACAGATATGAGAGTCCTGAGAAAGATTAGAGGCGTGAACAGATGGCATCAATGGCAATATCATATTAAAAACGAGGATATTAGGAAAGAACTTGACATTGTCAGCATCCAGGAATGCGTTAGCAGAGCTAATCTGAGGTGGTATGGCCACTTAAACAGAATGGGCGAGGAAAGATTAGCAAAACAAGTGTTCTCTGCCAGGTTGGCAGCAAAACGACCCAGAGGAAGACCAAGATATAGGTGGATTGATACGGTACAAAGTGCTTTAGACGATAGAAATATAAGATCTGATAATGTTGGAGTCTTGACAAGTAACAGACTGATTTGGAGGAAAATTGTAGATAGGAAATTAATAATGATGTAATTTTTTCATGTAGTACTATCATATCCTGTACACCCCTTGAGGGTACATGGCAGGAATTTGATGATGATGATGATGAAAAATTTCTTAAAATGGAAGGAACTTGATAAAAAACTACCATTGATTGCCAGACTCAAAGCATGTATGAAATGGAAAAGAAACATTGGATGAGTGTTTTAGAACGCTTGATTGAAATTATAAAATTCCTTGGTAGCCAAAATTTAGCTTTTCACGGATCATCTGATAAATTATATGAAAGGAATAACGGCAATTTTTTAAAATTAATCGAACTGTTGCAAAGTTTGATCCCGTTATGGAAAATCATGTTGAAAGGGCCCTAAAACGAAACAATAGAGTACACAATTTGAGTAAAGACAGTCAAAATAAAATATTGGATACTTTAAGTAATGCAATCAGGGATACAATTTTATTATCAATTGAAAATCTAAATATTATTCCGTAATTTTAAACTGCACACCTGATGCAAGTAAAACAGAACAAATGACGATTATTATTCGCTTCGTTTCCTGTGACAATGGAATTGTCAAGATCAGGAAAGTCGTTTTAGGTTTTGCAGATATATCAGGTTCCACAGGACGTGGTTTATATGCAACAATAATGGAACAACTGGAAAAATGGAACATTCCCATTGAAGACATGCAAGGTCAAGGGTATGACAATCGGGCAAATATGAAAGGGAAAAAATATAGGCTCCAAAATTTGCTTTTGAACAAAAATCCTCAAGCATTTTACGTGCTATGTGCAGCTCATACTCTAAATTTAATCATTAACGATGCAGCCCAAGTGAATGCAGATACAATTAGTTTCTTTGCAATTATTCAAGAAATATACAACTTCTTTTCATTCTCTTAGAAACATTGGACAATCCTTTTAAAGTTCGTAAAAAATTTAACATTGAAACAGCCATCAGAAATGTGATGGGAAAGTAAAATTAATGCAATCTGCCCTCTATGATATCAGTTAGGAGAAATTTACAATGCACTTTTTGAAAATTTAAATAATGATAATTTTAATAAAGAAACTCAGCAATGAAGCATTATGTGCTAAAATAAAGGACTACAAATTTATTTATTTGTAATCAATTGCTCTCTTATAACTTGGCATGATTTACTTAACAGAATATGAGTAAAATGCTTCAACACAAAAATATGAACATTACACTTGCTTTAGAATCTATCAAAAACTTAAAAATATTCTTACAAGAATATAGATCAGATACAAATTTTAAAGAAGTTCTAAAAACGACAAAAGAACTGAGTGAAGAGGTGGATGAAGAACAAGAATTTAAAACTGGTACAGAAGTTCGACGACGAAAGAAGACACGACAATTTGACCACGAGCATCATGACGAAACGCCACAATCGCCAGAAGATAAATTTAGAGTGAATGTGTTTTATACACTTCTAGACATTACAATGTTTTCGTTAATAGAACGCTTACAACAACTAAAAACATATCATGATAATTTCAATTTCTTGTATAGATTACTACAAATTAATAAATGAAGATTTATGAATCTTCATTCATTAATGCAGATTCATAAATTCATTTAAAAATTCAAGTAAATTCAATAGAACTATATGACGAGTTATGTGCTTTCCAGGATATTTTTCGGAAGGATAATTTAAATATTCAAAACCCTTTCGATAATCTTAATTTTATTGTGTCCAATAATTTATCTTTCCCTAACTTTTCAATTGCTTTAAGAATACTATTAACCTTACCTGTTAGTGTAGCGAGCAGTGAACGTTTCTTTTCCAAGTTGAAATTGATTAAAACCTACTTAAGAACAAGTATGTCACAATAAAAGAAGCTTGTTAGTTTGGCGTTAATAGCTATTGAAAATGATATATGTGTGGAATTAGACGTTAAGACCATTATTTCTAATTTTGTGAATATGAAATCAAAAACCGTAAAATTTTAATTTAAAAAATTTCAAGTATATTTATATAATTTAATTTATTTTCTGTTATTCTGTAAAGATGTTATTATTTGAATACTTATATTATATAAAATTACATTTAATATAAGTTTTAATAATTTTGAAAGTTATTTTGCAATAACGTGCAAAAATTATTAAAAAATTTTTACAAGTTACTAAGAATTTAGTAACTTGTAAAATGCAAGAATTTTTTAAACTTTAGTTCAAATAAATTTTAGCTTTAATTAAAATTCAGTTAAATTTTGTTAGCGATTCGGGTCGGGGAGAAGGCTATAATCCCTATATCATTATATTCAACGATTAAAGTGAAGTGGCTTTATCAAAATTTGCTTTAACTTTTGAGAAGTTTTTGAATATTTGGGTTTTTAACGATTATCCTGTCTAGTCAACACCCCCGGTTCGTTACATTTAGCGAACCAACGTGTGCCTGTTCTGTCAAAATTTATTTAAGAAATTTCAAATAATTTAAATTTTTATTATCGTAAAAGAACCACACATGCCTGGATCGTTACAGGGGTGCTTAGATAGAAATTGCATGCGACAGCAAAGACCCTATCAACGGTTCTGCTCGTATCCATCTCACCAACCCTATATTCATCCCCATATGCTGCAGTTTACTGATTAGAATTTCATGTTATATACTGTCAAAGGCCTTAGCAAGGTCCAGCAGAATCACTGTAAACCCATTACCCTTATCTAGTTCAGCCGTCACTGTTAACCCATTACCCTTATCTAGTTCAGCTGTCACTGTGTTATAAAACGTGAGCAAGTTACTGAGGCATGATCTACCCTTCACAAAACCATGCTGTCCCACATGCGGTATCCCATTTTCATCTATCCATTCCTGTATTTTCCTCTCGACTACTTTCTCCAAGACCTTGACAATGACTCCTGATATGCTGATGACTGATCAGCATATCAGGAGTAAGAGCAGTAAGCAGTAATTTGCAACAGCAGTCTTGGAACCTCCTCTATGCTGTGGAACTATTTTCCCCTCTTTCCATCCCCTCGGGACTAACCCAGACCCAAGACTCAAATTAAACATAATGGTCAAGGGCACTGACAATTCTTTAGCTGCTTCACGTATCACACGAGCAGGTATCCAATTCCACAGATGTATTCACATTATGGTTTTGTAATCTCCTTCATTCCTGCAATATCACCACCTGGATGATATATTCTTCTAAAGTGCTCGCTCAGTTATTTCACTGTATCAACTGATTCTGTTACCTCCCTACCATCAGTGTTGTTTAAAATCATTCTGCCATATACATTTTTTCTTTTACTTGCAACATATCGAAAAAACTGTTTGGGATTCTCTTTAGCTTGCATGGCTAATTTTCTTTCATAATCCGCTTTTGCTTTTCTTACCACACTCGTTACCCTTCTGGCCTGCGCTTTATACCATTCGTGCCTGCAGGTCACCTTTCTCCATAAATTCCCTCCACGGTTGTTTCTTTTTTTTTTTTGCAGCTCAAGCTTAATGGTGTTATTCATCCATTTAACCCCTACTTGATTTACTATTCGGACTCTAGGTATACAGTCATCCATTATCTCCTGCAAACGCTTCTTAACCACCTCCCATGCACTATCAACATCCAGCCCTTGCAGTTTTACATGCCATGGCACTGAACCAAGCAATCTCCTAAGCTTGTCATACTTACCAGCATGGTAATTCCACATGTAACTTGTCTTAATTGAAAATTCCACACATTTAACCACCTCCCAGGTCAAGACCCTATGATCACTCTCACCAATTGGTGAGAGTGATCATAGTCTCACCAATTGGTGAGAGTGATCATGGTCATATTCATTAACAGTCAAATTCTCAGATGCAATTACTAGGTTAAGTACTCTTGAACCCCAAGTGTTTTCCATTACATGCTGTCGCAGATAGTTATCCCTTAATAACTGCACAAAATCCAATTCGTTCCTCCCATGTGTTCTCTCCTCCTTCCACTCAATGTTACCATAGTTGAAATCCCCCCCATAATAATTATCCTCCTTCCACTCATTGCTTCTATTTGTTTATGCATACTATCTCCACCATCTATTCCATCACCTGGTCTATAGCAGCACCCAACTGTATAATTTGTTCTGCTAGTCTCAATCTTAAACCAAATAGCCTCAAATGTGCTCTTTTCTCTATCCTGCAGTTCAACTTCTATTCTCCTTGACTGCAGTTCATCAGCTATCATCAATAACACTTTCCCCCCACATTTTATTCTCCCTGCCCCTCCTGAACACAGTATACCTCTCACATTCTATCCCACTAGCTATATCATCTTCTGTCAGCCATGTTTCACTAATGCCAATAACCTGTGGCCAGGAAGAGCCACCTAAGGCCAAAAATTCTTCCTTCTTGTTCCTAATACTCCTGCCATTAGTATACATGAAATGCAAAAGCCCATTACTCCCACCCCTATCTTGATCCTTATGCTAACTATCCCATTCTGATTTGTTGTCCTTCCTACTAGCTCGGGCATGTTACACATTTATACACTCAACTGCCTCCGCGAGGTCTGCATATTCACCCCCCCCCTTTAATACCTCTAGTTTCCCTGAATCTGAACATCCACTTTCACTATATTCAACAACACGTTTTCCAGTCTCCGCACACCATATCCATTCAGATGCAAACCATCCACTACTATCTCACTCTTTTCTTTTGCTACCTCTAGTAATTCTTTTAAGTCCTCTCTCTCTCTCTCTCATAGCAATTTTTTCTCCTTTTAAATCATTTATTCCTGCCACTTCTATCATTTCTTTCACTCTCTGCTTTTGCACTCTTATAGACTCACTTACATCCTTAATTTTCGCACCTGGTAAGTACAATTTTAACAAATTCTCATCTATTACACCTCTTACTAAAAATCACCATACAACACTCGCTCCTTCATTTTTCTTACATCCTGATCATACTCTTATTTTTCTTATCATACATTTGCTTTTTATTAGCTGATGTGCTTGGTAAACAATTTTGCAAATGCTCCAGCTGCCGCTTATCACTCCGCGCAACCGTGTGATCTCACTCATTGCAACTAATTCTTCATTTTTTTTTATCCATTAAACCATTCTCTCGCTATGTATTTTTACTTTCACTCTCACTTTCAACACCGCTGTCAAAGCTATCTGGTACTACATTGCAAATTCCTATCATATCACTATTCTCTATCACATTCTGACTTTCAACAACGACATCAATCTCGTGACCTGAGACACACTTCAAATCCTCACTTTCCTTACACTTTCAGCACATATTCCCTCCACTATCATTATCGAACCAAACTCCAACCGCTCTCTGCAAAGCGTACATCCCTCAGACGTTACACTGAACAAACTCCCTTATGTTAAAATTTTTGAACAAAGATGGCAATTTTGACGGCATTGTTTTTTTTTCTCATCAGTGCCATGTGCTACTCTATCTATCGTATCTTATCAAAATATTAATTTAAATAATGCAGAAAATACACCAAAAATCACACAGACACACTAAGTTACCAAAAGTAAACAATACTACATTAAGATTCAAGCAAATTTGCCAATTTTTACTCAAAATAACACTTATCTTTTTGGGAGCTCTCTACAAACCCTACACATCGTGCAGCCCTCTATCCTCTGAACCAATGACCAGGTCCAACACGCTCACACCACGTGTCCCTTCAGTTATGTGCTGTTTCGAGTAATTATTTCGTAGAAGATGTATGAATTCCATTTCCTTTTGCCACATGATATTTCCTCTTTCCAATTGATATCACCATAATTAAAATCCCCCATAATAATCACTAACCCTGCACTCACTGCACTAATTGGTTGATGCATGAATTTAATATCACCCCCTATACTCCCTGGCCTATAGCAGCAACCAACTGTATATTTGGTTGCATTGGTCACTATTTCGCACCAGACCACCTCAAATGTACTATCATCTTGATTGGCTGCAACTCATCAGCTATCATCAATAGTACTCCACCCCCATTCTATCTTCTTTATAGAATGAAAATACTGTACCCATCACATTCAATTCCAGTGACCACATCTGCTGACAGCCAAGTTTCACTAATGCCTAGAACATTTGGTGAGATTGCACTGACTAATGCCAAAAATTCTTCCCTCTTATTTCGAATGCTTCTTGCATTTGTATACAAAAATTGCAGATTCCCTTTAGTTCTTGATTTTTATCCAGTCTATTCTGCAATTTATTCCACGAATAAGGATCAACAAACATACAATCACTGCGTAAGTTTCTCCCTCTTACACTCAATCTATTCAATTTTAGTTTCCTGCCCATTACTTCAACTTGTTCAGAAAACAGTAACTTTTTCAATCGCTTATGACCTCCCATGTTCAGATGCAGCCCATCTCTTGCATATAGCTGTCTTTTTTCTTCAAACACACTCCAGACCTCTTTTTTTTTTTGCACATTCTTGCAACGATATCATTCATTATCATCGCTCATCTACTTAACTCGTAATTGTCAAAACGAGGCAGCACACACTCTATTCTCCCATTGACACTTTTCTTCTTCACGATATCTAACAACGTTCTTAAAAATCTTTTGCTACCTGATTTATACCACCACTCAGGTCATTTGTAACCACCATAACTATCATCTTTTCTGCATCATGCCCTCTCTTTATTGCTAAAGCCACTCTCTCTATTCCACCAGCCAAGCACTCCTCAGGCATACTGCTCTCCATACCCTTAATCATAGAATCACCATATATTTTACCACTCAATTTTATTCAAGTCCAAACAAGAGTCACTCACGGCCTCATTTTCTATGCTATTCAGCATGACTCTCCCAGTTTCATTACTCAATGCTCTTTTACTTACTCCCTCACTCTCACGACATCTTGTTTCTTCTAGACCTCTTGTGCTTTCATTGTGTTGACTCCCAATCACTCCCATACTATTTATTTTTTCATCAATTCATCAATCACCGAAGAAACTGCTATACTAAATTCTGTTACTTCAGCTAGAATAATCTCCATAGTCCTAATTTCTCTATTCAACCCTTTTAACTCTAATTTAATTTCCAGAACCTCCTTACTGAGCACTTCCAATTCCTCTTGCAAAAGAGGAAGGTCACTTTTCATTTTCCCGAAATCCTGCCAAAGTTCATCCGCTACAGTCCAGACGTCTTCTTCCATCCCCAATCGCTCCAGCCTATCCCGACACTTCTCACACACAGCGAAGTTTTCATTCTTCTCATTTAGCCAAATAAATAGTGAAATGCTCATAGGTAAAAGAAGCAGGTGATTCTAATAATCACAGTATCCATACCAACAGATGGGATATTGGTATCCACAAGGTTATCCTCAGATGCAAGGCTAATTTATGCAGATGTATAATACCCAAATGGTCAATATTATGGACAAGAATTTGGAGTTTGAAATTATACTTAGGGAAAATGGTATGGAAAAGGCTGTTCCAAAGGAGAGATATAAGGAATGACAGAAGAGGATGAGAAGTTGGTTTGAGTGGGAATGCAAATGGCATGGCAAGGACTTCCAGGTTAGCCACAGATGGCAGCAGTGGCAGCAGCTCAGAGCCAAATGGGTCAAGGACTGCAACAACCAGGAATGATTGGTGCCTACCCTATGCAACAATACCAGGCTCAATAACCCTTTATTTTGAGGGCCAGATAAATGCAGCCCTATATTAGTCACTCAGACAAGGAACTCCGAACTATACCTAACTTTTGGACCTGCAAACCAGGCAGGAGTCCTGACATGAACTCTAATGAATATATATGGACAGACTTTGTTTAAATTGTTTGGAGTGGGGGATGGGGAGAGACTTTGGTGACTGAGTTTGGCCCATATGTCTCACTCCTGTGTGAGTGAGTGAGTGAGTGTGTGTGTGTGTGTGTGTGTGTGTGAGAGAGTGTGTGTGTGTGTGAGAGTGTGTGTGTGTGAGAGTGTGTGTGTGCGTGAAAAATTGTTAAAATAGTTTAACATTCACAAGGTAAGTTAACAATATTTTTAAGTTTATTTTAAAATTACCTCAGAGGCCAAACTTTTGTGAAGATGGTCATTTAAAGCAATTAAAGTATTTCTTCTGTTTCGAACCATTTTTGTACCTATGTTGCCATTTAAATTTACATATAATGACATATTTCCTTCTGTTTTGCTCTCATTTTTTAATATTGGAAGATCTTGTTTAAATGAAGTCTTATCTGCCACTGTATCCTGAAATAGTATTCTTTCACAATTGTTCTCAATTACTGCATGAGGATTCCATGTGGATTTCTCATCTTGACTTTTGAGGTCATTCAATAGTTTTTCAAAACCTTAAAAAAAAAATAAAAACATTAAATTTACTGCCTTATAAAATTAAGATTTAAGTTTAGAAATTAAACAAGATCTTTAAAGTGACACTGACCCACGAAAATTATGTCAATTTATATAATTAGAAGTGGTTAATTTGGGAAAGTGGGAAGACCAGAAATCACATAACCATATAAATTAGAATCTAGTTATTTTAGCGGAGTGAGATTAAATTTAAAAGAAAATTTTAGAAAAAATATCATTCAACTCTTTTCTAGCTTTAAAACAAAACAGCAAAACTTTACACAAAACAATGTCAAAATACCATACACGTATCTGAAATACTTGCTAACTGCTTTCAGCACTTTCTTTTGTATATGAAGAGGAAGAAAACTTCTTTTCCACATACTGGATAAAATTATGTAATTGGATAAATTGAGATGAGATGCTTGGAGAGAGGGGCTCTAAGAGGAAAAGTAGAGGGTATAAAAAATGAGTTGATTTGTATATGTTAAGTGATGTAAGACAGACAAGCATAGGAATGAAAGTTATGGGAATAATAGAAGGGGGATGGGGAAAGAGAGAGGGAAGGAGAATTGGGAGAGGGAATGAAAGTTAGGAGTCCAACAGGAAGGGATGGGGAGATCTGTGAGCAAGGAATGAATGAATCTGTGAGGAGAAATACATGATGATTCAGTGATTAATAGTGTACAGAATAGAATGCTAAAGTGCATGCCTGTAGAAATGGTATGTGCATGTTTGCCATGCTGTGACTATGGCAATAAAGCAAGGCAAGAATGTGGATGAGATTATAATGATGCCTGGAACAAATGTGAGAGAAAGCATGAAACAGGTGGTGACAGAGCCGAAGTTAATATTAGGAACTGTGTAGCAGAAAAAATGTAAGAGAAAATAGCGAATGTATTGCCCAGAATTTAGGAAAGTAGCAGTAATGAATGACACGAGAGCAAGCATGGATACTTGGAGTACATTTGTAGATAGAGCTATGTGCGAGAGAAAGGGACTGTATTTGATCATGGAAGGACAAGCATTTGGAGAGTTATTTTTTGAAAGCCAATTTTAAGGCAAGGAATCTAGAGTTGCTGTGGATGGTAACAGGAATGCCTCCTATTGTGTAAGTCAATTGGGAGATGGAAGAATTTATGATATATTACGGAGTCAAATGGAGTTCGGGAGAAGATGGATAACAGAAGATAAGGAAATAGTGATAATACACTTATTCTTCTCTATACCAATTTATTCCCTTTATTCTCCAAGAATATCAGGAATAAAGGGAATAAATTGGTATAGAGGGAATAGAGAAGAATAAGTGTATTATTACTATTTCCTTATCTTCTGTTATCCATCTTCTCAAATGTAAAGTGGGCGATCATTATTAGAGCTTAGCTATAGCACTATAAAATGGAAGAGGAAACATACACACAGTAGTATTACCACCTAGACTTTCACAAATATGGATGTAACAGCAAAATTCCAACTTCTAGTCTACTGGTTGAACAGAAACACTATCTAATCAGTTTACCACTATCAACCCATATGGAGATACGGGGTTTTTCAACCAGAAATTAAGGTTTTTCATCCTCCAGAACAGGCAAACCAGCCCCATGAATACAGATGGATTACAGTCATGAATGCATCCCAGCCATATGCCAGTGCCAGCCCAGATAAAATTGGGGGGGGGGGGGGAGCAATGGGGAACTACCCTGTAAAAATCGCACCACGAATAATTTGTGGGCAATGCCTACAAAGTCACCTACAGTCGGAAATGACAAAGGGAAAATCATCTCAGATCAGACCCAGTTGTTTGACAGTATCAACTTTTGGAGAGAGTTAAAGAGTGGTGATATCAGATTTCTTCAAGAAGATTTAGAATTTTTTGTTAGGGGAAAAGAAAAGAAAAAAAAAGAAGCAAACATTCAAACATTTTTTTCCCCTCCTTCAAGTCTGATTTCCCATCACCTAGTATTTACAATATATTATGCACACAGTTTCATAGCAAGTTTATCACTTATTATCATTATCAAATTCCTGACATGTACCCTCAAGGGGTGTACAGAATATGATAGTACTACATGAAAAACCTACATCATTACTAACTTCCTATCTACAATTCTCCTCCAAATCAGTCTGTTAATTGTCTAGACTCCAACATTATCAGATCTTATATTTCTATCGTCAAAGGCACTTTGTACCGTATCAATCCACCTATATCTTAGTCTTCCTCTGGGTCATTTTCCTACCAACCTGGCAGAGAACACTTGTTTTGCTAATCTTTCCTCGTCCATTCTGTTTAAGTGACCATACCACTGGAGATTAGCTCTACTAATGCATTCTGGATGCTGACAATGTCTAGTTCTTTCCTAACATCCTTGTTTTTAATATGATATTGCCATTGATGCCATCTGTTCACACCCTCTAATCTTTTTCAGGACTCTCGTATCTATGGTCTCTAGTCGTTGGTCAAATGTTTTACTTCTGACCCAGCTCTCAGATCCATAAGTTCAAACTGGTTTAAACACAGTCTTGTATACAGCTAATTTAGTGTTCCAACTAATTTCAATCTTATTCCATACGAATTTATTCAATTGACTTCCTACCATACCAGCTTTATTGATTCTGTTGTCTATTTCGATATTTAATTTACCATCTTCACTAAAAATCGTGCCTAAGTAGCAAAAATGTTTTACTTGTTCCACAAGCTCTCCGTTCATAACTCAGTTGACATTTTCAACAATTCTACCTATTTTCATTGTCTTTGTCTTTTTATTACTAACCTTCATGCCATATCTATTACAACAGTTATTCAATTTAGTTGGGGAATCTTGCAGCCTTGTAGCAGATTTATTTAAAAGTATAACATCGTCCGCATAAAGCAAAGAGCTGACATTAACATCTCCAATTCTGATATCATGTTTAATACTACTTTCCTTCATAATGTAATTCATATAGATAATGAATAACAGAGGGGATAATGTACATCCTTGTCTCACACTAGATTTAACATTAAACCATCTTCCTGTACTTCCTTCAATTCTAACTGCTGACATGCAACTCAAATAAAGACTAAATATTGCTTGATATAATGCCCCATTGACACCATATAACTGTAGCATATAGAATAGCTTCTCTCTTAGCACCTTGTCATATGCCTTTTCCAGATCGACAAAACTTAAATACAGATCTTTGTTATATTCCCATGCTTTCTCAACTATTTGTCGCAAAGTGAAGATCTGATCCTGACAACCACTATTTGGACTGAATCCAGCTTGTTCTTCACCAAGCTTTTCTTCCACAATTCTTCTCAACCGTTTCTCAAGTATACTGACATAAATCTTGCCAGGAACATTGAGTAGGAAAATACTCTAATTCTCACATTCAGTTTTATTTCCCTTTTTATATATGGGTACTATCAGAGCTCTACTCCAATCATCATGATATCTTTATCTCCCGTTTTCATGTCACCTTTATCATCTCTAACTCCTTTTACAGCACTCTTTCATCCATTTCTAAGATTCTTCAACAACCTCCAGAATATCTTACAACCTTCTTGATATTTATTTTCTATATTCTTGCCAAAGTCTTCCAATGACTTTTGTTTAGCTAGTTTTACACAGTGTTTAGCTTTCTTACATTTGTCTCTGTATTCTCTAAGAGCACAAGCTGCCTTATTTGCCAAGTACTTTTGATATGCTTTCTTCTTTTCCTTCACTGCCTCTTTAACTTCCTGCGTTCACCATGGAGTTCTGCTTTTTCTATCCTTGCAGACAACCTCACCACATGCCTCTCTGGCTGAATCAATCAGGGTTTTCTTCAAGGTTTGCTTTTGAATCTCCAAGGTTGGTTCTTGTTCTCAAACTCTTTCATTTTTTCTTCAATAATCTTTGTGTATTTTAGTCTACAGTTCACATCTGAGAGCTGCTCAACTTTTATTTGCTTTAAAACTTTCTTACATGTTATTCTTTTCAATATGAAATTCAATGTCCTGCTCAAGACTAAATAGTGATCACTTCCAATTTCAAATCCTTGGTACACTCAGGTGTCCTGCACCAGGGAGAAAACATCAATATCAACAATAACATAGTCAATGAGATTTTTCTTATTCCTTGCCTCTTCTCTCCATGTGAATGTGTGCACATTTTTATGTTGGAACATGGTGTTAGTAATAACCAGTCCATGTCCTGAGCAGAACTCCAACAAGTATTTCCCATTATTATTAGATTCGTTCTTTTCTCCAAATTTTCCCAAAATATTTTTGTATGTCTGACAATCATTTCCTGCTGTGCTACTGAGATCCCCAACAAGGACCAACTTTCCCTTTTTCATTGTGTCAGTTGCTTTCTCTAGAGCATCAAAAAATTCCTCCACTTCTACTTTGGTAGAACCTTCTGTGGGACCATAGGCACAAATAAGTCTCATTGTCCAATTCCACATTCTGATATTTGTCCACATCACTCTACTTGAGACTGCCTGCCATTCAACAAGATTAGCCTCGTATTTTGTGTTGAATACTATGGCTACTCCTTCTTTTCCTTGATTGCCATTGCCTGAATATAACATTTTGTATTTATTGCTCAGAAAGATCTCACCAGTTTTGGTCTTTTTTGTTTCAGTCATCCCTATTATGTCGATCTGGAACTTATCTAATTCCTCAGCTAGCTCCATTTCTTTGCCATTCAGGCTTCTTATGTTGATAGCATCGATCTTTAACTCTAGTGGCTTAAACCAGTATACAAAACGATGGTACAACATGACAAAATTTCATGCCAGCTGGGGCGTCGCCCGGTTAAACAAGGCCTCTGTTGTGTGATGTTGACTTGGGGTGTGCTTTCAGATTTGTTCCAGTAGCTGACTTTTTGCTGTTTGCCCTGGTTCCCTGGTGAAAACAACGGAGGCCTTGTTTAACTGGGCGACGCCCCAGCTGGCATGAAATTTTGTCATGTTGTACCATCGTTTTGTATACTGGTTTAATCCAATAAGAATACAATTTGGTTGGTTAAATCCCAAATTGCCAGCCGATCCTCGTTCGTTCAGTATCCAGGTAGATACCCAATAGGGTGCACCACAAGAAGGTGAGGATTGAACATTAGGTCAAAAGCCCTGGTCGGTTCTCTGCATTCCTTTAAAGGCTATGTGGAGGTCTCCTCTCAGTTATACAGATTTGACCCTTAAGCACCCCATCACTTATTGTTATTATTATTCGTGACACTTTCAAGGAGTCCGAAGACTCATCGTGGGAGGACACCTATTGTACAACTCTCGGTCTCCACCACTATAACCAATCATCTACATCAGCGCCATCTACTGCCCACCACCACAGCTAGTATTCTTCGTCTGTAAATTGAGTGTATTCTGAAGAGCCAATTTATCTGTATGTGGGATGAAAAACCAGAGTTTCCGGGAGGAAAATACCCTGCTGCCTCCTTATAAGATCGGCTAACTCACCTTCGATTGAAAAAGTCCATATAAAGATTCCTACCATCATGACGAGACTCGAGCTTAGGCCTTTTCCAATTGAAGGGCACAACATACCGTTGTTCTTCAAATTTCACTACGGATTGCACATGACATATCTGGTATGTAGAACTATGTGTTCTAAGCAGATGAGAATGTGACTTGGGTGCGATGGTTGCCTGAATCCTAAAATTCAAAGGAAGATCAGAGTTAATTGTAGTTATTGCAAGAGTCTACTGATCTGCTGATTAAGCCAATGATTAGACCATTGCTGTGTGTGCAGATCTGGTCACTTGTTTTCCCTCACAATGAAGAAAACAGGAAATATTCAGGCATGAGCAATTAATGCAATAATATTAAGAAGTCCCAACGGAATAACTCATTACAGGAAGTCTCACTCAGCTAACAGCATACTGAGCCTCTTTCATTCACCCTCTAAGAATTTACCATCCTCTTAACCTCTACATGTAAAAGAAAGGCTTAGATGTTGTTCATCTCATAATAATTGCTTAATGGTATAACCAAAACAAAGAGGGAAAAAATACATGTATTAAACTCACTAATATTTCATGGGTTTTCTACCTGGCATCAGAGCATAAAGATAACTCTGACAGGCATACAGCAATTATTATTATCCAGGTCCATGGAGTCTAAAGACTCATTGGGAGGTCCTTCCTAAGAAAAACAAAGTCTATCAAGACTCATCGAGGGTAGGTCCCCCCCCCCCTAAGAAACACAAAGTCTATCATACCACTCCTTAAATTCATTGACTGTTCTAGCTCTCTCCACTCCATCAGGCAATGCATTCCATGGTTCAACCACCTTCCATGCAAAGAAACCAGTCCTCACTCTCTTGCTCACGGTTTCCTTTCGTAACTTCCAGGGATGGCCTCTTGTCATCACTCCTTCCCGCTGTGTGACCAAGCAAATGAATTCCCCAGTGTCAACCCTGTAACCACCTTTCAACAGTTTAAAAGTCTCAATCATATCACCTCTCCTTCTCCTATCCACCAAACTCTACAGTCCACATTCCCCCAGCCAATCCTCATAACTAACATTGTACAGTACTGAAACCATCTTTTGTTATCTTCCTTTGCACCCTTTCCACAATTAATTTATCCCCTTCAAATCCTGGGGACCAAATCTGAGAACAATAGTCTAAGTGTGGTCTGATCAGAGTCTTATACAACGGAATGATAACCCTTTTATCTCTGCAGTTCAGTGTCCTTCTCATTATTGCAGCAATCCTCTGTGTTACCTTCACCACCTTTGCAATATGTCCCCTAAATTCCAGGTTTGTATCAATCATCAACAACAGATCTAGTCTCCTCTACTTCCATAGAGTATGCAGCATTACATCGATGTTTCCCAAACCTCAAGACCTTACATTTTGCTGCATTAAACTGACACCCCATTCATTTGCCCATCTATCTAGCTTATTCAAATCCTCTTGCAGGGCTACCACATCTGCACTATTACTAATAATCCTTCCCAGCTTTGCATCATCTGCAAACAACTGAATAGCTCCTTGCAATCCACTGACAATGTCACTGATATAAAGGTTAAACAATATAGGTCCCAGTACTGAGCCCTGTGGGACCCCACTTGTAACCCTCTGCCTCCTTGAAACTGCCCCACCATACACAACAACTCTCTGATAACTACAATAAACTAAGTAATTGTAGAAATAGTTTAAATTGTAACACCTAACGTCCTTACATGGTACCTTTTGCAGGTTGCATAACTACTAAAGCTAATTTAGAGAAGTCCAGCTAAAATGATAATGGTCTTAAAATGATAATCTCTCACATTTCAGTAAATTAATACAACCATAATTATTGAGATTGGGAGAGGGCTTAATAACTGATACCGATTCTAAGAATAGCCCTCTCAGACCTGTAACAATTTCTATGTAATATAGAACTGTTTTTTTTTTTTTGTTTAACTTACATTGGGCCGTATTAGGACTTTAGTCTTGTGTTGTATGCTGCAATTACTTATACTAGCCCCACTGTTACACCAGATTGTGGTTGTCTCATATTTGTAACAAACTTTGTTTGTGTGCTCTGAAGATGCTGGATATAATACCAGTGAAATATTAGCTTTTAAGTTAATAAATAGTTATTTTCTTATCAATCTGTGTTTGCATCAATACCATTTAAATCCAAATCAACATGTGTGACGAACACATAAGCCTATCCATGCATGTAATATAGAAATTTGTCACCATCTGATAGACTATCCAGAGAACAATATACCAATCAGAGCTTGCCATACAGATGATCTTGGATTTAATTTTTGTGTTGTTCAAGGTGAATGTTAAGTGATCTACCAGTCTGTACAAAGTAGGCTAAACTGCAGACACAAAGAACTTTATACTACACACTCCTGGATGTTCAAGAGAATGTAGTCTATCTTTAAAACACATGAAAGTAGCTAGCTGAATAAAAGGTTTGAAAGTAGTACGGAACTATTTTCTCTCACCGGTTTTGCTGAAATCCTGTAGGTTGGGTGTAGGAGAATGTGTGTGTGTGTGTGTGTGTGTGTGTGTGTGTGTGTGTGTGTGTGTGTGTGTGTGTGTGTGTGTGTGTGTGTGTGTGTGTTCATATAATATTTTATCCGTTTTGTTTTATATGGGCTGTAGCCATTGGCTAAGAATGTGTGCAAAGTGTTGCCTGGGCTCAGTTTCAAGAGCTGTGTCATTTGATCCAACAGCCCTGACTTGGTGAGTAAGTGTTTTGAGAATGCCATACTGTCAGGAAGGGTGGTGGTGGTGGTGGTGATTCTTTATATAAATACCTACCAGTGTGAGTGGTAAGTATTTAGATGGGTTTTCTAGAAAGAGAAGGATAATGAGCCATTAGGAAGTCATGTCGCTAATATATCTAAAAAGAGGAAACATTACTTTCTTTTTGTATGGTGAAGTTTATTTTAGGATGTTGGCCATTAAGATGCACCAAAAACATATCTAATGTGTTTGTACCACGAGGCCAAACAACAAACATCAATATAGTGCAGCCAAACTACTGGTTTTGGTATAGCTGTGTTGAACGCTTGATTTTTCAAAATGATCCATATACAAATATACAAACCTCTGTTTCCATATTTTTCCTCCCCATAAGAAATAACCTGCATATGTGACAAAGAAATTACTCTAAAACCTAAGCCTTATATCAAACTACCCCAGGACCTTAAAATTCACAAATCCAATACCCCACCCCTTCTTTCATCTATTAATATGTAGTATAGACACCTACAAAATGGCTAAACATTTATCCAAATCACTTGCATCCTTTACAGGCAACTCTCCCTCATCTATTTCAAATTCTTTGCACTTTAAAGCATTAATAGTAAATAGAAAATGAATAATTCAGTTATTTTGGAAGTGGAAGAATATTTTGAGGCTCTAGAGAAAGCTACTGACAAAATGAAAAAGGAAAAGTTGGTCCTTGTTGGGGATCTAAATAGCAGAGTAGGAAGTGATTGTGAGACATACAAAAATATTTTGGGAAAATTTGGAGAAAAGAGCAAAGCTAATAATAATGGCAAGTACCTGTTGGATTTCTACTCAAGACATGGACTGGTTATTACTGACACCATGTTCCAACATAAAAATGTGAACAAATTCACATGGAGAGAAGAGTCAAGGAATAAGAAAAGTCTCATTGACTATGTCATTGTTGATAGTGATGTTTTTTCCCTGGTGCAGGACACCAGAGTGTACAGAGGATTTGAAGATCCTATTATCAGAATGGATTCGCCTTCTTCTGACATGCACAGAAGTGTTGAGGGGTCTCACATCTTTGGTTGCATAGTAATATCGGTTCCATGAGAAGTACAAAGAACTGGCAAGGAGGGCGACTGTTGGTAAGGGTAGCAAAAAGTACATTACGAGCAGCAGTTAGATGATGAAGCCAAAAAACCTGGAGTTCTTTTGATATATAAAAGGATAACTGTGGAGGATATAGTTGAGATATTAAAGGGAGCATTCATAAAGGTATTTCATCCTTGTGAATATGACTGCTCTCAAACTCCACTTATATGGAGTTTGAGAGCAGTGGCAGGAGAGGAGAAACTGAGTGAACAAGAAATATATGGTGCATTGAGTAAAACTGAGGTTAATAAGGCTGAGGGGACCTGACATATCAGCATGTTTTGAATGTACATGTAGGGAAGTTGACATTACCTTGTCATGCTTGTTTAACCACCTAAATGGCCATATGGATAAAATATTCTTGGTTGGATAAAATATATCCAAAATATTGGCATCATATCCATCTATTTTGATAGTATTGAAATATCAATTTCAATGGACGCTTTGTGTTCTTGTAATTATTGATGTGTAAGCATGTTAAGGGTGGTTTGGCAGTTAATGAGTCTTATACTTGGTCAGGTTCCAAGGAGTAGAATGAATGCAAGATTGTATTGCTTTATGAGGGATGCGACAGAACTGAAGCTTCAAATTATAAGCCAATTTGTGTGCCAGATGTGATTAAAGTGTTAGAGAGGTTAGTGGGAACCAGGATCTAGAAATGGGTTGACAGTGGTATTCTCTCTCTCTCTCTCTCTAAGAAACAGCACATATTTCCTAAAGTAAGGTCATGTTTTTTGTAATCTGCTTACTTATAACAGTAAGGTGAGAGATGCTGGAAGTTTTTCCATTTGGTTATACTACAAATTAGATACCAAGAAATTATATACTTGGTTTAATAATTTATCCAAGTGTAAGCAAACAAAGTTTGCACGTGAAATATAATCAGGACCAGGGCAATTTGTATATAGAAGCTAATGGCTTCACATCGTTTGCCCACAGTATCCCATGATGCAAAGCGCATATCATTATGAGTATATATAATGTTATGCATTATGAGAAGGGTCACTACCCAGACAAGTTTCGACCTTTATTGAGGTCTCGTCAATGTGAGCCAGACCTAGAGACAACACTAAGGTTGAAGTAATGCAGAAATCATTTTTTCATATACAAATTGCCAAAAGGTATCACACCTTATTATTAAAATCGCCAGCCTGGCTGGCCAAGTGGTTGGCGTGTCCGCTCTCCAGTCAAGAGGCTGCAGGTTCAAATCCTACCATGGGCATGGATGTTTGCGATTGTCTGTGAAAATACTAGAGGTGGTATTTAGCAGTAGATGGCACTGGTGGTTCGTTGTAGTTAGTAGAGACAGAAAGCTGTAGAGTAAGTGCCCTTCCTCGATGAGTCTTTGGACTCCCTGGAGGTGTCATGTAGTAATAATAATAATAATAAAATACTCTGGATTAGAGATAGTTGTTGGAAGTGTTTCCACCTGGTTATACTACGAATTAAAGATACCAAGAAATTATATACTTGGTTTAATTCTTTATCCAAGTGTAAGCAAACAAAGTTTGCACCTGAAATATAATCAGGAACTAAGACAAGTGATGTGAAGTCATTAGCTTCTATATATGAGTTGCCCTAGTCCTGATTATATTTCAAGTGCAAACTTCGTTTGCTTACACTTGGATAAAGGATTAAACCAAGTATATAATTTCTTGGTATCTTTAATTTGTGAGAGATGTATTGGACAAGGGAGACATAATACACAGTAGTATAAATATATTTCACAGTGGCTTTTGATAGACTGTCACATAAGTTGATAGTTAAAACTAGTACAGACAGGGCTGGATATTAGATGAGTACACTGGATTGGAGATTGACTGTCTGATAGGTATCAGCAAGTTGTATGGGAAAGTATATCCCAGAAGAGGAGGTTTACTAGTGGTATATCTCAAGGGGGGGGGGTCTCTTTGGGGATGATTGCTGCTTAACCTGTATGTTAATGATATTGGAGAAGATATGCATGGGGATATTCAGATGTTTGCAGATGATGCAAAGCTGGGAAGAACTGCAAGGAGCAGAGTAGATATGAAGAAAGATTGAGAAGATGGAATTTACTAATCTAGCAGATAGGAGTGATATGAAATAGTTTTGCATGTGGATTCTTATTAAAGTTGAAGAGGTTTCTTTACAATGATGGGGGAACAGGAGATCATCCTTAGAGGCGGTATAAGGACAATGTGAGCAAAGAGGTTAGAAGCAGGTTTATTGCAAGGAGAGTGGTGCATCATTAGAACACATTGCCTAAGAATCTCCCACAATTACTGCTTATTATTATTTATATCGCTGCTTCATGGAGTCAAAAGACTCACTGCAGGTGACACACTATCCATTAACACAATACCTCAGCAGCGCACTCAAGATTTAATCTTGGCATCAGAAGCCTGGAGAAATTACTTCTTGGTATGAGACAATGTACAGAATCAGGGAAGCGAGATCATCAAGGGAGGAATGGGAAAACGTGTGTGAAAGTTCAGCTATGGTATACAAAAGTGATAAAGATATAAATGACTTAGAACATGGTTGGGGTGCTTAAGGGTCAAAGCTGTATAACTTAGAGGGGACCTCCACATTGCCTTTAAAGAAATGCAGAGACCCGACCAGGGTTTCTCACCTAATATCCAATCCTCACTTTCTTGTGGTGTACCCTGTTGGGTATCTACCTGGATACTTAATGAACGAGGATGGGTTGGCAATTTGGGATTTAGATGACCAAATTATATTCTTATTGGTTTAAACCAATATACAAAATGATGGTACAAACGTGACAAAATTTCATGCTGGCTGGAGCGTTGCCTGGTTAAACAAGGCCCCCCCCCCGTTGTTTTCACCAGGGAACCAGGGCAAACAGCAAAAAGTCAGCTACTGGAACAAATTTGAAAGCACACCCCAACTCAACATCACCAGAGTTAAAGATCGGTACTATCAACATAAGAAGCCTGAATGGCAAAGAAATTGAGCTAGCTGAGGAATTGGATAAGTACCAGATCGACATAATAGGGGTGGCTGAAACAAAAAAGACAAAAACTGGCGAGATCTTTCTGAGCAATAAATACAAAATGTTATATTCAGGCAATGATAATCAAGGAAAAGAAGGAGTAGCCATAGTGTTCAGGACAAAATATGAGGCTCATCTTGAATGGCAGGCAGTGTCAAGTAGAGCGATGTGGGCAAATATCAGAATGGGGAATTGGACAATGAGATTTGTGCCTATGGTCCCACAGAAGGCTCTACTAAGGTAGAAGTGGAGGAATTTTTTGAGGCTCTAGAGAAAGCTACTGACACAATGAAAAAGGAAAAGTTGGTCCTTGTTAGGGATCTAAATAGCAGAGTAGGAAGTGATAGACATATAAAAATGTTTGGGGAAAATTTGGAGAAAAGAGCAAATCTAATAATAATAGCAAATACCTGTTGGATTTCTGCTCAGGACATGGAACATGGTGTTAGTAATAACCAGTCCAACATAAAAATGTGCACACATTCACATGGAGAGAAGAGGCAAGGAATAAGAAAAATCTCATTGACTATGTTATTGTTGATAGTGATGTTTTCTCCCTGGTGCAGGACACCAGTGTACAGAGGATTTGAAATTGGAAGCAATCACTATTAGTCTTGAGCAGGATAAAATTGAATTTCATATTGAAAAGAATAACATGTAAGAAAGTTTTAAAGCAAATAAAAGTTGAGCAGCTCTCAGATGTGAACTGTAGACTAAAATACACAAAGATTATTGAAGAAAAAATGAAAGAGTTTGAGAACAAGAACCAACCTTGGAAATTCAAAAGCAAACCTTGAAGAAAACCCTGATTGATTCAGCCAGAGAGGCATGTGGTGAAGTTGTCTGCAAGGATAGAAAAAGCAGAACTCCATGGTGGACACAGGAAGTTAAAGAGGCAGTGAAGGAAAAGAAGAAACCATATCAAAAGTTCCTGGGAAATAAGTCAGCTTGTGCTCTTAGAGAATACAGAAACAAATGTAAGAAAGCGAAACACTGTGTAAAACTAGCTAAACAAAACTCGTGGGAGGACTTTGGCAAGCACATAGAAAATAAATATCAATAAATAATATTGAAGAAGCTTAGAAATGGACGAAAGAGTGGTGTAAAAGGAGTTAGAGATGATAAAGGTCACATGAAAACAGAATAAAAAGATATCCTTGAAGTATAGAGTAATTACTTCAAAAAATTGCTAAATGAAACAAGCAGTGATAGCACAGTGGTAAAAAACACTCAACAGGCATACAGTCAGGAATACATATCCATACTTGAAGTAGAAAAAGCCATCAAAGGTTTGAAATGTGGAAAGGCAACAGGAGTAGATGATATTAGACCAGAAATGCTGAAGTATGGTGGAATAAAAGTTTTACAGTGGCTGTACTGCATAGTTCAGAAGGCCTGAACAGAGAGATGAATTCCTGATGATTGGAGTAGAGCTCTAATAGTACCCATATATAAAAAGAGAAATAAAACAATGTGAGAATTACAGAGGTATTTTCCTACTGAGTGTTCCTAGCAAGATTTATGCCAGTATACTTGATAAATGAAGGTGCCAAGAGAGAAGCTATTCAATACACTACAGTTATATGGTGTCAATGGGGCATTATATCAAGCAATACTTAGTCTTTATTTGAGTTGCAGGTCAGCAGTTAGAATTGAAGGAAGTACAGAAAGATGGTTTAATGATAAATATGGTGTAAGACAAAGATATACATTATCTATATGGTTCACATTATGAAGGAAAGTGGTATTAAACATGTTATCAGAATTGGAGATATTAATGTCAGCTCCTTGCTTTATGCGGACGATATTATACTTCTAAATAAATCTGCTACAAGCCTGCAAGATTCACCCAACTAAATTGAATAACTGTTGTAATAGATATGGCATGAAGGTCAGCAATAAAAAGACAAAGACAATGCAAATAGGTAGAATTGTTGAAAATGTCAACTGTGTTGTGAACGGAGAGCTTGTGGAACAAGTAAAACATTTCAGATACTTAAGCATGATTTGTAGTGAAGATGGTAAATTAAATATGGAAATAGACAACAGAATCAACAATGCTGGTATGAAGTCAAATGAATAAATTCATATGGAATAAGATTGAAATTAGTCAGAACACTAAATTAGCTGTATACAAGAGTGTGTTCAAACCAGTTTTAACTTAGGAATCTGAGAGCTGGGTCAGAAGTAAAACACTTGACCAAAGACTAGAGACGGCAGATATGAGAGTCCTGAGAAAGATTAGAGGCGTGAACAGATGGCATCAATGGCAATATCATATTAAAAACGAGGATGTTAGGAAAGAACTTGACATTATCAGCATCCAGGAATGCATTAACAGAGCTAATCTCAGGTGGTATGGTCACTTGAACAGAATGGGAGAGGAAAGATTAGCAAAACAAGTGTTCTCTGCCAGGTTGGCAGGAAAATGACCCAGAGGAAGACTAAGATATAGGTGGATTGATACGGTACAAAGTGCCTTAGACGATAGAAATATAAAATCTGATAATGATGTTGGAGTCTTGACAAGTAACAGACTGATTTGGAGGAAAATTGTAGATAGGAAGTTAGTAATGATGTAATTTTTTTCATGTAGTACTATCAAATCCTGTACACCCCTTGAGGGTACATGTCAGGAATTTGATATGTGGTGAAGGAGTGGTAAAACATGCTTTGGGTTCAGACCTTTTAAGTATGTCTGGGGAAGGAAAAGAGAAAATTCTAGAACAAGACCAAATACAATGCATATCTAATTATAAGAATAAGCTAGGTCATAATTTATTATGTCTATACACAAATGCCAGTAGCATTAGAAACAAAGGGGTTGAGTTTGTTTCTTTATTGAATACAAGATTGTTGGCATTAGTGAAACCTGGCTATCAGAATCAGATATGGTAAGTGGGATCGAGTGTAATGGATATACTATTTTTAGGAATGAGAAAAGAGATAGAGGAGGAGTGCTATTAATGATATCAGATGACTTAAGTCCAGTGAGGGTAGAAATACAAGAAAACAATGATGGTAACAATATCCCATGTAGCAATGAGTTTGAGTCTATTTGGTGTGAAGTGGAGGTTAACAGAATGAAATATAAGGGGGGAGGGTGTTGCTACAGACCTGGCAGCTCAGTTGTTGGGGACGAATAAATGCATAGCCAATTTAGCCTTATGGGTACCAAGCGAATGATCATTATGGGAGACTTTAATATTCCAAACATTGATTGGGTAGAAAAGAAATCTCATGATCAGAAAGAACGGGAATTTATTGAATTGTTGCGAGATAACTTTCTCAAGCAGCATGTGAAAGAAGGAACTCAAGGTCGAAGAGTGCTGGATTTGCTTATAGCATCAGAAGGGATCTCTGTCAAGAGTATGGCTATTTTACCACCAATTGGTGACAGTGATCATGCTGTTCTTTCTTGAGAAGTATCTACTTGTATTGAAGCTCCGATTAAATCAGGCTACATGCAGAATTACAAAGCTGGAAATTATGATCAACTTAGAAGAATATTATCTTTGGTCAAGAGTATGCTATTCTTGGCTATTCTTATTAAGCTAAAGATCCACAAGAAGATGATGTGGAAAGAATATCGTGAGAGGAGTTATGAAATATTATATAAAGCTCAGACCAGAAAAGTAATGAGTATTGTGAGAAAAGCTAAAATGGAGTATGAAAAGAAATTAGCTATGCAAGCTAAAGGCAATCCAAAAGAATTTTATCATTATGCCGCAAGCAAAAGAAAGAATGAATGTGGAAGAATAACTTTATTGAATGCAAATGGTACACGAGTGTCGGAAGCTAAGAAGATTGTTCAGTTAATGAGTGCTCACTTTGCTAAGATATATCAACCAGGTGTATGTAGCATGGTGCTACTGCTACGTTGGATGAAGAGTTACAGGTTCGTAAAAATGAGATTGAAGAGCTCTTGCATAACCTGGATAAGAATTTGTCAATAGGGACAGATGGAATATCTGCCCATTTGTTAAAGGAATGTTCAGCTGAATTGGCTAGGTCTTTCACACATTTGTATAACTTGAGTCTCAGGTCAGGAATGATACCACAGGAATGGAAGGAATGTATGATAGTTCCATTGCACAAGGGTGGTGCAAAAACTGATGTGTCTAACTACTGACCTATTAGTATTCTGGTGTGGTAGTGAAGATTTTAGAGAAGTTGGCAAGAACTCGCATACAGAAATTGGCAGACAAGCATTCTATACTCTGCAGGAACAGCATGGGTTTACTAAAGGAAGGTCATGTTTTAGCAATTTGCTCATATTCTATAACAATGTTACTGCCGAGCTGAATAAAGGGAATGCATACTCTATGATAATGTGGGATTTTTCTAAGGCATTTTATAGGATACCACACGATAGGATGTTATGTAAACTGGAGAATATGGGATTGGAACATAATCTATTGACTTGGATCAGGGAATGGTTGACAGACATATCAAAAAGTGTATACAGTGGGTGTGAATCTGCTAGATTTAAGGTAACCAGCGGTGTACCTCAGGGTTCAGTCCTTGGGCCATTATTGTTCAATCTATACATTAATGACATCAAGCAGGGTCTATCATCAGATTTGCAATTGTTTGCTGATGATGCGAAGATAGGCAGAGCAATCAGGGATGCTAGTGATATTCAGCAATTACAAAATGATTTGAATAGACTGAAAATCTGGGCAAACGAAAATGGCTCTCAGTTTAAATGTAAGTGTAAAGTAAAAATGAGATTGAAGAGCTCTTGCTGAACTCTAATCACTTCAGCTGAATCATGCTGAACTCTAATCACTTCAGCGTGATTAGAGTTCAGCAGGATATTATATTAGCAGGGTTATGCTACAATAAACTGAAGAGGCAAAGGATCTTGGTGTATTGGTGGATAAGAATTTAAAGTTCAAAGGTCACATAGCAAAAGTTGCAAATACAACTCAGAGGATAATTGCTATGTTGAAGCAAACCTTGACATGTAAGGATAAGGAAGTGATTTTGCCTCATTATAAGGCATTGATTAGACCACACTTGGATTACTATGCACAGATTTGGTCTCCAGATTTCAAGGGGTAAAGAAGCTGTGGAAAGGGTGCAAAGAAGAGTTACGAAGATTATATCCAGATTATGGGACTTAGATTATGAGGACATATTGCGAGTACATGGATTACAGACTCTGGTTAACACGTCTATAAACTTTTGAATGGGTGTTATAGAATTTCAAATGATGCAATTTTTCGTTATATGGAAGGTGGGGTGAGAACAGGGGGGGGGGCATCCATGGAAGTTAAGGTTGTTCTCAGTCAAGAAAGCATTAAGAGCTAGGTTTGTCTCCCAGAGAGCAGTGAGTGAGTGGAATAATTTGCCCTTATGGGTAGTGAGTGCATCTAGTGTAAATGAATTTAAGGGAAGGTATGATAGCTGGGTTGGGTAATTTACAGTCTCTCTCAATGAGTCCTTGACTCGATGGAGGTCTCAGATAAGAATAACTTGAAATAGCATATAACTGAAGGGACACGTGTGAGAGTGTTGGACCTGGTCATTGGTTCAGAAGATATATGCATAAGTAAGATGTCCTCGTGACACCTTACTTATGCATATATTTATGCAAAAGTTTGCAAACTTTGTGGATTTCTCTCTTAAGTAGTATATATGGAACTACAGGTTAGGCAATTATAACAAGCTTCATAGTGAGCTTGCAGCCATCACATGACAGAACATATTGCAGGGGAAAGATGTTAGTGGTACATGGGATAAAATCAGCAGGTATCTGAGGAAGGCGATATCAGATTGTGTCCCCATGGTCAGGAAGACAAACAAGGTAGGTGTTAAATGGATGAGTAGTAGTATCAAGCTTGATTTGAAAAAAAAAAAATATATTATGGAGAATTTACAAGGAGAAAGGTGATCAGTACACCCATGAACAGTACAAGGCTCAGGCTAGGAAGGTTACCAGCATAGTAAGAAAAGCTAAATCAGATTATGAGAAGACCTTAGCCAAGGAGATTAAGAGTAATCCCAAAGAGTTCTTCTGCTATGTGGCAAGTAAAAGGAAGAATGACTTTGGAAGGATAATTTAAGTGAGTGCTGATGGTATTAAGGTGACAAATTCAGATGTAATAGTAGAGTTACTGAGTGATCACTTTTCAAAAGTCTGTCACCCAAGTGAAGATATCTCTGAAACTGTAGCAATAACTAATGTGAGAACTGAAATTAAGAAATCAGAGGTACTCAGTATATTGCAAAATTTAAATGAAACCACTGCTGTAAGTTTAGATGGAATATCAGCTCGGTTGTTGCGTGAATGTGCAAAGGAATTGGCAATGCCTCTTACTTGGTTATTTAACTCAAGTTTGAACTGTGGTATGGTCCTTAGGGAGTGGATGGAAGGCAAAGTAGTTCCTTTGCATAAAGGTGGCTCTAAAACTGCGGTAGTTAATTACAGACCAATCACTATCTCGGGAGTGATGGTAAAAATATTGAAAAAGTTGGTGAAAGACAAAATTCAAGAATGGGTGGATCAGGATATGATACTCTATAGGGGCCAACATGGTTTTGTTAAAGGTCGATCCTGCCTTAGCAATTTATTAACTTTTTATAATAGAATGACATCTGAGTTGGACAAAGGAAATGCCTACACAGTGGTACTTCTGGATTTTGCTAAAGCTTTTGACAGTATATCCCACGGAATACTGTTGCGCAAATTGGAGCAGATGGGGATGGATACTAAACTGTTGATATGAATAGAAGAATGGCTCAGGGAGAGATACCAGAAGGTGTTGTATGGAGGAGCAGAGTCCAGGATGAGACAGGTGACCAGTGCTGTGCCTCAGGGCTCTGTGCTTGGGCCATTGTTGTTTAATTTATTATTATTACCCCAAGACCTCATGGAATCAAAGACTCATCTGGGATGTCTTTTTCATCACACACACAGCTCATCATACCATGTCTTAAACACACTCAAACTCCTTGCAGACACCACACTCTCAGGTAAGGCATTCCAATCATTTACACCTCTGTACAAAAAAAACCTGCTTCTCACATGCTCTTTATACAGTTTCCAGGGATGACCTCTGGATCTCCCCTGATCTCCCACTATTTTCTGTAGAACTTCTCCAGCACTGATCCTATAACAATCCCTTACTAACTTGTAGGTGTCTATCATATCTCCCCTCTTCCTCCTGTCCACTAGACTCTGCAAATTACATCTTCTCAATCTTTCCTCATACTCAACATTCCAGAGGTTAGAAACTACTTTAGTCAATCTCCTTTGGACCCTTTCCAACATCTCTTCGTCCTTCTGAAAACCAGGTGACCAAATCTAGGAAATGGCTTAAAGGAAGATATTCAGTTGTTTGCTGATGATGCAAAGTTGGATAGTGCAATAAAAAAGCAAGCTGATGTTGAGAGTTTGCAGGATGATTTAAATAAGCTGGCAAAATGGGCTAAAGGTAATGGATATCAGTTCAATCTGGAAAAGTGTAAAGTTATGCATTTTGGGATTAAAGGATTACCAGCTGTGTACTACATTGATGGAATGGTACTCCAAGAGATTGATGAGGCTAGGAACTTATGGGGGTTGGTGAATAGTGAGATAAAGTTCAGGGGACACATTGCTAAGGTGTCCAAGATTGCACATAGGATTACTTGGTTATTGAGGAACACACTAACATCCAGAGATAAAGAGGTTATTCCCCTTTATGAAGCATTGATACTTCCACATTTGGATTACTGTGCTCAGGTCGGGTCACCTGGATTCCTTGGAGATGAGGAGGTTGTGGAGAGGGTTCAGAGGAGAGTGACTAAGTTGGTGATTTAAATAACTAAAAGGTTTTAATAAGATTGATGCAGGGGAAATGTTTCGGCTGTGTGATAGTGATGGAAGAACAAGAGGTCATCCAAGGAAATTAAGGAAAAGTGTGGTTAACAAGGTGTGAGAACGAGGTTTTTCACCTGGAGGGTGGTGAATGAGTGGAATGCATTGCCTGACTCAGTTGTGAGTTCTTCATCTGTAAATGAATTCAAAACGAGATATGATAGATATTGCTTTTAATTAGAAACACACGTATAAACCAAATACGTGTGTTTCTTCTAATTATGAACGCACCACAGGTTTCGTTATTTAAAAAAGATATTGTTTTGATAGTTGGGTCTCCTGCAATGAGTCTACTGACTCAATGGAGATACCTGTAATAATAATAAGAAGAAGAATAGTTACCTTTCTTTCTTGAACTTCATATTACTCATGAGCATGCTAATCACTTTTTATTTTCCCTTCCCTTATGCTTTCTTTTTTTTTTTTTTTTGCAGCTCTTGCTTTATTACTACTCATCCACTTAATCTCTACTCAGTTTATATGCTGACTCTGCATATGGAAGTCTAATACTGCCTCACTGAAACAATCTCTGACTGCTTCCCATGCATTAATGACATTCGTTCCATGTAGCTTCTTATGCCATGGCACTGCTCCAAGTTGCCTTCTAAGCTTCTCATAATCACTAGCTTTGTAAATTTGACTGAAATTTCCCCATGTTGAGCAACCTCTCAGGACAAGACTGCATGGTTACTTTCCCTGATTGGAGGTAGATTTGCTGCTACTATAGTTATTCTGATGCTATTACCAGATCCAACACTCGAACCTGTTGTCCCTTCCATCGCATGCTGTTTCAAGTAATTATCCCTTAGTGATTGTATAAATTTGATTTCCATTTTGTCTTGTGCCCTTTCTTCCTTCTAATCTATATCACCATTGTTTAAGTCTCCCATGATAATTGTTTGGCCTGCACTCGTTGTGCTAATCTGCCAATGAATGCATGTCATCCACGTCTTCTGGAAACCCACCCCTTTCCCCAGTCTATAGCAGCAATCAACAATACTTTGTCCTATTGGCTTCTATTCCACACCAGACAACCTCAAATGAGCTATTTCCATCAGATCTACAATTTTCCTTAACTTCCGTTTTTGTTGGATGAAGTTCTTCAACTATCATTAATAATACCTCCCTCCCCTCCTCCTGTACTATTTCCTCTATCTTCTCTAAAAATACAATATCTGTTACATTCTATCGCTTAACCACATCATTCTCTGACAACCAGGTCTCATTCATGCCAATAAAGTTTGGCCAAGTTCAGCTGACCAATACTAAAAACCGCTCTCTTTTTTCAGGCATTCATGTACATACATTTCAAATCTCCTTGGTTCCATATTTGCCCTTACATAAATGTCATTACCTGCCCATTCAGATTTGAAACCTGGGAAAGTGTACCGAGGTCTTCATAATCATTTTGGCACTCATTTGTCCCACGAGTGGCTGGACACATGCTTGAATGTACCCCCCCCCCAGTATCTCTAGTTTTGCATTTCCAAACTATTTTAATTGTTTAATTATTAAATGATCATTTCGAATTGAATACAGTATTTCCTATAATTCACCTAACACACAGTCTGAATGGCTTATCAGACTGTGTGTTAGGTGAATTATAGGAAAAAGGGCATCTATTACTAAGCTATACTTTACTATACTATAACTATACTATACTTTTTTTAAATTTAATAATAGGACTAGGGGCCCATACATGGAAGCTGGGCAAGAATGTGGTTAGCAGGGGTGTTAGAGCCAGGTTTTTTACTTGGAGAGTGGTGAATGAGTGGAATAAGCTGCCAAAGTCTGTTGTGGGTGCTATGACCGTGAATGAGTTCAAGGCGAGGTATGATAGATACTGTGTAAATGTCGAATAGTTGTTCTTGACATGATGTTAGGGCCTCCCTCGATGAGTCTGTACTCATCGAGGGAGGCCCTAAGATGTCACCTCGCTCTTTAAAATGTCACCTTTCTCTCTGTGACATCTTTAGGCCCTAAAGATGTCACCTTTCTCTTTAAATTCCCTCCAGATTTGTTTGCAAAGAAACAACTCTGGAGGGAATTTAAAGAGAAAGGTGACCTGCAGGCACATGAATGGTATAAAGCGCAGGCCAGAAGGGTAACGAGTGTGGTAAGAAAAGCAAAAGTGGAATATGAAAGAAAATTAGCCATGTAGGCTAAAGAGAATCCCAAACAGTTTTTTCGATATGCTGCAAGTAAAAGGAAAAAATGTATACGGCAAAATGATTTTTAAGAATGCCGATGGTAGGGAGGTAACCAAATTAGTTGATATAGTGGAATTACTGAGCAAGCACTTTGCAAGAGTATATCATCCAGGTGGTGACATTGCAGGAATGAAGGAACCAACAGCTTATACGGAAATTGTGGTGAATGAAGTGGAGGTGAATAGTCTATTACAAAACCTCAACGTCAATACATCTGTGGGATTGGACGGTATATCAGCTCGTGTTGTACATGAAGCAGCTAAAGAATTGTCAGTGCCTTTCACCATTTTGTTTAATTTGAGTCTCGGGTCTGAGTTAGTCCCAAGGGGGTAGAAAGAGGGGAAAATAGTTCCACTGCATAAAGGAGGTTCCAAGACTGATGTTGCAAATTACCAACCGATTAGCATATCAGGAATGATCGTCAAGGTCTTGGTAAAATAGTCAAGAGGAAAATACAGGAATGGATAGATTAAAATGGGATACTGTATATGGGGCAGCATGGTTTTGTGAAGGATAGATCAGGCCTCAGTAACTTGCTCACATTTTATAACACAGTGATGGCTGAACTGGATAAGGGTAATGGGTTTACAGTGATCCTACTGGACATTGCTAAGACCTTTGACAGGATACCACATGGAATTCTAATTAGTAAATTGCAGCATATGGGGATGGATATAGGGTTGGTGAGATGGATAGGAGGGTGGTTGATGGAGAGATATCAGAGAGTGGTTTATTCAGGAGTAGAGTCCAAAAGCAGGCTTGTGACTAGTGGTGTGCTGCAGGGTTCTGTTCTGTTCTTGGACCACTCCTGTTTAATTTGTTCATTAACGATATAGGAAAGGATCTGAGAGGAACTGTTCACTGTTTGCTGATGATGTAAAGTTGGGTAGAGCAATAGTGAATGCACAGGATGTCAAAATTTTGCAGGATGATTTAGATAGTTTGGAGGACTGGGCTAAGGAGAATAGATGTCAATTTAATATGGCAAAATGTAAGGTTATGCAATTTGGGTTGAAAAGATTAGCAGCAGTATACCACACTGGTGGAACTGTACTCCAGTAGATTGAAGATGCCAGGCATTTGGGAGTGCTGGTGGATAGGCAGTTGAAGTTTAGGTTGCACATCGCAAAAGTGGCTAAACCAGCTCATCAAATCACTTGGTTGCTGAAAAATACTTTGACGAGCAGAGACAAACAGGTTATTGTTCCTCTGTATCGAGCCTTGATAAGACCCTATCTAGATTACTGTGCCCAGATTTGGGAGCCAGGGTTCCTTCTTGATTGGGAGGAGGTGGAGAGGATCCAGAGACGAGTGACCAAGATGATAGCAGGTCTATGGAATGAACCTTATGAGAACAGGTTGAAGAGATATGGGTTGCAGAAATTGGCTGATAGGCAGAAAAGCGGCAATATGATTGAGAAATTCAAATTGCTGAAAGGTTTCTATAAGATTAATTCATAAGATATTTTTGAGAATAGGACTGGTCGTGGGAGGACTAGGGGCCATCCATGGAAGCTGGGCAAGAGTGTGGTTAGCAAGGGTATCAGAGCTAGGTTTTTTTACTTGGAGAGTGATGAATGAATGGAATAAGCTGCCAGTCTGTTGTGGGTGCTATGACTGTGAATGAGTTCACGGCGAAGTATGATAGATACTGTGTGAATGTTGAATAGTTGTTCTTGATATGATGTTAGGGCCTCCCTCAATGAGTCTAAGGACTCCTTGGAGTTGCCCATTCTAATAATAATAATAAATGATTAAGTTCAAACTCTAGCAAGGTTCCAAGGAAGTGGAAAGAGGACAATGTGGCTTTACATAACAAGACTCCAAGACAAACAGCATATTAGACCAACTGATCTCTGTAGTAGTTGGCAGCATGGTTTTGTGAAAGGTAGGTCCTGCCTATATAAATTTACTCATCATAAAACTGACTAAATTACTTTATTTTATAATGGAGTGACAGCTGAATTGGATAAGAGAAATAGGTACATCATGATACTGCTAGACTTTGCAAATTCATCTGACAGAATACTGCATAGTAAACATAAGTTGGATCTAATAGGAATGAAGCTTGTGGTATGCATAGGAGTGGTTGATAAATTAGAGAGTAGGATATAGTGGAGTAGAATCTTGATCTGGAGAATCTGGAGAATCTAGAATCTGGAGAATGAAGATGACTAGTGGAGTGGCTCAAAGGTCCGTATTAAGGTCACTACTGTTTACTGATATTGCAAATGATATGAGAGGAAGTTTTCAATCATTTGATGATGCATGTTTGTGAAAGAATGATTAAACGTGACAGACTCTGAAGGATTATTCTTGTCAATATAATGTTCAAAATACAAGGTTATGCAATTTGGGATGAAAATATTATACACTGTATTAGTACTGGATTGAAAGAAATTGAATCTAGAGATCAGGATGCGGTGGTGTACATAATTGAAGTTATAGGACCTTTGATGAAAAGCCAAACGGCTATTTTTCTGGAGAAGTTAATTAAATTAAGGGGATAAAAATCCCTTATTATTTTACAGCCAGTATGCGAAACTCTAGGATCGAAAACTACGATCTAAGAGTTTCATGCCGAAGAACTATCAGCGAATCTAAGCGTAAATGATCACCTGGTAGTACAACACCGAGGCAACTCGAAGCAAAGGTGGAGCACACTCCCTCACTATCCTTGATATTTTCTCATGATGTAAAAACACACAGCTCCTAGGAGATGTAATACTGCTTTACATTATGAGGAGAGGTCACTACCCATACCGGTTTCAACCCTTTTTTGTGGTCTCATCAGTGAGTAGCTAAACCTGGATGATATCAAAGTTTAAGTGAAAAGAACTTGCATACCTTCACTATACGAATGCCAGAAAGGTGTGCCCATATATCATATTATAACTAAGATGAAAATCCAAACAGCTATTTTTCTGTAAATTAAGGGGATCAGGTGGTCACTCATGCTTGGATTCGCCAATAGTTCTTCAGCATGAAACTCTTAGATCGTAGTTTTTGATCCTAGAGTTTCACATACTGGCTGTAAAATAATAAGGGATTTTTATCCCCTTAATTTTATAAGACCTTTGTTTATATTATTTATACCTCATATATATAAGAGGTATAAAATTGCTTAAAGGACTGCTTCTATGTTGATTGCATTAACATACAGCTGCATCTTGACTATTGTGCAAAGATTTGGTCACTTGAATTTTTGGTGATGGATGATGTGCTCCAAGATAACAGATCTGTGGAATACTTCTCTGAGGAGAGAAAGAGAGAGACTAACAGTTTAAACTTTCTTAAGTATGACAGGCAGAAAAGAGGGAACATGAATAATGGTCAGAGTGGACCTCCCATGATGAGTCTTCCAATTACACAGAGATGCCCATAAATAAGAGAAATTAGGCAAAACACTAAATTAGCTGAATGCAAGACAACATTTAAACTAATTTTTAGCTTATGGATTTGAGAACTGACTTATAAATAAAACAGTTTATGAAAGGCTACAGAGCAGACATGACAGAAAAATTAGGGGAGTGAACAGATGGCATAATCATGAAAAAATGATTATGCCATCTGTTACATTCAAGCACAGTTAACATCTAAAGTGGTGTAACAGAAATAGGTAAAGTAGCAAAACATGTTTCATACAAAAAAAAAAAAAAAAAAAAGCAGTCTCCATAAGCAAATTGTCATGATTTTAAACACTGGGGACCAGACAAAGTCTTCATTTCCTTTCAAGAATAACTAAATTGCACTTTAATAAAAAATAAAAATTAAATGAATTTTTTGAAATCTTGCT